>NC_142012.1:125432719-127832719 GCF_049901735.1 Notechis scutatus | reverse complement strand
TTGATTTATTATATGTTACTTGCTAAGAAAGGATTGCTTGTAATTCCAAAATGTATTGAATGTGGCATATATTTCTTAATCAGGAAGCGGGAGAAGGGTGTAGAATTATATTCTGGACTGCTTCTGTTTTTTGTCTATTGTGATTAAAAAACAACTAGAGGTTAGAGGTACTTTGCAGGAACCAAAATGCATGAGATATTTCTGTGTAATCTTAGTTTGGTTCATTGCATTCAATTAGAGTTGCTCAAATTTTATGTAACACTAAATAGACCATATTCTGTTGGACTATACTAATCTGATCTTGCTTTGTGGACTTTTTCTTCACAGAAGCAGGAAGATTCAAATCCGGAATATTCCTCCACATTTACAGTGGGAGGTAAGATTAAACAAGATTAATTATTTTCTGCTGTCTATTTCCCCCAAAATTTGTATAAGAATTAGTTTTACTATTTCTCGATAACATTACCCAGGATATTGTAGTAGGCATACAGAGGATGAAGTATTTATTGTAATTTGAATTCAATGCTAGTAGTATATGCAAAAAATTACAAATTTGAAGCCTTTAAGCTGAAATGATCCATTGTGGTCAACACAGAAGTATTCTGATTTCAGAAACTTTTGGAAAGATCAGAACAACTTTGGGACTTTTCTGTAAGGTCAAAGTAGCCCATGAAAAATTTGAAACATTGTATATGCCTCTATTTTATGTCCAATAGGTAAGCTTTAAATGATACTATTCTAGTATGCATATCAACATAGGTGTTATGAGCATACCTTGTCAAATTATCTCTACAACTTTTGCTGCCTCTATTTTTTTATATGAATGAGTTAATTCAATCTGTCAGGGGTAAAGCTGCATGAAACTATTTACTGTGATTTAGTACATTTGAACCCATGTTCTTGTTGTTCTGTTTTAGTTTTGTTTCATATAGTAGGGTAACAAAGTGTAACTTAACAGTTGATATTTATATATGATGAATGCTACTTCCAAATGTACCTCAACTACAGTGAAGTCTTAAATCCATCAATTTCCATTGAGGTATCAAGTAGAGGAATTATAGTTCAATGTTAGAGCACATACCTTGCATATAAAAGATCCAAAATTATATTTGTGTCATCTCTAGGTTTTCCTAAAATTTGAGGGAACTGCAACACCAAACTAGATGGAACAATTATTTAACTGGAGAGAAGGCCACTTGTTGCAGGAATTCTTTCACCAAATTTCCAGGCTTTTAAAAAGCTGTCCATAAGTGCAGTTATGAAACACAAAGCAGTTTATAGATTAACCAGGTTGATTGTCTTGGTCTGCTTTCTTAAATTGGCTGGGGTAATAAGGGCAGTGGATCATGTTTGGCCAGCCATAGTTTGAGAATGAAGTTATCTGGAAAGCATCAGTTTTTGGGAAATGGATCTGTAGAGAGATTGTGAGTGTAATTTGTGGCTTATTGTTTCCTTAGTATTGTATATTGAAAGACTTCATTAAACCAAAGGATGAGCCAGTATGATTAATTTCCATAGTATTGGAGTCCTAAAATTATAAAAAGATACCTTCAGAACACAGGTTGATAGAGGAACATTTAGTGATGGAACCGTTTGTATCAATTGTCTCAGTTGCAAGACTAGATTATTTTTCCACTCTGGACACAGGAGTTGGCTGCAGGGATGACTACACATGAGTATTTGCTTTTCTTAGTCACCATTATCACAGATATGATGATGTTACTCATTGGAAGGACTGCTGTGCTGCTTTTATATAGAGGCTATTGTGCTAGTAAAATGACTCGCTGGCAATAAAAATCAGGTGATTGAATTTCTGCTTTCGGGTATTGGCTGAAGGGGACAGCTTAAATGTTCAATTCTGGGAAAGGGGGTTGCCTGGCAATCTGTGTCAGGCAGTTGGGAAAGAATGAAGCATCTGTAATTGTGTCTTGCCAAGGTGACTATAGATGTATCTTTATTGAGCCACATGGCCTCTAATATTTGTTAGTATCTATTCCTGCTTAATATCCCCTATGCCATGAGTAAGTTTGATTTTATGCATCAGGAGCCCCAGTTGTAAAATATGTTGCCACTAAACTACCAAAAATATGTCATATTGGGATTGGAAGTTATTTCAGCATAACTTGTGTGGCTGACTTAAAGTAGAAAGTTGCATGTTCCTTTATTAAGTCATTGAAATATCCCGGTTACCTGAAAATGTGAGCTCCTTTGGTGGTTGCTTTGTTTGCTGTAAATTTCTGTACCTTACTTCCAAAGCGTTCATTGTTCAGTGTGGCTGTAGAAAATATGTTGGGTCTTAACTGAGGAATATCTTGACACTGCCTGGCAGATTTTCTGTCACTACTTTTTGTAATATAGAACAGCTTCTCTCAATTTGATGCCCTTCTAATAAATTGGAATATGATTCCCACAAATACTCAGTTTACAGTAATTGAACTCTAATGCATCTGAAGAGCCAGTTTGGGGAAAATAATTCAGACAATTCATATGTTCAGACATATAGACAATTCTATATTTCTAGAGCTAAGGGAAGGCGTACCTTTGATTTTTATGTTCTGTGGAAGACTAGAAATTAGATTGGGTTGTTAGCCTAGCGTAGGGATGCATTATATTTTTCAGCTCAAAGGCTGCACTGACTTCATGTGGGAGAGAAAGACTGATATACTAAACTGAGGTGTGTGCAAGGCCCATTTTTAAAGAAGATTCATAGATTTTATGGAGTGAAATAGGTATCTTTCATAAACTTCAATTCCTTTCCCAGCAAAGAAAGAGGTCAAATCACTGTTTCTGCTCATTATAGGGCAGTCACATATTGATCCCCCCACAAGTCCTCTTTGTACCCATATAACTTCTGTACCTGAACTGTACTTAATTTTAATTCTCTTCAATATGAATGTAGGTTGGGAATTCTAAACATTTATAAAATCCCTTAGAGCCATTATTTTATGAAAGTCTTTTTTTTTTTACTATATGAAACTAACGGGAAAACAAAGAAGAACAGAAAAGTTTGGAAAATGATATCCTAAAAAATATTTCAAAATGTTTTTATCACATTCCTCCTATTCCTTATCATTCATTAAAAACAGGCTGCTTCTAAAGCTGATTTCAATCATCTTAATCAAACAAGTATCGCTTTCCATTCTGACTGCTAATAAAGTTAAGTTGGAGTGAATTGAAGAGAGTGCTAATTTGTGCTTTATTACCTTAATTTGAATGACAAGTTTTCAAGATTTTGTTACCTATATTTTACGTCTGATTTCTACTTCAGGTGCTAGATGGTCTTTTAGCTCAACATGGGACAGTAGAGAATGTAGAACAAGGTAAAGACATTTCCTACTGCTTTTTGTTTTTATATAATTAAAAATGCTTTATTAACATTAAACTTTCTTTAGAGACCAAAGTTTGTATTGAATATCTGCTTTATAGTACTTGAAGATAATAGTTTACTGTTGACTTTGTGATGTTTAAGGAGATTTTTAGTGAAGTATAAATGCTTAAACATTAACAAAAAGCTTTTCTTGAAGTTAGGACTATTTATTCACCTCAGCATAACCATTCAAAGGAAGACGATCTAGGGCTACTTCCTGGATGGTTCATATCTCTTTAATCAGATCAAAGGTTTACTTGCTGTGACTTCAATAAAGCAAACATATTTCTTAATCATGTTCATTTTGTTACCAAATTCAATATATAAACTTCAAAAATGACTTAATTCAAGTAATCAAATCTTCTGGGACTCCAGCTATGATATATCACAGAAGGAGAAGATCTGAATATCATAATGTATGAAGACATAGGTGCTATGTGGGCACTTGAAAATATTTGATTAGCAGGGGATTCGCAGTAGTTGTCTCTAGGTTTTCTACATATATCTATCTCAAAAGAACCAGGATATTTTATATTATTCTGAAATATGTTGCTTTGTCTTTCCAAGAGTCAGAAATCCTGTTAGCCTATAATAAAACTATGGATTAAGCAATTTTTAGGTCACCTTAAAGAAATCTAGCATACCTTTTATAAAAAGTATTTTAAAAAACGCTTAAATGGGAATTTTCTTATAGATGTTTTGATGACTGATAGGTGCATGAGATGGTAGCCAAGTTATTTCCATATTTCTGACCTTTCTCTCTGTGATTCTAAAGCAATTAATTTCAGGAGAGCATATATGCACTGTTTAGAGGTGGGAAGGGAATTTCCAGCCTGTTAATTCTATTTAGATGATTCATCATGGGTTACAGTAACTATAACAAAAAGGATTTTGAACAGATGATTTGCTTGTTCATTGCCATTGTATCTAATTGTCCTGCATTTGTGTATGTATCTTTTTATTCATATTTATTTGCTTTTGTTCAGAATGGTTATCATCATCCTGATCTGAGACTCAGTTATTTCTTTGAAATATAAAAAGTTTTCTTGGGATTGTAAGTTTTTTGTGACTAGAGATTTTCAGCCTGATTGTTACTTGCTATGATTTCCTAACATTTAGAATGTTGTCAAATTAAATGTCTTATTATAGATTATTTCTTTCTTGCTCTTCAGGAAATGCTAGGTCAATGAACACAGTATCTTGTTACAGAAATGACCACTAACACTTCATATTTTGAGCCTGCATGTTTCATCAGTTTATGTACTGTAGCAAGAAACTCAAAGCTGTTTCTAATTAAAAGTATCTCTTTAAACCAGACGATGGCTGTAATGAAGGTACTAGTTCATAGCATTATTTAGATCATGTCAATAATGGAAACTAGCTGGCTCTCAGACTGTGTACAGATGGATTCACTTCATCTTAGATACAGATTGTGGCATGCCATTTTATGAAAATGTGGAATGGTTAGATACCCAACCTCACTCCAATTTGAATTCTATTTCCCATGTCATATGAACTAAATAAATGATAACAGAATGATAATGTGTTCTAAGTTTGTCAAGTTCACATGAATTTTGTAAAAAAAAAATCACCCAGAATTTATTTTCAGTTTTTTAAAGAGATCCAATTATGAAAATTCTATTTTTTTGTACTCAGTTTTCTCTATATTAAATATTCTGTGCAACTTTCTCGAATATACTTTAAAGCAGGGCTGTCCAACCTTGGCCCCTTGAAGCCTGGCAAAGCTGGCTGGGGAATTCTGGGAGTTGAAGTCCGCCAGGCTTCAAGGGGCCAAGGTTGGACAGCCCTGCTTTAAAGCAACCTTAACCTGGAATCACATCTCTAAAATGACAGAAATATACAATCTGAAGGATAGATATCTTCTAAGTAGCCTATTGTGAGCCATATTGGGGTAGTAGTTTAAACATTGGACTAGAAAACAGAAAACCTTGAGTTCTAGTCCCATTTTAGGCATAAAGCCAACAGCGTGACCTTGGGCCGGTCACACACACTTTCAGCCCTAGGAAGGAGGAGGCAATGGCAAATCACTTCTGAAGTCTTGACAAGAAAGCTTCGGACTTGTTCAAGCAGCTGCCAAGAAATCAGCTGTGATTCAAAGTCAGCCAAAAAAATAATAATAATATCTGCCTGCTAATTTGAGATGTGCAGACTTCACAACTTTGCTTTAAAAAGTTGGCCATGCTAATATTTGCCCTATTCCTGTTTTCTTGGATTGAAAATCTGCACAATCTGTATTTTCTTGTTCAGCTGCTATTAACTTTGTCTTTGTACAAGGTTCCTACAAAAATGTTTGTCCTGATAATATTTAATAAAGTACACATTTTCTGAAATTTTCCCAGTTGGTTACCACACAAGTATATTTGTTTTGTTTTTGTTTCTTAGTTAACACAGAGTCAGAGACAGCAGTTGTCAACGTTACATATGCAACAAAAGAAGAAGCAAAAGTGTAAGTGGTTACGACAGTTTCAGTTGCATTTTTCATTTCTCCTGGTCTTTGCCATTTTAGTTTTATTCTCTTGTTGGGTTCTCTTAAATTTTCTTTCTGAATTTGCAAGATGTGATAGAGAATGTGGTGGTTATGTCATAAATTTCAATCTGCTGCCATCTCAATTTTCTGCTGAGTCAGAGCTGATACTAATCAGCTAATGATCTTTGATTTTGAGAATAAATATTATAAGATTGGAGTGCCATGTATGAGATGTTAAATATTTTTTACAGTGCTTCTTCAAAAAAAGAAATTCTGCACCAAGGAAAGGTCTGGCAGATACACTCCCATGTGTATCCACAGAAGAACAATGGGCAACCTTGGTTTGTGTCCTACTTATGAAATCATAGAACCAAAACAAGCTATTTGGGTCATCATGTCTAACTCTCTGCTCAGTGCAGGAATTCCAATTAAAGCACACCTGACAGATTTTTATCTAGCCTCCAGTTCAACATACCCAGTAAAATGGTGTCTACAACCTTTCTAAGCAATTCCACTGTTAAAATTGCTCTTATATAGGATTTTTTTCTAAAACCTTCAGCAATTTTAGGCTGAGATCTCCAGTAATCTGACAACTACCGTGTTTCTCCAACAATACGGCCTCCACCAATAGGAAGCCCCACCATGTTTTATTGGCATAAAATCAAATTAAGCCCCTCCCCCCAAATTAAGGCCCATATTAAACATGCGAAATGGAGGGGAATGGCAGGGGGGGCTTGCCGTTAGGAAGTACTTTTGTTGCATGCCCGGATATGCTGCTGTCTGCGTTGGTGGGGCACTTCATAGTGGGAGACCTTCCGCCACCGTTGCTTTCCCTTCTCCCTTGCTGCCACGCTGTTAGAGCAATGCCGCGGCGTTTGGCGCAGCCACGTGTGGCCAGCCAGGGCTCCTCCCTGCAACCGGAGCCCTGCAGAGACACTTGGCTTCAGGTGCTCCTGTCGCCGCCTTCCCTTTGCCTTCGAAGGTAAAGCGAATTATTTTAAAAATGACACCCTACTACAACAAAGCCTCCCCTGCCCGAGAGGGCAGCCCAACCCCACTTGGGGAGGTGAATCTCCCGGGGCCGCAGCGCAGGATCGGCCCACCCCAGGAGAAGCGCACAGCTGACAGGCAGGCCCTCCTGCCCGGCGGCAGAGCTCTCACCAAGGCAGCGAGCGCCTCCCCGCCGGGCCCTCCACTCATCCCACCAGGGCCGCACCGGAGCCGTGCGGGCTGGGCAGAGCTGGGAAAGCGAGCCGCGGGTGCGCGCCCACCTGCCAAGTGAAAGAGCTGGGCTGACCCAAGCTTGGTTTCCTTCCCAAGTCCCTCCAGCCCGAACCCGAAGGGGCCACCGGGAGAGGCCGCCCGAGGCAGTGATAGTGCCCACCCATCCGTGGACAGGGAGGCAAGGCGACAGCCTGCGCCGCGTTCTCCTCTGAGCTGAGCCCCGCCGAGTCAGTGCCTCTGCCTGATGCCCGTTCCGCTGCAGTGTTTAGAGCTGCCGGCACATTTGGAAATGCGTGGGGATGGGGACGGGCTGGGCGAGGGATGGAAAGGACGGGGGGCTCCGGGCTCTCTCTCACCGCGGATGGGTGGGCGCTATCACTGCCTCAGGCAGCCTCTCCCGGTGGCACCTTCGGGTTCGCGCTGGAGGGACTTGGGAAGGAAGCCAAGCTCAGGTCGGCCCGGCTCTTTTGCTTGGCAGGCGGGCGCGCACCCGCAGCTCGCTTTCCCAGCTCTGCCCAGCCCGCACAGCTCTGGCGCGGCTCTGGCAGGATGAGCGGAGGGTCCGGCGGGGAGGTGCTCGCTGCCTTGGCGAGAGCTCTGCTGCCGGGAAGGAGGGCAGGGATGGCGGCTGGGCACTTCTCCTGAGGTGGGCCGATCCTGCGCTGCGGCCCTGGGAGATTTGCCTCCCCACATGGGGTTGGGCTGCCCTCTCGGGCAGGGGAGGCTTTGTTGTAGTAGGGTGTCATTTTTAAAAGAATTCGTTTTACCTTCGAAGGCAAAGGGAAGGCGGCGACAGGAGCGCCTGAAGCCAAGTGTCTCCACAGGGCTCCGGTTGCAGGGAGGAGCCCTGACTGGCCGCATGTGGCTGTGCCAAACACCACGGCGTTGCTCTAACACCGCGGCAGCAAGGGAGAAGGGAAAGCAACGGTGGCGGAAGGTCTCCCGAACATCCAAGCTGTTGCCGCCTGCCCACCCGAGGATGCAAGGGGGAGGGAATTAAGTCACCCCCGAAAAGACGGCCTAGCTGTTTTTTCAGGGGTCAAAAAAAAAAAAATAAGGCCCGGCCTCATTTTGTGAGAAACACAAAATGGGTTCAGGGCCAATGAGCCAATGAGCCAGATAAGGCCCGGCCTCATTTTGTGAGAAACACAAAATGGGTTCAGGGCCAATGAGCCAGAAATGGAAATCAACACCAAATTATCAATTCTTCTTTGCCAGGAGTAGCACACTTGCCTCATCTTCACTACAGCTCTGATTATCTTGGCAGATTCAGTGTTAAATCCATTCCCTGCATTTCCAAGGGAAAATAGCCATCTCCCAATCTCACAAATTAACAGGGTGGCCCACAATCTAGTGATCTATTTGACACTTTCTCATTCATTGTTCCACGTGTCCTTTTTTCATTCTAGTATCCTAAATATCACAACATTAGGAAAGGCCAAAGCATAGCAACCTCTCACAGTGCCCACCACTCAAAGACTTCATGTCTGCCCTACATTTTTACCTTAGATTAGGCATCCCTCAGACTTTTAGGAAGCCAAACAAAACAAAAGTCCAACTTGCACCCCTTGAACTCCTTCTTCACAATTGATATAACCAACTTTGGGGTGCTGATGTTACTGGATGCTCCCAGTCAGGTGTGAATCACGGCCTCACATTCTGGACATTCATATTAGATCAGCCCCTACTTGGCTGCTACACTGTCTGCCTTCTGGTGCCAACTTTAACCTTAGCTCCAGCCAAATGGAACAATGGCAGCTATTGAATTGCATCCTGTCACTGCAGCCTCCATTACCATTCTAGATCTAAGCATAGCTCACATGTTAGTTCCTGGACTTCATTTCATTTTGCTACCAAACCAGAGAGCTGACTCAGCTGGCAGTCAGCCTTTTTAACAACCAGCAGACAAGATGACCTTCCAGATTAGCAAATCCTTTAGAAAAAGAAATCTTCCACCATTTCTTCACAGCTTCCAAAATATTCCAACAAAACAGTGCCATTCATTTCCACAATAATTTCAGCCATTGCTTGTTTATATCATATCTCTAAATCTCTTAGTATTTCTTCAAAATATTATTGCCCTGCCATCTAACCTAAAACGCATCCTAAAATAATCCACCCCTTATAATTAAAAATCAGTAACATTTAATCATAACTATCATATAGCTAGATGTAAGTCATAAATTATTTATATTGATTCCTAATAATTCTTGGAATATATTTGATTTCATAAATTATAAAAAGTCATTCCACATGGTACCTGCTCTGTAACATAATATTGTTGAATCAATTGCAAATGCCATTCAGGCAGTGATTTGACAAACAGGATCCACGTTCAAAGACAGCCGGTGTCTAGAATCGCTAATCTAGTGTCGCGCCCTGCCTTCTAAACAAAATGTATTATTTGTTTTCTTAGAATTATTAATAATTTATATCAGCAATGTGCACTAAAATATCAACTGTTTTTATTAGAATTTACTTTCTATGTTGTTTTGGAAATGAAATATATATCTGTGCATTTTTTGCTTTACATAGAGATTTTTCATCAAATCACTCACCTAGATGTGACACTGCCTTTTCAGTATGTAATATTTTGAAAGAGCTAAACTGCAGTCCGTACTCTTGATTTCATAATTAAAGAATTTTGATTAATGTACCTTTAAAAATAGATGTCGGAAGAATCTTTGTTTTGTCAGTGAAGTGAAAGTCTCTGAACCAAATGGCTGAAGATTGTCTGAAACCAGATTTTTCAATGTTAAGACAGGACTGGACAACTGCCATGCAGAATAAAGATTGAAATCTGCTTCCTGCTTGGGCACATAGAAAGATGTTGGGATGGGGTTTAAAGCAATGTTCTTGGTTCTTCCTCTAGAATCCAACCCTGTATCTAGACAGCCTATAATAAAAACACTAATAAAATATAATAAAATACAAATAAGTCCCAAATACCTGGGGGCAAAAACCATTCTAACCACAGCTGAAAGAAGAAATACCGAAATTCCACCATCCTTCAACCAAGTTTTGGGGAAAGAACCATGCTTTCAAAGTTCTTTTAAAACAGCCAGTATGGGAGACAGATAAATTCCAGAATTAATGGTATCCAGGGGGCAGATGCTGCAATTGAGAAGAAATTTGCTATTGGTCATATGGTATGAAGTGGAGAGTTTGCACTTCCTACGTTGTTCTGCATGAATTGTTTGAGCAAAATGTGGAATGATCAAAACATAGATGCCACTTGGTAATAGAAACTAGAATGCCTGCAAAAGCAATTATTGCTTGTTCTCAACACCTTTTATCTTCCTCTGTAAAGTAAGTGCTCCATTTGGGAGGTGAGAGACATGGATTGGGGAAATGGAGTCTCATTCAAGTCCCTGTTCTCCCTGGCATGAAGTTTTACATACCTGCTTCAAAGAAATGCGCATGTCTAAGCTACTTGTGATCGTTTCTTATATATGTGAAAATTCTGTACTATTAAAGCACATGGCAGCCAAATTATGTCTAAGGCAGGATTACAATTATAAACATCAAAATTCCATTTAAATAAAAATATTGGCTCCTGATAGATACCTACTTTTCCGATCATATACTCACATATAATATTTAGATATTCGGCAATAATTTGGACTTTTGTTCTGATTTTGAATGTTCAGTATTTCAAAATTCCTCTTGTATTTTATCATGGGATTTGTGATTTCCAAAAGGTGAAATCAACCATTAGGATTGAGATATGCATTAGGAATGTCATATGCATCTATTTTAGTAAGTATTTTGGAATAAAGCATCTCAATGTTAGTTCTCTAATTAAGTCTAATAATATCCTCAATGATCTGTTGTATTGGTGATAGTACAAATGTCAGCTAGGGAACCAGGAATGTTATTGGCATGATTTTCTTTCAAAAAACATTCTCCAAACTATAATTCCCATAATTATTTGGGGCATATGGGTAGATGGTGATTATGGGCCTTCATATGCAAATGCCACATGTTGAGGCAGGTTGTTACAGAGGCTGGTGGGTTGAAATAAACATTTCTTGTAGTAATTATTTTCCCCACCTCTTTCTTCTTATTTCTAGAGCAATTGAGAAGCTTAGTGGTCACCAGTTTGAGAACTATTCCTTCAAGATTTCCTACATCCCAGACGACGAGGTGAGCTCCCCTCAGCCCCCCCAGCGATCCCATCGTGGGGGCCACTCTTCCAGGGAGCAGGGCCCCTCCCCTGGGGGCTCCTCACAGCCCAAACAGCTTGATTTCCCACTACGGATCCTGGTCCCCACGCAATTTGTTGGTGCGATCATAGGAAAGGAGGGCTTGACCATAAAGAACCTTACTAAGCAAACCCAGTCCAAGTAAGTATCACAGATGGTTTAATTTCCTTCTAAGGGTTCTGTTTGCAGCTTTTATATCCCTGGCTTGTGATCTTTGGACCGAATGCTGACTTGTGAGCTCTTCTGTGGCATTACATGGCAAACGCTTGTTACCTTGTTTTAATAGTTACTGTGGTCCAGTTAATGTTTATCCTGTCAGCTTCACTCATCTTGTTTTTCAAAATTATGAACAAGTTCTACTCATCTGTTCTGAGAAATTACTGTAACCCAGTATGTTTTCCCCATTCCAGATATTTTTTCTGCTTCTTTTCAGCTACCTCTAGTTGATTTCTACTATTCAAAGAGAAATATTTTCAACCAACTGATGAGATTAAAAATATGTTTCTCATTTTGTCATAAATAGTATAGATTATTGTGAAATTACTATTTGATCCTTCATCTCAATGTTAACTCTCTAATTAAGTCTAATAATATCTTCAGTGATCAGTTAGCTTGGAGGCAGTACAAGTAGGCATGAGCTTGGGAGTTACTTTCTTACCTGTATTTAAATATTAAATTTACCTCCATAACCACTAGAAACACCTTGCATTACGGTGCTTGGTAAGTTACTGAAGGCAAATTGTATGTCAACCTGCATGAAATAAAAATGCCATTTATTTACTTAATATTTGTAGGCCACCTTTAAAAGAAAACCTTCCCAAGCTCACCTATTGAGTAGATTTTTCAGGCATTTTTAATAGTTCACTCTGGCAGTCTCTTTCATGTCAAATTGTTCTCATGCAGAGTCAAATAGTTGGGCCTGTTTCCTTAAGGCCTTCATTGGCAGAAATGCATGGCAGTGCAGAGAACTGAGGGTGAAGGTTTGTTCTCCTACCTTGTGGGTTGGTTTCTGAACATTTCATTACCAGACTAGCTAACATCTTCAGTGGAGTTTCCATCCCCTAAAGTCTGCTGAAGATGTTACCTACCCTGGTAACGAAACGTTCAGAAACCAGCCAACAAGCTCAGACAACAAACCACCCTCTTCCTATATCCGAACTACAGATATTCATCCCTATTACACGTGCAGAGAACTGCCTAAACTATATGATGAGTTATTGGTCATAGACAATCGGCCATAGACAATCATGGGAGACAATCATTTCTACATTTTTACATGCATTCGCCTTTCTCAGAAACCTTACAAGATCTTCCCTTTTTCCCCCCTGAAAGGTGAGTTACAATCCAAAATTAATATCAATGCTTGGCTTTTCAGTATATGTACATTGTGTTAATATCAGAAAAGCATGTGTTCTTAAAGTCACACACATTTGACAAAGGACAAAAGACATTTGGTGTACTTGTGGCCTGGCTGGTCATGAATTAAAGTATAGAGGAGGTGTCTATCTTTTCCCTGACTTCTATTAAAGAGGTACTTTTTATATGATTATGTCATTAGAATGCGGGAAATCTCACTTTAGTTCCCATGGAGGTGGTTAGATTTGAGTGTCTCATTCAAACACAAGTAGTTGTGTATTCTTTACTTCCCCTTTATTTATGTTAGGCCCTATTTAAACAAATTACTTTTTGAACTTGTGAAAAGCGCAAGCTTTTATGGGCAATGGATGCAAACCAGCAAATGCTATTCAAATATAATAATAAAGTATGATTTCTCATGAATCAGGAAGTCAGAGAACCAGAGTGGAGGAAGGAGCACACAAATTCACACCATTATCAAAGCAATTGGTTTTGAATGACATGTGAGCCAAATCCATTTGATTGTAAAGTCTTAATACATCCCTTGCATTAGGCTTGAAAGCAAATTGATAGTTTTCTGTATCCTTGTAATACTATTTTTATTTTTATTTTGCCTGTTTTATCAAGGTGTCAAGTTAGGCACCATCCTCTGATCCCTAGCAGATTTCTTTGTATGCACTCTGTTGCTGCAGGGTAGACATTCATCGGAAAGAAAATGCTGGTGCTGCCGAGAAACCAATAACCATTCATGCCACCCCTGAAGGGTGTTCAGAAGCATGTCGCATGATACTTGATATTATGCAGAAGGAAGCTGAAGAAACAAAATCGTAAGTAGTTCTTGTGTTGTCAAGGAGGTTGGGAATTGAAAAATGTTTCTTTTTAAAAAATATATATGCAAGAGAAAGGTGATCTCTAGAACTGTAAATAACAAACAACATTTATATGAAACCAGTTATCAAAACTACATACAAAAAACTTTAAGGAGTATAGACTTTCTTTTCTGTTCTTGTGTTGTAGTGTTACTTCATAGTCTTTGCAAATATTTTACTTAGTTACAGGAGAAGTAAAAGGTCTGAAGAAAACCAGAAAAAAATGCACCCTAAAATTAACCACAAAGGGAATACAATTTTTGTAGAGGATACTCAAAAAGATTTTGGTTAGCATATTTTTGACAGTTCATAAATTGATATTTCTTTGCTATTTGGACAAGATGGCTTGATGTTCCTTGATGTGTCATTTATCAGGGAAATTTGTTTGCTATAAAGCACAGGTGTCAAACTCGTCATGTCATGTTGCTGTCCCGTGGTGTATTGCAATGTTCTGCCCCTTTGTGGAGCTGGGGTGGGCGTGGCCTGCACGTGACACATCTGGCCTGTGGGCCGCCAGTTTGACACCCCTGCTATAAAGCATGAGGTTCAAATCACCGACATTTTAAATTACATTATTTTGAAGGCATGAATAACATAAAACTAAAAAAACCCGGCAGCTAGAGTCAAGATTCTGCAAAGTCACTAACTGTCAGAGTATAATACTGTTTGGGAAGGATTGCATCTGTATGAGGTAATGAATACACATGTGCTTGAATGCACTTATAGATGTGTGCAGATTGGTTGAACAGTAGAGGTTTTCACCCATGGGTTAGGCAAAAAATTGTGTATCTAGTATACATCCACACAGAGAGTTCATGAAATGGAAAAGATCTTCTTGGAGCAGAAAACTTTTGGTTATGTAGAAATTGCTGCCAGTGTATCATTGTAAAGCAATCTAAGTAAAACTGTATTTGTAATATGTTGCCTCTCTCTTCTCTGCCCTGATCTTTTTGGCTGTTTCTGATTTTGGCGCTATCATAGTTTTGAGAAGTCATGCATTTCTAATGGCAGATGTTTGATTTGATGTACTTGTACATGGCTCGAAGTATATTTATTGATGAAATTTATATATTGCCTCAATCCAACTGAACTCTAAGAAGTTTACTATAGACGTAAATAAAACACAACGATGATGATATAAAATGTAACAAAAAAATATACTAAAAAGAAAAGAAGGCCTACATGGGTGGCTCTGGCTGGGATCAATAAAAAAGGTCGTCCAGAAAAGCTATTTCTTTCTGGCTTTCCAGTAGGGCATAAGAATGGAGACCCTCCTCAAATTGGAATGTAATCAGATCCACTGGAGGGGAACCCCTACCGAAACTGTCCTTCAATCCCCTGCTGTTTTCCAATACCACTTCATAAATTGGGACCTTGAGCCAGAAGAATAGAGTAGGGAAAGATCAGCTTTTAGAACTTTATTAGATTTATATCCTTCAGGGGCTTAAGAAAGTGTCGCCCGCCCCCCCAAGATTGATTGATGATGAGATACATCCAGTGGATTTCTGTGGCTGGACTTAGACAGGATTGTGCTTTGTGACTATAGTGTGTTATATCGTATGTTGTGCGGTCATGGATGCTTTTATTCACATCACTATACACTGTTAGATAAGTGTTTTTGCTAGTTTAGTTTTGGTTTTTTCAGCCAGAGAAAAATGTCTCATCCTTCCCTTTGTGAAGCTGTAAAATGAACTTCAGCTTCCAGCACTTTTCAGCATTGGCCATGGTTGCAGAAATCATTGGAAGGTGTAGTACAGCATCAGTTGGGAAGCATAAATATAAAAGGTGAAGTTAGAAAGATGGGAAGCTACAATATTCAGCCCATTCTAAATTGATTAACTCAAAGAAGTGAGAGAAAAAAGTCTGGGTAGGTACGTACATACATACGTATGTACATGTGTGTGTGTGTGTGTGTGTGTGTGTATCCAACCCCACATACATACATTCATTGTTGTAGGCTGGTCTTCTTTGTAAATAGAGGTGAAGAAATTGGTTGATGGACATTCTATAAATCTTTTAAAAAATTAATAGCTTAATCAATATAACTTCAGTTAAGAAGGCTAGAGCTGATAATGGAGGAAGAACCTACTGGGAGTCAAGTAAATAGTTTACAAGTTATAACTATAAGCAAAGTAGATCTGAACAATTGCAAAGTAAAACTTGAATATGTCTCTGTAAGACTGATAAAGGTAAGACCTCTAAAGCAGGAGTCCCCAACCCGCTGCTGAGCCATGGCCTGTTTAAAACCAAGCCACATGAGCGGCAGGCAAGTGCACATACACGCAAAGTGCCATTCATGCGAGTAGCGGGTCCTTGTGCTCATGCGCAAAACTCCACTTGCGTGAGTGGAGGGACCTTGTGTTTAAGTGTGAAGCTCCACTCATGTAAGCAGAGGGCCCTCATGTGAACTTCACATTCGAGCATGCATCTGCCATTCACATCAATTGAACTGTGTGCCTTCACCTGCCACTCACACACACACTTCTTCGCTGGGTCCGGGCCATCAATAAAAAAGTTGTGGACCGCTGCTGTAAAGAGTAAAGATGTATGTCCACATTGTTTTATCAACTACAAGCTTGTTACTTTGTTCAGTACAGAGAAATGTTAACTTAAATTGAATAGTAAACCTTATTATCTTACTCTTATGTTTAAATTGTGCACCATTAATTGAGCCTGTCTGTATTTACCCTATGTTCCACTGACTCAAATTACTAGAATAAATAGAAGGGTTTCACATCAGGAAATGTTTTGTGGGTTGTAATAATACCAACAAGTATATCTGTAACTCCCCAGAAAAACACATCTCCATTAATTTTTAAAGTCTACCTCAGACAACCTCATGCTTCCCAACAACATGATTTTCTTCTCGTAGTAAAATTGCTTATTGATACTATTCTGCTGTTAACTAATTGCAGAATATACAGGTTAGTTTTTAGAAAACTGATTTTTCATGCCCAGGGGTGAAAAAGTCTTAACAGTAGGTTCCCCTTCCTTGGTTTTTACAGTATTGGGTGGTGGTGGTGATGGTTGGAACATTTTTTGGAAGTGCATCTCCATATGTTTCTGTGACCTTTGGTATGTTTTTCATACTCCTTAGGGCTGAAGAGATTCCTTTGAAAATCTTAGCACACAATAGCTTGGTTGGAAGATTGATTGGCAAAGAAGGAAGAAACTTGAAGAAAATTGAGCAAGATACGGGGACCAAAATCACTATTTCTCCGTGAGTACCAGTGAATGTTGCTGCCATCAGGCAAGACCAGCCTTCCCCAACCTAACACCCTGCAGGTACGTTGGACTTTTAACACCCATTCTCCCCATGCAGGACATCAAATGACTGTGTTAGCTGGGGATGATGGGAGCTGTAGTCCAGCACTTTTAGGGGACACCTGGTTGGGAAAAGCTGGACACAACTCTTATTTCTTAGCCTGCTTGCATGGTGCACTCTAGATCCATAGCTTGCTCACCCTCCTTCTACTCACATGTACTGTCTTGGCCTAGTTGAGAGAGAAAGACATCTAGATTTCATTGAGCCCAGAAACATTGTAGTTTTATAGTGCTAATGTTTGAATTGTAAATTGGCATTGTATTTAATTCTGTTTGCCACCCAGAGTCCTTTTAGTACGTGGGTAGCTTATAAATTGTAATAATTCATAAAACACATCAGCTTTTAAATACAGTAAAATACATAGTATTTTCTTTCTGGCTTTCCAGTAGCACCACATGTTTATGTATCTTGGAAGAATGAGTGAAACAGGAAAATATCCTTACATGAAGGAACATAGTAGCACTATAATTCTATAATACTAATTTATAAGGATGAGGGCCTGCTTTCCAGCCACCACTGTCTTCCTGTCTTTGTCTCATCACTGTTTCCAGTCACCATCCATCCATTCCACCAAGCTGTCTACTTACCTCTCTGTATTGAAGTAGTTAGTGCTAATTAAAATGATTGAAAATAATAAAACCAGAGTGGTAATCTTTACAGTGGGAAGTATTTTGCAGCAGATGTATGCTAAATTATTCCCTTTCTTCAACACAAGTTATGTTGCTGTTTCTGGTTTGGGAACAGTTACAAAGTTCATCTAAAAACCCCAGTGATTTATTAATGCAGTAAATAGCTTAGGAACCTTAGCCTATCTTTTTGCACATGGCATTTCTCAAAATCTTCAGTTCACAAGCAACTCTACCATCCAGTGTGATTCAAGGTGTTGCAGTCAGAAATTAAAGCCCTCAAATCTCCTAGTATAAACTAAAGAACTTTTAAAATTATTGGTGACTTGCTGATTCCAATGTCAACTCTTCCATTCACTATTGCCTTCTGCCTAAATAGGGTGTTTTTCTAATTTGTTGGGTTTCACCCACCCAGCAATATAATTCAACTGCTTGGATTTTATTTAAAAAGATTCATTCTGACAAACTTCCCCTATTGACCACATTTTAGAGCTGGCTATAAATCCTTTTTTTTTTTTGTATTGAAAGGATATTCATCTGTTATTTTGCGATTGTTCAGTTTGCAGGATCTAACCATTTATAACCCTGAAAGAACCATCACTGTGAAGGGTACGATTGAGGCCTGTACCAATGCTGAAGTAGAGATAATGAACAAACTGCGGGAAGCCTATGAGAATGACGTGGTAGCAATCAATGTAAGTTCCTCTCCTAGTGCATATGTGTTTCTTTTGTCAAAAACCAAATAATTACAAATCATATAAGAAGTCTTAATAAAGACAGAAGTGAACGTGAGACACTCCAGAACTTGCTAAATAAAAGTCTAATATTTTTTTTCCTGCCCCATCAGATTACATTGTTTATCCCATTTTTCTTTGTGTTTTTTTCTAGCAACAAGCCAATCTCATCCCTGGACTTAATCTCAATGCATTAGGCATCTTCTCAACAGGTTTATCCATGCTTCCCTCAGGAGCTGCAGCCCGTAGACCTGCTATTACTGCTCCCTACAACCCTTTTGCTGTAAGTAGACAAACATGTCCATCTGTACATATAGCCAACAACATGGTTCCCAAGTTTCCAGCAGGTATACAGACCTCTACCTTGAAGATTGCCAAATTCTCTGCCCCAGGTTGACTTTTATACATACATATGTACAGGGGTGGTATTCAGCAGATTCTGACCAGTTCTGAAGAACAGGTAGTGGAAATTTTGAGTAGTTCAAAGAACCGGCAAATACCACCTCTGACTGGAGATTTTACAGTATCCTTCCCCTGCCACGCCCACCAAGCCATGCCCACAGAACCAGTAGTAAAAAAATTTGAATCCCACCACTGCATATGTACATACGTACATTTAAGAATCTTTATAAAACAGATTCAGTATCACGTTTGTTTACAAGAACAGTTCTGGGCTCCTGAAACCCTTGTAGGCAATCTTAGAAAATAAACATGATAAAAGAACTAAAGACCTGTCATGCTTATTTTCTAAGATTGTCTACAAGGCTGCATTTTGGTGCTTTATTTGGAAGGGTGCCTATCTGCCAAGCCCCTTTTCTATAAGAATCTCAAATGCTTAGGCTGTTTGATGATATGCTGGCCTTTAGGAAGTAAGGGTTATATAGTATTAGGCTTCCTTTCTTTCCTTGGCTGTGTATAAGAACATGTTTTAATCTGTAAGGAAAATATCAGGTTTGTGCTAGGTACTATCTTTACAGAAATGCAATCTAAAATTGTAATTGGAGAGAAACAGGAAGTTCAGTTGCAGCAGAATGGAAGCAAGATTTTCACAGATGACAATACGGTAGTAGAGGTCCATCTCTCAGATTACTTTTAATATAGCAAAGGAGACTTTCAAACAAGGATAAAACAACATATTTTTTTAGCACCTCTCCTTGAAAGCCAACTATCATGGGGGTATCTGCCTTTTGTGGTGTCAAAAGTGTCTTTTGAGTGGCATTTGTTTGTAGAAGAAAGGTTTCTGAATACTTTTTTGTTTTGCGTGAACTTAATTTTGAAAATAAAGCATATAAAGTCTTCTTTTGTAGATCTGTGACTACATTTGGGGAAAGGTATATTCTTATTTAGTTACCAGTATGCCATTCCATGCAAAGAAGTATGATTTTCATTGTCCATTTCTGATTCTCATATGTTAAAGTCACTTTCTGAGTCTTACACTGGCCTCCAGAATATATGGAGGGAATGATCCAGTTGCTTGATGGTAGGACATTTGCTCTTTATACATAGGATTACAAGGCATCCCCTGTGAAAAGGGGATCTGAGACAGATCTTGGAGAGCTACTGCTACCACTGATCCCGTGGTTTGATTCAGCATAAGACTGATTCATATGTTACTTAATTTTAACAGATTGTACAATGGTTCACAACTATAACAATAATAACCATAATTACATGGAGAACTCATCAATGAAACAATAAAGTAGTACAAATGTACAATTATAAAAATAAATCAATATGAGACAATAGAAGCCATTTAATAGATCTTAATATCTATTGATTAGTCCAATATCTCCAAAAAGCCTCTTGCATACATTTCCCTGGTACTTACGCCCATAAGCTTCTGGCCTGCCCCCACTGATGTTAACTTTTTTTCCTGCCGTAGAGCCAAGCAGCATACCTTTCGGGCCTTAATGGAGCCTCGCTGACTGGCACATATCCCCATCTGCACTCCGTAAGTGCATTACCCTCTTCTGTCTGGATGCCACCTTTTCATGCACCTTGCTTTGTACCATGCCCGTTTTTTGCTTTGCAGGCTTTTAGGCTGCCTTCAGATGATTCTGCACTATAGCAGTTTCTAAACATTGATTCACCTAGTCCTGTTTAGAGAAAGTAACTTAGCTGTGTGATAAAGCTACCAAGCAGATCTCTCTGTACTTGCATGTAATATTCGCTTTACACATTTTGCTTACAGTTCTGGAAGTACCTACACCAACTGCAACACTTTGAGTCTCAATGGGCGGCTCGCCAGTCAAGATGAAGTATAGAAATACAGTGGCCTCATAGTTTTCCTCAGGACAATTGATAGCAAAGCACTATTTATCATGTCTCAGAATCAGTTTTGCTACTTTGATAATGTTTTACACATGAACATATAATATTTGTACTGTCAGCTATTGGCCTTAACCCAAAGTTATCTAGTTTAATTGGTAGTGGCTCTCCAAGGTTGTGGAAAAGTTTTATGAGACCCATTTTATTAATAAGAAATGGCAGGGATTGAACCTGGTTTTTTCCTGCATGTTATATTATGCACACTACTGCTTGTTTATGTAGCATCTTGCTGCCTTCTCTGACAGAAACTTCATCAACTGCAGAGATCAATAACTAAATCTCTGAGCTTCAGAAAGCTTCACTTGCTACATTTCTGTTATTGCCTAGCCCTAGAGTTCATGTCCATAGTGGTCTCTTGCTTGGTCTCTCTTGCTCTATAGTGGAAGTGAATAATGTGTTGTCCTTCAGATTTTTTTTTTTTGAAATTTTAATTCTCATCCGCTGTCACTATTAACAATATTAGCTAAGAGTGATGGCAAAGGTCAAAAACAATATGGAGGGCTGTTTATTACTAGTAGACAATCAATGACCCCTTTGGTCATTGTTTCAGAAATACTTCTTTACCAGATTCCTCAATGCCTTCAACAGTGACAGAGTTTCCAATGTATGGCCTTCACTGGAAAAGCTGGGATACATTCAGAGATGTATCCGCCTTGAAAATAGTCCATGTTGAATTTTATAGCAGAGTCAAATGTCTGCACAAGAAATTTTTATGACATTTTGTATTAGGTTATGAAGTGTTTCATGATAATTTTATGTCATAAAATGTTTGATAACATTTACCAAATTTCAATTCCACAGGAGTCATGGCTCCCAGATTTTGGACACATTCTATAAGTTAACTCATTTGAGGTATCTCAGTTGAAAGGTTTTGCCTTATGGTGCATCATTTTGGCCAGTTAAAGGTCATACAAATCAAAATTTAGTAATATATAGATCCTTGCTCAATTAATCCATTTGAAATTTGTCAGTTCTTGAAAAATGACATTCAATAAGAATGGAAAATTTCCCCTTCCTGTCCTACTTTTATGCTTTACTGTATCATTCATTTTTAGTAATGATGATCCTTGTGGGACATTACAGCATTTTCAGATAAAACTGCATATATTTATCTGGGAGTGGGGTCCTAAGATCATTGATTGTATAGTTCCTCATTTCATAAAGTTGTAGAACTGTGAATTATCAGTCTTTCCACTCTGTTTGTATCTGTGCGTGTTGGGATCTTTTTCTCATTTACAGTTTAGTCCTATTGTCTTAATATAAACTAGAAAATAATTTTAGTGATGCTTTACAGCCTGATATCTCTGGATATGCATTTCTATTATAGAAATAATTAGAATTCAAAATATTTTCTCTAAGCAAAGTTGAAAGCACATAGGAAAAGTAGAGGAGTCAAGCCTTCATTGTTATCCTTTCAATAATTCCCTGGCATAGTATTTAGTATTCATGACTCTCAGTGACTAGGGGAAGCTTTTGTTGTCATTTAAATTTGCATAACACCTGGCTTCCAATGACTTGGTTATTGGGAAGGAAATAACATTGAAAAGACTAATATTAATTTATTAATTATTGCACTTGTATGCCCTATTTCCAATGATTCTGGGTGGCTTACAATAATAAGCAGAAGTTACAATAAAATCAGTAACATAAGTAGTGAACTATGGACAGTCCACAATTGTGACTGACAACTCAGTTGCTAAATGATGTGGTCTCTAAGTGGAAAATCGTGTGACTGCAACTGTGCTTATGATTTTATTTCAATTTTTCTTTGCTTTATAGCATCAGAAGATTTGATCCCAAACAGCTGGGTCAGCTGAAAAGGCAGGGAAATTTTCCAGAACTTGAACTAAGAGGAAACTGGGTAAAAGGGCAACTCTTATAGCTCTTTTTCCCTACTCATCCATCCTTTGGAATGCTTACCTCAGTGCCGGGATAATTAGCAAGAAGATAATTAATGTTTGCATTTTCATTCATCAGAGAGGAAGGGATTACAAGACAATAAGCAGACACACAATGAGAAATACACATTGAAAGAAATGGACTAGCATTGGCTGTTTGCTTAGCATGTTTGCAAGTGAGCCAAAGGTGGGAAAGTCCTTTCAGTTAAAGGCAACAGTTGCCAGACAGGTAATTAAAACCACAGAGCTGAGCTTGTTAACTTGCAGTTAGCACCTTTTGATTTAAGTGCTGTACTACAGAGAAAAACAGCTAAGGAAGACATAGCTTGTTTCTACAATCTCTCTGCTCTGCAAGGGGGAGGGAAGAAAAAAATGGCACAGAACATTGTGTACTAACTGTAATAATGAATATTGACTGAGAAGACACCACAAAGGTCGTAAATGAAGGCATGATTGCACTTTTTCATTACCATTACAACTTTGAATGGTTGCTGTCTGAGGCAGTAGCTAAATAAGGTCTATCCATGCTGAAAATTCCTGATCTTCCTTCTTGTTGATACTTGACTTTGATCTTGTTCTTCAATCTCCTACCCTATAGAAGCTGATATAGTGTTTTTAATGTGGTTCAAGAGGATGATGATCAATAATATACAATGTGAATTGGATACCATTTAATAAAATACTTCTCTGTTATATTTTATTAATAATTAGGATCATAAAAGAGAGTTTAATGCATATTTATACATGAAATTATTATTTTAATTTGTGTATATTTGTGTAGAAAATACTTATTTTCTAGGTGTAGAATCTTGTATAGTAGCCAAGGTCCTATGTGCTATATGATTACTGAATGCAGTAACAAAAATTTGAATGAGAGATAAAGGAATACAGGAACTATGTTATAATCTTTTTTCTTCCCCTCATCTTCATAATTTTCTTCAGGATGAAGTAAAGCTGAAGCTCAACTAAGCATTTGCTTTTTTCCCAGTAATATTGGACATTAACAAGCTGGCTTTCCTTCCTCTTTTTCTCTGTTCCTGCATGCAAATCATTTCAAGTGTACAAGATAACCCAACTTGGGAGGCAAAAATCATTGTCAACTCCCTATCTTATCCCAAGGTACATGATGTCTCAATTTGTTATCCACAGTTGCCAGAGCAAGAAGTGGTGAATTTGTTCATCCCAACACAGGCAGTAGGTGCCATTATTGGAAAAAAGGGCCAACACATTAAGCAGCTAGCAAGATTTGCAGGTGCTTCAATCAAGGTAAGAAGTGCAAGTGTACCATCACCCTCTTTCCTCTATTGCTGTGTTTTGTTTTGCTTTTCATCATATAAACCAAAATCTTATACTGAACGTTGGTCAAAAAATAAGGGTGCTGGACTAGGATTGGGGTTCAAATCCACTGTCATCCAAGAAAGCTCCTGGCCAATCATTCTCCCTCAACCTAACCTGCATTACAGGGTTGTTTTTGTAAGAATAAAATTAAGAAGGATCCCATGTAAGCTACTTTCAGCTCTGCAGGATATAAACTAAAAAAGTAAATAAAAATAATTAACCAAGACTAAGGAATTTATTGACCTTCAAATATTGAAGAACTAGCAGCTCCAGCATGCATGACCAAGTAGTAAAGGAACACTGGATGTTCCAAAAAAAAAACAGTTCATGCTGATATATAAAGGCTGGGCAATCTCTGGGGGACTACATGAGATGCTGGGGCTACATGTATGTACCTGCAAGAACATTTCTGTAAGAATTTAATATACAAGTGATCAGTTACATGAAAATATATTACATTGAAAACCTATCCAGTCCAAGATTCACTGTCATGACATTTTGAGCTCTACTCACAAAAGCTTTCCTGCAAACATTTGTTTCTTGCTGTAATAAACAAGATGAGAAACATTTATTTCAGCAATGCAACTTTGCTGAAGTAAAGCAGTAATCTGCTGAGACCTTTAAAAAAATAAATTTGCTGTTTTTCCCACTCTACTACTTTTCTGCAACTTTTGTGATAAGCAGGTAAGGAAACAATGAATTATATGTATCTTTTCAAGCATTTCATATTTAACTATTTCTCCACCGTATATATGTTTATCTATTTCTACAAAACCTATGCCTACTCAGAGTTAAGTAAGGACGTTAATTACACTTGGCTGCCAATCTGATAGAACGGGTGAGACTTAATCATCAGTTCTTCAACTTTCTCCCTAGGTCTATTGTCTAAAGAAAACCAAGTCACTTTCTGCATCTCTCTGCTTCTTTGTGTCTTTGGGCATTCTCCTAACAGATTGGTTGCCATTTTCTTTCCTTCCAAAACACCAACATATGCACACATACATATCTGTCTACTAAATTGTAAGCAAGACTGCTAAGAAAGCAGGGAAGACTTACTTCACATATAGTTCACTTATTCTTCCTTCTTTACATGCCTTTTCATGTCAGTAGACTACTTAGAATAGTGAGCTATTGTGGTGAAAGAAGTAATTTTCTCACCTGACAACTACCTTAACACAACAGCACTTTCCAAAATCCTTTTAGTGAGCTTCCATACAGTATACTTACTATTCTGAGAAGGCTTTCCCCCCAAAATTAATAGTATTCCTAGGCAGAATAGCTGACTGGTAGACTGGACAAATGTTAGCTAATATTGAATATAATACACAGGTTAGTTATCCTTTTATACCTTATTGACACCAAACCATAAAACCCGTTTCATTCATTTTATGAATTGCAGTTGCTTCATAGCTATCTTCTGAGTAATGTAAATTACTGGCTGCTGCAAACAACAATGGACTAGTGAAAAAGATGAAATATTTGGGGGGAAAGAGAATTCTTCTGTGGAGAAATAACTGCAGATCTTAGCTGCAGATATCTCTTTAGAAGGCAGTTGTTTTCTCCCAACCTTCAAATACTGTAGACAAATGTAGAAAAGACAACTGGATCAGTAGACAGAAAAGCAGTCTATTTAAGAAATGATTCATTGTAAGAGACTGACTCAAATAACTTCTGGGACTCTCTGATGAGTCGGCCTGACTTGTCCTGCATTATATGAGCAAAGCAGGTTCAGGTAAAGTTTCACCAATCAGAGTAAGCGGTGAATGAATCCCCATGAATTAGACTCATGATCTATTTGGATTGCAGCTGCACCAAAACTACTGCTGAATGTATTTGAATATATACTGTGTGGAACAATTGCTAATTTAAGAACTAATTATTTTTTTAATATGGTATTCACTCTGAATCTCATTCCTGTGGTAAAAAAATCAAGAAATGATACATTTTCCTTAAGAAAAAAATTTGAGACTTTGCTGAACTCCAATCAGTGTGTTTTGATGTGAAATCTTTTGCTTTTTGCAAAATGGTCTCTCTCCTATTTCTTTGTTCTCTTACACTCATCTTCTTCAACTAGTATTCAGATGTAATTATTACATACTACAATAATTATTCTATACTATATTATTACAGGATTATGATTCCCACACTCTCTTATGGTAATGGCTAGGATCTTCATTGCTGTCCAAAATATATAACTGTTGGGAAAAGGTATCGTTAATTGCAGCAATGTTTTATCACCAATGAAGGAAGAATGGAACCGTTTCCCACTTATTTTGAGCAAGAGGCTCCATCTTTGAAAGAAAGATTCCAGAAATTGTTCCAGAAAAGTCACTCTAAGAAACAGAATAAAATCTGTATTGTTAAAAATTAAGCACAGTTTTTCAGTTGCACCCCTTTGTAGTTGAAATTGCTACTCAAAAATCAAACACATTAAAAATTTCTTAAAAAACTAGGTACGATAAAGAATCCAGAGATTAATGCAAAAACCAATCTAGATTTTCAAGTTTTCAATGTAATGGAATCCACAACAGTGTCCTTTGAACTTCAGAGCTGCTTCATTAGTTAGTTTTTGTATTGCATCAAGAGGCATTGATTGAAAGCTGAGGGAAAAATAAATTTGTTATATGCTGTCGTGTTCCCTGTAACTTGCAGATTGCACCAGCTGAGAGTCCAGATGCCAGTGAGAGGATGGTTATAATTACAGGGGCCCCAGAAGCACAATTCAAGGTCAGTATTAATAAGCCTATATCATGAAAAGCAAGACAGTTGCCTGCTTCTTTATTCCAGATACTGAAATGATGCGGGCAGCAGCTGTTCAAGAGGACTGATACGCTGACTGACCAAACAGCTTACCATTTTTACTGCTGTTTACCCCAGTGTTATAGGGATATGGACTCAGACGATCCTCACAGCCATAGCTTTAAACACCATAGTATCCAGTCACTTTTTTCAGTGCCATTGTAACTGTAGTCACTAAATGAATTGTTGTAAGTCGAGGATTACCTGTAGTTTTATATACAGGTACCCACTTTCATATGTACCCACTTATAAATAAATCTCGCTGTGTTTTGTGAGACTATTCCAGGTATATGTGCATTGGGTTAGCTACCTCAATTTCATAATGCTAGAAAGTTTCTTTTTTGCTGCAATTAAAACAGATTTGTGGCCAAAGTCATTTACAAACGTACATAATTTCACTACCATTTAAGTTTCAAAATAGGACAAATCATGCTTTAAATACTAGATGTTACAAGGTATTTCATGAGGATTATAACTTTTCTAACTGATAAGGAAAGAATAGCTGGTCTGTGTTCTTTTTAAAAAAAAATATGACTGGGTTTTCTAAATAAAATTGGTTTTTAGGAACAACAGCCATCCTTTCCTTTGTTACTGTAGCTAAATTTGGTATTGCACACAGGCTGGGTGAATCCTCAATACAGCACCCAATACTGGTGTCATACTGGATAGGTTAAAACCATTCAAAAACTCAATTCTTTTCCCATGAAACTCCAAAATGGATTCTTTATATCATGAATATATGTTATAAATTAAATTTTATCTTTTTACTCAACGCTTTCTTTCGCTGATTGATGACTAATAAAGAGACTCCATTTACCTAATTTCTACCTTAGGCCCAGGGACGGATATTTGGAAAACTGAAAGAAGAAAATTTTTTCAATCCAAAAGAAGAAGTGAAGCTTGAGGCTCACATCAAGGTGCCTTCTTCTGCAGCAGGTCGGGTGATAGGAAAAGGTGGCAAAACGGTAAGTGGGATAAATCTTACATTGAAGGATTTAGTTAATGATTAGTGAATAAAATACAGTACATAGTCTAACTCTGAAATAAGAAAGTGTTCTTTGTTTGACATCGAAAGCAAATGAGAGCATCTTCACTTTATGTTAGTTTGACAATAAACCACATTAGAACCTTTTTCTGTATACTTGCTGTTATAGGTGAATGAACTACAGAATTTAACTAGTGCAGAAGTAATTGTACCACGTGACCAAACTCCTGATGAAAACGAGGAAGTTGTTGTCAAAATAATTGGTCACTTCTTTGCCAGTCAGGTATAGTAGTACTATAAAATAATTTGTTCAATAAATAGCTAATCACTCTTCAAAGTGCTATTTGGATGATATGAAAATGCATGCTCACAGGTTTATGTGTACAGTGGAAGCAGTCATGCTCATCTTCATCAACATCTTCTACCTCACTCCAGAAAATACCATACAGGCACTTCTGCTAATTGCAATTGGCTATTTTCTTTGAGGACAAAGAGCCAAAAGAAAACAAGAAAACTAAATCTCATTTGCAGCAACACCATTTGCTATACCTCTCCATCCATTCCTATTATTGCGAGCCAACTTGGCTTACAGCATGGTTGTTGAGGTAATTCCCCGTTAGGAGAATGAGTGCATACAGGGAGACGTAGTGAGAGTGGTGAAGAATAACACACAAACAGCACACAGATACACTGTATAGTAAAATGTAGGTTTTTACTTCCAATAAACATTTAAGCAAAGTCCAAGATAAGCAGTCCAAGTTATTCACAGGTAAAGCAGTTAGTTTTCAGTTCAGGGATAATCCAAATATCAAAGTCCAGTATCAAAAACAATTCAGTAACAGACTTACATCAACGATCAGTAACAGTCATTAGGAGGAACTACAACAGAAGAAACAGAGACTCCAAACAACCCAGGTTTCTGGCTCCATCTTTTGGACATTTGCGGAACCACACCCAATTACAGTTTTAGCATTCTCTTAAAGAGACAGTATTAAAATGTCTATCCTGGTTGATATATTTCCAACCCAAATAACTGTTAGGTGACTTACATTCCTAACAATGGTCACACAATTCTTCATACATCGATGCTTTTTGTTCTATACTTGTTCCCCCAAAGTATATACATGCGTATTGTTTCTCATTTTTTAAAATAAATCCCAAAATACTTTGCAAATACTTATGTATTGGTTGGTATTTAGGAAAAATAAATTCTTTGGGAGATAATTGTAATTTTCTGCTAAAGTAATGTTTAAATTTCTCCCTTTCTCCCTATTATAGACTGCTCAGCGCAAGATCAGGGAAATTGTTCAGCAAGTGAAACAGCAGGAACAGAAACATCCACAAGGCACCCCGGCCTCACAGCGCAGCAAATGAGGCTGCAGTGCTGGCCAGCAACAACTGATGAATGTAGCCCTTCCAACACCTGATAGAATCACCAGACCAGGGAGCAAACCAAAGACTATCTGACGGCATCCAAGTCTGCCCAAGAGGCTGGGGCTCTATAGAGGACACCAGTACCCAGGGACTGGGAAGGGATGGGCTTCAGCCAGCAGGAACTGCCTCTCTCACCCCATAGTCTCCATGGAGTCTCTCTAACAGTACAACGCTATCCCTTTAGTTGGACTAACATAGGCAGAAATTTTGCAAAATTTTTCTGTACATGTATGTACATACTAGGAAAGCATTTTTTTTACACAGTGCATGAGCTGCTGCACCAGATAGCATTAATATATTTTAGAATTAATCTAGCTAACTAAACTAACTCCAGTCTTTAATTTTTTTAACAATTACATTTTTTTTAGAAAAAGCCAGCTTTTCTACACTAAAATTAAAAGGCTAGTCCGTTATGGGTTTCTAACAGAAAGTTGGATGGGGTCAAAGGATAGCCAGAACAAAATTGAAACGAGACTCAAAGGTGAACAATACTTTGAAGGACTTCAGGATGATTAATGGTAGCAGCACACCATCATAGATTGCCTGTAAGTGCCAACAGAAGGGATACCGTCTAGTTAGCAGAGGAATCTCTATGCATTTCTTTCTCCAGCTCATGTGATCTTCTCTTTGCTTCACAGATCTCAAACTGGTTTTTGCATACAGTCTCTCATTTTGTACCAGGGTGCAATCCTCCAAGTACATGCGCAAATGTGCATGTATGCATGTATATATACATGCATACATACACACACACAGTGTATGTGTGTATGTGTTATATATGCTCAGACATACACAAAATGCCAAGCTTTATATCCATTTCCTGAAAGGGTGGGGGAGGGGAAAAAACTTTTACCCTGCTTACAGGAAAATAGAGCACACTTGGTACTTTTGCATGCAGAATGCTGCCACCAATACTTTGGGAAATGGATTTTTAAAATGGGATTAACAAGAGGGTGTTGGCCCAGGGCATGAAAATTGCAACTTTTTTCAAAAAAGAAAAAGAAACAAACTACCTCAGGTGTTTTCATACCTCAGCACCTTGCTCTTGTGTGTCCCTTTTTGAGATTTTGTATGCCTTGTAAAACTGAGAGTTGGAGCATTTTTTTATTTTTTTAATAAAACTGAGTTGGAAATAAATTTAGACAAAAGACAGCTGCCAGGTGGAAGAAAACATCATTCTGTATGATGATTATTCTGTATTATTCTTCTGCTAGATGTGAGTCAATAACCTTCAAACATAGTAATAAAAATAGAAGTGCAAGAGACACTGGAGCAGAACTCCTGAGTTTGACAGGTTAAATACACTATTAAAGTTTTTCTGTGCTAACAGATGTATGTTATACTGGTTGAGAACATGCCATTGTACCATCGGATTGAAAACCAGTTTTCTCTACTTTAAACAGTGTTTTGTGGAAAAGCAAACAAAAAAACCAAAATACATCCAGCTAACAAGACCTGACCTCTGTAGTTTTATTTAACTACAAAGTTGGAAAATAGATGGGGTGCAACCCTTCCTCTCTCTAATCTGTATCTTCCCTTGCTTTTAATTAAAGAACCTTTTGTGGTCTTGTGAGGTCAGCGGGTGGAACAGAAACAAAGATGTGTTTTGTACAACTACCTGACTCAGATTCATTTAAATTATAGTGGCAACATCAGATCAGATGGAAATGCTATTTCAGCCATAAAACCAACATATCAGTGGAACAATCCAGTTTAAAGCATCCCTCCTAATTTATTATGTCCAGCCATTGTTTGAAGGCAAACACTGAAGGGAGGGTCTTTTTAACTAAGATGCCACTTCTACGGGCTTCAAAAACACATTTTTCATCCGAAATTTGAGGAGACATTTAACAAAGCCTTTACAAGTAAAATGAAAGACATAGGACTAAACCAAGATGATCTGATCACTTAAAACATTTTCTGTGTGTATCTGGATAGTTTGCTATAATAGGAAAATATTTTCTAAGATGGGACTTCAAACTTGACAGCTTTAAGACTTGTGGACTCCTCCTTGAATTCCTCCTCCAGTCATGTTAGCTCAGGAATTCTGGGAGTGGAAGTCCACAAGTCTTAAACTTGCCAAGTTTGAAGACCCGTGTTCTAAGATAAAGTTTACAGACAACTAATACCTTACAACAGAGGTTCTCAACAGTTGGTCAGGACGCTTGGAAATCATAGCCAATTTAGGTCACAGTTGCTTTTAAAATCTGATCAGGCTTGTGAAAACAAAGTCAGAGCATTGTCAAAAATTACTTCAGCCTTTTGAAGCCACAAGCAGGCAGATGCAGTACCACAAAGTTGGAGAACTCCTTGATATATAGAATAAAACATAATCATTGAAAGCAAGAAATGAAGTTTTTCTGCCCAAGTATAATCACAGTGAAATAATCTATTTTATTCATGGATGCTCATATTTGTTATCATTTTAGTGGGTTGTGGGTTAGGGAGAGTTTGAGAGCCTGTTGTACAGAATTAACTGGGCATTTTGAAAGATACATGTTTTCCTTTGTAGAGCTAAACTTGGTCCTATTGGGAGCTTCTTATAAATGAAGCAGAGCCAAAGATGAACAATTCTCCATTAGCTCATCCCCAAATCTTGTTATTCTGGGTCCAAGAAAGATCTTCACACATTAAGAGGGTATATTCTCTCAACAGAGCCTCCAACTTGTTGGCTGCCTGCCTGCCTAAAGCTTCCTGCTGCTGAGGCAACCTGAAGGCCGTCTGCATTCTGTCCTATAGCCACCTGAGAGGAGACAACAACCTGCTGGGCTCCAATTGGATTGTTACAGGATTGTCGTCTCCCCATCCGACCACAGGGCTCTCTTGCTTTTTATCCTTTCATTGAAAAGACTTTAGTGTCCAAGGTCTTAGAAATAATGATCTCATGAAAGGCCTTCAATACTCCAAATTCTATTCTAGCCCTTTCCTCCATTTAATTATCCTGAATTTAATTCAGTTTTCTTGCTTGAAACTTCCCAGTCTAGAGCATAAAGATAGGAGATTCAAGCTGGTACTCAAAGCTAAAAACACCCATTTACCCAAGAATTTGCAGAATTCTGACTTCTGATATGCAAAGACTGGGTTTCATGGGTCTGCTTCCTCACTCCCAACAAAACTAGCCATCTCACCCAAGCTGTATCTCTGCTGGGTGGCCAGTGACTCCTAAGAGGACGAAGGATGATTATGGATTTGGGCGTGCAACAATAGGCCAATTCCTGCCTCACCTTACTTCTGACACAAATGTTGAAAGGTCACAAACTGAAATACTTTTACTGTAGAGAATACAAGGAGGATGGAGGAAGAGGCCTGTCCAGAAGGGTCTGCACTGTATCAACAAGAGACAGGTAGTGGAGAATGAAAAGAATTTTCCCTGCTCTTCTGCAGCTGCTTTCTACATTAGCGCAGGTGTTCTGGCCTTGATCCTGAGAAATGGTAAAAGGGTTACAGTGGGGGCAATGATTTTGATATCAGTATACTTTCTTCCTATTGATAGTCTAAAGCCCTTTCACAGTAAATGACAGTATCTGCTGTTAAAATTTCTCCTTGTTTGGGAGCACAGCTTTTAAACTATGCTTACTAGAAACTCAAATTATTTTCAAAAACCTAGACTAAATGTGTAAAACTGATAGTTAAGCTATATCGGAAGAGCTGGCACAATTCAACACTGATCAGCCAGTGCAAATCACTCCAGTAGAATTTCTTTCTAGAGAGGATAAGTAAATGTAACTTTGAATATATTTCACCGAGAGCCCATAAACCATCACAGTTTTCATTCATGATGTATTCTACAGTAAAAGACTTAATTCTGCCCAGGACATAGCTTTACTTTATAATAAAATTACTTCCTGTAAACATATCTGCATTGTCATCTCTGTTGAACAGAAGTCAGGGCTTCAATGTTAATTCCATTTGCTGATTGTCCACTGTACTGTATAATAAGACAAGTGAGATGAAATTCTATACATAGAATAATAGAAAACTGGGCAGTAATATTACAGGTAGTCCTCAACATAGAACAGTTCATTTAGTGACCAAACTTACAATGGTACTGAAAAAGTGACTTATGACCATTTTTCACACATATGACCAATCGCAGCATCCCCATGGTCACGTGATTTACATTTGGATACTTGACAACTGATTCATATTTATGATGGTTGCAGTGTCCCGGGGTCATGGGAGCATCTTTTGTGAATTTCTGACAAGCCAAGTCAATGGGGAAGCCAGATTCACTTCATAACCGTGTTATAGTAATGAACTGCAGCGATTCATTTAACAAATGTGGCAAGAATAGTCATAAAATGGGTCAAAACTCACAACAAATATCTCACATAGCGACAAATTCTGGACTCAATTGTGGTCGTAGACTGAGGGCTACCTGTACTTTGCAAAACAATGGAAAGCAGCAATAATTATGGTTTATTACTTTACAAAAAGTTTGCTGTGATTAGGCTCTGAAAACAGTAAATAACGGGCCCGCAATTATATGTTATAGCATAATTCCACGATAGGCTGTTTGTTAAAAGAAAGCTTCCTTTATGTGGCATAAGAATGCTTGTTTTTCTCTGCCTCAGCTCTAAAGTGAGTAGCCTAACATTGTGCCTAAAAATCTTGACAGTAACGAAGGAATTAAGATTGTCATTGTGGAACAGAAAATCATTAATTTTGCTATTCCTCATCCATATTACATTGCAGAATATAATAACACAGTTGAAAAATAGTTATTTCAGTTCTAAACAGAAAAGGTAATGAAAGTCACATCAATTATATCATTTTTACTAGATGTTTATTTCCATTTTAGTTAAACTATCTTGAAATTCCAACATATATCCAACACATTCAAGAATACAAATAAATAGTCTCATACAACAGTTTAATTTTTAAATAAAGAATAATTCCCACCTAGGATTTTTACAATGGATTTGTTACAAATCAAACAGAATTTTCCATTTTTCAGCATCACTAAGATCCAGTTATATGAAAATATAAACTCAGGAACATACTATGGGTAAGCACACTCCTTTCACTGCTTGCAAAATACAGTCGTAGATTCCAGACCAAATGTCCCAACAGAAGTATACAATAAAACTTCAAAAATAAAGCTCAAAAAGCATGTTTTTTGCTTATAATCAAAGGGCGAGTCCTAATTGTATTTTGGTTTGAGTAGATCAGTTAAAATTAATGGGATAAAATCAGCTACAATTACAATTGCATTACTTATAAGCAGTACTAAGTTTGAATCCAATCAGGGCATTGAAACCATAGACAACCTGGCATTCTTTGGAAAATCGCAATATATGTATATTTCTTTTTTATATGTCACATAGGTCGTATTCATCCAAAAACTCAGCATTAGTCTACTTAAAAATACTTTTTTTATTCCTGCCTGCTGCCATATGTTTTTCCTTGGAAAGAAAACTTCAAGAAAGAAAGCTTCAATGAAAAGCTTCTACTATACTTCTGGATAACTCCCATCTCTGAAATGGAACTTAGCCAGAAGAGGGTATTTCAAACCTTTTCCTTTAAATGGGTACAAGTCAACTGTATAACTGGATGGTGTTTTATAGCACATGAATCATAACAGCGGTCTGGCATCATAGCAACTGCTGATGAAGAATCTCCCATACCATTTTTTTTCGATAATAAGGCATGTGAAACTGCAAAAAGAAATTGTGTTAACATATTTGATACTTACATACTTCCATTTAGCAAATATACTGTCCATTTTATTTTTACTTTCCTTAATAACAAATTTATTTCAGTAACTGACAAAACATACATGTACATAAAAGCCAAACTATGATAAAACATTAAAAATGAGATTCCCACCCTAGGATATAGAACACAACAGACAGAAAATAGCTATTTGACATAAATCTAAGTCTACAATTTCTTGTGTTAAGTATCTAGAAAAAGATACATTATTTGCTAACTGTTGAAATATGGGCACTAAGCAAGGCTCCTTTGAAGAGTGCATTCACTGAAGGTATAACCTAGCTTAGAAAGCTCTCCCTGATGTTCATTCACTCTAGGTAGACACTAGGTAAGAGACAGAAATTAGATATTGGCCTCATATTTGCATAGGGCTGGAAAAGACTGGAAGCCAGTGCAATTATTAAGGTACACCTCATGATTGTATCAATAAATACCGGTTAAAATATGAGGCCAATATCTAATGCCTATTCTAGCCTCTGAAGATCCCAAACTTTTTTCAGGAGGTACCCTTATATACAACACATTTCAATAATCCAACTAGAAAATGGTCCCCCCCCCTCCCCATATTCAGATATAGGCTGCAACTGGTAAATTAACCAAAGCTGATAACTTGGAGCTTCTAATCACTGAGGCAACTTGTGCCTTCAGTGATAGCATAAATCCAGGAATAATCCAAGTTGCACATTTGAATTTTGGAGGAAATTTAACTTCTCCCACTGCCAGAATAGATTAACCACCACTCAGTCATCTAGGCAAAGTAATCACCTTTAGATTACTGTCTCCTTGTGACAAAAAGTAAACTTTAGTTTTTAGCCCTCACCTAATCTGTTAACTTGCTCAATGTAGATCACCTACTGCCCTCTCAGATTAAGTAAAACAGTTAATATCATCTACATACCAATAACATGACCAGCAGCACAGTGTTTAGTAGGTACTTGCCAACATGAACACGTTACATTTGTGCTTTGGGACCTTAATTGGCTTCCAATTAATTCTTGTATGCAATTCAAAGTGCTCATTTCACCTTTAGAGCCTACAAAGTCTCAAGAGGATTCTCCACTCAATTTCAACTTGCTGAATACAAAGCTTCCAAGAAAATCTATTAACGGTCTCCCTTTTCTGACAGACTAGGAGGCCACTGTTTTTATGTGGTGGTGCTGAATGCTATGGAATAGCCTGCTGTCTTAAATCTGATCAGTTTCCACTTTGTTTGGCTTCAGGAAATTATTAAAACAGTACTTTTTAAGACTTACAGATGTCATCTATTATTTTACTGCTTTTTAATTGTTTGTTTTATCATATTATTCATGTTTAATTACTCTTGTTATATAAAATTACATTTTATTAAGATTGTAAGTCGGCAAAAGTTCCATGATTGCAACAGATTTTAAAAAAACCTAATAGCTAATTCAGGTTATTATGTTTACTGGTATCAAAAGTTTAGTGAAATCCAAATGAGCCAACTAGGTGATATTTGACATCTCCTTCTTACCTAAGGGAAACCAAAATAATTTCTGTCTAAAAACTAATCCAAAGATGAATCCAGACAATTAGTATCATCTAAAAATGCTTGAAAGTAATTAACAATACCAAGCTTGAGCATCTTATTCGATGAGATAATAATAATCAGCCTACTGTTTCCACCACAGCACTAATAACAAATAAATACCTATCTCAAGAGAGAGCAGCATGAAAATTGTTTCTTAAAGTATTTCAACTCACCTGTGTAAATGCAATGGGTTTATCCCTAGAGACAAAGTCTGCAAACTTGCAAGTAAACATTCCACAGTCACTGCCATTTAATTGCTGCGGAATTTCCTAAGATTGAAAAAAAAGAATATATAGGAAAGCCTATTAACTTTTTGTTTTATTTAAATTAGAGATCACTGAAACCTAAGAGATTATAGTATAGCAATTCTATAATCGATCATCAACTAAACAGGCATCTAAATTGATTGCTCAATTTCAGAAAATTTAGGTAACAACCTGTACTTTAAGAAACAGAAAATTCCTCCTAAAACAATTAATATATAAAAACAATTATTTTAAAAAATGAAAAACCCATGTCTCAGAGAGATCAACAGATTTTAACAACCATGGAGCCACTTCAATATTTCATTAGTCTTCTGGGATCTCCAGGCCTGATGGCATAACCACAGTTTGAGGGACTTCTGGGAAATCAGGGATAGAGCCAGTTCATTTGAGGGGGGAGGGGAATTTCCATAAAGCAAGTGGCACTCACCAAATGCAGCTCCCATACAGGACCCATAAGCACGCTTCTTCTGCTGAAATCTGGTGGAATATTCAGGGAGAGACAGTCCCTCAGAAAACCCAACCCATGCCATGTAAGACTTTAAAAGTCAAAACCAGCACCTTTAGTTGGAGCCAGAAACAAATTGGTAACTAATGCAGCACATGGAGCAGAGGTGTAACTTGTATTGCTCTAGAGATACATATAACTGCCCCGCACTGCTGCATTTTGCACCAGCTGAAGTTTCTGGATACTCTCAAGGGCATTACAGCAATCCAATTGGGAGGTGACTAGCGCATGAGTGATTGTGAGTAGAGCCTCCAATCTTGGAACAATATGATAATATGAAGTTGTGCAAAGGCTATCAGGTCTGTAAAACCACATCTGCATCTGAAGGTTCAGATTAACTGATTTTTTTGCTAAAAGCTTATGCACCAGGAAACAGCACCTGGTTAGAGTTAGATGAGGATCAATGGAATTTGAAGGGGGTTAGTGCACTTGTGGCTATGTAACAACTCTAAGCTGATCCCTCTTTTAATTCCTCCCCCTGGCTCAGCCAGTCCTAATTCGAGGAAGACTACGAGATTACACACAGAATCCAGCAGCAAAAATAGAATAAACCTGGAACTGGCACCGCCCAAATCCCAAGCCACTCAGTCTTTCCAGAGTTCGGTTGAAGTCTTTTTTACCCATCCAGGCTCTCATAGCTTCCACGCAACGAGATAAAATGTGCACAGAAACACTTAATTTGTCAGAGGCAGAGATGAATAATTGGGAATCCTCAGAGTACTGATGACACCTCAACCCATGGTGACAGATGAGCTCACCCAGCAACTTTGTGTAAATGTTGCTGGTCAGTGAATCAAACCCTGCAACACCCAACACAGTATGAACTGAAGGTGGGATCTCTCCCCGCATCACCAATGACTGGAATATCACTTGATGTTTTAGAAAAGGCCTGTTAAACTGGTGGCCCGTGGCAGGATGCATCACGTGCAGGCCACACCCACTCCGGCTCCGTAAAGGCAAAAAACATTGCGATACGTCACGTCACGTGATCAAGTTTGACACCCGTGTTTTAGAATCACCTAATACAAGATATTTTATTTTTGATAAACAACTGTAGGTTTATGCTGGATATTCAGAAACTACACAAATATCCATTTAAATAGAACTTCACTGCATCTATATTTTGCACTTAAATCCAGTCTAGATATAATAATCCTAGTTAAAAATCTATGATTTAGTAAATCAGCCCTGAACACCTTCTCTTACCCAACACATCTTCCGATGTCTCTGAAGTGCTTTAATTATGAGTTGTTTTTTAAACCACAGACCTATTTCATATGCAATAAGGAAGCTGTGGCTTGAAGAAGCCACAACTCAAGTAATGAAATCAGTATAGAAGGGAAATTGTGTCTGTGTGAAGACTAAATATTTATTCCTAAATGAATACTTGAATCTTGCTGAAACTACCGTTTTAGAAGTTTAGAACTTGAGATCCACACTAGAAATGAAAAAAAAAAGTTGCACATACATGAGGCTTCATACTGTAAAGTGTCCAAGACGAAATATTAATATCCAGGTTTTTCTTTGCTTTACTTTCCTCTTGCAGATATTGTCTGTTCAATAAAATCATAACAAACAGTGATAACATTTTCCCTTAAGGATTAAGATCATCACTCTTTAGAGGTAATAAAGTTTTGCATGGTGCATTTTTAATACATAAAAAGAGAGAAAAAATATCCACACCAAGTTTACAGCAGTCAAGAGAAGTAATGGTTTATTCTATCAATCTAATAGAAAAAGTAAAAAGGGATATTTTTGTACCACTAGACATCTACTTACAACAATCTCATGCAGATCCTGGTGCCATTTTGTCCCATTGAATCAAAATATTTGATAGTTTTTCTCCTCAAATCTATAACCTACAACAAAGTGAAGATTTTAGTAGAATCTGGCAGGCAACCATCACATTATATCCTCATCACCCAAAGAATTTCAGAAAAGCCAAAATGTATTTACCACTAATGCCCAATGTAGTCTGATATGAATAGGCACCAAGATTATGTCATGCTGGAATAAGTCAACTTCTTTGGTCCATCTTTTTACTGCATTATAACCCATAGAACTTAGTTTGGAATAGAAGAAAGTACTGAACGCATAAAGTACTGGAAATCCCGGCATTTTATTTCTCTCAACCAAAAGATTCATATAGAAATTAATGACCTATAATCAAAGAGAAGAGAGAAGAGAAGAGAAGGAAATGCACACATACATATACATATATCTACTACTTCAAATGTACTAATAAAACGCTATTAATTCTCAGGGCTATTTTTACAGATATTCCCACAAAGCCTTTATTGGAATATTTCTATTCTTGAAAAATAGCCCTGAGAATTGGTTTTTATTAGTACGCTTGAAATAGTGCACAGACAGTCCTCATTTAATGACTGCCTTGTATATCGATCATTTGCAATTCTACAGTAAGAAAAAGTAACCAATCCTCACATTTATGACCTTCACAGGCCTGTAAAAAAAACTGATGTAAAATCAGAAGCAAAGCTGTGGTTCGACTTAACTGCTTCACATAATGACTGAAGTTAAATCAGATGATTTTGATTGTGGTTACTAAATGAGAACTTCCTGTAAGACATACAAAGGGGTCAGGAAGTTACAATTCAGTAAGGTAAAAAAGGGAAGTAATCCAGTCCAGAGGGCAGTTCCAGTTCCCACCTACCCTGAATAAGGTATGATGAAAGAAGCTTAAAAAACGATCACATTTTCCTTATTTAGGAAGAAGATGCACAGTGGACAAACTGTCCTGAAGCAGATGAAGTGGCACTGTGCTGCCTTTCCATCTTTCTCTTATTAGGGAAATTACGGCAAAAGCAGAAGGGGACTGAGATGACCTCACTCAACATTTTGCAAGCCAGATATACTGGTCTGATGGGCAATTTAGGCCACTAGGTCAGAAGCTTTCCAACCCTGCGATAGCGCATTACAGTGATTTCTACATCAAAGGACTAATGAAACTTTAGCTATTAATGAGAAAAATTATTTTACCACATCATTCAGCCACTGCTGGTTTCTTAACGTTTGAATGTCTCTTCGTGTAATATTCAGCTTGAAGGCGCTAGTCAAAATTTCATCATCCTGACCATAGCTCAGAGCATTTGTTATCTCTTTTTCCATATCCTGGAAGAACATTTTATACTATGAAGGTCATAAACAGTTAATTTTAAAACTAAACTTGCTCATTTTGAGGAAGTGAAGCAAGGGTAGAAACAACATATTCAGTTTGTTTTATCTTGTAAAGAAAAAGGTGAATACAAATATCTTATTTCTCGCATACTTTATACTGAAAATAACAGTTTTAGTATAATCTAATTTGAATGACTATTTCTTGAAATAAGTTACATCTCTATACTGGGAACAATAAAGGCAGAACATATCTGGAGCTAATTTCAGGTAAACTTAGTCTTACCTTTGTAAACTCAGGGAAGCACTCTGTAGCTTTTTCCAAACTCCGATACTTTTCTCTTATTTCAGCCAGAGAATGTCTTCTGCACGACAATTCTTTCTGGACCAAGCTTAATCTAAGTGATACTTCTTCTGATAGATCATTTCCCATCAATGGCTGCACTGACCTCTGTAAAGAAAATGGGGGGGAAACTGCAAAATCAAATTGAATTGTTCATGGAAAGGAATCCTTCAAGAAACAAAAGAATCCCATCAAAAGCTTCTTTATAAAACAACAAACAAGGAAATCCCTTTCCAATCAAACTGGTAGAAAAAAAAGGATCATTCAGTTGAGACACTGTGTATTTTTCCCCACAGTGAACTCTTTTGGCTTATAAACTATGGTAAACTTTAAAAAAGGAAAGGGAAAAGTAATGAGTTTGTGGTTCCCTGAGGTTGAGACATGGGATAAAAAAGGCTTGGTTTTTCCCTTGTAGCATGAGCAAACTTTCAAGGAAGAAAAAAAATTGAAGGGTTTATTCTTTCCTTTTCTCACTCTTGGAATATGCCCGGCTACCTGACACATAATAAAATGTTCAGGTTAGGAGCTTGCAACTGCTTCTTTAGCACTGCAGTTAACAGCATGGAAGGTTTTAGCAGAGTTGAACATAGGAAACTACCTCATAACAGACTGTTTACCAAGTCCAGTATTATCTATTCCAACAGTAAAGTTCTAGAGTCTTAGTCATGATTGTCCACATCATATCTGAACTGATGTGGAACGGGAATTCATCAGGGACTGAACTTAAATCTTATACCTGCAATTAATGAAATTCATGTCACTGAGTTATAATCTCCTATTTGTTTCCTTTTCTCCCCCACCTTTCGGCAACACACATTTTAAACCACCCTGAACCTATACAACTAATTTCCTAGAATGGTTCCTGACTGTACAATTCCAGCTGGTTTGGAATGGAATCCTAAAAAAATACACTTATAGATCAGTTACAAAAAATCTAAACAATTTCAGCAAGTCATTAAAAAAATACAACCATCATTCTGGTTTTTACTCTACATTATACATTTAACAATGCAGATTATCCATGTCCGTATAAGATAATTTCATTTTAATCAATATACTTCTACATGAAAAACAGGAAAACACTCTAACTATTAGTACAGTGTATATTACAATATTAACCTGTTGTATTGGAGATAAAACAAAAACTTGGCATCTAACAATTTTACTTGTCAGAACTAAACAAGTTCTCAGACTCCATGATGTTCCTTAGAAGTAAACATATACTTACTATAACATTATGCCAAGTATTTAAATCTTAATTTATTAAGATTGACAAATTGTTCAAGAAGAGAATATTCACAGAAGTTACTCAAACGTGGCTAAGAGATTTTAAACAATAATCCCTCCCTCCCTGAGATTATCCCAGCCTATCTTTGAGATAAAGAGTGTGCTACAGGCCCGATCTATGAAATATTGTGATCTTTCAGGACTGGGAAAGTGTATGACATCTCTATCACAGACTCTGCCTTCTGGAACAGCATCTCCCTTAGAGATATGGACAGTGGCCTCTTTCCTGAAGAGTTTTAAGACCTAGGGTTAACATGTTTGTGGAAGCCTTGTTGTAGTTTTTTGTTGCTGTTATGGTTGTCTTAGCCTGATTTGTCCTTATGTTTTAAACTGTTTTTCAGATTTTGTAAGTGGACCAGAATCTGTTCAAGTAGGTGGCCATAATGATTTAAAGAATTTTTTTTTAAAATGGAACTCTACCATTATAGGGTATAATAATAGAATCTTAAAAGCTTAACAGAGATTCTCTCTCTCTCTCTCTCTTCTAACTAAATAAATCAAGCTAGGGCCCTCTTGAATTTTTTCCTTGTTCCATCCTCTCTATCCTCTAACTTTAATTTGGAAATTAACTTTTATCTCGTCCAATTATACAGCAGACCACTGGCATCTTGGAATTTGTCTAAGGTGCTGGATTTTGAGGAGAATAGTTCCTTTTTACTTAAATTCTCAGTAGTATCATTGTGATTTGAGAGCTCTGTAATTTGTCTTTCTCAAAGTTTTAATATTTAAAATTAGGAAGGATTCTTCACATTTTTAAATAAGTTTGATTTTTTAAATTTCTGGTGACATTGTTTTATTTCCCAAGGAGGGAGAAAAGTGCTTGTTTTTTGTATATTTACCACAGCACAGGGTGTGATAGCCCTCTCTTTCTGACACATCAGGGATAGGGACTAGGATACCAGATGAGGCTACTTTAGAAGGCAATGGCAGCAGGATTTATCAAGTCACTATCATAAAGCAGAAGACAGGCCCACGCTGAGAAAACCCAGAGGCATTCTGACAGAGGAGATTTGAGACTGCAAGCTCATTATTATTATTGTTAGGAAAAGGGTTGAAAAGGAAAAGTTAAGATTCTGAAATGCAAGAAAAATACTTGGTTGAAAATTTTCAGAAGGGTAGCTTGAATGGTGCTTGAAAATTAATGATGGCATTTTAACCAACATAATTGTAATGTATTTCATTTCTTGTAATTATTTTAATGAGATTATGTTGGTTACAAATTTAATTGAATTCCAAAGTAATTATTAATAAAATTTAAAAGAAAAAAAAGATAAAAGTGTGACAATAAAGAGTGCATCTCACCTCTTTTTTCTGTTCGAATACCTTTTCATGTTCTGTTATTCTTTTTGCTATTGTTATTGATCTGATAGAAACATACAGACAAAGATATTACTGGGAGTATTACAAAAGTAGAAAGAAACACTTTTATCATCAGAAAGAATTTTACAAGCATTTCATATCTGCTAAGCTAATGTTGTCCTACAGAATAATCCTATGAATGTCAATTATAGTGGAATATAAAGAATGAAGCAGAACTAAATTACACATTGTTCAGTGGCTCATCCTTTTACACAAAAATGTTATTGCCCAAGTATTAGAAAATCACTACAACTTTATAAAAAGGATCTAGAATTTGAAGTTTGGTTAAATATTTAAAATCTGTAAACATGTTAAGTAGTACAGTGATGAGAGAAAGCCTGCTGACATGTTAGAATTATCTATGATCCTACAACACTAGGCTCTATTAATGAGGTGAGACCTTCATCTATTCTAGACTATCTATATTTTTAACTAGAAGAGATTCTGGTTAAGAACCAAAACACAATAATTCCATGTCATGATCTACCAAACACACTATATGCCAATACTCATTTTCTTTGTGCCTGCTTTTCATGACACAGGTTTATGGAAGTGAATGATGTCTTGATCCAGAGAGACTCACAGAATTTGAAAAATAGTTGTCAATGCTCATCAGAATGGGAGGTTTACAAAGTTACCATCAATGGTCAGATAGCAAAATATAAAAATGGAGAAAACACACTGTGATGAATTTCCAATAACAGGTGTCCAACAAAATTCACCACAAGAGCAAGGCATACAGTATTCCAAAAGGCTGCAAAGAATGCCAGAGTAACAGCAAAGGATCTACAGGTCATTCCTCTGTAACCTGATGTCAGCAGTCATAAATTTATCATACACAAACCACTGAACAAAAGTAATCCAAAGGTGCTTTTTCAAGAGCCAACTGGATTTTCTGGTTTTTCTTTGAAGAACAAAAGTAATGTTTACAAGGAGGAAAATCATCACTATCAAAAAGCACATCCATGCCCATCTTAAGTTTGAAAAAGGAGTTTTGCAATGAAAAATTGATTCTGCAATGTCATTGAATCAGTTGAAAATGGAAGTTTTATGCATTAAAGTGAAACATGGTAATAGGACAGAATCAAACCTTGCAGTCCAACAAAAGAAGTTAACTAGCTCTGGAGCATAGCAGTGGAAATGGTATGGTTTGCAGCTGCTTTGTAGCCTCAGGATCCAGAGACCTTGCTCTCATTGAGGGAACAATGGATTAATTGAGGGAACAATATAATTTACTAGCCAATTCTACTAAGGATGTCAGGGTATCTGCCTGTGAGTTGAATTTTAAATGAATTGGGCTCAAGCCACACAACAATGATCCTAAACAGAGCAAGTACATTTATAATAGAATGGCTAAAGTAGAAAAATTCTGTATTTTGAAATGGATGAAACAAAGCTCTGGACTTAATCCAACAGAACTTCATGGCATAATCAGAAGCAAACAGTTCATGCAAGAGGGCCCAAAAATATCAATAGGTTAAAGCAATTTTGTAAGAAAGATTAAGCCAAAATAAATATTTGCATGCTCATGTGCAGGTCTGATTATCAGGGACCGAAAATGTTAGGTAGAATCAATGCTCCTAAAGAAAGTGCCCCCAGTTATTTAATCTAAACTTTAATTTTTCCTAATAACGTGTTCACGAAAGTTGTAACACAGAACATTGTTTTTGTGCTTTTTGTTTAATCACAATCTATCTATTAACAGAACCCAGTAAAGCTCAGGTCTCAATGTTAAGTCACAGTACTACAGGATAGCTCTAGAGTTTACAAACATCTAATTACTGTGTGTTTCATTGGAAAAGTTCCAGAACAGTATTATCAAATGAAATGTTTAAAATTATACTACATCCACTATATTTTCAAAATATAGAAAAATATCAAAGAGCTTTTCATTTTAATTTGTCTCTCCAAATTTTATGTTTTGTAAATATGTAACATCCAATTTCAAATGTACTTCACCCTGAACCATAATGTCTCTATCTATAGCACAAATGCTCATGGCTCATGGCACAGATAGATGCCAAAATATGATATATAGAATAAATGCTCACAGTAGCACATAACTATTTAGATATGAGAGCTTTGTTCTTCCACTTATGACACTTGATGCTAAAGGGCACTACTCCTAAGAAAAGTAGAAAAATGAAACCTGATGCAAATATTTCCTAGGTTCCAATCTTCTCTTAACACCACAAATTATAAATCAATGAACTTTCACTTACTTGCTGATATCATTTTTAGAGCCCAAGTGACCGAAGTTCTTGATTCCTTAAAGAAAGGATATAATAAACATAACTCAGTTGCCTTCCCTACACACTGGTAATATTTTAAAGCAGCATTGGTTGTCTCACACATTTTACAGATGTATTCTTTCAGTTCTTAGTAATTAGCCTAGAAAAGAAAGCTTTTTTAAAGAATTCAGTTATTGATGCAAACCAGTAACTCATTCCCTACAAATAGGAAGCAATTATAATTATATTGTTTTTTTTTTCTTTTTCTGCTGCTTCGGCTAAAATGAATGTGAGTTCAATTTGTGCATATAAGAGAGAATAATTGTTATCTATAAATGAGAGATCAATTACATTCGTAGTGACATTTCATAGGCCTTTTTAGTTCTTTTTTGATAATGGTTTCTGATATATAGATACACACATATAAAAGTGCATAAACTTGTATGGCAGATGTATTTTAATATTAAAAATTGTTCAGAATTAAATTATATATATTTAAAATAGTACTAAAAATCAAAAGGCACTGTTACACATTTCAGACTAACACATTTTATTTAAAGCCATATACCTTTGTGAACTACACAACTTTAAATGAAACAAAATTTACTGAAGCTTATGATTTTCAATTAAATTCATTTGAAAAGGTCCCACCAGATTCCTTTTAATTTTTAGCCAACATATACTTGGACAGCTCCCTTCCTACAAAATATTATCAAGAAATTGAAATAATATATTTTAGGGAAAAAAGTATTTACCAAAACAGAAACTTACTTAAATAATCAGGATTACCTAGACATTAATATATTTTTGCAAATAAAACTTTTCAAATATTTAATTAAAATATTTTATTCCAAAAATGAAGTAATTTTGGGGAGCTATTTTAAATTTTGACAACACATTAGAATGACAAATATGGTCAACAGCAAAAACTTCCACTTTTTTATTTCATTTGATTTATAACTTGTTTTTTGTCTAAGAGATGAAGAGTAGTATATATAATGCACCCTCCTCTTATTGTTTCTTACAACCTCCACCCTGTAAAATAGGTTAGATTGAGAGGGAATAACTGGCTCAATGTCACCCAGGAGCTTTTCTTTCTTTCTTTCTTTCTTTCTTTCTTTCTTTCTTTCTTTCTTTCTTTCTTTCTTTCTTTCTTTCTTTCTTTCTTTCTTTCCTTCCTTCCTTCCTTCCTTCCTTCCTTCCTTCCTTCCTTCCTTTCTTTCTTTCTTTCTTTTCATAAACATTTTGAATACAGTGTATTGTCAGGGCATATCATTTACAGAAAAAAAAAATAGTAACATATATACTAATAACAATAGAAATGGTGCAACAGAATAATTTTAACTAAATTTATCTTTATGTTAGCTTATTTGTAATCCTATTGTTATATTGTAGTTATAAACCATCTTTATATTTAGTTCATACATAGCAATAATCTTTCTTCATCTTATTTCTATCTCTTATCTCTAACCACTCATAAAATCTATCCCATGCTGAGTAATATTCTGTACCCCCTTTGTCCTTTCTTTTTAATGTCAATCTATCCATCACTGCACAGTCCAAGATTTTCTGAATTACATCCTCATCTGATGGAATGTTCTCATTTTTCCAATATTGTATAAATACAATCCTCTCTGCTGTCAATACATGCAAAACTAGGTATACAGTCCCTTTATCATAGCCCTCCAGCATTATACCCAACAAAAATATTTCTGGTTTCAGATCTGTATATTGCTTGATCATCTTTTCCAGCCATGTATGTATTTTCTTGCTTTCATACAAGTCTACCACATACGATAAGTACCTGGAATCTGGTTATACTTCCAACACTTGACGGAAGTGAGCTTCCCTTTTCAGGGAGGATTAGAAACTGCGTCTCCCTGCTCCTGGCCCAATCCTATCTTCATACCAGGTCTCATGAAAAAGCAAACTAATGAGCATCTTTTCCACTAGTTTATCTAGCTTAGATATAGCTAAGTATCCTTAGGTGTGTGTGAGCTGCAGCCCAGGTTGGCTACATTAGAGGTATGGCATGAGTCAGGGAAGATGCACCAGGGGTGTGTCAGTGGCTGGTGTGAGGATAGCAGGGAAGATTGCAAATGGTGATTTGTGAACACCAGTCATAAGTGCGAATCTATGGCCAAGTGCCCAGATCACCATCATATGATCGTAGGGTGCTGGAATGGCTGGAATTCCAAGGACTGTTCATAACCACCATTCATTCAGCACCACCGTAATTGAATGAATGATTGTAGGTTGAGAACTACCTGTGTTGCCATTAACTTTTGCTTTTTTTTTAAATTAAAGGAATAAAAAAAAAAATCAGATGAAGCACAAACCTGCTGAGAATCAAAAGCGATGTCTACAGGCAGCAATATAAGAATCATCTTGCCTACTTCAAATAAAAATTAATATACCCCTTTTCTTGTTCTTTCGAAATGAACATGTAATAAACTTCAAAGCTATTCCCCTACAGTACTAGAATCAATGAGAACTGCAGGCCAGATTCAAAGTGAAAAAGAAACCCCAAAGGAGGCAATGTCAAGCCACATGTATTTTTACTAGGGAAACTGCATGGTTGTGTCTATGAAATTATTGGGAATTGAGCTTGACTTGAAGGATATATTTCTGTTTTAGAAAGTTTATATGATGCTTGATACTATTATAATGCAGTAGAGTTAGGCAATGTTTTGATTTGATTTGATTTGGAAAATGTATTGAAATATATGAAAGCACCTCCCTCCTAGCAACTATTCAATCCTGAAAAAAATGTAGCTCTTAACAAGTTGCAGAAAGATGCTGGATCCACACTCATGCTTTCCAAAACACCTCTTCCAAACTGAATCTGCCTTGTGATTAAGTTAAGAGGGATAGTTAAGATGACAGAAGTCATTTTAGATGTAGAAATGGAAAATTTAGATACCAGTGTGAGGTAGTATTTAAGCTTCTGGTTATGGGTTTAAATCCTCACTAAATGGCTGGGCAAGACACTGCCTTTCAATCGTGTCTTATTCATTTGGTAACAATTGTGTGAAAAAAATAAAGAATGAAGAAGTTCTTGAAGAAAAGATAGCATTAAAAAAAACTAATAAGTTAATTTAGACGAGGTGTTGAGATCATTTGAACTAGGTAATTAATGTTATCTCCATTGAATAGTTTATCTCAATCCACTGGACAGATAACTTTAAGATACTCTTCTTAATCTACTCAATTATCGCAATGAAAGTAAATGCTTACTGCAAGGCTTGTGAGAGAAGTTTAAGAGGGAAAATACTGTAGAAGGGTTACAGATACAACTGGAGATCATTTTTATAAACTAACAAGGGCAAGTGATGGACCCTGAATTATATAACATATCAAATGTTTACCAGCATGAAATATCAAGACAAGATTACAATTTTTTTTTAAAAAAAAATACTGATAACTAAAGTACAAAGGTAAATATGCCACTCATCTTGCAATTATATTTTGGCCAGGGGTACACATGATCAGTATTTTATTATACTTTAATCTATTTTTTCACTTATAGTAACTACCGTATTTATCGGCGTATAACACGCACTTTTTTCCCCCTGAAAATAGGGGGCAAATGATGTATGCGTGTTATACGCCGATATAATGTTAAGAAGCCTTCAGTGAATGCTGCTGGGATCGGGATCAAGGACACAAATGAAAGAAGGGGAGGGAGGAAGCAACCAAGCCTGTCCTTCTCTCTGGGTCAGCTCTCTCAGTCGCTCTCTCGCTCCTCCACCAGCACAGGAAGAAACTGCTTCAAAGAGCGGGGGGCTTTCCTGTCGCCAGCTTCCTGAAGCGCCCGTTTCTCCCCACCCCACCCCGTCCGCCCGCCCGCAGTGCTCCGTTCTGCCTGCCTGCCTGCCTTCGTTAATGGTTGAATCGGAACAGCTTCGGCTGAGTAAAAGAGGCGAATAGTTATTATTCTCAGCCGAAGCTGCTCCCAAACAACCAGAAACTAAGGCAGGCAGGCAGGCAGGCAGAATGGGACACTGTGGATTGAAGCGCCCGGGGGTGGGAGTGGGGGTGAAACGGCGCGTCGGAATAGCTGCGCGCGACAGGAAAAGCCCCCCCCGCTCTTTGAAGCAGTTTCTTCCTTGGATGGTGGAGCAGCGAGAGAGCGAAGCCTCCTTCTCTCTCTCCCCCGGTCCTTGCAAAATTTTCTGCTTGAAACCGGTCCCTGGTACAAAAAGGTTGGGGACCACTGATTTACCTTATAAGTGGTAATAATATTAATAAAAAAAAAGTTCTGAGCTACCCTTATTTTGCTTCAAAGTTTTTATTTAGAAATTTAATTTTTTTTCCTGAAATTTCCCTCTTAAAATGAAGATGCGTGTTATACGCCTGTGCGTGTTATACGCCGATAAATACGGTATATATTTTCAGAAAGATTCCAATCCTTCATTTAATATCCCACTTACATTGTAACTTATTTTGCTTCTATAAACATTTTTTCACTATTATTACTTACCATTTCTTGGCATTTCAGATGAAGGGATGAGATCAAACTTTAAGGATCCAGTGGCATAATCTTGGACACTTTTATTCAATGCATTTGAAAGAACAAGTAATGTTTTGTTAAGGAAAAAGTTTTGACAACATATTGTATATCAACATATTTAATAGTGGAATTTAATCATTAATAGGCTTATACGGTAGATATTCCATAGATTTCAAAGATAAAAATGTTTATATAGGTAACAAATATTTCACATTTTAACTGGTTAATATCACATGTAATAATTGCAAACAAGTCTGAATTTACAACAGCTTTAAATTTAGCTTAGAAACACATTATCTGCAGTTCAGATATCATTTCTAGAAACAGGTTAAATATGATCCTGACTTGTTTTATCACATGTATGAAGAGTGAAGTGAAATGGTAAAACAGGACCCCTAGTGGACATTCTAATTCATTAAATCATGATTTAAACTTAGAGTGGAATATGAATACAACCAAAACTAATATATCATATACTTTAGGATGGTATTTCTAATCACAATATCCAGCCTGCAAAATTCCAATTGCTTTTCCAGTTTATTTCATTGCCTCACTTTAAATGTTATTTTTCTGGAAGAACTTACTTATGGTATTTTGCTACTGCACCAGAAGGGTGAATTTTAAGACTCTTTTCTTTTTCTTGCTTCAGTAGTTCTTTGTATTTCTCTTGCTCCAGTCTCTGAACTCCCTAGGATAAAACAGTTATTACTATTGTGTTTAAGAGTATAATAAACTTAACACTTAAAATTCATATTTTAAGTGTGCCCTTTGGTACTATGCTTGAGATTTCATTCTATAAAACAGGGAAATCGTTTTATCTACTTCCTACCCACCAATGTCAATGCAGGAACCAGACAACTGGATTGCTAGACCCTCCAGCCTCAAGCTCATGTTTTTGATTGAAATCTCCACGCACAAGACATGATTGTGGATGGGGCTGCAAACCAGCATGTGTTTCTGAGATTTAGTTGGATGAACAAAAGGTCCTCCTTCCTGAGTATGATGACCCAGGGTGGGATACAAAATAAACAAAGTCCCAAAAACAGATGAAGCCCCTTTTATTCCTTCACTTTGCTTCAAAGCTCCAAATATCCTTGACTGGGGACAAAAAACTCCCCCACAAACTATTACGGAAAGGAGAAAATGCCGTTTAAACTAAAAATGCTTATAAATTATAAAAAGTAAAAACAACACAAACCACACTGAAACAATTAAGGAAACCAGGCAAGATAAGGGCTTGAAGACGTCCACAGATATCGGAACACACACTGGGAAAGATGCCAAACTCAGAAAGGAACAACAAGCTAGAGATATTTCCACACTTTATTTCCACCACTGGCCCATACGCATGTCTGTCCTTTTAACCAGTTCTCACAGCTGCAGCCCATAGAGAGGATCAAGGCTCTTTCCTCCCCTGTAGACCACACCATTCCCATCTCTCCCTTATCCTCTCCTCCCTGCGTGCCCTAGGATGGAGAGGGGATGGGCCTGGGTCTTCCTCTGACTGCCCAGCTGGCCTCTGCCCTTCCCCAGCCTTCTCCACAACCTCCAGAGCCACACTTCCACTCCCTGTCAGCTGTTCCTCCTCTCCCTCAGAGTCAGTCTCCAACAGGGGCATGACACTGAGATTCCTTCAGTAAAGTTCTGTACTTGGCATCAGTCCCAATTGCCATATATCCGAAGACCTTTGGCATTGCAATAAACACTATTCTACAGGTTTAGCAGATGTGATGTTAGTTAGGACTGCCAAAGAGGCAGACTGAGGTTGCTGCAGTTCTACTGTTTCCCCAACTACATGACAGTATCTTTTCCCAAACTGTTTGATCTTAGTGTAGGAGTGTTTATGGATTATGTCAGACTATTGATACTGGCAGTTTTAATCTCCTCCTGGATTTGAAGAAAGCTCAAAATTTTCTTGACAGCCACGACTATCTTATCACTGGCCAGCCTACCATACTAGCTACCCATTAGATCTAGCCTTTTTCCTGTAGCAGATGAGGTAGGATTGGACTTTCTAATGATCTTTACTTTCTCCTGATGGTGAGTTAAGTAGAGCCACCAGATTCAGCAAGGAGGAAAGACTTGTTCAGAAGGTTCACTTTAGAAGCCTTATGGATCTGCAGTGGTTTCAGACACTCTTTGGGGTCTTCCTAGAAATCTGGAGGACATATATGTTGAGTCCCATTTTAATTTCTGGAACATAGAGGCAACCAGACCCTCAGACAGGATTATCTCTAAGCAGCCTCTCTCCAGCTACTGACCCTGTGCAAAGATCTCTACGAAATTAAGCAGGCAAAGAGATATCTGGACTGATGTTAATGGACAATGAGAAATTGAATTTGATATGGGTATGATGTCAAATTCAAGCTTGTGCTGATAAAGGCATTGGGGCTGAATTACTTCTGCTCTTTTATTGAATCTGCAGAATATCAGTCAACTGCATTAATTAGAATGTCCTGGGCCCTGGGAAGGAGGGGTATACCTGCATTGGTATATTTGTGCACATATGTATACAAAAAAGCACACATGTAAAAGATGAAATTGGACTATTTCCTTAAATAAGCACCCTAGTATTAATACTGCCAATGTAATTATTCACTATTAGACATGAACAGAATGTCAGCAGCTTCTCTCAAATATCCAGATAACTGAGCCACTTGAAACATACACCATACACCCCCATACACACACAATCAGTTACAAAAATGAATGGCCCAAAATCACACTTACAAAAGTGAGAGGCTAAAGGCAACAAAAAGAAAGTACAAAGTACTTTGTCATGGTAAGGTATTAGTTTGTTTGAACAGGAGGTGGAAGTGTCTTGACTTCAATCAAAATTCTTCATGGGATAAGTATTACATATATTCTTCTTCTAATATAGCTCAATCAATTTAATATACATTCTGCCTGAAAGAAACTGCTTTCACATCATTGAATCAAGCACCATATTCAAATATTTTGTAGCAATGTATCTGCTATAAAAGATGGTTTAAAATACAAGTTTATATAGCTGCAGACTTGCCTCTTCCACGGTATAATGAGGTTTCCTTAGATACCTTCCAGTCTCTAAAGCAGAAGCTTCTAATGAATGTCTGCGAGTAATATGCCTCCATGGACGCAAATCCTCTTGAAGCACATTATGAGTTTTCTTATTAATGTTTTTGAAACTAAAGTCATCTCTGGTAGAAAAAAATAATATCAAGTTATAAATACACTGCTGACATTTGCATTTCTATTTGGATAATATGTCATTTTGAAAAAGGCATATATTTGAGGATTGCTAAAGAAGAATTACTCCTATTTATATTATTTCAGTCACAATGATTCAAGCTACTGTTATTTTGCACATTAAAAATGTCAGAGAAAACCTAATTAATTATAGTTCCCCTTTCACACATTTCCCGATTATTCAATTTTTTTTCTAAGTTCACATAATGTTTGATGGCCAAATGTATAGAGTTGATGTTGAACTCTATACAATTTAGAAATTTTTTTTTCTGTAGTATTTAATCTACATCCATAAATGAAAACTCCTTGTAAGGCAGGTTTGTGTCTCATATAGAATGCCCAACAAAGAATATTTTGCAAGAGTATGCATTAATTCACCTTGCATCCTAAATTGAGGATGAGGATAAAGCCAGATTGGTCACTTGGTGGTTAAGGCACCAGGCTAGAAAGCAGGAGACTGTGAGTTCAAGTCTGCCTTGGCCATGAAAGCCAGTGGAGGGGTCTTTAGGCCGATTACTTACTCTCAACCCAAACCATCAGAGTTGTTGGTGTGTTTGTGTGTTTGTGTGTAGATAGATACAGATAGATAAGTGTGTTTATGTAAGTATGTATATATGTATATGTGTATATATGTATATTCTTTTAATAATAATAAACGTAATGAATACATTCAATATATCTGTGTGCATGTGTGTGTGTACAAACAAAACACTGCATTTTGAAACTTAGTGAAGTCTTCTGAAATGATTACTCACAATGAAGTCTATTTTTATTCCTCAAAGTTCTACTTAATAAATTAAACATTCACCTGCATAAAGGTCTATATATTAGGAAAAGTCTATTTTTCTTCTCATTTTTAAAACAATCATCACACTTTCAACATTAAATTAGAACAAGTTTGCAGAGCAATGAGTGCAAAATGCTTGAGATTACTTCAATCCCAATGGAAATTTTAGGTAGCTGGTTAGAAAATGTTTTCTAAACTGCAATACTAATTTCAGGAATGAAATAAATAATATACTAGTATATTATTAGTAATATACCAATGGCACCAGTATATTATTGACAATATACCAATGGCACTGGTAAGTCCATATTTGGAATACTGAGTCAAGTATTGGGCATAACAATACAAAAGATCTTGAGATTCTAGAAAGAGTGCAGAGAACAGCAACAAAGATGATTAGGGGAGTACAGGTTAAACTGTATCATAAACAGTTGCAGGAACTAGGAATATCTAATTTGACGAAGAGAAGTAGTAGGGGTGACATGGTAGCAGTCTTCCAATATTTAAGAGGCTATCACAGAGAGGAGGGGGATAAACCAATTATCCAAAGTCACTGAGGGCAAGACAAGGAGTAATGGATGGAAGCTTAATAAACAGAGAACCAATCTAGAATTAAGGACAAATTTCCTGTGACTAAAAACAATTATTTAATGAAACAGCACCTTTAGAAGTTATGGGTGCTCCATTATGGAATGTTTTTAAGAGATAGCCATTTGTCTGGGACGATATAAGGTCTCCTCCATGAGTTGGACTAGAAGACCTTCAAGGTCCCTTCCAACTGTTATTCTGTATTTTGTAATATGCCATATTTTTGTACAATGCCAGGTTCAACAACTAATTATTTATGTTAGAGTAGACAGAGAAAAAACTTCAAAGGGGAGTACTGTAATGGCCATGCGTTCTTAGAATTTCATTCTCTGTTGGCCACCAGAGAAAATAAAAAGTTTTACCTCATATAAGTCACAGGAATACGAGAGTCAGATGCTACATCTGGATGAATACAGGTACCATAACTTGCTTTTTTATCTATGGAAAAGATAGTATGATTCATTGCAACTAATTCCATAGACAACAATCATCATTTTGATCTTACATGGCTCTATTCAAGTCTGTCATATCAAAGACATATCAAAACTCTTTGACATGGGCAAATGTATTGGCTAGGAATGGTTATATGATGCAATCCACTGAGTCTGCCAACAATTGACTTATAAGGAAACTGCAGCATTCTAGAACACTTTTCATCAACTGATCTAAACACAAACAAGAGATACATATTACAGCATGAAAGACCTGGAAAAGCTCAATATATACAAAGCACATTAGGGAAGGAAGTGGTAAAAGAAGTGCCCATAACTAGCTAAGAACATTCAGTGTGGACCCAATACCTATAAGCAATGGAATGCCATGTATAAGAGTAAATTACATCTTAGTGCAAGTAAAGTCAATAGCATACACTAATTTAAAGGAATTATAACATGAGCTTCTTCTTAATCAGAATCAAAAATCAATATTTTTTCAATTTATAATATGCCATATAAGAGTTAAGTACTTCACCAAACACAAAAATAATTACAACTATTGTAAAGGAAAATGAATATACCCATTAGAACAGGGTCAAGACCCGGGGGCCGGATCTGGCCCGCAAGATGCTTAGATCTGGCCTGGGAAGCCACCCTGGAAACAGTGGAGGATTGGCCCATGGGGCCTCTGCCAGCGAAAACGGAGCTCGGGAGGGCTGCGTTGCAGCTGAAAATGGAGCTCGGGAGCCCGTTTTTTCTAGCAGACCACTTGGTCCACCACAGGCGCCCCCGATATGAGTGATGTTGAGCTGGCCACACCCATCCTCCCCAAGATCAAACACAACCCTGATGCAGCCCTCAATGAAATCGAGTTTGACACCCATACATTAGAATAACTGGATCTGAAATATAACCACATTATCTATTGACTTACCAAAGTTACACAACTGCATCTCAGAGTTAGGTTGCATCTGCTTGTCAGCCAAGGCATCAGAAGCATTTGAAAGAAACTTGAAAATATTTGCATTAGTATTACGCCAGTTATGTCAAATAAACAAAGGCCCTCAGCCACAAAAGCTTGGTGATCTTAAACTATATAGGTGCCATTCATGGGAGTTTTCCCTTTAAGATCTCTAGAAGAGTAACAGACTTGCTTTGCCTAAAAATGTAGACCACTACTCTGAGCTGCCACCAAAAAGCTCTAAAAGAGCATGGCATTACATTTGAAAGAATGTTACTTTCCTGTTCAACTCTTAACAATGAAAGCTTTTTCCCACTCACTAGCGCTTATTTCTCATGCATTCATTCAGCAGCTCTTAAGGACCAGCAAGAAGAGCACTTGCTTGCTTTGTTTCTTTCTGAAGAAGAGAAAACCGAAAAAGTTATCCTTGCTCAGAGTTTACTTTGCTGCTTGTGAAATAAGGCAGAGATAGTTAAGATAGTAACACTAAGACTAAGGACACAAGGCTGACATCAATTCCCAAATACAGAAGTTCACTTGGTGACTTGGGCCTCTATTTCTCAGCCCAACTATTTTTACTGGGGAGAACTGGAGAAAATATATATGTTAGCTTGAATAGCTTCCAACTTCTGGAAATGATATATTCCATTCTCTGTTTAATTTAATCATGTTACTATTCCAGAAGACAAAAGATCACAAACCTAAGGATTTAATTTGCAAACAAAATACTTTCACTTTATTTTTATCTTCTCAAAAGGCACACAAACCTCTTTTGTAGTTTCAGCATATTGATCTCCAACTTGAAGATATTTAGCTGTTAAATGGGATGGTATCTTAATCAGACTGGCAAGTCCTTGAGTTAGTAGACCAAAAATATCTGGAAAAAGTTAAAAGTATTAAGATTATAGTCAGAAATGCTGACCTTCAAAGCAAAACAACATCCTATTTATAAATGAAAGGACTCCTGAGTTCATTTGATTCAACTCTGGCAAATGTAAAAATAACATCTGGAATAAAATTTATACAACATGAATTTTGTTCCAAATGTTATTCTTACTTTGTCAAAATTCATGTGATAGATCAGAAATCTCCAAACTTGGCAACTATGCTGCTATGCTGGCTGAGGAATTCTAGGAATTGAAGTCCACAAGTCTTAAAGTTGCCAAGTTTGGGGAGCCCTGTGATAGATCAAAACAAACTTTGAGACCCAAAAAACACATATAGGGTGATGTCGTTGACTTGTCTTATTGTACTGGAAGGATGTATTTGCTATGACAGCATTTAGCACTTTCCTATTTATAACATTGTATTGGCTTAAGAGATATATTTATTAAAGTAAATTTTCCTCCTGTTCTTTTATTCTAACATTCTACAATCTATTGAAAGAACTAAGATTTAAGGGAAAAGTTTTTATTTTATATTAGTAGAGATCACTCAAGGTGATCTTGGTTCAAATATGATATTCATTTTATTTATTCATTCATGTATATAACACCAGATTCCCAAAATGATTCAAAACATTGAAGTGATTATCTTTTTTTATTAGAACCACCTCACCTGCTGTTATAGAAAAGATATCCTAACTGTGGGAATCTTCAAAAATTCATTATAAAATTAAATTATGAGAAATGGATGCTGCTGCTTATTGTTAAAATCCTTCAGTGAGGATTTGGACAAGCAGATACTTGCCTGTTTTAGAACAGGCTTGTCTTTTCCTTTTCCTAATTTTTCTTAAAATATTTCTACTTGCACCAATTTTACACTTCCAATCTAGTGTTCTTCATTAGGTGCCTTTTTTATTATATTACTTTACAGCAGGGCTGTGAAACTTGCGCCCCACGGGCCAGATGCATCACGCACTGGCCATGCCCACGCCTGGTTTAGCAAAGGGGGAAAAATTGGGATACGTCACATGACGATGATGTAACAACATCAGTTTGACCCCCCTGCTTTACACTAATTCAATACTTTACTCCCTTTATTCTGTTTCCATATACCGGATAAGACAACCTCCCCATATGGGCATTAATTTTAATAAATTTGCTTTTTGTTCTAATTAAATTATGCACCAATTTCCTATGATTCTATATCATAGGATGTTTTTTACATGCAACAAAGTAGCTTCTATTACCCGTGGCTTTAGAGGTTAATAAATTAGTTGTTTCAAGTTCAAAACTGGTTACACATTTCCAAAAGTGTTACAGCACTGTTCCAAACATTCAGTTTGAAACAGCATTGTTTTGACTGTGAAACATTCTAAGATGATTGGGCAGCACTAAGTTTAATGAGTTGAACATTATTCCTTTTAGTTCAAAACATTTTCCTAATTGCTAATTATTACGATTTGCTTTTGAAATAGATGTTAAACTTTGTGAAAAAGAATAAAATCCTTTCAAATATTTATGAAGTTATATTCAGTCATGACAAACCGCCACAGAAAGTAGATATTACCAAGTTTTTGTCTTTTTGCTTGCTCCTGGTCAGGCTCTTCTACACAGGACTGAGAACTAAGGAGAAAAAAAATTATGTTTAATGAACAGTAGTTCTGACAAAAGAACTGGTTCACATAACTATAAATTAAATGCTAATATTATTTTTTAAATTTTCTACATTAATAACTGACACATTATATGATCTGTGATATTCATAAAAATTAATTCATTAATACTCTGCAGCAAAAGAATTGTATGCATGTTTAAATCACATTAAAATAACTTTTTCCAAAATATTTGCTCTGAAATCAACAATAATATCCTGGGAGTTGAACTGCTCTAATTTTTCTCTCATTCATTCATTTAATTTTTATGCTGCCCATTTCCCTATAAATTAATTCTGGGTAGCTTACAGATTATAAAACAAATTAGAAAAATAGATACAATATACTTCTCCGTGTGGCTCCCTTTCTTTGGAATATCATCCCCGCAGAGATTAGGCTGGCCCCCATTTTGACACTCTTTTGCAAAGCCCTAAAAACCTGGTTTTGCCAATTGGCCTGGGAAACCCAGAATGGGACGCAGCCCATCAAATGGCTCCATTTGATTGTCACCAAGGGGATTGGGAGTTATAGTTGTTATCCTTCTAATATTGGGTTTTTTTACTACTTGTAAGTCACCCAGAGTCAGAGTGTCATATAAATCTTCTAAATAAATGAACAAATGAATATATTAAAACAAATGAATATGAATACATTAAAACAAATGAATAAACAAATATTAAAACTTGCCGATTAAAATTTTAAAAGCTATATAAAACCCCAAATTAAGAGACAACAGAGGAAGAAGTCCTCTTACCCCAGTTAACTACCTCCAGTGATGAGTGCCCCAAGCCAAGTTTTAATACCCTTCCAGGAGGCCAAAATGATGGGAGCAATTGTCTGGTGGTGAAATGTTCCACAGGGATGAGGCCATTCTGCATCCACATAAACACAATGTCTTTCCTTCCTCCTCCCCACACAACCTCGTCCCAATCTTACCTCGGTTCAGTAACTCTATGCATTTGATGAAGTGAGTTGCAGCTTATAAACTGTACGCCTTTTAATAAAATTTTATTAGCTGAAAAAAGGTGCTACCAGACCCTCTGTTTGGGGACTTCATCATCCAGCCACAATTTTCCAATTCTGTGAATCCATCCCCGAAGAGGGAATCTATAAGGATGGGAGAGCCACTTTGGTCTAGTGGTTAAGGCATCAGGCTAGAAGCCGGGGAGACTGGCAGGTGTAGTTAGTCCCGCCTCAGGCATCAAAGCCAGCTGGGTGACTTTGGAGGGGAAAGGTGTATTAGGTATTTTCGCCACCTTGAATTAATTATACATTTAACAAAGGCGGGATAAAAATTAATAAGTGCAAATCAAAGATATGAAGGAAAAGCGAATGTTAGTCGAGAGAAAGGGAAGACCCTGGAAGTCAAGGCTGAAGGGAGCTGATGTGACGCCCATTTTAACTCCAGCTCGCGCTCTCATGCAGGTGTTCAGGTCCTTCCCCGCATCCGTTGAGTCTCTCTCGACTCACGCCGAAGTCTGTACCATTTTCGGGGCGGCATCACGGAAATATTTTGCCTTCACCTCCTCTTTCCGGGAAGCTTTCCGATTGCCCAGACTAGCCTACTACTACAGCCCCGAGATGGGTTTCGTGCTCTCACCTGCGATACCGTCTCTTCCGCGGTCGAGGTAACGAAGGCTCCACATCCCGGCGACAAGAGGAAGGGGACGATACCCAAGAACGCAGAGTCTCACAGAACCACTTGTACATAGGCCTCAGCCTCCACGGCCAGGCCGGAAATACGTCACAGACAGCGCGTACTAAATAATGAAAGCCCTTCCCTCATCACCGTGATGAAGAGAGGCCGTTTTCAAAGCGTTCTTCTCGGTCCCGCGCAACTGGCCTCGTTCTGGCGGTTCGGACGGACTTTCGCCCACATCAGGCACTCTCAACGTGACTTCCTCGACCCAAACCAAACGCATTCTGGTTCAATATAACTCGTCCTGGCTTCCAAACTCTGATTTTACGGTTGATGAGTTCTATGTTCATTAAGCTATTATTTGAAATGTCACGATTAAACCGTGGTTTAACGTAACCCATGTCTTTAAATATCTGTTCTTTTGGGTGACACTAATGCTCGGAGAGGAATCGTAGGTTAATCAAATCCGATCCTGCTCGCTTTCGTTCGCTCGTTTCTTTCTTAATAAAGGGGCGACCTACAGCCAATAAAACAGCACAGAATCAACAGCGACACAATTAAAAGCTTTTCCCAAGATTAGCCCAGGTACAGCTCTGTGTCTCTGGACGAAGAACTCTCAACGGCAGTACAGGCAGAACGGTCTGGAATACTCTACCTGATTATGTGGTTTTTTCCCCCAAACCCCAAAAACTTTAGACTGTCTACTATTGACCTCACCCCTTTCTTAAGAGGTCCGTAGGGGGCGTGCATAAGCGCACCGTCCCTGTCCTATTTCTTTTATATATATTTTTTTCTTATATGTACCCATGTATTCATAACTATGTTTTTACTTAAACCTATTATCTTGTAAGCAATTGACAAATAAAAATAAATAAAAAAAATAAAGAACACGACACCTGGCTTTAAGATCCTATAAGGCAGCGTTTCTCAACCTCACTTTTTAATTCTGAGAGTTGAAGTTTTAAGATGTAGTAGATCTTTAAAAAGTTGTCGAGTTTGGGAAACAGTGCTATAAGGCAGGGGTCTCTAACCTTGGCAACTTTAAGACTTGTGGACTTCAATTCCCAGAATTCTTCAACCAGCTTTGCTGGCTGAGGAATTCTGGGAGTTGAAGTCCACAAATCTTAAAGTTGCCAAGGTTGGAGACCCTTGCTATAGGGAATGGGAATGGCGGTGGACGGACCAAGCTCCGGTATGTACTCTTGGCACAGGAAGTTTCGCCATCTATGGAAGGAAGGAGAAATCGTGTCACTCGCCAGAGTGTGAGTATGCGGTTCCTCGCCCGTTGCCTTTAGTTCCTGCTCCTCTTCTGTTCCTCTTAGTCTCCCTTATGAGCGGCGGTGATGCGGTCGTTGGTGGGGTTCTTACTGGTCCTGGCAGCGGCCACCTCGGGCCTTTATTTGCTAACTGCCTGGTTGCCTGGAGGGCCGCGCGCGAAAAGCGGGTAAGTTGGCTGCCTCCTCTTTATTTCGGGGTCGCTGTCAGGCCGGGCGCTCGGGTCCCGAAGCGCACGGAGGAGAGCCGGCGAGTTTTGCTTTAACGGCGATCAGGCAGTTGAGTTCTGCAAGATATCTCCGCTCACGATGGGTCTCAAAGTCCAAAGGCCGGCGGTCTGGATTTTTGCTGGAAGTGGCTAATGACTCCGTTCGCCGACTGGAGAATACATCGCCATCGACACTTCACAGACGCGGCAATGGTGCTGCTAGGATCCCGAAGTTGTTATGCAACCTAATTGCAATGGCGGTCTACAATGATTTGACGACCCTGGCGAGTGTCTGATCTCCTCGGGCGCTTTGAACGACACTATTGTGTGTAGAAAAGCGATTGAGTGATTGCAGTAAACTATATCCTTCTGCCTTGATGTAGGCAATAGATGTCCTCCAAGCTGATTTTAAAATGCTTTTGGCATAATAGTCTATTCAATGTTAAGGTCTCTTAATTTGATTTATCCAGCAAGGATGGTCTTTTGTATTATAGTTTGAGAAATTACAGAAATTATGTAAAGGCAGCAAGGTTCATACTTATATGAATAAGTATGAACCTTGCTGCCTTTACATAATTTCTGTAGCAAAGATTACAGATCAAAGATGTCACTTTGTCCATACCATTCCACGGGGCAAAGTAATTGCACAATAAGAATTAGGTTTAGAAACACACCATCCTTTCCCTGTAGGATCCTCCCCAATTATTTTGCATACCTATTGTTGGTTGCTCTACTACTAGCAACAGCAAGCTTCCTCTATAGAAGCACTGAATAAAAACAGCATATCTACTCACATTTTGCCTAAGTAATTTAAAAGGATTAAGTGAAGTCCAGCAAAGCAATAAACATAGAATGAAATAATCTTGGTGTTTCATTTACTTTCTCTGAGGAAATCAGGAACATTTCCTGGTGCCTGTAGGTTTTTTCTTCCATTCAATTGTACCTGATTCTTGGAGATTATCTGGAATGTCTTTCTTTTCCTCAGAAATATATGTCTTTTTTTCATAAGTCATCTTTTTCTTTCACATGTCATTTTTTCCCTCAACTATATAACTTCTCTTAGGAAAAAATATTCAGCAGGCACCATTTAGTGATACTATAAGAATTTAAGAGAATAATGCAAACAAATCTACTAAATTTAAATATAGTTCAATTCACAGTAATTCTGGGGGTTTAGGAAATATTGTAATACAAGAAAACATTAAACAAAAAGGAACAAAAGGTATCTAACCCATATAGGAACTAAGAAGAAGGGCTTCATGCTTGCCAGAAGAGCCATAACTTGGGAGCCCTTTTGATGCACCAGTAGGGTAATTTGAATCTGTAGTGCTACAGAGAAGGCATCTTTTTGGGGTCCATTGTTTAATTGAAGAATTCCAGTACAAATTATCAGGAGTTAAGTTACTTTCTAGAGAAAAGACTAGATTGTTGAACTACAGAAGTTTTTGTTTTCTCTTAAAATTCTAAGGGTCATTGTATTAAATTGACAGCACAGATATTTACAATAGACCAAATAAATAATTTTTTTCAGACAATATATAATAAATGCATTATCACAAAAGTGTGATATCTATTAACTTGGATGTTTTTTAAAGGCTTCCAGATAGACATCTGGATAATTGTTCTATCAAAACCTGTTGGACATAAAGATTCAATGTTATATCTTGATTGGGTGCAGCATGCCTTTATCTACCTATATCAGGAGAACAGTAGTGTGAGAACTATCCCCTGCTTCCAAGAATACTAGAGGCATCTAATTGGTCACTGTAGGAAATAAAATGCCAGACTAAGATGAACCTTGGCCTGAACCAATAGAGCTGTTCTTATGAATTGGGGCAAGTTGAAATGAAACAATATATGGCATGACTAATTATACAGCCACAGTTTAAGGAAGAACACATTGTTTATAGGCATAGTATGGTTTTTGTTGTATGAACATCACAAATGTATAGAGCTTTTATTTTTTACATTTAAATTATAGTAAGGGTCTCATAAATTCTATAGATGACTTGGAGACAAAGTTTAGTATTTTAGTGAACAATTGGAAATTTTGTTCCCTGCTGCTAGCAATGGTAGAGTAATTCAAGTGGGATTTTGGTCCGTTTTCAGATAAAGTTTAATATTATCTATTGTTTGGTTTTCTACTAGTTTCAGCAACTGTATTTCAGTGATTGTATACTTCCAATAGAGAGCCATTTTGGTGTAATGGTTAAGACATCAGTCCAGAAATCAGGAGAGTGAGTTCTATCATAAAACCAGTTGGGTGACCTTGGGCTGGTCACATTTGTCAGTCCTAAGAAGGAGGCAATGGCAAATCACTTCTGAATAAACCTTGCCAAGAAAACTGCAGGGACTTGTCCAAGCAGTCTCTGAGAATTGGACATGATTTAAGGGAAGGAAAAAAATATTTGTGGTAATGTTAATAGCTGCTTGTTTCCATCACAAAATCCATTCTCCTTGAGAGGGCGGATCTGGTGTCGCGGCGGTTGGACGGACGATCTTGATCCTCCAAGATCGCCATCGATATCTTAGCTGCTGGTCAGTCCCCACGGACCTAAACTGTCCCGTAGAGACGGTGATTGACAAAGGCAGTCCTGTTGATCCCAGGGACATCGCAAAGTCCCTGGTTGATCCAGGGAAAGCCCTTTTTGCTGGCGGCGGAGAGGCAGCCTTCCAAGCTGCTGATTATTTCTTGGAGAGAACACCCTGAAAAAATTAAAGTGGACTAAAAGTGAAGAGAAAAGAGTTTGAGCGGCATGATTAATTGTCAAAGTGAAAGTTTTTTTCTTTTTTCCCCCATTTAATTGGAATTTTGAACTTGGCAAAGCTGTTTAACTTTAAGCTGAACTGGTACTTTTTAATCTTTTTATTTCTGTTTGTATTTCTTTCTCCTTTTTTTAACAATCCTTTTGAAAATTCTTTTTTGATTAAGAATCCTCTGCTTGATTTAAGATTTATTTTTTCCCCTTTAAAAAAGTGGGGGGGAGATTTTACTTTTTTTTCTTTTAGTTCCTGGCTGTAGATTGAGGAGGGGGAAGTGAAAGTGAAGGAAAGTAAGTAGCACTGCCGCCCAGAGGCTTGGATACATTGTTTCTTTTTTCTTTCACTAGTTTGTGTTACAATCAAGGATTCTGAGCTGTGTATTGGAAAAGATAGAGATGAGCATGGCAGTTTGTTTATTCAGGTGCTCATTTGTGAACAGATAGCTGGAGTCTGGAGTTGAAGTTGAAAGAAAGAAGATTGAAGTGACCTTGAGAAACTCTGAGCTGATTTATCAAAGAGCCTTGGATATTTGGCGGCAGAGGCTTGTTTTATATTAGAATTGCTTTTTATCTTTTGCCTTCCTTTCTACCCCCACCCCACTAGTTGGGCTTTTTTTCTGTTTAATTGGATTTTGACTTTTTAAACCAGGAACCAGAATGTAAATCTTTTTTTTTTTCTTTTTGTTTATTAAGAGGAACCTATAGAATATTTCTCTTTCTCTTTTTTCCCTTTTTTATCGTTGATTTTTTACTTTTTACATTTACCATTGTAATTAATTGGATTAAGGTATACAAGTGCCTGAAGACTTTCTTTTTCCTTTTTTCCTTTGGAGTGGCAACTGTTTGCCTTCGTCTTTTTTTTCTTTTTTCCTCTTTTTTTTCTTTTTCTCTCTCTTTCTTTACAGATAAGCATTATAAGATGAGTAGAAAGACAATAGCTTCTTCGATACCAACCCTCTCACCATCTAGAGGACAACGATCTATACAGACAATATTACAACAGGAAAAAGAGAAAGAGAAGGAAGTGACATTACAGATGATTATGCAAAGAATCTAGAAGATTGAGCAAAAAATTAAAAAGACAGATGAGAAAGTGGAAAATATTCAACAGATGATGATGAAATATGAAGACAGATTTGAAAAAATTGAAGAAGAAGATATACAAAAATATAAGAAAATTGGAGACATTGATATTCGATTGAGCGATGTCGAGAAGGGCAGATGTGAACCATTAGGATGGGAAATAGATAAATCAAAATGTTATCTAAGATTTCAAAATATAGAAGAAGGAAAAGGTGAAAACCTTGCTGAAATAATGGCAGAAATATTGTCAGAAGCACTGGAAATAACCAAAGAAAAGATGATGGATGGGATGGATGAAGTGTTTCGTGTCTATACAAGATATGCAACAAGGAATAGACTACCAAGAGAAGTTCACATTAGAAGATTATTAAGACACAGATACTCCAGGTGGTGAGAGAGAAAACACTAAAATATAAAGACAAAGAAATTGTACTGAAACAGATACCAAGAAGAGTAAGAGAGATGAGAAGAGAATATTTATTCTTGACTAAAGAGTTACTTAAAAGAGGAGGAAACTACAGATGGTTGATGCCAGAAGGCCTCTTGTTCACTTGGCAGGAACAAAGACACAGAATTGACACAGTTGAAAAAGCTGAGCTATTCTACTTAGAATACTTTAGAGGAAAGGAGGAAGAAGAAAGAAAGGAAGAGTCATTGATTGAATTTCAAGAGGAGTGTATAGCAGTAATTGAAAAAGAAAAAGAAGGTGCAGTAGGCGGCGAACCCAGAGAACAACGAGAATTGAGATCTACTAGAGCAATAAAACCCTCTTATAAAGCTTAATATGGATGAAAGAAAATTGATTTTGATTAACATAAATGGACTTAATTTGGCTAATAAAAGAAGGAAAGTATTTCACAAATTAGAAAAATTAAAATTTGACATAATCTGCTTACAAGAGGTACATATTAAAAAACAACATGAATATATACTAAAACAAGGAAAACTAGGGAAATTATTTACGTCGCTGGCACAATTCAAAAGAAGAGGTGTGGTATTATATATTAAAGAAACAATTTTTGCAGAACTAATCTACACAGATGATGATGGAAGGATTCTGATGATGGAAATAACAGATAACAGCATTAAAACACTTCTAATTGCAATTTATGCCCCGAATGATAAACAAGAAGAATTCTACAGAAAATTACATATGAAAATAATTGAATTGGACTATGTTAATATTTGTATGATGGGAGATTTTAATGGAATAATTAATGACCGGCGGGATTATAAAACACAGAAAACAACAAAGAAAGTTAGAAAGATACTACCAAAATCCTTCCTTTGAATAATAGAAGAATTTAACTTAAAAGATGCATGGAGAGAGAGAAATGCGGAAAGTAAGCAATGTACTTTTTATTCAAACAGGCATACATCCTGGTCTAGAATAGATATGATATGGATGTCAGCAGAATTATTGACTAATGTACGACAGATTGAAATAGAAACAAGCACTTGGGCAGATCATAATCCAGTGTCAGTTATTTGGAAAGGATACAAGAGGAGATCTAGATGGACTTTAAATAATATGATATTAAAAGAAAAAGACTTTAAACAGAAAATAGAGAAAGAACTTGTTTTCTTCTTCAAAGAAAATAGAAAAGAGGATACATCTTTACAGAATCTCTGGGACACAATGAAGGCCTACACAAGAGGCTTGATAATAGATTATACTAGGAGAAGAAACATAGAAAAAAGCACTTAAGACATTAGAGGATGACTATAAAAGATTGGAAAAAGATTTACAGAAATCCCCACAAAAATATATTAAAAATAATGGATATAATTAAACATAAAATGGGACTAATGGAAAAAAAAGAATTAGCACAAAAAAATAAAAATGCCAAACAGAATTACTTTGAATATGCAAACAAACCAGGCAGATGGCTAGCTTATAAACTGAGAAAGGAAAGAGAAGCAAGAAGGATTAGTCAATTAATAAATAAAGAAGGACAGGTTTGGTATGGAAATGAGGAGAAGAAAAAAATTATACAAGACTAACTGTACTTTCAAGAGAATATTCAAGAAGAAAAAATTAAGCAATATCTACAGAAAGTGAACCTACCTCAGATACCTAAAAATATTGAAACAATGTTAGAAGGAAATATAACAATGATGGAATTAATAGAGGTCCAGATGGTTTGCCAGCAGAATTTTACAAGACTTTTCAGGAAATATTGAATCTTCATCTTTTAGAAGTTATGAATGAAGTTATGTGGAAGAAAAGAATACCAAAAACATGGTCAGAAGCATACATTACACTTATACCAAAGGAAGGTACAGACCTGCAGCAAGTTAAAAATTATAGACCTATATCTCTATTGAACTCAGACTATAAAATATTTGTTTCAATTTTGGCAGAAAGACTAAAAAGATACTTAAATAATTTTATTCATATTGATCAAAATGGATTTCTGCCAAATCAAAGAGACAAATCAAAGACAATGTGAGAATTATTTTGGATACTCTGGAATATTATGAAGCACACCCTGAGAAGCAAATGGCCTTCATGTTTCTAGATGCACAAAAAGCCTTTGATAATGTGAGTTGGCAATTTATTTTAGTGCAATTGATACAAATGGGCTTTGGTAAAAAAATTATCCAAGCCATTGAAACAATATACCATGAACAAACTGCAAAGGTGATGGTGAATGGAGAATTAACAGAATCCATAGATATAAGAAAAGGGACAAGGCAAGGCTGTCCATTGTCGCCTCTGCTGTTTGTGTTAACATTGGAAGTGTTGAACAGGAATATTAGAGAAGAAAGAAATAAAAGGGATGAAAATTTTAAAAAAGAGGAATATAAATTGCAAGCTTTTGCAGACGACCTGGTATTTATATTAGAAGACCCATTGGAAACAGCACCCAAATTAATAGAAAAAATAGAAGAATATGGAAAAGTAGCAGGTTTGAGAATAAATAAAAACAAAACAAAGATATTAACAAAGAATATGTTAGCAAGACGAAAGAAAGAGTTGGAAGAAATTTTAAAAATACAGCTCACAAACAAGGTTAAATATTTAGAGATACATATTACACCAAGATGTAGTACACTGAAGGAAGATAACTGTGTTAAACTCAAACAGCAGATTGCGACAGATTTGATAAAATGGGAAAAAAATGCAACTATCATTGATTGGGAGAATATCTACAATTAAGATGAATATATTGCCTAGAGTTTTATATTTATTCCAGACAATTCCTATTCGACTAGAGAAAGAGTTTTTTGAAGATTTAAATAGAATTGTATTGAAATATATTTGGCAGGGTAAAAAAGCAAGAATAAAATTAAAACTGTTACAAGATGCAAGAATAAGAGGAGGGTTTGCCTTGACCAATTGGGAGCTATATTACCAGGTGTCAAGTTTGATGTGGGTAAAGGAATGGATAAACTAAGGAACAGTAGATTATTGACTTTAGAAGGCCATGACTTGCTGTTGGGATGGCATGCCTTTCTCTGGTATAAGGGAACTAAAACACAGGGGTATTTTAGAAGACATTATATTCGAGAGGCATTGTTTTTGAACTGGGAGAAGATAAAAAGACAATATTACTTAAAAATTCCAACATGGATATCAACTATTGAAGGTTTTTCTTATCCAATAATATATAAAAAGGAACAAACAGTTAGATATGGTGAGATATTGAATGAAAAGGGTGAACTTAAATCTATGCAAGCGTTGGAAGAACAAGGTGTAAAAATGAATTGGTTTTCATATTTGCAAATACAATCTAGGTTTGATAAAGACTCTAAAGCAGAAGGTATTTATGATAAGTTGACTGATTTAGATAAAATTTTGATGGGTACTGATGAAAAGGTAATTAAAAAACTTTATGGACATCTATTAGAATTTAAATTGGAGGAGGAACAAGTTAAAGAAACGATGATTGCTTGGGGGGAAAAATTTGGATATGGGATTGATTTAGAAAAATGGCAAAAATTGTGGTCTCAAAATTATAAAATGACAATGTCAACTGCATATAAAGAAAATTTGTATAAGATGTTTTACAGGTAGTACCTACTCCCGACAAGATTTGTGAGAATGTTTAAGAATAAATCCGATAAATGCTGGAAATGTCATCAGATACCTGGTTCATGTGGTGGACATGTTTTGACACAAAGAAATATTGGACTAAAATCCACACATGGTTGGAAAAAATGATAAAACAACATATAGACTTTAAACCAGATATCTTTTTATTGGGAGTCATACCGGACATATACAATAAAGAATTGAAATATTTGATTGTAAATGTTTTAACAGCAGCTAGAATTGTATTTGCAAAGAACTGGAAAAATGACAAAATACCTATGCAGGAGGAAGTTATTAAAAAAAATTATGGACTGTGCTGAAATGAGTAAACTGACATTTGAAATTAAAGAACAAGAAGGCAAGCAATTTTATATGATATGGGATTTGTTTTATCAATGGTTGGATAAAAAGATATGGTAAGGTAACAGTATAGATAATTTTGTTATGGAAGTTTAATAGACTGATACAAAATATAATGTAGACATATATAACCATTGGATGACAGCATAATATAATATTGATGGAATAAATAGGATAATTAATAATTGATAAATAGATAAGCATTTGTTAGTTTGACAATGTGAGATTGATATAAATTGTGAACAATGATCATGAAAGGATCGCACAAAAGATTCTAAACCAACTGACACATTGTATGTACAAAATGGAAGATGGTTTTATATTTTTTTTATGTATTGTCTGTGTATGTTTGTCTTAAAATAAAATATATATGTATAACACAGTCCATTCTCCTTTCTAGTCCTGCAGATACTGTTATTGTTAAGGGTACATTTGTCTTTTTCTTGTCTGAAATATGTTAATACTTTTTTTAAAAGAAAAATTAAGATGTTTTAATTTGGTGTTTCCTTCTAACCTCATAATACATGTTATGTAGCAAAAAGATCAAATATCAATATTTGTAAGATTGAACTGATTTATTTTCTTGAGAGAGCTCCATGTTGCAATAAACCTGTTAATCTTCAAGGCTAATCTCATAATTATCCTGTGTTCCTTCTTTTAATCCAATCATTTTGCAACTAAACTAATTATGCTCTTTATTAGGTCATTAAAATTCCCTTCAGATCTAGAGGAACTACAAGAACTTGCAGACTTTCTACAGTACTACAATAAAGAGCACCATGCATATGTGATTCTGCTTTTCTGCAGTGCTTACCTATACAAACAAACCTTTGCCATACCAGGCTCTGGTTTTTTGGTATGTATATATGATATAAAAGTCATAGATTGATTTTACAGTATGTTGCAGAAACAATTATTCCTGTACTTGTGTTGTTAGATATACAATTCATCCTTCCATAACATATATATTCTTCCTGTTATTTTTATGGAACCCTTTCATGAACACATCTAGAAATGTGAGTATTATTTTGTCCATTTCTAGGAAGACCCCTTCAGGATATAATAGGTGGATGTGTAAGAGAGTTGCCCTGGGAGCCCTGAGATTTTATTGTGCCTTTTAGGAGGTACTGTTTTTATTGCCTTGTGAGCTGTCTAGCGTTGTGATTACACTATGGATAGCAGTATAAGTATTAAAAATAAATATTCTATCTTGCTGAAAAGTCAGAGTAAATATTTTATATTATATATTTTATAAATGTATCATTTAACAAATCAGGAACATATACTAAACTCAAGGAATCATCTGTCAGAAGGTTGTAAGGTTAAAAAGTAAATACTACTCATAATATTTCCAACCTGGCCTAAGCATGTACAACAGAGACAAAAAAGCAAGCTTTCTTTGTAGCATCTGTTGCCACTGAGCAGAATTTCAGATGAGTCATAAAAATAATTCATCCTCATTTCTTCTCATCACCATGATTTCAATCCAAGTTATGTTTTATTGGACTCTATTTTCAAGTAAAATTGGTTCATTCTTATAATTCTGAATTATTTCTACTGTTCCATTTATTATTTCAACCTGATGTAACATGACTTTTTTGAGTTAGCTGGGAGGGAGGGAGGAACAATAGAAAAAATCTTGGTGGACAGCTGTATAATAGCACATTCAGGCTCACAGTACGGTATTCTGTATTAAGAGCAGCAAACACCTCTGTTTTATACCCAGTTTATGGATTTTGCAGGGACATCACTGACCACTGCTATTGATACTATGAAGTAAATGGACCAGGCAAGGCTGTTCTTATATTCTTATTGTTCATAAAGCCCTTAATGCTTTCCCCACAGTTTTTAATGGACTGGATCACTATCTAGTTTTGCTCTAACAGAACATCCTTGCTGGGGCTCTCTTTGGACCATGGATAGGACTTCTGTTATGTTCTACTTTGACTTCTGTGGGTGCTACTTGTTGCTATGGACTATCCAATATTTTTGGGAAAAACTTTGTTACCTACTATTTTCCTGATAAAGTCACCATGCTTCAGAGGAAGGTAAGAAAAAGCTAATTACAGTTAAATTTTATTTAGTAATAGTTAAGAATTGTATATAATAGAATTCAGTTGTATATGGCTGCACCTAAAATGTCTCAGGTTCAATTTCTGGTACTGCAAGGAAAAAATCCTATCTGAAAACTTGAAGACCTGCTCCTAGTCAGTATACAAAATTCGAAACTAGATGGCCCAGTGGTCTAGCTTGGCAGAAGGCATCTTGCCATGCTTCTGTGACTATATTCTTGCTGACAAAGTTTACTGCTAGTGATTTAACATGCACTGACTAACGTTCTAAAAATATTCCTTCATGAGTGTTACATTGGTTTATAAGATTTTAACAATCCAAGTTAGAAAGTTATTAGAATCCAAATTAGAAGATTAAAAAAATGATTCAGAGAACATAATGCCACCATCTTGACCTCCGTAGGCATTTCTTCAAACTTTTCCAAGTGTATAATTATCTATACAAGCCAGGAAAAGATGCAATTTCTTTTAAAGATATCAACTTATAGTTGATATTTTTTGCTAGTATGGGCCTATACCTAATCAATAGAAAACAAACAATAACCCCATGGTAACTATACCTTCCGCAAGCAACTATTTATCTACTTCATTTATGCCAGTGGGGAATGTCTGCTAGTCTTAGATCCTAATTAGTAGCCCACATTTGGAAGGACTCCTTCCAGTCATAGATGGGCCCAAGATGCAGGGGGGGAAAAACCCTGCCTTTAAAAGGCAGAAGGCAGTTTTCAGGCATTCCTCCTCCCTTCACTGCTTTCTCAGGCTCCTCAGATTTCAAAGAAAGAAGAATTAGCAGAAATACAGTGTTCTTCCCTCGTCCCCATTCTCTTGTGGATGGGTTCCTTAGAGGAACAGTTGACTAATTGAATATTGTTTAGAACATATTTTTGTATTACAGTACTGTACCTTTGGGAGAAAAAAAGAAAGCAGTTTGATCCTGCCTGATTTTTATCATTTTTGGTGGGGTTTTCTTTGACAGGTAGAAGAAAATAGACATTCTTTGTTCTTCTTCTTGTTATTTTTGAGACTGCTCCCCATGACTCCAAACTGGTTTCTGAATCTTGCATCTCCAGTCTTGAACATCCATGTGACTCAATTTTTCTTCTCTGTTCTCATAGGTAAGAACAAAAGCAGCATATTTATATCTATAGTGTTTAGTGTATTATTTGGTCTTTCTTCACTTTTGCATTATAATAGATACGTGTTTTCTATTATTCAAATTCAGACGTTTTTGTTTTTGGCTACACATAGCTGAAAGGATTCTTAGGGTTGTTTTACAAGGACTATGGACACACCATAGCTTAAGAAGATTGTACAAAATATTTATTCCTGCACACACCTTTCCTAATAATAGGCTGTTGCCTTGGATTCATCCCAACTTCCTATGCTTTGTAAGTTGATGTAGTCATGGAAATAAGCCTTTGATGGTTAGTCCCTATAACAAATGAAGTTTTTGAAGTGCATGCAACTTATGCCTCCCTCCAAAATCTCTTGTTGGGATTAGGTTTACCTCAGCATGGCTGCTTCTGTTTTAGTTGCTACCAAGTTCCAAGCAGGAATCATACCACTATGCGCTGCTTAGTGGTAGTCCTGGCAGTTGACTAGTAGGCCTTCTAGGTTGCCTGTAATAGCTGTACAATCCCAGATGTCACCACACTTCCTCCTCTGTTTGCTGCCATCTTATCCTTCTTTCTCCTACACAACTACAGACTTTTGTAAGCTAAAGACCTGGATAGGGTTAGGCTGGGTATGGACAACAGCATGTTCCTAAAAGCACCAGGGGGGTGGATTGCTCAATTAACCAAACACCTGGAATAATGGTGTGGATGCCTGTAAGTAAATGGTGTGAATGGAGGAGATGGGTGAATTAATGAGACCATTTTCTCTCAAGTTTCTGGAGCTTTAAGCCTTTATTGTCCTTTGACATAAAGCATCAACTGAGCTGATTCTTGAAGAAATGTGGGTGAGAAGCATTCCTGCCTGGTTATGGCTGCTTTTGGCAAGTGCAGATAGCAACCCCAGCTTCATTCCCTTACAGGCCAGCCCAATGAATACACAAAGCAAATATATAAATAATTTACAAATCACATAGCAAGAATATATTTTTCTATGGTTCCCTTATATTTTGCCAGAAAGTGGTAACAGAAAAACAATGAACTTTTTCGTTGTTGAATATATTACTTCTTATTGTGAAAATTGAAAAGTATCTCCAAGTTAATGCCATAATTTCAACTATTCTCCTTAAAGTGATTAATAAAAACTTTATCAGTACCATTTTTATAATGTGATTTAGGATGTTAAACCAAGTTGTATAAAATGTTTGTGGAGAAAAAATAACAATTATGCAGGTAAGCAGAAGATTCCAGCTTGTTCATATGTAGAGAAATTGACTTATTACATCAAACTTGCAAATACTTTATTTTCTCCAATGACATTTGTAAATTTATGGTTTTTATTCTCCTTTGATGCTCAGATCTATTCCCCTCCATTTGTATATTCAAGACTTTTTCTGTGCAGGCTACAACTTATCACAGACTTTGTGAAATGTGTACATTTTTCTAATCTTAGAATTCTCTTCTTTCACTTACAGGATTGACTCCCTATAATTTTATCTGTGTCCAGACAGGGTCAGTACTTTCACAGATATCTTCCTTGGAGAACATTTTATCCTGGAGTAACTTATTCAAGATGTTGGCTATAGCCATGATGGCATTAATCCCTGGGGCTCTTATTAAGAAGTTCAGTCAGAAACATCTCAATTTAGACAAAAGTGAACAAAAAAGTCACTTGCTGAATGGAAGGAAATGCAACTGAATAGACCACCCCTAAACAGATATGAGACAACGTGGAATTCTATTTAAGGCAGAATTGGAAAATAGGTATTTTGAATCAGCAGTTCTGTTGTCACTGGACTTTGGACTTATTGCTGTTTTAGGCATCTTCCTTTGCTAATTTATAAAGATGAGTCTTTAAAAATACTGTTTTTTTTAAAAGAGCTGAGACTGATATGTCCAGTTTTATAAAATTACTTATGATCCAGTTTACCTAGAAGTCAGAATTTGAGGGACCAAGTGGACCTGCATCTATTGATTTGAGAAAATCTAAATCCTAGCATCACTGAGGAAGTAAGCCTGAAATTGCTTGCCAGATGAACAGCATTTGTTTTGCACATGAAGCAGTTACAGTGTAATATTTGGGGCAAATATTGATTTGTTTAAATAATGGCAATGGTGAATTGTATTTCCTCCCAATGTGAGGAATGCAGTGAAGTTTTGTATTATTTCCTTTCACCTGTTGGAATATCACAAAGAAGAAAAATGATATAGAGGGAGCTACAGCCATGCAGGAATGGCTTGCCTCTTACCTTTCTCTTTATTAAAATGTTTAATAAGTAACTTATTTTATGATTTTCTATATAAGATAACATGAAATGTCTGTGAGGTCTAGAAGATTTCAGGTTAAGTCTGAAGAAATTTTCTAACATCATGCTCTGAAAAATCTGCATTTCTTACTTTTCAAAATTTTCTAACAATATGCTCTATGGAAAATTGCATTTTTCACTTTTCAAAGTAAAATCTTTTATCTTTACATAATTGTTAGATTAAGCAGAAAAGAATATACTTTGAATATAATAATTGAAATTGTTATATTACTTGTTTGTTCAATCCAGTGTTTCAGTTTGGAAAATCCTATTTTAATATGGTCTTTGTTCTTAATCCAAGTGTTAGTTAATCCCATTTTCCTCTGAATTTCCTATCTGAAAATGGTCTTGACCTTGCTTGTCTCTGCATCAGGCTGCAGCTTCAGAACCTTGTTTCATCCTTTTTGTACTACAACAAAAAATGGATAGAAGACATTAAGGAAAGTGTAAGGTTTCATTTGCCTGATGTCCACAGTGATGCAAGTCTGCCATTTTAGAAATCAAAGCAAGCAGAAGGTTCAGTGTTGGTTACTGGATTTTCTGTGAATATTCCCATAGTTTATTTGAGGTGGTCTTTGCCATACTCTAAATCAGAGGTGAGGAATAATGGTCCCTTTATGACTTGTGGAGTTCAACTCCCACAACTTTTTGACTTGTGTACTTCCATGGCTTGCTCAGGAATTCTGGGAGTTGAAGTCCACAAGTCATAAATGGGCCATCATTCCCCACCCCTGCTCTAAATAAATGTCAATATTGTATTAAACATATCAGTCTTCTTAGCAGACTTCTTAGGATGGTTTCTGTTAAATTTTTGTACATGTGGTGTGCCAACAAAACAGTAATAAAAGATTATCTGAAAAATACACTGCGGCAAGTTATAACAGATTGTCTGGTTTGCATCGGTATGAGTAGCAATTCTAACTTAAGAACGCTATTTCCCCCCACCCCCAATACTTCTTGTCAGCTAAAACTTCATAAAAATTGTAATCTGTTTATTTTCACAGACATTACATATTTATCAGATAAATGGTACTGAAAATAGTTGGTAATTTGATGAAATGACTTCATGTAGTGCCATATGAGTCAGTGTATAGCTCTAATTGTGTGTGTGTGTGTGTGTGTGTTTATTTATTATATATATATATATATATATATATATATATATATATATATATATATATATATATATAGAGAGAGAGAGAGAGAGAGAGAGAGAGAGAGAGAGAGAGAGAGAGAATATTATATTTCCTTCACCCAAAGTGGTCAGCAAACCATCTTAGTTTGAAAACTGTAACTGTACCATACAGAAAAAAATAATGACTTTGAATACACACAGTTATATCTTTGAGTCATACATTTATATTCAAAATTGAAGCTGCAAACACGTAATGAGGTACACTGGCTTTTTATTCCATGCATCTATTTGATAGTCATTTGTTCCCAATTGTTATACACTGTTCAATACAAAAAGAAATCAAGTTCGCTTCAAAGTAGGGAGAAAAGACAGCACAGAAGATAAAATTATAATTCTGTATGACATATAAACATAATAATTTCTACTAACCATTAGCCAACATATCGATTGTACCATAACTGGACCCAGCAAGTAAGAATAGAGAGTAAGAATCTTGAAAATATACCAAAGAAGGCTTTTCAATCAAAAGCTTATCTCTGGTTTGCATTGCTTATTCTTATGCTGTGCCACTGTTGACCTGACCCTTTCATCAGGTAATTACAATATTGTAATGCCCTTGCACAGAACAGTCATAACACAGCAAGAAAACGCACACTAATTCACACATGGCAATACTGTGTCATAAACTGAATGAAATGATTTATGGCTTTTGGTTTGAAAAATTTAAGAACTAAATCTAGATTCTACTATTCCTTTGTATGTAAAATTCTATCAAAGAATTAATACAACAATAACAGTACTATTTCCCTTTCCTATTACAAAACTGCATCATTTTTTGTGCTAGCTGGTTCTGTGAATGAAATTAAGTATAATATGTGAAAAAACATGGTGGCTCCCTTCCAGTAAACAGAACTCTTGCTTCCTAGGAAAAAAGAGTTAATATTCTATGTTTCTTAGTATCTATTCCCATAGTTCTGATCATATCTCTTAATATTTAGTGCTGTGAACTAATGCTCCAATAGCCAAAATAGTACTTTTTATTGGGGCGACAGAATACAGCAAGCTTTTTAAAATGCCCAAATTTACCTGAGAATGTTTCCATATTTAAAAGAAATGTTTAATCTTCACATTTAAGAGAAAGCTTTAAAAAGGTAACCAGCATATACTAGAATATCAACTATGTATGTTGGACCAATATTTAAAATGGATTTTATCAACATCCAAAGTTTAGAATTAATTATTCTATCGTTCTTGAAACAAAACATGCACAGGTCTGTTGTAATAACACAACAAGCAACATCTCTGCTTAGAGTCAGGCTACATCGTTGTTGAATATAACTATTGCCTATGTACCTAACTTTATAACAGAAGGAGAACTTTTTGTATTGACTGTATTCCCACAGTGATTATAACATCTAGCCCAGCTGTCAGTTTAACTATCATCAGCAATGACACTGCTTAATTTGAATCTCTTTGCTACTGTGAGACTATATTTGTTAAGACATTTTTAATTTGTGCTTTAGGGAATGCTATGAAGTTCGAAGTGATAAATAGAACAATTGAACTGGGAAAAGTAGGATGATCGCTAAAATTATGGCTAAATTTTCAGTTTCAGAAGTTTTTCTGCTTGTTCACAGTTGAACAAACTTTTTAGATATAATTTGGTAAAAATGTATCTAGAAGAATTCTTTTATTGTATTTAATAAACCAAACCATGGATTTCTGGCCATTTGGAATGTTTGTAAATTGATCAATAACAAATATTAAGACTCATCCAAAGTTTCTGCTAGATATTACATTCTTAAGACCCCCAAATTTATTTTGCTTCTTAAACCAGTGCCTTCTAATAAATAGACTCTTTGGATATGAGCAAGTTAAAACACTATTTCTTCAGTCTAATGAGATACACAGGCTACACATTAGCAGGAGAACATAAGACTTTGAAAACCCTACTGGATACTCATCCTAATTATTTCTTGAATCATAAAATAGTGTCTTGAAGACTTACATTGTATAGCATGTCATTGGAGATCAGGATAAGTGCAAATACCAAAAAAGAAACAACCAGTATGTACAACAAAGATAATTAAATTGGACACATTCTCCACTAATGTAGAAACTTCTGGGAAGAAACTACTAGATTGGTAAAAGACATGCTTTGCATGCATGAGATTCTATGTTCAATATCTGCAATTAAATTATCACAAGACAATCCTTTATTCAGGATCCCTGATAATTTTTGCCTGCCAAATTGATAAGCCCTACGCTACTGTATTCTTTTTCCAGGGTAGCAAGGCATTAGTGTGGAACTTCTCATAGAAGAAATAGTGGGCTAATGTTAGCACTGAAATAGCAATCTTAACTGCTTCATATCAGGGGAAAAACAGCATGTAGCATTTTGTCAATGCTGACGCTCGTATTTTGCCATTTTTTTTAAAAAAAGGCTGTGTGATAGTTGTTCTTGTCAGTTTAAAAAAATATGCCTAGATCAAGCACCAAATAATGTTTCTGAATTAGGGATTTGCCATGGACTTGGCAGCTGCAGCAATCTTCCTAGACAGTTGGGCCCATATATAATTGGAATGGCATTGATGGGGAGTGTAGTATCAACAGCATATAGTTCTCCCTAAAAAAGTAGTTCCTCTTTCGGAAAATAGGCAGAGAATTCACAACAAGCAATTTTGTTCAGAACACGCAAAACTCGGTTCACTCTGATATAAATCTTGAGGAATCTCTTATTTTACCAGGAGATGCCACTTCAAGTGAGCAGGTATGAATTCTTTTATATTTCAATCTGACTATCTCACAGTGTTATGGACTGCAACAGGGAACCTAATGCATGCTGAAGCATCATTTGTTTCTTATATACTTTACACTCATGGCACATGCAATTTTTATCAGACTATGCCATGTTTGCTTTCCATAGGCTGCTGCAATTGAGTAAAATCAGTGTGGCCTGTGTTAGATTATTAAATTGCATTATAAGTAGAGCACTTTGGTTACTATTCCTCCTGGAATTAGGCCACAACATAGCTGAAATAGGACTGACATGCTGCAGTACAACAAGCCCTATCATCAATCTACAGAAATTATAATAAATAATGAAATAATTTATGATTCATGTAGTCCAGCTACAGAATTTTTAAAAGTATGGAATAATTTAACTCATACAATACTGTTCTTTGATATTAGTGAAGAATTTTCCTACATTTTGTCACTAGGCTATTAATCTTTTTTTTACAAAATCATATCAAATCAAATGTAAACAAACAGCAGCACAATATCAACCCATGCTTGCCTTTCATTCTGCAGATGGGGTGAAGGGTGCATTTGATACTAACTTAAATCTTGCTACACTCGCCAAAAGGCTTTCTTTCTTAATGTCATTCTTTAGCCAACATGATGAAGGAAGGAAGCATTGAAAGATAATGATTAACACTTTGATTTGAAAGCCAGTGCTACTTGCTTTGCTCTTCTTGAACATTTTAATGATAGGAAATTGAATGAATGATAAATCATATTTGTAAAAAAAGAAAAAGGCATACCAGTCCAGAATCCACAATACAAATATGACTTAATATTCTTTCAAGCCCATCTCAAAGAGCATTTTCATCAATCGTCTTTTTTAAAAAAAAAAAAAAAAGTTATGTAACTTTTCAGCAAGCTTAATAAGTGACCAGTTCTCTCCTATCAAAACCATATTAGTGAAAACAGTAGGAAGACAAGTTGTGTGGCCGAAGCTGGACCATCCCCCAGCTACAGGAGGAAGAGTTCTAATTTCTTTCTTCAGGAAAGTCTTCAGGATATATAAAATATGTTTTCCATGGCTTGTAAGTTCTTCAGCATTAATTTGACACGTGTATTTTTAATTGAAGGAACCAACTAACCATTTTAACATCTATCCATCAATCTTTCAATACTTTTATCTGCTGTCCTCACACTAGTATGATGATGATATGGAGAGAAACTGTAATTGCAGTTGTAAGATTTTGCAATCGACTAACAATAAAATAAATTTTAAAATGAAAACCATTAGTTTCCATTTTCTTATGCTGAGGAACAGCATGTCAGATACTTTTTCCCTGGAATGTGAATATTTTATTTTGAAAAAGTTACACTGGTTATACAAATGACTTTTTACTCATAGATTATCACATGCACTGTTTTAATGAAATCAATGAAGTTGCTGTGTTTTTAACCTGTCAGCCCTTCGGAGCCATATGGCCAAGTAATGACAAATTCTATTCTGTCTATATATGCTCTCTTAAAAATCAAAATGATTCTTTTTCAGTTTTCTTTCTATTTTTGTAACCAATTATTTGCCTATGGAGAGTGATCATTTTGTTCAGTAAAAAGTGTTAAAATGCCAAAAATATGGTACAATTGTTCAATTATTCAATAAAATACATCCCTGCCATTCATGATTGAAATGCTCATTGAGAAACCAATTCATCAGAACATTTCTCCAAAGATTCAAGTTATTGCAGATCATTTAGTTGATGGGGTGAAGAAGCAACTTCTCAAAGATGGAATGAAAAAGTTTTTTTCTGAGTGGAATCAAAATGCCAGTTGATTAATGAGGCTAAAGGAGATTTATCATTACAAGGTTGCAGAGTTGCAAACTTTACTGGTTCTCACAGTCGCATCAGAACAGTCTTCTTCTGAAGATTCACCACCTGTTTCTCCAAACTGCCCAGGATTCTGTATTACAAAGTAATAGAAGCAATTTAAATTATTTTTTGGAATTTCAGATATACAATATTTTTATTTGGCAGGTAAAGTTTCCCTTCCATGCAGGATAAAAATATACACAAGCCAATGATGGAAATCAAGATGTATATCCCCCTTCCCCCATTATCCACCTACTTTCTATTCAACAATGCTAAAAAAAAAAAAAAAGAAATCCTCTGATCATCTGGAAAAAATTTCTGAATGCTGCAAATGACAGCAGGGAATGGGGAAAATTATGTCCATGAACTTTCTAAAGTTAGTTTATTTTAGGATTTAAGCCAAGACATAAAACATTTAAGAAGCAGGCAGGTGATCAAGCAAAATGATTTAATTAAACACAGACAAACTGCTGCTGCTGAATTCTATCTCCCATAAGCCATAGCAAGTATGCTCAATGGTGACAGGTGATATAAATCTCAAGAACATATATAGCAGAGGTGGGCAATTATGGCCCCTTTACAACCTGTGGACTTCAGTTCCCAGAATTCCTAGGCCTGCTATGTCACTATGCTATGTCACTATGCAGGCTCAGGAATTCTGGGAGTTGAAGTCTACAGGTCATAAAGAGGCCACAGTTGCCCATCACTGATATATAGGATCACACATAGATCATCCATGCATTACTTGGTTGACAGATCTGGTTACAGAACGACTAAATAATGTGTAATATTCCCAAACAGAGGAGAGATGTTATTTCTAACCTCATAACCATGATCCTCTGGACACAATTTGCCAAGTGACATCTGTGTTTTCACCCTGCGTACAGCACTCTCTTTATCTGAAAGTCCATCAGACTGAGTAGATATCTCAATGGGGATTTCTGGAGTTTGTGACAGCATGTCGTCAAACTTCTCAGCCAAACAATCTTCCCGTCTATTAGCCAGCTCATCCAGACTGTTGGAATGGTCACTGGTATTGCCCTCTTCCCCATCAGAGACAGAGAGGTTCTCGGAACTAAAGGTTGAATAGGACTGGTAACTACTGATGCAACGATGTGGCCTGTAAATCCATTAACACTTTAGTCAGTTTTGGTTCAAATGTTGCATACAACTGATTTTATGTACTGTATATTCAAATCAAATAACAAGTAGAAGGCCAAATTTACATTCTTAAAATATATATTATATATAAATTCACAACTATTAGGCATAAAAACGTAATTAATGTTCCTCTTTGTGAAGAATACATTTTTCCAAAGTGTATCCATCAAATGCACAAAAACAATGTATCATATAACAATACACATTTTATTTTCTTACAAATTAATAATCTTTGCTTTTTTGGTCCACTCCCTAAGAATCAGTGTATTCACTATCTTGACATAGAAAACTTTCTTGGGCCATAGACCCCAATTAATCACATAACTCACTACATTTTCCATTATCATTATTACGTGCTATGCATATATGCATTTTGATATAGAGAAATCTTACTCATAACCTGCTCTAAACTTTATATCCAGATTGGTACTTAGATGACAATTTTCATCTAGTGTATTTTCCTTTCTGTTGCAGAAACCTGGATACATTTATATCCACAATCTCCTAAATTTATTTTTGTTTCCCAAAATTAATTTCTCTTCTTTCTCCAAATTTTGTCATATCCAGCTCTATACTTCCATCAAGAGAAACAACCATTAACAGCAGACAGTGTAATTCTCAGTATTTATTAGAGAATGCATACCCTAAAGCAGTGATCCCCAACCTTTTTGACGCCATGCCCGGTACCGGCATCAGCTGGGCGCCGCCCGTCCGGCATCAACTGGGTGCCGCCATCTTTTTGAAAAGTGCTTCCGGTGAGCTTTCTACCGGAAAAGCTCACCAAAGCACTTTTTATCAAAAAGATGGCGGCGCCCAGCAACCAGCGGCCCGGTAAGACTTGTTCCGCGGACCGGTACCGGTCCGCGGACCGGCGGTTGGGGACCCCTGCCCTAAAGGACTCTCAACATTACATTGTAACAGCTATTCTTAAAGAAATCAGTAACTATCAAATGGATGGCTGAAGAATAAATTTATATTTAATTTCTCTGAGGATATCAATCCCACTAGATCCAGATTGCATAGAATGAGCATGCTCCAGGTGTCTTCTATATAACTATAACTATATAAATACTTATATGCTCCAGGTGTCTTCTATATAACTATATAAATACTTATACTTCATAATAAATATGAAAATATTTGCAGTTTTAGGCAATAATCCTTTGGTCCCCAAAAAGGATCACAGTAGTTCTTTCCAAACAACATCTTTTCTTAGAGTTGCTTATACATGTACATATTGGTAGATGTGGTAGAAAGATCTTTCCCAATATTTCATCTGAAGATTTTATCCATAGTGGTGAGTTTGTACATATATTAAACTGTAATTTTTCTTTTCATGTCTGTCTATTCACCACTAATCATATTCCAGTGCTTATCAGAGAGATCCGTGCAGTCCTGTGATATGCAACAGTTTGTTGCTAAAAGAAACAAGTGGTGTTGTATCTGCCTCTTACTTGCCACACGTCTTAGGTCCGATAAAATTCACACATTTGACCATATTGTTTTATCCTATATATACTTTGTTTCTAGAATAGAGACGGAGAAGTAACTTTTTGGATGAAAAGCTTAGCTAACAATGTCAGACTCAAAAATTTTCTTTATGTGGAAATGAAATTAAATCATATGAAGATTCCTTAAATGAATTGCTATTAAATAATTAGTAAAATAGTCAGACTGGGCTTTCTACCTCTGTCTCCGTGGAAATTCCACTTCACTATCTACTTCTCCTTCTTCTTCTGAAGAATCATCACCACTCTGGTACAGCAACAAAAGAAATTGTTATTTGCCAAATAATTACAAATATGCAGATTTCAATTAAAAGTTATAATAAATATACAATTGTCAGGAAGAAAAATCTTTAAGTTTCATTCTATTCAGTGTAAACAATAAAACCTTGAAACAGTATAATTAAGCAAACAGCAGGAATGAGAAAACAGAGCACAGGGAAACAAGGTTATTCTTTCAAAAATTCTGAAGGCCTCACCTTCGGAATGGATCGAGTTTTACCCAGCAGTCCTGGAGTGCTTGCAAGATGAGAGGAGCCAAGAGGAGACACTGACCTGTGGCTGCTGAATTCACCTTCTTTATTCTTTGCAGGAAACTCCGAATTTGCACAAACTGAATCATACAATGGTCCTTCAGGCTGTTCTAGCCCTGGATCAAGGGACTGTTGTTGATTTGAGTCATTTGCTCCCAGTCTGCACTGCGGACAGAGATTATATGTATCTGTTTGACAGCATTCCCAATAATCAGCTTTATTCTCTCCATCTTTCTTTACCTCCAGATTTCTCCTTGAATCGGCTTCCATAGCAGCAGAGATAAGATCAGGGCTAGAGCCAGACATCTTCCGTTGGGCATGATTACTAAGAGGGCTGCGTAGGGCAGCAGCAGGACCAAAATATCGTAAGTTGTTAGCGCAACTGGCTATATCTTGTCCATGTATATTAAGTCGAAGGTGATGATGGGGATGGTGGTGATGATGATGAGTTGGCTGGCCCAAGTCATCCTGTGCTGGCTGATTTTTCAAGACTCCAGTGAACTCACTGTAACTGCCTTTGCTATTTCCTCGCCGGTGGCGTGGTTTGCTGCGATAACGTCCTTTGCTACTAACTGTTGTCATTTTAGGACTCCCTGAGAGAGGAGAGCCACTAGGGGCCACTTCAGTGTTGGATATGCCATCAGATTTTAGCAAGTCAGGCCTGGAAAAAAGGCAAAATCATTCAAATTATACGCACTCTTGCTTTTCAACCATTCATTCAAAGTCATACGGAGTTATAATGGTGCTGAACAAGGAAAATTATCATGAATGAGGGCAAATATATGTGTCCCAGGATAATCAGGCATGATATTCCCCTCTGAAAAAAAAAAATCGGGGCCGGCCAAAAGAGACCACCCCCACCGCGCGCCAAGAAATCGCTGCCCAGCTCCCTTTCGCACCGCCCGCCTGCCCGCCACGCGCCGCCCGCCCGCCGCCCGCCCGCCCGCCCGCCGCCGCACCGCCCGCCCGCCGGCTCCGCGCCCGCGCCCGCCGCCCCTCGCACCGCCCGCCCGCCCGGCCTCCGCTCGCACGCGTTGCCTCGGGAAGGAAAGGCAAAACCAGGAGCCACTGCTGCCGTTGCAAAGCGCCGCCGCGGCTCTTCCTTTTTGCCTTTCCCTTCCTGAGGCAACGCGGGACTGGAGCCACGCAGAGCTGCGCCGGCGGTAGCAACTCCTGACTCAGGGCCTCCGAGGGGAGTGGAAGGAGGAGAAGAAGGGGGGGAAGGGGGGGCGATTTCCAAAAAAATCGGAATTCCGATTTTAATCGGAAGAATATCATGTCTGGGTAATGTTGCAGGATCTAATCTGGGTTGGTCACTGGGTCACCATTAAGTATTGTCATGCTTAACAATCCACAGTGATTGGCTTAATGAATGAAGCCAGAATTTATGTCATAAGTCGGATACAGACATGTGATTGTTTTTCACTTTATAATTGCATCACTTGGTAACAGTTATATAAGCTACACAGAGTACACTGGTAACTCTGTTACCAACTGATGCAATTATAAAGTGAAAAAAATTGCTAATTGCAGTTGTTAAGTGAGGACTACAAGCAATATATTCCATATTCTTCCTAATGATCTATGCAGGGAAGTGTTTAAATTTGCATCGTAATGCAAAGACCACTCGTTAGAACTTGCATCAAATATCAGATAGGATGGAATCTGCATCATGACATTGCCCCATGGGTGTCATCATTTTAATGCAATTTTGATTGCCTAAGGAGGCCTCTGGTTTTATTATTATTGCCAGTGAGTCTACATTTATGTTTAGAATAAAGAAAATTAAGTTGTACATATTTAATTAAAAATAACATTATGGATATCATGTAGGAAAGTGCACAAATGAGCACTAGGAATGGAGGTATAGAACCATTTGGGGTGTAATCAAAGATAGATGTTTGTTTTTTGGAATGATGTTGACCCAACACTGAGTTGGTTGGTTCCAACCATGCAGCCTTTAGAAAAACAATTAGGACTGGCTCTTTCCCCAAGCAGTTGGTTTAGGATAAGCAGAAATCCCAATTGATGAAATACACGATTGCCATTTAATTATTTTAGTTTGCTTTAGTGGTGCATGTTGTTCTTTTCTTTTGTATTTTTATTTAATGATTTTATACACCATCCAGGGTCATGTGGCTTGTTCTGAACACCCATTTAAGTGTTTTAAATAAATAAAGTTTATTTTCTCAATTTAGAACATATTTTATTCTTCAACCTTTAAGACACCTTAATCATTTTATCTGGTTATTTTAATATATCCATTTGTGACTATTAAGATCTTTTCAAAGCAATTAGATAGCAAAGTACACTTATATTCATATATTACTATCTAATTTATTGCACATATGTCAGCACAGCTTCAGTGATGAGAAATTGAAACAGGATTCAGGAAATCATTATGAAATGTGACCCTTCCCCTTGAATATACGATAGTCATTTGCCTCACCGTTTAGTCTGCCCACCAGGTTTGTGGGAGAGTCCTCTTCTCTTCATTAATTTTTCCATTGCATTAGCATGGATGATTGGTCTGACAGGATGACGCTTATAAGTTCCAGGATACTTTTTTTCCACAGCCTGTTCCCGTCTATATGAAACATTAAAAAAAAAGTCTTAATCTTTTCTTAATCAAAGGTTACTCAAAGATTTACAACCTGCTATAAACAAAGTACGTTAAAATATACAATTGACAGTTGGAAAAACATAATTATTCTATAAGGCATCAAGCAAAGTTGTCAGAAATTCCATATATCCAATAACCCAACAGAACTATCATTTTCTGCAAATGAATAGACCTTTCTTATTCACAACCTTGATCAGGAGAATAAAGTGCTTAATAAGAAGAATAAAGATTTCCCCCATTTTGGAGTAAGTTACCCTTGGTAAGAAAATTATGTTTTTGTTAAAAACAGAATTCTTATAAAAACAAAACATAGATGGATATACGTACTTGAGGAGCTCTTTTTCACGAACTTCCAACTGTAACATGATGGCACTGAGTTCCATGTACAGATTATTGGCTCTTTCAAGTTTTCTTTCATAATGTTCACGAATGTCCAAGGCATGCCTAAGAAAAAGAAAGAGCTGACAAGCCTCAGCTGCACAATCCTATAATCAACAGCATATATTTAGGCAGCATTATTCTCAAGCATGTTAACTGTTACTTTTAAAACAGACAAAAGTTACGAAAACATTTGAATGCTAAATAAACATGATTTATTTAGAAATAGATAATAGTACTTGGTCTCTTTGCCAAAACACAAGAATTCATATCCAACTAGCAAAAGCAATGTAGCCTATGGTTCAAACCGATAAAAACTCAGTACTGACAGAGTAAAATTGACCTTTCCTAATCTGGCAGTCATTGGGACGACAGCACCCAGAAATTAAGGAAGTATAATCTCAATACATCTGGTACTGAATTGAAAAGGGTAGATTAGACACTTTAGGGAGGGCATATTTATCAACAGACAGTTGCCATGATAATTAAATGCATCTCCCAGGTTCAGAAGTTATGTATTTGAATGGGTGGCACATGTGGGAAAGATATATTAAAATAGATGGATTCTTAATCTAATCAACTTAACCTCTTAAATAAATACAGACCTGAGTTCTTCTCTTCTACGACGAATAAGTTCTTCATCTAACCGGTGTATACAAGTTCCTTCACTTTTAATCTTTTCAAAGTGCTTCTTTACTTCTTCTCTCCATTCAGCCTATTCAACATTTAGATGGTTATATTTCATAACTCAAGAGCTTCAGTAATTACATCAAGTTATATTGCACTACTGTATGAGCTACACTCAATTTGTTTCTCAGCCTTCAGTTACTTATATAAATTAATACAGGTGGGATAAAAATATAATAAATAAATAAAATATTATCAAGGCACAAAAAAGTATGTATATTACAAAGAAAACCAGTAAGGAGTTTTTAATACTTCTCTGAAAACATTACATGAAGGGATCTCCCAATGAAGCTATTTGAAAGAAAAAAAGCTCTACTTTGCCCAGCATATCATTGACTTGTGGAATTTACAGATTAATATCATTAGCATTAGATGTATGAGGGTAACTAACATGGACCTAGAAAATAGATCTGTTATGCAATGTTAGTTTTGAATAATCAATTATACATTTAAGATAGAGGAAGCAAATATCCAAATACCAGTTGCAAGACATCAGTAATAGGAGAGAGGTATATCTATATCTATCTATCTCCTGCTTATGAACACCTCAGAAGCACCAAGCTGGCTACAATGAGAGACAAAACACTGAATTAAAATGGGCTTTGGCTTGATCCAGAAGTCTTTTCTAAAACTCTTATGACAAGCTATCAAACTGAATTTGTTGATATCAATAGTTATTGAATTACCTGAGACTTGAAATAAGTCTCCTGGGGAGTAGCCAAAACATCAGCAGATGCTATGTCAAGGTGCATAAGTGTCTGTCGAAAAGAAGGTCGATTCCGTGGCTTGCTTTGCCTGCCAAATGAAAGAAAACAAAAGGGATACCATCCAGCAAACAAATGTTAGCCTGTATTGGGTTTTTTTTCTTTGAAGGTTAACTTACAAAAGAATATTATTTTCTATATTTATTGGAATAACCCGAAAAGGATGACTTCTAACTAAAAATATACCATTCTAAAATAACTAAACAATAAACTTGCTTTTCTCAGTGCCTATAGTCTTTTTTATGAATGGACAACTATTCTTTCTTCTCTTTAATACTCTATAGTCTGTATCTCCATTATTCTTTTAGCATTTTTATGTTTTCTATGTCACACTAATATCTCAATATTCATAGTAATCCTTCTTCATTACTAATTTTTACTTCAAGCTACATAAATGCACTCTTTACACCTGGACATCACTGAATGGACAGCAACAGAATACAACATGATACATATTGGAAAAGTCAACAAAGATATTTCCATGTGCAGATCGTGGAACGTTAACACCAAATGTTAGTTTCAAATATTTGGGTTGGACTTAAAAAGTTAAATGACTGAGAACATATAGTTGAAATGTCAGATCAATGTAAGTAATTGTTTCAATATATTTAGAAAAGCTCAAAAAGGCATAAGTATCATTGTGAAAATCAAAGCAGGAAAAATTAATCCCAAAATTTCAAAGAAAAAAAGATATAAGTGAAGTGAATAAATGTGTGCATCATGTCAGAGTGTGAAATTCGTTGAGGTTAATGGAAGCCATGATCTAATAATTTTTCTGAGGAAAAGTTACAATATAGAAGAAGCTACTATCAGAATTAAGTTTAGAGAAACATAGTTTTTCAGAATAGGGAAGGGAATAAAACAAGGGTGCATATTATCCTCATAGCTAATATAGCAAATATGAGACTGACAGGATTGGGTTTTATCAAGCCAAGAAATGATTTAAGATCTTATTGTTGTAATTTATGTAAAACAGATAAGATCATATTGTTAATAATCCATTTTACTTGCAATTTCTATCTATATTAAGGTACAGTACAAGGAAGTACAATAGTTTTAAGAAGAGATTGGATAATCATTTGTCTGAAATGGTATAGGGTTTCCTGCCTAAGCAGGGGGTTGGATTAGAAGTTCTCCAAGGTCCCTTCCAACTTTTCTGTTCTGTTCTGTTCTGTTCTGTTCTGTTCTATCAAATAAATACAATTTTTACCATGTTTGCTTCATAAGGATCTTGAATCCATCTGGACAAGTGGAGGGTACAGGAAGATGTAAACTATTACTACCTACACCCCAGATGATGGCTGAAGAGTCTACATCTTTGTATGGAATTTCTCCAGTGAGAAGCTCCCACAAAACCACTCCAAATGACCTAATAAAAATAGGGAAAAACAATATCAAAATCAGGAAAAATTATTGAAATTTTATTTATGGTCAATAACCAGCAAAGTAGACTCAAAGGTTCTTTTTCGAAAGGCAACTAGACTTCCTTTTGCCTTTTTCAAAAGTACCTTGGGACAACCATGACCTGGATGATTGAGAATCTCCATAAATAACCAGCAAGTAATTACAACACTGGAACAACATATAACAACAGGCTCAAATACAATAAAAGCAATAAAGGCCTAAGGACCTACTAATTAAAATTTACAGATATAAAAACAAATTAAGATAAAGGTTAGGTTTCTGACAGCAGAATTATTTTGCAGAAAGCATAGTACAGAAAAATATTTATCAAAAAGAAAGCTTAATAAAAAATAAATCTGCCAGCAACCACAAAACATGGAAACAAAAAGTAATGCATTTTTAATAGAAATATTGAAATAGGTGAGTAATTATAATAGTATTACTTGCCATATATCTACTTTTTCAGAAACAGGTTCATTACGAATCACTTCTGGGGCCATCCAAGCAACTGTTCCTGCAAAGGACATTTTTATACTCTTATCGCTGAGTTCTTTAGAAGTACCAAAATCAGAAATTTTCACCGTATCATTGTGGGTAACTAATACACTGAAAAGAATAAAATGCACAGGAAATCCACATGAGAGACTCATAGTAATTCCATCCTTATTTCAGTTTCCTTTATCTCCTCATATTGTATAAACTTGTCTACTCACTTGGGTGACTTGAGATCTCTGTGGATAATTTTATGGAGATGCAAATAATTCATTCCACCAGCAATTCCAGTGGACCAGTCTACAAGCAAACGAGGTGTTATCTTTCTACCTGCTCGCAACACTTCATACAATTGTCCATGTGCACAGTATTCCATTATTATACAGTAGCAGGGTGCCTGTGTGCAAACACCCCTAGGAGAAAAGAGAAAAATACATATTTAAAAAAATCAAAATCAAAGCAATAGGGAATTTTTAAAAAAACTAGTAAAGAGAAGTTTCTGATTCACATTTCTTCAGAATAATCAAGAGCACTTCCTAAGTAACCACTATTGCTTATTTGCCATTTGGTTAAATTAGACCTAGTATATGCAGAAAATTAAACAGTAAACAGTAAATGATTTCGCTAGAGAACAGATTACATATATCCTTGAAGTGCATGAAATAGTACTGACTGCATAATGGTAAATGTTTTTGTCATGCTCAGCAATGACATGTTGATGATATGAAGAGAGAAAGAAAAAAAAATAAGTTCATTATAATAAAAGATACAAAGATTCCCCAAAACCCAGACATTTATTATTGTTCCTGGCTAGAAGTGTGTAAAATATTTCAAGAGTTGAAATGGGTTATATCAAGATCAAAACACTAATAATTGTTTGAGCAACATTAGAACATTTCTGCTTAAGTCTGAATTAGTCAAGGTTTCAAGGTTGGGCCATTTTCATTTCAAAAAGCTTTCTGCATTTCTATTCATGATTAATAGTGTTGTAGTGACTATTATTTATACAATGGGGAAACAACTATAACATTTCTCTAAAAGATTTCATTATTCTTGCTCTTTTCACCAATAATAGATTATTGTTTTTAATTGAAAGAACTCATGCACATGCTATTACAAACTACTTTCTTACTACATCACAAAATCCGCTTACAACAAAAGTAGTGATTCTATTGTATTACCAGATAATACTTTTTCTATTAAGAACTAAAATTCAAAGAATAAAAGAAACTTCAGTACTGTATTCTGAATTGCTTTCATCCAGCTCTGAAGACTTATAGCACCAGTTTGAAAAGGTAGCCCTAGAATCAGAATAATTCCATGTCCAACCTACTTGAAAGCAATGATGTTTGGATGTTTCAGCTTCCTCAGGTGTTTGATATCAGTTTCACTCTGCTCTCTCACTTTCTTGATGGCCACTTCCTCTGTTCGAAATTTGCCTAAAAAAACAGCTCCTTGTGCTCCACTGCCCAACCACTGCAGCTCAGATATCTCTTCAAAAGGAACCTCCCATGTATCTGATAATAGACAAGCATGGTTATGACAATTGCAAGTAATTGCCTAATGACAAACCACAAACTAATAATTCATCTAGTATCTTGGTAGTTTGCAGGCTTTTTAAGAACATGCAAAATATATGCATCTTCAAAAGATTTTGCTTCCTACATAACAATAGATATGTAATTGAATTCTAAAATGTGAATATTTGTTTGTTTTAATTCCATATAATGGATCTGAGGAGTTTTTATGCCACTCAGAATTACTTAATTGAATTGGTCTCTAAGCCCTGCAATATAATAATAAATAAATATTTTAAAAGCACCTCTTTTCTGCCTTATGCCTCTATTAACAGTAAAGTTCATTAGATAAATCTTTACTTTCTCCACAAAGCCTGGATTGTGACTGAAATCCAGTTAAATATTCAAAATGTATTTTTTATTTTTTATTGGGGAGTTGTTAGTTAGAACAATGAAGTACAATTTATAGTTTAGTTTTTGTGACGGTTATTTCATCTATGTCAAGGGGGAATTTCTTAGTCACTCTGATCAACTACAATAGAAAATCTTTTCCTGAGTATTTATGAGGCAAGCATTGTCCAACACAGCGTATGCTCTATGACTTGTTCTTCATAATGGACTTTTATTCGGAGAAGGACATAGAAGACCGAGCCATTTTAATGAAGATGGGCAGTGAATTACAGCAAAAACTTCTAATTTACTAATACAACTCTAGAGAATATAATCCTTTTGCCATAAAGCTATGGGAAGGGGCAGGGGCAGAGTTTACCTTGTTGTTGTAGTTTGTAGTCAGTAGAATAGGCTTTCCCTATAATATTCCATACTGGCTTTAAACAGCCAAAAAGTCCCTCAAGAAAGCCACCATTTCCGCTTCCTTGTCTGTTAAATTGGATTTTGATGTCTTCAGTTCCATGGTTGTTCTGTCCACTTATATTGTTATCATTGCCCTGAGGAACAGTAGTTTCTAAATCTTGTTCGGTTAACTGGAGCACACTATTTTCAAACTGGTCCCTGGAATCTTCACTCACGCTGGTTAATACTGTTGTGGGCACTGGGCTATTTATATTGTCTGATGCATTGTTGTGAGGCAACCCCCTTTCTCTTCCCTCTTCTATATCTTCAGATGAAGGATGGACACCAGGCGGTATGCATTCCCCATGCATCCCACTTAAACATTTATCTTCATTGAGACTCTTATTGATAATTGTTGCAGAAGAAGACCAGCTCAGGAGTTCCTGAGAACTGGTCATTGTATTGTGGGTATGCATGTGTATGGAGCAAATAATCAGATATACTGTTTTAGAAGAAATGAATGTTCATCCTTAGTGAAGAAAGTGGCCACAGCACCTGTAACAAAACCAAGGAACACTTTACAAAAATCATAGAATCAGGGAGCACATCTGGTGAGGAATTGGCAAGCTGAACTTCCTCCGAGGAGCACGGATGGGACTGCAGCCTCTTATGAATCTGGCTATCTTCCTATAGGCCATCCTATAAAACGGGAACCTGTGCAAGGCAGCACAGTGTAAGTAACATGTGTAAGAAATAACTTTGTGTTACAGTGAGGTACTAAAGAATATGCTTAGAACATGCATCTTTTGAATTGCCCACAGATTTAAGATTTAGAATTAAGTTTTTTTAAAAAAAATAAGCAATTATTTAATTTATTTACGAATTTGCTTGGCTTTCTACTACAAACCCATTCAATTATCAGCAGGTTAGAAAATGAACTAAACTATCCTAACTTAGTTTTGTTATGGTTACTGCCAATATTTTAAAAGAGGCATCTGGCTAGTGTACCATTTATGTATGACAGGGCATGTTTCATATACTCTTCCCAAGAAGATCAGACTTTACATCTTTTAGAAGAATGTTAAAGACTTCAGCTGAGTTTATGACTTTTGCCATCTTGTATTCTTACATTTATTCTTTGCCTGTTTTGTTTTTGTGATTGTTAAGATGATTCTTGATTTATGATTTTGATTTTTAAATGTATCATGGATTTTAATTAATTGTCGATATCATAGGAACTATTGAGAGTCCTTGGATTGTGGTAGGTAATAAACAGTTTAATAAATAAATAATGATAATCTTAGTTTGATCCAATTTACAGGGTTTAAGTTTTGAAACTAAATCAAGTTTCAAAAGTATCCTCTTTATAATCAGCTATTATTATAGTTGAAGAAACTAGTTCTAGCCTAAAACTAGCATTTAACATTAAAATATGTTTTTCATCAAATTAAATCATTTAAATTAATTTTATGACAACTAACATTTGAGATAGCATTTCACATTAGTTCCTCACAGCATAGTATGCTGAGTAGGTGCATATTAACCAACTAGGGTGGAAGAAAGAAACAGTAATATCAGGTGTTCAGGAGAACATGCCTCAACTTGAAGAAAAGCTAATTTCTTCAAATACTGCAAACGATTAGTTTTTATATTGTTGCCTTCTGTTCTAGATACAGTATTGAAAAGACGGTCTTACTAATATTTCCAATCAGAGCAATAAATGCAGGAAAATACTTAAGGACAAAGAGCAGCTAGAATTATTACCTTAAAAGTAATTATCTGACATTGCTTCTTCCATTTCTATACAGTATCTATACAGTACTTTGGAGCATAATCTTCAAGGATTGCCAATGGATGGCCCCTTCTTTTCAGGGATTATTCACAATGGATTTTTACTGACTTGAGTAGCTCCTACTGCAAGCAATTCCCAGAAGGAGCACCACATACGGGGCATCAATAAATAGAAACAGATTGGAATTATATATGAATTACAATGCTAGAGCCTATGAAAACAGTGGGAACTGACAACATATTGAGATTTAGAATTCATTTTTTTAAAGCTAATGGTGTAATGCAAAATATCTGCTGTTAAAACCAGCTGCTTACATATGAATGAAAGAATCTAGCCATTAACCAAAATAGTTAAAAATCAGTTTGTTTATAGAAATGAAACATCTTAAGAAATAAATGTGTAACTCAGAATTAAACTGGGTAGCATGCTTTTTCCCTCCATCCAAAACATACTGTAAATAATGTTAGATTTTAAACTGTATTAAAAGGGTTCTGAAGCCATTTCACCAGACAATCAGATTACATCTTCACAAAGGAAAGGGAGGGGGGTAGCCTCTGTTCTGAAATCAATTGCAGTTATTTCTCTTGATATTCTCTTGAAACCCTGCATTTTAATTAATTATTAAAATTCATTCTGTTCTGTTTTAGAAATGGATAAAGATCTATGCATAATGTGCCAAATTGCAAATTCAATATATCTATACAAGCTCCACAGAGAAGTAAAATACAGACTATATTCTTAGCTTTTATGTCTTCCAGCATTTTTTCTACTGTACCAACAGACAAATCTATCCCATCTTTTGAAATGAACGATTAAAACATAATATTGGTCCTTCTGCAACTACAGATCTTGAAGCAATACAGATTTTAACCAATATACTTACAATGACAGGAACATTATACAACTATGCTCCATATCCTCATTTTATGGAGAGTTGGCAAAAGATAAACCTGCTCAATAAAAGACAGAAAGGAAATTCCACCCACACAATCCTGCAACCCCACTGCAAATACAGAAGCTACTAACGTCACAGATTCATGAATGGATGCCTACGAGGCTGTTTTAGGTCTCCGAACAAACCCTGCGGTGGTGTGTGCCCTAGAAGGGGAGGGAAACAGAGGAGCAGCCAATCAAAGGCAGGCAACTATAGCTTGCCTTTCTTCAGAGGAACCTCATCACAGAATGGACAGTCACCACCAATCAAACCCAGGCAACAGAGTCTCAAAGGGTTATCAAATAAACCCTGCCAGCTGGAAGGGGTGCAGAGCAAATAGAAACAGACGACAACATAAACAATTCTAAGGCACAAAGGCGAGTATTAGAACAACATATGGAAAGCATAGAATTGTTGTTACAAAGCTGCAAAACAGAAAAGCTCTATAGCTCCATTATATAGTGAGCATAAAAAATAAACGAGAGAGATCATTATACTTATTTATCAGGAACACTCTCCATTTTGTTTTAAAATTGCATATAGAGCCCATGAAACATAGTTAATTTTAAAACATGTATAGATTAGATGTCTATATAAAAGCATCTTTTTGTTCTTGCACAGCAGATCCTTCTAATTTAATGTCTAGTGCAGATAAAGATAGAAGAAAACTATTGTTTTTTAAATGTCAGTTCCCCCAAAGTCACAAATAGCATTTGAAAACTTCATTACAAATAGTTTTTGTATCTGATGTGTATGTCTGTGCCTCTGTGTATTACATGTCATCGTTTTCACATTCCTCTATGACAAAGAAAAAATCCTCCACGTTGCATAAAATGTAGCATAATTTTTTATAAAATTAGTATTCAGAATTTAAATATTAACACACATATTACAATAGTATCACATTTATACAATCAATCCTTCTTAATGTTATATTGGGTGCTCCTACACAGCAGGAAAAAAATATGGAAAAAGTGGTGGGAAAGAAGAGGAAGGTTACAAATATAATATTTCATTAATGAGGGTGAATTGCCCAATTAGATTTTTATTTGAAACGTTTACTGCTTTTCAGAAATATACCAATACCACTCCTCCTTATTTCAGGTCTGCTTGAGTGCATCCATTTTCACTAATTTAGACTTGAGAAGCACATAAATTAAATGAATGAATGAAAGAGGGTCACAGGTATTTAACAGCTTTTGATACCAAGCATGGAAATTTTAATATATGGAAATACTATTTAGCCTAATTGTCCTGCAATCTTCTCCAGGTTCATGAAGGAAATTTTTGCTTATAACTTGGATGAAGTGATGCACTTGACTATATCCTGATTTTTTTTTTCAGAAAGCCTATCTTTCCATGACACTCATGCCAGAAAGGTCTTAGATTGATTCCCCAAACAAGAACTTAACCATAGTTTCAATTGGGAAACCATGACCATCCTAGACCAAGACACATTCAAAAACACTTGAAGCCTGGCAATCTGACAAATTGGCTATCAACAGACACATAGGCATAAACAACATCTACATACTGTGCAAAAGAGACAATCAAGAAACCGAAAAGGGGACCATAAGACTGAAACACCTCTCCACCAGTAATCAACAACCATTTGAGTATAGACGAACACCAAGTTTAATATCAGATCAACAATCAAGAAGTAAACAATACCCCAATCAAGGAACTGCCAAACAAGCTAACAGTAAACATCCCACCAAAGAACCTCCAAGACCATTCCCACCAACACTGACAGGGCAAGCCACAAGAACATAAATTGAGAGCAAACCCCACTCAACTACTAGAATAATATTTGAGGTGCCATGTCCTTTATCAATAGGCCAATTGATCTGAATTGTTGTCTCTTCCAGAATTTGCCTATAACAGCTTTGATATATTCCTCTATGGAATTTATAGCTACTGGACATCTTGCCTTCCAGAACTCCACTTCCTTTCCTCATTCCTATCAGTTCCTTTAAAAGAACAATTAGATTTGGTCAAGGTTGCATATAAGCATGCCACAGATGCACAAAGGCAAGAAGATATTTGTGAGAGATTTGGTGTGGCTTTGTTAGGAATATAAGTCACCTAACAGGTGTTTGGATTGGAAATATATAAACCAGGATAGATATTTTAATACTGTCTCTTTAAGAAAATGCAAAAACTGTAGTTGGGTGTGGTTTCTCAAACGGCCATAAGATGGAGCCAGAAACCTGGGTTGTCTTAGTCTTAGTCTCAGAAGTGAGTGAATCTCTGTTTCCTTCTGTTGCAGAGTTTTGCCGTTCCTCCTAATTGATTGCTATTCCTGGATTTGATGTAAGTCTGATACTGAACTGTTTTTGACACTGGACTTTGTTATTGGATTATCCCTGGACTGAAAACTGACTGATTTAACCTGTGAATGACTTTGGACTGTGTTTGAACTTTGCTTAAACGTTTCCGGAAGTAAAAGCCTACATTTACTGTACAGTGTATCTGTGTGCTGTGTGTGTGTATTATTCAAACACTACTCTCAATACGTCTCCCTGTATGCACTCTTTCTCCTAACGGGGAATTACCTCAACAGGCTTTCCACTAAGTTTTGCCTGTTCCTGGAATGGATAAGAGAAAGATGAAGTGGAATGAATTCTGGATTCTAAACATAGAGCAAAATGTATGGGTGTGTCATTCACTGGAAAGGCTGTCCCAAATCAGAGAAATAGAGGGAGACGACAATAGATGTCCATACTCCACATTCGGTATTCCAGCTCCTTATGAAATTCTTATACAATACTTGGGGTAGTGCTTCTGTTAATTGCAGTTACTATCAACAGACAATGAGTTCTAGAACAGAGACACTTTAAAAAGGGGGTTAGGTTCTCTGGAATTGGGAGGGGAAGGGAAGAACTTTCCAACTCCATACTCTGCCAGATGTATACATTGACTTTGTTAAGATGCCAGGCCCATGTGTAAGTGAAACAGACAGGAGGAAATCTGTAGCCATTGAGAGTGATTCTAACAGTGAAGGTTTATAGTTGTCCTTGAGAAAGGAAGGAATGAGCCACTAAGGAAAGAAGCTGAGATTTGAACAAGACTATTATGCAGTCCAGAGGTCAAAGTATATCTGAGAAAGTCACTCAGAACCCCACCTTGATTTTGTTTACCATATTATGGACAGAAAGTGGCCAGCCTTGTAAAATTCTGTTGCCTTACAACAATGAAGTGTCTTTCCTAGTAAACATGCTGTTTCAGAGAGAATAAATGAGGATCAAATTACCAAACAAATTCATGAAGGAAGAGTGAAACAATCAAGATGAAAAGATAGATTGGAAAAGCTGAGGTTTGACAAAATAAATGAGATACCCAAGAAGACAGAGGTGAGAAATTTAAAGGAAAAACCAACTGTTAATCTAGAACTATTGATATTAAAAATGTCTGTAACACCACCTTCCTTACTTGTTCGTTTCTCAGGGAAAATCTTTATGTTTATTCATCACTGTACTTGGTTCATTTTCTAGAAAAATTCAGATACCAATATAAGAGTCAAGTGAGTTGGAGACAAAGTATTCTCTTTATTTTAAACATTATTTGTTGTCAGGCTATTTCTGTTCCACTGATTACCTTTAATTAATAAACTTTGTCCCATCAGGACTCACTTGTCTGATTTTTCTACACAATTTATCTGATTTCAAAAGCCTTGAGGATTTTCTGTCCAATTCAAATTTATTATTTTAACTGCTGGTTGATAAGCCTTATTTAAGGGAACAAAGGTTGAGTTCAACACACAGGAAATCAAAGAATACTAGAAAAGCCAAGAAATTGTGCTCTATATGTTATTTCCTTATGTTTAAGTCTCTGGCAAGTCATCACATTTTCTTACTATCAATCTTCTGCCCTTCTCTTTGTTTTCTAAGAACAAATATTATGATAGATTACCAACTGCAGCAAAACAATTTTACAACCAACACTAAACAGCAATCTCAGTCTTTCAAGCTACTTTGGTCAATGGAAAGTCTTCAAGATTGATTTGTAAGATTTTAGAGTGATAGAATATCAATCTAATCCCATGTGATTGGTTTTTTAAAAAAATGTCCTTATGACAAAAACAAAAACACAGAGAGAAAATCAAAATAAAATGAAAAGGGTAAATGCACTGTACTGGTTATTTTGGACAATGAGGTTAAGAGTTTCTAGGCAATATCTAGAAATACTCCAATTGGCACAACTCAGTTTAGTTGGCTAACTTACTGTAGCTTGGTTCTCATGCTTACCTATCATCAATCTTGCTTCAAAGGCCCTTCTAAATCTTATCAATACTTTTATATCCAACATATTTTATTTATTTTATCCTCTATTATAATTAGATCTTTCACTACATAAATATAGGTTACTATATATTAACACTTCTTAAGGAAACAGTTATTGTTCATCACAATGAATCATTATGCCCCCATTTTTATTTAAAATTTCCATACTGATATTTTTTGACATAAAGAAAAAAGCCAAATATGCAGTATTTAAAAGCAATTCTTAATCTGAAGAAATCAAAGAGAATTCCTATGCTAATTTGGTCTGAGCTGACTGGGGAGGGGTGCCGTAAGTTTTCAATAATTTTATAATTAGTTATTGTTTTGTGGTACTGATTCAATCATACTGTCTACCGGTACTTAGATGTTGGTTTTGCAGTTCTCTGCTCAAAAATAGGACCAAAAAACTGCCAAATAAATAAAATGAAGTTACACATATTATATTAATAAGTCAACTTAAGTTATTTTCTTAATATAAGGAAGCCTTGATTAGCAAGACATTTAATCACATAAAATAAAATCCAATGAGATTCCTTTCATAACTTGTACAAGTAGTCCTCAACTAACAACAGTTTATTTAGTAACTGCTGGAAATTACAACGGCACTGAAAAAAGTGACTTATGACTATTCTTCACATTTACGACAGTTGCAGTATCTCCATGGTTAAGTGATCAAAATTCAGACCCTTGGCAACTGACTCATATTTCTGACTGTTGCAGTATCCTGGGATCATGAAACCATCTTTTGCGACCTTCTGACAAGCAAAGACAATGGAGAAGCCAAATTCACTTAACAATTGCGTTACTAACTTAAACAATTGCAATGATTCACTTAACAACTGTGGCAAGAAAAGTCATGAAATGGGGCAAAATTCACTTAACAAGTGTCTCAATTAACGACAGAAAATTTTGGGTTCAATTGTGGTTGTAAGTTTTATGCATATAAAGCAGTGTCCCTTCCACATCTGGAACTTTCAGATCATTTATCACTGTTCCTTATACCAGCATACACCCCCCTCAGAAGGAAAACTAAGCCTGAAATCAAACTCATCAAGATCTGGCCGGAGGGAGTACTTGATCAGCTGCAGTATGGTTTCTCAAATACTAATTGGAATTTATTTGAACAAGAGGATTTGGAGGAATATACAAAAACTGTACTGTTTTACATCTTGACCTGTGTGGATACGCTTACTGTGAATAAGCGCATCCGGATTTTTCCAAACCAGAAGCCCTGGATGAACAAGGACATGCAATTACTTCTCAAGACACATGATATGGCATTTAGGTCTAAGGACAGATTTGGTATAACAAGGCAAGAGCGGAACTGAGGCGGGGCATCAAGGAGGCAAAAAAGGACTATAAAAGGAAGATTGAGGACTACTTCACAAATAATGATCCACGACGGGCTTGGCAGGGAATTAAACGCATCACTAATTACAGGGGCAGCAACCCCATATCGATCAATAAGGACGCATCACTGGCAGAAGAACTGAACTGCTTCTTTGCCCGATTCGAACTGAATAGGTCTTCGAACACACTGCCTCTACAAACCACCGGTACTCAACTGTTCACAGTACAAGGGTATGATGTGAAGCAGGTGCTTAGAGCAGTGAATGTGAAAAAGGCTGCTGGCCCTGATGGGATACCTGGGAAGGTACTCAAAGCATGTGCTGACCAGCTCGTAGGTGTGTTTACAAGTATTTTTAACCTTTCTCTTACACAAGCCATTGTTCCATCTTGTCTCAAAGCTTCCATTATTATTCCAGTTCCCCAAAAGCCCTCTCCTGATACTTTAAATGACTATAGACCAGTAGCTCTCACACCCATAATTATGAAGTGTTTTGAAAGACTGGTCTTAAAATATATGCAGGATTGCCTCCCATCAAACTTTGACCCATACCAGTTTGCCTTTCGGAATAACAGATCCACAGAGGATGCTATTGCCATGGCTCTCCACGTTGCACTGAACCATCTGGAGCATAGTGGGAGCTATGTAAGGATGCTTTTTGTTGATTACAGCTCAGCTTTAAAGACCATCATTCTGGATATACTGATAAAGAAGTTGCTAGAAATGGGCCTCTCCTCTCACATCTGCTGTTGCATAAAGGACTTTCTTACTAACAGACCCCAAACTGTTGGATTGGCAGCTATTTTTCCTCCACTCTTGCTCTCAGCACTGGCTCTCCACAGGGTTGTGTGCTGAGCCCCCTTTTGTATTCACTCTACACCTACGACTGCACTCCCTCTTGTCCCACTAACTCTATAATAAAATTTGCAGACGATACCATGTTGGTGGGACTCAGATCAGGAGAAGACGAGACGGCCTATAGGTCAGAGGCTCTCAGACTGGTCTTGTGGTGCAAGAGTCAAAAATAATTGATTATAGACTTCAGAAGATGCAAAGCAGAGCCTCTCCCACTATATATCAATGGAGACTGTGTGGAAAGAGTTCATAGTTTTAAATTTCTAGGAACTCATATTTCTGCCAACCTTACTTGGTCGGTCCACACTATGGCCACTGCAAAGAAGGCCTAACAGCGCCTGCACTTTTTGAGGCTGCTGAAAAAGAGTGGTCTGGGTGAGAAGTTGCTGGTTACTTTTTACCGTTCTACCATCAAGAGCATTTTGGCATACTATGTAATGGTGTGGTATGCTGGATGCTCTGCAGTGGATAAGAAGATGCTCCAGAGAGTTATAAACACAGCACAAAAAATCATCAGTTGTTCTCTTTCTTCTTTGGAAGAGATTGCAAAGACCAGACTCCTCTCTAGAGCACAAAAAATCTCCACAGACCGTTCTAATTCTGGTCATTCATATTTCGAATTGTTACCATCAGGGAGACGTTATAGGTGTCTTAAAATGAGGACTAATAGACTGAGAAACAGTTTCTTTTCCAAGGCAATAATTGTCTTGAATCAAACAATGCATATGTGATTTAGCCCTATGCATATAGTGGCATTTTTAAACTATCTAACTTACTATATGTTTTAGATAGGTTTTAGACTAGGTTTTTAATTATTATTTTAATTATTTTAATTTTTAAATACTCTGTAGTGTGATTGTGATGTGGTGTTTGGGACACTGTGCTGGAGTAGCTTTCAAATTTCATTGTATTTGTAGAATGCAATGACAATAAAGGTATTCTATTCTATTCTATTCTATTCTATTCTATTCTAAGTGAAGGACTACCTGCACACTTACTTTTCAAAATATGTTTTATGTCTCTAGAATATTACACAAAGTAAAAAAGTAATCACTTACCATTCTCAAATCGTGAATTCCAATACAAAGGCAACAATTCATGGCTCATTTTATTGCATTCCTGCTGATTGCGTCTGCCTGACACTTCCTCCCAAAATGTGGATTTGGGCAAACTAGAAGGCAATTTCAATAAGTTAAATGTATGTAGAGTTAGCCAAAGATATTACCATGTAACATTGTCAGAGTTTGCTTTATTTATTTATAACTTACATATATTATTGTTATGACATATTTCTGTGCCACATTGTTATATTATACATCTCTAGATCTGTATCTCACAGGTCATTCTATTCGGACTTGGTTTTCTTATTGAGAGTGACAATGTGGTCTGAGAGATCACAGTAATGGTCAGATCACACCCTGGTCACTTTGAGATCCTCTTGCACTCCCCCCACTCCATATGGAGACTGCACTCATTCAATTGATCTACGCCTGATGACTAATGGATCCAACTGGATTTCAAAAGAAGTTGGGAGAAATACCTTCCAGTTTGCTACATGGTCCTGATGAGGGCTGGGAGCTGCCTGGAATAAGGGATCAGCCAGAGCCTTAGACAGGACCACACCTTGGCAGTCTCTTCTGGCCCATCACTCCCATTACACCCCGTGGTTTGCAGAGGAATGGAGATAGTTGAAAAGAGATGCCTAAAAGCACCACTGAGGGAAAACGAAGAACAAACTCAACCAAACATGAGTTAAGGCTACTATTAAGGTTTACCTTGTGGGAGTAAGAACAGCCTAGTATCAATACTTTGCTCTTATTGCACCTGTAGAATGCTACCCATTGATCCACTTTAGGGTCACCCTCTCCTTAGAAGAGGGGGGCTAGAAGTCCATCTACAGGGTCATGCAGAGGAATTGTTCAGGCATCTGGAGGATAAAATCACTTGGATTTCTTCCAGTTGGATATCAAGTATGGTGCAAGTTCTGCAGAGATGCCCAGAGAGCAGAACTATCTAGTTATCTGGCAATGATTTAATTGGACCTAAAGTTCAGTGGAATGCAAATGCTACCACTTTTAGATACATGCTCCTCCTGGCTGGTTAAGGCTGCACCAGAGATATCATGTGGTGGGTCCAAGCAATGAAAAATTTATTCTTGTTGGAGGAAGTGTTCCCAGCTTGTTTTTTTCCAATTCAAGAAGCCATCACTGGAGCCTACTATTCTGGACAAGTTTTGTCCAATTTCTTATCTCTCCTTTTTGGGAAAGGTGGTTGAGAAGATGGTGGCATTGCAACTCCAGAGGATCCTGAAGGAAATAGATTCTCTGGATCAGGCTTCAGACAGGTTTCAGGCCCGGATATGAGACCAAAATAGTATTGGATGATCTCTGATGGGAGTGGGATGGTGGTGGTGCATACATCTTGCTCTTCTTGATCTCTCAGCAGCTTTCAATACTATTGACCATGGTATCCTTTGGGGGCCACTTAGAAAATAAGGGGGAGGCAGTTTTGTGCTTCTTTATCTCCTCTCTCTGAGGCCAGTCCCAATCAGTATTAAAAAGAAGTGAGAGGTCCAATTCACAGCTCCTGCTTTGAGGAATATCACAAATCTTGATATTCTCTCCATTCCTTTTTAACATCTACCTGAAACATCTAGGTGAGATCATCTGTTGCCAAGGGATGAGGCATCACCAGTTCTCTCAATATATGTGTGTCCCAGATATATGGGTGAAATGTGTTAGTGGGCATTCTTTTGAAGTGCCTGGAGGCTGTAAAGACCTAGATGGGGAACAACGGACTTCAGCTGACCCCTGATAAGACAAAGTGGCTGTGGGTGGACTCCTCTATATTCAGGAGTTTATCATCTTGGTCTTGGATGGTGTTGCATACCCCAGATACACCTGGTGCATAACTTGGGGGACATCTTGGACTCCAGCTCTTGCTCAAAAAGTAAGGCAGCCCTGGCTAGGAAGGCCTTTGCTCAACTCCATGTTATGTGCCAGTTGTCTTTGGCAAATAATTTTAACAGGGTCTAATTATTCTTGCCTCAATTTTTTTTTAAATTAAAATTTCTAATTGTACAATTTTAACTCTTAAGATTTTAGTTTTTTTAATATTGTTTTTATATTTTGATGCTTTATTATATACCACCCATAGTCCCTCTTGAAAGGAAATAGGCAGTTCAGAAATGTGAAAAATAAATAAATACATAAAATATATTAAATTGTATTAAAACATTCAAAATATATACACAAGTAGCTATTAGTAAGAGTGTCAATTTGCTTCAGTGATTGAGGCCAAGCTAGAAACTATAAATTGTGAATTCTAGCCCTGCCTGGGCCAGTCACTTTCTCTCCACCATAGAAAGGAGGCAATGGCAAATCACTCCCAAAAAACCTTGACAAGAAAACTGCCAGTCAAAAACTAACTCAACCACACCATTTTTTTAAAAAAAGCCATTGTATTGGAGACATGGCATCAAACTTATAATAGGTTAACTAATTTTCAGTGCAATTAATTTGAAATAAAATTAGTGCATGTTTGCCTCTAGAAGCAGAATATTTTCAGTGTAAGAACTATAGCAGACAACAGTGTCTTCCTGGTTGATACTGAATACCAATATGATGCAGCAAGCTCAGACAGTTCTCCACTGCTACAAAAGCTGCTTCATGCAGCACCATGGTTCCTTGAGTTCTTTATATAAACAGGGGTCTTCAAACTTGATAGCTTTAAGACTTATAGACTTTAACTTCCAGAATTCCTCCTCAGTCATGTTAACTGAGGAATTCTGGGAGTTGAAGTCCACAAGTCTTAAACTTGCCAAGTTTGAAGACCCTTGATCGGGGTGGGTTTCTACCGGTTCTGTCCACCTCTGTAGAACTGGTAGCTCTGAAGAGCAGCAGACATAGAACCGGTTCTATGTCTGCTGATGTTTTTGCCCACCCGCCCACCTGGGCTCTTACCTGATCTTTATTTCCTGATTTTTTCAACTTCAGCTGCCGAACAAGGCACAGCTGCAGTTAAAAAAACAAGAAAAAGGGGCTTTTTGAAAGACTGCTTCTCTGCACGCAGCATGCTGATGACGATTTACAGGCACACGCCAGCAGCGTGCAGGGAAGCACATCGTAAATCATCGAACCTCGTAAATGACCGAACTGGTAGTTTACCCTGTCGGATCCCACCCCTGCCCTTGATATAAAGTAACCATGTTGCTATGCCATTGCCTCAGGTTGCCTGAAACTCCTCCTAGCTTTCTTCTGCAGAATTTGTGCTATGAAAGAGAAGCTTATTTGGCAAATGTAGAACTTTAATGCACCCTCACACAGCATTAGTCAAAGCATTTCTAGATTTGGCACTTTAAGAAAATGGTGCAGGATTGTCCTAAGTGTGCATTGAAGGTGCCTAACCGCTGGCCTCCAAAGATATTCCAGACTGCATAGCTTTACCAAATCCTGCAAGGAATCTCAAACTCATTGAGCTTCAAATTACCAGTACTTCAACCAGTACTAGTGGAGATGGAAAATTTGACAAACAAATTGGGTGACCAAACCAAAGCAAATCCATTAATTAATATAGGCATACTATTTACTGTATGATGTCTTACTACCTATGCTGTGCATTATGTGATTCTGGGTTTCTTTAATGAGTATGTATTTTACCTGTACTTGGGTGCACACACATAAAATTTGCAAAGTATTGCAGGATAATATTTTAAGACAATATTGATGCAAATTGTGTGCTGTGTACATGATTTGCATCATGATATATCAGGTGTAAATTGCATAATTTGTGCTATTTACATATTTTTTGTTACAAGATATGCAATGTCACTCACAATAAAAAAAAAAACAAGGCAGTGAGAAAACACACAATAGTATAAGTAATCTCCAATTCATTTATTTTTGCCCCAGATTTCATGTCAAACACAGACAAAATCTTGGATTTCTTTAACCCTAGGTCTTGTTAGAACTGTGAGAATATAGTTAATGTGGACCAATTCATATACAACGATCAAATCATGTTCTATCAAAACAAAAACTATTAATCAAACTAAGTTTCTTACTCATACATGGACATGTTTTACCTTACTCTTGCCTTGGAGGAATATGTGTTATGCTATTCCTGCTAGGGAGCAGTATTCCTTCATATCCCAAAGTTTTATAGAACAAGGACGTTTAAGTGGAGTTATCACCAGCATGCATTTTATTCAGCAGATAAAACGTTCTGCATGCTTACCTAGGAATTAGCCCCACTGAACTTAGTTGAAACCTTCGCTACAGTTTGAACTACCTCCCCGCCCCCAATAGGGTCAAGATAGCTATGCTTTCCTTATACTACAGAATAACATATTGTGGGATGTGTAAGGCTTTATAACATATTTTTATTCTCAAATATAAGCACACCTCTACTTCCCGCCGTCCGTTTCCCCCGACCCCGCAAATCCGTAGAAGACGGGCACGACCGCTTTCCAGCAAAGATTCCTAACTGTGCAAACAATGTCACAAACATGCTTTGGTTTCAGTCTGATCAATAACGGGCACAGGTGATGTGCACCTGATGGTGCGAATCTGCAGACCCGGTGCTGCAATGACTACGGCGGTCCTGCCCCTACCACGTAGCCAGGTATCCATGTCAAAGGTGAAAACGCTCCTTTGGCTAACAAGACACAGCAATACCAAAAATAAAAGAGCGCAGGTAGCCCTGAATATCCCGATGCCCTCGCAAACTGAAGCCGGCGGCCTCGGCCATAGCAAGAGAGAGGCGCGTTCCCGAAGAGCTCATTTCGCGGCGCCCGTTACTTACCGCCTGGACGCCGTCTTAAATCGGCCACCGTCGGCCATTGGTCCTCCTCCCACCTGCCGGGCCGTCAACATTGCGTCACTTCCGGCATCACCTGACAGAAAAGGATACAGCTTTTGCGCTGCCTCCTATAAATTCGCGTTTGATAATGTACTTCCGGCTATGCCCTCACCCCGTAGCTAAGGTTGCAGGAGTGTTGTGGTCGTTTGCGAGGGGTGGAATTCAGGAGCGAGGCTTGAAGTGTTTGAATTGAATCACTGTTAACGCAATGCCAAGCCCGACAAGCTCTTCACTGTAACCCTGGTGACACATTCGCATAAATAAACCCGAGATATCCTCCTAGTCTCACGAACCAGTGCAAAAGATCTGTAGAGATTCTCAATCATCCAGGTCGTGGTTGTCCCAAAGGTGCTTTTTTTTCAGGAGGCAACTGGTTTTTCTTTTGAAGACGTTTCGCTTCTCATCCAAGAAGCTTCTTCAGCTCTGACAGGATAGTAGGGAATGGAAGTATTTATGTTCCTTGCAGACAGCTGGTAATTTTATTTAATAAATTACCAGCTGTTATTACCATTCCCCACTATCCTGTCATAGTTGAAGAAGCTTCTTGAATTAGAAGCAAAACGTCTTCAAAAGGAAAAGAAAGGGAAGTCCAGTTGCCTCCTGGAAAAAGCACCTTTGGGACAACCATGACTGACAATCTCTACAGACTTTTAGCAATACAATTTGGGATGAACACCTTTTGAATGGTGTGGAAGTAGGAATGGATTTCCAGAGGAAAAATTGCAGACTACAGGAACCAGGAGCATTACTCAGGTGACCCTGAGGATACAGGTAAACCTCCAAGTGCCTTTATAAAAGGATGCAAATAACCAGTTGTCTGCAAGAAACATAAATCCTTCCATTCCTCTCTATCCTGTCAGAGCTGAAGAAGCTTCTTGGATGAGAGGCGAAATGTCTTCAAAAGAAAAAACAAGAAAGTCCAGTTGCCTCCTGAAAAAAGCACCTTTGGGACAGTGCAAAAGATGCTCTCTTGTCTTCCAAGTCAAAAGGTTACTACCATTATAGTACTGTACCATGTTGCCTGAGTTGATATTTTTTATGTTGATGAATTTGAAAACAAAAATCCTTAAATGTAGAAAAGAGAAATGTTGAGTCAGAGGTGTTTTGATTCCTCATTGCTGATTTTCATATTGAGAAAAAAATATAAAGCATTCTATAAAGCATGTGGCTTCCCCTCTCCGCTCATACTCCTAAGTTTTATAGTGTCACTTTGGAGCCAAATCACTTATTTTGGTGCATTTTGGGTTTCTACTTGATAAGAAAGGTGAAGTGGAATGGGCCTCAGCAAGAGTTACTGACATTCCTTTAAGTGACTTGTTCAATTTGATCAGTTAATTCCAATCAACCGGATAATTAAAAAAAGTCTGCACTTGTTTTGTGTGTTCCAGTTGCAAATAACCCACTGAACTCAATAGGATGTTTATCTACACAATAATACCTATAGTATATAGCTGTTATATCTGTTATTAGGGAACCAAAAAGATAAAGGAGTCCCTGCGGATTTTACTCTGAAAGTCTACCAACTGCAGGGGGCGGTGCTCATCTCCGTTTCTATTAGGGAACAGGATCTTCAGGATTTAATCTAGGAAACCTTTACAAGTACTGGATTTACACTTTATCTTTGCAGTCTAGTAAGCTCTGCACCTATATTTGATAAACTGTCTGAAAAAGTTAGTTGGCCATTCTGAACTACAATTAATGACTGGAATGATTGTTCTCCGCTGCAAATAATACATTTCAGTCCGAACAGTCATAAGTGCAAAAGCTGCATCCCTTAACATGCATAGGTATTCCTTCCTCTTAAATTATGTATCTGTGCATTTTAGATGGCCTAAAATGACTTCAAAATACTTGTTTTAAAAAACGAAAGAATAAACATATTAAAGAAGATATCACTATTACTATTTTATTTCCATTTATTCCGTTTATTTAGGCATATACAAGCAGTAAATCTAAGCTGTTCACCATTATCCGAAATCACAAAATCACACCAAAAAAATCCAAGAAAATCTTTTTAAATAAAAAAGGCATACGAAGACATTTACAATAGAAATACCCATATGATACATCATCCCATCCCATGTCTTATTTATATGTATTTTGCATTGACTTTAATGGAAAAGACATGTGATCTTGTAATTTTTCAGTCCCCATTACTGTTCTTTCGATAGATCTCTTTGCTGGAAAGCGGTCCCGGTGTAAAAAAAGAAGCTGCCGCCTTAATTTAAAATAAATAATTTTCGCGTTAAATCGACTCCAGAGAATTTAGACTGCTCTTAAACATAGACTTGCCTTCGGCCAGGATTTCCTGCTCCAGTTGGAACCTCCCTCTTAATGCGCGCGCGGCTCTAAAACAGCAACGCCCATCTCCAGCTGGATTCCGTCCAAATTGTGTGGGTCTTGCTTTCCCTGGCTCTCCCCCTTATTGCCCAAATAAGTTTGCAGCATTCGTTGTTGCTGTTTGGCAACAATCTAAGGAAGGTTATGGCTGAATATATGCGGGGAGCTTCTGAAGTGGCAGTGATTCGAATGTGTAATCCTCCGCTCAACACAATCAGGTAACTATGGGGAAAGACTGGAAAAGTTACCAGTTTAGTCCCATATCTGTGTAATAGGAAGCGATTAATCCTGTCCAGGAAGAGTTCTCGAGAAAGTGACACACACTTTTGAGTTAGTTTTATGGGTTTTAATAAAGTATCACCCAGCTGTGGTTTGGGATGGATTTTCAGTGTTTTCTCCAATGAACCAATAGTGCTATGTGTCATTCAATTTGCTGTTGTTTATGATAGAAGTATGCAAAGGAATATTGTCCAGGTGACTAGTACTTTTGCATATTTGGATTCAACTAGATTTATTCCGCATAGGAGCCATCTTTACTGCTTGTCTTATTATCTTTGTGTTAAGTTTCTTCCAGTCAAGCTTGGTTCCTGGTGATTTACATTGACACAGCAGTGTAATTTACTTGGTCACTGTGCAGAAATGTTTGCTTCTTCTAGCCTATAGCCCAGGTATTTTTGTTTTGTTTTGTTTTGGACTAACATCCAAGTACTAACCATTCAAGCTGTGCTGCACACTGGATGTGATGAGGAAAAGTGTACTGGAAGCAAACATACTACCTGTAAGTAAATCCTTAAACCAAGTCTGTGTTTTTCCCTGAAGAGTCTAGAACAAGTCTTAAAACAAAGGCCAAAATAAGACCATGGGAAAGAACATCAAAGTTTCACACCCATTGCTGCACAGTGATTTTGAACTTTAAATAGGGCATCAACAACATTGAAAACAGTATATGTTATGGCCCACCTACTTAAGATTCTTCAGCCAATGTAAACTAATTTAGATGCCCAGAAAAAATATACTTCAAGTAAATTATTAATCAACTAATCATCAAAAACTAAATTCTAACTAGATAAGGGCAGCAATTATTCCATGGATTTTACCTGTGAATGTGGGGGGGGGGGGGATGCTGATCTCCAACAGTTCCTACCTAGAAGTTATAATTCTTTTTAAATCCGTATCTATTCAATTGCCTTTTATCTCATTTTTCTGAAAATTGTTTCTTAAAATGTTGTTATCCAAACATAGGATTACACAGCACCCTATGCACAACCTCAGAAGTAAGAATGAGCTCCACTGAACTTAGCCCCTGTCACCAAAAATAGTTCAAACTACAAACAAGCTTTGAAAGAAAACTATTAGTTCATCCATACATTTTTACATAATAACATCTTGTGGGACATATATATTGTACTACATATATATATATATATATATCATACTGTGTGTGTGTGTGTGTGTGTGTATAATACTGTATAATTTTATTTTAAGAAAATTCTGTACATTGCTTGGTTTTAAATCTGGAATGTGATCCGATAGATATGCAAAAATGAATTTCTATTTTGCCCAGTTCCAACAAATTTATCTACTGTTGATATTCTCAATGGTGGGATTCAAACATTTTTACTACTGGTTCTGTGGACATGTCTTGGTGGGTGTGGCAGGGGAAGGATAAAAAATCTCCATTCCCACCTCACTCCAGGGGAAGGATACTGTAAAATCTCCCTTCCCTTCCCACCCCACTAACTTGCTTTCCAGCTCCATTTTCCTGTGCAGGCCAACAAAAGAAGACCCAGCCGATCAGCTGGGACTTGGGAGGCAGAGAAGAGATGGGGGCGGGGCCAGTCAGAGGTGGCATTTGCCGGTTTTCTGAACTACTCAAGATTTCCACTGCTGGTTCTCCAGAACTGTTCAGAATCTGCTGAATACCACCTCTGGATATTCTACTGTTTAAGAAACAAAAAACAATAAACTTAATTCATTGGTACAGACTAATATAAATTTTAAAAAGAAGAATAATGCCTTTCAATTTTTTCTTGATAAAGTAATATGTGGAAAATAATTATATTTAAAATGAGGTAATTTATATAAATTCTGCTTTCAGAATACATAGTAATGTTATAATGACAATAATGGTTATGCAGGGGAAAATCTATCATGGAAAGAGGTCTGGTTAATATATAAACCTTGGTGTTTTTAGGACTTTGGATTTTATTCAGCTGACTCAGAAAAGTAATCACATTATGAAATGCCCAATTACTATATATTATTAAATGAACTGTTTTTATTTTTAATTAATTAACTTTATTTAATTTAATTAATTTAATTACCTCTAGAGTCAGATGGCATATATAGCATATTAAAGCTTGTCAAAGTTTCATAATTAATAGCTGATATCCCAATCATCTTTACTTGGCCTCTTGATTTTCTTTTGCTTTTTAAAAGATTACAAATAATTAAGTTGGTATCAAACTTAGTGTGGACAAGATGAAAATTGAATTCCAGTTTTAGTCTCCAGGGCCCTGAAAAAAGGCATGAATAATAAATTAGGCCATAATAAATTATAGTTTAGGAATCCTGTGTACTACAGCTTAATTGATGTTGTGGATTGTATACTTGCAGTGACCCACAAACAGGTCTAGAAATATATTGTTTCTTCTATGTTCATGTTCCTTCATCGTGTCCCTACCCCCTTCATCGTGTCCCTACCCTATGTATAAATCTGGCTTAAATTATCCTTAAGCGTACCTGTATTAAAATAGGGGTTTCTTCCTTATTTCAATACTGCCCAAATGCAATTTCGAGTTTTGTTAGATTTTGTTATGGAAGTCAGGTAACTGCAGTGAATTAAAATACAAGCAATAAAGACATTTAAGGAATCACAAATGCAGACAGCTAATAAAATATGCTGGTGCAGTTTTCTGCCAACTCAAATGGCACAAGCTAGGCAGTGAAAAAGGCATTGCAACATGTGGTGAACAATAGTTATCTTTCATGCATCAAACACCTGGATTATGAGGTCGCCTTCAATTTCCATTAATCCTGGAAATGAGAGAAAAAATCATTCAATTCTTTCATTTAATATATGATAAATTCTTGGTAGTATTATAGCTACCTCTAGTGGCAATTTTAATCTTCTCAATCTTCGTGTATTAACAATGTGTCAGATTTATGAATTATTTTAAAAACACAAAAAGGCAAAGAGAAATCTAAGCCACACAGAAGAAAGACCTTATCAGAATGCAGGGATAGGTTTGAAACGGGCAGGGAGAGATAAATAAAACAATTGTTATAATTTTTCAGGTTGCAATATTTATCAAAGAATATATTGCAGTAATTCTTGACCTTGATAAATGAAGTAAATAGAAAATGACAGAGATATTACTACAATTCTCACAATTGAAAATAAATATATTATTACCATATTATGATGAACTGTGTAAGAGGCCATTGTATAGATAGTGTACACATGAAATGGGAGCTCATGTACCCAAGATTTAAACTATACTTATTAGATATACATGTCAAAAATCTGGATGACTACTAAATGGCAGCAAGAAATTATTGTTTGCTTTATTCCTTTGCTGCAGTCTAGTTGTCCAGATTTGTTTTAACATAGACACATTAAGTCATTTTAAAGAAGTCAAACTATGGTATTACTTCTGAATGAATGTTTATGAATATTAATTAACCTTTCAAGCAGATTATTGTTACTGAAATAAATCATAAATATTTTGTCTTGTATATCAGACTACTTGAATTATTACTTGAAGAATTCTTTCTTTTATATTGATACTCAGGCAGATGTATCTTTTTTCTTACACTGTAAATGATTGATTTTAGCGATGTGACATTACGGGCTTTAAAACAAGAAGTAAATCGTGCAAATATTGACCCCACTGTGAAAGCTGTTGTGATTTGTGGAGCAAATGGGAAATTCAGTGCAGGTAAGAACTTTTGATTCAATTCGTTTTTTTGTTCAGGAGCTATATTCATACATTTATTGGGTAAAAATGTTGATTAACTGTACAAGATCCCAAAAGCAAGAATTACATAGATTTCAGTAAGATATTCTAATGTCAGTCCTTGAAAATTAGCAGAAGAATTTCTTAGCCACATTTAACATCTCTTTCAATTACTCAAAATCCTTCTCAGATTTCTTCTTACCATGGGTGAGTTGCTGTCTACAAAAAGCTCACCCTTTATTTTCTCATTTTAAGTCAACTTTCACTTCCATTCTAAGCCTTCCCACATTTTTTCTCAAAGTCCTGCTTTTTCACACTGCAAAAAATGACATATATTATACACTGCTGAGGTTATTTTTTATATTTGTTTGAGTTGAGTTGTACAGAATTTAACTTATTGTACAAATATGACAAATCTATTTCCCTCCCCTCTAGGGCTATTTCTGCCTGATATTTTCCCATAAGCTTCTCTTAAAATTGAGAGATACCCAGATTGGACATAGAAAGAGGGGTGGACAAATCACTCAAGAGAATCCCAAAAACAGTCCTGCAATGAGACTTATACCATTAGCATTATCCTGCCCCACTTGTAGATTTCTCTATGATTCAACAAGAAGATTATGAGAAATCTGTAATACCATCATGATAGCCATTATGTTATAATGGTTTTATCTATCCTCAAAAGTTTCCAGGAAGTAATTTTATACTCATAGATATACATAGATTGTAGAATCTAAAAGTTTATGGAGATTCTCAGTCATCCAGGTCATAGTTGTCCCAAAGGTGCTTTTTCAAAGGCAACTGGACTTTCTTGTTTTTCTTTGAATTCAAAGAAATATTCAAATAAAAACAAGAAAGTCCAGTTGCTGCTTGAAAAAGAACCTTTGGCACATTGTGAAATCTATTTAGCATTCCTCAGCCAGCAGGAGTCTTCCATCAGGATAATCTGAAGGATTATCCTTCAGATTATCCTTCAGATAATAATAGAATAGAATAGAATAGAATAGAATAGAATAGAATAGAATAGAATAGAATAGAATAGAATAGAATAGAATAGAATAGAATAGAATAGGACAAGAGAGTTGGAAGGGACTTTGGAGGTCTTCTAGTCCAAACCTCTGCATAGCCAAGAAACCCTTTACCATTTCAGACAAATGGTTGTCCAATCTCTTCTTAAAAACTTCCAGTATTGGAGCATTGAAGTTGTTCCAGTTATTAATTGTTCTGTCATAAAATATCTCCTTAATTCTAGGTTGCTTCTCTCCTTGATTAGTTTCCCTCCATTGCTTCTTGTCCTCCAACAGGTGCGTTGGAAAATAGCTTGACTCCTTCTTCTTTGTGGCAATCTCTGAGATATCGGAACACTGCTATCATGTCACTCCTGGTCCTTCTTTTCATTAAGTTTGAGCAATTTTGTCTCAATGAACCCCAATCTTTTCTTGAGCACTTTGCTCTCTCCTCAAATTTTCATAGCAGATTTAGGGGAAACATGAAATACTTTGCAAGCAGGCAAAAATGCTCCTGCTTGTATTCCATTGATTTTTATAAGCAGAGAGTCTAATACTAACCAAAATCTTGAATTAAACCAAGGTTACCTTTCCTATTTGAAGTATGTCAATCTTCAGTACATTTTGGTTTTATGCTAATTAGCACAAGGTTTTAATGGGGTGGTTATTTAAAGCAATCATGGATTCTCAGAATTTGGTTCAATTTTTTTAGGTGCTGATATCAGAGGATTCTCTGTTGGTACTCATAAAGATACCCTAAATATGGAGTCTGTAGTTGCTTTTATAGAGAAGAGTGAAAAACCATTTGTGGCTGCTATTGAAGACATAGCTTTCGGAGGAGGCCTGGAGTTGGCACTGGGCTGTCATTATAGGATTGCAAACATGAAGGTAAGATGTCTTTAAAGTATCATTATCATCTAGAGTCCCCTGATGTCTATGTATCTCTCCCAACCAAATACCTATGAATTATAAAATGTTCTATTAAAAATTTAAAGATATCAATCCTAGAAAGCAACATAAAAAAACTGAAGATTATGTACACTTGAGGCAGGGGAATGGTGACACATGTATCATATTTCCTGCTGCAATTACTTTATTGTGGTATTTGCACAATTGTGCCATTGTGTGCATGGTATCATTGTAATTTACTGTGGAAGCTATTTAAATAAGATTAATAATTCCAATTGAATAAAAAATACCTTATAAAATGAATAATATGTAATCAAGGCAATGGATACTTATTATAGAACAATACAGGCCCAAATTTAGCAACTGCCTCATTTAACTACCATTTGCAATTACAACAGTGCTAAAAAAGTACTTTACTTATTGTTATATATGATAATACCTATAGCAGCATGACTTTTGTATACTCAGCACTGGAAGCACCTATGATGCCAGTAATAGAGGAATGGTTAATAAAGTTGACAGAGATGGAATCACTGAAGGAATTCATCTACAGTTCTAAGTCTTTTGTGGAAATTTTGTAGGTGATGGAGAAAAATCAATTTTTGACATATGGATTTGATAATTATTACAATTTTAAAAGGGGAAAATATTTTTTATTCTTTGAATATATTTGTGTTTTCCTTTCTTTTTATTTATACTTTTTTACATTTCTATCTCTATTCTGTTTTTATTCTTCATCGTTTCTTTTGATTGATAGTTTAAGTTATTTTTTTATGTTTATGCTTTGTAAAATTTAATAAAATTATTTTACAGAGGAAACCCACTTTGATAAGTAAGATTGTATTACTGATCCAGGAATCAAAGTTTGCCTGATGATACAACAACTATAAATATAACTTTAAATTTAGAAGAGGAATAGAGAATCCAGGATTTTGAAATACAACTTTTCTCCAGATTAGTTCATCTTTTTCAACATTACGCATATTATCCACTTACAGGCTTATATAGAGCATTTTAAAAAAAGTTAGAGGAGAAGATGCTATATGTTCTATATATTGTAAATATTTAGAAATATTTCATTCTCACTCCAGGCTCAAGTTAGTTTTCCAGAAGTCACAATAGGTTTACTTCCTGGAGCTGGTGGGACTCAACGGCTTCCACGATTGATTGGAGTACCAGCTGCACTTGATATGATCATCACAGGTAAATTCTTTCATCTGTGAATACACATATGCCGTGTGCAAATATTATAGCATATTTGCATATGTTGCAGTTTTTATGTAATACCTTCTAGAAATATAGGATAGCATGACTACAGTAAAAAAATGTTTTATACTTTCTGGATTTGTTAGATTCATCATCTGAAATATTACCTAGCAAATCTTAGGTAGCAGCTAGAAATTAGCAGCACTTTAGATGGACTTTTCCCTAAGATGTGCACCTGAAAATGAGTGTGTTGATAGAGGAAATTCAGCTAATTTTGGGAATATTACTTTTATATACAATCCTACAGAGAAGACTGAAAAATATGCAGTATTTTGGGAGTTCTGTTATTCCAAATTAGGTTTGGCTTTCCACTTTATTTTGAAGGATATTGTGCTTCTCATGCAAATACATGATTTCTGAATGTTTCTAGATTTAGCACTATTCTGTTACATCATCACTGTATTCTGTCTCACAACATTCAAAAAAGCAAGGTGAAACAGTGAATTTCTTGGATATTATTTTAAAAACTTTGGTACTGCTTTGGCCTTATATTGATTATAATATTTTATTTTAAAACTTAAATATTTATTTAATAGTTTATATTAAAAAGTTTGTACCCATGACAGCTTATTTGTGACACTTAAGACCACCAGTTTTGTGATCTGAAGTTCAGTGTGATGTTAATTGTATGAACAATCAAAGCCATTTAGCTAATCCCTGAGTGACATTGAAAACTAGAACCTAGGCCAAAGCCAATTATTTTATAGGGTTCTGTTTGATTTTTCTGTCACCTGATCCCTACTGATTTGTTAGTTATCAATTCTAATGTTTCAGCACATCAGCCCAATAATCAGATGACAAGCATCCTTATTCTCTAACTGGCTGCTGTGCTATAGAAGGTACCTATATAGGCCACTTGTGCCTTACAGTTCAGTAGGCAGTACTGCCTTGCTGACCCCTTTCTGCTAATGATGTTAGTGGATTTCCCTTTATTATTTTAGCATGCTTTTCTAACAACTGATTGTGGAATAAAAGATTTACCAATTTTGTCTAGTACTGGGGTTTCAAAAATTGTCAAATTTAAGAGTTGTGGACTTCAAATCCCAGAATTTCCCATGGCTGGCTTAAGAATTCTGGGAGTTGAAGTACACATATCTTAAAGTTGTCAAGTTTGGAGACCGCTGGTCTATGCTCAAAATAGTCTACCAATAACATACTTTGAAACTCCCAAGGAGCAGATGGAATTTAAGAGAACCCTAAATTAAAAAGTAATATTTATTTTTGTTAGGTAAACATGTACCAGCTACTGAAGCATTGAAACTGGAGATCTTAGATGAGATTGTTGAAGAAAATCCAGTTGAAGCAGCTATAAAGTTAGCACAAAGAATATTGGGTAAGAACATTCAGTTGTACTGAGCAAAATGTAATACAACAAATTCCCAAAAGAAAATACCAACCAGTGGAAAGAATTATTTAGCTGATATTACTATTGGTTGGTGCAAGGTTTTTAAATTAAAAATTGTAGTGTACTGCCATAGGAGTTGGGGGTCAAGCAGAGGAAAAGTTAAATAAATAGCCATATATATTATAATTGAAAATCAGATTTATTGTCTGTCGATCTGTCAGTCTGTCTGTCTCTATCTATATATTTTTCTACCTACCTATCTATCTATCTGGTTATCTGGCTATCTTATCATTTGTTGGCTGATAGCTTTTTGATAAATTTGTGTTTTATAATTCACTATACCTGTCACGACACCCACTTTGTGAATAGGCAATCGTTTTATAAGAGCATTCACAAATAACAGGTCTACAAAGTATGAAATGACCATTTTAAAGTGTTTGTTTTCTACCTTCATAATTTGCAAATCTGTTTCTAGAAATTTCTGCTTGCATAATTCCTTCTTGGCAGTTAGACAATTAACATACAGTGATATAAAATCATAATGAGACAACATGGGAACAGAACATTGTGTTCTTTATGCAGTTCAGTCATGGAAATTTCTCCCAACACAATTGCTCAATATGATACAACATACACTGAGCAACATCAGGAATTCAGCTCATTCAGGTCTGTCTTTATTCTTAAGAAATAGTAAAATTATAGTTGGTTCATATGCAGGTGGCTATGAATTGTAAGACCAGTCAAAACTTAGTTGTATTTATAGTTATATATACAAGTGGTCCTCAACTTACAACCATTCATTTAGTGACAATTTGAAGTTACAATGGCACTTTAAAAAGTGTTTTTCACACTTACATCTGCTGCAGCAACCTCATAATCATGTGATAAAAATTTGATCCCTTGGCAACTGTTTCATATTTATGATGGTTGCAGTGTCTCAAAGTCATGTGATCACCTTTTGTGACCTTTTGACAAGCAAAGTCAATGGGGAAGCTAGATTAGTAACAATTGTGTTACTAATTTAACAACTGCAGTGATTTTCTTAATAAATGTGGCAAGAAAAGTTGTAAAATGAGGCAAAACTCACTTAACAGATATCTCACTTGGGCAATAGACTTTTTGGGCTCAGTTGTCATTGTAAGCCAAGGACTATGTGTATTACAATTTGGAGAGAGGAAGGAAGATAATCTTGACATGAATTTGTATGATCTTTGCTTAAGTGTAAGGGGCTATAGCATTTTTAAAGTCTGGAATGAGCATACAGTAGAACCTCTGGTCACGATCATAATTCGTTCCATAACTTTGGTCACAACCCGATTTGGTTGTGACCCAAACCTAATTTTGGAAATTTGGCACTTACAAAAACAATGGCGCGGAAGGGGAAATCAGCTGTGGGGGAAAAAAATGTGAATTTTTTGGTCGGAACTCGATTCAGTCGTGGTCAGAAGCGTTTGTGACCAGAGGTTCTACTGTATTCAGAAATGGTCAGTCAGATTCCTCCCTAATTCATTGAACTTTGAGAAAGGGGATGAGATACATACATCAGACTTGCAAGATTCTGTTATAGCCAATTTTTATAAAAGTAGCTTTAATGTTCTTGTGGAATTGATTCCTTGGTCTTGTGGACATTTTGAATGACTAAATTGTACCACAAGTTTAAATGAAATAATTATTTTGTAAAACAGAAGCAACCTAATGGACACTTTGTAGAAGTTGAGACACCAAAAGGAACTTAACTTTTGAATAACAAAGCACTAGTTTAGTCAATATGTTTTTCTTAAGTATCAAGAAAAAAAGCTAGCTCTAGAAACTGTATTTTCCCACATACCCATAAAATTCCCATGTTTTTCACTGTTTCTCTGAAGAAGACAGTGATTAATGACATATACTTCATATAGTCAAGTTTCCACATTTAACCAGTTAGCTTGTAAACACATGGAAGTAATGATATTATCTATATTTACTGGGTTTTAGTCAGTTGGCATTTCTTCTCAAAAATACATATTGGGTTGCTCTGGGGATTAACTCAGATGCACGAAAATACAGATTTCTCAAATGCAATTTGTATTTCAGGAAATATTATTTTAACTCAGTTGTGAACAAATAAAAAATGTTTGACCTGAGTGGATGTTTTACATCAGTTGCTTTTCTCAACACACTCTGCAGTTTGTCCACATGATGGCGCCAAACTTTGACAAATAATGTCGCTTTCTGCAGTCATTCTCAGTGTTCATGGAAGCAATGATTGCAGCTTAAGTTCCAGGAAGGCAACTGCTATGCCATTGTTAAATAAAATCTGGACAATGGCTGGCTTCTTGTTAATACTATAGCTGTTCTATACTTCTTGATAGAAGAGAGTGACATACAAAAAATAATCCTGTCAAACCAGGAATGTTTCAAGTCTTACCTCTATTAGCAATATTTCCTTAATGCTTCATACCATTTTCATTCTATAAAAGCTATTTGCAGATAATTAGCAATCATTTCCAAACCTGCCAGCAAATGAAATAGTGAGTAAAAGGAACAGAGTACACTGCCTCACCAGAAGCAAGTCCACTCGTCCCCTACTCCATATGAAAAAGTAATCAAATACTATAAATTGTTGGCCCACGCACTATCCATATCTTTATTTCATCTTGTACGCTTTTATCTTGTATACAAAAATAAAATAAAATTAGCTCACAGGGATTTCATTAGAGCAAGAGAAAATGCTTTAAGCTGCCTCTTCCTTTAAAAGAGAGAAATCGTAGCAACAGGGCTGCAGGGCAACACAAGCGTTCCTGCTAATGGGGGAAAACAGTTTTCAAATGCCCTGCAGATGGACCAAAAATGAATATAGTTCAACGTTAAACACATCTGATATCACAGGGTCACAACAAGCTGACACATGGTCTTTATACAGAAATGTACCCACATCTAAGAAGGAAAGTACTTCTAGAAAGGCACATTTTGCTGGCATTAGTTTTCTGCTTTACCGATGGTGCTTTAGGAATGAGGAGATAGGGAAATGTGGCTTGTCTATCTGATTGCCACAGACTATAAAATGGTTACCTGCCATATGGCTTCTACAAATAGGCATAGATTGTAATTTAAATCCCATAAATTCTATGATTCTCAAATCATATAAGAAACTTTTTTCTCTGAACATCTTGTTTGAAGTCAGTCTCAAAAATAGGAAAACTCCAGAAAAAATATTTAACATCTTTCAAGACACACACACATCTTTCAGGGTGTCTTGTTCTATAGAACATAAGCACGGTAATACTTTTTTCCAAACTGATACAGGAAAATAACTTATTACATTATTTTAATATTTATTAGCTATGGTTTAAATTTTAAGATAATTAAAACATATGAAGTAGTTTTGTTTACACTGTTTTCCTTTTATACAAAAGGCAGTCTCTACTGAAATAATGTTTTAAAGTTCTCAGCAAACATGAAAGGCACAATTCTTTTAAATTTAAATTACTACATATTCTAAAGTACTCTTTCTATGAATAAATGCCATTAAATCATTTTTATAATTAAAAATGCTCAGCAACTCTCAGTATTCTTTGAAGAGCAACTTATTTCATAGCTCTAATTTGGGTTGAAGATAAGGAAAAGTGGTTTCGGGAGGCCAGACGGAGGACTAGATTACTATACAAATTGAATTCTTTGCATTAATGCTGATCTAAATTACCAATGTGCTTAGCAGGAATTATTTGCATTTCCAAATAAATACACATGCCATTAAACAGTACAAGTAGTTCTTAATTTACCACGTTATACCATAAATGAGCCCAAAATTTCAGACCTGATTTTACAACATTTTTTTTGCTAAGTGAATATATGGTTGTTAAGAGAATGCCTTGGTATGGTCGTTCAACAAACCCATTGTCTGCAATGGGCATTTTTTTATCAAAAACTGGAAGTAAATGCCCGTTTCTGGCAAAAAGAATATAAATTGTGGTCAAGTGACTGCAGGATGCTGCAAACAGCCATAAATGCGGGGCTTTGCCGAGCACCCAAAAGTGCAATCACATGACCATGGTAGGGGCAGCCATCAGAACCTTGAATTTGGTTTGTAAGTACCTTTTTCAAAGTTTCTGTTGTAACCTCAAATGGTCGCTAAGCAACCAACTGAAAGTTAAGGACTACCTGTATACTGCAATCCTTTCCCACCTACTTAAAGTAAACTTCACCAAATACCCTTATCACAACACTGCGCATGCATACTTCACATCACAATAGATATTACTACTGTATACAGTGATATTAAATATATTTAAGAATGGGCCACAAAACATTTACGTTGTTATTGATTTTCTTGTACAAAGAAAAAGAAACTGATAAACTGATAAGCTAGCCTGTTTTATGAGATTATTTGTTTGCCCTCTCTAGGTCAGCCATTGGGACCTCGCAGACTCTCTCTGAAACAAACTCCCAAACTCCCTAACATGGAAGCTATTCTGTATGAGGCACTCTTGAAGGTGAAGAAACAGGCTGCAGGGTGCCTAGCACCCGAAATGTGCTTTCGAGCTGTGGAAGCTTCTGTGTACTTGCCCTTTGAAGAAGGAATTCGCAAGGAAAGGGAGTTTTTTCTCCTCCTTTCCACTTCAGGCCAGGCTAAAGCCTTGCAGTATGCTTTCTTTGCCCAAAGAATTTCAGAAAAATGGATGCTGCCCAATGGGGCATCCTGGAAGACTGCACCCCCTCAACCAATCCGGAAAGCAGCTGTGATAGGTAAGTTTGTGAACATCTTTGAATTATTCAAAGTTCAACTGTTGTTTTTGTTGGGGAAAAGAAACATTTTATGCAGAAAACATGAAAAAGACTATGCAAGCATTGCATAGTTACTTTAAGGGACCTAGTTCGTATTTTAAGCATTGCTCAATTTCAATAGATAAAATGCAGAGCTAGATTGTTAATTCCTCTTACAGTCATTTTCCTTTCCCAGAGATACATCTCAGAAGCTGTAGCCTCAAACATAATACAGTTACAGGAAAGATCATGATTCTATTTTCATCAATACATAATTATAATTAATTAAAGATGGATCAATTGATGCAGTTTTCTGAGATCACATACTAAACAATACACTAAACAAACAGACTGAGTGCATACAACATTCTGGAATACATGTGATTGGTTACTGTAGTGTCCATTGTATCATGCAAACCCAAAATAGGGCTGTAAACAAGTAAATCTTTTCTTTTAAATCTCCCATTGAAAAGGCAGAAAAGGTAGTTGGTGACATACTAAATCCCTTCTGTATTTTATTGCTTTTAAATAAAAAATAGCTGTTGATGAAGAATGAACATTTTGGTGATATGCAGCAATGAAAGAATTTGCAATTTATATTACGCAGTTTTGTCACTGCAATAATAGAGATTGTTCCGCTTTCCCTCCTGCCACCCTGGGTAGATTCTCTCTAGAGGGAATTAGCAAAGAGAAAAATTGTTTTCTTCCTTTAATTCACATATTTAATCATTAATCTCAAAATGTTGTGTTGACACTTGCCTTTTAAGAAGTTTTAATTTTCATTGTAATGATCCACTGCTTCCATTTCTCCTTGCCTATCCCCAGGAAGATAATGCACTCATTAATTTTTTATAAAGGCATTAAAATTAAAAAAAACCCTCTCTTTGATGTACTGTACAGTTTCTTCAAAAGCTCTTTGTTGCTTTGCATATTGATTGGTTTATACTCAGTGGGAAACTCTTCCCTGAGTAGCCCAGTCCTTGGCAGTGCCCTCTTTGATTTTAAGAGAGTGACAGTCACCGTTATACTTTCACTGTCCTCCCCACTCCTTCCGCCCCACAGTCTGACTACTATGTACAAGATGTGGTTTGCTGCAGCGTGTGCACACTGAACTCTCTGAAGCTCACCTGAGCAGGAAGCAGCCTTGAGGGACCAGTCTTCATCTGTCTTTTTCCCTCTGCCACTTTGCAGCCTTAATTATGCTCTCTGCATGACTGATATCCCTTTAGGTAAAAAAAAAGTGGCAAATTAAATCTGCTTGCAACCTTGAACCTTTTTAAGTTGCTATGACTTATTGGAGAACTGACATTTGTGTGAAGTATCATGGAGTCTAAAACTCAGTACATGTGGAATATCATTATTTTGCTCCATATATGCACACATAATGTGCATGAGCCTAATTTCCTTTACCATGCAGAAGGAAGCGTCTTCTTTATGAATTTCACAGAAAGTCACAAGTGATGAATATGCGGAAATTACTATGTTAAAGAAGCACAGATATAGGTTAAACTTTTTCCAGGTTACTATGTAGAATGAAGCAGAGCTAGTAGATGTCATGGCCCCATTGGAGCCCGGTTCAGAGGAAGAGGAGGAGGAGTTGGAACCAGGCCATCCATTGGGGATGGCACATCTCTCTTGGAATATTTGGAGAGGCCAGGGGCTGAGGAGGATGCTGTCTCAGGTGCCTCAGGCATTGAGAGAGGTGGCCAACCAAAGGAAGAGCTACCTGCCCTCATAGACAAAGGAGAGGATTGGCTACTGATAGGCGGTGGTGCTGATAGGCAGCAGCCCCTCTGATGAGGAACAGCTGCCTCCCCTATTTGATCCAAGGGCATGGAGAGCGGAAAGTAGGCAAGCTCAAAGAAGGGCTGTGAGGCTACTCAGGAGGAGGTCATCCTACCCCTCCTCACAAGGAACACCTGGAGTGGATTGACTCAAGAAGAAGCTATGGGGAGTCTTTGCGAGGAATAATTGTTTGTTTTGGCTTACATTCCCCTGGCTTGAACTTGTGCCTTTTGCCTTGCCTTGCCTTGAAGACTTCCTTTTGTCTTGTACCTTGCCTTGCCTTGAAGACTTCCTTTTGCCTTCCTTTTGCCTTGAAAACTGCTTTTTGTCTTGTACCTTGACTTTGCCTTGAAGACAATAGTTTGCCTCAGGGACTCACCTAGCTGGATGGATTGGATTTGGGACCCTGGACCTTGCCCTGTGAGCATGCTCCTACTCTGTGGACTTTCTTTGTTACATATGGGCTGTTGTTTGGGGGACTGAGGGTGGCTGCCTGCAGGATAGCATGGGTTGGAGCCTTACGAGTCATTGGAGGGCCACTTGTTGGAACATTTACTTAGAGCAATAAAGGACTCTCTAGATACCTACCTTGCCTTGAGGACCTGTGTCATAACAGTAGAAGGTCTAATATCAAGCTAAGAGCAGGTTAGTATGTGGAATGTAGCAGAGCTAGTGAGGGTCCTATATCAAACTAAGAACACTTTTACAAAATGTATGCCTTGCTTAGTGGACTGGCACTTTATAGTACATTGACTTTGAACATTGAGATAATTTAACAAAGCAAACCATGGCTGGGAGAAGCTTGTTGACTGCTGGTTTTTTTACATTGTCAACTCATCAGCTGGAAATGTACTAACTGCCTATTGTTCATTGTATTTAAGGTCTGCAGCAGCAAGAATGACTATGAGTCAGCTTAAAACTTGTTTCTGAGGAACAAGGAATTTAATACTAATTCTAGGGGCCATAATGTAGAAGTATCTGGGAGAGTTCTGCTTTAAGAAAAACGGCCATGTACATCTTTTAGAATAAATAAACACTGATGTCTAACCAAATCTGTGCTCATGTTTGGAAGCCTCTCAGCATATTATTAACAGAAAATGTAGATAAAGAATGTAGATAAACATTAATACTTTGAACAATTACAGTGAGTATATTTTACGCCTCCTGAAATGTCCACAATAAGCTTTCTGTAATTACTGAAGAGCATGGATCACTTTGTGTTGATACAAGCCTGATATATTGCTTCAGACTAATAGAATCAGATAAGCTTCGGGGGCATTGGTAAAATACATGTTGGTAAATTGATTGCTGCATGAGCATTTCTGGTGCTTGGCTACGCAACACATTGATGTTTTGTTGTAATAAGTAAGCATGCAGTAACCCAGTACTAGCTCATAAAACTGTGTATGTTACGTATGCCAAATATAAATTTCATTTGCTAGTGTTTAACTTAACCATGTACTAATATTAATATGCATTGGTGCTTACAATTTTTTAAAGAACTGGAATTGGGTTCTTTCAACTTCTGCATAAATACTTTTCTCAGCATACAAGTAGGCAAGAAATTGTTTCAAGAAAAAATGCTTTTCTGTCCCCACTAAAGATGAAATTAGATTTAAGGTAGAAGATCCATAAAAAGGGGGTATGTATGTATGTGTGTGCATGTTTTAAAATGTGATCGTTTCCATGGAAATCAATGATTCAGGCTGGGATTAAGTTCTGGGGAAACAGGACTCAACCTTTTCTCCATTTATATTTTCCCAATTACAATTCCTCCTCCAGCTATTTAGGGGCCTCTGAGTTTTTGGAAGAAAGACATTCTTCTAAAAGGTCACATGGGTTTTGAAAAAAATGATATAAGAAAAAAATTTCTAACCAGCAATAAATAAATGGGCTCAAACCTCACAATAAGCTATGTTGCATTCAAATCATGGTTTGTTGAATGACCCATAAGTGCTGGGTTCGTATACGATGTTAAGCAAAACCTAAACAGGTACAATCTGTTTGTAACCAAAGTATAGAAATGGATGGAAATGACTATTAATTATATTGACATTTCAAATAAATTTATTATATGGCTCATTTAGCATATTCTGCAAACCCAGCTTTCTGGATTATAATTTGTGATACATGCTTTGGTGATGCTTTGCTTAGCCTCAGGCTGCTCCAGATACCCAGAATTCAGTTCACAGAATTCTTTGCAATGGCGATGCTGGCTGAGAATTTTGGTGTTGGTATCTATACAGCTGGAATATACATTGGGAAAGACCAGTTCTGTGTACTTGTGTGAAATCAATCATTCAAACAATAGTCTTTGCTAGGGGATGAAGTTCCCTATATGGAACTCCAATGTAGTCACCAAAACCTACTGTTCTTGGTGCCTGCCAGTCGTTTTGTCCCCTTGATTTTTTTTACATTAAAAAACACCTTTAATGTAATGAGAAGCTGCACACTGTTTCATAATATGAATTTCTAAGAACCCTAAATCAACTTTCTTAGAAAATAAAAATAATGAGAGACTGAAGTACAATGCATTATTTAGAACAGTGTTCCCCAATCTTTATGGCTTGGTGGCCTGGCAGGAAGGAGAGGAGAACTGGCTCGTGCAAGCAACAGGTTGGTGTGCTCACATATGTATACCCAGCTCGGCCGGGTGCTCACACAACTTGAACTGCACACAAGCATGCACCAGCCAGCGCTTACATGGCCCAGTTCTAAATGGGCCACGGCCCATTAATGGCCCTGGCCCGGGAGTTGGGGATGCCTGATTTAGAAGTCAGCTACTTACCCTGAACAAGGACAAAGATAAACGGGATTAATAGAACTGGATGTTTTTACTCAAGGTTTGTAATTGATCATATTCCAATAACTTTATTTTTGAGAAGGTACAAATCACCCCAAATTGCCATTTTGCTAGTATGCTCAAATATCATCAAAATTCTAAATTATATTGCCTGTTTAAAAACTTTGGAGATCTTAGAACAATCTGGCTTTTCTTACATGTATAGTATTAATATTCTCTCTGCTTTAATATCAGAGTTAACTGAGGAGTGAAAAATTTGCCTACATTATATTAAATCAGTTTAATAAACATTAGCCAGAATGTTCTAATAATTGCTTCTTCTTTCTCTCTCTTTCATCCAAAAGGTTTGGGGACAATGGGCCAAGGCATTGTGATATCTCTGGTGAAGGCTAAAATTCCTGTTGTGGCTCTGGAGAAGGATAAGAAGCATCTTGAAATAGCAAAGAAAGCTATCAAAGCTTCTTTGGAACGCAATGCTTTAAGAATGCAACTGAAGGACAAAATACTGGATATCCATAAATCTAAATTACTTCACTTCACTCTGGATTTTGGTGCACTAAAAGATGTAGATCTAGTTATTGAGGCTGTATTTGAGGATATGGTTCTGAAAAAAGAAATATTCTATAAATTATCAGAAGTCTGCAAGCCAGGAACCATTTGGGGCACTAATACTTCTTGCCAGGATATAGATGAGATTGCTTCTATTACTAACCGTCCCCAGCAAGTCATTGGTACTCATTTCTTTTCACCAGCACATGTAATGAAATTAATAGAGATCATTCATGGACAGCACACATCTCCTACTGTTATTGCTACAGTTATGAACCTGGCCAAAATTATGGACAAATGTGGTGTTGTAGTAGAAAATTGTTTTGGCTTTGTTGGTAACCGGCTACTCATTCCTTATAATGAACAAACATATTTCCTCTTAGAAGAAGGCAGTACTCCAGAGGAGATGGACAAAATTATGGAGGAATTTGGTTTCAAACTGGGTCCTTTCAAAGTAGCTGATCTTGCTGGGCTTGATGTGGGCTGGAAATCTAGAATAGGGCAGGGCCTGACAGGAGCCAACCTACCTCTTGGAACACCTCCCCGCCAACGAGATGGTAGACGATATAGTCCTCTTCCTGATATCCTATGTGAGAAGGGGAGATATGGTCAGAAAACTGGAAAGGGCTGGTACCTATATGATAAACCTGGGGGAAAGACAGCCAAGTTTGATCCCTGGTTTCACGATTTCCTTCAAAATTATAGGAATGCTCACAACATTACAATTCGCACCATTACCCAAGAGGAGATCTTGGAACGTTGTCTGTATTCACTTGTCAATGAGGGTTTCCAAATATTATCTGAAGGAATAGCATCTTGCCCAGAAGCCATTGATACCATCTATATCAATGGTTATGGGTGGCCCAGACATAAGGGTGGTCCAATGTTCTATGCTTCTGAGATTGGGCTGCCTAAGATTCTAACAAAACTGCAAAAATATGCTGAGGCTAATCCTGACATACCTAAACTGCAACCCAGTCCCTTTCTGCAGAAACTCGTCACTCTTGGTAGCCCTCCATTGAAGAACTGGGCATCACTTGTGAGATCCCAGCAAAGCAAGTTATAGTTAATGTTTCCTGAAATTCATCTTTACATGCAAGTGGGAGGGTTTTCTTTTCCTCCTTATTCTAAAAAAGCTTTGAGATGCAGGTAAATGTTCTCACTGGTCATTTTTAAGCTCTCTTGTTGTTATAAATGGGGTGCTACTGTTTGCACTGTTTTCCATCATTGTGAAGCCCATGCATCTAAGGGAGACCCAATGGGAGCAATGCTTTCTAATATTCCTTAGCATTTAATGGAAGCCTGGATGATCGTGTAGATGATTGGGAGAAAGGATACTTTCACCATACCCTGGCAACCTTTCAGTAAATGGCAGAATATAACCTACGATAAGTTCAGTTAAATCCTTTTCTTCTTCTAAAGAAATTTACAAAGCAAATTCTCTTTTATCAGATAGAATGAGAGCTGATAGGAAAATAAAACATAGAATATTTTTTCTACACACAAGTTATTCAATATAAACAGCCTTTTTTCTGTTCAGATTTTTTAACTGATTGTTTTTAGGCCTTAATATAAAACACAGGATGCTATAAAACAATATCACTGTCTTTTCTCGTTTCAGAAATGAGCCCACATTCTCTATTTCCAAGTGATAAACTGTTGCTCACAGAGTGCCTTTTATCATACCACTTGCTTGAAAGCACATGCTAGTATTAAGCTGCCCTGTCTTTGAATATACTTGACCAAACATCTTGCAAAAAGAAGAAAAAAACTTTGATCTGAAAGATGCATACTATTCTAGAAGTAAATACATTCCTGGGCTGAGTATATTCTTTGCTTTTGCTTCACCTCAGTCTCCCAAGCCACTGTTTTTACGAAATGGGACTTCTGAATTCTGGTTTTTTTTAAAGTTAAAACAAATAACTGTTAAATCTTTGTATGCTTCCACTATTAAATTAGGTAGTAAAGCAAGTTTCTCAAACTTGGCACCATCCAGTCTGCTATAGCAGGAAAGGTAATGGACTGAAAAGGTCTAAGTATGTGTCTATCCTCAGCTAGGAATCTGCCCTGTTCCATCGAACCGGTTGCTGTGTTTCAGTCCAACCTTAGGCTAAACAAGAATTGGAGAAGACAATTCTTATAAGTGCTGCTGTGATTCCTGAAAATGATTGAATATTCTGACACATCTGGAAAATACCAGGTTGGGGAAAGCTGCCCTAAAATTCTAAGTAAGATTTGTGAAATTGTATGATTTTTCAAGCTTATCAACTTGTTAAGGGTTTTTTTTTGGTCATGGAAATAAACGTGTCTTCCTCAAGTTAATGCGCTACAAAAAATGTTAATTTTCTAACTCCTTAATTTGTGAATATCTGAAGAGAGTTAGCTTGGAGAAGGCTGCTACAAGTATTCTATTGGTTCTAGGACATGCAATGCAAGGGAAGATATTAAAAAAGGTGATAAAAAGAATAATTATGTGACACAGAAGAAAACAAGAATATTTATTGTTTAATTAATAATGGCAAGACTTTGCAATTTATAAAGTTTTTCCCCCCAAACTTGCTATTTTTAGAATCCAGCAAATTAAAAAGTGCTGATATCCAGAACCACCACGCTAACATTTTGAAACATTTTATTAAACCTCTTGTGTTTTGCTGTAATGTCCCTTTCTCCCACAAATATTGTAGAGAGAAATTAACCATGGAGCTAATCCTCACATTCCATTTACCACAGCATGAAGGTGCATGGCTGTTAGATCTGGAGGAGTGGGCGCAATAACGGAGACGAGGCATCGATAGTGACTCAATTCAACTCTTTAATAGTGACTTCAGAACAGAGCAACAACTATGGCAGCAGCAGCTCTTTTATAGAGCTGGCTGCTGCCACAACAACCAGTGAAATTGAACTAACCGCTCTAAAAGCGTCCAATCAGAGACGGCCCGTTGTCAGCCAATCAGATCAGCCAGAATCGGCCAATCACGATTCGCTTATCCGCGGGCCAATCCGAAGTGCAGGATTACAAGCCTGCTGCTGAAGTAAGCTAGTATAGTTATTGTCAAATGAGTTTGTTTAGTTCGTAACAATGGCTGTTTTTAAGGGATGTGTACTCACGATGTCTTCAGGTCTTGCCAAGTCTGTGTTATGAGATCTATTAAAATTCTTCCTTTTTTTCCCCTGATGTGGGTTTTTGCTTTATAAACAATGCAATGCTTCAGTAATGAGGCTGGCAATTGCATCAGAGTCAGGAATAATCCCATTTCCTATTGACTGCACATGCCCTTCCCCATTTGGTCACTGCCTTATTCCTTCATTTGGTCTTGGGCTGCAAGAAAGGCTGTATAGCTTGCACAGAGTGGACTTGTTGGCCTGGATTTTTTTTCCCTTTTCTTAAACCATAGGACATCAATTTCCAAGATCAATAATCGCAGGAGATTAATCAGTAATCTGGTTAATGGTTAGTGTGGCGTATGAGAGGAACAAGCAGGAAGGAACAGTTAAGACTACTTTGTCCTGATTGACAGGTTGCTTTTGGTTTTTTTGTTTTAAACAAAAGATTATCTATCTCCTAGGATACAGTCTTACTGCAAAAAAGAAAAAGAATTGGATCACATCCTGAATATCCCAAATTTCCCCACTATATTTTATAATGAAAAATTGAACTAATTAGTTTTGCTTATCCCCAAAAGAAATGGAGGCTGGGTGGGATAAGGATGCTTGAGAATCCATTAATTACTACCTTAAACTGCATTAAATTGTGTAGAGGATGCAATACTACTGGCCTCATTGCTGAAACTAGACTGTGAACATGGTAATATTTACACTGACATATTTCTCTGCTGACACAAAGATATAAAGAATGATCTGAGTCCACTGGCACATGAGAAATCTAATTTGTTGAAGCAGCATGAGATTAGTGATTAGAATAGCCTTCTTCAGCCAGACGATTACACCATCAAATGAGATGGACTACATTCATCGGTTACTGATAGTGATTGGAGTTGTAGCTACCAGGTATGGGAAGGCTGAGTTAAAATATAGCCCCAAATTTATTGAGTGAGCTCTTTTTCTAACTTACCTCACAGCTTCTACATGGATGGTTGAGACCACTTCTACACTTCTGAGTATCATGGTGAAAATGATAAAAATGTGGTATGCATTGAATAAATAAGTAATAATATCCCATACTACACAATTTAGAAATGCCTAACTCTATTCATGGGTTTATTATTACCAGTATTATCATATGTATGCACATGTTTATGAACTAATATTAATCTGTTAAAATCTTGGAACAAAATCAACCTTTCATCTCCCAGTGTACATTTTTAGTTCAAACTAATTTGTGAAAGATATTTTTTCATTACCTTTTGGTTCTCATTATCTTTCCAGGATATTGAAATTCAACCTTTAAGAGGTCCCTGTACTTTCAGACTGGACTAGAAAAAATGATTTCTTAAACTATTATTTTTCCCACTATGGATTACAGTAATCAGAAAACAAGTACCCAGTGATATGTTTTGTTAGTAGCATGTTTTCTCAGTGAATTTCTTGAAATTTTAGAAGCCCTCCCAAGGCTGGAAATGGTAATGTTTTATCCTCCACTATTTTCTATCCTATAGTTGTTGGACTTCTGATGTCTTTTCCAGTCCTACTAAAGCTACTTCAAATCCATATCCCTGGAGTCTAACCCCTTATATTCTCTGTCTTCTTCAGATCAATGACTGAGTTAATGTACAAATGTCCTAAGTCATAACAAAAGCTCTGTTTGTGTCCAGGATATAAAATGTTCTACTATAGTGATACATATATCCTCCAACATGCTCCTTTTGTTAGGCCCTTTTTAACGTATCATGCTATAGGGCATGAGTTGCAAAGTTTTATGTCAGCTGAAAGCCTGAAACCATCTCAGGCGCTGACCCTTACAAGCAGTTTGTCCCAGTGGGAATACCCTGGTGATTTCTTGAAGGTAGGTACAAATAGCATCTTCTATTGGTTGGCATATAGGCTACCCTTTTATTTTCCAAACAAAGAAAATCAAAATGATACTACCTTTTGGTGGTTTAAGTGCTGCTGTCCAGTTGAATTGCCACCTTTGATTTTCTTACAGACATGTGCCTTTTTTCCCTACTCTGCTGGAATGCTTCCCCCCTTCAATAACAGATAAAGAGACAGAGCAAGGACAAGAGGCTCCACAGAAACCTTCCTGGTTTCTCTGACTGTAAAGGAGTTGGGGGGAGGGGGAGGAGAACTGTACCTTCAGACTTGCAAGATTCTGTCAATGTAGCTTTACAATAAAGTAGAATTAGCGCATCTGTTGTGATTCCTATCTGGTTTATCCTGCAAGGCTGACAGAATGACTGAAGGTGTTTCTGTTCATACTGTGATTTACTATTAGCTTTGTCTGACACACATACTGAATCGGTTAACAGACATATGCCCCTCCCCAGTTATTCCCAGAGAAGGTTGTCCAATGTATTATCTGCACCATAGTCTGGCAGAAGATAATGAGATCACTTGCAGCTCGAAATACTTCCTTGTACTCTGCTTTTGAAGTAGCTAAGGCATAAAATCAGTGTCTGAATTCACAATCCTTTATAACTTATTTACTAAGTATATAGCCTATTCCCCCAAAAATGAGGATATCAACTCAGTTTAAACCCTGCCACAGATGCTTCTGACACATGCTTGCTGTACCAATGGAGATTATCTATATAAACAGTGTGGTGATAAATACTTGGCAATTTCTAATAATGGTTTTGTTTCAAGAATATTTTTGTTCAAGATCACTTTGTCTAGTTACAAAGGTTATTTGGGACTACAAAAACATTTACTGTAAATACATACACCCAGACCCAAATGATGTGATAACTGTTTATTCCTCCGCCCACCCCCAAAAATACCATCTGTTTCTCACAGAAATTATTATTGATGAGAGAAATACCTATACAAAACCCAATTCCAAGGCTCGCTCTTACTACATTTTAACCAGACACACTTATTACTAGTTTTTATAGTGTGGTCCTATGAACAGGGTCAAAATCCTCCATTTTAAGAGTATCAAATCACAATCTTTCTCCATGAAGAGCCAGTATAATATGTGTTCTTGACTAGGAAAGTATTTGCAAGGTTTGATTACATCATCGTTTCCTTTCTCATTTGGCAGGTAGGCAACAGTAGGTCTGGCTTGCCCACTGCAGCTAATCAATGTTTAAGACATTCTAAACTGCAGGACCTTAGCAGCGAATTGTCATGGAATTGAGGAATTTGATTGTCAGCCATTCTAGATTACTTGATTGAGTGAAGTTAACTTAATCCTGGCCATGACTGATTGAGTTTGGAGTTAAATTTAAGCCCCTGTGAATTAATTACTTAGGTCAATTAATCCCTATTTGCTGTACCTATTACATATGTACTATATGTGTTATAAGAACGAGGCCTAAGGGCATGACCCTACTCTGTTGCTTGGACATCTGAGAAGCCTTCTGGATACAATTGATTGGATAGATCAATATAGTACAGAACTTCATTAATTTTTACTTCCTATCCAAGTAAAAGCTGGCAGCTCCCTGGGAAAAAAGGTTATCTGATACTAACTAGTGTTTTCAGGGAATGTAACATATGGTGCAGCTATGGCTGAAATTAAGAAGTGTATTCTTCCATTTTATTGAAATATTAGATAAAAGTCCTGATTGCATGAAAAAGATTATGGTCAGGACCATTTGTCCCAAAGGTGTCAAGCATATGGTGAGGTGAAGTGGAGAGGGGAAAGAGAATGGAAGGGGAGAAGAGATAGGAAAGGAAAGATGTAAAAGATCTGAATTATTTGTTGATACAGCATATTTTTAGAATCACCTGACTCCGTAATGGTTCTGGGCATCTTAACAATTAAAAAAAGGAAGATCAGTATCAAAAGGGAACAATGAAAACTTTTCCTGAACCAAAAGGGTTCCATCAACTACCTTTGACCATGCCATGAGGAAAAGGCCAGCTTTTCAAGATTTGTTTAAAAGCACAAATGATAATGGACATTTGGATCTCTTGGGGATATTATTCCACAGGGCAGTGGCACCGATAGAGAAAGCATACTTCCTCGTCTTGCTAGATGATATTGTTTAATCATTGGAACCAAGAGCATATAAATTCATCTGGTCATACAGGATACATAGAAAACAAGATCAAAAGTTGGTCTGGTCTGGTGTAGTACAAATGAAGGTAATTGTAACAACTAAAATGTATGTCATTAAGTATGACTTCTATTGTAGTGGATGTACATAAAAGTTGGAGTTCCTTTGTTGATGATAGTTGCCTGTTATGATCCACTGAATAGTAATAATGGCAGACATCTAGTATGATTTTGGGGAGATATTATGCAATATTCTGAATGACTAAAATTAAGGGGAAATGTTACTCTGCAAGATGAACATGAATGGATGGGTAGGTCAGAGAATACAGAAAAAGTGTTGGGCCATTCAGAAATTAAAAAATGGGATTTTCATACATACTCGAGTCATAAATCGATTGTTTACCCAAGGCAAGAGAATGAATATCAATCTAAAAGCATAATTAATATCAGGATTCATCATGAAATACAGAATAAATTAGTGCAATATGCAAAAGTGTTATGTTTCTGAATGTCAAACATCATTTTTTGGCAATGTTAAGAATGGTCTTTCTAAAAAAATGAGTTTGGGGAAAAAATGAAAATAGAATATCTGAAGAAAGAAAAGGTATGCATCCTATGTGACAAAGGATTAGATGATAGATTAATCTCCCAGGGGAATGAAGGAAGAGTTGACATAAGGAAATATGATGGAAATTGCTTGGAAGAGACTGAAAAATCATGTGACAGAAGTACAGGGAGTTATGCCACTGGGAAATGGTGGAATGATGAAAGACTGCTTGCTGCTAAATGCAGGGAATGAGGAAAAGTTGTAATACAGAAAAACAATAGTTGTGAAGAATATAGCCAAGTAGAAGAAGGAATTAAAAAAGCAGAGAAAATGCAAGGTGATTTTAATGGAAATTGATAAAAATATTTTGGAAGGGGCAAAAAGGATTGGTTTTGTTTGTGGTGAAAATAACATTTTGAGGATGCTGATTATGTGAAAGTCCATTAATGGCATGCATCCTTTTCTTTTTCTCCTAAGAAACAAGTATTTTTCTGGAAAACTACAATGGACACAGCAAGTGAGGAAAGACCTATGCATAGTAATCCTTATCTATGAAGTCTCTCTATGCCCCATCATCTCAGAAGAACCTTTTTAAATTGCATCAAGATCACGGAAAATAATATCTATGTGCGCAGTGAGATCACACGTGGAATACTGTGAGCAATTCTGGTCACCATGAACCAAAAAAAGATGCTGAGGGCAGAGAAGAGAAAGCTTAGGGGAGACCTGATAGCCCTCTTCCAAGAGTTGAAGCGCTGTCACAGGGAAGAGAGGGTTGATTTATTTTCTCCATAGCACTTGAGAGTAAGACAAGAAATAATGGGTGGAAGTTCATCAGAGGGAGATCCAACCTATAAATAAAAAGGAATTTCCTACCAATGAAAATGATTAATTGATGAAACTGCTTGCCTCCCTGATTCATGGGTGCTACTCCGTTGCTGGAGGTTTTCAAGAAAAGATTGGACAACCATTTGTCTGGGATGGTATAAGGAGGCCTGGCTTGGGCAAGGAGTGGACTAGAACAGGAGTCGCCAAGCTTTTGGACCTCAGGGACCACCAAACTCATAATTTTAAATCCCAGGGACCACTAACTGGTTCTGTGGGTGTGGCCTAATTTGTGAGTGTGGCTTGGTGGTCATGTGACTGGCTGGGCATGGCTTGTATGTAAATATAAATATATAAATATTGAATTTTTTATAAAAAAGAGCAACTTTTACCCAAAATCAGGCAAAGCAGGCAGATTGAGTTGCTCACAGAATCATTCAGTGATCTATCTATCTGCCATCGGCTAGCTCAGTCTCTCAAATTTGCTGTGAGTCTGCACTGAATAATAGAACCTTCAGTCCTAAGGGAGGTTCGGCTGTGCTTAAAAGCAGAGCTGGAGATCTAAAGACTGGCTAGAAAGCAAGAAATCCAACCATTTCCTGCTTCCTAGCTAATCTAAATCTCCCCGCACAGCAGAACAGCTGATGGTCAGAAAAAGGAAAAAGAGCAATTTAGCAGACAAGTTTTCCGGATAAGGACTGAGTGGGCGGGGAGGGTTCCTGCAGGCCATGTGGGCTATGCAGCCTTGTGTTTCTGTGCAGCCTGGATTAATTGCTTTGGAGGGAGTGCTCTGGGGGTGAGATTTCTCTGTGGCCCACCAAAATTTTCTCACAGCCCACCAGTGGGCCGTGGCCCACCGGTTGGCGACCACTGGACTAGAAGACCTCCCAGATCCCTTTCAGCACCAGGATTACCATAAGTGTGTAATATGAATTCTTTTAATCTCTCATCTGCAGTCTGTGTAAATTAAATTAAAGCATGTAAAATTATGTTTACTTTTATTGTTTTATCTTGGCTGTTAGTCATTAATGAAAACCAATTTAGCTAAAGAAAGATAGCTATGAAAAGCTTCATGGTACAGAAATGGTTTCTACACAAAACATCTGGAGCAAGCGAGCATCATCTCACCAGTGAAGTCTGATGCTTAAGTGCTGGTGAATCAGGTCATAGAGAATAATATACTAAGGGAGCTTTATGTAATGGCATTTATCTATTTCCATATAACCTCTGGTTTTCTGCTCCAGTGCACTCCATGCCACCAGTTCAAAGAGGAAGACATATCAACTGGCCAAATAGAAATGGTTTTATTCCTAAACACTAATGGCACATTTATGAAATCAATTTTTTTTTAGAAAAAAACCATGCAAATATATTATTTATCCTTATTTCTTGCAAGGCTACAGGAAGGTATTTACATCCGAGGGCAGTCTACTGAGCTATCCTGCTTGGTCCAGACACCGAGGTGGGGAGATGGATGCAAATTGGAAAGGGGGAGGGGGGGAAGCAAACGTCGGACGGCAGCTCTGTGCCCGGCGGGTGTATTAAAAGAGAAACAACTGGTCACAATATATTAAAATCCCGAAGGATTCATCCAGGCCTGGGGTTACGTGAATAGTGGGCGATGCCTACGGTTTCCAAGAGAGGTCCGCGTGAACTTGGGAGCGAGGCGCCCTAGTGACCGTTCGCTGGAGAGGAAAGTCCCCCCGGTCCTTTGACTGGCTGCGATCTGTCCCTCCTTTCGCCTCGCCCACAGGCGCCGTCTGTAAGCGCTCTCTCCAGACTGAGGGAGGGAGGAAGGGCGGGGAACGCCGACCGGTTTTAATCTCCCGGGGAGGATTCCTCAGCTCTCCTCATCCTCCCCCAACCTTCCTCCTCCCGCCGCTCACGAGCACTTCAGCGGAGTCCCCACGGCTGACTTCCCCTCCCTCGTTTTCCCCGCCCCGTCGCTAGCTGGAGGGGGCGGGCTGGGGCCGGGGCCGGGGCTGAGGCGGAGCTGGGCGGCTGGCCAAGGTGGCTCCAGGCGGGGCCGGGCTAGCCCGTGGCGTTTGTTTCCCCTGGCAAGAAGAAGCGCTGCTTCTCGACCCGCTGCGCTTTGTGTGCGCACAAGCGGGAGTGACTCGGCGACAAGGCGTGAGCTCAGAGCGGGCTGCAAGTAAGGGGAAGGCGGCGGCGGCGGCAGCACCACTATGAGCGGGGTCGGGGCGGCGGCCAGCGTCGCTGCCGCTTCTCTTCTGGTCGGGAAAAGCGAGAAACTGGACGAGGCTCAAGCGCTGGCCCGCAGCTGCGCTGGAAGACCCGACTTTCAGCCTTGCGATGGGCTGTCGCTGTGCGCCACACACAGTCACGGCCGCTGCTTCCGTCTGCACTGGTGCTGCCATCTGGGCTGGTGCCATTGTGAGTACCGAGGGCGAGGGGGCTGGGATGGGCGCGGCGGATGGGACGGGAGAAAGCAAACCGGGAGAAGGAGGGATTTGGCGGGTCCCCGCAAGCCGCTGTGCCCTGCAAGATGTTCCGCGCTGTTGTAGGGAACCCCCTGGCTGATCCGTGGCGAGGCGGCGGGCGGAGATGTGTGGAGCCTTGGGGAAAGGGGAGAGCTCGGCTAACCCCCCTCGGTAGTCCTGAGGGGGAGAACCGAAACCCTTTGGTGGGTTTCGGATTGGGGCTTTTCCTCACACCGCTTCGAGGGGAAGCTGGGCTCTTGCCTGCTTTCTGTCCCCCTCGTCTCGAAGCCCTGATGCCCGGAGGGAAGATTTGACGAGGGATCAGGCGTGACAGATAGCACAGTGGCCTCAGGAGCCCAGATGGGTTTCTGTGTTCTCCCGGGAAAGAGCGTTCTCCTCAGGGCTTTTGACGAAGACAAGCTAAGGAAGGAGTGGACTGGATCTGCGGTGTGTTGGGGTTGGGTGGGTGGGGAGGTAGGTAGGTAAAATGTCTAAGTGTAGCTGGGGAGGGCTCAGCGCCGATCGCGCCAATCGCGCCGCGCGATCGGCTGAGTGCTGCGGGCATCCCGGGGCCCCGATCGTCGCGCAGCGTCGTAGCGGGGAAGACGCACCCGCTACATAAGGAATACATTCCTCCTCTTCACCGTTTACCTTTTCGCTAGATCTTGATTGGTGGGGGGGGGGCAATGAAAGGTAGCAAACCACTTAGTTAAGCCACCCATAGCTATCAGAAGCAGCTTAACTCTTTTTTTTTTTTACACTATACTATAACTGCTGAAGTCATAAATTCCTGTATTAGACAAGTAGAGTCCCCCTTCAGCACCAAGGGCAGTAAAACCTCTTGGCTTTTCCCCATTCACTCTTTTCTTTATTTAGAGAACACATGCGGCCCTCCTGATGTAGCCCCAATCAGTATTAATCAACGTTGAGGGATGGTGGGAATTGCAGCACTCTAAACCTCGAGCCAATTGTTGTAGTTTGCATAGAATAATGTAAATAATAGTAAGGGAAGCTTGATGTTGGATTATAAGATAAAGGCCATTCACATCTCTTCTGTGGCTGCATATGTAATTTGATATATAGCTTGAAGAATTGGTCTGAGGTTGTCATAGAATGGTTTTATGCTTAATACTAGCTCTCTAGTTTTCGAGTTACTGTTTTCCCCCATTCCCTTAGTTTGAATGTAAATAAAGAAGGTTGTTGGCTCATCTTTTCTTTGTGTCGAGATTAAATTTTCTAATTGGCTGATAGCTCCTTAATGGTTTATGATCATCTAGACTAGAGTAAAAGATGGGACACCAAGGGGGGGGAGTTACAAAATGTAAACATATAACTTATTCCCCACTTTTATCTGCAGGGGAAATGGCAATAAACAGAAGTAATGTTATCTGTCTGGAGCTAGTCACAAACCAAATGTCAGCAGCTTGCTGTAGCCACTTCATTGCCCAGAGCCAGAAAACTGGAAGTCGGAGCATGGGGCTTGTTGCAGCAGATAAATAGCACTTTATGTTTTCTCTGTAAGGATGCCATTGTTCTCATTCAAAGCTCCAAAGGTTTTCTCCCCATTCATAGGCACAGCATCATCTGCTAGACTCAAATTCTAGGACTTGTGCAAATTATAATAATGCGCACATTATTTTGTTTTCTGTTTTTTAAAGTATTTTTCATTTGTAAATTAGAAGTTATTTTGCCTCAGTCTGAAAGCTGCCTAGCTCAAAAGAAAGTATACAATTATCAGTTCATTGCACCTGTCCAAATCTGAATTTCTACTTGTTTTGGTGTTCTCGTGTTTTCATCAGTTTTTCTTTTCTAGTAGTGCATCGATATGCTAGCAAATGGCAATAAAACATACAATTCTTCTGAGATGATGAGTAAGGGCAGGATGAAATTTGACATCTTCCCTGTGTCTTGATTGCAGAAGTATCCTATTGATTACTATTCTTGAATTATATGTTATCTTCCTTTCTGGTACTATGTTCAGCATTAAACTCTGAGCAGACCAGTTTTCTTCAAAGAATGAATTATGTAATCCATAGTAGTGTTCACTGATTGCTCAAGATAATGTTTTTATTTGCAGGCTATCAAGCAATCAAACCTATCTGAATTTGCTGCTTTAATGCTTCTGATCAAAGGGCTGAGTTTATTTGCTCCACTTTCAAGCACTATAGTCACAGCAGGATGGGCATCTTCTAAAATCCAAATTGTGTTTCTGTAAGGCAAGGCTGTGTGAAAGCATTCAGTACAAGGGATCCCATGTATGACTGAACTTAGAATTTCTGCACAGGCCTCCTGCATCTACTCACTAAAAACATCTCAGGTTTTCTTTTACAATATATATCCAAGTGGAATTCACAACAAAAATTATGTCAGATTTGGCTTTTTGCTTTTGGTAGTACTATACTCCAATGAGGCCAACTGATTATGTGCCATTAAGTTAGGGTTGATTTTTATCAAACACACAGAGAGGCAAAATGGTATCTATAGTGGTCCAGATTATGCCCCTCTCATTTCTTGGAAGAGCTAGAAAATAGGCCTGCCCCAAACACAAGCACAATTACCAGGAATTGTAAAGACTTTGAACTAAATGAAGCAATAATGTTATTCAGTTTTGAATTGGAACATGTTCTCTTATTTCTGGGATAGATTCCATGTGTCTGTTCACATATTTTTGTAAGGACAGAGCCTTGAGAGAGGGTTTGCCAGTGAAGAGGCAAAAATAGATGTATAGAATGATATGTCATGTTTTGCATCCCTCCCTGGGGAAGAAACAGGGCTTAAGCACAGCTGTAACTATAGGTCAAAAACAGCAAGGAATGCAAATGTCTTCTTAGAGGGTTATACGAAGGCAACACTTTCTAGGAACTTCAGGGGAAAATGATAGATGATGATAATAATGATATTCAATTAAAACTTTGGGTTTGGTTGGTTGGAGTTTTTTTTTTTAAATCTTATATGTGAAGGTTCCCTTAGGAGATGAAAATGTTCAGAAATCCAAGGAAGACTTTGAAGTACCACAAAGTCTTCCTTAGATTTCTGATTCTTCTTTTTACCTCTTGAGAAAAACAGATGCAAATAGTTATAAAATCTTCTCATGGGTTTAGCAAGTAAACACAGTCCCCTCAGGAATATTGCATAATTAAATATATTTTTAGTCAAGAAATTATTTACAATTTCCAGATGTGGGTAATAGATAATGAGAATATATGTATGCATTTATTCAATTACAATTAATTTTTCTGCTTGGAGTTAATTGGGCATTAGTTTTGGAAAGTTTTCAAGGTATAGCAAAGGAACATTTTTACTTTACTTTTTTTGGGGGGGACAAAGCTATGCCTGACTAATTTTACAATTTTAATATATATTGCCTTTAGGGCTCCATAAAATTTTTCAGGTCTTTTTTTTTTTAGAAAATTGCATGTTAGCTTCATATTATATGGCCTCGGCATGCCTATAGCCTGGCAATATAATCCATCTGGACCCATGGTATGCTGAGCAGAGAGATATTTGCTATCAACTAAGAGTTGATTTGGGACCAATTTCATATTATTTGAAGGGATCTCTCAATTTTAATTTATTATAATTAGAAATGTAACTGAAACCAAACTAGAATTAGAACTTTTTAATATTTGAATAAATCATAGAACAGAAGTTGATGGTTGGAGTTAAACTGAAAGACAGATGGAAATAAAGCTTTTATCTCATTTTGCTAATTAATCTCCCAGGTTTATTAATAAGTGTGGTTTATAAACATGAAGATGCTATACTGTAATTCTACTATTTATGTGCAGCATTTCTGACACAGTGATGTTTCCTGATTTTTTTGGGTATGGAACATTTCTTATACGGAAATCCTATGTTGTAAATATTTGTTTAAAATACTTTTTGATTGCCCATCTTGTAATGGCTCACGACAATAAAAGCCAAATACAATAAAAAAAACCAATGCACCTGATTCACAGTCTGTAGCCCATGAAACAATATAGGTAGTTAATCTAAAAGCTCAAACTTACTACTGAGTTGTAGCAGAGTAGGAAATGTGTAACTCTCTAGATGCCAATAAAATGCATTTCGCAGCATCCTTAATCTTGAAGGGCTGCTGGGGGGTGCTGTTTATGAAGGTTTGGAAGACCAGTGATTACCGTTCTTGGATTATGAGGTTTATGCTAGGAATACACTTTAGGATATTTCTGATATATTTTTGGTCTCCAGAATCTGAGATAACCAATAATCTTTGCATGTTTTAGTATGGCCCCAAATGTTTGCAGGCTTATATTTTATTTTTTGCCTTGTAGTACTACAATTCACTGGATGTAATGGGTTTCCCATAATGAATGTTCTCTATTGCAGAGGGAACTTCAAAACTTTTTGATTTTGTTACAGTATTACATATATTTTTTTTATCTCTCAGAGTGGCCTTTATTCTCCAAATGTGTCAGATTATACTTTCTGTGTATTTTTCAGTGATATTTTCCTTATAGAAGTTCTATCTATTATAGCAAGTTAGGAAAGATTGCCCCAAAAATATGTTATGCTTCATTCTGTTCGGATCTACTCAGTTTTGTTATAGTATTTAGGCTATTAGAAATAGCTGTGTAAGGTAATTTTTGAAATATTAATAATCACCTGACAATTTTGAAACACATCTTTGTCTGTGTATTGCACTTTTTCAATTCATGCTATTAAAGAAAGAAAGCTCTTATTTGAGCGAATCTTAGAAAGAACATAATATTGTCTAACAATTTTTTAAAAGAGCAAATAATTATTATTTCAGCTACCAAAAATCTTTTTCTGCTGAGAATTTCCAACCAGTGCAAGGTATTTCTAACTGGTAGATTCTTAATTTATATATGTTATTAAAATCTGATTTGATATGTTAGATTGATATCCCACCCTTTTTCTTGAAGGACATAGCATACCCTCCTCTACTTTTCCCTCACAAAAACTACTCTGTGAGATAGACTAAGTGGTGAGGGAGTGGCTTGGTCAAAGACAAACAACCACTACACCACACTAGCTCTCATAAAAGTATATGTTTGGTTGAAACAATGAAAAATGCAATTAATTGCATTAATAAGGTAACACAGATATGTTATCTTATTAATGCAATGCAGAAATATTTTTGGCAATAGTTTGATATAATTTTGGAAGGTAATTCATAGCAATGTTTCCATCCAATAATTTACACACTTGACTAATAATAATATTGTAAATTCATTAAGCTATTCCATGATATTGCTGAGCAGATTCTTGAACATATAGTAGTTATAAATTGGAAGCAAGTTGAATGTGGAAACTGTTAGGAATTAATTAGAATTTAACTGATCAAGTGAATATCTTTTTCACAGCTCACACCTGCTTATGCTATTCTGTACTTCTGTTTACATTTATGATGAAGGAAAAGGAAGTGGGGTTGTACAAGTGGCAAGTATGAACAGATGTGGAACAAAATCAAGGATTAAAATCAAACCTCCATTTCATTTTTCCATAGAGGAGGATTAATTTTACATAATGCATTGATTTTTACTTTAGAGTTTGATAATAGGTTTTTCTCCAAGTAAGAACCAGGGTTGTTTTTTTTTTTTGGTAAATGAACACAGTGGTATGCAAAAAACCAATACATTTCCTGTACTAACTTTTTCAAGTATTATCTTTTATCAATCCATTAGTAAAAAGCAGCCTTTTAGCATATTCAACTTTATGCAACTCAAGAATTTCGTATTAGACATTACTTTGTTTAATTGTAAAACAAATACAATTATACAATCATGTATAGCTGTTATTTTGTTAAGGCATTTATTTATTTTTCTCTCTCTCTCTCATCTATCCATGCATATATACAGTACATGTACAGGCATGCGCGCACACACACACACCAATAAACATATACACACAGAGAGACACTTTAATATATTTCTAAGTTTGGGGGATGTTATTATGATTTTATAATCATATTAAGGTTACCATTAAAGAACCTACTTTGCAAAGATATTTAGCAACTGTGAATTCAGAAAGCATTTTTCACATGTATAAAATTGAGTTCAGGAAATATTTTAAAGGCTATCTGGTCTGTTTCAAGAATGAATGCATTTTAAGACTTGCAGGGACCATTCTCACCACACATCAGTTCATTATTCACTTGATGGTATTCACTTCTGCTACCCAGATTGAAATGCTTGTATAAAAAAAATGCAGTGATTCAATGTATAATATAATGGCTCAATGGTATTTTTCTTAAACCCTTCCCTTCTACTAGTTAATGAGCCTCAGTATTACAAAATGGCATATTAATTACTTTTTCACTCTACTATTATTTGAAAATATTTTTATTTTGATACACTGAAAAATTACATTCAGATAAACACTTCTGAAATATATGTAAAGATTTTCTTAATAAATTATCCCTTTTTTGGTGAATATTTTGAACCAGTCATGACATGAAACTATTAACATGACTAAAGAAAATAAAACAATAGAAATGTGAATTAACATAATGTCTTTAATTTTTACTTCAGAATCTCACTTGTGATCATCTAACATTTTAGTTTGGATTTAATTTTATGTGTCTGTTGCTGAGAAAATAAAGATGTCTGCAAGGATTCTTAAGATTCTTCACATATCCATGATTTCTCAAATGTAGACAAATGTATAAGGTCTTATTTTACAAGTTACATATTAAAACACTTTACCTTTACCACAAAGATGGCAATATCAAATGATGCAAAATAAAAAGGTTGTAATACTTATCATCCTTCTGTACTGGTAATACTAACTGGCCATGGTAACAGAACAGATGGATTTTTTGATTGAATAAACAAGGAAATTCTTTTCACACTTATGTTGCACTTAGGAAGCTTCTTGCCCTACTTTTTCATAAATGTTGCATTTTTGCTATTCAGATTCATAGCTCTAGAAACCATAATGTGGAATAAGAAATCACAACCCTGCTACTTTACTCAAATGCATTTGAAGATTCCTCAAAGATATTGTAAGGTAATGTATGGATAGTTAAAATGTATGATATTGGAATATATTAATTTAGGGTATGTATATATTTATATCTTGGATTTACTTTTATTGAGAGATAATCTGATTAATAATTATTATTATAAAAGAAAAGCATTTCATTTTTGTCAATTAATGCTCAAATTATTGGGTTTCAGCATACTGGTATCTGGGCCTGTGCTGTTGTGTGACTTCATCCAGCATGCCATGACATTAAATTGATGTAGCCTGGCAAAGCAGGTCTCAGTTGACTTTATTCTGAAAAGATATGTTAAAAATTGCACTGTAAGTGGAATCATTATATTAAACTTCATAGATTTATATAGCAATCCTGCTATATTCAATTGGACTTGTCTCTTAATAACTAATGTAACAGTTTATATCTATGATCATGTCCATATAATTAAAATATTGTTAAGAAAAAGGTATGCTTTTGTTCTCTACATGACATGTGTATGAGAGCAAACAAGCATCATTTTATAAGAGATATGCTACACTTCGAAGGATGTTTTCATGGGACCTTATGTTTGGGGCGAAATCAGTTTTATCTCCAATTTCTTCAGTATTGCATACATGAAAATGAAATATTAGAGACTTTTTAAATGTATATGTTAAAGGGAATAACTATTGATATAATTTTAAGAGTCCTGCCCTAACCATAGCATACAGACCCCACTGATACAGAAAATTGTCTATTTTCTAGGATTTGTATAGGTAATCAGTGCATGTACCTATAGTAATACAATTTAAGGCCACAGGTAGTATGGGCTTAGAGTGAGGGATTTGGTCATACAAAGTGGGTACTGGGCAGGGCTCTATAATATAAAGGGAGATAATCTATATTGATTTCACCTATATATCAAGTGTCTTTTTTTAAAAACTGTATTAAATCAAAGTTAAGTCCATCTTTTTTTTTCTGCTTCAAACTATGCCATTAATTTTAGATGTTTTGTTTACAAGGGATTATGGTAATGTAAAAATGTCACCGGAGACTATATAGAGCTTTAGGGCCTCAAAAGTTAGTTGATAACTGCAAACATTTCAAGGAGAACTAGAGTGGTCCAAGAAGGTAATTATAGAAATGAGCTGTTATGCTTTTCTCCCTTGCTTTGATGGGCAATAGAAGTTTATAGGAAGTTCACATATTCTGAAACTGGATCTCAGAAGACAGCAGGGAGCTGAGTGTGCTAAATGCTTGAAATCCAATAGCATTAAAAGTTCGCCATAATTATTAATGGGAAACTGGAATTTATCAACTAATGCTGTGAAGCTTCAGTTGATTAACTCAGCCTATATCATATATTTATGGCGACTCCTTCTAAGGAAACTAGACCTCTTGTGAACCCTTGAATCCCTAAAAGGTCTCACTATTCAGAAATGGAGTCCATGTGCAAAACAATACAATTTCCCAATTTTCACATTCCCACAAGCCCCCTCCCCTTTCCTCCCTGTTTGCTGTCTATCTTGAATCCAAAAAGTAAAGGGTCTCCTTTGGAGACATTAAATTATCCACCGTTTTCCAATTCAGGCTTGTACACTTTAGTGTTCAAAAGTGTTATCTGCAATATTATGGAAATTGCTCTGGGCACAAACAGTAATTCTCATTTTCTCTGATAGGTTACTTTGGGTTATTTTCTAACTTTTTCCCCGGTGGGTCTAGAGGGGCAATATTGAAGTGCTATCTCCACACAGAAAAACAAAATATCTGTTTATGGAGAAGGAAGCAGAGTTGCATTTATCATGTTTGTGTTGGAAAGCAATATTTTCATTGCAGGGCAGAAGTGGGAGGAGAACACTGTTCTATAAGGAACCATAATCTAATCGATCCTTTTAAACATCATAGAATCTCAGAGTTTTCATCTATGAACAATATTCAGTCCCGTTTATGCCAAATTACAAAAGGCTTGTGGAAGGCAGGATGTGTTTCAGGGAAAAAGTTGTTTTTAGAAAAAAAGCATACTCTTCCAAATTGCATTTATTTTCCAATTACTTGTAAATATTTGCCCATCTTTAAATAATCAGATAGTAGTAATTAACTTCTGCTTATCTATCTAGTTATTGGAGGGGTTTATAAACAAACCCAGATTTTCACAAGCTGTAGCCATATGTCTGCTATTCTTAGAGTTACTTTTGAATCAGTATGTTCTCAGTGTCATCTTCTGCTATCAGATCAGAAAACATACCCTTAGTTTCTACAAAATTCTACAATATCAGAATGAGCATGCATTTATATTGGGTCATTATCAAAATGTACTCTACCAGCTGCCCTCGGTCATCAGAATATCCCACTGGCAACTAGAGAGAAGGTCTTCTTGATGATGAACCCCTGCATTTCGACGTCTTTCTATTTTCCAGTGATTCTTGCCTGGTAGCCACTTCATTATCCTGCCACCAAACAAGAATAGTTTTATTTTGTTTTTCTAGGTACCTGCACTAAGCTACATTTTTTTGTTTTATATATATTACAGTTTTTAACGTCTGTTTTTCCATATCACGTGTTTGTCAAATGTTCCCTAAAAGCAAAGGGTAGCATTTTCAGTTATAAACAAAAAGAAGGAACTGTGATCGTGTAGAATGCACTTTTACCAATCTGAAATAAAATGTGTAGTGCCATCTGTTGGATGGTAAACAGATAGTCAATTGTCATCTTTCTCTTATCATGAAAGAATAAAGATAATTGTCGTTTATGTGGACAATTTATATCAGTGTTTGTCAAACTGGGCAACTTTTAAGTTGTGTAGACTTTAGTGCCCAGAATTCCCTAGCTGGTATGCTCTATTATTTGCGTAGGCTTAGATTATACAGGTGCTTCCTCACAAGATTTTTATTACACAAATACTCTATGTTTTTCACAAAAATTAACACTGGTTCAGGCAAAGTTGTTTTCCATCTGTAACCCTCCCAGTTTTCCCCCTGCTTCTTCCATCAGTTTTCTTTTCAGAAAATCCATTAAAAGGAGAATAATAAAATACCTACACAATTCTTTTTATTGATAGGAGCTTTTCTACTGAAAATTTAAAAAGTACCGTGCACAATTACAGTTATTTTAAATAATTATAAAATTGGAGCCTTCTATTGAACTGTGGGGTGAAACAATTTCAGTGCCATTCCGACCAAATGTGCATAAACGGACTGCTATTGTGCCCTGTCAGCAGGAAATGCTGCCTGTGTTATGGATACAACTGAATGAAAAAAGGGACGTGGAAGAAAAGGAAGTGAAAGAAATTAAAGATAAAAGCAGAATGACAACAGGAAGAGAAACTATGACTCTTGTATGAAAACCTGTTAAAATATTACCCAACAGAATGAATGGAAATATGAAAAAAAAAATGTTAAAGTTTAATATTTAATGTTTAAGTTTAAGAGAAATACATTGTGTATTCTATATAGAGAGAACTGCAGAGTAGAAAGACTAGTAGTGGTGTTCTAGCAGTTAAGGCACTAGGTAAGAAATGAAGAAAATATGAGTTCTAATTCTGCCTTAGGCATGGAAGTCAACAAGGTGACTTTGGACCAGTTGTTCTGTCTCAGGCCATGAGAGAGTGAGGCTCAGTGACACTTGGTTTTGATCCAGGAAAAGGAAAAAAAACCTGCACTTGTGGCAAAATGCTAGGAAGAAAAAGAAAGAATAGCTACAAAGAACGCACAGTAGTCAAAGAGAGCAAAGACTGTTAAAACTGAATGATGCATATAAAATACAGTATAGCATTTTTGATGGAAAAAAAAACTTTGGGAAGTGGATGAAAGAACTAAATACTTCAGCAGAGGGACTAGAGTTAAAATGTAAAAAAATTATTATGAAACTGAAGTGAGGATATGCCTGCTGGGAGTATGTTAGACATGGAAACAGGATTGAAAAAGAGTAGAACTAAAAAGAATGATGCAAATGTGTTAGTGTATCCAAGAAGTAAAATATTGAAAAAGAAGCCATACACAATTAATTTTAAGACTACAAGCATAGCTGTTGTAATTGAAGAAAAGTTGACATATGGATGTGGTTTGCTTATAACTGTGTATCTTGTTTAATATGTGTGTCAAGACTATTTATATTTGATGATTGAGGAATGTGATTACTGCTCTGAGAGATTGGGGAGAGCATGAGTGAATATAAAAAGCTCAGGAACAGGAGGTTCAATTTATTAAGTGTGTCTGGGAAGATGTTGAGCAGAATTATGATTTTGTCCAATTTTTATGTAGACGTATGTTTTTTGTATGTTAGGAGAAACCAAAAAAATGAACCCAGTAAGAATATGTTATTAAGCAGTGTGTGTTAAATCAAATCATATAAAATAAAATAATAATTTCTGAATGTGGTCTGAAGATATAAAAGTGAGGGACCAATGCAAAATAAATGCAATGAGTTCATTTAATTATTTAGACAGAATGAATGACAACCAAACCCTAAAACAAATTAATGAAGGAAGACCAAATGGTTTCAGAGGAAGAGGAATATAATGAAAGTTATGTTGGGATGAAGTTGATAACATATTCAAGGAGAAGTGAAGAAATGTAAATGAATTGATGTTTGGACATGCTGGAAAAAGGGATGCTTTGTAAGGATAGGAAGGTATAGAGAAATGTTGACACAATTTTGCTAATATTAATAAATTGATTTTGTTGATTGGGGAAAAGTTATTATTTACATTTATTGGTGACTGGTAGCCACTTACAGACTTTCTGGATAAAATTAGAAAAATGATTTTGGGATTTAGGGTTTTGATGATTAGGACAGATTATAAAAATAATAGTATAGGTTTGATGTAACCTTATAGAGTGAGTTCTATTTATAATTGCTTATGAAAACCATCAGAAGCCGCTTCTTTGCATCTTATTCCTTCTTTCATTTCTAATTTGAACTTTTTTCTTGCACTTTTTTCTTTCTCTTTTCTTTTTTCCTCTTTACTTTATATTGCTTGTTTCAGTCTTTACCTTTTTATTTAAACATTTTAATAAAATTACATTAAAAAGTTGAAGATATAGAGAAATATAGCAATCGGTTGTGTAAATTACATTGTTATTTTTCCCCTTTCCTTTTATTGTATCACCCTTTATTATTTTATTTTAAAATACTACTACTTTATACTTTTCTGTGCTTTACATAATGTTGCTTGCACTGGCATTACTTCCTTCTAGGTATTGAAGGTTTTTTTTTTAGAACATATAATAAGAAGGGCTACATACATAAGCAGAAGTATATGATTCTATTGAAAAGAAACAAAAATCAGCAATAACTCTATCTACTACTACTGCCTCTGCACAGTTTATCATTCTTGCTTCCAGATTCTGGAAGTTATCACTCCTACTCTCCATTTATTTTTCATGTTTTTACTCCAACTGTAATCCAGAGATTCTCAGCTGCTTATACAGATTGTAAAACTCAAGTAAACATTCATGGTGTAATAATATACATAGACACAATAAAACTATACTGTCAAAACATAAAGCTACAAACAATACAAACAGAAAGTAAAGATGGTATGATCAAATCGGGAGAAGACCAACTCTGCCTTTTAAAGTTTCTGAAACATCAACAAGGAGGGGGCTATTCTGAATATAACCAGGAGGCCGTTCCATAGGGTCAAAGTACCATGGAAAAGCAGTACCTTTTCACTGCAATAGCTCACACCGCCCAAAAATGTGGGAACAATAACAGTGTTCCTCCCTTTGCTTTAATTGTTCAGACAATATTGGTTGGAGGAGGTGATGGCACTGAGTCTTAAAGGGATGTATAAGTTAAAACCAGTACTTTAAATTGTACCTGCAAACCAATTAACAACCAATGAAGGATCTGCAAAATCAATATTATATGTTCCTGACAATGCCAGAAAGCTTGTGAGACCATTTTGGACCAATTGTAATTTCTAACAAGTTTTTAAGGATAGAGCCAAATATAACATGTTACAGAAGCCCAGCTAGGTAATAATAAGAGCATGAGTTACTGTAGGTAAACACTTCTACCTCAGGTAGAGTTGCAAGTTGCAACTCATGCACTACCAAACATGGGCATAGTCCTCTTTGGCCACAGTTTCTACGTAGCTGCTGTTCCAGCAGGGGCTGGGAGGCCAGAAGGAGCTCCAAGTTATGAATCTGCTCCCCTGGTAGGCATTACTTGCTAGTCAAGGAGCAACTCTGGTGGTGACAGAGAACCCTGAAATATCAACAGAAAATTATTCATTCCCAGTTCTCTCTGTGTTCACTATACAGTCAGCCAGATATTTAGATTGTATTGAGCCCTTCCCAAGGACCAGGGATAGGCAGATTTTGTTTGATGGCATTAAAGGTATGTTCAGGATGTAAGCAGTTCCGAGTAAAGCTGCCTTTTGCAACTGATGGTGATTTTGTCAATTGATGAAGGCATTAAGTGGTGTTCCTGATGTTTTGGGATTGCATCTGAGGTGCCTGTTACAATTAGTATTATATTTGCTTTGTTGCTACAGGCATCCTATTTGCAGGTATTTGTATTCTATGATTTTCTCCAGTTCTTTCTCTTTTATTCTGCAAATCCTCCCAGAATGTAAGCTGTTCCAAGTAAAGCTGCCTTTTGCAATTGATTGATGGTTCTTTTTTATTTCAATATCCTTTTCCTTGATCATGCTTTTATACAGCATAGTCAATGCAATCCTATTTTCTTCTTACTTGGCTTAATTATCAGAATACTAGTGGCTTTCACGGCTTTAAAATCTCTTCATTTCCTGTCTTAAAATGTCTTGTTAACAACTGCAGCCACAACCACCACTGGTGGCATAAAGGGAAAAAAAAACACTGACAAAAGGCTTAGTTGTATAACAATTTGTCTAAAATGAAAGAATGTCAAGGGGGAGGGGGGGCGGAAGGGGGAATCTACTATTTTATAGAATATTTATTTTCTTGACTGAGAGGAAACAAATGATAAGTGTATGGAAAAATGCTAAGGAGCTGCCAGCCAGATGCCTTCAGGAGGCCTATAAGCTTGTTTCGGCATCTGGCATTCAATAGCATTTTTTTCATGATCTAATTAATTTCTATAAAGTAAATTTTAATTGTAATAATTCTTTTCATATTTTTTTCAGGTAAATATGTTTATCAGCCTATGACTCCAGTAGAACAACTTCCAAGTACTGAAATACCTATTCGGCCTCGAGGAACCATAAACACTATTCAGATAGCTGTCTCCCTCACAGAACACTTTTTGAAGTTTGCACCTGTCTTCCAAGCCCCATTACCACCAGACTCCCCACGGTTTTGCACAATTTCAGACCTCTTTATTGACAATTACCGTGTGAAATGCATCAATGGGAAGATGTGTTATGTGCAGAGGCAACCTCCTGCTCTCTCCTATAAGTTGAAGCCCCAGGAGGTCCCCACACGCAATGCCTTAATTTTGAGAGAGAATAACACACCAAAAATAGATCATTGCTCATCCCCTTCCAGTTCTGAGGATTCTGGGATCAATGCTGTTGGGGCTCATTATGTAGAGTCATGTGACGAAGACACAGAAGAAGGAGCAGAGCTAAGTTCAGAAGAGGATTATAGTCCAGACAGTAGCTGGGAGCCAGATGAGTGTCCCCTTCTATCACCTTCACAGTGTGAACTAGAAGTAATTGAAACCATAGAAACCACAGTGTGAAATTTGGAGCTGGGAGCTAGTTAGGCATATTAAAATAACACTGGTTTTCTAACATTTATACTGGCATTTTTGACAGGTCCTTTTTTGCAGTGTACTTGATATCCCTCAAGGAACACAGTGACAATATTTAGCCATCTGTGAATTAATTCCTTGATACTCATTCTATCAATGAATGTCCAGGAACCTTGCTGTATAGCTCAAAAGATACCAGAATTGACATCTTTAGTTACAGACTAAACCTCATCATCATGAACAACAGCTAAATTGCAATGGCCAGATTATCTTGTAAATGAATGATTTTCAGACTTTGGTCTCTAGTTACTTTAGCAAAACCTGGATCCCAGCATGATACAAACACACACTTTTCCCCAAGAAGGACATTTGTGTGTTTACAGGCATTCTCTTATTATGAATCAGTTCAATTTTATTATGGTCATAGACTGCATAACTGTTACTATATTATGTATGGTAGTCTAGAAATTAAGAGTATCAGTGGCTTACACCACGTCCTACAATCTTTTCAGGTAACCTGTGGTCTATACATACCACTGATTAAGAACCCTCTTTGAAAGTCAGTATCTACTCTAAAAATAAGCAATTGGTTGGGGATTTCTCATTTGGAATAAGGATTTAGCCTTTTGTGCATTTGCTGAGTATCAATAGGAGGTTAGCCATACCTTTGATGAGCAGAGCTAAATCCATAAGCAAATATTCTTTATCTATGTGTATTATTTTATGTAGGAGACAAGAAGCCATGGCTCTCCCCACTAGCTCAGATGTTAGGTATATCTTTCAAAATGACCTGTATACACTAACCTCTTTTGCCAGCTACAGAGTAACTCAGGAGATTGCCAGCATAAGCACAATACTCAGCCAATATAACTGAAACTGTTTCTATAATAAGAACATGTCAGAGAGGCTTGAATTAAAATCCTTCAAGGGATACATTATTACACTGCCAACTGACCGTTATATATCATTCCACTGATATATAATCTGACTTTAAATATTTAAATTATTTTCTGTATTAAAACAGAGAACAAGCTGGATTTTATCATAGAAACAAAGCATATACGAAAGAGCTACTCATCTGCAATAGGTTATACAGAGATTGCAATTTCAGTGTATATTCTCATAATGAAAATTAGGATTATTTTTTAGATCAGCCAAATATAGCCTGGCTTGGTATTTACCCATCGTAAGACAACAAAAACAAAAAACAAAATAGGAAAGGGAAAGGGGGGGTGGGAGGTTAAGCCTTCTGCTCCCAGCAAAGGGCAGCCATAAACTTGTGAAGTTTAGGAAAATCAGGAAAACTAATCAGGATATGTTGCAGTATCTGTTTTAGAGAGATTAACACAGCCTTTTTTGCTATGGATATATTCAATCAATGCACTTCCAAGCTAAGAACAATTGGTATATGGTAAATGGTAAATGGTATATGAACTGACTTAAGAAAGTATTTCAGTATAGACCTAGGGCAATACAATTTAATAGTTCCATTTATTAATCTGTACATTTGATGACTCGGGATTTACATTTAGTACTGGGTCTATTCTATTATCTGTTTAAAAATTATCCACTTGTGCACAGTAGGTTTGAGTGTAGCTAAATGAAAAGAAGGTGTCATGGTAGTTTTAGCCTCTGACATACAGTATTTTGATTTAAAGAAACAATCTGAAAAAAAAGCAGCTGATTATTTTCTTCTAGCTTTGCTTAATCATTGTTTATGTTATTCAGTATAAAATAGTGAAAAGTGTATAGTGGAAAGAGATCTTTATATCCCTGATGTATTTGTGCCTCCATTTTAAGTTTACACAATATGGTTATCCTATCAGAAGAGCCCTGCTAATCAGTTTAAGGATTATGGCCCTTTGAGCTGTAAATGTGCATTTCCCCCCCAATATTTTAAAGTAAGAATTTCAAATACACTTAAATAGTCATGTACCAGTGGATGAAAATGTTTTACCTCCTAACATTTTTGCATTCGCCTTTGTGATACATAACTGATTTTTTTTCCTATAACACCAGGGCATCTATTAATAAATACAGCCCTGTTTTATAATGGTTTAATTAACTCAATTTCCATTAAGTTTAGCTAAGAATGGTAACATATAAATATGTACAGTTGTAACTCTCAGTATTAGATTATCTTATGCTGTGTTGTTGAATGCTGCTCTTTATATACAATCCTGACACATAATAACTGATTTTTATACATACACTCAGACATAGGCACTTTTAGAAAAATATTTAGATTGCAGTGTATTATGAATGATAAAATTAATATGTACTTTAAAGTATACAAATATTACCTTAAGAAGTAAAAAAAACTATTTATTCTGATAAGTGATACTAAAATGTATTTCTAGTCCCCATTCCCCCCAAAAGAAAGAAGAAACACAGCTTTAGCTATCATAAGAGGTAAATCCTGTCTTAGTAGTTCTGAAAAATTACAGCATTCTTCTAATTTTTAAAGAGAACGTTGTTTCACTATAGAAGTGTTATCTCGGGATTCTTAAAGATTTTCTCAGGTGATGTTAAGAATTCTTATGGATTTTATAGAAGAAACTGCATAAAATACAATTATATACTCAAATTATTTGGAACTGAAGATTTAAAATATAGCTTGTCTGACTGGGTTAGTTTGTGACAGACTATCTCGTGTTTTTTTAAAAAAGGAAGAACTGGGAATTTTTGGGAATCCCAGAGCTGACTACAGAGGAATTGGAAATTACATTTGAGAGCAGAAACAGGTCAGGTTTTGAGGGAACACTTTTAGTTACGTTTATTATACTGAAGAATTGTGATATTTTTTGCAGGGCAGAAGGCACAACGATCTAATTGGGCTAAGATTAGATGAATGTATTCTGAACTGAGAAATGAGAGTTGGAGAAAATCAGTACAGACTTACATGAGGTATTCTTGATCAGACTATTAAGGAGCAATAGCTGCACACAATATCAATCTCTTAAAATTACTCTGTTTCAAAATCTTAAGCACAACAGTCAAAGTTGTCTTGTTCCTGGCTTCTCTGGAGATTTCCTCAGTGGAAGCCATGCAGGATTTGGTTGGCTGATTCAGCAAGTAAATACTGTGTCTCAAACTACTCTCAAGAGCACATCATTGTTTCATGTAAACTTCTCACAAAATAATAAATGTGAAGATTGTTTTTGCACAACCATAGAGTAACGTGGATTTCTTCTCCACAGTTTTGTGGCACTACAAATGTTCATGTCTTAATGTGAAACGGTGTGTTTGATGTTATCTTTCATCATATGTGAATGTGCATTGATATGTAAAGTAAGTTGAATTGGACATAGCATAGCAACCATCACTTGAGAAACAAGAGTTGTGTTACAGGTTCAGTTACCCCTCTGTTTCATTAACACCATAGTCTATAAAGTTGTTCTATAAATTTTTGAAAGGAAAATTTTTCATTAGTAATTATTTGAGTTCTCATACAGGTAACTCTACAACCACTTTGCCTTTCCTCTAATATCTACCAGACATTTTGTACTTCTACCAAATATTATTTACTTCCAAAATAGATGAACAAAAATGCATAAAGATTTCTGTTCTCTCTACAGACTTAAGAGTCTAATAATAAATTTAAAAATCATATACAAAAACTATATATATTTGAGCAGGATCATCTGGAAGGTTTTAACGAGAGTTTGAGGAACATTTATATGTTCTAGCAATATTTGCCAGGTCTTTCGTCAGCTTTATATATAGTGTAGCAATTCAGAAGGATAATGTACACTGAATTTGAATGACCTCTTGCAATTGGATGAATAAAATAGTGGCATAAAGTTGATTTTACTTGAAGCTTCTTATAATCATAAATAGATGGCACTACAAACTACATTTTTTGTATTTAATCAAAATTCACATCCATGGTCTAAACAAGGCCTAAAAGCTTTAAGAAATGTTAAATATTTCTTTGCTACAATCCCAAAGGATAATAGTTGTAGATTAACAGCCTTCTATTGCTACCGATATTTATTTTTATAAAATCTTTCAGGGTTCAACTTTTATAGAAGGTTCAATGTATTGGAAGTTTTAATTTATTTGCCAAATATGGAAAGTCACTAATCCAAACCCATAATTAATAAAGACCCTGAGAAGCTTGAGAATAGAATCTTTTCTTTCTGCTACTCACATTATTTAAAATGAAACAAGACAGGTGAGTTCCTTCACTGAATCTTCACTTTAGATAAAGATTAATATTAATATTTGCCTTGAAATATATTCCTGTTTTTATTCACCAAAAAGTTTGTTTAATTCAGTTTGTATACTGCCCAACTCATTAAATCTGGGCGCTCTGGAGATGTAAAGCTGAAATAATCTCTTTTTCATGAATACTTTGCAAGATTTTTATTTTTTAGGGATACTAACAAATCACTTAACCTATTTAAAAACTGTTTTAGAGAATAGCAAGACAAAATGTAAGAAACTGTCTGGGCCACAAACATTAAATGGCAACACAATTTCTGAATCACATCCTCGATGTAGGACTCAGATTATTCTTCATATAAAATCAAAATTATTATGGTGTTTCAGTATGTATAGAATAGTACTAGTATACACTAGTACATAGCATAGAACTGAAAGTGCAAATGGCCTCAAAGCTTATTACATTGAAGATCAGTGTGAATTATAGTTGGAGAAAGATCCTCATCCCATTGTGAGAGGTACATATAAAATAAAAGGAACTAGTAATATATTATTATATTCACAACTATTTTCTACTGTTGGATCTCAAACTTTTGTTTAATATAAATGTTGTGTAGAAGCTTCTTGGGAAGCCTAAAGGCAGAACATGAGCATATTAATTCTCACTGTTGTTTCTCAACAACTTAAATATTAGAAATATACTGTTTCTGATCTCAGAGAAAACATATGCCCATCAAGTAGCACTGATAACTCTATTCTGTTAATTATTATGACTAATCATCTACTTTAATAGCCATCATCATATCTCGTGGCAGAAAATTCCATAGTTAAACTATATGATTAAGGGTTTCCTTTTGTGTCTTCTGAATATTTTATCATTCTACTCATTAAGAATGTTTAGTGGAAAAGGGAGGGGGGAAATCTTTTCAAACTATATTTATCAAAACGCCAGCATTCATTTCTTTCATCTAAAGAACTGCTCACACTCCTGGTTGATCTTTTTTAGAACTTTTCTAGCTCTGATTATGCTTTGTAAAATACAGCAAGCAGAATTTTTTTAAACAATATTTTGTGTTTGGCATATCATACTTTTTCTGTTGTTATTGAGAACTCCAGTAATTATGTTCTTTTCTTTTTGGTTTCTGATTGTAAATAAAATAAAAACAATGTTCAAAACATGGATACGACAGGTTTTTTTTTTCATTCAAATAGCAACTAATGAAAAATTTGACCATTTATCTATGCATGTGAAAATGAAAAAGTAAAGGTTTTAAGTGTCTTCAGAGACCTTTCCTTCTTTTATATAAGCTAAATATGAAAAGCAGCCACTTCTCTTTGCCACAGTTATTAAGCAAATCAGTGCAGTTAAGTGAACTGTGTGATCATTAAGCAAACTCAATAGAATTTTCTCTATTGATCTTTTTGTCACAAATGGCAATCAATGACCCCAGGGCTCTGCAGCCATTGTAAATAGGTGTCTGTTGCCAAGCACCCAAATTTTGATCACTTGAGTGTGGGGATGCTGCAACAGTTCTAAGTGCAAAAGATCAGTTGCAGGTTGTTGTTTTTCAGTGTCATTGTACTTTCAAACTATCGCTAAATGAATGGTTGTAAGTCAAGGACTTTCTGTATTCTGAATTATCTCTCTTTTGTGACCTTCTGACAAGCAAAGTCAATGGGGAATCCAGATTCACTTAACAATGTTACACACTTAACAACCACAATGATTCACTTAACAACTGTGGCAAGAAAAGTCATAAAACTTGCTTAACAAATGGTTCACTTAGCCTCATAAATTTTGGGCTCACTTGTGGTCCTAACTCAAGGACTACCTGTATTGGCTTAGTACATACTTAGTACATAAATTCATAATTTTTGATAGTCTCTAACTGTAAAAAAAACCATATTAACTTGTTAAGGTAATATGGAAGTGGACAGTAACAGATATGATACTTTTGGTGACTTATAGAAAAATATGTGCAAATATGAGGTAACAATTTTCTGACAAAATAAATTCAGCCATGAAATAGTCTAATATAAGTGTAATTCTGGTTTTTATATATCTTTTAATTTATACTTGCTCCTGTCTATACAAATGGTAAGTAATGGAAAGACAAAAGGTTATTAAATATCATTTATAGGAATCAGAAACATTCATTTTAAAAAATATATTCCTGCACCAGATTGTTGTTTTTTTCCTGTGGCAAAGATAAGGAGGAGAAATAACAACATGATAATCCTTTAGTGAATTCATAAAGATAAATGGGTAAGGTTCAGGAAACTGGCAATATATAATGGAAGAAGATATCTTTTCCATGCAACTTGGCAGCAAGAGAGCAGCCATCATAAATGAGTAATGTGCTTGTTTCTTTTGGTACACTGGAAACAGTAAGCTCTCCATGGAAAAGCTTGCACTCATGAAAGTACTCAGAATATACACAAATTGACATCAAATATCTAGTTGGCTGAGTGGTATATTCTAATGTGTTTCATTAACAGATTTTCTCATTTATGATGTTAGCATGTTAAATTTCCAAGGAATAGCATCTGTCACAGCAACATTTCTTGAGTTGCAACTGGAGGAGCTAACAGATTTTCAGAAGCAATTGAGAGCATTAGAGAAAGCAATCTCATAAACGTTCTGGCAGTTCTGTCTTGAATTGTAGCCTTTATAACCAATAACCAATGTAAAGTTCCATTCTTTACTCTGAGTTTAAATGAAAAAAGTATAGGATTCATAGAGCAGTGGACATAAGGACTAGAATATTTGACAATGATGTTCTGTTTTGTTAAGGATCAAAACAGGTAGTTCTCACAAAGATTGCATTGTTGCAGTTAGTCATAAAATACATACTGCTACCTTTTCCTTTGGATCCACCAGCAAACATTTGCAGTATTTCCCCCCCACAATGCTTGATAGCCAAGGATTAGTCTTCTAGAAGAGGAGGAGGATTGAGATGAAGCTGAAAAGTCTCATTTTGGAAGACACTATTTAGGGCAGAATCCCCCTGGGAGACTTGGACAAAACCATGTTTTTCACCACCATGATCTCGAGACAATTCAGTCAAAAGTGCCAACTACAAAATAAAAGAAATATTTTTCTTACCAACTGTGTTAAAACATTCTTGGCTATATCACAACAAACATGCACGTAAATTACACATATGTAGGAAAACAATCCTAGTAGAAGTCAGACATGAACTTGTGGAAAAGACAAAAAATAGCTTTGACTATATCTATTAGGATATAAATATATATTTATATTGGTTAATAATTTAGTATTGTGGCATTTCACGATGATTGTTCTGAAAACAAAGAGTGTTTAAAGAATAAAAATGTAAATACTGTATATACTTCAGGAGAGTATGAACTATTTCTGAAGGAAACTTTAGACATTTCTACCAATGAGTGTCTGTCTGATGCAAAACAATTGAATGTTTTATTTAAAATATTATTGTGCATCAAAAGGCATGAAAGAAAACAATCAAAATGGGTCAAGATGCTGGAAAAACCTTCATCTGAGAAAATGTAGTTTATCTAGGGCTGTTTAACTTGAAAAAATAGTTATGGTAAAGTTGAAAAAAAAATAAAGCAATGTATAAGAAAATAAAGACAGATAAATTTTTCATCTGCTCTGACAGAGCTTCTGTATACTCTTCAATGGCAGTTGCTACTGAAAATAAGCAGGACAAAGCAATGCACTTACTGCACTTCCTACTTATGGGTGTCAAATAAACATTTAATTAGTCACAACAAGATTTAGTACCTGATAGGACATTGATTTCTTTCAGTGTGTTTTAAATGCCCATGCCTTGTTTATTTTCCATCCAAGACAAATACGATAACAATTATCTTTATGATAGCAATAGCATTTAGACTTATATACACTTCACAGTGTTTTACAGCCCTCTCTAAGCAGTTTACCCCCAACAATCTGGGTCCTCATTTTACTGACTTCAGAAGGCAGAGTCAATCTTGAGCTATTTAGAATCGAACTTCTGGTATGAGCAGTGAGTTAGCCTGCAGTACTCTATTCCAACCATTGTGAAATTATGGCTCTGATATTTCAGATATATAATGTCTGAAAGCACATCAGAGTTTGATCCAGTTTGTATTAAAAAGAAAATACAAAATTACATTACCCTTGATGTTCCACGATATAGACGACAGAGCTGGTCAAAAGCTTGAGCTTGCTGTGGATCCAACAGACACTCTGTACTAGTCTAAAAAAATAAACATCATCAACTTAAATAACAGAGTAGAAAGGGGCATCTGCACTTCTGAGCCCAATATCTGCTCAATGCAAGAATCCAAATAAAGTATCCCACAGCATCCAAACCTTGCTTGAACCCATCCATTGTCAAATTGCTCTTAAGGTTAGGAAGTTTTATTTTCTAATATTCAACTGGAAACTTTTCTACAACTTTTATGTATTTTTTGTGTTATACCTTTTGGAATAATGAGAAACAACAAGTTCAGATGGGTAGACCAAAAAATTTAACAAAAAACTAGCATACTTTTATAACCAAATTCAAACAATATGACATAATTCCTTAAAGGTCTGAAAATGAATAATGCTGTAAAGAGCCAAGGATTATGCCAAACTCTTTATGACAAATTTCTAAACCTGTATTCTTTACAATAAACAAATGTTAACTATCAATGTAATTTCTCCTATGGAATTTCAGTTACATTAGGACTTTGTCAGGTTTCTATAAGTCAATGAATTATAAAATTTAATTACCTCCAGGAAGGAAGGAAGGAAGGAAGGAAGGAAGGAAGGAAGGTGGCTTTCTACCCGGAAAAGCTCACCGGAAGCGCTGGCGCCGCCATCTTTTTTTGATGAAAAAGTGCTTCCGGTGAGCTTTCTACCCGAAAAAGCTCACCGGAAGCACTTTTTCATCAAAAAAAGATGGCGGCGCCCAGCAACCAGCGGCCCGGTAAGACTTGTTCCGCGGACCGGTACCGGTCCGCGGACCGGCGGTTGGGGACCCCTGCTGTAAGGGACATCTGTGGGGGACATCTTCCAATACTTAACGGACTGTCATAGGGAAGTGGGGGTTGATCCACAGCACTTGAGGTCAGGACAAGAAGCAATAGATGGAAGCTTATCAGAGGGAGATCCAACCTGGGAACAAGGAGGAATTTCCTGGCAGTGTAAACAATCAACCAATAGAACAGCTTGTTTCCCAGAGTTACAGGTGCCTCATCACTGGAAGTTTTCAAGAAAAGATTGGAAACCAGGATGATATTGATAGAAGGACTCTTGCCTTTGGGCAGGAAAGTGGACCGGAAGATCTCCAAAGTTCCTTCCAACCCTATCATTCTGTGAATGTTAATTTTATCTACTACTAGCTATTCCAACCAATTTTGTATCATCCACTACATGATAAGCATTCTCTGAATTCCAGATTATATGTCACTAATGACAATTCTGAAAAAAATATACTGAAGGGTAGAGGAGTCTTTTTAAGAATCCAATTTTATACTATGACAAAAAATTATACTATGATAAATGTTCTTTGACATGATTTTTGAGAAAGCTGTGGATCCACATGTCATGCCTTCAAGCCCACAGTTAGCTACCCTGCTAACCATCATTATCAGAGATTACTGTGCCAAATGTTTTGCTAAAATTAAGAAATATGTTCTTATCATCTATTGAGAAAGTTACCTAAACAATTTTTTAAGATAAAAGTACTCAGGCAAGATTTGTTCTTGATAAATCCATCCTGACCTCTAGCAAACAGTACATTGTTTTCAAGGTAATTTTAAACCAATCTCTTTAAAGAGGTCTTTTTTAGATGAATCAAGCCCTAGAATCTTCCTGGGTATCAATGTCAGACCAAATATTTTGCAATTTGTTGGACTACACTTATCCTTTAAAGAGGGAGGACATTTGCCCTCTTCCAGTCATTTGGGGAACCTGTGATAAAAGATTTGTCAAAGATACTTGATAAGGGTTCATCCAGATCACCAGCTAGTTCTTCCAATACCATAGGATGCAAATCAATGTAAAAGGATATTCCCTGACTATATTTTTAATCTACCCTGCTTTTCACATTTCCTGATGGAACACATAATTGTTGTTCCTTTGAACATGATGATCAAATAAAATATTGAGTGGCTTTGCCACCCCCACTTTTCTGGTTACATATATTTTGCTATCTTCATTGAGCAGCTGGTATATTGATTCTTGTCTTTTTCTTTTCTTTTGAACAAATCTAAAGAAGCCATTTTCATTACCATCCTTTGCTAATCTCAGCTCATTCTGAGATTTCTTTTTTCCTGACACCAGCTCTGCAATTCAAGGCTGTCTGTAATTTTCCTTTGTGATTTAGTCCTCTTTCCATTTCCTGTCTGTATTTTTTTGTTTTTAGATCTTTATGAATGCTCTGAAAAATCCTTAATGTTCTTGTTGCTATATTTTGAGCAATCGTCTTTTAAAAAAATATTTAAATAACTAATGTAACCCTCCCTATATTGTAAAGGACTTCTGAACTGGTATTTCATTTAATATTTATCTTTATTTATTTTCCAAAAACTAAAAGCAACTGAACATGTGAGTTTAACTCTCAGTGTGCAAGTAAATACACAGTTACATGACTTTATATGTTGATTACAAATTATCATAATTAAGCAATACCAGGCTTTTTCTTTAGAGTTCTATGCACAATAATGTAGAATACTTGGTTCCTATCTAAAGACAAGATATGTCTTCTCCTTTGCTGTATTTCATTTGTACATATTAATCAATCAGATAGTTTTTAAGGATATTTATTACAAGTAATTTTGTTATTGCCATGGAAACAAATGCTGCGGGCATTTTCTTTCTTTAAAACTAAAGGAAAGCTCTATAAGGAATCCTTTAGAATATCTATCATCTATGTTATTCTGCCAATATTAATGCTCAGACTAAATTGGGATATATCTTTTGCTTAAGAACCAGCAGCTGGCCAAGCAACTAATAGTTTCACCCAAGAATATTCTTGCTCAGAATGCTTATATATCAGATTAAATTAGATTGAATCCTATCTATGAAAAATGATTACTTTTATACAATATACAGCTTTTCTAAAATTTACAAATATAAATATGGTAGCATGTAAAAGTTGAAATCACATTCTGAACACTATACATTATACTATACATTATTTCTGAGTATTATACATTATTTCTAGGAACAATCTTTTGATCAAGTAATCTGACAGAGACATATGTTCTTAATTCTATGAATGGTAATTGCAAAAGGTTTGCATTATAAAGCTACCACATCTATTTTCTCAAACTTACAGACACAATTGTATGTTGTACCCAATCACCCTAATAAAAATCTTTTTCCCCCCATGGAAATAAGAAATAAGTTTTGATGTCATACCATTCTAGTTCTGAGGATATGGGTTTATGCAAAGTTCATTGTCCTGAAGCTCAGCTGAACCAATCATGATGGTCCTTGGACTCAAACTCACCTCAACTTTGCATTCGGAAAAGCTTCTCTAAAGAAAGACTTTAGCGTTGAAAGTCGATCTCCCTCTGGAGGCCTGGTTCCACTATAATTTTTGTACAAGTTTTAAGCAACAAAATGATAGCCATCCTTCTTGCACTCAGGGAGAAGAAGTTGACTTCTGCAGAGCATATCCATCTAAGAGACATGCTGTTGCTGCTACTTTTGCTCTTAGTTTGGGCCAAAATGATTTTTCTGCCATCTGTTATTTCGGAAACTGATTCTTCCTAGCTGCATGCAGCTTTTATTGGAAGCAACCTCTAAGCAACCTCCAACTTCCCTCTTTGTCTTTCTTGGTCTGAACTGGAGAGGAAATATTGTATGAGGCATAAAAATACAGTTCCTGTTGTTTAAAAATATTTAAAAGACAGACTGAGCTGTAGACGGGCAAATATGTTGTTGAAATGCTGGAGGATGAGACAGAATTTGAAACTTAGAAATACTCTTAAAGTTCTTCTATTCAAAATAGCCCTTGCATTTTATATTTATAGTAATCATTTTCCCTGTGTATACACTTTATTTTCCAGCCTGTTTCCTGAGCAGGTTGCTCACAGAGAATAAAGGAGGGGGAAGGGGTCAGATAGTCAATAATGTGTTGCACTCCTGTCACTTCACATATAGACCTCAGCACTACTTGAACATTCATGCTGACAGTACTTTTCAGAAGAGCAAGAACGGCACTAAGGAACTATTCTCCAGATGCTTGGTGGCATTTTTTAAAGCATCAATCCATTTTTTGATCAAAGGAAAATAAAATAATGGAAGCCTTGAATGTATATGTTAGAAATGAAATGGCCATTTAGGTTTCATTAGATGTACAAAAAGGGTTTGATAAGGTGCACATTAAGGTTTGGGAGCAAGTTATGAAGTAATACTACTTTTCAATTCAATTTGTTTCTTGGATAAAATATTACTATTTGAGTCCCTTTAAAACAATAAATTATTTCTCCTATAATAAAGATGAGATACATAATGTGTCAAGGATGTCTCTATCTACTTTAATATTTAATTGTATTGGAAACTGTCATTCCTAATATAACCATCTGGCAATATTTGAGGTATACATGAAGCAGAAATTGAGAATATGCTTTTATACGCAGATAAAACTTTATGCTTCCTAAATCAATATTAAAAATCATTACAAAGATTTATGACAATGGTACAGAAATATGGTAACTATTCTGGCTACACAAATGGGTAAATCTAATATGTCAATTGACAAAAAAGAAATCTATGGAATTAATAAGGTTTATTGTTCTGATTCTACTTGGGGATAATTATTCCTAGGAAGATACTTTGTTTAATAGACATAAATATTTCAAGTTATAGATCAATATACTTATGACTTTAACAGGAAGAATAAATGCAATGAAAATAAATGTTTCAAGAGTATATTCTGGGAGGGTTGCCTATCATATTTCACTTCATTTTAGATTAATTTCTAAAATATTGGTTATTTTTTTACAAAATTATAAAATGTAAATGTTACAGGTTTCTTATGACAATGTTGGTTTTAATTATCCTGATTTTAAAGTATACCATAATAGATATTAACTTCTGTAATGGTATGTAATTCTACATTCAGAACCTAAGACAGATTCATATGCTGACACGTAAGATATTCCTAAATTATTACTTAAAAGAATAGCTTCCTCATGAGATTATAATCTTTTGGTATTTTGGTATAAAGCTTTGAGTATATAAGTGAAAAAGACTGCCTTAGCAACTTGGGAGATAAACTAGCTGCTCCAATTTCTATACTTTTTTCCCTATTATCTTTCAGGTACATCTTGTTAAAAGAAATGGTGAGAGAATCTTGTTTTGTTAGGATGAACTATTAAGAGCTTAATTATTGATTGACATTTCCCCCCAAAAGGTTTTGCTTCCTGAAAACCTTTTAGTGATTATGATAGACCCTTTTAAACTGAACATAAATATAATTTCAGAATGACTGTATCATGTAGAATTCTTGAAAAATATAAATTAACTTTTAATAACTATATTTAATCATGTTTCCTACACGCTACATGAGTTCAGCAGAACTAAAAGGGTTTTGCTGCTGATTTTCATTTGTACTCAGTGTCTGATGTATCTCGCTGCAGTGTCCAACAACTGTCAGCCAGCACTTATGGATTCCAGTTCCCTAATATCATTCTTCTATCGTGACAATGTTTTGGTGAAGCCTTTCATCATGTCTGTCACTGACTTCACCTAGATTTTGGGGAAAGAAGTGTGAATAAATCTTCAGTGACATGTTGCACTTCATAATCTTGTATACTGTAAAAAGTTTGTCAACAGTTGAATGAAGTTTGGTGCTTTGTATAGTTGCCAAGAAAATTCTCAATGACAGCTTTTGTTTTGTCCAAAGTCAGGTAATTTGAGCCTGTCATTTGTCCCTCTCAAATGAGAAATTTGGGTTGATTTATGTGATGATGTTATTTGTTTTATTGGCTGTTCAAGATAGTCTGAGGAATCTTCTCCAATATCTATATTTAAAAGCAACATTACTCTTTCTCTCCTGCTTCTTTAAAGTCCAACTTCCATAGAGATTCACAGGGAATACCACTGCTTGCAGTATACTGATTTTTGTAAGCACAGACATATCACTGCATCTGACTTTATTTTCCAAGGCTTTCATGCTGCTGTACCAGTTTGCTTTCTTCTATTATTTGGAGGTGTCTTTTCACATTCATCCTTAACTTCTTTAAGTTCATTCCACAGTTTCTATGGTTGTTTTCAAATGAGGCTTAGGATTTCAAAGTGATTCCTGATATTCTTTTTAAAAGTAGTGGGTATGTATTTAAAATTATGTTGGGAGAACTTGTTGATGTTCATCTTCTTTATCTTAGCCTGGAACTTGAACAAGAGCAATTCATGTTCTGTTCCACAGAAAGCAGTTAATCATGTCTTGGATGTTATCACTGAGCTCCTCTACTTCATTTAATCAATAATATAGTCAATTTAATTTCAATTAACTCCATCTTGTGATTTTGATGTATACAGACATTGTTTTAATATGTAGATAGTGTTAGCTCTGACAAAAACCATTGGAGTATCAGAAATTGCTTCGTTATTTTCATACTTCATTATTTCAATTTCCTAAGCCATACATTCCAAATATATCTTCCTCCTTAATATTTCCAACTTTGGCATCCAGTCTCCAATCATAAGCAGGACATCTTGCTTGCTTGTTCTACTGATATCAAATGAACTTGATTGGAAAATTAATTAACCTATTCTTTTTCTGCATCAATAATTGCAGCATAAAATGGAATGATCTTCAGATTGTTCACAAAATCTCACTGATTTTATCTGATCACTTATTGCACTGTGGCCTATATTCTTCATAACTATTAAAGGAAGACCATTCCTTTTTTGTGTGTGTTTCACATCTTAAGTAATAAACAATATGACTTTCTGATTGAAGTGTCCAGTCCCACCTCATCTCAATTTATTATGTCTAAGATAGAAATTTCTATTAATTTCATTTCATCGTTCACTGTTGAGCTTTCCCATATTAATGTTTCTTAATGTTCGCACACGTTCTCAATATTCTTTGCTTATCTCTTCCAGAAACATCCCCTTGCCATAATGAAGCTAGGACTTGGAGGGATCAAGATCATGACAACCTCAATAATGTATGGAATGAAAATGAATATGTACCACTATGTAACACTCAACTGGATATATACCCTGGAATTTCAATAAGTACCTACTTCTCATTATTATAGGAATCATTTTTCAAGAAACTAAGATAGTTAGACATATTAAAGCTTGACTGGGTAAATAAATTAAAATTTAATCTCAGCTAGAAACTGTTCTAGGTCTTGCTTTGAGCATAAAACTAATTTGGTGATCTTGGGCTAGTCACTTTCTTTCAGCCCTAAGAAGCTGGCAATAGCAAAACATTTTCAAAATCTTGTTAATAAAACTGCAGGGACTTTTCCAGGCAGTTGCGAGGAATCAAAACTGGCATGTTCACGCACACATATGAAAAACTAATGATTTAGAAGAATAATTAATTTAAAAGCTGAGGGAAATCCTTTTGCAGTGGAGGAAATATAACCAGAAAATGGGATATTCACTGTTAAAAAGTTAATTAGTAATATCTTTTGGCACAATAAAAAATAAATATAATTTATCAAAAATCAATAAATAGTAAATAGATATATTATAGATATAATATCCTCACTAAGGTAATTCACCTTCATTCTCTATTGGTTCTCTATTTATCAAATTCACGTAAGGAAAACTGATATATTCTAAGTGAGTATTTTCTACTTTGCTCTAGCAGCTAGATTACTTAAAAGCTTCTGAATTATATTAAAAATCTTGCAATCGACAAAGGAGTCAGCACTGTGATACAAAGTATGCAAGTGCAATTTTGGAAGGCATTTAGAAGAAACACTGAAGATCCTGCTTTATATTCCAACTTTCAACCAAAAGCATATTCTTTCTTTCCTTCATACTTGCATATACAAATACAACCACTCATGGAAAGGATTTATCTTTGTTTATAGAAAATCATGTTAGTAGGCACAAAATCTGGGCAGGGCTCAGCACATTTCTGCTCACACAACATGCCTATTATTGTTCGGCATGTGACTGTATAATCTTGGTGGCATCACTAGTAATGAAGTAAAATTCTTCTATATAAAGGTTACTTCACAGGATGGGCTCTTTCTCATATTTATTTGCAAGTAACTGTTATGTACAATTTCCTTTATGTATGTAGGTATTCAGATCAGTTACATACATTAAATAAGTCTAAATTTAGAATTTTAAAAATATAATAATTAAATCAACTAACAACATAAAATAAATAGTTACGAATTGGAGAAAACCAATGCTTACAGAAGGCATAAAGAAAAACCACTTTTATCAGATTAAAGAATACCACAACAGACCTTTGGTTTTCATTGAATCAGGAATGTATGCACTACTCACTCAAACATGCTAGCATTCAAACATGGTAAGGACTACAACAACATTTTGGATGGCTGATATAACATCTGTTTTAGAGTACAGGAACAGCTTCATTCCTGTGGCACTTGACCTGAAGCACCAAAAAACATCTGGTGGTGCTCTTTGGGAGGCTTTTGTACCTATAGATCCCAAGAAAGTCCTCTGCAATCTTAGCTCAGCTACTTGCAGTTTGGATGCCCATTTCACCTGCCTAATTAAAGCTTCTATGAAAAAGTCAGGAATTGAATCTGGGTCGCAGTTAACCCTTGAAGAGAAGGAGAAATACCAGAAGTGCTCAAAAAAGCACTAGATTTACCCAGTCTTGTCCATTTAAGTAGGCAAAACCCAAATCCAACAAAACTGGAACTTCATCCTAAATCTCTTTTAGGAAATGTTATTGTGGAAGTGGTTTTAGAAGGATATGGAGGATATGGATTTTCTGAACTCCTTCCTGTATGGATACAAGTCTGGGCATGGATCAGAAACCCCTTTGGCCAACTTAATGGATGATCTCTAGCAGGGACTGGATGAAAAGTGGTATGAAATTCTTTCCTCCAAATCTATTAAGAGCATTATTGCTGTTGACCACACTGTTATGTTGGTTCAGGACAGGTCCTATCTCAGTAGGCAGGTCCAGAATATGATTCTGGAGGGAAGAAAATAGGGGGGATTCTATAGGTAGAATAGAATTCATTATGGAATGTCTTAGGATTCACTCTTTTCCCGTTCTGTTCAACATCCATATGAAACTGTTGGGAGAAACCTCTCAGTGGTTCAAAGTAAAGTATCTTAATGTGAATTGTCCCCATACTCATGGAGTATACATGGATGTTTGGGCGATTAACTGTACCCCCATAATGCTATTTTCCATAAATTCATAATTTAGCCATTTTCCTTGTGGCTACTTTAATTAATAATTATTTTATTGTAACTTTTGAAAATTAGCTAGTTGGTTTCAAGTGGCAGACTAAATCTATCAATCAGTTAGCATATCAACCTTTTAAGAATGGGTAATTTCTTCAGGTCTTACCTGAGCAAATGATACTGGAGTTCTTTTCTTCGTCTCCAAGGAAGTCAAACATACTTTCTCTCCTTTATGACTTGCACTGCATTTAAAGCAAGTCCACCTCATCTGTCCTGTTGTTTCAGTGCCACACTCTTTACTTAGCAGACAAAGAGAATGGTACAAATGGCCACAACTGTTATAAAAATAGATTACATATATTACATTGTATGCACACATAACATAAAATTGAATACAGTGTACATAACATCTTAAAATGTATAATCAAATCTAAGAACTTTTTTACAACAAATATTAAACTTCTAAAAAGTATTTTAATGTTTAAACCGTTTTTAGACATTAACAGTGTAATGTTATAGTTCCTTATTCAGAAGTCCATACAACTTCCTACCACATATATATGCATCTATGTATATACACTTATTGCCTGCTAATCAGATAGTACCAAATTTCACTATTAAAACCTTTATTATGATAATTAAGCCATGAGAATAATTCTAGACAGAGATTTGATTGTATTATTCATAGAACTATCATCAATATGTTGACCAGAATGGATAAAAGTCAAGTCTTGAAGGCATCTGAGATGGGGCCCCTACTTCAAAGCAGACTTTTCAAGAAATACAAATTTAGCCTAATATAGAGCAAATTTTTGTTACCCTCAGTTAATAACTAAAGCTATATAGAAATAGAAATTCCCTACCTTATTGTGCTAAATTTCCCTTTTCCCTGCCCTCTTCCCTGAAAAAAATGATACCATTTTCCTTTCCCAGTCAAGCATGTTATATCTTCTATTTTAATAAAATGGGATATAGCATTCTGCCCTATTGTCTTCCTGCACAAGAAACAGGAATGGTAATATGACTGTAAGTAGCCTGCTCTCTAATCATATTTTGGTTTTTCTACGAGATAGACGAGGTTTTTGTCACCTGCAATGTATGAAAATGTTAAAAAACAAATTTTATATTTATTGCATTTCTTAGTCGATAGTGGCCACACAAAATTGTGCTTTATGATGACTAGGCACTATTGCCCTTTCATTGTTGAAATTCAACTTTATGTAAAATGAATTAGAAGAAGAACCAAAATAATTATTTATAGTATTATATTAGGCAGCTCCAAATAATAAAAACCCTACACTAGCATTACCTATGAGCGGTAATGCTAAGCTTTGTGTTTGCAGTTCAACCCATTTATAATTTTGCTTGTCTGGTGAATAAAGGATAGACTGCCCTGTATTTAATAATTTCCTCTACTGGTTATTACATAGTTTTGTTTTCAACTGAAAAAAACTAATATTATTAATAAGGCTATAGCTTGGACAGTAATAGACCCAGGTGGACATGTACATACATTGAATTATGGGTGATATAGCAATAGAACACTATGTGCTCAGTATCAAAGTTCCTTATCTTCATTAATTAGTGAATCTGAGCTCTCCAGAAGTCTTCAAGTTCTTCCTTGCAAACCCATTCATTGTTGAAGCTATTCACTAGTCTAGACGTACCTGAAGACTATAATTTGGTCACCAGTCTGTTGTCTTCTCTTGTACTGTTGCAAACAAATACAGCAATAATCTTGTTTGGGATTGAGCCCTCTAGTCATAGATGCTTTCAAATTACGTAAAGACCAGTGGAGATCACGGTTAAGTAAGCTTGTTGTTGTCTCCAAAAGAGTCTAAACAGGCAAAAGAATAATATAGAAATCATTTAAGTTGTTGTCACATTATATACGTGCACATAGAAAAGTATCTCCATATGAATATTAATACAAGACAGAAATTACACATCTTAATATAAATTATACAGATAACAGATAGATAATCAGAGTTGGAAGGGACCTTGTAGGTCATCTAGTCCAAACCCCCGCCCAAGCGGGAGACCCTACACCATTTCTGACAAATGGCAGTCCAATCTCTTCTTGAAAGTCTCAAGTGATGGCGCTCCCACAACCAGGCTATATGCTAGCCTAGCTTTCTAGCAAGTTCACTATTTCTTCTGTATTACAAAACTTCCATACTATCAAATGCCTCTTGTTTGATAGCATGTTATCCCAATAGTTCAATTTTAAAAATTGAAGTATTCTAATGGTCCAATATAATACTTGTGCTTTCTGATTTAATTTTTGCCATTTTAATTCATTAATTGTTTCTATAGCACTTGAATAATTTTTTGCCCAAACATAGGAAACATTACATCTGCCCATCCCCGATCCAGCAGAGAGGACACGCTGTGAGTCCCATTGGCTAGAGATCTATATTTGGCACTGAAACAAAAGAAGCTGAAGAACAAGACCAAAGAATACCTGATCAAGAAAACCTCTTAGAAACACGAAAGATTAAGGAAGTACTGGAAATAGTAAAGGAACAGATAACCACTATAGCCAGAAAGATCAACAGATATGCTTTTTAAAGAGGCAACTGGACTTTTTCTGTGAACATGTTTTTCTTCCCATCCAAGAAGCTTCTTTAGATTGGACTGGATGGTTGAGAATGGAAGGATTTCTATATACAATAAACACAGTGGTGGGTTTCAAATAATTCTACCACCAGTTCGCCGAAAACATGAGTGTGCGCCAGAGGTGGTATTCAGCAGGTTCTACCAGTTCTGGAGAACCGGTAGCGGAAATTTTGAGTAGTTTGGAGAACTGGCAAATAGCACCTCTGATTGGAGATTTTACAGTATCCTTCCCCTGCCATGCCCACCAAGCCACGCCCACAGAACCGATAGTAAAAATATTTGAATCCCACCACTGGTGTGCGCACATGCACGCGTATGACTTCCACGCAGGAGCATATGCATGGTTTCCATTTATGTGTGCATGCTTGGTTTCCATGCATGTACACACACACAGCTTCCATGCACGCACACGCAGCTTCCACGCATGGGCACACGCACGGCTTACACGCATGCACGGCTTCCGCCACGTGGCGAGACTCAACTGAGCAGCCTTCCGGGGCCTGTTATTCCAGTCATTAGGTATATATCTGGAATAGTGGACTGGACTCAACCACAAAAAACCCTAGATGAGAAAACCAGAAAAATGATAGCAATAAATCATGCCCTTCATCCACACAACAATGTTGACAGACTCTACTTGTCAAGAAAATAGGTGGACGTGAAATGTTGCAAGTACACCTGACAGCTGAAGGAAAAAAAGGGCAGTGGAAGAATATCCGAAGGACAGTGAAAAAAATCCACTAAAGCTAGTATACCAGGAAGGCTTACTGAGTACTGGAGAGACCACACTAGCCTACAAAGAGAGACTAAATTTAGACTAAAAAAGAGACATGGCAAGGCAAAATATTACATGACCATTACATAAAAAAATTAGCAGACCAGTCAGATAACTAGAACTGGCTAAGAGAAGAAAAGTTGAAGAAAGAGATAGAAGGACTAATTCTGGCCACGCAAGATTAGCCCTTAAGAACTAATGCATACAAAACCAGAAATGAGAAGAAAGCAACAGACAACGTGCTACCTCAGCGAAGAAACTGAAGAAACTGTGATCCAGTTGGTTCCTTTAACACCATGAAATAATAATATCTGCCTACCTCAGGTCCTTGGGAAGGACTTGATAGTGCCAGAATGAGTGTAAACATCTTGCTGACTATGCCATAAACCATAATAATAACATTTGTCTATATATTATAAAAATATAATATATACTACCACCCCCACTCACATATATTGTGTGTGAGTGTGTGTGTGTGTTTGGTGGATGGTGGTATATATTTTACATAGAGTTTTAGCTCTATTATTGTATGCTGCCCAGGGTCACCTATTTGTGAAATTATAACATATATATTTATAATAGGCTAGGTAACATCTTCAGGGGAGTTTATGGGATGTCAGTGTCTACTTATATTTTTGAATCCTTGTGTTCACACAGGATTTGAGGCCTGTTTCATAGAAGGCCATTACACGCCTACTGTACTACGCCTACTACTACTGATGATAAGGCAAAAATATAAAGAAACAAAGAAAAGACTGAAAACATATAGTTGCTACAGTATCGGGCAAGAAATCTCTAGTTGATAACACACATATAGAACAGATCAGTTTCATTTACTATAATTTACACCTCTGTTTGTAGAGGCAGAGGCACTGACAAACATCCTCCAAAATAGTACTACTTTATTTAAAGTAAAATGTAACTTAAAGACCTGAGAATACCTTTTTCCTATAAATGGATAGCTTCATCCTTCTTAAGGAATTGAAGAGGATGTAGCTGAACCACAGTTCAGAGGAATCTTAAATTAGCTGTTCACAAAAACAAGGATGCATTGCACCCAGACTCCTTTAAGCTAATAAGTGAGGATAAAAACTAAAGACCCAGTGAGTGTTGGAGAGGAAGAAGGAAGAGAAAGAGAGATGATCTGGAAAGAAAAAGAGGGAGAACTGACAGATTTCTAAAGGGGATCTGTGCAAGGTTCACTCAACTCCATCCATTGCATCAAGGGAGATAAAGATCCCCTCTCTCAAAAAAAATTCATAAACATGTCCAAGGCCAAATATTACTAAATGAAAAACAGTCCTTCACTGATTAAATATTTCAGCTGATAATAAAACCCATAAATTATTTTTAAGCAGGTAAACATAAGCAAATATACATCTTATTTAGTTAATGTGGTGCAGTGTACAATTCTAAAACTTTTTACCTTAAATCAATTTCCATCACCAGGTTTGGAAATAATAAAAAGCTGTACTTAGGTATAAGAATACTGAACCCCACTTTGAAGCAATACAAAAATTAGTAAAGATTCAGGAAGCTGTATTTAGGAACTGAATATTTACAGACTATCTAAATCACCTACTGAAGTTTAATGAATTTCATCTTTTCAAGGACAGCTTTTCAAATCCCAATTCAATGGCAAGGACAAAATATTTAGCCAAATATAACCTTGCTATAAGTGGTGAACAGATAAGTAGGGTTTGAGAGAAATAATGGTGCCTTGCTGTTCTACACTCTTGTGTTTGCTTTTAAAAATCTAACTACACAGCTTACAAAAAGGGAGATACAATGGAAGTAGAATTGAATTATGAAAAACTAAAACTTATGAATGCAATTTATTATGAATGCTATTTATTATTGTGTCTGTATTGATAAATAGAAGATGGTAGGCAAAGTCAGAGTTCATCAAAGATGATGCTGGCAAAAGATATTACCATAGTTTACCTTGAGGTTATTTAATGTGAACACCCAGGTAATTGCTCACATCAAGACCCAGGATCAGCACTGAGTATAGGCACATACTTGAAGGTACAGCCATTTACCACATAGAACTTCCAAATGCGTATTGATTTGCTTAATTGGTGTCCAGGAAGAATCAAGATGGAATTCACATAATTATGAATAATGAATTGGCCTAATTTTTACTTAAAAAACCAAATATATTCATCTGAACATAGTTATGTTACTAAATTTTTCACTGCACTTTTCCAAGTAAGGTACTATATGTATTGGGAGGAATTGAAGCTCAAAATTTATGCAATCTTTGTGCATTAAACAGATGGGACAATTTTGTGCAGAAAAAAAACTGTATGCTATAGAAAGCAAATAGACAATACAATATTAAGTGACAAGTTAATACAATGGTTTTGGCTTGCTAAAGTATTCTTGGTTGAAGCTCTTAGAAGCTGATAAGGAACAAAAAAGAACAAACTCTAAATCTTGGACAATCGCCATTTTAACCAACAGGAAAAAAATCTCCACCTTCTACTTACCTGCTCATAGTTAAAGCTGTCCAGCATACCTAGCACAAGACCCTGAATTTCTCCAAGTTTTCCTCTTCCATATACTGGATCCTGTATGAAAGTTATTACAAGATGATCAACATTAATTAAAACAGATAAAAAGAAGTGTTAACAGTTCAACTGTTAAATATTTTTTCCTCTAACTACGATAAAACAAGTGTATCTCATGTCTCTAATCCAATAAAACTGATAGAATGCAAGAAATAAACAGTGCTATAATTTCTAAACTGAGTTCAGCTTTTTTCAACAAAAATATTTCTGTGTTTATAAATTTGCAGAAGATAAATTCCAAAGGGGAGGGTTTTGTGAAGAGAGATTAAATCTTCCTTCATGGATATACACATGGTTTTCTACTAGTAAAGGTTTTCTTAGAACACTGTAACAAAAATAATACCCCATCAAAGTGTCTATGGAGTTACTCAGTCATCCAGGTCGTGCTTGTCCCAAAGGTGCTTTTTCAAGAGGCAACTGGACTTTCTGGTTTTTCTTTGAAGATGTTTCGCTTCTCATTCAAGAAGCAAAGAAGCTTCTTGGATGAGAAGCGAAATGTCATAAAAGAAAAACCAGAAAGTCCAGTTGCCTCTTGAAAAAGCATCTTTGGGACCCCATCAGAATATTGTGCAGAAGATCCTGCACAAGGTCACTTTGAATTAATACTGCTGTAGAAGAATTGTATCAAAACTTACTTTGGGGGTTTTATAGTCTCCTATGAACTTGCTTTACCAGAAAAGGGAAATGCCACAGTGCATTTCCTTTCAGAGGTATTTCCTTACCAGATTTCTCAATGCCTTCAATAATGACAGAGCTTCTAATGTACTTCCTTCACTAGAAAAACTGGGATACATTCAGAGATGTATCGGCTCATGTTGAAAATAACTCATGTTGAACTGTACAGCACAATCAAGCTTCATCACAGGAAACGTTTTATGACATTTTGTATTATGTCTACAATGTGCATGGAATCAATCTTACAAATATTCTATGACCTAAAGTATCCTACTGTATACGCTTTCAAAATGCCTTGTCTTTTGCTACATCTTCTCTCAATGTACAACTTAGTCAGTGGTGGGATTTAAATTTTTTTACTACCGGTCTGTGAGTGTGGCATGGTAGGCGTGGTAGGGGAAGGATCAGAGGTGGTGTTTAGCCAGTTCTGACAGATTCTGGAGAACTGGTAGTGGAAATTTTGAATAGTTTGGAGAACCGGTAAATACCACCTCTGACTGCCCATAGAACTGGTAGTAAAAAAATTTGAGTATCACCACTGGGAAGGATACTGTAAAATCTCCAGTCAGAGGTGGTATTTGCCAGTTCTCCGAACTACTCAAAATGTCCACTACCAGTTCTCCAGAACTGGTCAGAACCTGCTCAATACCACCTCTGAACTTAGTGCTGCAGTATTAAGACATAGATAATTGGCCTTATTGCTTGAACAGGTTCTAAAAAAGAGACTGCTATTTTTTTTTAAGAAATGCATTATTTTTTAATTCCTGAACATATTCCAATGGCAATGAAGCTTTTTGAGGATGGGAGGGAGGTCATATCTGGTTTTAAATAGATACTTTTCATTCTATTTTTTTCAGCATGCATAATTTAAAAGCAGCAACTTAGAAAGTACATCGTGCTGCAACACTATATAAATTATGGAGAACAACTGGGAAATCTGAGCTCTTAATGCAGCATGTACCTGATCCATGACATAGAGCAAACTATTTTTATCTGCTAGATAGCCAACTACTTTTTGGAGATACTCTCTTGGAAAGGATATGTCAAAGAAAAACAGACTTGCTAGAGAATTGAAGACAGAAATGTAAAGAAACAGCTACTTAGTAAATTCAAGCTTTTTGTTTTTAATAAATGCATAGTGTTAAATTATTTGGTCATGGTTATTATAGTCCACCATAGCAGGTAGCACTACTAAGCCAAACCTTGCTGATCTTGTAAAAACTAATTAAAATCAGTCCGCCCACAAAGGGCCAACAATTAGAAAACCTCAAGACTGTGTAGACTGTAAGACATCAAAAAATATATTGGAAAAAGACAGTGGCAAACTGCTTCCATATCATAGGTGGTATTCATCAGGTTCTGACCAGTTCTGGGGAACCGGTAGTGGAAATTTTGAGTAGTTCAGAGAACCAGCAAATACCACCTCTGACTGGAGATTTTACGGTATCCTTCCCTTGCCACACCCACCAAGCCACGCCCACAGAACCGGTAGTAAAAAAATTGAATCCCACCACTGTACTTAACAAGAAAATATTGAAGGTATTCACAAAGTTGCCATTAATCAAGGTTGATTTAAAGGAAAGAGCTTTTGGGAAGCTTTGTGGGAAATGAATTCCCAATAGAAAGCAAATCAGCTACAAGACTCTTTTAAATGGCATGACATTAATTCAAAGTTCTGATATTGTACTGATCATTTGAGCCTTACTGGGAAATTAAAATAATGCTTATTACAATGATGACAAACATGAATATATGTAAGACAGTGTGAAGGCAGGAGCCATCTCCAGTTCCAACTTTTCACAAACACAGAAAAGATTTTTCTTTTTAAAAAGTTCCTTGGCTGCCAGGTAATGGAAATAAGGCTTGTCACATGCCTAATTATTATACAGCTGCCTTAAATGTCCAGTTACTCAATTTTATAATAGCTGTTGCTGCTCTTCAATTTTTAATTTTGTTTTGTTTTTTAGATTCCACAAAGTGTTATTCATTATATTCTACTCATTGCCTGAATTAAACTGTAATTCTACCTAACCTCTAACTTACCATGTTTTATTTTATAGCAATTCTATTACAGTACTCCTTTCATACTGTCTCATACCCTCATAGGTTATAAACAAATTATTTATGTTGCAATTTTTAACTCCATAATCTTAATGATTTTACATTGTGATGGTCAAAGATCAAGATACGGTATTGAATGAGAGAAGCATACTGAGTTGGGCTGAATTATAGCAAGAGAACAAATAACACTAGAATTGCAAAACAAATAAAGGAACAAAGACAAAATAGATCAAGGTGAGATTTTATAAATCTGTGAACAAGGGAGAGAAGAAGTATTACAGGAACAAAAGATAATGTATGAAGTGATGGAAACAAGATAGTTTGCAAGTATAGTAAATATGGAGAAACATATTGAAATGTGGCAGAAATCAGTTTTAGACGTGCTTCTTTTTCTTATTCTTATCTAATGCTTATAATTTCCTGGGATTATTATTTGTTATTCCTTTTTTTATTCTGTATAATACTGTTTGAAAGAAAACAGCATATTTACATACATTAAGTAAAGCAACAATGCAATGTAAAATCACAGATCAGATGTCGATCATTCACAACGTTCAAACAGCATTCAGATTATTCCTATTATTTTATTTATGTATTAAATATTAAATAAATATTATTAAATAAATAGGGCTGGCTGTGTCACCATTGAACAACTCTAGTAATCATAGTTTCCACAATGCAATAAGAAAATTTCTCTCTTTTTAAAAGTGCATATTATAAAATCTCTTCCTTATCAAAAATAAACATTTATGTTTCTGAGATTTTATTTGATGAAAATAGATAATTAATACATATAATTCCCTTATCCACAGAACAGGCTCAACGCATTTTAGATAGTGTGGTGTTGCAGTATATCGTATTTTGTATGTATTTAATATATTAGATAGGTGACAATATAATTATTTTCATCAGCACTTAATAGCAATAACAAAAGTGCTGCTTTAGCAAGGTGACATATGCTGTTTTCTGAATATTATCATTAAACAACAGCAAAATCAACTGTAGGAAAAGATTTCTATTTCATAAATGTAACTAGAAAGTTAATTGAACTGTATTTCTATGACTTGAACAACCTTAATAAGGCTATTTTTGTATATAAGTGGTCTTGTTATATGCACATAGGAAAAAAAAGTGCTACATGACAATTTAAAATAAAACTATAACCAAAAATCAACTGAATTAAGGATAGAATAACAGATATGTCTTCTCTTTTGGAAAAAGACACATTTTATTGCAGAAAAACAACTGTAAAGAGTGATTATGATGCTGTGATTAGACTCACAGAGTTTCATTTCTTCAAAGTATCAAATGAATAGCAACTTAACAAATATATTATCTACCCAGTTGTCTTGAAACTTAGTATAATAAATCACACGCCAGGAAACTGAAACACCCCACAAAGCAATTATATGGCTAATATAAACTGGAAAGCCAGTCGGCTTTTGTTGGAATAGATTTATTTAATCACAAATCTGGCAATAAAAATGCTTTTTAAAATTTCATTTCCAGCAGGAACACTGATTTAGTAAGAAGTACAAAGTTTTCCAATAAAGCAAAATACTTGTGACAAAAGTGAATATTCGCAGTGTATTGAAATGAAAATGTTATTGGATAAAAAATGACAAATAACAACTCTTGTTCTACATCTAAAAGGCAAGCAGAGCTTAATGAAATATGTTCTGTTTATTCTGTGTTTCAGTTCAGCATAGAAAAGAAAAATAAAGAAAATACACCTCAGGTTTCCTTTAACTCATAGGTAGGGTAGTCATTGGTGAAGTGTTAATAAAGCAACTAACACAGTTTTGAATAGATACTTTAAGTTTCCAAAGAAGAGATTAAGCAGTATCTTTGGTCCTTTCCATGTCCCAACACAGATGCTATTCAAGATAACCTTATATTTTATAGATAAGGAATCTGTTTTATGCTAGGTCAGACTTATGTATCTACTTATTCCAGGGTTATCACATTTTGATGAGCTTTGGCTTTTCAAATCTTCATACAGAGGTCTTTCATTTCACCAGATTTGCGTTCTTTCTAATTTGAGATGTTAGAAACAGGAAGCATGTGCTCTATCAGTTATTTTGAAAACTCACATGTCAAAACATATAATTTTAAAAATATACTGAGTTTCAGTCCCAACTAAGCTTTAAATTTTTTAGTTACATTAAAATTCTCATTTGGACCCATTCTGAAATTAATTCCTACAAAGCCTACTTAATCTTCTCAAAATTCCAATCTGGTACAAGTATGTCTGATTAAGTTTTTGTTTTTCTACTGTAAAAAAAATAATTTATCTAATCTCTTCCACCACATTACTCACCAAATCAGATGCAGAACAGTATACAGAATACCAGATTTGGAAGGGATCTAGCCCAACCCCCTTCCTAAGCAGGAGAGCCTATACCATGCTAGTCAGCAGCCAATGACACAGCCAGCCATCAACATACCCCAATCAACCACTAAAAAGCCACACACAACCAGACACCATATAAATACCACACACAGAATAGCCAAAAGCACATAGTCTGCTAGAGAAATTCCCTGAGGATGGGCTCCAGCATGTCTGAAAGCTCGGAAGACTAAACGTGACTGACCCAGAATGGATCCTGCAACATTATCCTGAGATATGTATATTCGCCTTCTTAAAAGCCTCCAGTAATGTCCTTGGATGCTTTGAAGAATAGGTTGATCCCTCTCTCTTGTGACAGCTCTTCAAATATTGGAAGACTGTTATCATGTCAACCTCTGTCTTTTTTTCCATTACACTAGACATACTCAATTCCTGCAAATGTTCTTCATATGTTTTAGCCCCCAATCGTCTTTGCTGCTCTTCTCTGCATTCTTTCTAGAATCTCAACATATTTTTTGTATTGTGGTGACCGAATGCAGTATTCCAAGTGTAGTCTTATCAGTACTAACACTTCATATGATCTTGATACTATCTCTGTGATGCAGCACACTGCTGGCTCATATTTAAGTGGCTGTCCACTAGGACTCCTAGATCCCTCTCACAATTACTGCTGTGGAGCCACATACTATTTATTCTATAATCGTGCATTTGGTTTTTCTTGTCTAAGTATAAACCTTTACTTTTCTCACTACTGGATTGCACTTGGTTAAAAAGGTTTGCAGTACTGTTCTGACATCATCTTTTAACAACCCCTTAACCCCTGGCAGGGTGGAGTCCAAAATGGAACTGAGTGTTTACTGGCTGGATGCCCTTCCTGTTGCCAGTGCAGAGTTATATTCAGCAGATATATTCTCAACATGCCCAGAAAGAGATCTGCCTCTACTTAGGATCGAACTCACAGCCTCTAATTGTGGGGTGTGAGCTCCACCTCTAAGCCACCACACCATTCAATACTGTTCTGATATATATTATTTCCAATATCAGTATGAATTTGAAGCAATATCATGCTTCAAATCAAGCAAAGGAAAATGCAACATAACATGTAGCTTTAAATGCACATTAAGAGTTTTTAAGGTAACAATATTATTTGTCATAACTCACCTGTAGGATTCTCTGCAAAATTAATGGCAGAGCAATGAATGTTGTCATATTGTTCAATACTTGCATTGTCAAGTTCTTCAAATCTAAAGAACAAGTATGACAATAAACCTCACAGTAATGAATGTGATTTAAGTCTGTTATTTTTGTCTCAATGGTGAATACAATTAATAGGAAGGATCTATTGGCTAGTGAATTTTTCCTTTTGTGAATAATTGAATTGGAGTCTCTCTAGTGTCTTAAATCAGGGATAAGCAGCCTTCTTGGTAGCAAATAGCACAATTTCACAGTTTCATACAACACAAAAAATAATGTTAAATATTTAAAATGTAAAAGTGATCTCACTACTGAGATTTGTGGAACTTCACATGATAATGCTGAAAGCTGAAATCTTACACAATTTAATTTGAGAACACTGACATTTTACAAGATATGGTGATACTGTGAGATGTTGGCTACTTTTAAAAATGTTTAAAATTAAATTTGCATTTAATGTTAGTGTTTTATGGTGGCCTCATATACCTGCCTCAGATAAATGCATTTCAAATTGAAGACATTTTCAAAAGGATTTCCCAAAATTAAAATCATTTTGGAAAGGGTAGACTAACTTAAATATCAGTTAGGTAAGTTGAATAATGTAGAAATTTGATAAATAAATAAATTCAATAGCTACATTTAAATGCAAAAGAAGATAGCTCCAGAAACTTGACTGATGAAAAATGTTGCCAAAATCATGCTTCAAATATCAAGTAATACCAGGCTGAAATTCATGATTTTATCACAGAAAAGTAAAAGTAAAGAAATGCTATTCAGAAATATATTCCTGATATGACATACAAGTGAATTGCTCAGTAGCAAAACTAATCCACAGCTTTCTTGTTATTTGTCATTTTGTCTTGGATATCTCTTCTTGGACAAAAAAGGAGACAAACATGCTTACATTCAGAGTAACAAGGTAGCAATGTAGATCTTTGGGGTGACAACATTGCCTCTAGGAGCGGAAACCACAGTGCCTAAAAACAAGAGAAATCTCAGAATTGTACAAAAAATAACTTCCATCAGTCTCACACAGAGTATCTTGCTTCTGTCCCTGGATGTGCCCAATGCCTGTACCTGCTGCAAAGCAGCATCAACACCACCACTATAAACTGAAAAGGATATAAGCGTCTGGCTGTCCCTTGGGAAACAGACTTTCTCCCTCATCTAAGTGATAAATGCAACGGACCTTCCAATGCATTGTTCCCGATTGGGAGAGCTATTTAAGAGACTGTTGCTACCCTAATTTCCCAGCCTCCCAACTTGCATTGCATAATGCACCCAGGAAATTTTGATTGCAGACAATCTCAACACAATTTCTCTATCTCAACCAACTTCACTGTTAACATTTCACAGCATACCTTTTGGAATCAAGTCTAGCAGGGCAAGGCATGCTGGAAGTTAAGATGGAGTGCTATAGAATATATAGTGTAGTATGGCAGAGCCCAACAGTTTTTCAATATTTCTTATTAAAATACAAATTAGCTTTTTCTGGGCTATTTATAGGATAGTGGAAGGAAAGTATTTCTAGTAAAGGAGAAAAACATGTTATGTGGCTGCTATTTAAAAGACAGACAGATCTCACACAGTTGTCTCTTCTATAGTAATTGAGTGGAATTACCTTAATTCAGATTCTTTTGTTTCCTACCTTGTGAATCCAGAATGTTCTGGACAATAACAGATCAGAAAGACTTGGGGTTGCACTTATCTCAACAGGAAATATTATTATTGACTTTATAAAAAGGTGATAGGAAAATAGATGAAATGTATGATGGTAGCCACAAGTCTACCTTAATGTTACAAAAAGTGGTTTTATGGGAAACAAATGCTTCCTTTTTTTTAAAGCCAGAGTATAAGGGAATACTTACTTCTCGCTCCTGCTGATTAAATTTGTGTGAATTCCTCTGGCAAAGTGCAATTGTTTTTGCTAAGGTATCTTCAATATCTTTTAGTAAAAGAAGTTGCGCTGAAACTTGGATTAGAGAGAAGTAGTAATTAGATATTATTTTGTAGTTAAACTAAGGCAATTAATATATATATAGAAGAATATTAATCAAATAAACAAGGAATGTACATGTAATACCTCTTTGGAAATGATAAATAAACATTAATAAATGTCTACAAAGCCTGGTCTTGATTCTGACAGAATAACACAGATATTTAATATAACATTGAATTTTGTTCAAAATGCCCAAATAAATCTATTTTGAAACTTACTTTTATCTCCAGAAGTCAGTGTTGAAAGTTTGCTTTGTAACCACTAGGAAAAATATATTTTGTGTTATTTGAATTCACATGGCATTTTATAAACTATCTGTAAGTACCCATTCTATTCCTCTCTCATTCACTAAGACTTCCACATTTTCCTCAACTTTTGTAAGAATTGGTTATATCTCTGTATAGTGGGCCACACTGGGGAGAGCAGCCATTAAGTGGGGCCATCACATCAGGCATTTTATTTTACTTTCAACTGTAATGGGCAGGCTCTGTTATGGGCACTGATTGAGGACTATGTATGCTCTCAGTAAGAACTACACTGACAAAGTGACAATTCATATATTTACACACATAATAAATCTAACAAGTCTTACAAACATCTGTTTTCAATTTTAAAATTATGATCAGATATGAGTAAGAATAAGAATCATAAAGCTTCTTCTAAAGATAAAAATCAACTTGGCAGCTTAATTCAAATTTGGCAGATATATATAGTACATCCAATGAATTCTAGATTTTCAATGCATACAACATTGACCACCCCAATGTTAATATTTGATTCAGATTAATTTTTCTTCTAAATAAAAAAAAAAAAATCCCCCATCCCATTTCACAGTGAAGTTTCCACTCTGTTATACCTCAAGCATAATTAAGAAGGCACCAGGAATGTCATCTTTCTTTTCAAGCAAGTAAGAAGAAGCCTCATGGAGCTGATATTTTTGGGTGACCTGCGTAAAATGCCAACATTAATTTTAGTGATTTGTATGCAGAAAACGTTCACTATTTGGATATCCTGGGTCACCTCTGAGCGGGGGGGGGGGTTGTACAACCTCATATCTCTCATTTTGCTAGGCTAAAAATTTCCTGCACAATTAACCTTCTATATTTTTCATTACAGTAGAAGAAAGAGAAGCAAATGAAAGAGAAGGAATTTCAAACGCAAGGTAATAATTTACAAAAGCTTAGTTACTTTGCATCCTCCTGATCCCTTTTCAATTGCTTTTTTCATTTTTCATGAATGAAGGCGAATATACGTGTCCCACAATAATGTTGCAGGATTCAATCAGGGTCAGTCATGAGGACCAGAGGTTTTGCCTTCCAAGCTTTCAGACTTGTGTTGGAGCCCCTGTTCAGGGAACTTCTCTCTGGTAGGATGGGCTCCAGCATGAGGGTGATATATATTTATATTTATATTATTTGTATTTATATTATTTATATTTATATTATTTATATTTATATTTATATTATTTGTATTTGTATTTGTATTTATATATAAAAGGAAGTTATACAGAACTCTGTAACATGTACCAAGAGTCTCTGATGTTTTCCCCCTTATAATTTCAGGAGCCTATCTTCATGATTCAGTAGTTGTTGTTTCCTGAATTGTAACAATTCAACATTTCATTGCCATAGAAATATAACAAAGTTTTGAAGCAAAAAAGGGGATCACATCTTGAATGGACAAAGCTCTTGCTAAAATTATACCAAGCTAAACAATGGTAATGTAACAAGTGCCTGTATAGAATTTTTGACAACTTAGATTCTCAGATCATGTTCAAGTTGCTTGGAAATTTCCTACTTAAAAACATTTAGCTGTAAACTAGTTCAAATTAGGCACAGTGAGGGAGTAGACGTCATCTCAAAGGTTGCAGTTTCCTTTTGCCTAGTGCTAGACATTCACATATTAGAGATATCTGAATTTTGCAAGTGTATATATGTAAACTGATACAAACAAGTTTAGTTTCCAGAAAAACTAGTACATAGGATTACTATAGGAGCTTGATAATGTTGAATTCCAACTTCCATAGATAAGCTCATGCTTCACACATAGACAACATAATAGGTCTGAGAGAACTGTATGATGTGGTGGAGATGGGGCCTACAATACTGCATTAACTGCGTAAAGGAAGATAATTGCGTAAAGGTGTAAAATAATATAATTGATTTTAATAGATTTTATAAATCTGAATCTAGTTTCATCCTATTTACCCACGTTACCTGAATTGTCTCTTCCAGCCTATAGGACTCCAGGAACTTCAAAGTCTCTAAGACCTGGTCAGCATCATACCGACACAGCAAATCAATAAACTGTTCAGTAATAGAGGGAGAAAGCTGAAGCAAATCTTGATTGATACCTTCCCTGGAATAACAAATATTTCTTAATATTAGTTACTAACATATCCTAAACACTTCAGATGATACAGACGTCATATATTGTGATAAAATACAAAACTACCATATTGAAAATATTCATATACAGAGAAAGTATTTATTAGAATTCATAGAATATAGAGTGTCCATAATTTTTAAAATGAGAACTCTATGGAAAATATATATAAAATTGCTTTCTCACCCCTATGGTTGATATCTTCCTCATGGGTGTCTTCCTCATTCTCTGTCAAATACCACAGGTTCTGTGTAGTATTTCATTTTTTTCTAGCTCTTTTCTATCTCTGCACTCTTTTGGACAGAGAGCATTGATGTCTTTCCTGGGATCTGTTGGAGCTACTCTCCCAGTTTAGGAATCGTAGCTTTGAGAGCTGCTACAGCTACTGGGACCTCTTTGGTCTTTCTTTCCACATCCACTCTAGTTCTACCTTTAGGCCTGGTACTTATATAGTTTCCCTCCTGATACTGCTGGTACTACTACATGTCATTACTGCTGGTCCTTGTCTACTACCATGAAATATCTGTCTCTCCATTTGGAACTGAAAGCCCCACAAGATCTTAGCCTTATTATTCTCTATGATCTTCTGTGGACCCCCCCCCCCCAATCTGGACTTGGAAGGGTTTATCCCATACACTTACAGATGTTTTTATACACAATGCCAGCCATTTGGTTATACCATTCAGTATATGCTGTTCCTGCCTGCATTGTATATCTGCTACTGAAGCACTGAGCATAGCAGCACAAGAAGCAGGGGTCTACCACACTTTGTGTTGGGCTGTTTCCAAGGCCTCTCTGCATAGTTTGCACTCCAGATCCTGTCTGGTATGGTAAATCTCTGCTTCTATAGATGTGGTGCTTAGTGCCTATTCTTGTGCTGCTAGTGCTTCAGTGCTGGCTTTTAGTCCAGCCCTTTCCAAACATTGGAAGGATTTCCAAGTGTCAGACACCTCAGTTATCTGTCAAGGGTACATCCCATGCAGAATCTTGTCTTGCTAGGGCACTTCCTCTGCTTGATCTTCATCTTACATCTGCTGTTGTCCCAGCCATTCCTTCAATACTTATATTTGGGTCCTGTCTTATTGAAATCTTATTGATTTCAACCATCTCCGCTGATGAAATACTTGACATTTCCCGCATCGACCGAGAGCTCAAAAATAGAGATGGCTCTGTGGCCCCACGCTTGTGCAGGGTCATTTGCAAAAATGAATCAAGCAAACGTAAATTCATTTATACTATAAACTCACTCGCCAAAACCAACACCAACCATAAGAACCTCCGTTGCCGCCCTGACCTAACCATACAGCAACGTGCCCGCTCCCGTGTACTCCGCATCGAACTCAAAAACCGTCTAGACAATGGAGAGAAGGACCTGTACATTGACTACCATGCTGACTGTATCAAAAGTAAGCCACGCAACCCAATACTCAGCTTTTACCCTCAACCACAACCCTACCTCAACCCATCCACCATCACCCAAGACTAGGCACGCACGCCCCCAACTACCTCAATCCCAACTACTGCCGGCCTTAAATGCAAACTACTCAATGCAAGAAGCCTCGTGAATAAAATACCTGAATTTCTCATCCTCCTAAATATGGCTAACTTCGACATTATATTTGTCTGTGAAACATGGCTCAATGCATCTCTCCCGACTCCATTACCACAGTAAGAGACTATCATGTTTACCCGATCAGATCGTGAAAATCGTCGAGGAGGTGGTGTTGCTATATTCTATAAAAATCCTTACATCTAAAAATATCCAAGTTACCCAGGAGCTTGCCCTTCCTGAAACCATCATCTGTGAACTATCCTTAAATATCACAATTCGATTCTTACTATGTTACAGAGCACCTGATTATGACATCGAACATGTAAACAAGCTAAATACATTACTAACATGGGCTGCATCCTGCCCATACCCTTTTATCCTTCTTGGTGATTTCAATCTGCCTCATATTGACTGGACCCTAAATGATTGTACAACTGAAATCATACACACAACCTTCTACAATGCTATTACAAATCTGGGACTGGAACAACTAGTAACCAACAATACTAGACTAAACAACTGCCTCGATCTCATCTTCTGCAATAGTTTGAATTTAATTTACGGAATACAAACTAAAGAACCCTTTTCCAGTAGTGACCACAATATGATTGACTTTTGTCTCAACATACATCCACACAAAAATCACCACAATGATGTAATCCCCAATTGTAACTTCAAAAAGGCAACTATGATCTTATAGACAACGATCTCTCATCCCTTGATTGGCAATCTCTATTCACTGGATGCAATACCGTTGAAGACCATTACAACATGAAGTCAAAAGAGTCATCAAACTATATGTTCCAACAACAACTCCCAAAACAAAACAAAAAGCAGATTACCCATATCAATAAGGAAACTTCAATCCAAAAAGAGATCACTCTGGCGGAAAAACAAATCTGGTCACGTTGCCAATTTCAAAAACCGATACAAAAATTTATGCCACCAGATAAAGACCGAATGCACCAATTATCACATTAAACAAGAGGAAAACCTTCTAAGCACCAATTCCACCCGTGCTTTTTACAATTTTGTAAACAACAAACTAAAAGACTCAAGGTCCATCCCTCCCTTGATAGGACCTGATGGTAAAGACTGCAACGACGACACCATTAAAGCCAACATCTTTAACACATTCTTCGGCTCAGTATTTGTAAACAGCAATGGATCATGCCCAGTATTTCCTAGCCGTACCACAGATAACAACAATGATCTAATACATATCGATTTCACAGAAGACAATGTTAAAAATCACTACGCAATCTAAAACCATCTCTATCTATTGGACCGGATGGAATATGTGCCTACTTCTTAAGAAAGCTATCCACTGCCATATCCAAACCTCTAAGCATAATCTTTGAAAAATCTTTCAGGACCAGCTCCTTGCCTAACCTATGGTCACAAGCCACAGTCATCCCCATCTTCAAAAAGGGAGACCCAAGCCTAGTTGAAAATTACAGACCAATCTCCTTATGCTGCGTCACCTGTAAAGTCATGGAATCAATTATTAACCAATCCATCATCCTCCACTTAGAGACAAACAACCTACTCTCCAATAAACAATTTGGTTTCAGAAAAAAACTATCCTGTAATCTGCAACTCTTACACTGCAAAAACATATGGACGACACAACTCGACCAGGGCAAAGCAATAGACGCAATCTACATAGACTTCTGTAAAGCCTTTGATTCAGTGGTACACGACAAACTACTCCTAAAAATAAAATCCTATGGTATCTCTGGACAACTGAATAACTGGATAGAAGCATTCCTGTCAAACAGACAACAAATGGTCAAAATCGGGAGCGTCCTATCAAATCCAGTACCTGTCAATAGTGGTGTCCCCAGGGCAGTGTTCTAGGACCAACTCTCTTCATACTCTACATAAACGACCTCTGTGATCATATTAAGAGCAATTGCGTTCTCTTCGCTGATGATGTAAAGCTGTTCAATACCACAGACAATACTGCTACCCTACAAAAAGATCTTGACTATGTATCTGAATGGTCAAACAAATGGCAACTTCAAATCTCAACAAATAAATGCTCTGTCCTACATATTGGCAAAAAAAAATCAGAAAATAAAATACAAGCTGAATAGCCAAGATCTTGTTGATGACCCAAGCTCTGTAAAGGACCTTGGAATACTCACCTCTAATGATCTAAGTGCTAGAGCCCACTGCAACTACATAGCCAAAAAGGCATTAAGAGTTGTTAACCTAATCCTACGTAGCTTTTTCTCTGGTAATATCACACTACTAACCAGAGCATACAAAACATTTGCTAGACCAATACTCGAATACAGTTCATCAGTCTGGAACCCTCATTACGTATCTGATATTAACACAATTGAGAAAGTCCAGAAATATTTCACAAGAAGAGTTCTCCACTCTTCTACTCGTTGTAGAATACCTTATGCCACCAGACTTGAAATTCTAGAACTAGAAAACCTTGAATTACGCCGCCTTCGATCTGACTTAAGCATGGTATATAAAATCATACATTGCAATGTCCTACCTGTCAATGAATACTTCAGCTTCAACCATAACAACACAAGAGCACACAATAGATACAAACTCAAAGTAAACCGCACCAAACTTGATTGCAGGAAATACGACTTCAGCAATAGAGTGGTCAATGTCTGGAATACTCTACCCGACTCTGTAGTCTCTTCCCCAAACCCCAAAAACTTTAACCTTAGACTGTCTACTATTGACCTCACCCCTTTCCTAAGAGGTCTGTAGGGGCGTGCATAAGCGCACCAACGTGCCTACCGTCCCTGTCCTATTGTTTCTCTTATTCTTTTATTTTTCTTATATGTACCCATTTCATGTATTCACAACTATGTATACACTTATACTTATTATCTTGTAAACAATTGGCAAATCAAATAAATAAATAAATAAATAAATGTACGCCTGAATGCTCTGAGGACAATGGCTTTGACACTCATCAGACCCTGCCTGCTCTCTCTCTGGATGGTGTATAGCCTCTGGTTATAAATGTTGGACTCAGGATGGAAGCCTCCATACATTGTGAGGAGCTTCCAGGTCTTCACATTGGTAGCCTCCCTGCCCTCCTTTGACCAGCTCACTATACTGTGCAGGTATCTGATGACTGCATAGAATGACTGGCTTCTACTGATTTCTCTAAAACTGTGAGAAACCAAAGAATTTGGATTGTTAAATGATATACAAAAAAGAAAAAAAGACAGGCAAAGAATAAGAAATTGAAGCAAATTGTGACTTAATTGTAATTTTGTTCAGGCAAACATAATTAGCTATATTTTAACAAAGTGAGGAAGTAACATAGATTGATTTTTAAGTTACTATAGACTTCACCAATTTGACATCTTCCAGATACATTATAATTACAATACCTAAATTCCTAGCAAGAGACATTCTCTGCTATTGTTTGAGAAAAACTTAATAATGAAGATATTAAGAACAGAAGATATTCCCAAGCAAAAATCCACCTTCTCTTCAATGTATACATTATTTTATTAAAACAGATTTTATTCTAACAGCCTGTAGTCTTTGTAGCAGAGAATCTAATTACAGTAAAAAAAATCCTCTTGTGATATAAATATATTGAAAGGAATGGAATTAGAAGGAGATTAGGTTGCAAGATTTAATTTAACTGAGAATCTGTTTTAAACTAGACATAAATTGGAATGGGCAAGGGAGAAATGTGGATCTGTAGGGTTGCTTTGGTATATAAAGAAAGCCAAGAACATTTTTGCCCGTGACTGAATGAGTGGTTATACAATGTCTTATAAGTATCTCTCACACTATTTAGGATCCCTGTAACAAAGAGTATCAGTATGAGATCCAGCAGCATCCTTGACATACGAATGGCTTTATGAAATGCTTTCTGTTACTTTTCAATTTTTTATAGTGCCTTGTATGTTAAAATCAAGTTTCTCTGCTAAGTGAGATGAAACTAACTCTCACAAGAAAAGTCAATTGATTTCACTATTAAAGTGGGTCCAAGAATCAGAGAAACTGGATGGTAGATCTGTTTAAAGATTCCTTGTAAATGGAATATTAATTAATGACAATCATCATCAGATACCACAAAAGTCTAATCTATACGATAAAATACCATTTCAAGCCACAAATTTGTTTCTTCACAATAGGATTGTTTAATGAGATTTCAGGAGTTAAAATGCATACATACCTTGGATCAAGGAGACTCTTCAAAAATTGGAAAAGCAAATGTTCATCCTGACAAGAAAAGGTAGGAAAGCAAAGTGAACACAGTGTTTAAGATTCAACTATTCTTAATATTTTAGCATATTTAGTGATTCAGTCTGCTTATGATTTCCCTGTAAATTAGGTATACAGGTAATCCTCAACTTACAACAGTTCCTTCAATGACCTTTTGAAGTTACAGCAGCACTGAAAAAAGTGACTTTTGACCATTTTTCACACTTATGACCTTTGAAGCATCCCCATGGTCATGTGATCAAAATTCTGACGCTTGGCAACTGACTCATATTTATGATGGTTGCATTGTCCTGGGGTCACATGAATCACTTTTTGTGACCTTCTGACAAGCAAAGACAATGGGGAAGCCAGATTCAATTAACAACCATATTACTAATAAATACAGTGATTCATTTAACAAGAAAGGTCATAAGAAAGAAATCTAACAAGGGCAAAACTCACTTAACAAATGTTTCACTTTACAACAGAAATTTTGGGCTCCATTGTGGTTGTAAGTTGAGGATTACCTGTACTTGATCTATTATAAATACGAATGACATTCAGCAGTTACAGAACAAAGTATTCCAAAGCATTAAATCCATTTAATATTCACTGGCTAAAGATAATAACATGTCTAGATTCAAAAACAGCTGCTTCTACGAGCACATTACATTATTTAACATCATCAAGCTATTTTAAATTGGTACAAACAGCAGGCATTCAAATATATGGCAGCATAACTCAGGCTTCCTATTACAGCCACTGTCTGTCACAGAACACCTGAATACTGCTGGGAATTCTGGAATATATGCAAGAATATCTTCTCAACTGATGTTCAACCTCACACTCTGTGTGTCTTCTACAATGTGTTTAATCTTCCCTAAAGATTACATTATGTATCAAAAGAAACCAGACCCATTTTAATGCAATTTGTTTGCTACTGCCAATGTTCTCACTGGGAGGAACACCAATAAGCTTCCATCTATCAGTCCATTAAAAAAACATTCTTTTTAATAACATCAAGGGCAGACTTCTTTTAAATATCTTCCTTCCAAATACAAAATATTGTGGTTGAGTATGAAAATTTTAAGAAAGCAGCATGATCTTAGATACTGATAATTTTGCAAAATTTGATTTCTTATCCTTTGTGACAACTCTCCTCAGAAACTATGTTTATTAATAGCAATAGCACTTAGACTTATATACCGCTTTATAGTGCTTTACAGCCCTCTCTAAGCGGTTTACAGAGTCAGCATATTGCCCCCAACAATTTGGGTCCTCATTTTACCCACCTCGGAAGGATGGAAGGCTGAGTCAACCTTGAGCTGGTGGGATTTGAACTGCCAAATTGTAGGCAGCTGGTTGCAGAAGTAGCTTGCAGTACTAACCCCATGTAGTGCCCAGTTGACTGAGCAATCTGTATTGTTTTAACTTATCCTTGAATTCTATTATTTCACTGTGTTGTTTACATGTTCTCTCTTGCAATGATTGCTATTTTTGGTGTCACAGATGTTTGGGTTTAGTCTGTGGCATGTCTTGTGACTGCTTGTTCTTTTATTGTCCCAAAGATGCTGTTTTCCCCCTAGGAGGCAACTGGACTTTCTTGTTTTTTCTTTTGAAGATGTTTCACTTCTCATCCAAGAAGCTTCTTCAGCTCTGACAGGATAGTAGGGAATGGAAGGATTTATATTCCTTGCAAAATAAACAAACTGGTGGAATTCATCTTGGTTTAGAGTTTGACCAGGAATGAATTTTGATTGCTGAAAATCAGTAGCATTACAAAAACACAGAAAAGGATGAGTGGGAAAAACAAACAAGGGATTTTAATTCCTCTGACATATTTGCAAACAAATTATTGCAACTTCTTTAAAAGAGCTGTAGTAATATTTTGATAGGCAATCTGCTTGATTTTAACAGAAATAGATGGATCTGGATTTGTTGAAACTGGCACAGTAAATCAAGATTTAAAAACCTGACCTTTGGTAAGTGATGCAGATTTCATAGAACAGAAATTTGTATAGAAATAGATAAATCTAAGAATTGTTAATGAATTAATTAGCTATATTTTCATGGCTAAACGTTTCTTGTTACACAACAAATCTAAGAGGAAATCAGAAGGATAGTTATAAAAAGAAATCTAAATAACAGTATTACTCTTAATAACGATGCACCCAATAGCTTTTGTATATAGATATGGATGTGTACATTATAATGACAGCATGGACGAGTTCTTATAATGTGAAAAAGTTTTTTAATACAGCACCATCTCCTATTTATTGTTTCAAATAAGCTACTATTTTAAAATATAGACAATGTATTTTTGCATTCTGAAATGCAAAGAAAAGAAGCCATAAGACTAGATGAGATTTGGCATATGACAATATGTTTCCTAGGTTGTTAACAATTTTTCTTTAAAATGGGAAATATACCTTTAATGTTATTTAAATGCATAATTTATGCTGTTAAAAATTCTGAGCATTTTCCAGGCTTGTCCTGCTGCAATTTAAAACACACACACACACACACACACACACAGAGAGAGAGAGAGAGAGAGAGAGAGAGAGGGAGGGAGGGAGGGAGAGAGAAAGAAAGAAAGAAAGAAATATAAAGTTGGAAAAAAATCAGGAAGGAACATTTAGCAAGTTCCAAGGGAAGTAAAAAGATCAATACACAAGACGTAAATATCACTTGAAGTTAGCTTCAAACACATTTCTCCTAAAGGCATTTCATGATGCTATAGATTTTAGCAATATTGTACTACATCTGAGCTCATTTTATGAACGGCTCTGTAAGTGTTTTATGGAATGGAAGGAGCTGAAATTACGGTTAATACAGAAGCAGGGGGAACAAATCTTGTCAACTAGCCAATAAAAAGACTTAGGATTCCCTGCCTTTCTTTAGAATGAAAAGAGAAGGAGGCAGAGACAGAAAGGTGAAACTGGTTGGAATATGGTGAGCAGGTTATTTAATGTTATATTTATATCAGATTGTTGCCTCAAAAGACCTAGTAACTACGAGAAGGATCTTGGAGTCCTAGTGGACAATCACTTAAACACGAGCCAGCAGTGTGCTCAGATACCGTAAAAGCCAGCACAGTCCTAGACTGCAACAGTATAGAGGTAGAATCAAGATCAGGTGAAGTGTTAGTACCACTTTATAATTCCCTGGTAAGAACACACTTGGAACTACAGTTTTGGTTCCCATGATATAAAAAAGATGTTGAGACTCTAGAAAGAGTGCACAGAAGAGCAGCCAAGATGATTAGGGGACTGCGGGTTAAAGTTTATGAAGAATGGTTGTAGGGATTAGGTATGTCTAGTTTAATAAAAGGAAGGATTATGGGTAATATGATCACATTAATCCAATATCTCAGGGGCTGCCACAAGGAAGAAGGGGTCAACCTATTCTCCAAAGCACCTGAAGGGAGGACAAGAAGCAATGGATGGAAACTAATCAAGGAGAGGAGCAATCTAGAACTATGGAGAAATTTCCTCACAGAACGATTAATCGGTAGAACAACTTTTCTCCAGAAGTTTTGGATGCTCTCATATTGGAGGTTTGAAATGTCTGAAATAGGGTGTAGGGTTTCCTGCTTGAGCAGAGGGATTAAAAGACTTTCAAGGTCCCTTCTAACTCTATTATTCTGTTAAGACTGGTTTCTTTCCTATCTTATTTTACTTAAGTCTCATTCTTCTATCCTCGCAGGCACTTAGGTCAGCTAATAAAAATTTAAAAATAGAATGCAATTTTTTAAAAAATTCTAAAATAAACTAGCCATTAAAAGTCTGGCAGAAAAGTTACATTTTCAGAGATTTGCCACTTGTAAAGAAATGGTTTTTGAAGTATGTGAGTGCAGAACAGAAGCATATAGTGCAACTGTATTATAGTTACTGTTTGTTTTATATCTCACCTTTATTATTTTTACAAATAACTCAAGGTAGTTAACATATTCAACACGCTTTCCTCCTCTTTCAGAGGCATTAACTCCAAGTAAATATGATAAAATTACAGTACAAACCTGGGTTCAAATTTTGAACATACATTCTAGTAAAATGCACACCCAAAGACACTGTACACTAATTAACTATTTTTTCACTACAACAGAAGTGGGAAAGAAATCAGCAGCAAACTATATTGTGATAAGGGACAAAAATATTATTTTGTAAGAAAAATTACTTTTCTCCTAAAAATTCTGCTTCTTTCTAATTTACCAGTTTTTGATGCCAAGATAACAAAAGTATATCAGTTATTACATTTGTATGTGTGCATATGTACATATGACAGTGGAGAGGGAAATGTACTTTAAATCAGTCAATTTCCACCTTTGAATCATAGTTACAAAATGGTTTGAAAAATGATCTATTTCAGTTCAGTGAGATTTAATCCCATTCATACAAACATGTGGCAGTAATACCTGGTTTTTTGTAAGCAAAGCTCATTGTTTTCTGTGGGGTCTTGTATTGCTTTACTCAGAGACATAGTATGTTGATTTAAAAGAGAACAGTGAAATTAGTTCATAATATTTCTAACCCATGGGTATCAAAGGTGATTAGAATCAGTATCTAGGATATACAATTAAGCTTTCATTTTAAAAAGCTGGCAACAATATTTCACTTGGAGTTTCTGCTGAAAGAGTATCAAAGTCAAGGTGGAAAGCACCAAGTATTTGGGAAAACTGTGCTTGTTGACTGGACATATATCATCCCTTTTTTAATTTAGAAAAAAAAATCTCTAGTTTTACTTATTATAAGTAATTGTACACATCTAGACTTTTGAAAGATAGGCTCTTCAACGTTTAGGAAAATGAAAAAATATTTTTTGTGATAAAACACTACACATCAATTTAATTGCTTAATAAATCTTTACCTGTAGAATCTGAATTATTTGTTCAATCTCATTACTGAAATGAATAGAAATAAGATCTGCTGTTTTAAAAGGACTCACTGATGTCAGCTCCTAAGCAAAAGAAAAAAAGACTTTACAGATCCACGAATTTCAGGATTAAATACATGAAATTTTAATTCTGTTTGCAATATTTCAGAATTTACTCTGAATTCTATTCCAAATGTTTCTTTCTTGTTATATTAGTAAGGTAAGGAGATAAAGGACATTTCTGTTATTATGTTTCTTTTTCTTCACTGAAGAATAAATGTTGCCTGAGAATACCAAATTCTCTATTCTGAATTTTTCATAAGTGTCTTGTTGGCTTCTACGTACATTCAAGCAGTTTCTTCTAGCTTTATACAAAATAAGTATTCAGTAGGAAAGTGTTTTCAGAACCCATCGATTCTACTACAATTAACTAGTTTTCATATGCATTTTTATATTAAATTTCAATTAAAGACTACAGTCCAATTAAGATTAAAACATTGGGTGCATAATTGGTTAGTATTGCTATTTTATGCATATTTCCATAAAAAATTCTATTGGAAGTATACTGGAAAACCATTGTCAAGGGTGACATTTTAATACTTTACTAATTTGCAGAACCAATTTTTAAGCATATATCTGCAATCTGTATATATAGTTTCTATCCAATTAATGTGGCTAATAAATAGTAATACATGCTTCCATATTTACTGCGTAAAATAAAAATGATTACATGCATAATAATTAGGCAAACCAAGAAATCTCAGGTCTGTTTTCATATTTTCAAGTGTCCTAGAGGCTAAAAAGGAATTAGAATTTTCCTTCTCTGCCACATTCATACATCCTATTTACTGCTAATGCTTTCCTCTAGCTGTAGTCAACCGAGTCTATTTATTAGTTTTTTCTCCTATTATAACTCCCAAGTTGGAAAAGTCATATTACAGTTTTTAGAACAACCGTATCACTCCGTATTATGTTTATACATACTAACTTTAGGTTTTATTTTTTGGATCACTGTGTAGCATGATTGTTCAGGAGCACCCATATGCCAAACCTGGAGTCTGTATGTATGTAGCAGGGCTGCAATGGTGTTCCAGACTCGTGAGACTTTCAGTTTGAACCAACACTTTGAAGTCATCATCCTTCCTTATCCAGCATGATCTGTTCAATGTATGAAAGGCTTTCTTCTTTAGAAAACATACCACTAGGGAAATGGAAAACTATGGATCTTATAATCCTTGAGGACTATAGGTGGAGATAGTCCTTGAGCTATGACAACAACTGGGACAAGAATTTGTATCATTAGCATTGCGGTCATAAAGCACAATATCACATGACTGCATCGCTTATCAATACCAATTCCTGCAGCCCATGTTGCCGTTGCTAAGCAAGGAACGGGGGTCCTCCAGTGAACATCTCCTCACAACTTCTCGTCAGCTTTCAACAAACAAAATCAACAGAATGTTGCTAGTCCCAAAGGCTTGCAAGCAGGCCAAGCAATGCTGCTGGATGGGAGAGGGAGCCAAGGGTGTATGGGTGACCAAGAAAGCACAAAGCAAGCACGATGAGGCTTGGGAAGCTGCTGCTGGATGGGAGAGGAGGTCTGAGTGGTGGCATGTCATGAGTATGGCAGCAGTTGGGTAGCTGCTGCTGGGTGGAAGAGACTGTGTGAAGGTGTGCGAATGGCAGGGGAGGTACAGCACAAGTGCAGCAAGGCTTGGGGAGTGACGGAGTAATGTGCTGTGAGCACAGTGGAACTTGGGTAGCAACTGCTAGGTGGAAGAGGGTATGTGAATGATAGAGGAGATGGAGCACTTAGCATAGTTCGGGGTGGCTGCTCCTGGGTGAGTGAAGATGTGTGAGGGTACTCAAGTGGCAAGGGAGGTACAACATGAATACAGCAAGGCATGTGGAGTGGCTGGTGCAGCAAGGGAGGGTATCTAAGGAGTGGCAGCAGAGGCATAGTGCAAGTGCAGAGAAGCTGGTGAGGGTGACTTGCAACCTTCCCTGCTGGTTTTCCCACTGACTTTGCTTATTAGAAGCTGGCAGTGAAGTTCACAAATTCTGATCGAGTGACCTTGAGATTCTGCAACTGTCATGTGAGCTGGTTGCCAAGCAGCCAGATAATAACCATGTGATTGCAAGGGTGCTGGAACAGTCAGAGCTTTGAAGACCAGTTGAAACTACCACTTATTCAATGTCTTCATAATAACCCTTAATGTTTGAGGAAACTTTCAGAGAATAAAAAACAACAGAGAAAGGGGAACCAGGGCTTTTTACGGTGAATCTTGAAATTCCATTAAGAATAGTCTTGTTCATCTGTGGATATTTGATTACAAATGCTTTTAAACTATTCTGCATAGTGACTGATCCGAAGAACCAAACTGTCTAATTAACTTTGGCAGGTAATGCATGAAGTTTTTTATCCTCAAAAGTAATTATTCTTAATCAGATCAATTCCATTTAGAGACAAAATTAATTTAAATATTAGAAATATGGTCTTATTCTGTTTTCATTTATATTATTAGGATCAGCAATATTACTATATATAGAATTTAAGATGTATAATCACTTTATTTAAGACATACCTCAATATGTTTCATAGTTTTCTGCCATACAGATTGCTTTTCTTCTGTACTATACCCAGGAATGGAAAGAATATTGTGGATATAGGAGAAAACTTCTTCCTTTAAGAAATATATAGAAATGGTTACAAAAAAGAAAAATACATAACAGAAACATTTTTTCAAATTAAATGATTGATCCTCATATATTACATGCTAAATCATGGCATGAAAATGTATCATTAATAAAGGAACAAGGCACTGAAAATGTATCATTTATTTTAGCATTTGCCACTATTGCATTTTAGCATATTTCTATTAAAAAAACTATTTTAAAAAGAAAGTTAATCCAACCCCCCCCAAACATACAGAAAAGCTGCTGAAAAATGAAATAATGTCATCTGAATTTTCTTCTATAACTTGTACCATGTCATTACCTTTCTCAAGGGATCATGCAAGTAGCAATCAATTATCCTATCATAGCGGTGTTCCCGTTCATATATAAATTCACAGATTTGGTAACTGAAATAAAAGAATTATAGCTAAGTGCTTTTTAGACATAAACATCCTTAAAAAAGAGCAGTTTTATAAAACATGTCATGTTTTTCCTGTCTTAATATTTGATATTAATAACATACTGCTATTAATATACTGCTATTGATATTAATAATATACTGTTATTAATATACTGTTTATTAAACATAAGCGAACCAGTTTGGTGTAGTGGTTAAGGTACTAGGCTATAAACTGGAGACCATGAATTCTAGTCCCACTTTAGGCACAGGCAGCTGGGTAACCTTGGGCCATTCCTCTCTCTCTCAGCCCTAGGGAAAAAAGCCACTTCAGAAAAACCTTGCCAAGAAAACTTATCCAGGCAGTAACCAGAAGTCAACACTGACATGAAGGCACAAGTGATATTATAACAAACTAATAAACAGATTACCTTGAGCTGTATCAGCAATTTTTAATGTCATACTTGATAAACATATCTCCTGTCATTTTTTTTTAATCAAAAAATTATCTTATAAAAAAACAAAGCCTTCTAAATCAGTGACATCTAACATGACAGTGAAAGGGGAGGGAGTCACATATGTTTCCTTTACCTAATCTAAGATGCTTCATATATGGGGTTGCTGTTCATATCTTCACTTTTTTTTTTTAACTTCAGTATCTGTTCTATCTGCTTCTTTTTTTGCTGGAAATATCAGTTAATTGTCTTTGTGATGTGAAGGAGCTTAGTTACGTAACACTTGAGAAAATTAAAGAGAGTTCAACTAGCACTAGAATTTTATTACATGAATTACATACATGCAATATTTACATTCTTTCTTTTTTAATTTAAAATTAACAACCCTCAAGCCAGGCATATTTAAAGTAACACTAATACCAAAACTATAAAAAAAGGAAGGAGACAAGCTTGATCCAAAGAGAACAACAACAAATGTTTTATATTAGCAACTCAAATCCCTGCTAAAGACATGAGTGCATACAATTTTTTGCATTGTTTGCTTAACCAAAACAGGAATTAATAGAATTTAAATGAAGCTCAGATCATACTGGTGGTCACAGTACTGCAGGATTAAAAATAGTTTCAAAGGGTCCAGAAATTGTCTCTCATCACTATGCCTTTCTACCTCTGCATTTAAGAACTGGAATTTCTATTTCCAAACAGTGGAGGAGGATTAAATATTTATTTGCTTTTTAAAAAAACAGTAAATTTTGCAAGAACTTTCACTTTAATCTGACAATATTCTGTATCTGATAAAATGCACATGCTTTCCTAGTGACTCTGTAATGCTATCTGATAATGTAATCAGTATCTTCACAACTGCCAATTTCTAATGGATTCTTCCTCTCATTAACATCTAAAAGATGATGTCCCTGTGGGAGCTGGCTTTCACTGCTGCAGCTTCCTGTCTCTGATATAGCATCTTCCCAGCGATCATGCTATCCTTTCCTTTGGGTTTCCTTTCTGTGAAGCCATTAAAACTTGGCAGTTTCAGTATGTGAAGGATGAAGTGGATCATTATTTTAGGGAAGATAATGTTTGGTTAAGTATTCTGACTGACGCTAAAAATTTGATGGGGGGGGTCACTTTTTATGATTATTGTACAATTTTTAACCTATTACTGAATGAATTCTACAAACTGCTCAGTGAGCCATGAATAGAAGTAAGCCTTGTAAAATAATACAGGACAAATAGATTTATAAATAATCATTCTTCCTATTTTGTTTTCCTGACTTGAATTGCCTGAAACTCCAAAGCAGAGATTTTGTAAAAGTTTGCCGTAATAAAGGCATTGCTTCAGTGAGATTTCATGCTTAGTGTACAGTTTATATTTATTTTGGGGATATATAAAGGTTTAGAAAACTAAACTGTTCATATTAATTTTAAGATAAACTTCCATTAATTTCATTGATAAATTGGCTTATGCAATACAATCAAAATACCATAAATATGATATAAATAACAAGTAAGTTTGGTGTAGTGAATAAGGGGTTGGCCTAGAAACCAGGAAACCGAGTTCTTGTCCTGCCTTAGGCATGAAAGTCAGGTGGGTGATCTTGGGTTAGTTTCTCTCTCACACAATTCAACTCACAGGGTTGTTGTTGTGGGGAAAATAGGAAGAGGAAGGAAAATTAGGTATATTGGCCTCTTTGAGCTATTTATAAAGATATGGCAGAATAAAAATCAAATATAGAAAATGTACCATATAAAAATATTAAAACTGATTATAAATAAAATTGTTAAATGGATATAGGTAAAATAACTGTTGTTAGTTTATACAATGAAATATTATGGAAAGGATAATTGGAAAGGCCAATTTCTTTGTGAATATAGAGCTGAACCCATGTCATTTTCCAGTTTATATTAAGCTATTTACTATTGTAAAAAAGCACCTGGGTAGGGAGTTAGTCAGACAAACTTGTTCAGATATTTTAATCTCTTACAGCATAAATGTTGCTATGATTTCCCAGCAGCCTGATAATAGAATCAGACAGTTATAAAAACAAATCTTAAAGCTAACAGACTGAGACTGTTTCAACATCTGGAGAAGTAGGATGTAGGTCAAGTTGTAATCACCAGAAACTTAATCTCATGGTCACAATTTTATACAATATAGTGTGCTAAGTACTGAAGTGCATCTGCAGTGACAAGGCAATGAGGATGAACACAGATTTCACAGCTGAAAGCAGTTGCCAAGCAACCACCTCATGTATTTTTTTTCTTCTGGTTCTATTTATCTTCTGCAGATAAAGGATTTCAGCCTCAATTTGGATCAAGTTAAAGAAGCAAAAGATTCCATCCCAATAAAAAGAAAATGAAATTATAAGAAGAAGAATATTGTCAGGCTTCAAAGGTGATATATAATACCATATGATATATGGTAACATCCTCACAGATAATCCTCACAGATATATCTTTTAGAAGGCCAGAGATGCACGATTCTTTTGGTTAAAATGCTGACATAAAAATCAGATCGATCTCAAATCAACGTATTCAACTGTTGATTAATACAATAATATAATTGTAAGCATCCATAAAAAGTGGCTTCAGACATACTTAAAAAGGCAGACATTGATTTATTGACCAGGTCCAAAACATGCTCTCTTAGCCAATTTGAGTGTTACAGAATACCTTCAAGTGACATGATGGCATGACGAGATAAATGGGATTAATATTTTGAGCTTTTTAAGGTGTATAAAAACTGGGAATAGGAGTTGAAGACAATACATCCCATTTCTACCCTTAACTCCTCAAAACTGTGAACATGCCTCCAAGCAGCCTCTAACTTCTATTCTTATTCTCAATTCTCACCAAAAAAAATGTCATTTTACTGCCAATGTTGGTGGCACAATCCTGGTCAATGCCCTATTTGGTTTTTAATGTAAAATTTAAGCAACCTAAGTTTATTAACATTAATATTCTGGAGTTCATATAGTTGATATAAAGCTTTTTCTTTTATTTTTAGAGGTTTTAGTTATCTAATTTGTCAAAGTATTAATAGTATCCATTCAGAATAAATACCATTGTACTCAATAATACAATGTATCATTTGTGTTTTAAAATAATACTATTTGCATCATAATAATACAATGATTTTTTTTAAAAAAATCCTGGATTTATCAGCATGGTTGTAAAGGAGTAAAACAAATTAGAAAAGGTATACAGAAACTTACAATTCAGCTTTTTCTGCCATTTGAATGAGCCTGTTTTCTTCAAACTGCACTATACCTCCAGCCTGAAGCAATTCTAACAGAACCTATTAGCACAATATAATTATAAATATTGTGTTAAAATCCTTCAGAGACAACATTTATCCTTTGCAATAAAAGATTATGCCTACATATGAAACAAGCATCAGACATCAAGGAGTAAATTATGTTCTTCCAAGCTTTGCTTGTTCATTGCAATATACATATTTACATAAGTAGAGACCTTCTTTCTGACATTAAATTTATTTTTGGAATTTCTTGGTTACTACCCGAGGACAACATATAATTTCCTTGTTCTTAGGTATGTATCTTGATCAAGACTGAAATCAAGGAGAAGCTATAATTTTGGAGTAGATGATTAAACATGATAATTTTTGTCTCAACCACATTCTGCACTTATAGACTCTCACAATCTCATTTCCATACTTTAGCCTTCTAGTCTCTTACACTTGCATGTCTCCCCTTTTTCTTCCTGAACTTCAATTGACTAATCAAATCTAGAAAAAAAGAGTAATCGAGCCCAATTCACTACTTTTCTGATATAATCCAGCACTGTTATCTCCATTAGAGGGGATTTGGAAAAAATGAAGTGAAAACTGATATTACATACATAGAAATATACACCTCTTGAAAATGTAATCTACTTTTTCAATCACTCTCTAAGTATTAGCAACCAAACTATGTAAATTATATCAAAATGTAACAACACCAGACTGTTATTCTGGGCTATATTTGATCATATTGAATCTCTGTAGTTTTGATGTGAAGAATCAGAACTGCTACAATGTATGTGATTCTGAAAACTATTAATATGCCCTGATTAAATATATAAACTCTTAGCAGTTTTCTAGAAGCTGGTTATTTCTCAGTGTGGAGTTCTAGTTTTAGCATTTATGCTCTATAGTATGGTCATTTTTAGTAATGATCTTTCTTCCTTAGCCATGAATCATTTTCACAGCATGAATAATATTATCCTAACGATTCATACCTGCTGTCTTTCAGAATGTCGTGAATCATCATCAGGACTGCAGAGAAATTCAAGGACCTGAGCAAAAATGAAAATGTTATTATATACATATTTCTGCTCCATTTCTCAAGCACAGTACTGTGTCATACTTTACAAATTTATCTACTGTAGAATTTCCCACTGAAGAAAAGAACATAGAAATCATAACATTTGGGAATATGAGCCCAGCTTCTAAAATACCTTAATGCTGTGAAATGCAAATGCAACATCAGAAACCCAATATAATATGCATTTACTCCTTTAGTTTCCCACATATCCTTTCTAAAATCATTGCATTCATATCTTCATAAATTATGTCAAACTTTTTGAAATAGTAGATAGAATAATTACAAACTAGATGGCATCACACTAATGCAATTATTTTATAATTCAACATAGACTTTGCCCATTCTAGAATAAAAATTCCATCCAATTATGGTTATTCATATTACCTGGTCAAATAGCATCCTATTCACAAACAATGTGTTGTTTGGCTTAGCAAGTTGTTGAGCAAGGAAAGTAAAAAGGCATCCAACTTGTGATGGGGTAAAATCAGAATTCTCCACCATAACCTAGAAGGGAGAAAAATAGATACATTTATTAATCATAACAATTTAGGTCACACATATCTTCTCCTGAAATGGAAATAACAACAAAACCCAACACTGTATTTAATAAAGTAGTACAAAAATAATTTAAAATTTTCAGAACTTAATTACTGTAAACATGTCTTCCCTGACACACTGTCAAAAAATTTAAAGGGAAATTTTAATTCACACAAGGTTTCTAAGACAATGTTCCCCAAGCTTATCGCTGTAAGCAGATATAGCTCCATCACTAAAAGGAAGCAGTGTTTTTCTACCTTCTAGGTCACAGTGACATTGTTCTGAACTTATCAGTGGGATAACACTGGGCATTGCTTGAATGATCTATGAAACAATTCAACCACCATAAATAACTGAAGAGTGGGTAGAGGCAGGCAGGAGATGAAAATGAATAATAGGGGAGGAAATCTCATCTTTTCTCACTAAGGAGCAACGAAGCATTTTATCTTATGGAACACAACATTTCCTCAATTCTTACAACAAATCAACTTTATACCTCATGTTTCTGATACCTATTCCTTTATTATGCAGAATATATTTTGAAATATAATTTCAAAATATATCCTGCATAATACTTATATAAGTAATAATGTTTATAAAATGTAAATAGTGTCAAATATACTTTGCATAATAAAAGAATAAAGAATAATAGGAATAAAAGAATAATAATTATAATTATAAATATATTATGTTGTAGAATTTAATAACATATTTTGTGAAAACCACAATGCATCTTTTTTTGCACTGTATATTTTAATTTATAATTGATGATAAATTGGCAATATAGATATAATTATGCAGAATGGTCATATAGTTATCATCCATACTCAATGACACAGTTATTATGGTCAATTTGCATTTTACATGGTAACCAGCATGTCATGGCAAAAACAATACAGTACATATAGATATTAAATAGTTATATCTTGGAAAGAGTAGAAATAATATGAATTTGGGGTAACATGGGATTTGGGGTAACGTAAACATAAAGGGGGCAAAGAAGACAGACATGTGGCCTGACCGCCTTCCCCAACATGAGGTCCTCTTCAAAAACTAAGTGTGCGATAGGTGATGCTATGTAGGCAGTAGGTCCTAGGCGTGTGGGGTCCCAGAGGATGGGATGACAGGAAAGAGAAGGAGGGCCATTGCAGCATTGCTGTGGGCAGTTGTAAGAGCAAATGACTGCAGGGGAGCTGCAGTAGCCGTAACTTTAAAAAACAGGTCGTAAGCAGTCTTTGGGAGGTGTCTGTCATAACCTTCAGGTGGAATTAACTGACTGATCATATCACAAAGGCTACCGTTAGAGGTGTAAAATATTTTGACCCAAATTATGCAAAATTGCATTGCATCAGATCTTGTACATCCATTCCCATTGTACTTGATATCAGCTCCTTAAAAGGGTCTCACCTTTTCCTGGATTGTGCAAATTCTGAAAAATTATATTTATTAAAATTATATCCCACCTATCATTCTGGAACTCAATGCAACATATAGAGCTCTTCATCTCCCAATTTTTCCATAGTTTACCATAGTTTACCTATAATTGATATCATGATATGAATTTGAAATCAAGCAGAAAAAGGCATGACTCTTTTAAGGGGATGCCAATTATAATAGTAAGGATCAACAAGATCAGAGGCACCTGATCCAAATATTGTGCATTTATAAGAATAAGGTATTAATGAATGTAGTTTGTTCATGTTTCATCAATCAAAACAATAATTTAATGAAAATAAATAATGGATAACAATGAATAAATAAGGTGTAGAAAATATTTTACAAATATTTTACTATATTTACCACTAAAACAAAGGAAATCTACCTTGAGTAATATGTCCACAATTCTCTGTTGGTATTCCACAGCTTGCTTGTCATTCTTAAAATCTTCAAATGTCTTTATCAGAAAAGAATATTGGAAGAGAAAAGCAAAACTTCACATGCAATATTTTTTATATATCCCAACATTCAAAATAAAAACTTGTCTTGAGAAGTTACAATATACTGTTCATAAGTTTTATGAAGCTACAATTATGTCTGAAACAAGGTAATAATGGATGGTCTCCAATTAATTAAGAAAGAATTTATAAGCCAAGCTGAAATTATCTCAGAGACTATTCAGCATTGGAAACTATTAACAGCAATGATTAGCTCTAGTTTTCTCATTTCTCCATTCAATTCAAAGGGTTGCCTACAATGTTATACTAGTCACAATATGCTGGTCAAAACTATTGCAAAGCTGTTCATGAAGAACAAGGGGACCCCCTTGTATAGGTGAGCCTGTCCCCAAGGTAGATATGAAAGACAATATTTTCAAAACCTTTACTGAGATTGGAAAAGACCGCACATCGAGCGGGGGGAGCACTAATTAAGAAATAATGTAACTATTATGTTATCTTCCCCCTTCCTGGGGGCGGGAGAGACAAAGCAAGTCAGAGCTGTAAGCAAGGGAGAGCAGGACCCATCCCACTGTGCCCATGCAATGCTACTCATCATGACTCTGCTTCGGATTTCCTTATCTTGTCCCAATTAAGGACCCATATACATTTTGCAAACAGTAATGTTATCTATAGGCCTCTAAGTTCCTTTCAGGAAGGGGAATCATGGTAAAGGACAATACTGACCAGAGGAGAGGAAATCAAACAGAAAATGTGCATTCATGAATGAATTTAGAATATTAACATGAAAGAACAAAAAAACAACCGTTCTGTTCCATCCCTTCAAGCACTTAGAGACTCTAAGGATTAAGCCTTAATCATACATCTCCAATTCTTCTTGAATATCAAAAAGAGTAATTAAAAGAACATGACTGTTTCTTTTCTGTTCTTGGATATAGTGATAGCTTAAGGACACCAACTGCATTTTATCATGTGTTAAAATCAATCTCTCCAACCTCCAGGTATGATAAAGATGCAAGCCCCAGAATTTTGGTGATGCTGTTTTAATGTGTTCTTCAACCCATATGGAAAACATCCAGATTGGAAAAGGCACATTGTTAGGAACCGTGGTGGCGCAGTGGTTAGAATGCAATATTTTCAAGCTAATTCTGCTGACTGCTAGAAATTCAATTGCTTCAATTCTCACTGGCCCAAGGTTGACTCAACTTTCCATCCTTCTGAGGTCAGTAAAATGAGGACCCAGATTGTTGGGGGCAATATGCCAACTATGTAAACTACTTAGAGAGGGCTGTAAAGCACTGTGAAGTAATATATAAGTGATATTGCTATTGCTATAATGTTTTTTCTTAATTCAAGCAAGGAATAAAGTAATTCATAACACTGGTAAAATGGTCACCAATATAATAGAACCAATATAACAATGGCAATATGTGAACACACATATTTAACACATTACTATTTGAACAATATTTCTACTAAAATATAAATAAACCACATGCATTCAATATAGGTAAACTGATTAAGTTGAATACATTTAATGTTTTTATAATGGTTTTCAATACTATAAGAAATTAATGTGACTATAATTCGGGTACAACCTGAAAAGCTTTTCATTAAAATCCACATCTGAGGTTTATGCTGGTATTACTCTATTATTAATGTCCATTGGTTATTTTTAAGTTTATAATTTTTAATACCATAATTAATTTATTTTGAGAATTGTACACTGCCTTGAGATGACTTCTATGATAGGTGTCATAGAAACATTTAAAATTAAATAAATTTTAATAAATAAATAAATCACTGGTTCCTGAAGGAAAAAATAATTATAATTACCAACTCAGTACTCTACAGACATGTTGCATTTCTATTCCTAGAATCCCCAGCCCTGTGTAACTAGGCAGATAAAAGTATACCATATACTCCTTCCTTGATAGCCTTTACAACCCACAGAAAAGATTACTTCAAAAGTCAGGATATTCGGCTAAGTGGGGCCGGCAATGTACTGGTAGAAAAGGAGAATTCTCCAGAATTATTTATGCATACTACACAAGTGTCCTTGTTACATTTAGAGTAGATTGCTTCTATTCTTCTTAAACCACATCTATTCCGTCCTACTCAGTGAAGTTCTAGTTAGGCTGCATAGCATTTTTGGAAGATACGACAATTGTGAGAAGGAGTGAGAACAATGATGAGGAACTTCCGCAAGTCAACTCTATATATCTTATCTGGATCCAACACATATGTTTAAGACAAAGGGTGGCTGTGCTATCACAAGCAACCATCCATTCTCACTTATATTTCCCCCAAAATACTACAAATCACTAAAGAAGAAATAATTTCTCACTATTTTCAGAAGGAACAATAAAAAAAATAGGTGCACAAGGCATTAAAGTCTCCACTTCACACATGCATGAATCCACTCTAAAAATTAACCACGTATCATTTGGACAACCCTATGATACTATGCCCACCTCAGTCTTAAAAAGTAATAATTGCTCTTTAGTTGTCAAAACATTATCCACCATTGATAATTTACACTTTATAATTGGTGTTTCCACTTACCAGTGCAAGAACATTAAGGAACTCTCGTGTATCAAAGTGCAACAGTGTACGAATGTAGGGATACACTTCTTCATCTGTAGGGGCCTCAGCTGAATGCAGACGGATTAGGAATTCAAAGACCTGCATTGTAAAATGAGTATAGATTTTGCTCAATCTAAATGCCAGAATTAACACAGTTCATATCAGTTCAGGAATTTTTCCCAGGAATTTTCCAACATTAGTAATTTAAAACAAAAGAATAGTCAAGATGTTTTATGGTTACTTGCATTAGTATTCACAATCACTAGTACTTAACTACTTCATATAGGTATTTGAAAGATTATTACCACTGACTTCCTAAACAATGAATTCTGATAAAACACATAACTGCATTTTTCTTTCAGTTTATTTCTCTGGATTAACTACATGAATTAGTTCATTGGGATAAACAAGAAATTAAGATAAATCATTGCTAGCAGCAGGATTTAAAACAGGAAGAAAAAGAAGAATTTGCTGAAATACAGGTCAAACATTACAAAAAGAATATGTCAAGCCTGTAAGAAAAGTTCAACATCATACTCACATTAATTTACCTTTGATGCTCCACTTGTATTTGATCAAACTTTCACAGCTTGAGACTCGTGCTGTGATAGATCTCCAAAAAGAATATTCCAAGACTCTATTTGATCTACTCTACATGATCAAACCCCCAAGAATTAGGAATTTTCTTCCAGTTGGAACTTATTAAAAAAATCACTGGGGACAAAAATAAAAAGGTAGATCCCTCTACATTTTATAGTGCAAGACCTTGGGTAACAAAGGGCCCATCAATTCACTCCCTGATGCTAACTTACAAATGCTCTGAAATGTATGCTGGAGTTTTTGAGTGAAATTGACAGCACTGTGTTTAACATGGCAACACTTCAAAGGGCCTCAAAACAAATTCTCTTATAAGCAGTGGAGAAATGCTGTAGTTTAGAAGCATGGATTGAGAACATCAATTTGTCTCATCTCCGGCTAGATTATCTGGGCTATGCTAAGAACAAAAACCCATTGTGGGCTTGAGACATCCCAACATGGTCCAGTTTATGACTACTGAAAACACAGACTGAAATATCATAGCATTTATATCAAAGTTTTATTTACGGTAGAGAGTTCCAACTGATTATTGATACGATTACCTATATAGACCTTCCATCCTTCCGAGGTAGGTAAAATGAGGACCCAAATTGTTGGGGGCAATATGCTGACTCTGTAAACCACTTAGAGAAAGCTATAAAGCGTTATATAAGTCTAAGTGCTATTGCTATTGTATCAAAACAATACATTTTAAAATTTACAATATAATAAAAAGGGAGAAAACATAATAAAAATATATAAACAGAGTGTTCAGGTGAAACATGAATTTTTAAAAATGTGCTATATCTCTGCTCACAATTTATATTGCTTAACCAGCATTACAGTTTCAGAGTATCTTGCTCATATATGAATACAATTCTAAAAATGAAACGACAGATTAGGAGTTAACCTTAGAAGGTTGTTAGTTCTACATGATAATTGGGGCCAAAAAAGAATACCTCTTAGTGTTAAAGGAGATCTACCGCAAAACTACACCTCTAAGAAAATGTTAATTTCTTATCAAAGATAGCAACTTGCATAATTTTTTTCTTTTCTTAAAGTATATTTTTTTCTGGTAATTTTAAAAGAAGTATTTTTAAAAACTCACCTGGTTTTTAATCAATGGTACTAGGTCTTCAGGAATATTGCCCAATGGGTAAGCTCGGCCTGCCAAACAGCAACTGTAAGGAAATACAGATAACAAGAACTACAACTCTATGTTAAACAACAGTTGGTTTTACTACTTCTCTGGCTATTCATATTTGAAACATTCTTGTTCAGAATTCCAGGCACTCTGATTCTCACAGCTCCCCCCACCCCATTCAATGCTATAGTCTTAGTTCACTAAATATAGGCACCCTAACTTAATTTACTCTGAGAGAACTTTGCCAACAAAGGGTTTGTTAAATTGTTTCTACAGATTCTCAGTATCTTTCAGACTACTAATAGTGTTTATAGCCGTAGTATATCATTGGCATGCAAGAACAGTCTGCTATTGGTCTATATAGGTAATCGTTAACATACAACCACAATTGGGAGCAGAATTTCCATTGCCATAGTTGTTAATCACCCCACAGTTGTTAAGTGAATCATGCAGCTGTTAAGAGAATCTGGGCTTTCCCCATTGTCTTTTTTTGTTTGCTTTGGAAGCTGGCTGGGAAGGTGGTAATGGAAGTCACGTGACCCTGAGACAATGCAAATGTCATAAATACAAGCTGGTTACCAAGTGCTGAATTTTGATCATGTGACTGTGGGGATGCTGCAATGGTTATGTCAGGGCCAGTTGTAATTCACTTTTTTCAGTGCCGCTGTAACTTTGAATCGTCCCTAAACACATTGGCTTTAAGTCAAGAGTGGTTAAGGCACTAGGCTAGAAAGCAAGAGAGTGTGATCTCAAGTTCCGCCTTAGCCATGAAAGCCAGCTGGGTGACCTTGGGCCAGACATTCTCTCACAGCCCAATTCACCTCACAGGATTGTTGTTTGTGGGAAAACAGGAGGAGGAAGGTGTATTGGATATGTTCGCCCCCTTGAGTTGTTTGTGAAAATTAAATAAAGGCGGGATTCAAATGAATAAATAAAAGTAAATTTTATAATCTCTAGTTTTGTAAAGTAACTTCAGAAGTATATTTGCACACAATTAAAAAACAGGGGAAAAATAAGAGAGTCCTTTCTTGAAATAGTCCTTGTTCATGTACAGTATCTACCCGCCTACCTATTTATTTTAATATGTAAAATAAATTTCAATGAACAATCTAAATATTACTGGAATTACTTGTTACCATTAGAACATTGACATGCATCCAAACACAAAATCCTTCAGTACAGTGAATATTTTGCCTTTAAGCTACTACTAGATTCATTTAAAATGTTGACAACTTAGCACAGGAAGTAGAAGGGAACAGTAGTACTTTGCAAGAAAATCAGCTACTTTACAGATTACTCCTCCACATATCTTACGAATAAAATCAAAGAAACATTTTACAGTTTCAGTGAACAAACTGCAGTTCACTCAAAAGCGTTCATGTACAGAGGCAGTTGGATCATAACAACAATATTATCAGCTTTGTATGATAATGTATTTTAATTTTAGCTATTTTCTTTAACTTTGAACCCATACAGAATCCCTTATTTTCTCTAATCCTACTATTAGACTAATATATGCAGAGGCTGATTTCAGCAGCTTTTACTGATTCATTCATTATTTATTAATGAATTCAATCAATACTTTTAAAGGTTAATAGCAATTGTTAGGATATAAGCAAATTAATAGCGCCATCTGGTGTCCTGCCTAGGTTGACTGAGATTTAACCTTTCAACTAAGACATACTGTATATGGTAAAAATATCATTTCCAGGATTGCACGCTGCAAGCCATCAGAAACACATGAGTATATTCTGTTAGGTTCAGCCAGCAAAGGTACAGAAATGATCAGAAAAAGGAGGAAAGATACTTGGACTGGAACCTCAGTCAGTCTTAGACCCAATCTGCAGTTCTATATGTACTGAGAAACAGGGCAGTAAAAGATAGAGCTCCCACTCGTAGTATACCTGCCACGATATACGATCTTATCAAGCAATCCACTTAATTAATTAAGGCTTATAGGACAATATTTTTTCTCCCCTTAGCTTTCTGTCATTCACATCAGAACTTATAGACTATGATTTTAATAATAAGACCTACAACAAAAGGTCTCTTGGCTCCAAAAATAGAATATACTGAACAGTCTAACCTGGAATAACTGTAGGAAAAAGAGATTTGTCTCTCAGAATCTTTGAAGACTCCCTTTGTGATCTCCACTCAGACATGAGTATCAATTACGACTTATCACTGAAGACAATATGATGAATCACTGAAATCAAATTGATGAGCGTTGTTTTCCTGTTCATTTACTGATGAAGTTTTCCTGCAGTCAGTATGTCATTTTTACTATACACTATTGTTTTTTTCAGTGTTGTTTTTTTAATCGTAAATTCATTACTATTTAAATTAATCATATGCACCCACTCCATTAGATTCTCAAAGTCTTACAGATATAAAAACAATAAAAGCCTTTAAACCATACAATACCATGGGCCACTGGGTCCAAAACAATCACAACAATAATTCTGTTAGGAGTACACACACGTACAACCCCAGTTAAACAATTGAAATATTGCATCAGCATAAACTGTACAGCAGGATTTTTCTATTTCATGTGGCTATATAACATATTTAATTTATGCTGTTGAAAAAAGCATACCTTATATAGACAAGCAGTTTGTTGCCCATAATGACTTGTTCATCTAAAAAACACCAAAAAAAATACATACATAATCTTGAAAACTGAACACATTTACTAAAAGTTCTAATGTATGCAGACTTAATAAAGCCATATACCAAAAGCAAGATCCTATTACCTCTTTAAGCTGATACATCGAGAGATGTCTGTACTAAATTCAATGTATGCAAATATTAAAATATTCCCAAAAGTTCATGCCGAATACAACTTTCTAAACCTGACTGATAAAGTAAAAAAATAAATTCTACTCTTACATGTAGTATTATGGCTATTACTGCATAAAAAGACACATTACTTTGAGTCTTGAGAGTACAATCCTATTGTTTCAAAAACAACTATTATACAAAACAGTCTAATATATTGGCTCATCTACCTCAGCATCTTTTCCAATTAATAACAGTGACCGTCATGAAGGATGAGCTTTTGTATGTCTAAGATTAGGCACTCATACAAGACGACATATAAAAGTCATTTTTTCAGATAAATGTTATTGTTGGAACTGTCCAGTGAAGTAGTTCTCACGCACAACAAACCAATTATCAATAAATGAAAACTGTCAGGTTGAGAATATATTGAATAAAAAATAGTAATGAGTAGTATTCTACATAAGCGTTATTAGAGGAAAAAAGGAATCCACAACAGAAGAAGGACACATTCCACAAAAAGTACTGATATACCTGAGAGAGATTTTCCAGCACTAAGTGGATGAGCAATGGCTTTGAACAATTTCTAAAAAAAAAATTAAAAGGAGAAAAAATTAGCACATCAATAGTTCCTTGTGATTTTGGTTTTTCATTCTTGAAAATTATTACATCCTAAACATTTTCACACATGACCATGTAGAGATATTAGTGGACTTGACAGTAACAGAAAACTTTGCAAAAGAAAAAGAAAAGCCTACAAAGTAACTTAAGTGGGTACTATATCAAGGATCCTGTAAGGATGGAAAGAGGTGTTCAAATATGGTAATTTTTTTAAAACAGTTAAAATCATTTTACAGAAGACTCATTTTTTCCTGCATAGAAAAATGTTTTTTTTTTAATAATGCAAGAAAAGAAGAATAGAAGGAGGAATTTAGTCTAGCAAGATTGATGTCAGATTAAACTCAAGAACAACATGGAACAATTCAGTCAGAGTTCAGTTCTTTATTTGCTTACACATAGCAGACAGACTTTTGCCAGATTAAACAAGGATATACCCTGGGAGATTCTAAGAAGTGGCTACCCTTGCTCTCCCCCGTCTTCTATTCAGCTCTACACTGTGCTGTCTCTTGTCACCCTCAGTTTGCTGGAATGTACCCCCTCCTTCCTGGGAGACTGACATTTCTTGTAGTTCATCTCCCCATCTCCTCTTCCATGGACATAATCTCTTAGAATAATTTTGCTATTTTGAGCTCTCAACACTTGCTTATAGTCAAAGGCACAACAATTATTCCTATGATCTCAGCAAGTGACTTTTATTTCCCCCCCCTCCCAGAAAGTTTTGAAATTGCTCATTTATCCAAACTGAAACTGCCTTTAATGGAATATTTATTTGACTATTTATTTATTTATTTATTTATTTGATTTGCCAATTGTTTACAAGATAATAAGTATAAGAGTATACATAGTTGTGAATACATGAAATGGGTACATATATGAAAAATAAAAGAATAGGAGAAACAATAGGACAGGGACGGTAGGCACGTTGGTGCGCTTATGCACGCCCCCTACAGACCTCTTAGGAAAGGGGTGAGGTCAATAGTAGACAGTCTAAGGTTAAAGTTTTTGGGGTTTGGGGAAGAAACTACAGAGTCAGGTAGAGTATTCCAGACATTGACCACTCTATTGCTGAAGTCGTATTTCCTGCAATCAAGTTTGGTGCGGTTTACTTTGAGTTTGTATCTATTGTGTGCTCTTGTGTTGTTATGGTTGAAGCTGAAGTATTCACTGACAGGTAGGACATTGCAATGTATGATTTTATATACCATGCTTAAGTCAGACCGAAGACGGCGTAATTCAAGGTTTTCTAGTTCTAGAATTTCAAGTCTGGTGGCATAAGGTATTCTACAACGAGTAGAGGAGTGGAGAACTCTTCTTGTGAAATATTTCTGGACTTTCTCAATTGTGCTAATATCAGATACGTAATGTGGATTCCAGATTGATGAACTGTATTCAAGTATTGGTCTAGCAAATGTTTTGTATGCTCTGGTTAGTAGTGTGATAATACCAGAGAAAAAGCTACGTAGGATTAGGTTAACAACTCTTAATGCCTTTTTGGCTATTTAGTTGCAGTGGGCTCTAGCACTTAGATCATTAGAGGTGAGTATTCCAAGGTCCTTTACAGAGCTTGGGTCATCAACAAGTTCTTGATTATTCAGCTTGTATTTTATTTTCTGATTTTTTTGCCAATATGTAAGACAGAGCATTTATTTGTTGAGATTTGAAGTTGCCATTTGTTTGACCATTCTGATACATAGTCAAGATCTTTTTGTAGGGTAGCAGTATTTTCTGTGGTATTGAACAGCTTTACGTCATCAGCGAAGAGAACGCAATTGCTCTTAATATGATCACAGAGGTCGTTTATGTAGAGTATGAAGAGAGTTGGTCCCAGAACACTGCCTTGGGGACACCACTATTGACAGGTACTGGATTTGATAGGACACTCCCGATTTTGACCATTTGTTGTCTGTTTGACAGGAATGCTTCTATCCAGTTATTCAGTTGTCCAGAGATACCATAGGATTTTATTTTTAGGAGTAGTTTATCGTGTACCACTGAATCAAAGGCTTTACAGAAGTCTATGTAGATTGCGTCTATTGCTTTGCCCTGGTCGAGTTGTGTTGTCCATATGTTTTTGCAGTGTAAGAGTTGTAGATTACAGGATAGTTTTTTTCTGAAACCAAATTGTTTATTGGAGAGTAGGTTATTTGTCTCTAAGTGGAGGATGATGGATTGGTTAATAATTGATTCCATGACTTTACAGGTGACGCAGCATAAGGAGATTGGCCTGTAATTTTCAACTAGGCTTGGGTCTCCTTTTTGAAGATGGGGATGACTGTGGCTTGTGACCATAGGTTAGGCAAGGAGCTGGTCCTGAAAGATTTTTCAAAGATTATGCTTAGAGGTTTGGCTATTGCAGTGGATAGCTTTCTTAAGAAGTAGGCACATATTCCATCCGGTCCAATAGATAGAGATGGTTTTAGATTGCGTAGTGATTTTTCAACATTGTCTTCTGTGAAATCGATATGTATTAGATCATTATTGTTATCTGTGGTACGGCTAGGAAATACTGGGCATGATCCATTGCTGTTTACAAATACTGAGCGAAGAATGTGTTAAAGATGTTGGCTTTAATGGTGTCGTCGTTGCAGTCTTTACCATCAGGTCCTAACAAGGGAGGGATGGACCTTGAGTCTTTTAGTTTGTTGTTTACAAAATTGTAAAAAGCACGGGTGGAATTGGTGCTTAGAAGGTTTTCCTCTTGTTTAATGTGATAATTGATGCATTCGGTCTTTATCTGGTGGCATAAATTTTTGTATCGGTTTTTGAAATTGGCAACGTGACCAGTTTTGTTTTTCCTCCAGAGTGATCTCTTTTTGGATTGAAGTTTCCTTATTGATATGGGTAATCTGCTTTTTTTTTTTTATACTATATTTATTTGATTGTCTCTCTGTTTCTCTGTTTCTCAAAATCTATAAGCTATTCTAGCTAATTGTATTAGGGAAAAAAGGAATTATTAAAAGAATAATCCTAATTCAAAACCATCAATTATCATTCATGATACATCTTCCTACCTCCATCGGAGTAATGTAGTCATTCATTCCACTGTTATAGACATATATCATGGCATCATACAGGTGGTTTTTCCAACACATAAGGACAACCTAGAAGCAAAACAAAGTTGAAGATTTTTAAATGTGCTAAAAACCACATGCAAATTAATCTTAGCAGATACTTCACTTCAAGATATTAAATTTGTTAGCAATATTTATATAGATACAAGAGATAAAAGGCCTTCCTTTGCCCATGGATAGAAAATCCATAGCTTGTGAATTATATCCATTTCTCAAGACTCATCAAAAATATCAGTCTTTTTCAGGAGGCCTTCAACCTAGGACTTCAAAATCTGTATTTTCTCTGAATCCCTTTCCTTAATGGGTTGGATAATCTGCATTCACCAGGTGTGTGTGTGTGTGTGTGTGTGTGTGTGTGTGTGTGTAAAAAGCCTGGTTTTTATTTATATAAAAACTGGTTATTTCAGTATTTTCTCCAATGCATTCATCAAAACAGGCCTGAAGAGCAGCTGGCACTATTTGGGACTTTGTTACCCAAGTTCTACAAAGTTCAAAGTTTCTATAACTAAGGAATTATTATAAGAATCTTCCTCTTGTTATAATCACAAACCATCCCAAAACATAATTTGGGATTAATCAAGTGACAGATTAAAACACAGCATTTGGTTACCAAATATAGGGGCACCTTGGTACTTACATGGTTTGAAACTCATCAAATTTGGTACTCAACTATTTTGACACAAATTTTGTCCTGGTACTCAATCATTTTTGGTACTCATCGCACCTTCTGGAACTAATTAATGATGAGTACGTTATAGCATTAAGGAAAACATACAATACAAACTTTTTGAATATTTCTCTTATTCATCAATAATATGTTATAAACTACTAAAAATTATCACCTGTTGTATATCAAGGCTGGTAATATCCATATGTACAATGCAGGCTTCCATATTTGCCATTAAATTTTTATCTTGGAAATGAAGCAGCAAATCCTTCATAATCTGAGCTGTGATTCCAACCAATTTATCACTTAAAATGTATGGCTCAAGACATTCTAAAAACACTCCCTTTGCTACAGAATTTTCACTCATCTTGTCATACATTTGACCGAATAATATATCTCTGTGGAAGAAAAGACATGGCAGGTATTTGACAGAGATTATTCTGAATATCTATAGTTTTATGTGAGCTGGATAAATTTTTAGTAATACATCTGTTTTAATCATCCGCTATTTTGTACAAAAAGTATTTCTAAACATAGTACTATTATTCAAAATTATCAGGCAGGACATACACAGATATGGTTACCTTAAAGCTAGCTATAGAACAATTATCCATTAAGATTATGCAAGTCTATTAATAAGGTAGCTTTGAGGCACCACATCCTCTTGGCCTGGCCACTCTAACACCCTCCCTTCCTAGGTTCCATGAAAATAAACAGGAGTTTCATAGGAATACTTCAAGTATTGCATGAAGCACTTCTCCAAGTGGTATGGCACAGGTAGATTAGATCTCACTCTTTTTAAAACAACTTAGAAGACAAGCACAGACTGCAATCCAGATGCAGTCTACTGGAAAAATTGCCATAATTCATGAGGCATGCTGTTACTTACGTTCGCTGAAGCAGAAGACAATAGTCAACAATGACAGGGACCATAGTCTGCAGAAAAGGAGCATGGAAAATCTAACTATTTGCATATACCACGGGGCTCTCCTTAGTAGACCAAAAGATTCTTAATGGGAGAGGTGGACTCTTAGATAGTCAAGTCCTATGACTATTTCACCAAATTTAGCCAAATCTTAGATTGTGCTTAATAAGAAAGCAACCAGTGCAGATGTTGCAGTACAGTACTGTATTTTACAATTTAGATGCTGTATTTTGCACCAATAGCAACATGGATATTTTTCAAGAACACATTAAATACAGGCTAATTTTTTGATTTCTGTATTGTGTGAATATCACCAATAATTGCCAAATAATAAAATTATAGTAAACTACTTAAGGCTGACAGCCTGAATGGACTGAAAACAGGGCTTCTTGATATGTGTTACCTAGTTATTCCCCATTAAAACATGTAAAGTGATATGGGTATTTCACATTTAGTCACCTCTTAGGCAACGTGTAGTTATCTCCCCTTTTATCTTCACCTTTTTCCTTCAAATTATAGTTAATGTTATGATGTTTCTCTGGAAACTCTTGGCCGTTGCCAGGATTCTTTGCTAATTTTGCTGTATAAGATTAAGAGACACACATCATGCTAGTTTTATTCTTGCCCACTATCAATGTATTTTCCTTCTAGTTCCTCAAGGAATCACATCTGTTTTTACCATCCCCTTTATTCTTTTCTGTTTATTTTACATCTTCCTACAACTATATATACTTACAAAGACTCTTCAATATGAATTTTCCATTTATGTAATAAATTGGATATGAACAGAAATATGTGTTAATATTGGTGCCTAAGACCACAATTCCTTTTTCCTCTTGAAGATAATCAAGAGGAAAGATTATTGCTCCTGCTTCTTTTTAATAACCCCTTTGGTAGTAAGTCTAAAGTAGGATACCTGGAAGTGTTGCTCCATAACTTGGATTTTACCCTGCTCGGGACATTTCTTCATAGTTCGATCAGCACAATGAATAAGAATTTCAACCATCTATAAACACGAAAGATTATAGTATGTCTATAGTCCTAATATAATGAGACATATCTGGTTAAGAAAAGTACTACAAAAACATTGGTACAATACTTTTTTGCCCAATAAGCACCTGTATTTTCTATGAGGAAGTTTGCTTCTGGCATATTTTGAAATTATTTCCTAAGGGCTCATTGCAGTGGACTTGAAGGCAAGGCAAGGTAAGGTTCTCCAATTTCCCAGACCTTCTTCGGGCTTAGATAATGCTCCCCAAGAGAAGCAGAATGTTCCCCTTCTTTATTTCTGTTAAAGTGACAAAAGGGTTGCAGAACCAATTTTCTGAGTGCAGATGGAGGTCTGGCTGGAATTCCATTCTTACATTCCAGGTCTGGTACTGCAACCTTTCTCTCTCTCTCTCTCTCTCTCTACTCCAGAGGTCTTAATTAAGAAATGTTGTACTTGCTTATCCTAAAGGATGGGGGCCAAAAATAGCTTAATAATAAAGATTATTCCCCCACCCCCCAGAAAATTTTCATAGAGGCTCAAAGGAGCAAAGCAACTCCATCTGTTCTACCAGGAATATAGCAGGAAACAGGAGTACTGAGGAACCCAGTTCTGTGCTTGCACAAGGGCTGGATTCCCTAGTCTGTCTATTTTTAAGGCATAAGACAACTTGTACATAGTTCATACAGAGCAAAATCAAAGAGCAAAATCCATCTGCCAAAAGCAAATTTTATATTCACTTGGAATTTTTCTTGACTTGGAATTGTTTTAGAAAAAACAATTTTGAAATCATTTCATTATTTGTATGGAGTCTGAGAGAAATTGTCCCAATCTACTTTCTAGTAATAGAAATTTGAGCAGAATGTGGGCATATTCAGTCATAAAATCATAAATAAACTGCATCACGGTACAGTATCCAGATGCTTCTACAGGAAAACATTTTTATTACAGTTTTTAATTCTGCAGTAATACTGAAGTGGTAAAACTTTTACACTTAATCCAATATTAAATTATTCTAAGTGACTGCATATAGGATTCTTGTAACAACTGTACACTAACATTACCTCAAAGTAAAACAATCCTGAGTTTAAGATAATTTTTCCACTTATAAGAGGAAGATTAAATCAAAAACAGTAAAAAAAATGTCCCTCACATTTCTTCTTTATAATACTGCTAGAGTAAAACAATCCTCTCATTTGAAAAGTAAATTATTTGGACTTAGAAGAGTCCTCCTTTCTAGTGCAGGGAACTAGACACCAAGTTCAGAGAGGAGAAATACAGGATTAAACATTCTTGAAGTTCTATTGCCTCAATTTTACCCTCTTTTTACTGTTTAAAAATGTAGAAAATTAATAATCATCTATAATGTGAGTAGTTTGACCTAAAATTTTATTAAAATATTCCTTAAATATCATGTATAAAGATGTCGGTATACAAACAAGGAACAATTATAGGAAACTGAATGGCTAAAAATCAACCTTTTTGCAATGAAATACACACATACATATTTCTTAGAGGAAAATATATATACAAAAGGAATTTAATTCTAAAGCCGAACACAAGCTTAGATTAAACAAAAGAAAAACTCACTCTGTCTGCAACAACAGCCTTCCGTTTTTGTTCATCCCCAGATAAGCCTGTTTCAAAATCAAAAGTCTTTCATTTTCAAACTCAGGGTACACACAGAAACAATTTTCTTATTATCTCCTATAAAGTTTTAAGTATAATAACAAAAGTTTAATGTTTTATAATTTATACAAACTATCCAGGTATAATTGAATTACTATGGAATAAATGAATTTATATGCTATTTCTTATGTTTAATGTTTCCAGTCTTATAACCATATTGAACTCAGAAGATGGAATTTTTAATATTATGATAAATGATCAAAGACAGTATAACGTCTATTGACATAATGTATGCTAAATTCAGAAACAGTGGCATACAACTTGAACTTCCCAGTTTTTACAACTTTTACATAAGATAGCAACTGTTTCGATCACCTTTAGCTATTCACATATTGCAACTTATTGTATGTCCTTTCAAAAATGATATGCAAAAGCTTGATTGTCCAAAGCCTTATACAGCCATGGATTGTGACTTCATAGTTAAGATGAGTAAATGGTACAGTACATGAAGTAACAAATGACAGGAAGAAATTATGGCAGCCAAGAACAGAAAAAAAATGCTGTTACTTGAAGTAAATACACTTACCCACAACAGCTTTGGCTTTCCCTTCGTGAAAGGACCATGACAAAGCCAATGCTTCATTAAGACATTCTTGCTTCAGAAGGTGATCGATTCTCTAACATAAAAAGTACAAAAATTATATTAAAAATATAAATAATATTTAGTGAGAATATGGATAATATAAACTTAACATAAACTTGTAGTGATCCTGTTGTTGTCTTCAGCATTCTAAAGGCTTGTTCTGAAGAAAACAGTGTTTTCTTTAAAATTCAAATTGAAACCATCTAGTTAATTCTGTTTTAAAAACAATTACTAATCTGGACAGATTTAAATGATAAAACCACATCTTTGTTTTGCTGTTTGTTGGTATTGATTCAAATTAATTAGTTTTAACAGTCACTGTTTGATTATAACCCTCATCTAAGGATGGATTATTCTAAAAAAATATTTTCTTCTCAGTCAGACTGAAACTTAAACAATGTTTAAGAACCATTTTAAACTAAAAATAAAATCCAGATGTGCAATACACACATTAAAATAATTATATATGTATTATTTTTCAATCTGAAATAAAATTTACAAGACAAATTCCAAGTGGAATTGACAGATTATCAGTCGCAGATAATGGCTGGCTGGGGAATGCTGGGAGTTGAAGTTCACCTGTTAAAACTGCTAATTTTAAACATAACTTTAAAGTGTTATATTAATAAAAATGATATAGGATACTGATATCTTTTTCAACAATCTGTACATTTAATCTGAAAATGTTTCTCAAGGACAGCTCTATTCATCAAGCCATGAAAAAAAAGTAACTTATTCCTTCTCTCCTCACTTACCTCCCTCCAGGTCCTCAGTGTTAAAACATGAACGGACTGAAAGCAGATGAGGGGAAAACAGGTGAGCAACATATATTTATTTAAGAGTATATTAGCAATAATTATAGCATCTTAAATAGTAAAAGGGTGATGAATCAACTTTTCACACATATGCTAAATAGCTTTCTGCGATTGTGGCTGAGAAATTACTGAAGTTGAAATCAATGTATCTCAAAGGTGTCCATGTCAAAGAAGACTATGCTGAACTATTTTTCAATTGTTGACAAAAACAATTTTGCTGACAATAATAATCCCCCCAAATAATCATATATTCTTTCTCTTTCCTTATCTACAGCCGCTACAATAAAAAGTTTATCATTATTCATTTTGCTTAATTCAAGCTTGCTGTGTTACCTGAACTGAACAAATCTATGTCGAAATCTTCACATATGAAAATGTGTTTGAATTAAATTACCTGTTTAAAGGACAGGCTATTTACTGAGCTAATAGGTCTGATAAAGAAGAATAAGATTGACTCAAACTTCCATCCTTCTAAGGTCAGTAGAATGAGGACCCAGATTGTTGGGGCAATGTGCTGACTCTGTAAACCACTTAGAGAGGGCTGTAAAGGGCTATAAAGCAGTATATAAATGCTACTGCTATTAACCTGGACAAACTTACCTTTGTACCCAAATAAAAAATCTGACCACCACAGTTGCTGATTGACTGGTAACAAGCCTTCTCACCCACCAGTGCCTAAAAAACACAGAACATTTTATTTAATGCAAGAGTACATAGGTTACGTTGTTATTGGGTAAAAGCCAGATATAATAAATACCCAGTCATTTAAAATGAAGCAAGACAAGTCAAATATTTTAGCAGTTTATCATCAGTGTCTTTGAATTTGCCACTTATACAATATAGTACATAAAACAAACAAGAGGCTTTAACATTAATCTACACCCTACACTAGAAAATAGCAACTATACAGTACTGAATTATGCCATAAACATGACAAGAGTCTAGGTTATTTGAGGGCCTGCCTCTCTCTGATCATACAGTATCTACTCATCTCATCAATTCTGGCAGGAGATGTACGCTCTGGATCTATTGTAGACTGACATCTAGCGCAGCCCAGGAAGACACCCTTTTCTGTTGTGACACCTACCCTTTGGAACGCCATTCCCCAGACATTAGATGTCTAACTTTGAAGGCGCTTTAAATAATTTCAAAAGTCTATACTTGAACAGAAAAGGAGGAGGGGGAAACCCTTGTTATCCTCTTAGTAACATGTAGCAGCTGTAAACTGCCTATGTCTTCATTCACTGAAAAACAAAGCTATATTGCAGAAATATAAAGTGAAGTTTGATTACTTTGGTCAGGTTATACATGTCATATTCCTGCAACTTTATAATTCCAATAAATATTACAGCTACATTAACATCTGAAAATGACTTACAGACTGGATGTTCCCAGCTGCATAGATAACTTTATGCCAATGCAAGCAATAAGGCTCAATAAAACTAGGCTAATCTTTATGGTAAAGGGCTTTCAAAAGTTACGTTTGTCATAATGGATACAATGGCTATACATCAGCAATACAATGTAAAATACTGTATATAAATGCAGCTACCATATAAAATTATATTAAAATAATTTCCTGCACAATGCTTTGAAAGAGTAATGCCTTTATTACTACAACTGGTAATAAGAGTATATTACATAGCAGATATAGCAGCCATGATATAAAGAGAGTAAAAAGAAAAAAGTAAATTATACCTGTAACATTTCAAGACAACTCAAATTTCAGAAAATAATATTACAAAAAAAAAGAGAACAGAACAGAATACTACATTAGAATATAATAGAATACTACAGAAACAAAATAGAGCCATACCAGTGCTTGGCTAACATTGCCTCCTGTTGCCAATGATTTGAAGTGGCTGCTATTATATACTAGCTGAACTTCTGATATCTCTGCAGTTTCAAGTTCCTCCTGTGTATGACGATCTATCACATGTAATTTTTCCACACTATCTAGAAGTACAATTGTATGGGAGTTTATCCACTAAAGGAAAGCAAAAACAAGAAATTGGTATTATAACAGTGACGTCATTGTATATTAAAAAAGACTTCCAAACCACAGTATTCAAGTAGTGAAGTTAGCAGTACTATACAATTAGATCTAAAAGTTGTACAGTAATGTCACAACAAACGAGTCAGAAAAACTGCATCAAGAGAATTACAGAAGTAAGACCTCGCCTCCAATACTGTGTGTAGCATTCTAAGCACTGTAAATTAATGGGGGCGGGGAGGGGGAATGTTTCAGACAAACTGGAAGGGATGTAAAGAGTGGCAGTGAAGATGATCAGGGAACTGGAAGTTAATTCCCATGAGAGAAACTGAGGAAGTTACACTCAGGCTCCAACAAAAATGTAACTAAGTATAGATGTATGACTTATCAGCCACCTCAAGTTAAGATCAACATATACAGCATTTAATTATTGAAAGCTTAAAAATTTACACTCAGTTTTGTGATAAGGCATCCTACTAAAGGTATTGTACTAATATAGGTTCCAAACATTCTTTACAATTGACATAGCAATCTTGCTTATTATTCTTATCAGCTGCCATAGCTACCTTGCTTATTATGTGTATTTTTGCATACTCATATAATTTCATTCTAGACTTCATACAAGTATCTTTTTCTTTTCTATTACTATAAAGAACATAAGAAATGGTTATATTGCTGCCAAGTAGAATTTAGAAACACAGGAAAAATGGCATAAGTGGCAAAAACATATCAAAAATTGCATTTATTATTAAATAATTATTCAGGAAACAAATAAGAATCCTCAGTGACATCTCAAGTCACTTTAATTTGATATATAATGTACAGATTTTCTTTCAAGCTAGAAAATACTAGTATTCTCCAACATGACGATTGGAGAATCCATAGCTGGGTTGGCACATGCCATTCTGCCTGGAGTCTGAGTCCATAATTTTAGCCACACCCCTTGTCAACTATCACTTTCTCCAGTTCATGATTCAGTCTTGCCCTACGAGGTTGTGGCTTGATTGGCTCCTCAATCTCCAGACTGAAGTGTGGATTCTTGAGTTGTTCGTTCTGTGCTATCAGGTTAGCTTTTGCAGTGCTTAAAAACGCTGCCGAGGCTTTTTTCCCTTTCCTTTTTGTTGTCCTTAGAGTCCCTGTAGCTTTCCTCCCTTGCAGCTGCTTTCTGTCAGGGAGGGGATTTTTCGTCCACACATGGGAAGCCCATCGCTTGCCTGAGGCTTCGCTTGCCCAGGCGCAGCTTTTTTGATGAGCCGCTAAACAGCTGTTTTTCCGCCTTTTAAAAGTTTTTTTCTTTTTTTCAGCTTAGCAGCTGTAGCAGCTTTAGCCTTTTATCTTTTACCTTTGCAGTTTGGCTTTTTAGCACCGCTTATGTTAAGGAGGCTAGTCTTTTCTACTTTATAAAATATGAATACTTACTGTAAAATTGATTAAATCATAATGCAAGTGTAGCTGCTTCTGCTTTGTAACATGTATTGCTCCAGATTCATCTCTTTTTACCTAATGGAAAAGTTTATCCCATTATTTTTTGATATCTCCCTTGCAAATAAAGGTTCTTTGGTGTTAATTTTATAACTTACTAACCTTTGCAAGCAATACTTAGAAGTTACAATATATTTGAAGATATCTATACTGTATTTAATACATTTACATAATGGAATAAAAAGACAAATGCAAAATATATATTGTAATGCAAACTTTGAATCATCTAGAAAACAATTGTTCTAGGCATTTTTGGCATGAATACCACAACAATCCCATCTTATGGTTTACAATAACCTTTGTTAATAATAGGATCATTCTAATTTGTAACAAAACTGGCACATATGAACACTCATTTTAAAATACAGCCATTTCCACCTCAAGAGCCAAGCACAAAAATTATTTTCCATTCATTTTAAGGGAAGACATTTACAAAAGCAAATTTCAAACTTTATGGATAGCCTGAGCCTTACCAGAAGGAAATGGACCACATCTCCTCGACAGAAAGCAAGCACTGGATTCACAGATGTTTGGGCAGCAACAAAATACCAGGCAAGCAGTGGAACACTAGATGGTTCCATCTTTAAAAAAAAAGGGCAGAAGAAATAAAAAATGTAAGACCTTCTTAAGAGTAAAATATAAGTGTACAGTATATAATATCTTAGATTTTAACATTCATAAAGATATGCTTAGTTAGCAATTTAAAACATTATTAGCTCAAACACATCAGAAGATGCTCTAATCCCACTGACTTCAATTAATTTAGGTATGCTTAGCAGCACATGAACAGCAAATATACGTGTTGCGGGATCCAATCTGAGTCGGCGTTAGTGACTGACTCAGACTGGATCTAGCACACGATCAAGATATCTACAGGAGTCTCAGGACAGAACAAACACAAAATGATGTTCATATAAATCAAATAATGAAGATCAGCTTAGAGTACAATATAAACCAAACATACACTAGAAAAAGAATCTTGTAGTGGAAGGATCAGTACAATTGAATATAGACTAATATTCAATGTTTAGAATGTTTAGAAACTTTATGCTCCATTCATTTCCCAAGCCTGCAAGTTCTGTTCTTTATATATGCCAATTCTATAATAATATTGTTCTACTAAACCTTCAGAAAGCAGCTAGATTTCAAGCTACTTTTTCCTGAAATAATGACTTCATTTAAGTGCTAAAATTCCCTTTTCAGAGGCCCATTTCACTTTCAATATTTTTTTAAAAAAGATGGTAGAGGTCTTATCCGAACTTCTAATTAATTGCTATTTTTAAATCATTTTTATTTCACAGTTGCTGAATTTTATTAATGGAAGCTTTCACTCTTTAAATGTTTACAACCCAATTCTTGACTTACAACCCAAAATTTCTGTTGCTGAGACAGTTAAGTGAATTTGCCCCATTTTATGACCTTTCCTGCCACAGTTGTTAAGTGAATCACTGCAGTTGTTAAGTTAGTAACACAGTTGTTAAGTGAATCTGGTTTCTCCATTGACTTTGCTCATCAGGTTACAAAAGGTGATCACATGACCCAGAGACACTACAACTGTCAAAAATATGAGCCAGTTGTCAAGTGTCTGAATTTTGATCACATGACCACAAGGAAGCTGCAATGGTTGTGTGCAAAATGGTCATAAGACATTCTTTACAGTGGTGTGATAAGTTTGAAGAGTCACTAAATGAACTGTTGCAAGTCAAGAACTATCAGTATTTGTAACTAAATATTTATAATTCTTGGGAGAGTAGGAGTATAAATATTTTAAAAGAAGCAAAAAATTAACCGAATTACTCACACGACCATATGGGAATGTCATCCACACTTTCAAAGATGGCTTCAATCCAATCACAAGAATCTGAAGTTAAGAATAGTAATAATAATATAAAAATCATCCTTAATGTCTGCATTTTACTATCTTTTTAAAATATTCATTTCTAAATGGAGTGTTTATGGAAGGGAGGTTACCTTTGTCAAGGAAGCCATAGCTAGCAGAGAATATTGGGTGATAGGATGGTCTCTCAGCTCAGCCTTTGCGTGTAAAGGCTCAATGCAGCAAACCTCTCCCTTCGAACCACTGAACAAACAGCGAGATTCACACGTTCTCACACCCATGACTCTCCTGAATGAAAATGGGACAAATTTAGATACATGTCATGCAGCAACATACTTAAATAGCATTTTTTTAAAAATGTATAAGCCACACGATTTAAATAGGGTAGATATGATCCCAGGAGTGATAGGAAAATTGTGTCTGAGTCCTGCAGTTAATATGATATTTTTTCCTCCTGCAGTTACTTTTTATATGGTTCTGATAGCACTACATCTGATCCTATGAACAATGGTACAGTAGATAATTATTGAGGAAAAAAGTAATAAAGGAAATGTCATTTTGCCAAAGAGTATACAAACTACAATCAAAATTTAAATGTCTATGGAGATTCTCAGTCATCCAGGTCTCAGTCATCACATCCCAAAGGTGCTTTTTCAAAAGGCAACTGGACAGTCAGATGTGAGACCCAATGCTAAAGTTGGGTTCTAGGAAGCAGCTGGTTTTGTTGCTCTTGTACCAGCCTTCCTTTTGCACACTGACTTGCCTGCCTGAGATGCTTGGCTGTCACTGGTAATGGAGCCTCATAGTTCTGGAGATTTTAACTTGCCCTAATGTGACATACAAGCTGGAGTGGCTCAGGAGTTGGTGGCTGCCATGGCAACCATGGATCTGAGCCAAGTCATAAAGGGCCTGACTCATAGAAGCAAGCACAGATTAGATCTGGGTTTTTTTGTGGTTTTTTTTGGTCTTAGGGCAATTGTGACACAATTTGAAGGTGAAAGTCATCAGTCGTTGGTCAGGGTTATTCTCTGCTTGTGTTTCAGACTGCTTTTCATTCAAAGGTACCACTCCCCTCCAGAGATCTATTAGATCAGCCCATCCCAAGATCTGAACATTTTCAGAGGAAGCTTTGGGATTTTCCTGAAGGCTTGACAGGCAGTCTGAATGAGACTTTTGATTTCTGCCTAGAAAGGGCTTTTGCAAGTGCCTTGGATCAGAATGCCCCTGTGTAGCTTCTCCCTGTACATCAGTCTCAGGGGCACCAAGAGAATGTCATCTGATGGGACCCAGGAAGAATGCCTTTTCTCTAACCATCTCCAAAGATATTTTGAATTGTCTTAACCCTTAAGTTAACTTTAAAAATCTAGCTTCTTCCTCGATGTCTAAAATAGATTGAGGTATGTCCACCCAGATTGTATTACATCCATTTGCCATGGAATATATTTGTTCTCTTCTGTTCTGATCATTTTGATTTTTGTTTCACTTTCAAGTACCATGGTTTATGCTGCCAATAGTCAGTGTTGAGTTAGATGGCTAAATCTGATAATCAAATAACTAAATAATGTTATAATAAAATCAGATATTCTTACTTGAATGACAGTTCAAATACTGAACCACCACTATCATTGCAGATTGCGAGAGTTGGATCATCTGTAAACTAAAGAAATTATTATTTTCCTCAATTCTTTATAAAGCCTACATATTTTCATTTCATTTCTCCCAATGCGAGTTTTCCCATATACTAAGCATGTACCTGTTATGCCAACTACAATAATACAATTCATCCTAAAATTAGAACTATATCAGCTGTTATAACTAAACACAATTTTAGTAAAAAATGTCTAATCTCCGTAACCTTTTTAATAGCAATAGCACTTAGACTTATATACCACTTTATAATGCTACATATATAGTTTACAAGACAGAACAATTACCTTAATGTGCAAAATTGCAGTTCCTGGAGGATGTGCATCTATTATTGATCGTAACAATTTTCCACTGGCCAGATCCCACATTGTAATCTATAAGTAAAATATTATTAACTTTCTGTAATACAAATCTTTACTATTAAAATATGAAAACTGTAGGACATCTTCCAAGCCATCTATGGATGAAACTAATGAAACTAAAAATTACTGAATGAAAATCATCCCTTTTATTTCTTTTCAGAGAATTCTATAATAAAACATATGATAGATACAATAGAAAGAACAGTGGGAAGCATTTTTCAAATGTTGATGAATGACAAACTATATATTGAAAACCATCCTTCTCTACAATCAAATTGACTCTGTAATCCTTTGCAATCCCTTTATATGGGACTATATCTGTTTAAATGTACTGCATATAAATTATTATTACCTGTCCTTTTGCAAAGCCACACAGAAGCCTCGAACAGTCACTGTTGATGCTAAGAGCAGATATAGCCCCATACTGTGCACCAACAGCAGTATTGCCCAGGCAAAGCCGAAGAGCCTGGTTAGGATCTAAACAGAACATAAATTTATTTAACAAGAGAAAAAGAATCACAAACTATGTAATCAATTAACATTTCAAACTGAGAAAAGAGTAAATCCACACAAACTGAATTGGCTCAATTTAAAGACATGCTCAGTTGTTCAAATCACAGTTTATTGTTGCAGATTTGAATTCACCAGGAATAACAGCTTGTGCTGTTAAATGTAAGCAGGGTACTGGAAGAATACTGAGAAACTAAGTAGCAGAGTCCCACTGATAACAGGGCTAAGCTCAGATTCTCCATCCAAGGCAACTATATTAAAAATGCTCATAACCATAGAAGAAGATTTTAAAAATACTAGATTGTGCAGAAATGGATAGGTTGACATTAAAGATAAAAGATAAAGAAGATACAGAATATTTTCAAACATAGGACTTATTTTATCAATGGATGGACAATAGAAGTAGAAACTGGAAAAACACTATTATGTCTTATATTTAATGTATTATATTATATACTATTATGTAAGCAAATTAACCCAGACGCTGTTCATAAAGCACTTATGTTTGTTAAGGAAATTAGATAAACTTTTTTTAAAATGCTCATAACATAGTTGGTAGAAGGCTTCTGTCTAAACTGCATCTTGAAGAAAGGGAAGAAAGAGAGTCTACCTCATGAAAACAGAAGCTAATTTCACTAACAATAGGCCAGGTTAGAAACAGACATAGGGCCAACCTGTGAAGACTTTCCTTCAATCTGTCTTTCATCCTTTGCTCTATTGGTCAAATAGGCTTCCAGGAGCAAAGTGATGAAGCAATCTTCAACATTTCGACAATACACTTTCATAATTTCTCTTTACTTTTCTGGCTTGCATAATCATAGTTTCTAGAGATGTCTAAACTGGGCATGAGCTTTAAGGTGAAAGAAGCATTTGCAGAAGGTAAAAAGTGAATGCAAACATTGTACTCTATTTGCAGTAGTGACAAATATCTGTAGCTTGAGTGTAGGATGAAGGTGAAGGTTTGTTCTCTGAGCTTGTGGGTTGGTTTCCGAACATTTTGTTACCAGGCTAGGTAAACAGAAGCACATTGACACTGACATCCCCTAAACTCCACTGAAGATGTTACCTAACCTGGTAATGAAATGTTTCGGAAACCTACCCACAAGCTTAGAGAACGAACCTTCACCTTCATTATACACTGTAAAGATGAAAGTCACCAGCTATAACAAGAATATAATATATAAATCAGTGAGAGCGAAAATAATCCTAGCCTTTTAATCAGTGCAGTAATTCAAATACTTTTGAAAAATTCACCTTTTGAAATTAAATTAATTAACAGCTACAGGTCAGAAGCCAATAGTAGATGATCAGCTCTAGACAGTTTTTTGTGAAATTGTTTTTAAATACATTTCAATTGAGCTTCAAGAGTAATTTTGGATGACAACTGCTCCAGTCATCCTGTGAGACACACTCAGTCAGGAGACAGATGGGGAGGGAGATGGAGAGTGACTTGTTTTTCCTGGATCTGCTGCATATTTTTTTACCATATATTGTTCTAATTCTAATGTCTAATCTCTTTCAATCTTAAAGTTACAGTATCTTTCTAAATTTGCCATTGACCTAGAAACCATATTAGATGTATCCAACTTTATCAATGAAATTGCATGAAAGATGAAGTATCATAAAAAGTTTTAGTAATGTATTATTTATGTGCAACGCTATATACTTTAGACTTAATAAAGATCAGGCATGCATATACAGGTCTTAATACTTAAATCTAAAATGATGCTATCATCAGACAAAAATAAATCCACAGGACACTACAAGCTGATTGAACAGGAGTACTGCAGGTGTTACTTTACAGTCAGCTCCCCTGCAAGTATATAGAACCTCAAATGCAAAGCTAAGTTTTATTTTACTGTAATTACTAATAACAAAATGTAATTAAAAGAATTGAGGGCAATTTACACTGTTAAAAGACAAAACCCTTCAACTATCAGAAATTAAATACACAACATGCAAGTCTTACATGCTCACAACCATCACACAAGACATAAATTTTACTCTATACCTGCTTTATAAAGTATACATCTGCTTTATAAAGTATACTTCAGAACATTTTAGGGTTTTCAGAAAAAAGATATAAAATGCTGATATTGACATCTACATCATGGAAGATCTGTGGGTAAGTTACAATAAAAAGGCTACAAAGAACAAATTTATTTTTATTTATAATTCTAGAGTCTCTACAAGAAGTTATTTCCTCAACTTTTGATTCCTTTTAATTTATCTCATTTTTCTTGGTTTAAATTATTGTTCTGTAGTAATAAATCACAGATACAAAGTTGAGAAGGCAAGTAAAAGCAGGAATTCTTACTCCTTCCTTTATGTCCAAGAGGTAATAGCTGCTCCTGAAGCCATAGGAGCTGCTATAGAAAAAATAAATTTCTGTAGAATTGCTTTACTTTAAATTTTGCCTTTTAGATCTAAATCTCAGTAGATGAAGACTGCAGTCGATCAAATGAAACAGACTTCATAGGAAAGAAGAAAATATTTGATTCTCTGAATCAGAAAATGTTAAACGCCTTAGACTTTAGTTATCAATTCTTATGAAAAAAAAACAATTATCCAATTTGCAGATTTTGACCAATAATGCACTGCAGGTATTGAAATAATTTCAAAATTATTATTAAGGTATTCAGAACAAAATGAGTACTGTATGCATAAGTAATGGGGCTCATTTGACTGCAATTAATTTTTATTTTCTTTTTTGAAGAGTTTGTTCCTGGATTCCAGGCGTGAATAAAAGTTTTGATTCAGAGGCTGAAGAAATGTGGATTGAACTGTTTTTTTTTCTTAAGATAATAATACTTTTCATACTTGAGAGGGTGATGGGCCATCATGAGTTTCTGAAATAATATTCCAGGATATTTGTTGTGGCAGACCTTATATACTAAAATGTTTTTTCCATTTATATACTATAGCTTGATATCTTTTTTTAAACATATTGCTAAACATTTACTAATGGCTCTGTCACAAACTTTAAATAATACTATTTGCTTTCATAAAAGTGCAATGAACTTTGGATAAATTAGTAGCCAATAAATTAGAAATATAATTTAAAAACTGGATCAAAAAGTGGTAATTTTAGTGGATGCTGAAACGCCCTTTAACACAGATAGTCCTTGACTTACAATAGTTCATTTAATGACTGAAGTTACATTACTGGAAAAAGTTATTTATGACCATTTTCCACACTTCACCATGGTCATGTGATTAAAATTCAGATGCTTGTCAACCGGCTCACATTTATGACAGTTGCAGTAACCCTGGGTCATGTAATCACATTTTTTGATTTTCCGACAGTCAAAATCAATGGGGAAGGCAGAGTCACTTAACAACTGTGTTAATTTAACAGCTGCAGTGATTCACTTAACTGTGGCAAGAAAGGTCATAAAATGGGGCAAAATTTACTTAACTGTCTCGCTTAGCAACAGAAATTTTGTGCTTGACTGAGATCATACGTTGAGGATTACTTATATAGAATAGTGCAATGGATTTCTTTATTTTTTATTATTAAATGGATTATGTGGCAGTCCAATCTCACAACCAGTTTATTAGAAGTGAAATTATTTCTTCATTTATCAGAAATCTTCAAAAGATAGCCTTTATTACCTTATATTTCACTGGCTGCAATTAACCAGTTTGTCGCCTGAGCTTGATGTCATGTGCTGGGATAGAGAAAGACTGGCCTAAAGTCACCCAGCTAGCTTTTCTGTCTAAGGACGGACTAGAACTCACAGTCTTCTGGTTTCTAGTCTGTTGCCTTAATTGCCAAACCAATCTGTCTCTCTCAGACTGTTAAATTAATTATATATTTCATACAAAAGTATGAATTAAAAGGATATTTCATATACTTTCTGAGTCCACTAATATATGTATGGAAATCAGTAAAAATGGTATTTTACTTCATTTAAAAAAAAAAAAAAACTAAAATTATGATTTCAAATTTGAAAGCTGCAAAACATATTTGAAAGATGCTGGGAGAAAAGTATAATTTGTTTCTTATCTTTATGGAAAAAGTATTTTCCTATAAGAATTCCTGTAAGAATTTCAATTGTTTAAAAATGCAGAACTTAGACAATGGTTAGACTAGCTTCACTACCAACTGCTGGAAGAAAAAAAAATAGAAGTACACATATATCTATAACATCCCTTTACAGCCTGTTACAGTATCTTAATTTCAGAGCACTACTGTATTGCAGCTTAACTAGTGTAGCCATTCATGCAGATTCCATGCAAAATGCATCATACTATACCTTTGCCTTCTCAGTCCATAAGGAAAAAGGTTGAAAAAGAAATGCCAAAAATAATTATGGGAAAAAAAATAGACAGCAACCATATACTGTTATTTCCAGTAAAATATCTCTAGACACTAACAGATTTGTTGAAAGCCTCTCTGAGGCTTCAATGTGTTTGTAAAACAATGAATGTAAATAATGCATCCCAAACAAGACAGTTTCAAAGTCACTAATGGAAGCAATGGCCCAAAGCCACCTTTCATTTCAACATACGCTTATTTTTAATCCTGGTTACCAAGAAATCTTTTAATAAGATATTACTTATATGTAGCATTTTCTATTAAATTCAAGATCTAGATAATTGACCATACTAATTTGGGTGGGGTGGGGTGTATGTGCTGTTCCCATGACATGATTACCCATAGTTACCTGTACCATACTTAAATGTCTGCAGTTGCATATTTCAATAATAAATTAACCTTAAAGACAGTGCAAACCATACTAAAGACTAAAACAAGGATTTTATTTGTGCTTCAGTATGTAAGCAAAACCAGAGTAAGCTTCAAGTATTAGCAATCACTCGTACTTACCAAATATTAAAGCTAGACCATGGGATGTTCCTACCGCTATCAGACTTGATGCTGCCTAAACCAAGCAAAACAATTAGATTGAAAAGCAATATATACTCGATGTAGTTTAAACAATTCATAAATATTAAAAACCATAAGTAGGAACTGATTCTAGAAGCAACAAATCGGGGGGCTGTGCAGAGGAAAGTAAAGATTCAATATCAGCTAAATCAAAGATACTTTATATTAGGCATTCCAAAATAAGAGCCAGTTCGATATCAAACTCAAGGCCTGTGGGCTGGATCCATCCCACAGAGTGCTTAGATCTGGCCCATGGGGCCACTCTGGAAACAGCGAAGGACCGGCCCACAGTGTCTCTGCCAGCGAAAATGGAGCTTGGGTGGGTTGCAAATGGTCCTACCAGGCTCCATTTTCTCTGGCAGAGGACTTCAGGAGGCCGCCACAGACAAAAATGGAGCCCATGTTTTTACTGGCAGAGCACTCAGACCATCACAGGTGCCCCCAACACAAGTGACATCAAGCTGGCCACCCCCACCCTGGCCACACACACACCAGCCCCGAGGTCAAACACAACCCTGAGGCGGCCCTCAATGAAATTGAGTTTGACACCCCTGGGTTAAGGTGTCAGGCTAGAAACTGGAAGACTGAATTCCAGTCCTGTCTAATGCAGAAAGCCAGTTTGGTGACCTTGAGCCAGTCACTTTCTCTCAGCTCTGAAGAGAAGGCAATAGCAAACCACATCTGAAAAACCTTGCCAAGAAAACTGCAGGAACTGATCCAGGCAGTCTCCAAGAAATGATTAATTAATTTTTTTAAATAAATATCAAGCATAAAGAATTATAAAATTATTTTTCAACTTACAATTGCAGTGGGTAAACCTGCATCCACTTTGGCCTACAACAATAACAAAAAAAGAGTGAGAAGATTAGCAATTGTTTTTAAAATGCAGAATACCTAAAATGATATAACTTTAAACTTGCAGGATCCACTTTGTTTTTTTAATCTGAATTCCCAAATCTATCAACCAGTCTGGAACAAATTATACATATCTGAAGAATCCTGAGACTAGGAAAAAACTGAACAAGTATTGCACATTAAAATAATCCCTCATACCAGCCTTTATCTTATCAACTTAAAATAAGGACAATATATTTGAAGCAGTTGTTTAATTAGAAATTTAAAAAAATTAACTATTGAGATATTAATCAACACACCCAAATAATTTTCTGGATTATTCATGAATTAAAGGATTATGAGTCTTATCATGAAAATAAAATATCTTCATATCAAGTAATTTATCTGAGGTTTACCAATCTGCCTTTTCAAATCTACTCTCTCTGACCATATAACTGTTCAATTTTTTTCTTTAGAGTTAAATCTGCAGGATGAACCATCTTCAATGGTTACAGAAGGTTTTATAAGTCAAAAACATTGCTTTAGTAATGTAATTAGCAGGTGGAAAATGCTTAACCAGCCTCTTTTCCAAGAATCATGATCTAATCATAGCTATTCTAGACTGAAGTAAATTACTGTCCTCCCAATTAAAATAGGTTGCTTCTTTGAACTACACTTTTCAGCTAATCCTCCTTTCCAGTCCCATCAATTTCAGGAGGACAATAGAGTGTGCAGAAGAAATAACCTTATCTGAGCATAGATTACCTAGAATGTTGTGTAGCAGTAAAGTATCTCTGCCAAAATTTGTAGGAATAACTTCTGTTTTGGAAAGCAGTCAAACAAAAAATAATGATGTAAATGAAACTGCCTTTTATTTTTAATTTTGTAAAGTATTGTTTATTCCATTGATAGTAGCTCAATTTTGCCACAACAGTAAAACTATAAAATAAAAGACTTGCAGTAAAAAGGAAATTATTTTATTCCAAATTAGTGTATTACTGATATTTATTTGCTACAAAGAGCAAGCATAAAGAAAGAGACAAAAGGAACTTACTGCTGCAGATACTATTTGGGTAGAAATACCCTTCAAAAGTGACAGCCGTATAACTGAGCCATGGATGGAGAAAGAATCACGGAGTTTCTTCTTTCTATGTAAACAATAAAATCAGAACAGCATGTTATTTTATTTGCAAAATGAACCAAAATTATAGTCTTCAACAGTTTGACATGCTGAAACAACAGAATTTCTGCAATACCTCTGAAATTACATCTACATAATCACAGTGACAAACACGAGGGTGAAAATATTCAGGCACTTCTATATGTGTTTAAAATAATAATTATGATGCAATAGTTGCTCATAATCCAATCTAGAATCCAAGTCAGTACTCATAATTTCCACAATTCTGATTCTCAAAGTTTCTAACTGAATTAATCTGCAAACAAGTTACCTTTTTAGGTGTGATTTATCTCCGCTATCAGAGCTTGCTAATGAAGAAGTATCATATGAATGAGTATCAATGTTGTCAATATTCAGAAGAGAAGGATCCTCAAGAACAAATGGCTCTTCTTCATCATCAGTCTAAAATAAATATATAATTTTCTTTAAATCTGTATCTATACTCCAGCACAGTAGTACTGTCATTTAAGCTAGCATTGATTATATCAGGTTTGAGAATGTTTGTATATCTCAGGCACACATAAAGCACCTTGCTGAAGACAGGGCATAAATACAGGACTTGCTTATGAAACAGTACATTTCAGGAGGAAAAAAGACAGACAAAAACCATAAATAAATGCAATCCTTATTAAAATAGCGTACATCTTTTAAGGGTCCTGTTTTCATTTACTAAAATGTCATAGCATTATATTCTAGGCAACAAAAAAAGCAGGCATTTGAGAAGCTTGTCTATCTGTTTTCTATTTTTGTAGCAGAAAAAGTGAAAGGGAAATGGATACCACGCTGGGCAACTTACTTCATTCAAAATACTTTCTAATGTTGGAGGAGTATCAACTTGAGGAATGTCAAATTCTTTGTCATCAATCTAGATGAGGAAATGAAAAAAATATATTTAAACTTTATTATCAGGATGTAAATTGTCAGCTTTTCATAACACGATTCATCATAATCCTAATACTGTTCTCATTCTAAAACTGACATTTCTAAAGAAAGCTTTCAAAAACATATGAATAAAAAAAAATCCAAGCCAAGGAATGGTATAGGCAACTTCTGAATTTTACAGGTAGTCCTTGACTTATGACCAAAATTGAGCCCAGAATTTCTGTGCTAATTGAGATATTTGTTAAGTGAGTTTTGCCCCATTTTACAACTTTTCTTGCCACAATTGTTAAGTTAATCATTACAGCTGTTAAGTAATAGTTCCCCATTGACTTGGTTTATCAGGAGGTCACAAAAGGTGATCACATAGCCCCAGGACACTGCAATTATCATAAATATAAGTCAGTTGCCAAGCGTCTGAATTTTGACCATGTGACCATAGAGATGCCACAATGGTTGTAAGTGTGAAAAACGGTCATAAGTCACTTTTTTCAGTGCCTTTGTAAGTCACTAAACGAACGGTTGTAAGTTGAGTACTAGCTGTATTTATGCAGCACTCTGAAGCCCTGTTCATTTGCCTTTTTAAAGGTAGGTTCACACGTCATTCAAAGTCATTTTGCTACTTGCTTTGAACATGTCTTGTGCGAATGAATTATGATTCAAGATATTCTCTGAGAGAGCCATCTGATGTAGTGGTTAAGGTATTAGGGTAGATATTGGGAGACCATTAATTCTATTCCGACCTTAGGCATGACATTAGTTGACCGACTTTGGCCCAGTCACTCTTTCTCAGTCCTAGAAACAAAGCAATGGGAAACCACTTCCAGAAAACAGTATGGAAGAGTCTAGGCCATTGCCAGAGTCAACAGACTGGAATCAAGTCAAAAAAAGAAAAGAAAGGAAAATCATATCTGATAGGATGACAATTTAGGTAATAAACTATACTTAAATAAATCATGGTGTAGCATGTCATATGCTACACCGACTAATACTTTTTAAAAAAATTATCAGGTTATGAACCTAGACTACACTTCACATGTGTGGCTATTTACAGCTTCTTTATGTGAGACACATATAAGCAGTACGTATATGCAATATCACATTTCAAATAGCCATGGCGGGAAAGCTCAGTTACATGCATAGCATTCTCTGTGTGTGTGTGTGTGTCTGTGTCTGTGTCTGTCTGTCTGTTTGTACCTGTGTTTCTGTGCATGTCTGTCTATTTATGGTTTGATTCAAATGTTTAAAGAATCAGGAACATTAAAAAGCAATTAATAACAAAAATGTGAAATGAGTTACTGAAATAAAAATTATTCTATTATTATGAACACTTACGAACCAAATTTGAGCAAATTACATATTGTAATATAAAAGCAGACAACAGAACAGATGCCCCTCTCCCCCGCAAAAAAGCTGTGAAAAAAGCAGAGTGGACTTCAAATAAGATCTATTCTGCCAATAGTAATAGACAGCTACAACTTACCAGCTCACTCTTTGATTCTAGATCTTTGCTCAATTCAGTAATAGATAATTTGGGAGAAGGGGCTTCTTGTTGACTGGATTCATCCATCATAGAGAAACAGCCTTGATCTGGATCAAGGCTTTGAGTCCCAGTTTTGAAAGCTTCTTCCATCTTTCCTATTTCCAGCAATATTAATCAGCCAGTTGATGGAAAGTTTAAAGTGTTTCTGCCCACCAGTCTTTAATTGACATAGCCTGCAATTAGCAATATAGAAACAATTGATCCATTTATGGCACCCTAAAAGGTCCGTACTTCTACAAAATGCAAATTGTAGAATAGTAATACTAAAGTCCATATATATTATGAATCAGATGTGTGACAATATCCAGAAGTCAGCTGTGATACTACACCCACAGCAGTGGTTTCAGATGAAATACCAGTGCGCCTGGGCAAAAGTGGGGTGTTTCATTCATTCTTTTAATTTTTATATTGCCAAATCTTATAAGATTTTCAATTTTCAACAACTTACAAATCAGAATGTCATAGATACTTGGTTAAATATTCTGTTGAAATCAATACTGTGCCTACAGCGATGTTGTAGCATATAAAACACGTAAACAATAAAATATCCATGATAAGCAAAATAACAGTAAAACATCCACAGTAAAAATAAATAAAAATAAAAAGTATAAGAAAATCTTTATTCACTGATGCCTTCAAACCCAAACGGCATCTGAGCAATCAAGCAATCAACCAATCAACGTGAAAGAACACAGTTTTGAGGCTCCTTCATAGTAAAATCAAAGTGGGACCTAGTCTGCCTACAAAAAAAGCAACTTAAAGAACAGGTCATTAACAAAAGTAATGAGTCCAGGAGGACTAAGTCACCAACTCATTTCTGGAAGAATAGTACTTCCCCATCAAGAGAACAGTGTCCTTAAAGGAATTTAGAAATGGCTTTGGGGAAAATATGAAAGTCACTTAGTGGAGACAATAGGAATAATGAAAGAAAACAGAGTCACAGTGAAACAAGTGTGAGAAAGTAATTCAAAACAATCCCATTTTGATTTTCTCTGATGATAGAAGGGAGACAGAGAAACTTGGAGAGGCTTTCAAGGACCTATTACTATATCCTATAAAAACCAATCACTTTCCTGAAATCCTTGCAATGTCAGTTTCTTGACCTGACGTATCTTGAAGGACTGACACAGACTTTAACAGGCACCATGCACATCGGCACAACACTAACAGCATCTCCAGCACAGTCTGAGGTAGTGCTGTAACATTGGATATCATTGATGTATTAATATTACACCCTGAACTGATGGTCTCTACCAATGTAACGGAAAACCAGGAGGAAAAGAAGCTAACCCTGAGACACAACACAAGAGAGCACCACTGGGATGAACTCTCCTTCCATCCACAGCTGATTAAAACCATGTTTTATTCCAAAGAAATTGAACCACTACAAAATAGTAACACCAATCCACATAACTCAACAAAAAAGAGGTTTGCACTCCATAATTCATTCCACTTTGATAAAAAACCATTAAAGACTACTCTTTGAGCACTATGGTATTGGTTTTCATATGCGCAAATACATTCAAGGTATGATGAAGTTCTCAAAACAGAAGGATTTTATGACAAATTGACTGACTTAGATAAGATTTTGACAGGTACTGATGAAAAGGTGATTAAAAAATTGTATGGTTATTTATTGGAAACTAAACTAGAAGAAGAACAAGCTAAAGAAACTATGATTGCTTGGGGGAAGAATTTTGGATATGGGATTGATCTAGAGAAATGGCAAAAATTGTGGATTCAAAACTGTTGAAATCAACATGGTGCCTACAGCATCTGCACATAAAAAATGTGGGAAGTTGCCTCATAAAAAAAATGTAGGGATAATCTTCCCAATTTTTGATATCATACTGACAGATCTGTAGTTTCCCCATATCCTTCTTTTCCCCCTTTCTAAAGATACAACAATCCCTCCTCCCATCAATTTGCCTGACACTTCTTCTGTTCTCTAGGGTTTCTCAAAGATACTTCGGAAGTGTTCAGCCAGATCATGAGCAGGTTTTTCAGTCCCTAGGATAAGTACTCCTATGTTTTTATCGTTTCCCATTCAATCTTGCCAGTTTCTCAGAGGCTGCCAGCCTACAAGCCCCTGCAGTTTACTTGGCAAGATTTCGTTTTCCGGAAGCGGGTTAGCTATTGCCTCCTTCCGATGCTTAAGAGATTTAAACAGGCTCAAGTGAACAGATATTTTCCTTCAGCGTGTTTTACACACATCGGATTTTACAGAACCCTTTCACTACGGAGCATAAGGGCTCGGCCTGGGCTTTAGAGGCCACTCAATCTAAGCACCCGCCGAGTGCAGCAATCCACGATTTCAGCATCAACACCGCGTAAAGTCCAGGAGTCTCCAACCTTGGCCGCTTTAAGCCTGGAGGACTTCGACTCCCAGAATTCCCCAGCCAGCTTTGCTGGCTGGGGAATTCTGGGAGTCGAAGTCCTCCAGGCTTAAAGCGGCCAAGGTTGGAGACTCCTGGCGTAAACCAGCCAAGACAAGGATGTAAAGGCTGCGGAGGGGCGGGGGGCGGAAATAATACACGCCATACATAACAAAGATCGACACCGACCATTTTCCAGCCGCTTTAAAGGAAGGTCCGCTGCTTTTACGTGGAAGGGTCGGTTTCCTGGGGAGTCCCGGCTACCGTCAGACAGCTACTACTCTCCGGAGAAAGACTCGGGGTTCCCCCTCCAGCCAAGGCTCCCTGCCGCGACAGCGAGCCCTCCGGTTCCCTTGTCCTTAAACGCGCAGAGAAGAAAGCGGACTCACCCAGCCACTTCCCAGGAAACCCTTTTTGACACTTCGGTTGTTCGTGGTAGCGATAGCGGCTGCCACACCCCCGGCCCCTTTCCAGGCTTCACTTCCGCCCGAAATCGAAGAAATGGCGCTTTCTTAAAGCGTCCACCGTGACTCGTATCAAACCGAGCCTATTTTATATGGCACTCTCTTCTGGCAGCAACGAAAGATGCAAGTGTTTGCGTTGAATTTTACCGTTGTCAATCCAGCATAGCCATTAAAGGCATTTTGAAAGACCGTTTTTGCAGTGCAGTAATAGTAGTACGGTACCTAAAGATGCATGCAATAGAAGGGGGCACGTCTTGGGCAACAAAGCCTATTCTGTCTCCCTTAGGGATAACGTAAAACCATTGTCAGGATGCCACACTTTACTTAAAATTGCCTCAAAATATATCCCATTGCTTTCAATGTATTTCAATTTTAGTTATTTCTCAAAATGGGAATGGACGGAAACAATGCCATAATTAATATATTGGGACGTTTTAAATTTATAATTTAAAATTTATGTGCCTAAACATAAATCACTATTTATACAAATGTTTACAACAAATTCAGCAAGCAACGTACATTTTTAAAATATTCTTTTTCCTTGTTTTCTATTCAATTGTTTTTTTTCAGTATATATACTGCTTTAGGAATGTTTGTTATGAATACAAAACGGTATCTATATATGACTAGTTTCTTATATTTCACACTGCTATCACATGAGAATCTCTTTATCAACTGATTCACTCCTGTTTCATATGATTTATTTTGTGATTCAGATCCTTACCAACCCAATTTAACATTTTCTTTTGTACTGGTCACTCCCTTTGGGAATTAATCCACATTTACCCAATCACTCTTGGTTACTCTTGAAGAAAGTTATCACCCACCCCACCTAGAAGAATGAAATATTTTAGGAAATATTAAAAAGACAGAATATTTCCCCTAAAGGAGAAATAGACATCTTAAGGGAGACAGAAACTCAGCTCCCTGCCTCCAGCAGATATTTGGTGCCCATTGAAGACTGGGCCATCCCAGTGGTGGGATTCAATTTTTTTTTTACTACCTGTTCTATGGGTGTGGCTTGGTGGGTGTGGCTTGGTGGACGTGGCAGGGGAAGGATACTGCAAAATCTCCATTCCCACCCCACTCCTGGAGGAAAGTTACTGCAAAATCCCATTCCCTCCCCACTCCACTCCAACCTGCTTTCCAGCTCCGTTCTCATGTGCAGGGCAACAAAAGAAGACCCAGCCAATCAGCTGGGACTCAGGAGGCAGAGAATAGATGGGGGTGGGGCCAGTCAGAAGTGGTATTTGCCAGTTTTCGGAATTACTCAAAATTTCCACTACCAGTTCTCTAGAACTGGTCAGAACCTGCTGAATACCACCTCTGGGTCAGCCTATCTACAAAACAACAGACCTCAGCTCCAGGGTGATGGGATTAAGACATGACCCTCCAGGACATAATAGAAGTATCTGTCAGCAGATGGCACAACCAAGCCCCTTCATTACATCAGCCCAAGGTTCAACCAACCTTAATGCAAACAATCTCAGCTGTGACCCCTGCATAGCCCCCTGGGAGTCTGATAGCCAAGTGTTCAGCTGCACAAGGACTTCAAATTCATGTGGTCCTGTTCATCAATAAACCATCTTTCCAATCAGCCTCTGTGTTTCCAGTGTCTTTCTTCCCACTTGGAACTGAACCCAGATGGATACTTAAATACCTCGTTCCACTACATTCCCCTTTTATGTTTCTCCTGGCATAACCATATCCATAGTTAGGATCTTCTACTGATATATAGGCATACTGAAACTATATTTAATCAAAATTCTGTATAAAAGCGATGTAATCTTGTAGCTTTTATTCCAGGCATTCTGGATGTAGGAGACCACTGTAATCTGCTGGCTTTGGAATTAATAAAATAATCATTTGTATTCTCTCTGGTTGTTGATATAATATAGCATAATATACAGTATAGCATAATATAACAATAAATGAAAAATGTTGACAAGAAAAACACATGCATAAATCATTTATACTTGTTTATTGTTTACTTACTATATAACAATATAATAAGAAATTACATACAGGTAGTGGTTGATTAAAAACCATTTCTTTAGTCATCACTGAAGTTACAACAGCACAGAAAAAAGTGACTTATGACTGGTTTTCACATTTACGACTGTTGCAGCATCCCCCTGACTGTGACAGCCTCAATTGACCAACTTTGGGTTGAAAAACAATAATCAAGAAACCATCAAGGTACCCGCTACCAACATTGTCAGGGCAAGCTATTGTATATAAGCTGGGAGCAAATTCCATACTTACTAGTACTGATGATGTTACTTAATTTATATTTTGACCAATATTTTAGACCCTGTGAGAATAATGCTAGAAAATTAGTTAGAAATTTAGTTCCACTGATAAAGCCAAGCTGCTATATTATAACAATTATGTTCTACAAAACAAATTTGATTCATTACTCGATTCTATTAGGTCTGCAAAACTGTACCATCAGTTCACTTCTGCTGAAAATCTCTGATCCAGGTTGTCTGTAAGAGAGTTGCACAATATACACAACAAGATAATAACTAATACAAGATATTTCCTTGCTTTGAAACTAATTTTTAGCTTTTCAGTCAAGATACACAATTGAATGAAAGATTTGTAGAAAGCAAAGATCAGATGAGATAACTACTTATCTGACAATGCAAAAATATTTTTTTTGCATGTATGATCCCTGAGAGAAATAATAATGCTATGTAAAAGCAATTATTTTCATATTTTCTAAGCATCCTAGACTGCACCATTCATGATTTCCAGCCAGCGTGTAACACACATCTGGAGGATACTGTATGGGGGCAAGAACATCGATGGAACCTGAAATATCTAAAATTCTGCTTAACTAGGCAGCATTTTAATGACAATGGTGATTAAGTCTCTGTATAAGTTAGACCAACATACCTGCTTCTTCATTCTCACTGTCTTCTTCCATTCCTTCTCCAACAGTAACACTTTCTTCTTGTTTAGGAAGGGCTTCATCATGAATCTAGCCTCATAATATAAAATATTGCAGCTATTTTTAGTAATAGTTGGTGACTTTTTCCCTTCCAGAATGCAAATATTTCATATATTTACTGTAAAATATACTGAATTTAGTGAGAAATTTAAGTAATTACCTCACTAGATAGGGCCACAAACTTAACCTGCCCAACCATACTAAATTTAATTCATTAATTTAAATTTAAATTAAATTAAGCTCTAAGACAGACTTCAATCTAACATTCTGAAGTACTATCAGAATTCAAGAGTTCCTATCTCATGATCACTAGGAACTATAGCTTCAATACCAGCCACTATTAAAAATACCACTATTTTTCTAGACAAGAAGAATACTCTTTCAAGGATCTCCATTTCTTTTAAAGGCCACCATTACTCTGTTACTTATTTATCTGGCTAATATGGTGTTCAAATCAGTAACTGTCTCTGACCATCTTATAGCCTACTCACTAAGCAAAAAATATAAACATACAACACCATAACATTAACATTTGAATAATAAATAATCTAAAAAGAAAAACCTATACCCAAGAAATAATTTAGTCAACAAGCTTTTATCTAAGGGATGTAAACATCCAATTCTTCAGCCCACAATGGCCTGTTGAACCATAGGGGACAATAGGTCTCTAGGGAGATACTATTCCATAGAAGGAGGACAGTAATTTATAAATTACCATATTCCAGAAGGTGACTAAGATCTTAGCAGAACTCCCACCATAATTTTTTTTGCTGTTGTCACTGAATTGATTACCCCCACCCCTGCAGCATCTCCCTAAATCACTATTGCCCATCAGTACGTGTTTACTTTATCTTGGGCAGCTAAGATAACCTTCAGACCTGAATGATTCTGCTGGATATGCATACTCTTGGCATATACTTCTGGAATTCTTTACCCTTCTAGGAATATCACACCACCATGATATAGCAGAAGAACAGGACTTGAGGGAATCTTCCAACTCTATCATTCTAATGGTAATTAAATAGCAAGACTTGTAATTACCACCACTCTCTCTGCTCCATGATCCAAGACTCTCTTTTCTGCTTGTAGCTGCTCCAGAATGGTTTTCTGTAACAATGGTGCATTCGCTCCTCTTACAACAGCTACCAGTTCTCCCCCCTGAATTCAAACAGAAAGTGGTGACTTTGTTTTACATATACAGTTCATGTCAACACAGAGACACTATTATTGTCAATAGAAGACTTTTGATTATCTTTTACCATTGAAAATATGATATTATAAACATTGAAAGAGTTGCATTCTCAATTTGTACAAATATCAAATGAGGAAAAAAAAGTCAAATTTAGCAAAAGATTGAGAAAATAAGGCATGGAAAAAGAACTGAAGATGTAAATCTTTTTCCTACTTTTTAAAAAATTGGGTAATATATAAATGTCTGCAAATATAACCAATGATAAATTAATTGATAATTTCATAATAAAATAAGCAAATTTATTTGAAAAAGTTTTGTATAATGGCTGGACTAGAAATTGTGATACCATAGGGAGTTCTAGACCTCCTTTGGCCATGGAAATCAGGTGGGTAACTTTGGGCAGGTCTCTCTCTCTCTCTCTCTCTCTCTCCCTCCCTCCCTCCCTCCCTCCCTCTCTCTCCAATCCAAGTCCCAAAAAATAAATAAATAGGGAAGTAATTTTGCATAAGAAATTCTTGACAAGTCCCATGTAATTCATAAAATCAGGAAAGGAATATTGAAATGGTTTTCAGGAAAGTGAATTCTTAGCCTCGCGTAAAAAGAGAATCTTCAAAACTGTAGGAATAAAATTCCCAATCTCATAAAATGAGTTAAGATGGAGTTTCTTTGGATGTTTTTCCCTCATCTTTCATAGCTATACTATATTTTTCTCAGAAAAACTAAACACTTCATCACATATTTTTATAATTTATTATCCAGCATCACTCTTAATAAAAAATAAATTATTCAAGTTTCACATATCCTGCCCTATAGGAAGCAATCAGTAATATTTCAATATGCTCCCTTAACTGTCCAGGACATATTTAACTGAGCACTCTTTAGATAGAATTTTATATTTATATTGTAGGAAATATAAATGATTCAAAGGAGGCATTATTTGTGGTGTTCACAACATTTAACATATAGACTGACTTAATACGCCATACTAAGTTATAATATGATTTGTTTTAGTTTAGTGTACTGTGTGACCTAAATCATTTTGTGATCCAGCCTGTGGTGTTTGGCAACTATAGGTGCAAATCAAACCAACTGTATTTTATTCAACAAAGCATGGGTTGGCGACATAATGGCTGGATCTGGCTGTGGTATATGACACTCTATTCTAATAATATATATATATATATTGGGTAGTTAGAAACTGTTGCATAAGCACTGAGCATTGATGACTATAATATTTTGCTTCTGCAGAACTTGTTAATTAAATAACCGTAGCTAAGTTTCATGTTGTGCAAACTCAGTTAATTGTCATTTAATTAAAAAAATATTTAAATGTCATGAGTTACTGTGTTATGTGACCCCTTGTCTAGATGTGCTAATCACAGGCTTGCTCATCTATGTTTAAGGTTTATTTCTCTCATTGATTTTAGCTAAATTACTTTAAGAAAACATTATATAACAAATGCAATCCTTTCAAATCTTGCTAGCATTCGAACATTTGTCTTGTTCAGGACTATAATAAAAATAATATATAATTATATCTCATAACATTTCAAAGTGTTATTAGTTACCTACATAATACTCACATATTTTATTTTTTATATTTATGAATTTATTAACCACTTTCAACATATCTCCTGGTGGTATACAAAAGCAACAGCAATAGTCAATGCAAACTGTAAAATATATTGATGCCCCATCCTATCATATGTAACATATTACATATCATATAAAACATAATGTAGAAATAATGCACTATTTCTGGTACTGGGAGTTCTATGATATGTACAAGTTGCTTATCAGGATAATATATATAGAATGCTATGCTTTCCAGCTATACTATGCATCTCTATATACAAGTTAATGAGAATAATCAAACTAGCATGTTACATAGATATTTCTGGAAACATACATACTGTCTTTTAAACAAATCTGTCAAGGTTTATTAGAAAAAATAATACTGATGGGAATATTGTCTAATGAAATTGGCCTTTCATACTAACTTACACCATAAAACAGAAATGTCGGCTCACATTTTCCACGATATTTCTCTAGAGCATCAATTGAATCTACCTCAGCCTAAATGAAAGCAGACAAGAAAACAAAATAAAACAAATCTCCATAACTTCACAGCATCCAAAATTTGGCATCCACTGCAAACAAGCACATATTTCTTAATAAGTAAAAGCATTATTGCCTATCATGCTACCAATACATCAGTGTGTCATGAAAGCATTTTTCAATGTTCTGCTGCTTAAGTATACTGTTCTAACTAATATGTTGACAGTGTTTGCACAACATATTGAACCACAAATAAGCTAACCATATTTAAACCACAGTATTTGTTTGTTTAATTTATGATGCACTGCATTTGTGGACCCAGAAAATTTGATTTATTAAATTGATAAAGTATGAGCATGCCATTCAGATAGCCAAATGGCTCAATTACCCGTGGGCTTCTGAATGCAATTCAAAGTGTAGGTGTTCATCTATAAAACCTTTCTGGCATAGGATCTTAATTTTTTTAGTAGCACCTTTCTCTATTTCGGTCTGTTCTAGATAATACAATACACAATACAATACAATACAATACATCCTCAACTTACGAGCCCAAAATTTCTGTTATTAAGCAAGATAGTTGTTGAGTGAATTTTGCCTCATTTTACAACTTTTCTTGGTACAGTTAAGTGAATAACTTCAATTGTTAAGTTAATAACATGGTTGGTAAGTGAATCTGGCTTCCCCGTTGATTTTGCTTGTCAGAAGGTCTCAAGAGGTGATCTCATGACCCCGTGACCCTTCAACCGTCCTAAATATGAGTAAGTTACCAAGCAACTGAAATTTGATCACATTGCCTTGGAGATGCTGCAAGGGCCTTAAGTGTGAAAAACGGTCCGTAAGTCACTTTTTCAGTACCATTATAACTTCAAATGGTCACTAAATGAACTGTTGTAAGTCGAGGAATACCTGTACTGTACAATACTATATTGTATGATACTGTAGAAAGAACTGGCAAGGTTCGCGTATAATATAATTTTATCTTATTGGACCTAGGAGCCATGCCTTTTTTTGTAGCGAGACTTTTCCTTTGGAACAATTGGTCCACAAACTTTGTATGACTTTGCTGATTTTTAAGAGGTCCTCAAGCCCAGGCTCTTCCACAGGCACCGAGTTAGGGATGTGAACCTGCACATTCTGATGTTGTACATGTTGTTTTGCCTCAATTGCTTTTAACCATTATTCTTTGTGCTCGTTTCACATGTTGACTTACCCTCTATAAGTGGATTTAGAGTAATTTGTGAATGGGTGGCCTTGGAAATAAAAGTAAACCAAAATTATGGTAACCCTATTGCATAAGCATAAGATTATAACTAGGCTGTGATTAATTATTGGTGATTTTTGTATTTTAATTTGAGATTGCTTAAAATCCTAGGGTTAAAATGTTTATATACATATAGACATAGACATAAACATTGGATCTGGGCTGTAAAAAACTAGATGAACTTGTTTTGAGAAAAAAGAATACCAGAAGCCTAATTCTTTGATCCTATCTTTCTGCAGTCCACAACTGGTAGTCCTATTATTTGTTTATTTCTTTAGTATTTGTACTATCATATAAGATGGTACATAGCATAATAGAATTGTGGACAATGGACTACTAACCTTGATAACAGGGTGGCTGCCTCTAAAGACCATCCACTGGGACACTAATGGGTTTCCTTGTGCAGTTTACTACAGCATGTTGCTTACTATATTTACATGTCTGTTATAGATTGGAACAGAACATCTGTTCAGGAGATTAAGAAATCAAGATGGTGGGTGTATGACTGCATAATTGATCCTCTGACTCTTATACATCGGCCCATGTTTAAAAAAGGGTGGAGATTTGCTCATATGGTTATACTTACCATCTTAACTTTTTTGATCCTTTCTGAGAATTGGTCTTTGCTAAGTGTTTTAATAGATCTGAAGCTTTTTCTTACCACAGCAAAATGCAGCAGGTCACCGCCAACTTCATTTCTTATTTTCTTGAAGAGATTAACAACTGTTTTACATGGTCCACACCAGCCTTGATAAGCATCTACTACTGCAAAGAAATTAACCTGTATCAGCAGAACTGTGGCATGTCAGAATAATTCCAGAAATCAATCAAATATCTAGAATTAAAAAGAGCTAATTATTACAACAGTCTGATAAAACTAATAAATGCCTTTTCTATTTGTTACAATTTTTATATAGGAATTTGCTTCAAAAATGTTTGCAAGATACCACATAAAATATCAATAAATTCTGTATCAACCCAAAGAAGGATTTTTTGTTGATGCTCCTGCCTACAAATGGGTGTCTCCAAAGTACTAATTGAATTGGAGAGTTCAGGCTTAGGCATAGCTTGCTGTTGCCAAGGAAATTCTTCCATTTGTTAGCATGTTCGTTCACAGATATTATTGTGTAGCATGACTTAGCAGAGGTATGGTTCATATTTCAGTAATGATCTGAACATTAATATTACTAAACAACAAAAGAGAAAATGAGCCTCATAAAATAACTGTAATTCAAAATCTTACCAATCAATCCTTTGGATCCCAGAAATTCTTCCCAATGTTCTTGATTATTGACAACCATCTATGTGAAAATTAAACCATATTACTGAGAAATCAGGCAATAAGGCAAAATAGCTTTTTAAAGCATAGCTTCCTGAAGAAAGATTTGATGGATTAATACATGAAAAAATGCATATTTGTGTTATTAAAAATTACTTGTAGAAGATGAAGTCATCATTTAGTAACATTAGATTTAAAAAAATCTTTGGTCAAAAATGCAAACTGTTAATGAAGAAAAAAAACCATTGGAAATGTTAGGATATAAAGCAAGAATATTTGTGAACATTTTTCTTGCTGAGTGCAGGAGTGTTATTGGAAAGTGGATATATTAAAGCCTAATGTCTCTATTGCAAAAACAAAAGATTAGTGCTGAATCAATCCAAATCTAAAGTAGCAAATATTACATTTGACTTTATAAAACTTTATTTACAGGACAAGTATTTCTGTTGCATGAAGGTAACAACATGGCAATTAAAATATAAAATATGTATCTTAATCTGTAAAAGAACAAAATATTTCAGAAACATCACATGGAATGTAGTGGCATTCATCATAAATAATAATAAAACATTTATTGTGTTACAAAGTTTACATTGCATGGTCAGATGCATGACTCTGCCTATGGAACTTTTAGTAAATGCTTGTTTTTCAACAAACACTACATTGATGAAATAGTATCCATCTCTGAAGTATAAATATTACTAAGAAAACCAAAATCAAAACATGCTAATTAAATTATATGATACTGAAATTTATATCATATATGAAATTATCAAAACCAAATTATGCATTAACTTATATTGCTATCAGAAACACAATATGTATGATAGAGTTGTACAGAATTGTCACTGTCTTGGAAATTTAATCCTATTCCAAAGTATTTTTACTTTTTCTCAACTTTTTCTTAGTCATTGACAAGATTAAGCTAAGCATGAAAAGAACAAAGCAGTTCAGCCAGTTTTCAATAATCTATCCTCCAAGAAAAATAGGACAGAAAGTGACTGAAAGTATAGAATACACTTTCTCTTCCCAAAAGCACTGCTTTCCATCCAGCAGCTAACCATCTCCCCCTGCTGCCTGCCTAACTGTCTGGCAAGTCTGTCATCAGGAATTACGTGATAGAACAGAAGGTACATAAAACTAGAAAATGAGCTATGCTTCTATGTTCCAATAAAACAGAGAGTTTTGAGCAAATTAATATTGTTTTATGCTGCCAAACATCACTAAGGAAATGTGGGTTAAGCACATTATAGAAACATGTTACTTACAAACTGACCCATGGAATAAATACAATAAACACAACTAAGATTTGAACAATCTGGATATAGTATGGCAAAATAATTTATGTAGCATCAAAGGCAAAGACTATTTGTATAGTTATATTATTGGATGATGTCGGTGTAAACATTGCTATATTCCTCACTAGGAAGGAACTTTTGTTCAACTAATTTTGTCCTGAATAAAAAAGTTAAATCTCAGAACATCAAATCTCAAAACTTTAACAATCTGAATATTGCATTCTGTACATGGCAGATCACTTTAAGATCACTTTCTAAGTAGTTGGCTCAAAGTCACCTGGAAAAATTCCACCAAAGCCAACAGGTCTTCTTTGATTGAAATAGTTGGCAAAGTTGAAAAATAATCAATTTCTTCTTCTGGCCACATGATGGCAGGATTTATAGAGATTATATCCCTTATGGAATTATTTATATACATAAAGAAATCACAAATATATTCCTATAATTCCATACTTAAATATTTCCAGAAGAGTAGCCCTGTTACTCTGTTGAAGCAAAGCCAATAAAGAGACATGTGCACCTTAAAAAACTGGTACGTTGTATCATAACTTGTACTGACCATAATTTATCAGAATAAGAGAACTGTAGTGTATGGATGTTTATGCCATGGTCAACTTTTAACTTTCAATGTTCTGTGTCACAATTTCAAGAAGCTGTTTTAAATCAGTTTTTAAACAGTTGAACAGCCCTGGGGAAAGTTGTGGCTTTTTCAAGGAGCTGCTGACTGATGCAAGCAGAGGGTCTCTACTCATTATAATGCATCTTTGCTTGATGCATTAAGGTCAACCTTAATGTGTATATCACTCCAGATACACATTTACTAAATGCTACTAGCATGTTTCAAATATACTGTGGTACATGTAGAAACAAGCATTTAGAGTTACAGTTTTTGTATTATTTCACAACATTCTCTAAAACCCACTGCTTGGCACCATCATAATACTAATTCTGAAAGGTTTGTTCATCTTCTTAGCCTTCTCTTATTGTTCATCTGCTCTGGACTTGACAGTATGAGATATTAGCAAATATATCTGAGTTCTCTTTGGGGAGGATTTTGAGGACTGGGCTTGGGAAAAGCCACAATATTTGTGGGAAGGAGGAATGAGACATAATAAGGCACATACTAAGGGCATTTTACTTAAAAGGCTTGCAATGACTAAAATAAACCAGCAGGATTTTCTTCAAAAGTAGCTGTAATATTTTGGATCACATTATTTTCATGAATAGCTTAGATGAATGTCAGAATGCATGTGTTAGGAATGTGAGTCACCTAACAGCTATTTGGGATGGAAATATATAAACCAGGATAGACATTTTAATACTGTCTCTTTAAGAGCATGCTAAAAACTGCAATTGGGTGTGGTTACTCAAACGGCCATAAGATGGAGCCAGAAACCTGGGTTGTCTAGCCTTAGTCTCAGAAGAGAGTGAATCTCTGTTTCCTTCTGTTGGAGAGTATTGCCGTTTCTCCATTTTTTCCTAATTGACTGCTATTTCTGGATTTGATGTAAGTCTGATACTGAACTGTTTTTTGACACTGGAATTTGTTATTGGATTACCCCTGGATTGAAAACTGACTGATTTAACCTGTGAATGACTTTGGACTGCCTATTTTGAACTTTGCTTAAGCTTTCTAGAAGTAAAAACCTACATTTACTGTATAGTGTATCTGTGTACTGTGTGTGTATTATTCAAACACTACTCTCAAATAAGTCTCCCTGTATGCGCTCATTCTCCTAATGGGGAATTACCTCAACAGCATGTATATTGGACTGATCCTGAATGATTGACAAATGGACCAGGTTCGCCCATATGTGCTAAAACACAATATGGCTGAGTTTGGTTATCAAGTTGTGTGAACCCAGCCCAGTATGGTTTATTCGATGCATCATGGCTAAACAAGCCATGGCTTACCAAGCTGTATATAGCAGACAAAACTCTCTAAATAAGAGTCTAGAACTATCTCCCTCAATGACAGAGGAGTTTAAAGGACAATTTTCATGAATATTAAACTGAACAAGACATTATGCCTGCATTGAAATGAGAACATTGGTTAAACTACAATACCGTTTAGAATAATGTCTACTTTTGATCTGAAAATTAAAGAGAAGTTTGTCAGCAATTTCTGCACTGCCATGTTTAACATTAGTTCTTGCCATTTATTTTCTGAATCATCAAACTAGATTAAAAACAAAAACTTCATGTTTGGGAGACTGGGGATTTAGCTTTCTGTTTTACAGCTACAGTTTTATCTGTAGATTTCACTGGCAAGATATACTGTACTAGGGCTTTTTTGTCCTCTCCATACAAGCAGAAAATACAGAACAATTGCACTGGGTGAGTGATACCTCATACTAACCTGCAAGGCTAATTCCCTTTTTCTGCTGGCCATTATGCTGTGAAACAATCAAACAAAGAACAGGCATTACATTATGTAGCACTACTGTCCAATCTAAAATATCATTAATATTCACTACTAATAAATGTAACCACACACCCACACCCACACACACATTACAGGTAATAATCCTCAATTTATCATTTGCTTAGTGATCCTGCTTCCCTGGGTTAAGTGTTCACTTCCATCTGGAGACTTCATAATCACTGAATTTTTGCAGAAATCCATGTTAAGCATTAAAGAATTGTGTGACCCTTCTGGCAGCTCATATTTCACTAATTTTTATTCTATGACATGATTAAAACTTGCTGAAAAACCATCAGCCATTATTAGAAGAAGTAAACATGGGAGGAAAAAACTGGAGCTCTAGCCAGGAGTTTAGCATCTGGAAGCAACGAATATGGACTTCAGAAATTTGTTAAATGTAATCATTGGTACAAAACATTCACAGTGACATGTAGTGTGAATGCTTGCTTAGAATTATGTCTCACTCTGTTAAAGGGATTTTCTCTCTTTTAGATATGCTTCGACCTGGCAGTCTTTTTTAAATAAATAATATAGCAATAGTCATTATACCAAGTCTGATGAGTAATAGGCCTGCCACATTTACGATTTTCTTATGTATTTCTTATGATATTTATCCCTTTCAATCTGGTCAAATCTAGGCAGTGTACAAGTCAAAATATAATAAACAATAACCATAAAATAGCATAGTAACAATATCAGAATTTATCTACAAACCTGCTGCATTTTTATCCAGGAAATAATAATAAGCCCCCTTTTTCCCCGAAGGGCTTGAAATAATCAGAAGAGCAAATCAAAGGAGCTATGTTTGCCTCTGGGCAACTTGTTCCACAGGAGAATGAAAATGCCTGTGTTCCATCCCACCAGAATTCCTAAGAGGTAGGGACCTTCAGTTGAATCTTTGATTCTCTCTTGATAATATCCAAATCAGTCATGTATGACTGAAAGGTTAGTGGCACCAAATACTGTATATTAAATCTTGCACCCTAATATGTATGCAGGTGATTGCCACTTTAATTAATTAGTGAAAATTCCTTTAACCAATTTAAAAGGTTTTCCTGTTAACCGAGTTGTGGGTTTTTCTTAAGCATTTGTTTTTAATGATAAAATCTGAATTGTCTGTAAAATCTCTAAGATAATATTGCCATAATAGAAAACCCATTTATTCACAGTCTCTTTCAAGATAGGATGCTGCCAAATGTGGCTTTAGTGGTGCAATTGTTCTCATCAGTTTATAAACAAATTGAGTTTTATCTTTTTTTTTTGTTAGTATGAATAAAGTACCCCGAAATATCTGTTAAGACATCAAACACTCCTGAAATCTTGTGAGTTCCGTATTATTTTTTGATGTTTGCTGCTCTTTCATAGCTGGCTGGAGAATTCTGGTAGTTGAAGTCCACAGGTCTTAAAAGTAGCCAAGTTTGGGGACCCCTGTTGTAAAGCATCAACATCAACATAATAATCTGGCTACAGTATTTTCCAGAACAGGGCAGATTTATATAGGTTTTTAAAAACATGGATGAGAAACGAGACGGGGCTAATTCTATCTGATCAAGGGTGACCAGGCTCTTTTGATGACAATATACAATGCTACTGGTGAAAAGCTAGCTCTAAAACATGACTGAAAAGTGGTTGTGTGGTTTGGCAGAATAAGTACTTATGAAGTATTGTTTTTTTCAGAGCTAGAAATGCAATGCTAATCATACCAAGAAAAAAAGGCACAGAAGATTAAGAAGCAAAAACATAAAAAGGAAAGGTGGATTTGAAATATCAGTTCTTAGAACGGCAATAATTCAACATAATGTACCTACCTGTTCAAGGATTCGGCAACAGCTCCCAGGCAAACAACAGCGTCTCTTGTTACCATAGCAACAGGGGAGGCAGAAAAGAATCAGTTCTGACAAGCATGTCAATTCTTTCCCCACCTGCTGTTGCTGTCGTCCTTTTTTGTGCAGTTAAATAACATGCTGTCTTTTGTTCCTCAACTGGATGGAAGAATTGAAGATCAGGAACAAATCTTACAACTGAACTTCATTTTGGGAGTACATGCTTGGCCAGATAATGAATGCTTTGACATTAAATATGTGCTTTCTAAAATGGCAGGACTGGTGAAGATAATGAAATCAATAGTGGTCCTCACATTTTCCAGTTTACCTGAATCAAGAAGGGTAAGGTGATTGCTCCCTTTGGACATTGATTGCTTTTGTTTTAGAGCATTATTCTTCAAGGATTATCCATTGAAATTTGCTAAATGTCTGAGGGCTTATGTGATTTTGAAAATTAATTAATGTTCAGAGCATTTAAAATATAGTGGTAAGAAGAGAGAAGAATCCTGTAATCTATCATTATTTGTTAGTTTATAATTAACATTGTTAATTATACTTTTACCAAGGAGGAAGTATATTACAATTTATTAGAGTATATACATAGGATTGTGGCTAAATAAGTCATGCAGGGGAGAAGAACCTAAGCATTTTAAATATAGTACAGCATACAACTCTGTTAACAGTCCACCAATGGAAATGAATAATGAAGTCAATGAATTACAGGTCAAATTATTGACAATAGAAAATGCCATATTCAGTTGAATTTTGATTCTGTTGGTGTATCAAACACCTATGGTCCAAATTCACCTTTACAGATTTTACTGGATCCTTCATAAATATGTATGAATTGTGTTGGGTAGGCTAAAGGCTCACCTAGACCAGAATTGATCTTACAGAGCTAAGAGAGGCTTGTGGGAATACATACAAAGAAGGAACACAATACACTCCCTGTATGTTCCATTCCGAGCTGATAATTGATTTTGGGAGCTATAAATAGAATAATATGTTCTCTTAGCTCCTAGTTTAGTCAAACTAATGGAAATAAATTAGAGACCTAACTTTTTCTGATAGCAGTGGTCAACTTATTTAAAGATGATAATGATAATACCACTAGTATATCATAATAAGATAAAAGATAACCTTTATTGTCACTTTTGTCTGTGAACACACTGGCACACATTAAAAAAATGAAATTCTGATGCCCAATCTCAAAAGTATATATACATATATATACATACATGCACACACACATTAATCACAGTCCATTTTGAATACATAGCAGAAAAAAAGAGTCTTGAGAGTTAACAAGGTTGATACCATATGGAATAAAGCTATTAGAAAAATCTAGCTGTTCTGCTTCAGATACCATGAAGCCTCCTCCCAGAAGGTATGAAAGAAAACTGGTAATGGAGAGAATGTGTGGTGTCCCAGACAATACTGCGGACCCTGGTCAAGAATAGTTTATATGCGATATCCTGGATAGAAGAAAATGAACTTCCAATAATCTTTTCTGCTGTCCTTACCATTTTCTGCACAGCCTTCCTGTCCAAAACAGTAATATTTCCAAACCACACAGTAATATAATATGACAGGATGCTTTCAATTGTCCATCTATACATTCTATAGAAAGTGGTAAGGATAAGGCAAAGAAGATGTGCTCTTCTCATACGATGTAGAAGATGCAGGCCCTGCTGTCCCCACTTCACAACATCAGCATCGTGCTGTTGAACGACCAAGCTAACCTGCTCATAAGCTGCACACCCAGAAACTCGATACTACCTATTTAATAATACCTATGATTTTTGAAACATTACATAACCTAGAAGACGGTCTAATCCTTTTGAACTGGTCATAATCCATGTCAAATTGCTTTAATTCCCTTGATGGATATTGTATCCTGCAAAAAGGAAATTATTTAATTACTGGACTATTCAACTTTTATCCTGTCTTCTTGCAATAATGAACTTCATACTGTTAAGTAAAAATATGTCTGATATTTCAAGTTAAATCTTTAAATATAAAACATGAAAACTAAATAAAATTGTTAACATTATAATTAATGTAAATTCTTTAAAGGCCTGGTTACCATACCTTCTGAACATATGATTTGATTCTCCGGGTTCTTTTAGAGTACTTGCTTTTGAAACAATTGATCATGTTGGCAATATGGAGACAGGCATTGGGTAGTGTTATCTACTTTACTCTTTGCTGGGAAGTTCCATTGCTCTTGTATCCAGTCTTAATTATCCATGATCTATTTACAATTTTTAGAATTTTGGAGTAATTTCTCATCATTAGGTATATGAGACTATATTTCTGCTTTTTCCATGAAGCCTGTGAGAAATATTTCCAGGGTTCTTTTTAAAGATTGAAAACGGATTTTATGACAGTGACGTAGTTAAACTAAGTTTAGATAAGGCTGCTCTTTGTGATGGATTGTACTAAGAAAAAAAAGATACCCTTGTTAGTATTTATTATAAAACCAAATAAACAGATCCGATACAAACTCTTATAATACTGTAAAAATTCAATTAAAGCTTCATACGTTTTATAAACTGCTAGAAATTGCTTTTTTAAAATAATCATTTAAAAAAATAAAATCAGATTCATATCATTTGGTGGATACTCCATTTTGATACTTTTAGAATTGGCATTTCAGGGGAAAATGGATTTGTTTCAGATACCTCAGGTAACTTGGTCTCAGTATTAGTTCCCATATTTTTGGGTCATTGTGTATTTTTGGGAGGGAGTATGTGACTGATATTTTTATCTGTTGTAAACATACACATACAATCAAAAATATTCAGATGGGGTAAAATAGAGACTTGAAATATTGGAATTACAATCACATATAAGTATTAGGTAAAGTAAAAGTTTCCTTCCAGTCAAGCTCAACTGCTAAGACTTCTTGGCAATAGTGTGGCAATGGTCATGGGTAGGTTTTTATTTCTCAGTTTATAGCTCTGGTATTTGCTGGTCGTCTCCATCAAAATTAATTGGGCCAAGCCCAACCTAGCTTCTGAGCATAGATAAGGTCACCATGTGATGTCATTGGTAAATCATATAATCACAATCAGAATAATCAAAGTATTTGAATTATTCATACCACACAATTACCGTAAATCCTTATGTCCATCTCTGTCAAATATTTGATCATTGTAATCCTAAACACAGAAGCATTTTTAATAAAATATTACATGTTACAAAGTTTACATGGTTTTCATTAACATCAATTGTCTTCAGACTACATATAATTTTTTTGGTCTTGAATCAAGTAAAATGGTAACTTGAGTTTATCTGTTCAAATACCAAATTGCTCATTATCACTACATTTTATTTAAAAGAAGAACTGCAGTTACACAATTCAGGTGTTATCTTTAACAATGAACCACATACCAAAGATCAAAGACAAAGTCTATGCAATTGTTTCTGTAACCAGTAAAAGGAATAAGATTGTTATAATTTACTTCTATTCTATTCCACACCAAGATTACTGTGTTATTTTAAACACAGAATAAAATTACGTTTTCTAGATTCCAAGGATAAAAAAATAAAGACTCCATTGAACTAAGTTCCTGATGATTACATAGATATACCATTTTCATAGCAAAAACTGTCTATATTAATCTTTGGCACTTTCTGTATACTATCTAAGAATATGATTTTCATAATTTTCACATTTTAAAACAATTTTTCACATATCTGAAAAATACATTTTCATACAACTCTACTGAACTGTATTAGGGCTGATTTGATGTCATGTACCTGAACAACAAATCATGGTATGCTGTTAACAGCACTATACACACACACAGTCATATTAATTGCATACTACACTACATAAAAATACAATAAGTTTATAGTCATTTAATAGAAGAATCTAATATTTCCTGGTAATCTTGTTTTTTAAATTTTTTCCAATATAGCTTATAACACGCAAGGAAAATTATGCTAATAATGATAACAGCTCCTCCAATTATATCATAAACACTGGGGAAGATGTGTAGTATAAGAAGCTGAAGAATCATGGCTATCACAATCTCCAAATGTTGCACTGTGCTAACCAATGCTGGATGGAATTTGCTCAAGGCATAGTAGACACCAAGAAAAGCCACAGTGGAACATATACAGATGCCAATGAGATAGCTCCAGCTTTCTCCATTCAATGGAATTATTGGCTCTTGAAGGAAAAACATAGTTGAAGCTCCCCATATTGTTCCAGTCCAACCAAAAGTAAATAATGCTGTCCACATACTGACATTATCCTTAAGGGATCTATATACTATCATGGACAGAGCTGTGGTTAAGCCTGCCATAACTGTCATTGTATATCCAAAGACTTCCTTCCAGATATTCAACAGAGAATTTTCTTCATCAACAATGTTAGGGATCATGACCAAACAAACACCAAAGATACTACTCACTACAGTAATTACATCAATATAAGCCATGCGCTCATCCACTAGTAAAAATGCTAAAATGGCACTGAAAACAGTGGTGGTAGCTCTCCACATAAGAGTCCCATTGCTTGGGGGAACAATTGCAAAGGAAGTATAAGCACAGGTAATGGAAATAACATTACATATTCCATAGAAGAATAGCCGCAATCTATGGCCTTTTGGTCCAAAGGGGTCTTCATGGTAATAGCACACTACTAAAATAGAAAAAACTTGTAAAACAGAACGAATGAAAATCAATTCAAGAGATGGCACTTTGGAACGATCGGCAGCAAGTCTGGTTATCAAAGCTACACAACCATGGGCCAAAGCAGATCCCAAAAGCACAGCCCAAGTTTTTCGGGACTGAAAAATGCTTCCTTCTATAAAATCTTGGCCTTGTTCATTCTTGTTGACTTCTAGTTTCTGTCCTGTCTGAAATGGAATGTCAATTGTTCCAAAGAAGGACTTTCCTGTTCGTTGTCTATCACTCAACAATCTTCTTTTTGGATTATCTTCTGTAAAACTCTCATTATCTTCACTAGGTTCCTCATACCCTTCTTCTCCAGGCTGTGGATAATAAGAACTATATTTCACTGTCACAGTGTTGGGATGAATTTTCACTCGTTTTTTCACAGGATATTGCTTGGAAGAATCCATTTCATCAGATAAGGAGGACTGATTGCAAAGAAAAACAAATATATATTTATATATTTGATAAAATTGTTGCACATCTTACTAGCAGTATTTAGAATAATCCTAATTCATTAGTGTTCTAAAACCATATTAGATAAACTGAAGTACTTTCAGAAGAAATGAAATGTCTCATTCTAAAATCCAATATAGTAAATAAATTGTAAGGAAAGAGCCTGTCTCATCATAATAAATGCATTTGCTGTCTTTTTTTTTTTTTGGGGCGGGGGAGTCCCTTTATGTCAGTATTGACTTCTGGTAACTGTCTGAAAAAGTTTCTGCAGTTTTCTTGGCAAGATTTCAGGAGTGGTTTGCTATTGCTTGCTTCATAGGGCTGAAAGAGAGTGACTGGCCCAAGGTCACCTAGAACTCATGATCTCCCCATTTCTAGTCTGGTGCCTTAACCACTTCAAACTTCTAATTTAGACAATTTAAAATATAGGCTTGATATTTATCTTTCTTGCTGCATCTACATTTACTTTTATGCTTCCAAATATTTTTAGGAAATGATTGAATCTAAAATCAAATTAGAATTAATTTTGCTTTGAATCTGAATATAAATCAATTTTTATGCCTGTATGTAACAGCTCAGAGGGTGCTAGTAAACATATTTTGACATAGTTAGGATTGTTAAATATGTGTAGCATTGAGGGAACTAACAAACAATATTATATATTTACAATGGCTTCTTGAAAAACTGTAGATTATTCTTTACATTTAAACATGAGAGAGTTGGATCAAAGCCCTAATTAATGCTGGATTTTATTTCCCATCAGAGGCCCATGGTAAACATAAAACAGATCCTTTCCACTGTTTTTCCAAGATCTGATGTTCAGAAGCATGTTGTTTTATATTCTAAGAGGCAGCATATATCAGCTAATAGCCATTAATAAGGGGGATGCATCTAAAGATGTCCATTGTGCTCCAATAGCATTGGTTATTTGAAATACTATACTATATTGTTACTGTGTTAATAGAGTCATATCTTTAGCTTCTAAAAATATTATATAAAATATTATAAATCACAGATTGTGATTTAAATGAATTCCTTTCAATCTATTTAAACTCAAGCATGACTGTTTATAATTGAGAAACATTTATAAGAGATAATGTTATTAGAATGTTATGAAATGCTAAAGAAGAATTATGAAGAAAAAATATGCTAATCTCTCTATCAACTGAAAATGAAGGGGAAAAGATACACTCTAGGCTATGCTGATTTATGTATCATTGCTTCTTCAAATAGAGAAACATGATGTTCCTTGTAACGTATAGAACATAATTCTAGGCTATGTTAGCTGATTATGGCAATTTATTTAAATTATGATTATTCTCTGTGAAATCCTTCCAACTGGAATCACTTTAAAATTGCATGCACATTAATAGAAACAGAAAGATTTTGCTTAAATAAGCATGCAGTGACATCTAGGAATTAAATTTGTAATGCAAGAAGAGAAACGAGAATACAATCAAAATGGAAAAAATAGTCCTTTACCTTCTGTTAGAGGACGTTGTATAACAAAATAACCAAAGGCCAAGTATATTAAGGATAAGGAAGCTTCTCTGCAACGTTCAGCCATGTATCCATTTCTGCCTTCTAAATTCATAGAAAATAGACCTCGGTATTGTTGCCTTTGAACTGGAAAGTCAAAAATAGAGCAAATGGTATCAGTTCTGACTATATGTTGAAGCCGTAGTATAGATCTTTTTGCTACTCTCTCATCTACCTTCACAGAAAAAGAGAGGATAATACAACTAAAGAGTCAAATGCACTGAAGACATTAGAGGAAAGTGAGCATGCTCAGCAGAGCTCAAGGGCATTTGACAACACCTTCATTTTGGATTGCAGAGTGGAATCAGTATTGCTTTTACTAGTTATTCCGGCAGTGAAACACATTTTTACTGAGATGCTACCTATTGATCAATAGCAGGACTTTCCTGAACTAAACATTGTTGAGAGAGATTGGAAACAAAAGTGCTTGAGAGAGTTACTGATTTGTCCCTCCTAGTCAGTTGGTTAATAAGTGAATAGGATTATTAAATAGTATTTTCTCTTGCTAGAGCCTCACCCAAAGCACCAGGATTATACTAAAGTGCTATGAGGCAATTAATCTGAATACCTGAGAAAACGCATAATGTTAAAGATTGACATAACCTTCAAAATATTGTACATGAAAAAATTACCTACCCTTGATTTTTAATTGCCTTATTCATATACAATTATTCATCAATTAACAGCTTTATCCATATAAGTCTATGCAAAAGTACCACCAAATTCATTGAGTTTACTCTTCCACTTATATAGATTTTAACCTCTTGGTACAATGCAAACCAGTGATTTGGAAACTAGTAAAATCAAACACTGTTTTTAAAATTATTTGTTGAAAACATTTCTATACTATTTTTGTTGAAATAAATATTAGAATGGTTTACCATTAAAAATTACAGATATTAACAATAAACTAAAACAAAGCAGTAAAAATATACAATAAAGCATTCTATTAAATAAACAATGATAACCAGTAACATAATAGAAAAATGTAAAAACTGTAAAAAAAAATAGTCACGATGGCAATTAGCACATTATTTAGGCGGCCTTGAAGAATAAGAATTCAAGGCCTGGCATTGTAATGGAGCAAACTTATTGGGGAGGGGATTCCAAAGTTGGGGTATGAAAAAGCCTATTTCCGAACAGCCACTGACTGCATGTTCTCTGAATATGACCTTAAATTATGGGTTGGAAAATATAGCAAGAAAACAAAATATAGCTTTCCTTCAAAGACTGTAGTCCAAAACCATTAGGGCACAATGGGATGGCCATACAAAGCAATCACAACACAAATCTTGCAATTTAAGTACTTACATTCAGATATCAGAGCTCAACTAAGTACACATGGGCAAAGTACACACTGTGACATCATGTTCCCATTTCCCCATCCCTGTGACTTGCTGCACACATGCCCATGGTCCTGATTGCTTTACATATGCTGTGCAAACCGAGAAACTGTCATCTGTTCAATAAATAAGCTGTATCTCAGGATGAGTGAAAACACCTCCTTTTTCAAGAAAATGTGAACAGCTTAATTATTTCTTCTTCGTTCTTTTAAACTGCCAGTCCTGTCCTCTAGCCCACAACATCTAAAGTCACGAATGTAACAAGACCAGACAGCAACCCTGGATACTGCTATACATACTGCTATACTTCTACCAATACGGTAAGTTCAGTAGCATTTTATTGTGTTAACACACAATATTTCTCCCAACACACACAACGTGGATTCAAAATGAATCAGGCCTTCCTTTCCGCAGACAAACGGTCCTTCCGAGCGTGCAAGTGCTCTGTCAACTGTCAATTGCTAATCACAATCACAGAGGCGGCAGCAATGCTCGCTGCACAGCACAAAACTCAGCCGCAGCCTCGGGGCAGTGGAAGGAGGGGAAGCCTCATACATCTGGAAGAGGTCAGGTTGGGAAGACTATGAGAATAAATCCTCTCGTTGGAAAAGCTAGGGACTTCTGAGGTGTGAATCCGTCATCTTTTCTCGCTAATTTCCAAATTCAGAGCCCGAAGGACGCGAAGCAAACCAACTGCCGGCCGCACAGTAAGGGAGCGAGGCGGAGTCGAGGAGGCGGCCGCCGTCTGGAGGGAAAGAGCGCATGCGTCTTCCCAGTCCGCTCAGTCATGGCTGCTTTGCGGGCGGTTCCTGCCTTCCTTCTGTCGAGAGCTCTGTTGAGAGGTTGCCGCTCGTTTAGCGGCAGCAGTCCCCGGACCCGGGCCGCCACCGTGCCCGAGCGTATCGAAGAGAAGCGTCGCGCTGCGTTGCTCGGAGGCGGCCAAGCTCGCATAGACGGGCAGCACAAGCGGGTGAGCGAGCGCCTCCTTTCCTGTCGCTGCAAGCGAGCGAAGCCCTTCGCGGCCAGTGGCAGCTGGCTGCTCCTGGCGTGCCGTGTCACCGATTTCTGAGGCAACACCTGGTCAGGACTGAGAGAATGCCACTTGGGGCACCATTGAAAAGTCCATATACATGACCTAGAGTCCTAACCCCCCCCCCCCCAATTCCTTCTGCCATCCAGCTGAGGTAGAAAAGAATCCGACACCTTCGACCGGACTTCTCCACCGCGGTGTTAAGGTCGTCTCTCTTGTTTTTCTTCTATTTAATGAAAACTACAGATGCGAGAAAGCAGATCTCCCCCGTCTATTCCTTCGCTGAAGTTAGCAGTTTGTGGAGCTAGGAGGTCAGGAAGAGGTCCAAAGAGACCACCTTTCACCTTTCTCTCATGCTGTCTTTACAATCTCTAAATTGAGGTGTTTGTAATCTGAATAGAGTTTCAGTAATCCATCAGACTTCATCTTTCCTTTCTCAGAATTAATGCAAGGCAGACAGGGGATAGCTTCCTTGGTAAGGCTAGAGAGTCATTAAGTATAATGGGAAAGGCCCTGTCTTGCAGAATCTTCTGAACACCCCTGTGTTATGCTTCCAGTTTACTTTGGAACAGGAGATAAATAATGTTGGAAATGCAATAAAAATACATTAATTAAATTAAATATTGTACATAAATACCTTTTGGGCTTCCTATTTCCTCAACTCCTGGTGTCATCCTTTTTTGAACCTGAATGAGAAGTACCTGAGTAAAGCAAAGTGTGTTTACTACTCTTAGTGTACAAGGTTAGCTTATTTAGTTTGTCATCTCTTTTCCTTCCTCTTTCTCCTGTGAGGGATGCAGAAGGACAGAAGCTGGAGGATTTTCCATACGGTCCTGTGCGACTCCTTTATGTAAACTTATTGCAAATGAAGCTGGCTAAAGAAAAATGCCTTTCCAAATGTTAACTTCTTCCTCTACTTTGATCATAATAACACTGTAACTTGCTGTCTGGGTTATCCTTATTAATCTGTCCCCAGATCAATAGATTTCCTGCTTCTTTACTTTTGTCATCTATGCTGGAAGAGCACACACCAATTTCTTTTCTTTGTGCAGGAGGTTCTTTGAGGAGATGTGGTAATTTATTGACATTTTGTATGGGCCCTTTTTATTTGCTGCTGTGGGGTCACATATTTCTGTCCGATGCATCCATTGGTAGATTAAAAACCAATAACAATAATTGTGCTGTTGTCATTTTAGCTAGAAAGAAAACAAGCAAAATTTGTGTTAGTTTCACCTGGTTAAAAGAAGAAGAAAAAACTTGTTTTCACTGTTCCGTTAATGAACATGTAATAAATAAATCTGGCCTTTCATTCTGATAGACTTTGATTCTTTTCTACCAAACTAATAATTAGCCGGTGGGAATGAAAATAGCAAAACATAACTGGGAGCAAAGATGAAGGGGAGAAGTGAGTGGGGAAACACTTGAAAGGTTCACTTTAACCACTCCACCTACTGGTATTACATGAAGAAAAAGAAATCACGCCACTAGTCAAGGTCTCTTCAGAAGGGCACAGCAGCCTGTGAAAACTTGCAGTGAAAGGCACTGACCAGCGATTGGAGAGGAGGAGTCATTCCTGCCAGAGCATACAGTAGTCAGTTGGAGTGGAAGTGCTTGCCTACAGCAAAATGAAGTGCAGTGTATGAAATGCACAGCAATCTTGGGGAGATACAAACTGTGTGTACCAGGAAAAGACAGAAGTTGCCTTTTTAGTGGATTTGGGATGATTAGAGAATGACACAATGTATTTCTGTTTTAGGAAATAATGAGTGGGGCAACTTGGTTGTGCAAATTAGCACTCTGTCCAGTGTTTCCAAAGCTGATGAGACAAAATACGATTTTAAAAAATGTCCTTTAAAATATTGATTTTTTAAAAATGTTCTTACCTCAGAAAAGGAAAACAAAATAAAAGGAAGTGACTATCTTCAAGATATGACAAAGGAGTCTAAGATGTTGCTAATAATTGCTGTTCCTGGTACCTCTACTGTGCTGGACTTTTTTTAAATTGTTAAGAAAGATTAAGTCAATTCTTTCAATTACTTTTAACTTTAAGAGACTACACAGGCACATCAATGTTATATCTTGGCAATAACAAACTGGCTTTGTACTCCATCTTCTGGGATGCTTCTTTAACCTTTTGAATCAGACCTATAACTCTGGGATTTCTTCATGGATTGCCATCCCAATCCAACCCTGTTTGGATTTTCAAGATCAGTCAAAGTTGATTAGGTGCCACCATCCACTGTAATATGGAGCTTGCAAAAGGATGGGAAGATGCGAAGGTGTAGTCTTTGCATTAATTTCAACTGTGACTGGACCATCTGTTTTCTTTTCTTCCAGCATATTTAAAGAAACTATATGAGTTGTCTGACTGGATATTAATCAATCTGGAGGGCAGCCAATGATTTGCCATGTGTCTAGTATGTCATGGATGGATCAGCACAAGAACAGATTAAAATACTTTGCATACGTTCTTTCTGCATTTCTTAGATTTAGTCTGCCACATAATGCATTATCTGATATAGCAATAGCAATAGCACTCAGACTTATGTACTGCTTCATAATGCTTTACAACTCTTAAAATTAGTAAGATTTCTTATTGTGGCTGGCTTTTTGTACTTAACCATTCTATTGCATTGTGCAAGAAAAGGTCTAACTATCATGTTTTTTACAGAAAAAAATTGAACGAGACCTTAAATTGGGGGTCACTATTGAGTGCATGTTTGTTACTATGCTTAGCTTTGAGTTTCAATCTGAAAAACATTTATATAAATATGCTATTATGTTAAAAACAAGGCTGTTCAATGTTTTTTCTTGTTTTTTAGGGAAAATTAACAGCCAGAGAACGTATACTATTGTTATTGGACCCTGACAGTTTTGTAGAATATGACATGTTTGTGGAACACAGATGTGCAGATTTTGGGATGGAATCTGAGAAAAACAAGGTATTGAATATTTGTTTGTTTGTTTGTTTAAATTCCAGGACTCTTTGTGAGTGGGAAACAATGGCTGTGTCAACTCGTAAATCATTCCTATGCCTGTTCCTGATTTAATGCCCTGATTCTTTTTTTTTTTTTTTTAATAAAGTTTTATTTGGGTTTTCACACACAAAATACAAGTAAAACATCTTTTTTGAAAATAGCATGGTCCCGGGTTGAATTTCTTTATACAGACACAAAACTCAATTTCATGCTCCTTTTTGTGTTCTATTCCATATCTTATACTATTCTACATTTTCTATATAGTTTTTCCCCTCTTTTAATTTTCTCAATTTTATTTTGAACCTCATCTCAATTCAAATCATTATATTTATACTTTTGTCTGATCTGTTTCAATTTCATATTATCTTTTCTTATTAAACAAATTTTCTCCTGTAGTTACTATGTATGACACCTTTATATCTTTTAATTACATCCATTCAACTCTTATTTAAACTTCAATATATACCTTAAGTTTATGACCTTCAATATAATACATAATACATAACTTCCAATCGAATTCTGCTTGGTACATTCTTATAATACACACTATATTCTTTAAAAAAAAAAAGATTGTAAATATATGTAATTATAAACCCTCATTCCATTCCAGTTCAGTTCTATCATTAATAATCATTAAAATCTTAACATCTTTAACACTTCTTTTCAATTAAATATCATACTTCCTTAAAAATACATATAATCTCCATAATTAATTTTTCCCTTATTTCTCTTCACATATATTTTATAAATCATTAAATATACCTTTTGTTACATTTATTTATTGACAAGCATTGCACTGAATTACAATAGCTATTTTATCAGACATTTTAATCATACATTGTTTCATATTTTCTAAAATTATTTCTGCTTCTAATATAACCATACTATCTTATGTACCTTTGCAGAATCCCTTTTTCCATTACGTTTTCACCCATTATCTCTAAATAGGCCCTGTTTCTCTATATTTTGCTTCTGTCCTTTATAACTTCTTTTCCTTTCTTTCTTCCCTCTCATCTTCTCCCTCCCCTTTTTACCCCCTTGTCTCTCTACTTCTAATTCTCTCTTCTGCATTTCCCTCTTCTGTTGCTTTCTGATTTTATACTTATTTTTCACTCTATTTTTTTGGGGGGAGTTGTTTTTCCCAATCTTAAACTTTCCATTCTCTTTCCCCCCTTTCCTTTTTTCCCTCCATCTAAGATTACTTGTTCATTAAAGGTGGCTTCTTCTTTGTTGCAATCTTCTTGTTCTGCAGGCATTTCTTGTTGTTTCTCATAATTCCAAATCTCCATTTCTATAAACTGAAATACGAAGCCAAAAGAACCTCTCCCTTCTTGTGCATCTTCTTTGTACTTTTTAAGTTCCATTTTCAGTTCTTTTTCTTAAAGTGGAGCCATTTTAAACAGTTTTAAACAACAACCCGATTGATTTTAGTCATTCAAAACAATAACCAAGAATCCAGAAATCATCAAGTAATCCAGATAGTTCCAAGTTATATCGTCTTATTTCTTTTTTCGACTTTCTCTTCCTGGGGTTTTTGTTGCGATATTTCAGTTAGAATGTATCTTTTGGAAGTCTTGTTTAGATTTTGCTATAAGTTCTTTTTTAATTCCAGGCAGTCTCCTCCCTTCCAGATCTTACCCTTTTATTCTTTTTCTCTCCTTTCCTGTTTTCAAAAGCTTTTAATTATCCAGAAATCTTTATTATCCCTTTGACTTTTTATTTTCAGCATTAAATGCCTATTGATGTCAAAGTGGATTTTTTTCCAATTTCTTCCTTAAATCTCTTAGCTGTCAGTATAGGAAAAGGAGAAAATCAAATGTTTTCCCTTTTCTCTCTCCTTCGCAGCTTAAAAATCTTCTTAGGGAACAATGTTATTGTTTTTTAATAGTTTCAATTCCAGGGTACCTTATTTGTTGCTTTTGCTGTTTGACCCGGTCAACCGAAACTTTCACTTCTTATCTTCCTCCTGCACATTCTTTTCCAGTCGAGTTCTTTGTGGTGGCCATTTCTGACCACCGCTGCAACTGCCTTCAGGAAAGGGAGTAATGGCCAGCTGGGGAGGAGAGATGCGGCTCTCCTCAACCCTGCTGGCAGTCTCCCCCCTCTTCACCACCTCTATGGGGTGGCTTAGCCCCGAAACCAGCCGGCTCGGGGCGCTCCAGCGGCGCGCACGGATCGAAGCCTCGCAGAGACGAGGTTTCGGTCTGTCTCTGAAGAAGCTCCTTAATGCCCTGATTCTGATCTCTCTGCAGATTGAGCTGTCTCCTCTCTATGCATTTGAAATAATTATCTAGATATTTCATAGATTTAATGAGAGTTATTTAGAAGAATAATTTTTCCCCCAACCAATAAACATTATTTTTTAGTCATTTCACAATTTGCTGGGTTCATAATAAAAAGAACTGTTAAAGCATCAAGGTGTAGTATATACATTATGTAGTTGCTTAATTTGGTTTATATAAGTTATGTCAGTTTATGAATTATACTTTATTTGTTTTGTTTTGCAGTATCCTGGGGACAGTGTGGTTACTGGCCAGGGTAGAATTAATGGCAGACTGACTTATGTCTTCAGTCAGGTATTATTGTTTGATTTCTGAATTATGAATATATTCAAGTGATGTTTTTGTGATTTCTCCATTTTAACTAGTAAAGTATTGCTTTTGCACCAAATGTGTTGCTTGTGCTCCCACATCTTATGCAGAATACTATAAGAAGGAATAATCTTAAAATTTCATACTACTTAGGGTGTGATCTAGTTCTGTCTAATGGAATTAACATGTCTCTCCTGTCTAAACCAGGGGTGTCAAACTCAAGGCCCATGGGCTGAATCCAGCCTGCGGGTTGCTTAAATTTGGTCCGTGGTGCCTCTGCCAGGGAAAACAGAGCTCACAAGCTCCATTTTCACTGGCAGAGGGTTGCAGGAAGCTGTTGCAGCCGAAAATGAAGCTTGGGAGCCTTTTTTCACTGGCAGAGTGCTCGGGCTGCCACAGACGCCCCCAACACAAGTGACATCGAGCTGGTCATGCCCACCATGGCCATGCTCACTCTGGCCCCCTGAAGTCAAACAACTCTGATGCGGCCCTCAATGAAATTGAGTTTGACACCCCTGGCCTAAACATATTTACATATAGGCTATTTTGATATTTGTATTTTAAAACATTTTACTTTGATCTTAATTTTTTAGGACTTTACTGTGTTTGGGGGAAGTTTATCTGGAGCACATGCTCAAAAGATCTGCAAGGTAAGTTTATAAGGTAGTGCAGGTGGCAGATCTGTCAAAGATCTCAGTCAGTTGCTATATAGTTTAAATATAAAAGCATTATAATATCGTTATGTAAATATTTTTGGTCATCCTTCTCGGATTATAATAATTCAGTTGTTAAAACTGTGAGTGTTCCACTTATGGGATGTTTGCTGAGCAGCTCTTTTATTGGTGGGAGACACGGATCAAAGACCTTTTGGTTTTTAAAAAAGTTTGAAAATATCATTTTAATTTATGTATGATTGTGATCCAGTGACTTTTATTTTACTATACTATGCAGTGCTTATTAATAGCTTAGCAAAACATAACATTAAAATGCAATGCAAAAATATCACTATTGGATTAATTGGTTTGATTTAATCCCTTTTTGGGGTTTCATCCAAATTTAGCAGTTAGATTTTTATATGGGGAAATCATCTCCAGAGTTATTCCTGTCCCATCCCTGGTAAAATAAGTACTTACATTTGTTAAAATTAGTGTCAAAGCACAATTTTTGTAGTTTTTGTGTTGGTGGGGTTTTCTGCTTGCCTCAATGCAAATGTACTAGATCAAACTATGATGTCAAAAATATTTTTTCTTATAAACTCTGCAGAGAGTAAGATTGAAGAAAAAAATTCCTATAATAATGAATCATAGATATACATTTATTTTTAATAATACTTAATAATAAGTATAACTGTCTTGATTGCTTATATTGTAGAACTCCAAACACCTAGTAAGTATTCAGATATGTAGAAATATATGTATTACGTGTCAAAAGCTAACTGAATATTTAAAAAAATATGAATCTCTTTTAACTCAAGCTTAAATATATCCACATAATATTCTTGGCAACATACTGTAGATGCAGTAGCTCAGTTTAGTAATTTAGAAGTTGGACAAGTTCATGTTCAACCATGTTCACTGAATGACTTTGATCAAGGCAAGTCACTATCTCTCAGTGCAGCCTATTTTACAGGTCTGTTGTGAGGATACTCTGAGATTGAGTTCTGTGTGTATTGCCTGGCATTCCTAGAGCTGGGATATGAAGTAATAATACTAATGTTACCAGGTGCTCATGAATGATGGACAAACCAATAGTTATTAGGAAAGAGAGACTCAACTTAGATTCTGATTATAAACAAAAAGTTATTTAATACAAAAATTGACGAATTTGGTAAGCCATGTAGATGACTTATCTACATCGTCTGTAGTGATATTGTACACACTCATGTGCTTCTGTTTTCCCAGATTATGGATCAGGCTGTTATGGTTGGTGCTCCTGTTATTGGGCTGAATGATTCAGGAGGGGCCCGTATTCAAGAAGGAGTGGAATCCTTGGCTGGTTATGCTGACATTTTTCTAGTGAGAAATCTTTCAGTTAAATATGTGATGACCCAAAAAATCATGATATGTATAATACTTTCACCTTATAGTTTAGTAATCACTTTAAATATTCAGTAAAAAGGCATCATTCTTTCCTGCTGTTTTTAGATTTTATGCAAAGACGAGGAGGGGTTGATGTCATGATCCAGGGACAAGATGTATATCTTCTTTCTCTTCGTGATTTACTATTAGGGAGAGGTAAGCAGCTTAATGTCCTCCAAATGTTTTGTGTTACAACCCCCATAATAATTTACTATTGCCTGTAGCACTTGGCAGTTATGGTGGTTCAAAACATCTGCAGGCATCAAGTTGCCTATCTTTATGTTACAAAGTTTCCAAGTGGTGTTAGAAGTGACAAAAGAGGTCACCTGAAATAAGTATGTTACTTAAGCATTCATCTAGCTTTGAGAAAGAGAAAGTTATAAAGTATTCTTGGTGCTATTGTCTCACTCAGCTATTTTTGCTAATATTGTTAAAAATCCCTCCCCCATCATCAATATTTTATTTATATGTGAGAATATATTTACATTTATTTTTTCTTTATCATTTTTAAAAGACAAAAAGAAAACAAGAAAAGAAAATAATAATATATAAATACAGTATCAAGTGGGCAAAGAAATTATTGAAATTATATAGTGAGTGCTCAATATATTATTGATGAAAAATCAACCATAATTCAGGGTACATTAAATTATTTTTACAATAAGAAAGATGATTTTTGAATCTCTGGGTTGAGTGCCAAAATCAAGTCTTGTTATTTTGTTATTCTTCACTGTTTTATTTAAGAATACAAAAAAAAGTACCCTGTTTCTCCAACAATACGGCCTCCCCCAATAGGAACTCCCAGCATGTTTTATAGGCATGAAATGAAATTAAGCCTGTCCCCCCAAATTAAGGCCTATATTAAAACATGCGAAATGGGGGGAATGGTGGGGGGGCTTGCCGTTAGGAAGTACTTTTGTTGCACACCCGGATATGGTGCTGCCTGCCTTGACTCCGATACGAAGTGCCCCACCAACGCCGAGGTCAACATCCAAGCTGTCGCCGCCCGCCCGCCCGAAGATGCAAGGGGGGGGGAATTAAGTCACCCCTGAAAAGTTGACCTAGCCATTTTTTCGGGGCTCAAAAAAAAAAAAAAAGACCCGGCCCTATTATATGAGAAACATGGTAGAAAGAAGAAAAAACTATAAAAACAGGAAATATTTATTTTCTAGTTTCCCCTTTCTACACCTGTCTGATGTACAATATTTATAAACATTTAATTTGGGGTTTTTATAGTTTTTGGTCAATATTTGGTGAATATGGATTGATACTTAATGCATTTTCACTGCTTCCTTTTATTTGTATTTTTGTCCTTATAATTAAGTGCCCAGCAAGAAGGAAATGACTACACCCATCATCATTCACATATAAGCCAGGCCAAAAAAAAGAAAAAAGTATGAATGAATGGACTGAATCAAGTATCCATGACAGATGCATTGTTCTTGCTAGGAAAACTATAGGGGCAAAAGGGCAGAAAAGCTACAAGGCTTTTCGTTTGTATCAGTCTATAGCAACTGTCAGATGTAGCAGCTGTTATTCATGAAGCAGTCAGGATATGTAGAAGCTTGTTGAGTGACAGCTACATGAATTGGTTCATAATGTGGATTCTTAAAATAGGTGGAATGAGAATTTATGATCATGTGTAGTGATAGAATCAAAAAGTCCAGATAGATCTGGTTTATTTTCTTTCTATAGAATTAGTCTTCCTTCATGCTCATTCTTTTATTTCTGTTTGTTTATTGTAAAAATGTTAAAATCTAATACTGTAATTTTCTGCAATATGAATTTCAGAAAGATGATTGGCAAATATAAAAGATGGTTGGAAGCTTTGGAACATAAAGATATAAAAAATGATTTCTTTTCTTTTATAGAGAAATGTTTTATGTTCTGGAGTAGTGCCACAGATTTCTCTTATTATGGGTCCTTGTGCAGGAGGTGCTGTCTACTCTCCTGCTTTAACAGATTTCACATTTATGGTAAAGGTAAGGATGCAATGTTGTTGGGTATTTTTTGTAAATTTTATTTGAGTTTTCACAAAAAAAATACAAATAAAACATCTTTTTTGAAAGTAGCGTAATCCCGGTTACATTTCTTCGTACAGACACAAATTCAATTTCATGCTCATTTTTATGTTCTATTCCATATCTTATTACTGTTTTACATTTTCTGCATAGCTTCTCTCCTCTTTTAATTTTCTCAATTTTATTTTAATTATCTCGTCTCAATTCAAATCATTATATTTATATTTTTTGTCTGTCCTGTTTCAATTATCTATTACCTTTTCTCATTAAACAAAGTTTCTCCTGTAGTTACTGATTGGAGTATGACACCTTTATATCTTTTAAGTTTATCCATTTAACTCTTATTTAGGCTTCAATATATACGCTAAAGTTATAACATTCAATATAATACATAACTTCCATTCGGATTCTGCTTGGTATATTCTTAAAATACACACTATATTCTTAAAAAAAGAAAAATTATAAATATATGTAATTAAAACAACACATTCCATTCCAATTCAATTCTATCATTAATGTTAATATTCATTAAAATTTTAACTTCTTTAACATTACTTTTCAATTAAATATCATGAACAATTATAAGCTTTCCATAATTAATTCCCTCCCCCTTTCACTTATATTTTATAAAACATTAACTAATTAAAATGTTCCCATCCCTTCCAAATTCAATTTTCTCATTTATTTTATTTCACTTATTTTATTAACAAACATTTCACTAAATTACACTAACTATTTTATCCCTCATTTTAATCATACATTGTTTCCAATTTTCTAAAGTTATTTCTATTACTAATATAACAATACAATCTTATGTACCTTTACAGAATCCCTTTGTCAGTTAAATTTTCACCCATTATCTCTAAATAGGTCCTGTTTCTCTATATCTTGTTCCGGTCCTTTGTAACTTCTTTTCCTTTCCTTCCCTCTCTTCTTCTCTCTCCCCTTTTTACCCCCTTGTCTCTCTACCTCTATTTCTCTCTTCTGTATTCCCCTTTTCTGTTGCTTTCCAGTATTATACTTATTTTTTGAATTATTTTTCTTTTCTTTGGTTGTTTTTTTAAGTCTTAAATTCTCCATTCTCTTCCCCCCCCTTTCCTTTTTCTTCCCCACATAGAATTACTTGTTCATTAAAGATGGCTTCTTCTTTGTCCCAGTCTTCTTGTTTTGCAGACATTTCTTGTTGTTTCTCATAGTTCCAAATCTTCATTTCTAAGAATTGAAAAACGAAGCCAAAAGACCCTCTCCCTTCTTGTGCATCTTCTTTATACTTTTTAAGTTCCATTTTCAATTCATCCAGAAGTAGTGCCATTGTATAAATTTTTAAACAACCACCCGATTAATTTTAGTGATTCAAATGCAATAACCAAGAATCCAAAGATAATCAAGTAATCCAAATACACGCAAGCTGTTTCGTTTTGCTCTTTTTTTCCCACTTTCTCTTCCTGGGGTTCTATTGTTTAGTTACAAAGTTTCAGTTAAAATGTATCTTTTAGAAGTCTTGTTGAAGTTTTACTGTAAATTCTTTTTAATTCCAGGCAGTCTCCTCCCTCTTTCCAGATCCTGCCCTTTTATTCTTTTTCTCTCCCTTCCTGCTTATGAAAAAAAATTTTAGTGTCCAGAAATCTTTATTATCCCTTTGACATTTTGTTTTATTTTCAGCTTAATTGCCTGTTGATGTCAAAGTGGATTTTTCCGATTTCTTATTTAAGTCTCTTAGTTGTCAGTATAGGGAAAGGGAGAGAAGAAAAAAAAACCCAAACCTTTCCCTTTTTACTTTCCTTTGCTGCTTCTGACTCTTCTTTGGGAACTATGTTATTTTTTTGTAAATTTAAATTCCAGGGTACCTTAGTTGTTGCTTTTGCAATTTAAACCAGTCAGCCAAAACTTTCACTTCTTATCTTTCTCCTGCACATTCTTTTCCGGTTGAGTTCTTCTTTGAGGTGACCATTTCTGACCACCGCTGCAACCACCTTCGGGAAAGGGAGTAATGGCCAGCTGAGGAGGAGAGATGTGGCTCTCTTCAACCCTGCTGGCAGTCTCCCCCCTCTTCACCACCTCTACGGGGTGGCTTAGCCCCAAAACCAGCTGGCTCGGGGCGCTCCAGCGGCGAGCCCAGACTGAAACCGTGCACGATCGTGGATTTCTGTCTGTTGCCAAAGGAACTCAAACCGGAAGGGCCGGTAAGGATGCAATGTTAATTGCCATTAGCTGTATTCTAAAACATATTAAGCCATGACCTTTAGCTTGATTTTGAAGCTTGATTCTTAACAGATATAATCAGGATTTTGATGTTCAAGTTGGCTAATGGAGACTTCTAAGCAAATCATGCCTAGAATAGGAGAACTATAAAATGAAACAATCTTGCCTTTTTACATTTTAAAATCAAGGAAAAGTAGAAACAGGAGACTATGAGTTTTCGTTCCATCTTAAACATGAAAGTCGGGTGGATGACTTGAGTCATTTACTCTTAGCCTAAACCACATAATCTTCCTTCTCCTATTTTCCTTTAACAATCCTACGTAGCTTTTTCTCTGGTAATATCACACTACTAACCAGAGCATACAAAACATTTGCTAGACCAATACTCGAATACAGTTCATCAGTCTGGAACCCACATTACATATCTGATATTAGCATAATTGAGAAAGATCAGAAATATTTCACAAGAAGAGTTCTCCACTCCTCTACTCGTTGTAGAATACCTTATGCCACCAGACTTGAAATTCTAGAACTAGAAAACCTTGAATTACGCCGTCTTCGGTCTGATTTAAGCATGGTATATAAAATCATACATTGCAATGTTCTACCTGTCAATGAATACTTCAGCTTCAACCATAACAACACAAGAGCACACAATAGATACAAACTCAAAGTTAACCGCACCAAACTTGATTGCAGGAAATACGACTTCAGCAATAGAGTGGTCAATGTCTGGAATACTCTACCCGACTCTGTAGTTTCTTCCCCAAACCCCAAAAACTTTAACCTTAGACTGTCTACTATTGACCTCACCCCTTTCCTAAGAGGTCTGTAGGGGGCGTGCATAAGCGCACCAACGTGCCTACCGTCCCTGTCCTATTGTTTCTCTTATTCTTCTTTTATTTTCCTTATATGTACCCATTTCATGTATTCACAACTGTGTATACACTTATACTTATCTTGTAAACAATTGGCAAATCAAATAAATAAATAAATAAATAAATAAATAACAACAATCTAAAAATAAATCCTTATGGTGTAAAAACAAAACTAAAAACGTAACTAACTTTAAAAACCGATATAACACCTCATGCTGACAGATAAATGCAGAATGCACCAATTATCGCTGCAAGCAAGAGGAAAATCTTATACGCACAAAATCCATCTGTGCCTTCTATAACTTTGTAAACACCAAACTTAAAGACTCAAAAAACATCCCACCCCTAAAAGGTCCTAATGGGAAAGACTATAGCGATGAAGCCGTTAAGGCAAACCTCTTTAACACGTTCTTCAGTTCAGTCTTTGTAATCAGTAATGGCTCATGCCCCACATTTCCTAATCGTACGACAACTAATTGCAATGATCTACAAATTGACTTTACTGAAGATAACGTAGAAAATGCACTACACCAACTAAAACCATCCCTATCTATTGGCCCTGATGGCTTATGTGCATTCTTCTTAAAAAAGCTCTCTACTACCATAGCAGAACCCCTAAGCATAATATATGAGAAATCATTCAGAACCAGCTCCTTACCAAACCTATGGTCTTTAGCAATGGTCGTTCCTATTTTCAAAAAAGATGACCCCTGCCTGGTTGAAAACAACAGACCAACCTCATTGTGTTGTGTCACGTGCAAAGTTATGGAATCAATTATTAATCAATGCATTACCTTCCACCTAGAGTCAAACAACTTACTCTCCAATAAACAATTTGGTTTTAGAAAAAAAATATCCTGCAATTTGCAACTTCTACACTGCAAAAACATATGGACTACACTACATGACCAGGGTAAAGCAATAGATATAATTTACATTGACTTCTGCAAAGCCTTTGACTCAGTGGTACATGACAAACTACTATTAAAATTAAATTCTTACAGCATTTCCAGATCCCTTCACAAGTGGATTACTGCCTTCCTGTCAAACAGGCAACAAATAGTAAAAATAGAAAACGCCCTATCAAACCCTGCACCACTTATCAGCGGTGTCCCCCAAGGGAGCTAGGACTCACACTCTTTACATTCTATATAAATGACCTTTGTGATCACCTTTTTTTTAAAAAAAACAAACAAGTTTTATTTTCAAGACAAACAATACATAAATACACATAAACACAAAACATAAAAACATAAAAAATCTCTTTTCTGAAAGTTGCTTAGTCCCGGGTTAAAACTCTTGGTACAGACACAAGTTCAGTTTCATATTCATTTTACATACCATTTCATATCTTATTAACATTTTTAATTTTCTATATAACTTCTCCTCTCCTTTAAATTTTCTCAATTTTTTTTCCTCCTCTCAATTCATATCCTAATATTTATTATTCTTTGTCTGTTCTATTCCAACCAATCATTTATTTTTCTTCTTTAAAAAAAAGAAGAAATACTTCTCCTGTACACTACATGGAGATGATGCCTTTATCTTTTTCCCTTATATTTATAGTACCTAATATAAAATATATAACATACATTGGGATTCTGTCTGGTACATTCTAAAATTATACTATATTATCAAAAATAATACAAATCTATTCATTAATATTGATATTCATTCATATCTTAGACGTTTAACTCATTACTTTTCAATTAAATCACATACTTTTATGAGAGCCCTATTTTCCATAATTATCCCCCCCCCCCACATCACATATTATAGCTCAATATTTCATTGAAATGTTCCTCCTTCTTCTACTTCAAATCTCATTTCACAAAATTTTCTGCTAGTATACCATGTTCTAATCATTAATTTTAACAATCATTTATATCTTAAATATTTTATCCATTTCAATTGAATATTATGCCTTTGTGGGAACACTTATGCTTTCCACGATTATTACCCCCCACATCACAATCTTGAATCATATTTCATTACAGTACTCTCTTTTTCTTAACAAAAATTTCACTTATTTAAGCTACATATTATTTCTAATTTTCTATAATTACTTCTAAATACAAATATAAAAATGCAATCTTATGTACCTTTCTAGAATCCCATTAACAATAAGATCTATCCATTATCTCTGAAAAACTTTTGCTTCTTAATATCCTGCTCCCCACCATTAGAGCTTCTCATCCCTTCCTTTCTCCCTTGCTTCTTCTTCTCCTTGTCCTCTTTAACCCCTTGTCTCTCCACCTCCCTTTTATTCTGCTTTCCCCCTTTCTGTTGTTTCTTAACATAATGTCCCTTTTTCACCTTATTCTTCTCTTTTTGGGCTGTTTTTTCAGATCTTAAAGACCTCTTTTCCTTTTTCTCTTGCTTTTCCCCGTCTCCAATCAAAGTCCTTTTTTCATCAAAGATGGCTTCTTCTTCTTCTTTGTCCCCATCATCCTCATTCTGCTTCGCATAAATATAAACCGCCATTTCTAAGTATTGAAAAATAGTGCCAAGTCCATCTTCCCCTCCTTGTTTTTCTCTTTCATATTTTTGATATATAAGTTTCAATCCATCCATAGATGATGCCATTGTGTAGAGAAAAAGTTTTTCCAAACAACCACCCAGATGATTTAATCAGAAGTAATTTCCAAAGGTTCCAAAATCACCAAACAATCCAAACAGACTGTTTCTTTTAAATACCTTCTTCTTCTTCACTTTTTCTTTCTGAGGTTAAAGTAATCACAAATCCTTTTCAAATATATTTTTGGAAGTTTTTAAACTCTTTGTAATTCTAGGCAATCTTCTCCTTATTTTCAAATTTTGCTCTGATTTTTTTTTCACTCTCCCTTCCCACTCACAGCCAAAAGATTTTTTTTCCGCTGTCACTTTAGGAAGGAGAGTAGAACAAAGAAAAAAACTTTCCCCTTTAGGGTATTCGCAGCTTGTGGCTCTCACAAGGAACAATATATCCTTAACAGCTTTCAAGGTTCCAAATCACTTTCTCCCGTCTTGTCCCGGTTAAAAGCACCTTTCACTTACTCCAGCTTTCTCCCTCCTGCACTTGCTTACCCGGCTGCAGCTTTCTTCGTGGCGGCCATTACTGACCGCCGTTCCTCCGCCTTTGGGAAAAGGGAGTTTAGCCGACTGGGGAGGGGGGTTGCGGCACCCCAAACCCCTTGCCGGATCCCCTGTCTTCAGCTGCCTCTACGGGCAGCTATATCCCCCAGATACAAATGGATCGGGGGAACCTTGGCGGCGAACGCAGCAGGGATCGCGCGGTCGCAAATCCCTGCTGCCGCCGAAGGCTAGCAAACCGGAAGACCACCTTTGTGATCACCTTATTAACAACTGCATCCTGTTCGCTGATGATGTATTCAACACCACCGTCAATGCTACCATTCTTCAAAAAGGTCTTGATTATGTGTCTGAATGGTCTAACAGTTGGCAACTCCAAATCTTGACCAACAAATGCTCTGTCCTACACATTATTAAAAAAAAAATCTTTACACCAAATACAAGCTAGGTGGATATGACCTTATTGATGACCCTCACTCTGTCAAGGAGCTTGGAGTTCTCATATTGAATGACCTAAGCGCCAAAGCTCACTGCAACAGTATTGCCAAAAAGGCTTTAAGAGTTGTAAATTTAATTTTATGAAGCTTCTCCTCTGGTAATACTGATTTGCAAACTAGGGCATTCAAAACCTTTGCTAGACCAATACTTGAATTCAGCTCTGCTGTCTGGAATCCGCACTGTATATCAGACATAAATACAATTGAGCGAGTCCAGAAGTATTTTACCAGAAGAGTACTACATTCATCTGTTTGCAACAGAATACCCTACACCACCAGACTTGAGATTCTAGGCTTAGACAACCTTGAACTACGCTGGCTAAGATTGGACTTAAGCAGAGTACATAAAATCATATGTTACGTCTTACCAGTTAATGAATATTTCAGCTTTAACCACAACAACACAAGAGCACACAACAGATATAAACTTGATGTAAACCACACCAAACTCGATTGCAGGAAGTATGATTTCAGCAACAGAGTGGTCAATGTCTGGAATTCACTACCTGATTCTGTTGTCACCTGGTCAAACCCCCCACTCCTTTACCCTCAAACTAACCTCTATTGACCTCACCCCATTCCTAAGAGGTCTGTAAGGGCATGCATAAACACACAATCATGCGTACCATTCATGTCCTATTGTCCCCAATTATTAGTTCTATTTCTTACATTTAAACTTATGTTTGTTCTTATTTCTATTGTATTGTAAGCTTTTTACAAAATAAATAAATAAAAATAAATAAATAAAACACTTACACCAAAACTATTATTTATAGTTATAAACACTATTATTTATCAAATGAAGGGAAACAAAAGCAGAGGTGGAGCACAGATTACCCACCTATATTGTGTGGCATGAAAAGGATACCAATGTTCCCTGGGTCGTTTCCTAGGGCAGCAGAACAGAAAAAAGATGAGACTGCAGAACTGAATGAGCCTAATTTTGTTCAAAGGCTATCAGTTCTCACAAGTGCCACTAAAATACCCAGCATAAAGAAAATATGACAATTTAGGCTGCACGTTTAAGGTATTCAGCTTCACAGACTATTCTTACTGCAGTTTTTCTTTTTAGTGCTATGATGCATTTGTTAGGACCTATAAATTGCCATTGTTAGAAATTATAGAATGTTCAGATAGGAAGCATTCAGAAGTAACATATCTTACTTAAAATTGGTTTTATACTTTTTCATAGTTTTCAAATATTTTGAGAAATATTTGTTAAAAATTAGAGATAATGTAAACTTATGTGTTGTTTGAATACACATTATTTTTTCCATTAAGTTTTCCTTTTTTGTAGATACTTGGAATATTAGATTTGCACCTCATTCTTTTCCATTCGTTTTTTCTAGGATACATCCTATCTATTTATAACTGGTCCTGATGTAGTCAAATCAGTTACCAATGAAGATGTAACTCAGGAACAACTTGGGGGTGCGAAGACGCATACTGCCGTATCAGGTCAGAACTGGCTAATTTATTTACCATTACTAATTCTGTGATGTTATGACATTATAAATTCATGAGTTCTGGAAAAATACATTTATTCAGGGTAAATTAAGATTTAAGTGAAGATTCTTTAGAATGCTTGCTTATTTTTTTATTTGGGCCACTGTATGAATTTTGCTTTGATTATGTATTCATGAACTGCACCTTTATATGGAAGGGAAGTCCACTTTTTTCTCTGTACCATGGCTGCATTCGTAATTTTTAGCTATTTTTCTCATACTATTGAATGGCATATTTTACTAGTTTAAAAAGTAATTCTCAAATTTTCCATGAGGGAGAGAATTTCTGTTCTTCAATAATGATAATTATTAAAGTTTCTTTTCATTTTTGTTTTTTATGAACAGCGAGTAATTAAAATTGAAGAATTCAAAACATAGGAAAAAGTTTTTTCTCTGTGTTGGAGAATCCATTTGAAGCATTTAGAATATTCCTGAAGGTATCCTTTTATTAGACAATAATAATAGCCATTTATCATGCAGTTCATGCTACAACATCCAATCCATGCCCTCTAGGTTCTGGCAAAAGTCATTTGGATGGAATTCTAGAAAACATATTCAATTTTTTTGGGGAGCAGTTGAAGAATCTTTGAAGTAATTTCCTTCCAAAATTTGTCAAAAGAAATAGTGTTTCATGTTTTAGATTAGTTAATTTTGGTTGCACATTGCTCTTTGGTCATTGCAGGTATTTTAAAAATAGTATTGTAACTGATTTTTTGAATTTGAACTTTGTTCTTTTTCTTTGTAACAGGGGTTGCACATTGTGCTTTTGAAAATGACATAGATGCTTTGCTCAACCTTAGGGAATTTTTTAATTTCCTACCACTTAGTAACAAGGAGCTGGCTCCTGTCAGAGAATGCCATGACCCTAGGTAAGTAAGTACATTTTGCATAAGTAAAAACATTCTGACACTCAGAGAAGTGTTGTTTCTTTATTCATTTTGAGAATAACATTCTTAGGCAGCTCCATTATCTTGAATGGTGGGATGGGTAACTGCTAGACATTGTGGGAACTCTTCCAAAGGGATGATGGCCATAAAGCTAAAAAGTAAAAACTCAAAAATTCTTATTTTTACAGCCATAGAACAGTGTGGTTTATTACATTGTTGCTGATATGATGTGTCTATTTTTTCCTCTTAATTCTAGGCTTTTGTTGATAGTTGTTTTTTTAGTTGATTTGGATGGAGAGCTATTAATTGTTAATGGTTGGAAATATAAATATCCAGATTCTTAGTAATATTGGGAGGATGAGTATGTACCAATTTAATATTTTACATTCGGTTTTGTGGAGTGATCGATCAATAGTTAGTTCATCCTCTCAACAGTCTGAATCAATATGATTAAATTTATTGAAATTATCCTTGATTATACTTATGAATTACAAGAATATTTTTTTCTCATGGTATATTGTAAATGTCTTGCTTTTCATTCCATTTCTTTAAAGTAACCGCTTAGTACATGAGCTGGATACAATTGTCCCAATGGAATCAACCAAAGCTTATGACATGTTGGATATTGTACATGCGGTAAGATTTGTGCACCATAATGTGATAGTGCTGTGAGAAAGGAATATGGCTTTTTTTGCTTTTTCAAATGATCTTGTAGTGTAAATTATATTTGGTAATTACTGTGCAATATATACTGTGCTTCTGTCTTGATCAAGGGCCTTCAAACTTAGCAAGTTTAAGACTTGTGGATTTCAACTCCCAGAATTCCTGAGCTAACATGACTGGAGGAGGAATTCTGGGATTTGAAGTCCACAAGTCTTAAAGCTGTCAAGTTTGAAGACCCCTGGTCTTGATTTTACTGCACGTATAATACATAACAAAGGGTATATTAAAGTGCATATGAAGATTTAGTAAATTCCATGGTATTTAAATGATAACATTAAATGAACATACACCTTTTGAGGGGTGGAATCTAGGGCTGCTTGTTGATCTTTCTTCAACATTTTTTTAAAAATAAAAACATTTTTATGTAAATGTAACTGAAGAGAACATGCTTGAGGCATGGTTATTGAGAGAGATGGGAGAACATTTTGTTTCTCTCTTAGAACAATTAGACTTTAATGCTGATTGCAGAGAAATTTACAACAGTCAAAACACTGCCTGACACAGCACAGAATGGCTCCCAAGCTTGTCTGGCAGTAGTAAGAGGATCCTGTTGACTTTCAGTCAGTCAAGTGTATCTCGTTATTTATTTATTTATTTTATTTTATTTATTTATCAAGCAATTATAAGATAATATGTATAAGTATAAACATAGTTATGAATACATGAAATGAATACATATAAAAAAAATAAAAAGAAACAATAGGACAGGAACGGTAGGCACGTTGGTGCGCTTATGCACGCCCCCTACAGACCTCTTAGGAAAGGGGTGAGGTCAATAGTAGACAGTCTAAGGTTAAAGTTTTTGGGGTTTGGGGAAGAAACCACAGAGTCAGGTAGACAGTATTCCAGACATTGACCACTCTTGTAGATTGCGTAGTGCTTTTTCAAAAATTTTCAATTTGCCCTCTTTGAAATTATTCCTTTGTTTAATTGTTACTTCTGGACTGCATAAACATCCAAATAATAACCCTGTTGCTAAAAACTGCCTTCTCTGTGTCCTTGACTGAGCCAGGCCCTTATATCAATAAACTGATTTGTAGAATGGCAAGTTTGATACCAATGAAACTGTATTTATCAATGTCTTTGGATCTCTACCCAAGAATGAGGAACAGATTATTTTACAAAAGCTATATAGATTTATGAGAACTTTGGTAGCAGTTGTTGGCAAAACTGAGCCACTTTGAACTTGTATCACCTAAAACTTTGTGTCATCTTTTCTCATGAGATGAGCTGAATCCATGATATGGAATCTTTTAAATCTTGTTGGGCCCACCTGTACTGTGCCTTATATCTTTAATTTTGGATGTTCCTATAGAAATATATTGGTCTACTTTCCAAATTCAAAGGGCATCAAACTCTACAATAATTGAGACAGTTCCATGTGTAAGTTCATGCTTCTTTCAGGTCTTTGTTGCTGCAAAGGAAATTCCTGATATATACCTGCCATAATTGGAGATCTCAGAGGTTTAACCAGATTATTAGTTTATTTATTTCTCACATGTAAAAACCAATAAATATATAAATCATTATAAAATATTTTTAAAATCATCATTAAAAATAAAACTATTAAAATCTGAATTATACAAACTACACAGAGAGTGTAAATATTTACTACAATGGAGCCATGTAAGAATGTTTCCAGTTCCCTGAGACCCCAAGGCCCGATTACCTAGTTGGAGTTCTAGGTGCCATCTTATTTTCTAAGTTAATAATTCAGTATCCATTCTTTCTTGCAATAATCCTGGCTATAAAATGAAGAATTTAATTGTGTTCATTTTGTAATATATTAGCATTATTGATAGCTTTTTTCTCTCCAATAAATGTGGGCTATAGATGATATATTTCTAGCTGAGTAATTTCCTTATATATTTAAAGCATTACTCGGTGTACAAAAATGGAAGCATAATGATCGCCACAAAATTTAAATTTAACGACTTTGCAATTCCCACATTTTTTCCTCTGCTTCCTATTCAGATTTGCTAAAGCTCACTTTTATTCCTTGAATACTCTCAAAAATTCATGAAATTTGGTGTTGGAGAAGACTCCTGAGAATATCATGGAATGGTCAAGAAAGCAAACAAATGGATCCTAGAAAAATCAGTCCAGAGTTCTCAAGGTTGCAAGTCACAAGGATCAAATTATTGCATTTTGGACACATTATGTGAAGACTTAGCTCTCTTGAGAAGTCTATAATACTGGGGAAAGTGGAAAGAAAATGAAAAAAAGGATCACCACCAGTAAGGTGAATGAACTCAATCATAGTGATAGTGGAAGATCTAAAAGACTAGTCAAAGACAAATTAGCAGCTGCTAAGAGATGACACTGTTTTGATACCGTAACACTGAATCATCTATCATTCCTCTCAAAATAGAACTCTGTTAGTATGGAGGAACAAGGTAATTTTAATCCACTGCTGTTTTTCAGTGTTTTAAAAATTACAGGAATTTTAAATAATTACAAATATTTAAAAATAGAGATGATTAAATATTTTGAAATAATTATTATAGCTGCCAGAAATTTAAGGATTGGTCTTTATAAATGTTTGCTTGTAGTAGTGTGAAGAGAAACATTGAGAACAGTATGTTGAAAAATATTTTTAAAATCTTATTTTTCTTGATTCTGAATCTTTCTTGAATCTTGATTTCTTGATTCTGATATCTGTAAGAGCACATTTCATTATTTTGCTGAATATTTGAATCTAATTTATGCAGGTTGTTGATGAGAGGGAATTCTTTGAAATCATGCCTTTCTATGCCAGAAACCTAATTATTGGATTTGCTAGAATGAATGGAAGAACTGTTGGAATAGTTGGTAACCAACCTAAAGTAGCTTCAGGTATGATTCTGGCAGCTCTGTGTTTCTTAGAAATGAAGTTAGAAAAGTTCCAATTTCTGCAATCTGGATGGGAAATTGCTCCCAAAATATGTTGGGAGTTGTTGGGATTTTCATTAGTTGTGTTTTAGCTGTCTTGAATTTCTTCTAACATGAATTATCTTTAAAATAATCCTCACCCAAGTTTTTTTTGGCCATAGCTCAAGGTTGGTTCAATATTTTCCATGTGGTTGTTTAGCATAGAGAAATTGCTTTATATCTTCATTTAATGATCTTTTCCAAATACTCTTGATATTTGATATTTATATTAATATTGAATTATAGGTAGTCCTGATTTATTGACTACAGTTAAGACAAGCAATTCAGTGATTTTGTGAAATAGCAACTGTGCTTATGACCTTAGTCCAGCTTCCTTTGCTTATGAAGGTTGTAAATGCGACCTAATGGTCCTAAAGTTACTTTTTCATTACTGTCATAACTCTGAAAATTGCTACAAAGGGAAATGTTAAATGAGAACTACCAATATATTGAATTGAAGCAGACAAATAGTGACACTTTGGTACAAATGTTTAGAACATTTGAGTTTCCAAACAAATTATTTTATTCATACATTTTGAATAGTAACAGCTAGCTGCTTCTTCTGCCAAATATATTTTATTGGTTTAACTTTGGTAGCAAAGAATGTGTGTTCAGAACCTAGACATTGATAAACCTAATATTTTAGAAATGAATCATAGGACCAGTCTCCAATTATATTAGGGTCAGTTTCAGTCATTTCATCTGGGTACATAGTGATGGCTAAAACTGTCGACAAAAGCATATGAATAAACAAAGCTGAACTAGAGCCAGAAAGCTGACAAAATATCTGATAGCAGGAAATATTGATATTTAGTATTGATAATATCATTGAAGTTGGGCAGCTATAACAAATTTGAATAAATGAATGTATAATTAAAATTCCTGGATAAAAGATAGCAATAGCACTTACTTATATACCACTTTATAGTGCTTTACATCCCTCTGTAAGCAATTTACAGAGTCCACATATTGTTCCCAACAATCTGGGTCCTCATTTTACTGACCTCAGAAGGATGGAAGGCTGGTGAGATTTGAACTGCCAAATTGCAGTCAGCAGAAGTAGCCAGTAGTCTGCATTCTAACTGCATTCTAACTATTGCACCACCGCGGCTCAGTGGTTCAAAGATCAATACTACTTAGTGTTTGGTAGTGAAATAGATGATTTTGTTTACATGTTATACACCTAAAATTTAATAGGCTGTGTGTAGAAGTTTGTTTATTCAAATAGTTGTTGGTAAAAAATGTGTTTGCTACTTACCAAGCTCATTGCTTAAGCATTTTTGTAAAGAAGCAATTTTGTCCCATGATCACTGACATATGGAATTTTTAAAATATTCTGAAATGATATTTTACAATATTTCTTTTCTTTTTTGAAAATTAGGCTGCTTGGATATAAATTCTTCTGTGAAAGGAGCCCGTTTTGTTCGCTTCTGTGATGCTTTCAACATTCCTATAATCACATTTGTAGATGTGCCTGGATTTTTACCAGGTAAATTGTTCTGCATCTCCCTTGTTATCTAATTGATTTAATTGAAAGAGTCTTGTATTTAAGAAATATTTATCTTTTCTTGTAATTGTGGAGATAAACACACATTTAAAAATTTATAAGAGGCATATTGATTCTTTGCTGGATATGAAATTTTCTACATTCATAATGCAAAAGGATTTGCCTCTTCATTCTTCTGAACTGCCATTTTTCATTATTCCATAAGGAAAAAATGAATATTTATTATATGTCAATGATTATCTGTATACTGTATTTCTATGCAAGCCTTATATGCAGAATTCTGTTCTAACTTTATAATCTAGTAAAGAATGAGCACCTGTATATAACTTTTCATTTTATTATTGGCATGTTTTTACTAAGGCAGAAAAAAAGAGACTGGACTCCATGGTTCCATCTCTTTTTATGAGGCAGTGGAAATACGTATTTTTGTCATGGGGAATTAAGTGACAAGGGCCTTTATTTAATCAATTTTGGCAGAAGGCCCCAGTGGATGTGGAGAAGGACTAAGGTGGGTAGAACAAAGACATGCCCATAGCTAAGGTCAAATATTGCTGGCTGTAGTGGCTGGAAGTTTGAATACTGGATAGGGAATGGGGAAGAAAGACCAGAATAAAAAATAATAAGAAAGCTCTTAAAATAATTCTGGATACTAAAAAGGGAGAGTTATCTTCCTCACCAGTATACAGGGAGGAACTCTCCTATGTAAATATCCAGAATTATTTAATAAAGCCTTGCTTTTATTTTTGTGTCTTCATCCAGCTCTTCAACAGAATCCTAATCTATATTATAACCAGCAACACTAAGAGTTTCTGGTAGAATATTTTACTCTATTTTATTTTACTATTAACTGATTTTAGAGTTAATTTTGCATGTTTTCTAATTCAAAAAAGGACACTGAAATAATAAACCTGCAAAAAATAATTAGAGGGCAGGTCGCCTATCTCAAAATTTTAATAGCAATATTTATTGAACAAACATGCCACTGTTGAATCCTAGATTAAAAGAGCTGCCCAAAAAACTTTCCTTTGAGTGTAGATCTGTTAATCTTACGTAAAAGTGTAGAAATGCAATTATGCATTCCAGTTATGTTATAGTAACTTTAATAACAGTTGTGACTTCAACTCCTGTTGTTTCTAGGGACTGCTCAAGAATATGGCGGAATTATACGTCATGGTGCAAAGTTGCTTTTTGCTTTTGCAGAAGCAACTGTGCCAAAAATCACTGTTATCACGAGGAAGGTAGGTTATTTATATATTTGACTGCTCAACTCACTATAAGGCTGGGTGTTATGGAGGCTAAAAGCATCCAATAAAATGTGATTTGAAGTTGTATTTTATTTGCTATCTGCTGTATCTTTGTGAGAATATGTTAACATAATCACGACAGATAGTTCTTTGGTTATCTTTCTATTTGCATATATATTGTTGTGCCCAGTAATTTTATTAGAACATTCTAGAAGTGACCTTTTAGGTAGGATCTGGAATAGTCACCCTCTCACTGCACGAACTGAAATCTACAGGTACTTCAGTTCCTTCACATGGCACCATGGTCCATATCCAGACCGTATACTGGGCCTGTATGGGGAATAAGAACTTACAAATGAACAGATAATTTCTGGAAGTATGACCAAAACGTTAAGATCTTACAAAAGGCTATTGGGAATTTTTGTGGTAGGAAGAGAGAGATCAGAGATGAATAAACTGAGAAATGTCTAATAGTTGTTGAAAACATTCATTTAAATCCCAATGCTACAATGGTAAAAATAAGAAAAAAAGTTGGCTCTGGGATATATGCTACAAGGAAGATTGACAAAATAAGACTACCAAAATATTTAACTGTAAAACCAGTATTTACTTATTCATTTGTCATGTACAGAAACCAGTATATTCTACTGTAATAAAAGTACAACCTATCTCAAAAATATTACCTACTGTATGGGGGAGCATTAGGAAAAAAATGTTATGGTCTATTTCAAGGTTCTATTGTGTCAAATAGTGCATTGGGATACAAAACTTGTGTTTCCTAGTTACAATTCAAGGGTTTCATGCAACAGGATCTTAGTTATATAAAACCTACTAAATATTTTACTATTGATTTATGACTAGTGTAGCCACTGTTCTGAGTATTGTTCTGTATAGTGCTTCCTTGTTTCATACTTAGTGTCAAATGTATCAGATACCTTGTACATGAAATTTTGTCCTTTGTGAATAGAGGAAGATGGATACATTTCAGAAAATTGGGGTAAATAATGAAATTAAGTAATATTGTAGTCTCATTATTTATGCATGTGTTATCATTCTTTATTTGTACCTGCTATCAAACATAAGGGTTGAATCATGGCAGTTTGTGACTGTTACCCTATTTCTTGTTCTAGGCTTATGGTGGGGCCTATGATGTCATGAGCTCAAAGCATCTACGAGGAGATGCAAATTATGCTTGGCCAACGGCAGAGGTAGCAGTAATGGGTGCTAAGGTAGATATGTTTTCCTGCAGTATTACAGCAAATTGTCTCTCTTCCCTTTCCCACTTAAGACAACTTACCTACTTTGCATGTGGGAATTGTTTCGGCTGAAGACTTCAAAGAAACTGAATTTTAGTAATTTTATATTATTGTCTGTTACCTTAGGGAGCTGTCCAGATCATTTTTAGAGGAAAGGGGGCACATGCAGAAGCAGAATATGTAGAAAAGTTTGCAAATCCGTTTCCCGCTGCAATCAGAGGTATGCGTCGTTTAAGAATTTTACTGAAAATTTGAAATTTTTGATTTTGCACTCAAATTTATTAACCATCTTTTTCTTTAGTGAACAAGATCTGATTCTTATAATGGCTGCTTTTCAACTGAGTTTTCTTAGCTTAACATTTATCATTTGACAATCCTTTATTGAAGGCTTGTGATGACTTTCTTAATCGTTTGAACAGGATGCAGAAATCCCAGGGAACTTAACTAGCAGCAATATTTCATTCCGGGATTGACCTATATTAGTGTCATGCCCCTGGTGGAGACTGAGGGAGAGGAGGAACAGCTGACAGGGAGTGGAAGTGTGGCTCCGGAGGTTGTGGAGGAGGTTGGGGAAGGACAGAGGCTGGCTGAGCAATCAGAGGAAGACCCAGGTCCATCCCCTCTCCATCCTAGGGCACGCAGGGAGGAGAGGATACGGGAGAGACATGGTCTACTCGGGAGGGCCTTGATCCTCTTCATGGGCTGCAGCTGTGACAACTGAATAAGAGAATGGACATGCGTACAGGAAAGCACTGAAAACAAAGCGTGGAAATATCTCTAGTTTATGGTTCCTCTGAGTTTTGCGTCCTTCCCAGTGTGTGTTCTGTTATCTGTGGATGTCCTCCAGCCCTTATCTTGCCTGGTTTGTGTTGCTTTTTTTCTCCTTGTAACTGTTTGTGTGGGAGTTTTTTGCCTTCTGTCAAGGATATTCGGAGCTTGGAAACAAAGTGAAGGAATAAAAGGGGCTTCACCTGTTTTCTGTGACTGTGTTTGTTTTGTATCCCACCCTGGGTCATCACAATTAGTTATTCCATGTGTCACAGGATGTTGGGTATCTATAAAATCCACTGCCCTTTTGCCAAACTCTAGCTATTTGCCTTCGAAGCCTTATACAGAAAACAAAAATATGACAAAAAAAACCTTTACTTCAGAATGACACATATCTCAAATTTATTTTGCCGATTATCAAGTAACATTGTACTTAAGTTAAATAATGCTGATGTTGCTTTTGAGTTCTGACTCTGGAGAATACTGGCCACCTCCAAAATGTTCACTGAATTGTTCACTGAAGGTAGTCAGTCAGCATTGCCTTGGTAGTTGTTAAATAAGGAGTTAGTTGTAAGGTAGAACTTACTTTTTAAAAAATGTAATATGACCAGTTATGGGCTACGTATTCAATAGACCCTCCTCCCCAGAAGCATAATTTTAGCACATGGGCAATTTTTATACCTTCATTCAAGAGCTGATGTAGTGAGAACAGTGTTAATACTCCGGCTTATATGCTGCTTCAATATTTGGATGTATAAATTAGTCAGCATATATGGAGAGCAAGACTTTCCTAAACCCAGACTACATTAGAGGATAGTAAATGTGTTCATAGATCATAAGTACCATAACAATTATGCACTTATAAGGAATAAGGGTCCCCGACTCCAGTCTGCTTAAACTGATCTGTCAGTAAAATAGATGATGCAGCTCAAATTGAATTGGGATTCATGATGTCCTTCTTAGAGGTTTGAAAAAATTGTATGTATAAAGAAAAAGCTATTTTCAATGATGCTCTTTCAGATATGGAGAGAAAAGAAATTGAATAGTTTAAACCAGGGGTTGCCAACCTTTTGGACCTCAGGGATCATCAAACTCATACTTTTAAATCCTGAGGACCACTAATATGATTTCTTTTAAAAAAAGGTAATATATTTAATATAAAATTTTTATTTTCTTATATTAAATATAAATGTACTATTTAAAAAATTTACACACACACATATATATATATATATATGTGTGTGTGTGTGTGTGTGTGTGTTAAGTTTTCGCAGGTATTTATATGTATGGTATTCAGCTTTGTTCGGGTATTTTCCCATGTCATTATAGTTGTGCTTTTAAAGTTGTAGCAACATTTCGGCAGAATCTCATCTGCCATCATCAGGCTTCTGTATTGTGTTCGTCTGTGAATCAGACTTTCACAGCCATTTCTGTTTTAAATTTGGTGCTCGCCTACTGCTGTGCCAGAATGGTTTTTTCTTCATCCTGATTGGTTGGGAGTCTTGGTCTGTGTTTATTGGTCTTGGAGTTTGCTGTGTTCTGCTTGATTGGTGTTTCTAATATCTTCTGTCTGTTTTGTGTTTTTTTTGTGTGTGTCTTGATTGGCTGGCAACATTGTGTTCCTGTATTGGAGGCTTTTAGTGCGGCTTGGCTCTGAGTAAACGGATGGCTATCATTTATTAGGAAGCTAGGTTTCATCTAAAGCATGAATAGAAGAGATGACTCCACCAGACTGTCAATTATCTGGAAGCCTGCACTCTCAAACAAAAAAATCTTCACACCACAAGCCAGGCAAACACCTGAGCACAAACAGACTCCCCCTGATACCTCCAGCTCAAACACACCCCAACCAGGCACCCAGATGAAACCTAGCTTCCTAATAAATGATAGCCGTCCGTTTACTCGGAGCCAAGCTGCACTAAAAGCCTCCAATACAGGAACACAATGTTGTCAGCCAATCAAGACACACACACAAAAAAGCCACAAAACAGACAGAAGATATTAGAAACACCAATCAAGCAGAACACAGCAAACTCCAAGACCAATAAACACAGACCAAGACTCCCAACCAATCAGGATAAAGAAAAAACCATTCTGGCACAGCAGTAGGCTAGCCCCAAATTTAAACTGGAACAACTGTAAAAGTCTGACTCACAGACGAACACAATACAGTAGCCTGATGATGGCAGATGAGATTCTGCCGAAACGTTGCTACAACTTTAAAAGCACAACTATAATGACATGGGAAAATACCCGAACAAAGCTGAATACCATACATATAAATACCCACGAAAACTTAACACACACACGCACACACACACACATACATAAATTATAACAAAAATATATAAGCAGAGCCCCCCTCCTCCCCAAAAAATCTGGTCTCCTGTTGTTTCATATCTTCCCCAAGTCAGAGGAAACCTCTCCCTCCTTTGCCAGGTGTGGCTACCTGGATTTGGGGGAGGGAAGGAGGGCCGGCCTGGAAGCCTCCCCCCACCTGAAAGCCTCTCCCCACCTCCAGGTCTTTAACACCTGGCTTGCTTCTCCACTACTGCCTCCTCCTCCTCTTCCAGCACCTCCTTCTTTGGGTAGGGCGATTATGAACTAACTGAGCAGCTACACTGATACCCCAGTTGCTCTCTTTCCCGTGGTAAGACTTGGTGCATGGAGAAAAGAGTTGGCAGCTGCTACTTGGTGGTCCCGCGGGCGAGGCGAAGTCATCCCAGTCCCAGTTAAGACATACCAGTCACAAACCCAGAGGGGTCGCTTCCCCCTGCCAGGAAGAGCGGCAGGCATGCACGGTTCAGCACAGTGGGCAACCTCCACTCTGGAGGCTGACGAGCTACGTGCTGAAGACTAGATGGCTATCAGGAAGGTGGGGCAACAGGTGATACTGGTGGCGGATGGACTCATGCGTGGGAGATTGCGGCATAGGCCTGGCTTGCAAGGAGATGGGGGAAAGGGAACCTCTGACCTGGTGTTACCTCCTGTCTCTTGCCTCCGTGCATCAAGGTGGCTGAGCGACTGCCAGCGATGCCCTCAGGAAAAGATGTGGCAAGGGGGAAGCTCGACCCCCCCCTTAGGAGTTTCTCTTCCTCCTCGCCAAAAGCGCTCACACGCAAAGTGCTCACTGCCCCTTTGGCCCCCGACAAGCCTCCTCCTTCCTGCTGGGCATATGAGCACTTCGAGGAAGAAGAGAAGCTCCTGAGGGCAGGGGCACAGGAGATTGCGGCATTGGAGCCCTTCCTGGGTGTTTCCTGGCCTGCGAGGGCGCAATCTCCTGCACCCCCCAGGAGCTTCTCTTCCTCGCCAAAAGCGCTCACACACAAAGTGCTCACCACCCCTCTGGCCCCCAACAAGCTGCCTCCCTCCCGCTGAGCATGTGAGCACATCTGGCAAGGAGGAAGAGGGGGGTCGAGCCTCCCCCTCGCAACATCTTCACCTGAGGGCAGCTGCTTCTTGCAGCTCAGGAGGTCCGTGCTCTTCCTGCTGCTGCTCGGCCTCTTCGATGCCCTGAGGCAGGAGGCAGCAGCCACAATACAGATTTGCTGGGGAGACTGCAGGATTGCCCCCCCCCCCCGCCTCAGCATGCTGCGGCCCACCAAAATTTTCTTACGGCCCACCAGTGGGCTGTGGCCCACCAGTTGGCGACCACTGGTTTAAACAATCTCTCTTCCAATTACAGGAAGTAATTATCCAGTTACACTTTTAGGGAGAAATGATAAGTCCTATGCCTGCATGTTATTTAATTAAAATTAAATATTAATTTTTTATTAAAAATTAAAATTCCAGGCACATTAAACCATTTTCTTATCTATTCTTATGACAGTACCAAATAATCAAGAAATAACCTCTTCCCCCCCATTATAAAGATATTCTTTATATTTATTAGTGCATAATTACGAAGGATTGATCCCTGTAGATTAAGATCAAAAGTCTGTAGACATATATACATAAAACAGCAACTGAAATAAATCATTCTGAAATGTATTAACAGGATTTGTAGATGACATCATTCAACCTTCAACAACTCGACTTCGCGTTTGCCGTGATTTGGAAGTGCTGGCAAGCAAACGACAATCCAACCCTTGGAAAAAGCATGCCAACATGCCACTCTGAATCTGCTTCAAGTTAACCTAAAATCGATGGAAGGAAATCCGTGCACTCCTGCCGTATTTATTGATTCAAATTCTGTGATATTTTAGGATATTTCTATGGGCAAAAATCTATTGAGAATTAGGTGCTATAAGATTTTAGTCCATTAGAAGGGCTTATATTTAAGTTGACATGATTAAGGTTGAACACACATTCACAAATTCAGAAGTATATTGTGAAATAAAACATACTTTAAGCAAAATATCAGGAATTATTCTAGGGCGATTGAAAAATATAATTGTGAAAAGCAGGATATGAATTAGAAAGAAAACAGACAATATACAATTTTACCGTGTTGTTATCTAGTTCTGGTAAATAGAAATAGCTTGTAAATTTCTACAGCCTCAGATTGGATTATCAATTTAAGCCTCCTACATGTATGGCTCCTGATCTACTTTCTTCTTGCTCTCAAGAAACGTATTGAGGACAATAGGCCCCACCTTGTGACACTGCTTCATCACAGACCTGTAAAATATACACTCTGTTATATCTGGAAGGATGGGTAGAAACCAATGGGGACAGTCCACAAGCCTGGCCTACATTTATAGGACTTTAAAGGTGAAAATGGACACATTGAATTGCACTTAGAGGCTTAATGGGAGGCAGTGTGGATCATGTAACAGCAGTGTTATGTGAGTGCACTATGGTGCCACTGCATTCTGGAGCACTTTAAGAGTAGTCCCATGAACAGTATGTTGCAGCAGGACAGTTGGGAGATAACTTAAGGCATGTGTATAGAGAGCAGTGCTTATTGACCTAGGAATGGATGCAGCTGATAAAATTATATTTGTGAACTCTCTCATAATTACAGCTGCAACCTGTTCCTTGAATAAGAGACATGTCCTCCAGGACAGCCTCCAGATTGTGTACCCAATATATACATATAACACCAACTAGCATGAAAGATGGCAAATCACTAGATAATAGGAGTATCTAGAACTCAGTCACTCGTTTTTTTCAGGGGAAAGCTAAAGCTGGTTCTTCCCCCATTCAAACCTGAATAATCTCCATGCATTAGAAAAACATTTCGATCTTAGATGGGCCCTCTAGACCAGGAGTTGCCAACCTTTTGGACCTCAAGGACCACCAAACTTATAATTTTAGATCCCAGGGACCACTAACTGGTTCTGTGAGCGTGGCCTAATTTGTGGGTGTGCTTTGGTGGTCATGTGACTGGCTGGGCATGGCTTGTATGTAAATATTATAAATATTTATATAAATATTGATTTTTTTATAAAAAAAACAGCAACGTTTACCCAAAATCAGGCAAAGCAGGCAGGGAGATTGAGTTGCTCACAGAATCACAGATCCATTCAGAAATCTATGTGCCATTGGCTAGCTCAGTCTGTCACATAAAATTTGCTTGCAAGCAAACTCATAAAAAATTAACTTACAACACACCATGCATGTAAATATTGAATTTTTTATTTTTTAAAAAAGCAACTTTTATCCAAAATCAGGCAAAGCAGGTAGATTGAGTTGCTCACAGAATCATTCAGTGATCTATCTATCTGCCATCGGCTAGCTCAGTCTCTCAAATTTGCTTGCCGTGAGTCTGTACTGAATTTGCTTGCAAGCAAACCTTCAGTCCTAAGGAAGGTTCGGCTGTGCTTACCTAGAAAGCAAGAAATCCAACCATTTCCTGCTTCCTAGCTAATCTAAATCTCCCGGCAGAGCAGAACAGACGATGGTCGGAAAAAGGAAAAATAGCAACTTAGCAGACAAGTTTGCCAGGTATAGAGTGAGTGGGCGGGGAGGGTTCCCATGGGCCATGTGGGCTGAGCAGCCTTATGTTTCTGCGCAGCCTAGATTAATTGCTTTGGGGTGGTGCTCTGGGGGTGAGATTTCTCTGCGGCCCACCAAATTTTTCTCTTGGCCCACCAGTGGGCCGTGGCCCACCGATTGGCGACCACTGCTCTAGATAGAGGATGGCACATGACAAAGATGTATAACTGATAACATTTGGCAACTAAAATTTTGTTCCCTGAACACTTTGGGGTATATCTTACAGGTTTTGGGCAGCTAATCACAAAAACAGAATATTCTTGGCAACTATAGAACAATACATTCAGCTGGTTAACAAACTTCTTAAAGCATACAAGACCGTGAAGTGCAACATGTCACTGAAGATTAATTTTCTGCATTCACACTTGGACTTCTTTCCTACAAATCTAGGTGAAGCCATGTGACGAATATGGTGAAATGTTTCACCAGGACATTGCCACAATAGAAAAACGGTTATCAGACAACGGGAATCCATCAGTTGGCTGGCTATTATTGGACACTGCAGTGAGATGCATCTGACACAGAGTACAAATGAAAATTAGTAGCAAAACACTTAGCCCTGCTGAATGTAGTGTCACAAACATGATTAAATACATTGTAGTTAATTTCACATTTCTCAAGATTCTTATGCAGTACAGTCATTCTGAAATTATGTGTGTATTCAGTTTGAAAAACTCATTGAGTTTTTCAAAAAGCAAAACTTGTGAAAAAATGTTTTGAAAAAACTTTGAAAAAATGGTGACAGATTACCTCACTTGGTGATTATACATGTATGTTAAATGGGAGCAAGGAAAAAGCTGAAGTTTGGCAGGCTACAAAACAAAAGCCTAGGGCTGAATCTCTACTTGCCTTCTCAACAACAAAGGAAACCAGACATGGAGGAAGAGAAACACTAGAGACCATGCCTCTTCCTCCCAACTTCCTCAGCTAGTCCAAAAACATACCATGATTGATGGGGGACAGCCACAGAAAACACCAAAGCTAACAGATTTTGAGCCGTCTGTGACAGAGACTAATGACAACATCTCCCAAGTCCAAATCGTGTCACCACTTCATGGAGACAAAAACCAGGACTAAAGTATGACCTTTTTGTGAGTCAGGCTGTCAACAACCTGGGACAGGTCTATGGTTGCCGTGAACTGCCGAACTACCCTCAACCCCAGGCAAAGCAAAGGCAGGCTGAAGTTCCCCATAAGCCTGAAGGACACCACTAACAAGCCTGCCAGAGTCAAGCAGTTCAGACAGGGAAGCTGTTGCATTACAAGAAAGCTGCTACATAAGTGACTATCTCATCAGATTCCAATGGCCCAATTTTACAAATGGTGTCCCCCCCTTGGAAGCCACCATCTCAGATGTTAAAATGTTCAAGAATTGATAGAACAGAAGATCTCTTAAGGCAACAAAATCTGTTCAAAAAAGAACAGTACTGAGCAAAATGCTTTGCAATACAAAAGATAAAGCCCACTATTATAGTAATCGCTTTCTTTAACCATTAAAAGAACTACAGTAAATGTCCATTATAAACATTTTAGAGAAGAGCTATAGAAATGGATATTTACTATGGCTATCTAAAAGAGAGAGGTTAAAAACAATATCTGAATTAATCCAAGGTGTGTGCAAATATTTTAATGCTCCTGACCATTTCCACATATGGGGTGAATGTGCAACATTTTTTTCTAAAAAAAGCATCTTAGTATGTATATATCTATGGCATTTTTAAGGCCCAGCTTATCAATGTCTTCATTGCTATTGTAGATTAGAGAAGAAATTTAGAGACCAATTAAAACACAATAATGTAAGAATGGAATGAGGAATTCGCACAAATAATTGAGAACACAACACAATATCCCAAAGCCAACAAGTCTGTTTAAAATGTCTGCATTATATGCAGATGAAAAGAATATGAAAAAATACAGGTATTGCCACAGATGTTTTGATGAAAACAGGACAATTAATTAAACCACCTGCCAGTATAGCTATCTTATACAAGATGTATTAAACTAATCTTAGAAAAAAATCAACAGCTGTGATGCCAAAACAATATTAAAAGAACAGAACAATTCAGGCTGATACAGGTAGAGATTGTCATTTCTATTAGATCAAAATTATAATTCCAGGACAAAAATTAGCAACTTTGTACTTGAGTAAGACTTACTGGATTAACTATGATTTACTCATCAAAATATCAAAGATTACATTATCCTGATAAACCTAGCTATTGCTGCACCAGATTTCAAGGCTCACATAATATACCCAGCTAAAATATGCTAGGTTAATTTATGGTTCAGTATATCATGTGAACACAGACTAAATCTTATTAGTGTATAGGACAGAACTGCTACAAAAGTGATGTAAGAGCTCACAAGGCCTTTCTGAAGTCTAATACAAATTGTTCCACTTTTAATCAGCTGGAAGAAATTTGCATAATCAGCAGAGACAGCAGAAATGTCATGAAAGTCTGATTTTTTTGCTCATTGAATTGTCCAAATTGTATTCTTCTTTATTCAATTCATATTCTACCTTTCTGTCTTGAATCAGACTTAAGGTATTCGTAATAGAAAATGTAATTATACCACCTTCTCAAAATAAATCTGCTATGCTTTGTTTACTCACTCTTCCCCATACTGGTAACTTCCAGATACATTGGACTAAAACCAAGAATTCCCACCCAGCAAATTCTACTTATTCTCACTGATTTGTACTTTTGCAGAATTTGTAATTTTCATTACTTTTTGCCTATATATATATATATTTAAAGCACACTATCCATATCATTTTAAATCTTTTGTGCAGTTAGTGCAGAACCACCTGACACATACCATTAAAAACAGATAAAACAAAATATATTATTTCTTCCTCCAAACTGATCTAAGTAATTGCCCACTGTTTTTCAATATATTTCTTATGGATTGAAAATAGAACAAAGAAAATAATATAACATTTTCAGCCAAATAATTACAAAGGCAGTCTTTTTCAACAAAAAATACAGCAACTGTTATCTACCTTTCATCACTGCTAAGAGTATCATTTTCAGCCTTTAAACTAAATTTTTGTTGAGCCTTGTAAGTTATATGGACTCAGCCTTTTTATAGTCCAATTTGAACATGTTGATATGAAGGAGAAAATCTAGTTAAGTTTCTTATTTCTCTTAGACAAAAATATAATTAAACTGTTGTAGTTTGTTAAGATTCTAAATTAACAGTTGACACTGACAATGAATATTTATTCAACAATAATTTTTCTAACCTGATATGGACAAAACTAGAATTTTCAACCAGCATGATTTCATTCAAGCAATTTTTCTGTAAATTTATAGAATTTGCAATTTTGGCAAAACTGAACTAGGGCAGTGGAATATCAGATCTTTAGGACACTGGGAAGAACTAAAGAATAATTACAGAATACTGGAAACCTGTTGTAAAAATATATGAATCTTATACCATAAAAGTCAGAGGTTTGCCCCTCTAGTGAAAACAAATCTCATTGTTTTCTACCAGCTCATGAAATGTGTAGTGTTTGGACATATTTTAGATCACAATTCCATTTGATTTCACTTTCACATAGTCCTTGAAATGCTACTGATTTGAACATGTGGAGCAATGGGAAACCTTATTTTTCAAAAGGGTAACCAATGAACAGAACAAGAAATTGCTTATTTGTAACTAGTTACTGAACAGCTCTTTGAATTCATACTGTATGAAATCTGTGTATGCAAACCAATGCTGCAGAAATTTTGGCAGAATGTCAATTTCCTGAAAAGCTAGATGTCCCAATTCTTGGACTATCACTGTGGTCCTAGGAAACCAAAACCAAGACCTGGAAAGTTGGTAGTTCATATGGATGTACAGATTGCCAGGTTACAGGTAAGCAATTTATTATTTCCATCATGATTTCTCTGCATCAGAAATATGGGAGAGTAGATAGAATGAGGTTCAATTACTATATCATGAACAATAAGGCAGCATTTCTAAACTCTGCTTTTAGTTTGAACATCTAGTTGGTTTTAGTTTACAAAATGGCTGGTATCAGGATAGGGGATACCACCGATGAATGCAGTCAACCTAACTGTTGCTCTAGTGGAAAAGGTATGAACACTGAGGTGATACTGGGAACTATACTGATAAGACAATGTAACAATAGTAAAGTAGCAACAATCTAATGACAAACATGGTAACAGGGTGTCCACAATTATGTCTTGTAAAATAAAAAGTCCTGTCCTGGCTAACATGGAAACCGGAAACTAGGCTATGTTAGTACAAAGTAGAATACAAAATTAAGAATGTGGCTGTAAGATAACCTTGTCTTCATGCCATGATATAGAGTGAGCCATTTCTAAAGATATATAATTCACTATCACATCATATAAATAGGTGTTAAAATTACCACTTTCGAAGATAAAAATAGAACAAATCATTACCTGAGGATTTGAAAGATGTGGCATTAGCACTACAGAAAAACTCCACTGAGCAGCAACTTTTGTTCAATCATACAATCATTTGTAGAAAAAATCAATTTTTAAAAAAAGATGATAATTCTAAAATCAAATCAATTGACTGTGATGAAACTGGTACTTTTCTTTTAACGGCAGGCCATTTGCTCTACAAAAATGGGATTGGATTGATACAATGCTGACTGAATCAAGGTGTAAATATGGGATGGGAGGAATTGTACTTGGCAGCAGTATGCATGAAGAATATCTACAGATAGTGGAAAATCAGCTGAACATGAACCAACCTTGTGATGCTATGCCTGCTATTTTTCTCCCACTCCCTCAAAAAAAGGAAATGCAACCCCAGGCACTATCAACAAAAATATAACGAAGAGTATGAAAATCACTCTTCTAAATGCTGCATCAGAATGTTCCAAGAACATTGTATCCAGTTTGGGGCACCATAATGTCCATTAACAAGCCACAGTACCTTTAAAGGAAAATAACTATTATAACCTAACTCTGAGGGTGGTCAAAAGTTAAAGACCAAAAGATAAAAAAATAGTCAATGAAAACTAATAAAGGGAATGAACCAAATAACTTAAAACATGGAATAAATATGGAAAACTCTGGAAGAACAATGATTTATTTATTACTAAAAGATGTTTCTTACAATGTTGCTATGTGATCTGGTTTTTAATAAGGGAAGACTTCCTGTGAAAACTGAGCTACAGAATGTTCCAGAGCAATACTAAGCCCATATTCCACATCTGTGATACAGAGGGATCATAAACATTTTTTGTTTTCATTGAGAAAGAAACTTTTATATTTTCCTAAAAATGTTGGGCATGCAGTAACAAGTAATCATGACAAGTGCAATGAATCCAGCTTTTTAAGCTTCACTATAAGATTTTTTTAAATGGAAGGCAAACGGAAGAGAAAGCACTAGTTTGAAATGCTTTTGTGGAAAGGACTCTACTGGACATATGATTTTGAGGAGTTTATTAAAGGAAAAGTGAAGCATCAGTTTTAAATTGTACAAAAGGAAAAAACCCTCATGTTGTAAATGTACAATTTACAGAATTACTACCAAAACCAATCAAGGAGACACATTAAAAAAAAACCCCTACTGACTGAAAACTAAACTGGAAACCCATTGGAGGTAACTTGCTTGAAAACAGCTTTTGTTTTACAGAATTCTGTAATGATCAATGACATTTCAGTTTTTCATCTAAGGGTGGTGGGGCGCAAGACTTGCCTATGTTGGGTTCAAACCAAGGACAGTATGATTCTGCCCATCAAACTGAAGGGCTATTTGCAATAATTTTTACCACTTTTTCAAGAGAACTTGCACTTTGTCCTGAAGCACCAGCCCAGTGACTTTAGCAACTTTAAAAAAATTTAAAAGCTACAGTAGAGGAATGGCTGAATTAGTAGGTCAAATGTTTTTGGTAATCGTAATTTTGAGACAACTACAAATATTAGAGGTAAAAGTCTCAACTGCTAAATGAAAGTAGCGTTATTTGATCTTAAAATTTTAAGTTTCAACAGATATGCATTAAATATAATTTAAATTCATTAAAAGACCTTTTAAAAAGAGAGAAGACTACAGTCGTTTTGCACTTGTTATATAAAAGCACTTCTACAGTGGATGTATCAAATATGAGTTAAGGTCGGCTTCTGAGTTTCTTACATTCAAATTCCCCCAAAAGAGGAAAAAAGGGGTTATTAATTTGGCCTCATTTTAACAGATGTTCTTATTAGCTGGAGCTACGCTCACAAGAAGTGAAGAAAAAATCCTTTAACTATATTAGCAGCTACCAGGAAGAATTGTAATATTTAAGCAGAATAAAAGACCAGATCACTGAACACCATGGAAAATTTCTTAGAACAATGATTCAGCTTATTACTTTTTGGATTGAACTGCTTAAAGATCATATAGTAATTACTCTTAATAACGCACAGTTAACACTGAGACTGTAGCTGTATTCCATTGTAAGCTTAAAATGTCACCATCTAAATACAATTTCTATGCAGCACATACAATAAATCTAATTGGCAAAATTAATTTACAAAAATAGCACAAAAGGATATTTACGGCATGGAAAGATAAACACTTCTCTATGGTACAGTTAAAATTGCTTTGAAAATGTAAGTGTCCTGTCCCGCTCCTGTCCCACCCGCACCCCCTTTTTCCCTTTGTGATTTATGCTTCATAAGAAAGTTGCTGCTTTTTGTACCTCAGGTCTGATGGGGAGTGAAATAGGTAGTAGAAACAGCAAATAGATTACTGTAGAACCACTGGTTTATTTTACTGAGAATATTTTATTTGCTGGTATAAGTTGCTAAAAATGCACAGAACAAGTACCAATAGAAAATGTGCTGTTTGTGTGTTCCCCTAGTGCTATATAAAATGAATGTTACACAGCATCTGTTGGAAAAGTGGCTTCATGGACATCTCTTATTCTTATGCCCCATTATAAATAAAAATAAATCTTCTCAGAAGTATAAAATCTGTTTTTTTTTTCTTTTCAGAATCTGACTTTTTGGCAGAGATGCACACATCTGACTTCTAACATCTTTTGTAAGACTGTTCCGCTCTCAATGGTCAGAGAAGATCTAGAAGTGTACCATACTGCTTGTCATATTCAGTGTGTTTAACAACACTTCTCCAACCAGGATGGCTTGCTGATTAGCATCGCTGCTGGTCAATGGCTGACAGGCATAAATTTAATAAAAATGGCTAGCTTCTAAAACATAAAAAGGCAAATGTTAAAACATTTTGAAGTTGTACAGCAGAAAAATAAAGTTAAAAAGTTTTGTTTTCATTCAATGTTTTCTGAAAACATATGTAGAACTGTATAGTCTTAATTTAAAAGCTCCTCCCTATCCAAGAAAAAAACCTGTATTAGGACTGTCAAGGACAGAGAAAATAAATGATTTGTAGGTCAGCCTTTCTGAGTTGACTGATTGGCCAATATTTGTTTCATTCAGAAGCTCTTCTTCTCTGTCATTACAAAAAGGAAATGACCTTAATCATTTGGTTAAAAATCAAACCAAATCACATCAAAATGTGGTTTTAATATTAGCTATCACAGTATATAGGCCTTGAGCTCTAAAGAACAGAGTTCCAAATTTGTATAATGTCTTCACCAGATTTTAGAACATTGGCATTCCAAATCCCTAAAAAATACAATGGAAAATAAGGTTAGGCTGTAGAAAATTATTCATTAAATCACAAATAATATTGTTCAAATGCTTACTGAATCATCTTCAATGATAGCTGCAGAATCAAAAAAATCTGGCCTCAATTCAGCTCTTTCCCGTCGGTTCCTTGAAGGAGGCTGTAAAAAAAGGTTTTGTCAGTTGAGTTTAGGCATATACATTTATATTTGTACTAATCCTTCATTTCAAACTAAAAGAGATGAAAGAAGTTGCGAGAATTAAAACCTATGATTTAATATTATAAGCTTTAGAGATTCCAAGGCTGAAGTAACATGAAAAACACCCATCTATATATTGGTTGACAGGCTCGTAAGAAAAATAATTGCTTCAACAATTATTTCTCAGTCACTTCCCATTATAGCAGGATACTTAGCCAGTACTGTTTATATGACTTTAAGTTTAGTAGTAGCCACATTATTAACAAAAAAAATGTAATGATAAAATTACTGACCAAATCAATAACCATGGTATCTTCAAATTCTTCATTCATATCCTCGAGCTGACCTCGGGAAGACATCATTACATCTTCAAAGATGGGTTCAGCATCATCCTCCATGAGACCCCGCCTTGTTGGGAGACAGAAGAAATACAAAAGATCAATAATGAATAACAAAGTCTGACATACCAGACTGTGTTCATTTAGTTATGCAAAGGGAAATTCCTTTCACTCCTTTCTTTTATGCTGGTTTTCAAATCTGTTGTAGAGGGTTTTTGACTTCCTGAAAAAGATCTAGCATGGGAAGATGTGTAGAAGGAAAACAGAAATCTCATCCACCAGCCGTGTTTATTCTGCTGAGAAACTACTGAACATAATACTCTTGAATACTTTTAAAAATATGAGTAGATATTGACTGCAGGACAATATTAGAAAGCTTGTTACTGTCACTGTCCCCGTAAGCTACTTTTGGTTTAGTGGTTAAGGTTCTGGATTGGAAACTGGGAGACTATAGGTTCTAGTCATCAATTATATATGAAAGAGGATGATTTGTGCCAGTCACATTGTCAGCCCAATCCACCTTACACAATTGTTGAATGGGTGTATTATATGCAGCCTTGAGCACAAATGCTTGTTCTCAAAAATTCCTGTATGTATTCGGGATGTTTTTTCATTTAAAGTACGACTCTACAAAATATTCTGAATATGTACTATTCATGCTTGATTATAACATGTTTAATGATTGAAATATTTTCAGCAACTGCAAACAGAATTTTCGTTACCGCTAATACAAAAAATTGAGATAAATCCAACTAAAACAGGTTTGGATTGTTCACTATAGACTTGATAAGTTAGCAGCTTCTAAAATAATGGTCATGTTGCTGTTACTGAAGAACTCAATATCAGAACCCAAACCTACTTTTTTCTGTTAAAAACTAAAGGGAAATTTAAAATATCTATAATCAATATACAAGAATTTTGGAATCAAGAATTGAAAACTGGTTCTTTTCAACCAATGGATTTAAGTTTTGAAGAGTGCTAATTTTATATTCTTTGATTTAAACCTGAAATTAATCCATCAAAATGTTGTTTTTTGTATCTAGTGGAAACACCTAGAATTATTCTTAAAGGATGGACTAATGATGATTTGTGTTAGCACTACAAGAAATTTGAGGTAATCATTGTAAGTCCAATTTTATTGTGGTCATGTTGTTCTTTACACTCTTTTTAAATAATGTTACAGTTGACAGAATTAATGAGAAAATTAGTTTTTAAAGACATGTATATTGTATTGAATTACATACCAATTATTTGAAATTTAACATGTTCAGAACAAAAATGACTTTTGCATGCTCTAACAATAGCAAAAAAATAATCCTTAGGAAATGGGAAAACTGTAATTCCCGATATAAAGGAATGGATTTTAGAGATGTGTGCTTTAGCATTTTTTAAAGAAAAGCATATATTTGGTTAATGAAAAAAATCTTTCATTACTTCTCCTTTTTGGAAGAAATTCTGAACAAATTTAGTCCACAATGAAAGCTTACTTTAAAGACTTACAATATCAGCTGAATTTGAGATAAAGTTGTAGTTAAAGGGTTTTTTTTTGTTCTTTATATATACTTTCTCATTGTGTAACATTAATGCTTTTGTATATGATAAATTAATTATTTTTATTTTGCATTTTTAATGTATATCTGAAAATGGATCCCTAAAAGTATTTGTTTTTTGTTTTTAAAAAAACACAAATATATTCCAGTTGTTTTATTCTACACATAATCTAGAATATTGTTGTTCTAGACATAAGTGTTTTGAATGTTCCATTCCATTTTGGTGTGCTGGGATTAGAAACTGTGTTGTGTCTTGTAAATGGGATATTTTTTAAATTATCCTATCAGGCTTAATGTAGAAGGAACTGCTATACCAGGGGATCTGAGGAGTTTCAGAACAAAGCAATAGGCATTTAAAGAACACATAGCAGAGAGAAGGAGATATTTGCAAAAGATGTTAGAAAAGGACTGATTGGAGAAACAGCTATGGAGAGGAAGTTGCTGCAACTTCTGGCCTTTATGCTAGACTAGAGTAGTAGTGACCATCTAAAAGAACTTGACTGCCTGACTCTAAAGTAGCCTTAGTAGCCTCAATCCCATTTTGTTTGTTCATTTACATTCATCTGAGTTTGATAATAATTTAATTAGCAAGGCAGAGATAAGGATTATTTCATCTCTTCCATTCTCTTGTTTTTAAAACCAGCCCCATTTTTGACCCCTAAAAAACCTACAAATCCCTTTTATCAAATAAGGTCTAATTGCTTAGCTAACATTAATAATTCATTCATTCAAGCAGTTTCAGAAGTATATTATGGTGGCGCTACATACAGACACAAATACATTAAGCAGAGCCTTTCTTTTTCTGCTGAAAGTTTCCTGCTCCTCCTGCATTGCCCAGCTAAATGCTAGGTAAGCACATTATCAAAATGATATTCCCCTTGACTAGTATTTGCTAGTCAAGGGAAAGATTTTAGTATTACACTTGATCTTCTTGCGGCAAGAGTGGTGATATCAGCCGGCACTGTGAAGAATGAATTAACAAAGTGCCCAAAGCCGGAGAAGTTCTTTTTCCCCCCAAAATGGCCTCTTACTGTGGAGGAAATAATGGATCAAAAGTTTTACATGTATGAAAGATCAAAAACAGACTTCTTCACTTGCCCTTTAAATATAATATCTAAACTCCTAGAGAAATTAGTTACTTTATCGGCGTATAACACGCACAGGCGTATAACACGCATCTTCATTTTAAGAGGGAAATTTCAGGAAAAAAATTAAATTTCTAAATAAAAACTTTGAAGCAAAATAAGGGTAGCTCAGAACTTTTTTTATTAATATTATTACCACTTATAAGGTAAATCAGTGGTCCCCAACCTTTTTGTACCAGGGACCGGTTTCAAGCAGAAAATTTTGCAAGGACCGGGGAGAGAGAGAGGAGGCTTCGCTCTCTCGCTGCTCCACCATCCAAGGAAGAAACTGCTTCAAAGAAGCGGGGGCTTTCCTGTCGCCGCAGCTATTCCGGCGCCCGCTTCACCCCCACTCCCACCCGCGCCGCGCTTCAATCCACAGTGTCCCATTCTGCCTGCCTGCCTGCCTGCCTGCCTTAGTTTCTGGTTGTTTGGGAGCAGCTTCGGCTGAGAATAATAACTATTCGCCTCTTTTACTCAGCCGAAGCTGTTCCGATTCAACCATTAACGAAGGCAGGCAGGCAGGCAGAACGGAGCACTGCGGGCGGGCGGGCGGGCGGACGGGGTGGGGGGGGGAGAAACGGGCGCTTCAGGGAAGCTGCGGCGACAGGAAAAGCCCCCACTTCTTTGAAGCAGTTTCTTCCTGTGCTGGTGGAGGAGCGAGAGAGCGACTGAGAGAGCTGACCCAGAGAGAAGGACAGGCTTCGGTTGCTTCCTCCCTCCCCTTCTTTCATTTGTGTCCTTGATCCCCGATCCCAGCAGCATTCACCGAAGGTGAAGAAAGCCGCCATTTTTTTAAAAAAATTCTTTGCGGCCCGGTAGAGAGTGCTCCACGGCCCGGTACCGGTCCGCGGCCCGGTGGTTGAGGACCCTGAGGTAAATAATGCAAAATAATGCCCTCTGCTCGCACCGCCCGGCCTCCGCCGCACCGCCCGGCCTCCGCTCGCACCGCTCGCACCGCCCGACCTCCGCTCGCACCGCCCGGCCTCCGCTGGCTTCTTAACATTATATCGGCGTATAACACGCATACATCATTTGCCCCCTATTTTCAGGGGGAAAAAAGTGCGTGTTATATGCCGATAAATACGGTATTTAGCTTCATGAAGTTCTGCGCTACAAATTTCTAATGAGAGTTAGAATTGTTCAGATCCTTGAAGCTGTAAAGGCTTATTCTTAATTCTGCTTATTTCACATTCAAAACATTTAGGGGATTTTTTTTTTTATTTAGTTGGGGGTGTGGTATCTTGTTGGAACTCAGAATACAGTTTCCATTATATGCACATCCTAACTTAAAAGTTCTATTTGCACTGCAATTTAGAGACTTGCTTTGATATTTAAAACAAAGTTAAAACTTTGTTTTAAATAAATACTTTGTATTATAAATACTTTGTATTTTTATATTTTAAACTTTATTTTTATAAATACTTGTAATCATATTTAGATAAATACTTTGTTCCAAAGATGCAGATATTTCATAATTTTGGCTATGACTTCAAGGTATTTTAGACAATCCAAAAATATACAGTACATATTAGAGAAACTTTTATCCACTAATTGTTAAAATAATTTGACACTTAAATGTATTCCTGACTCCTACTGAATACTTACACTGTATGTCTCACACCACTTCTTCCTTTCATGTAGTTCATTCCCGTCCTGTCCTTTCGACTTAAATCTTCCAATTTCTGCTGACCCAACCAAGATATTTGCATCTGAGGACTTAAGAGTGAATTTGGAAAATCATAATATGAACATTTACATTACTTTGTTACCGCACAATGAAAAACTATTCAGCTGGTTCAGAATCAGGGACCTTATACTTAAATCCTTATGCTTGTAACTCACTGAATAATGTTGACATCTCTTAAACTAAACAAATCACTATATTATTTTAATTATTTGAGAGTAAGTAGGGAGGAGAACCAAGTGCTCCTTTGGGATAACAGACTGGGTATAGTAATCTAATGAGCTAAGTGTAAATACTGAAATCTGCTAATTTTTATCATCACTAAATATTAAGCAATTTGTCTGAATTTGTCATCTGGGAATTGGTGATAGTTTTTTGAAAGTTCTGTGAATATACAGATATACAATATTTGCACTTGTACAATTTCTTTTTTGGAAATTTTTAGAGTTTAAGGACTGTTTTGGCAGGACTTCTGCTGCCATCAGTGGTGGGATTCAATTTTTTTTACTACCGGTTCTGTGGGCATGGCTGTGGCTGTGGCAGGGGAAGGATACTGTAAAATCTCCAGTCAGAGGTGGGATTTGCCGGTTCTCTGAACTACTCAAAATTTCCGCTACCAGTTCTCCAGAACTGGTCAGAACCTGCTGAATACCACCTCTGGCTGCCATGTAATATACATAAAGACATGGCTTACTCCTCATGTCTTTGACCATCTTTGGTGGTGGTTCCTTTGACCATTGTAGTGGATCTTCCCCCAGATCCTTCTCCAGATGCGAGTTCAGAGAAAGAGGGCAAGTTTGAGTCTGCAGAGGAAATTGTGGAGCCGAGTATTGGTCAGGATCAGGGTTCAGAGAATGCTACCCTGGTAAAGCAGCCTCAGCTGGGTCGATGGGACAAGAAACAGGCCGAGGCCCAGCGAGGTGAGCCGCAGCAAGTTGGCCAGAAAGCTCCATACCTCCTCCTGATCCAAGAACACATAGAGCAGAGAGGAGACAGGCACAACACTGGTCAACTAGCCTGACTATTCATGAGGAGACAACCTCACCTCTCATGAAGGGCTGCACTGGCATTGTCTATTCAACTCCGCCCTGAGGATTTGAGTGTTGCTGGACTAATGTGTCCAGTTCTGTGCCTTTTGTGTTTGTGCTGTGAATCCTGGTCTGTCTGACTCCTGCACTGCTTTCCTGGACTCTGGAGTTCCCTTGGATTAGGTTATCTAGTGACTCCTGCTGTACAAAGCTTGGAATTCAGACCTCCACAACAGGAGTGCTTTCCAAGGATCTGTTTGCAGGGTTTGAATAAACACCTGCCATATGTGTGTCAGAGTGGGGCAGCACAACCACCAAGGTGATTCCACAAATAAGAAATCACATGAATTGGGGGGAGGGATTAAAAAAGGCAGTTCACAAATGACCATTCCAAGGTAGGAATTAAGAGATAGATAACCAACTACTCAACTGGAATGCTGACACTCTTCTTTATAATAATCCTGGGAATCATCCATACAAGTTAATAACAAGGTTATTACTTTGGAAGTGGATTCAGGTTATGATAAAATCAAGAAAGCACGGGACCATTGTTTTTAGATTGTATGTCCAATTGATAACATTTAATAAATATCTTACTTTGACCTAGGTTGCTGCTATAAATATTTCCTCAAAGTAATGTGATTAAGAACTGCAATCCAAATGTATATATACTTCTTAATAGCATGCCCTTGCATATTTCAAAATCAGAATGCACATGCTAGCTGGCAACAGAAGACAATTGTATTAATTACCCACTTAGAGAATCTTTGGAAGAAAACCAGTCTTTGTGAAGCTTGTCATACAATATAAATCTGTCCCTATATTCAAAAGATATTTGGGTTATGCAAGACCTGTTCCAAAATAATAAATGATTTAGAAAAGAGTTATCAAAAGTATAAACTCCTCATTCAAAAGAAATTAAGAAATTATCATGGGTGAGAAGGATGGGTAAGAGGAGGAGTAATCTTGTCTCCTGAAATGTCAAACAGGGAAAACCATATCTGAATGCTGCAAGTTCTCTGTCTTAGTTTCTTGTTGGAAGTTATGATTCCTAGGAATACAGTCTTTGACATAAATAGGTGTGACTCAAAATTGAGGGGCTTTTTAATTGGCACTGAAAGTACTAAAAATGAGGTCCATAAAAGCACTGGCTGTCCAAATGCTTAACTGTAGGATGCAAAAAACAAAAAAACAAAAATGGAAACCTATTAACTGGTGCATGAAAAGTAGCAATATTCTCATAACGTCAATCCTGATAATGATGAAATAAGGTTTTTATAATGCTTATGAAGAATGAAAAACCATATGAATCACAGCAAATAAGAACTGTTTCCATGTAAGCATTCTGTGTGGATTGCCTACTGATCAAAATCCACATTTGTTCTATTTTATCCCAATGCCATTAGATTTTCCTGGCAGACAGGTTGAATGTGGTGAGATCTGGATTACAAAATTAGAATAAAATTTGGCTTGATAAGAGATTGGGAATAACTGGGAGATGCTGGTAATGATGTTGGGACAGACCTATTATGGAAGTAAACCAGGGTAGGCATAGCCACTGTGAAGAATGAGGATATTTACTTCAATCAATTTTGACAATATATAACTAGGAGAAAAAATGGAAGAAGTTAGAATTGCCTTTCCACTTTTACAGAAATATATCTGGTAGAGAATGTATACCATAAACATCTCTACTGCTGTACTTAATCCAATGGTGATTGTGTTTAAAAACATGAACTATGGGGTGAAACTATGAGATTACCTCTTCAACTGCTACTTCTGCTGACTGCCAGCTGCCAGCAATTCGGCAGTTCTATTCTTAACCGGCTCAAGGTTAACTCAACCTTCTATTCTTCTGAGGTCAATAAAGTGAGGACCCAGTTGGTTGGGGACAACATGCTGACTCTGTAAACCACTTAGAGAGGGCTGTAAAGCATTGTGAAGTGGTATGTAAATCTAAGTGCTATTGCTATTATAGGCATCCACAATGGACTTTCAACTGGAATGGGAGAAATTTAATGGAAGGACAACACAAGAGGATGGATGGGAGTATAAAGGTTATACTAGAGTCTCTTTAGAATATATCTTATGAATGAGGCTGTGTGGAATGTCTAGCCAAATAGGAGGGAACATTTTGGTGAATTTAGTGACCGACACCGGGCCATAGCATGCCAGAAACTGGGCCATGCGAACAAGCAGAGCCCGATCTGTGTGATGCAGGCAGCATGTGAAATAACGTCTCCTCTGGTTCACAGAAAACCTCTCTCCGGTCCCTGTTGCCCAAAACGTTGGGAGCTGCTGCACTAAATATTCTGCTTGTAAAGATACAAATCTACCTATGTAGCAGTGGTTTAAACTTTTGTAGTTTATGCAGAGGACGATCAATGTTTTCATTAAAGAAATCATCAACCTCAAATGGAAGAGCTTCGTACTAGCCTCTTGTTTTAATCATGAAGGTTGGAACTACATGACTCCAAAGGGCTATGATTACTGACATCCTCACTCTGACTTTCATGTCTAACTGTATTAATTCGTTGCTTCCTAGTATGATTTGATTTCTTATTGTACCTATGACTATTATTAAGTGTTGTACCTGATGATTCTTGACTCTTGACGAATGTATCTTTTCTTTTATGTACACTGAAAGCATTTGCATCAAGACAAATTCCTTGGGTGTCCAATCAATACTTGGCCAATAAAGAATTCTGTTCTGTTCTGTTCTGTTCTGTTCTATTCTACTGTTGTGGCCCGCCAGCAGAGTTGGCAGCAAACTCAGACAGTGAGGAGGTTAGGGAGAAACATGGGCCAGTCCTGGAGTCTGGGGAAGCCTCTGCGTTGGAGGCAGAGATGGGACCAGGGCTGTCATCTGCCTTTGGAGTTGGAGATCAGTGGGGCAGAAGAACAGCTGAAGCCTGTTCTTGATGTGCGCATGTGCAGAGCTATCAGGAGAAGAGAACAGCTAAGGAACAAGGGTCAACTCGGAAGTAAAGGTACAGATGGACGGTGAATGGTCCCTCCCAAAGGGAATAAATAGGAGTGAAAAGGAAATGGTGTTTGCAGGAGACAATTAGTTTGTTTAATGAGTGTGAAGATTTGTTTGTGACTCACAGAGACTCACTAAGTATTTCCTTGTACAGCGTTGCACTTGGAAGGTATCAGCCTGGCAATTCTCCAAGCCTGATAAGGCCTGATAAGGTCTGTGGTTGCAATTCACCCTTGAAGACTGTTTGCCAGGACTTTGCTGGATGGAAATGATAGGAATTCACATTTGCCAAATAAAAAGGGGTTTTGTCAGGACAAGAAGTCTGTTTTGTGATTTTGTGAAGACTAAGTCAGAACAGCTTGGCCACTGCAGGCCTAAGGCAAAAATATATGGACAATTTCTCTGCTATCATCTAGCAACTACAAAAAATAATAATCAATTTTTCCCTAGGAAAGTGCTGGTACTTGGCCAATTACAATTAGTAATTTTTATCTGTGCAATATGTCAATCTCATTATCCCCATTCTATCTCCTCCTTATTTACAGACATTGTGAGGTTTTCTTGGGATTTTGCTAGCTCCATAATACTGGAATTTGCTAACACATGAGGGATCAAATATTTACACTGATCCCTAACATGATGAAAAGTTTCAGTGACACAGAGATGATTCATTAAACATTACCAACTTAAAAGTGCAGGCATGATAAGCTTATAAAACAAAATCCTGCAATTCCTGGTTACCTATAGCCATAGTTGAATTCATATATTCACTTACTAGAGAAGGTGTAAAGGCACCTTTTAAAACAAAGTATGAGATGTCAGATTCATAATCACTCTCATTAAAGAATTTTTAGGAATTGATACCAGTAGCTAGGTGAGAAATATTCTTATGGAGACAGGAAATTAAGATAGCTGTGAGCATGTATGGAAAAATCTGTCTTCGATTCAGCTTTAGAATACATTCTAGAATACAGGTGACATATGGAAGAGATATGGTCTTATCCCAGTCTGGGCCACCTCTTGTTGGGTGAGAGACTAATGTAGAAAGAAATATGGCAACTATGATATTAACAAGTAGCACTGATTGGTTGTTGTTGTTGTGTCCAACGCTTCGGACCTCAACCTCATAGACCATAGCATGCCAGGCTCCCGTATCCTCCCGTCTCCTGGAATTAATTACAATGCAAAGAAAGGTTGTTTCTTTTCTTTTAGTAGCCTTAAAGGTAATAGTAGGTACCAGTAGCTATAAGGATATGCTTTCAACTATAGGTGTGTCTGGAAAATGAAGTGATATCTAATTGCTTCAGAGGATCTCATTAACCTAAATCATATACTCTAGTTTTATGTATTAAAACAGCGGTCCCCAACAGATTGGGGACCCCTATTTGAAAACACTCTGAACTTCACAGAATGACTGCATTTGAATAATTACACTTTCCTAAATCTAAGATATTTTTGTTGAAATCTTAATTTCACTAGTATTTTAACATTAATTTCCTATTATTGCAGAAATATTTCATTAGTACATACTTGTTTAAAAAATCTTGCTCAGATCCAGGTTCTGATTCATGCTCTGGTATTTGCTCCCCAATTTGTCGAGTGTTTTCTCTCAACACTGTTGATGTGAGCTGAGGTGTCTGTAGAGCACCTGGAGTCTGGATGCTGTCATTTCTATTCAGCCACGAGCCTTCAATATTCTCATCTGATATATAACAATAAATTATTATAGTAAGCAGTGATTTTGTGCAGCTATGTGGCTAACAGTATATAGATTGGACAGATTTTTTTAAAAAAAGTCAAAATATATTTTTTTAATTTTATTTAACATTAAGATGAATTTATGTAGCACCTTTTCCAGATTTTATTCCAATATACACGTCAACCTTAATTTATTATTGGTTAATTAAAGCAAGCAACTAAAGCAAGCAACTAATGAAATGCAATTCCAACAGGAAAAAGTAGTCTAAATTAGGGGTCGCCAACTTTTGGGACCTCAGGGACTACCAAACTCATAATTTTAAATCCGGGGACCACTAATATGAATTTTGACTGACGGTGGCTGAGAGAGAGAGATCTGATCTAACCTTCCTTCTTCCCTCCCTCCCTCCCTCCCTCCCTCTCTCTCTCACACACACACACAGAGGCAGGGGTGGGATTCAAATTTCTTAACAGCCAGTTCTGTAGGTGTGGCCTAATTTGTGGGTGTGGTTTGGTCATGTGACTGGCTGAGCATGGCTTGTATGTAGATATTATAAATATTTATATAAATATGAATTTTTTATAAAAAAAGAGCAACTTTTACCCAAAATCAGGCAAAGCAGGCAGGCTGATTGAGTTGCTCATAGAATCATTCAGAGATCTATCTATCTCCAGTCAGCTACCTGAGTCTGTCACATAAAATTTCCTTGCAAGCAAACTCATAAAATTTGCTTGCAAGCAAACTCACAAAATTAATACACAACACACCATGTATGTAAATATTGATTTTTTAAATAAAAAATAACAACTTTTACCCAAAATCAGGCAAAGCAGGCAGGCAGATTGAGTTGCTCACAGATTTATCCAGAGATCTATCATCCTGCCATTGGCTACCTGCACTGAATAATAGAAGCTTCAGTCCTAAGCAAGGTTCGGCTCTGCTTAAAAGCAGAGCCGAAGATCTAAAGATTATCTAGAAAGCAAGAAATCCAACAGTTTCCTGCTTTCTAGATAATCTAAATCTCCTGGCACAGCAAAACAGTTGATGGTCAGAAAAAGGAAAAATACCAATTTAGCAGACAAGTTTGCCGGGTAAGGAGTGAGTGGGCAGAGAGGGTTCCCGCGAGCCATGTGGGCAGCACAGCCTTCTGTTCCTGCACAACCTGGATTAATTACTTTGGGGAGGTGCTCTGGGGGTGCAGACCACCAAAATTTTCTCACGGACCACCAGTGGGTTGGCAAACGCTGGTCTAAATCATCATCTATTTGAAGACTTATTAAATATAATGCAGCATACACACACACACACACACACACACACACACACACACACACACAGAGTGCATTCAGTAAGTATTCAGACCACCTTCACTTTTGTCAATTTTGTTATGCTGCAGCCTGATTCTACAGTTGTTGAAATTCATTTGTTTCCTCATTAATCTACTCAGCACCACAGAATTTCAGAAATGGGGGGAGGAGGTTCTGAACTTTCTGAATGCACTGCAGGTGTGGGTATGTATGTATATACAGTATCTCACGGAAGTGAGTACACCCCCTCACATTTTGTAAATATTTAAGTATACCTTTTTATGTGACAACACTGAAGAAATAACACTTGGCTACAATGTAAAGTAGTAAGTATACAGCTTGTATGAAGTGTAAATGTGCTGTCCCCTCAAAATAACACAATACACAGCCATTAATGTGTAAATCCCTGGCAACAAAAGTGAGTACACCCCAAAGTGATAATGTCCAAATTGAGCCCAAGTAGCCGTTTTCCCTCCTTGGTGGCATGTTACTCATTAGTGTTACAAGGTCTCAGGTGTGAAGGGGGAACAGGTGTGTTAAATTTGGTGTTATTGCTCTCATTCTCTTATACTGGTCACTGGAAGTTCAACATGGCACCTCATGGCAATGAACTCTGAGGATCTGAAAAAAATGAATTGTTGCTCTACATAAAGATGGCCTAGTCCCATGATGTCAAACCTATGGCATGTGTGCCACAAGTGGCATGCAGAGCCATTTGTGCCCGCATGCAAGCCACAGGCAAACTTACCTCACTGCGCATGCGCGTGCCTCACAGCTGTTTTTTTTGCTGGTTTCAAGCCTTTTTCGGCCTCCCAGAGGCTTGGAAAAAGCCTCTGCAAGGCTTTTCAGGCCGAATAGCCTGTTTCGTCAAACCAGCTAAAAAATCAGCTGTGAGGCGCAGTGCAGGTAAGGGGGTGGTGGTGGTGAGATTGTACATGCATGCGTAAGGGGTGTGGGGGGGCGCATTGCATTCTTGGTGCTGGCACGTGAGTGCGTGTGCGCTAACACATGCAAAATTTTTGGCACAGGAGCCCAAAAAGGTTAGCCACCACTGGCCTAGGCTATAAGAAGATTGCCAAGACCCTGAAACTGAGCTGCATCATGATGGCCAAGACCATACAGAGGTTTAACAGGACAGATTCCACTCAGAACAGGCCTCGCCATGGTCGATCAAAGAAGCTGAGTGTCGTATCCAGAGGTTGGCTTTGGGAAATAGACGTATGAGTGCTGCCAGCATTGCTGCAGAGGTTGAAGGGGGGTGGGAGGTCAGCCTGTCAGTGCTCAGACCATATGCCACACACTGCATCAAATTGGTCTGCAGGGCTGTCATCCCAGAAGGAAGCCTCTTTTAAAGATGATGCACAAGAAAGCCCGCAAACGCTTTGCTGCAGACAAGCAGACTTATGGACATGGATTTCTGGAACCATGTCCTGTGGTCCGATGAGACCAAGATAAATTTATTTGGTTCAGATGGTGTCAAATGTGTGTGGCGGCAACCAGGCGAGGAGTACAAAGACAAGTGTGTCTTGCCTACAATCAAGCAGGGTGGTGGGAATGTCCTGCTCTGGAGCTGCATGAGTGCTGCTGGCACTGGGGAGCTACAGTTCATTGAGGGAACCATGAATGCCAACATGTACTGTGACATACTGAAGCAAAACATGATACCCTCCCTTCAGAGACTGGGCCGCAGGGCAATATTCCAACATGATAACAACTCCAAACACACTTCCAAAACAACCACTGCCTTGCTAAAGAAGCTGAGGGTAAGGGTGATGGACTGGCCAAGCATGTCTCCAGACCTAAACCCTATTGAACATCTGTGGGGCACCCTGAAGGTGGAGGTGTGCAAAGTCTCTAACATCCACCAGCTCTGTGACATTATCATGGAGGAGTGGAAGAGTACTCCAGTGGCAACCTGTGAAGCTCTGGTGAACTCTATGCCCTAGAGGGGTAAGGCAGTGTTGGAACATAATGGTGGCCACACAAAATATTGACACTTTCGGGCCCCATTTGGACATTATTGAGTCTGTCATCTGCACCTCTATAACTGTCTGGTTTGGTTCTGCAACTCAACAAGACAGACACAGACTTCAGAGGATAATTAGGACTGCAAAAAATAATTACTACCAACCTGCCTTCCACTGAGGACCTGTATACTGCATGAGTCAAAAAGAGGGCTGTGAAAATATTTACAGACCCCTCACATCCCAACTCCTATCCTCAAAACGACGGTATAGAGCACTGCACACCAGAACAACTAGACACAAGAACAGTTTCCCCCCGAATGTCATCACTCTGCTAAACAAATAATTAACTTAACACTGTCAAACTATTTACTAAGTCTGTATTACTATTAGTATTACTATTAATCCTCCCATCCTTCCCTTTACCCATCTCCTCCCACTTATGACTGTAACCTTGTTGCTTGTATCCTTATGATTTATATGGACTGCTTCCTCGTATGATTTGATTGCTTATTGTACCCTATGATCACACCTGACCAATAAAGAATTCAATTCAATTCAATTCAATTCAATTCTCACCTCACTTAGGGGTGTACTCACTTTTGTTGCCAGCAGTTTAGACATTAATGGCTGTGTGTTGCGTTATTTTGAGGGGACGCACATTTACAGTTATACAAGCTGTATACTTACTACTTTACATTGTAAACAAGTGTCATTTCTTCAGTGTTGTCACATGAAAAGATATACTTAAATATTTACAAAATGTGAGGGGGTGTATTCACTTCTGTGAGATATTGTATATACAAGGCTAGAAAAGAATGAAGAATAAACGTTACTTGTACTAAGGTTTTCTTTTCTTTTCCAATTTTAATTGTTTTTGCTTCTTACTCCTTTTCCATATTCAGTATTACAGTTCGTGCTGAAAGGCAATATCTTAATGTATCTTCTGCATAATTTAAGTGCAAAGGACTCCTAAGATCACAAACCTGTCTATAGTCTTTGACTTGCAACCATTTGTTTAGTGACTGTTCAAAGCTACAACGGCACTGAAAAAAAATGAATTGTGACACATTTATGACCGTTGCAGCATCTCCATGCTCACATGATGAAAATTCAGAGGCTTAGCAGCTGGCTCATATTTAGGATGGCTGAAGTGTCCCAGGATCACAAGATCATCTTTTGCGACCTTCTAACAAGCAAAGTCAATAGGGGAGCCAGACTCACGTTTCAACAGTTACTAGCTTAACAGCTGCAATGATTCACTTAACAACTGGGGCAAGAAAGATCGTAAATTGGTGCAAAACTCACTTAACAACCATCTCAGTTAGCAACAGAAATTTTAGGCTCAATTATGGTCATAAGTCAAGGACTACCTGTATTGCTTTATTTCTGTCTGAGGAAAGCATTAATGAAATATTTCACTGTGTTGTTAGATATACTGGTTGAAAAACAAATGTTAGCTTAATTTTCAGAAACCATTTGAACCAAATAAAATCATGAATAAGACATATTATTATTTAACATTCTGACTACAATACATAATCTTTAAAGCCACATTTACCTTCAACTCTTTTTTTATGAAGTGGAGGTCGGCCTTTCTTATTCCGGACAGAAGAAGTTTTGCTACTGCTGCTTCCACTATTCACAGACATCCTATCGTCCTCACCACCTGTCACTAATGAATTTCTATAGGAAATCAATGGGAGCCATACATCTTCCCTCCTTTCCATCATTTGTTCTGTTAGGAATTTCTCCAAATACGTGTGACTGGATTGGATAAGAGAAAGAAAGAGTATAAACAAATGACTAAAATAGCTATCTATACTATAGCTACAATGTAACTTCTATTTTAAATAGTTACTAGTTCCTTACATCTATAATCTATAGTCCTGATTTAAGAGTTAGATCTGCTCTGATTTTCTAGGGGGCTAACAATATAACCGGGAGGGGGGGGGTTTTGGAGGGGGGGGGAGGGGGGAGGGGAGGGGGTTGGGGCGGGGCCGTCCCCCCCCGCCCTGCGGGTGGGTGGGGGGGGAAAACGGCGGGGGGGCGGGCGGGGGGGGGGGGGGGGGGGGGGGGGGGGGCGGGGAGGAGGAGGCGCCCCCGCCTCCCCTTGGAAAAGGACCTCAATTATTTGTGGATAAAAATATATTCCTCAGACACTACATATTTGGCATTTATTTTCAGAGCTAATACAATAGCAGCTTAGCGAAACGTATTAACTTACATAAGAATTGATTGAATAAAACTATTAAATAATCAAGGAAACTGAAATTAAATGGACATGTATGTATTAAAAGATTTATTGCAGAATAACACTCTAAAGTCTTCAGAACACAATTGCAAAGGACTCTGTTTTAAGACCAAAGAAGTGAAAGCTCCGATTTTTTAAAAAAAGTCCTCCAGGTCTTTTTTTAACTCAACAAATTAAAAGGGGATAACTGTATGAGAAAATAACTTCACACATATTGCATTGTAGGCTCTCAAAGCATAAAGTGAATTTAAATCAGTAAATAGTGTTATGATATAATAAGGAATATCACATATGTTTCTATTTTTTGAGGGGGAGGAGAGGGAATGAAAAATAAATTGCAGAAATTTTACATCTATATTCAGACTAACATGAAAAGTGCTCTGGAAAATACATTTTTCTCAGCAGTCAGACAGTGACTTTATATACTCTTTTCCTATATGTCTGAAGAAATTATAACAATAGAAATTATAACAAGCACAATTATTTTCTTTAATAATTATTGTTTTTTATGTCTAGATTTATTTATTTATTATATGTATATGACTGCCCATCTCACAAATGAGTCTGGCCAGCGTACAACAGATTTATTGAATGCTACAAGGCTTGACAAAACCATATGTGAAAATGTTTTTTTTTTAAAAAATACATTTTCTATCTAAACATCTACAAATGATTTTGTTTTCTTTGTAAGATTTTTTTTTGTAGCAACTATTTTTGACACAAAGTATACAACACACATAACAGACTAAATATATGCAAAATTTATAATGTAAATAATGTTTTTCTTATGTTAATAACCCCATGTCTTAAGTCCTTAGCAAAAGGTTTTTTTCTTGCCAATACATATTTATTGGAAAGATGGCTTTTCTCAATGGTGACGTGATATCTATCAAATGCCCTCTATGTTAAAATATTTATTGGCTATGATGCAATAACTTCAGTGCTAGGATAAATATTTTAAAATTTCCAAGACATGTTAAAAGCCAATGTAGTCTGTTCTGATGTTTTTATGCTTTGTTTTGTTTGAACTTGTTTCCAATTTTAAATTGACTATTTTTATGCCTCCTGCATATTACTCAGAAGTTTTAGGATGATGGTGGATTAAAAAAAAATATTATGCACTCCCATAAACAGATTGGCTTTCTCAGTCTGGTGAAGGAAATTAAGCAAAATAACATGGATTCAACCCAAACACTTGAAGGAACGTTGAAGTCTATTCATGTAATATAATATTTTCCCCCTTTCCCAACTCTTTAGAGCTTAAATTCTTGTCTTCTACACTGAGTACGTGATTATTACAGTGGGGAAGAGAAACTGCTGAAGGAAGCATTCCTACCCATAAATTAACTCAGTTTGATTCTACTTCTCATTACAAATATCTATCTCAGAAATGTTAAATTTTCCTATCTGAATGTATATGCTAGACTACAATAAAGCCTACCTCCTCTCTAGTGGCAAAAGATATATAAATGTTCAGAGAATGAAAATTGGAGGTTAGAATATGGTAAAATAATCAGTGAGATTTTGCTCTGAAAATATCAGAATTGTATCAATTTAAAAGACAATGATGCCAACGCTTTCTTAAATAAATTTATAAAAATTGTAATTAGATATAGTATTAAACCAGACTTTTTACTTCACATACCACTTACAATCAGCAAAATGTATTACTTACACAGTTTTCTTGTCCTGTCGTAATAATTTAGATGAAAATTCACTAAGTACTTCCAGGAAAGCAAGGTTAGGAGGTGGATATTCCTGTCCTTTTTGATTTTGATATTTAAATGCAAATTCTATGCCATCTCTGTAATGAGATATCAAGAACTAAATAACTGTGTCAAATGTTATAAACTATATATAAACTTCAAATAAAATATCAGGTGTAGTGAAAAAGAAAGGATGATTCAATGCATCACTATCCATATTCAGTATAACATCTTTACATTTCTTAACATGCTACTATAAAGACCCAGAGAGCTTCAAGATCTGAATGGATTTTTAAATTATATGTCAAAAAGTTAAGATATTATGAAGCAAACAAACAAATGGTTGTTTTCAATATTAGAAATGTGGTGTGACCACAGATTTATAATTCTGGACAAATATCTGTGCTAGGTTTCGCTTGATAAATGGTTTTCCACAGATAGAAACAAACAGACTATTCAACATTATTTTTGTGGTTAAATGGTTAAATTACATGTTTAAATATCGGGGGGAAATTATTTTCATTTCATGTAATATGTATTTTCACTGTATCCTCTTCCTGTTTTTGGTTTTTTCTTTTTTAACTTTTTTTACAACTTTTCTTTTTATATATTAAAACAATTTTAAAACATTTATTACTTATACTAGAGGTCATACACATAGTGATAAATAATATGTAGTGATTGCCATTTATGAATCATTTCTTCAAATTGCTTAGAACAAATGTAATGCAATATAGAATGCTGTTTAGAAAATGTGACTAATATTTAAACAATCAACTTTTATAACTATTTATTACAAAAGCCTAATTATTCTCTTAAGTACCAATGCTACCCTTCTCTTCTCTGTCTGTCTGTCTGTCTTTCTGTCTCTCTCTCTCTCTCTCTCTCACACACACACACACACTCAATAAAACAACCAGACATATTTATACTCTATTTTAAAAAAGGCATTACTTGACTTCAACACATTCGTTGCCACTCACTTGTGTAACGTGGCTACGGCTTCTCTCGTCTTTATCTGGTCCAGACCAAAGGTAAGAGCAAAACGACGGGCCAGCTCCTTAATACCACTGACATGGGCAGATGTCCTATCCAAGTTAGGACCTTGCTCTTGAACAAGCTCATTAAATAGCTGCAGAAAGAACTGAAAGTTCAAATCTTTACAAATATAGTGGCACATTCTCTATCAATATATAGGGCTTAGAGCTGTGGTTTCCAACAGATCTTACAAAAGAAACAAATGAATAATGTAAACTATCTGATAAACTTACCATATATATGTATAGTCTACCCTTTTATGTGGAGATTACTGTGCAGGGCAGACCATTATAATGTTTGATTGCATTAGCTAATCAAAGCAAAAACTTTAGATTTTAGATTTCTTTTAATTGTTAGCTTAATCTTACTCTTTAGCTTTCAGGTATTTTCTCAACATCATTTGTAAAATATGGACATACATTAATGTAAATGTTTATTAAGAAGACTTGGATTGCCTTTGTTTTGTTAGAGGAGCTTCTCTCCCTTTTTTCTCTGATTCAATTATACTCAGCAAAGGGATTCTGTCATACTACCAAGTCAGAAGTACTTCTGACTTTATCCCCTATGTGAAAGAGTATTAATAACTCTACTTGTAATATCTTTTTTCTCAAATTTCTTTAAAAAAGAAAAAAATGGGAGATCTTTATCTAAGCTTGCAATGCAACAAGTTTTTAACTCATAACCCTGACCTAAGTACTGTATAATAAAATTACTGAAATTCATACTAATTATGTATACTGAAGATAATAGTTGTAGCACACAGTTTTTCTATTTTAACTGTATTGTATGAATTGTACAGCCTTTTTGTTCACATATATTTTGTCAAAAATGATTAATTAAATTAATGTATTCTGAATGAGAAGAATAAAGTGATTAAGATGCTGGGCTAACATTGGAAAGATCCAGGTTATAGTTTAGTTCTAGGTGATATTGGGCCAGTCTTTCTTAGTCGAGCCTACCTCATGGGGTGGTTGTTATGGAGAAAAATAACAGAATGTTGCCTTGAGCTCCTATAAGGAACGGGGTGCTATAAATTATCAAATAAATAAAATAATTTTATGATGCAGTCCGGAACTGATCACAGATGACAATTTTTGACTGTTCCAGATTATCCAAATCAGAGATTCTGTAATAGTTGATAAATATTCATATTAAACTCTATCCTATGGTCACATGATAGCAACAGAATATTCAAATATATGAAAAATGTTATTTGTATAGAAGACACATTTAAGAATTAGTGGGGGCTAAAGATTTTTACCTGTTGTAAACTGAGAATGAGAGTTTTTGCACATTGAATTTTATCGATTTGTCTTGTTTTACTCAATGTCTCCTTAATGATATCGCCATAGTCGTTGTAGTACTAAAAGCAAGAAAAGAGCACATTTTAATTAACAATGCATTTAATTTTTATTGATCTTTTTCTTAATCAACCTTTGATGTGTGGTTTTAGATTGTCTTACCTACTGTAATAAATCATCCCTCCTAGAATTAATTAACTAGAATTAATAAATGCTAATTTCGAATAGTGTTAAGCTGAATAGTTTTATACTGCCAACTGAATTTCTCTTTGTACATAAGAAGAAGATTCCTCCCTACTTAGTTTAGCCTTGAATACTTTATCTTATTTTGTTTGAGAGGATCTCTTCAACACCCAGCAGACTTAAGTAAATGGAGGTTCATTTAAAAATGCATGCCTAACTTTTCACCAAAATGAAGTTAGCCTTAGAAATATCCATATATTATGGCAAATCTGATTTATTAGGACAAAGTAACAGAGCACAGAATCATACCTTCATGTAATGCTTGAAGATATCGGCTGCTGCATGCATATCTACAATATCATAAATTATAAGTTTGCTAAAGGCAGCCAAAAGATTCCTTCTCTTGTGTAAAGCTTCGATTTTATTAGCTTCATCTTCTTCATCTCCCTCTAAACAATAAATGAAATGAAATACAGTTGCTTTTTAATGTCATTATTTCTCATTTACCTAATTGATACATTCTACAGTTCTCTAAAATATGATGGGATAGTTATGTTGTGATAGTTACTAACTAGCAACAAGAGAAAGTTATTAAAAAATAACGTACCGGAGTGTTTCTGGTCAAGATTTGATTTGCAGAATTCTTTCTAGATACTCAATTACATTTAGTCTCCCTGCCCCCTTTCCTCCCTTTGCTCCTGAAACTACAGGTAGGCCTCAAGGTACGACTCTTAATGGAGCCTGCCCATTCCATTCATAAGTAAAAAAAAAATCATCAAATGAATCAGACTCAATTTTACAAATTTTTAAAATCAAATTCATAAACTGAATCAAATGGCTCATTAAATGAATGAAGCTCTGATTTACTATTTCCTTCAATTCATTAATTGATCATTGCCATCGTTAACTGAACTGAGAGGCTTCCCCCACCACTACCTATCAGCTGTTTTTGGTTCAGATGAGGAACTAAATTGCTTCCAAGCAGGCTTGCAGAGCTCTGTTTGCAGTTGCTTTTTTTTTTTTTAAAGAAACCATTTGCTGCTAGTCAGCTCAAACTTCTTCAGACAGCTGCCCAGAAGGGGGTGAGGCGGTAATTTACAGAACTCTCTGATTGCAGTTGCTTTAAAAAAAACACTTGCCAACTAATTAGCTTAAGAGTCTCTAGCCAGGTACTCAGAGGGAGATGTGGGGAGGGACTTACAGAACTCTCTGCTTGCAACAGTAACAGAGAGGCAAGGGACCTTGAGGTTATCTAGTCTAACCCACTGCTCTCACAAGAGAGTATTTCTGATAAATGCCCATCCAGTCTCTTCTTAGAAGCTTCCAACGATGGGGCATCCACAACTTCTGGAGGCAATTTAAATTTAAAACCTTCAAATTACAATAATATACACTAACCTCTAAAATAAAAGCAAGGAAACACAATGTTATAGAATGCTTTGTGTAGATGCTGGCTAGCATTTCTACAAGCAGTTTCAAGGCATATGCAAACAAACTTTATACTTGCAAAGTACTGTGCTTACAAACACAATAGTTTGCAGAGTATAGTACTTAAAAAGCAGAGCACTTCCCATTACAAACAGTACTATAGAATAACAAAAGAAGAATATTTTAAAATGCTTACAGAAGCAATTCTAGCACTGCAAAAATCACTGGATCTTGTTTGGCCATGTGACCAGGGACAAAACAACCACCACCACCACCACCTGCCGGCTTCCGGAAATTGTATGTCATAACCTCAAACAGCACAGGCAGGTCATAGAGTTAAAAATGGCCACCACTGCAGCAGTGACTGAATCCAAGTCGTGGCTACAGAGGCCTCTTTTTGATTGCAGTTTTGAATTTCGAATGTAACTACCCTTTCTGAACAAATTCATTCTTGTGAAAATTCACAAAATGAATGTTTGTACCTGGGGGAATTATTTGTATCAACTAGCCTTCTATAGCTACTAGTTATATTTGGGTTCCACAGTGCGTTGGGGAGGGAGAAGAGAGATGTTACCATTGATTATTTTTTTCTCCTAAACATTTATTATCTTTCAGAAATGCTATGAATTTACTTTAATTCTGTTACTATTTCTCTTTTGTGCATGAGATAGTATCATTTGAAGAGATCAGCTTATTAATGCTATTTGTATTATGGTTGGTTACACAGTCAGCCAGATGTTTGGCATTTTTATCCCCCTATCAAGTCTCCTTCCTAAGGATCTGGGTTAGGCAAATGTTGTTGTCTGAAGATGTTATAGGTATTGTCACAGGACCGTAAGTTGTTCCAAGCAAAGCTGCCTTCTGCAATTAATGGAGATTTTTGTCTAGTGTTGCTCCAGTTGCTTAGGATTGCACCCAAAGTGCCTATTACTATTGGTACTATACCTTTGCTTTCTTTTCCACAGTCATTCTATTTCTATTTTCAGGTCTTTGTATTTTGTGATTTTCTCTAGTTGAAATAACTTATTAAAAAAGCTGGGTTTTTTCCCTAACCATATTTATAAGTACACATCAACATAACTAATACATGCCCATGCTCTGGTTCTCATCATCCTGGTCAATGAAGACATGATCCATTACAAAGTTAAGGAGTTCAGTCTGGAGACCCGAATCTGGATTAAACACCAAGGGTTGAAGACCCTCTCTGCCTCCACTCATCAGCTGATGGCTAAAAATCATCAAGAGATCACAGAGCAACATAAAAGCCTGAAATACAAAAACAATTTAATCAATTATGTTACAGATGTCAAAAAAGGCTCAGGTATGACATTCTAATGTAAACCTGTATGTGTTTAAGTTTTTACAATCTAAGAATTTTAGGAAGTTATGGATAATTTGTAGGTTGTGCATAGTTGAACTCTCCTCTGTTAGGTGCAGACAGCTGGACTGGTGAGGCTGGGTGTCAGGAGGTCCAGAATATCGCAGCATTTTCAAATAGCTTCTGGAATGTCAGAGAGGCAAAGCTATTTATTGGTTTGGAGGAGGTGAGAACTGGTTTGATCTATGAATTGGAAGCTGCTGCTTTTGTCACAAGAGCAGAAGCTTTGGATGAGGCAGCCTTGTAAGTGGCTTATCGGCTGTTTGATGATGGCCTCTGCCTGTCATCTGCTGAGGATTTTTTTGCAATGCTGCAGCAGCAGCAATTCTGGCCTGTTTCTCCTAAGCAGCAATTACAGTGACAATGATAGTGAGGAATGGGCTAGGACTGCACTTCTGGGTTGTTGAGGCAGGATATTATAGGAGCTGGATGAGGCTTTACCTGGTTTTTCAAAGGCTCTTGTGATAGTATGTGGGAATGGCCTTGAGAGATAGAAAGAGAGTCTGCAGCCTAGGAAATATTCTGATAAGAGGGAGCTTAATCCACAGGTCAGGGAAAAACATGAGACACGTTACAGAAGAGACCCTCCCTTATTTTCCAGAAAGTGGAGGGGAGAAATACTTTCACTCTTGCAAGATTGAAGTTAACGCTTCAGGGTAGTCAGGACAAGAAGCACAACCAGGAACATTAATACTATCTTTATCATAACTCGAAAACTCAAGACAACTTGATGCCCTAATCACTAGACCAAACTGGCTTTTGCAACACTGAACTGAATCTTATGAAAGTATTTCTTCCCTTTTCTCTAAAAAAAAACAGTGGTTGGATTGGCAGTTGAGGTCCCCAGGCTTATGGAACTGATAGACTTCAATTTGCCCTCCTTGGGCAGAGATTTGGAGGCAGTTTGGGAATTCCTGGCTCACAAATTATCTCTTGCCTGACTCATAGAGCAGCCCATATATTAGACCTGGATTTTATTTTGGGACAGTTGCAACGTGATCCGAAGCTGAAGGATGTTACAATCAGTCTGCTGCCGTGGATGAATCACTCTCTGTTGGCTCTTGATTATTTGATGACACACTTTCCCATAGGGAGCCTGCCCAGCCTTCCCCTAATTACTTAATGGCCCCCACTGGAACCATGTGGTTATTTCTGGGGCTGAGGCTTTAAATGCCACTTGGAATGAGAAGGCAACTTGGCCTCAGATTAAATCGTATCTATATCTGTTAAATGGATATTATAGGTAATCCTCAGATTGAGGCCATTTCATTCTTTCAATGACTGTTCAAACTTACAGTGGTGGTGCTAAAAAATTGGTGTATGACTGGCTTTCAAAGTTCCAGTTATTGAAGCACTCTCAATCAGAGGATTGTCATCCAAGCATGTGTGTGACTGGATATTCCACATGGATCCACAGTCACATGTTCACTATTTAAGAAAGCCAATGGGAAAGCTAATGAGGATGGTTGCAAGTTGTTTCAGTAAGTCAGTACTTTTTCTCCTGCCCTTTGCTGGCCTTCACAGGGCCTTCCTTGGCCTCTCATACTTTGTGTGTGGCCTGCGCTGGCCCTCCCCTGCCTCCTACAACGTGCATGTGAACTGCACCAGTTCTCCCCAACCTCCTGGATGGGTTCTACTGGCTCTCTCCTGGCCACCCACACAACACCCCTTACCTGAGACTCTTGCCTCTTTCTTTTTAAGGAACCATGAGTCTTGGGATTACAACAAAAACCGGGACTACAACTGCTAACTGATATGATCAAGCGGACATCATGCTTTACAACTGCATTGGTTAATGACAACAATCCTGGCCCAAATTACTGTCGTAACCTAAGGACTATCTGTATTGTAATTAATATAGCTCTTGATCTCATGTCAAGATTTATACTAAAATGATTATTAGTGTCTTTAAATATTATTGGATTTTAACAATGATTTGTTTAATGGTTATATACTGTAATGTATTGAATAACATAAAACTATTTAATGAAATAGAGAAAAATGTAACCAAATTCTATGAGGCTTGCAAATCTATATATGCATACTATGTTTTATTTTTATTTTTTTGACTTTTTCGTTCATGTCTTTTTTCTCAAAAATACTTAATAAAAATGAAATTTAAAAAAATAGGGACACTGATGATGCTACCCTGTTTCTCCAACAATACGGCCTCCCCCAATAGGAAGTCCCAGCATGATTTATAGGCATGAAATGAAATTAAGCCCCTCCCCCCCAAATTAAGGCCTATATTAAAACATGCGAAATGGGGGAATGGCAGGGGGGCTTGCTGTTAGGAAGTACTTTTGTTGCACACCCGGATATGGTGCTGCCTGCGTTGACCCCAATACGAAGTGCCCCACCAACGCCGAGGTCAACATCCAAGCCGCCGCCGCCCGCCTGAAGATGCAAGGGGGGGAATTAAGTCACCCCCGAAAAGACGGCCTAGCCATTTTTTTCGGGCTCAAAAAAAAATAAGACCCGGCCTTATTATATGAGAAACACGGTATTATTAAATTAAAGGATCTTGACCTATATGTTACATCCTGTACTAATATTTCCAGAAATAATTCTTGTAGTCTGGACCAAAATTAAAATCAGTAAAAGATAAATTACTGAATTCATTACACTGTAACCAGCTTCTTGGGATTCCTCTTCCTTTCCCAGAGAGGTTACTGGGACCAAGAAATGTCTAGGAAAAGAAGCAAGTCTATTTGCTTTTTTATACTTTTTATTATACTGTCATGCAATAGATATCAGAAATAAAATATAGGAAAACTAAGCATAATTAGAAATAAACTTTGGAACTCTATTAACCCAATATCTAGCCAGACATAAATTTTAATTAAGAATGAAATCATATTAATTGTGTGGCTAATTATATCTAATTACATCTTCATAAAAGACTCCCAGAATAGGCAAAATTAAATTAGAAGAAATATAAAAAATTTACAAATTATTCAAATTGATCAAGAAGGTTAGTATTTAATTTTTGTAGGAAGTAAGATATATATAACAGTTTCTAAAATACTGTCATCATGTTTTATGTGTTTAACTGATTTTTCTGTTACCTGCTCTTTTACTGGAGTGTTGACATTTGACAGACACTGTTGGCAAACAGCCAGAAATGATTTGACTGTTTTCCTTAATATCAATAAATCTTCCTAGAGGAAACATATGAACAATTATCCAATTTTCAGTATCAGTCAACATTTTCAGGAAAAAAATATTCAGAATAGAGAGAGAAAAAATACAGTGGAATAATAGCTGCAGATGGCGCCTCTAAATTGGCTCACAATATCACAATTTAAATAATGAAATCCAAGAATAAAAATAAAGACCCACAGTAAGCAGATTTGGAAAGTGATGTGACAGAGTTATTGCAATACATAGTTTTAAAGTTGTGTCTCACTGCCTAACAAGGGAATGTTTAAGATATTTTTTTCTATTACAAAGTGATAATACCAAGAGAAAGAATATACCAAGAAGAAATAAAATAAAATAAACACATAAACCTAAATAATGTACTATTAATATAAATCACCACAATAAACCACTTATTCATATAATCAATAACAATTTATCAAAATATACATAAAGGACATAAAAGAGATACCATGCCCAAAAATGTATTGTGCCCATTTTTAATTAGTAGAAAAATAATTTCAAAACTAGACACATTAAATATTTCTGAATCAAGACTATGATATCTGGTTAACAGTACTTTTCTAACCTCTTAATATAACTCTCTTGGTGAATTTACATGCCCAATATAAACAATCTTCTTCAAAAACAGTTCATTAACAACTTTTACTTGAAAAGTCTATCTATATATTTATCATATATCTTACAATATAATTCCAAAATGAAACCAAAACCAGACATGATCAAATCATATTATTCAATGTACAGGTAATCCTCAACTAATATTGTTGGTAATTGTTCAAAGTTATGATAGTGCTGAAAAAATGGACTTATGACTGATCCCCAAAGTTATGGCCATTGGTGTAGCCCCATAGTCATGTAATCAAAACTTGGGCACTTGGCAGCCTGCCTACACTATCTTTCCCCATCTCTGCTCTTTCTGGTGACCTACCAGAAAACATCAAAAGGGAGAGGGGGGGAGTAAACATACAGGTATCCCTCAACTTACAGCCATTTATTTATTGACTGTTTAAAGTTGCAACAGCATTGAAAAAAGTGACTTATAATCAGTGTTCACAACTATAGTCATTGTAGTGATCCTCCAATCACATGATCTGGGTGGTTGGAAACTGGCTCTCGTTTCCAATAGTAGCAGAGTCCTAGGGTCACATGACTGCCATTTGCAATTTTCTCAGCTGGCTTTTGACAAGCTAAATCAATAGGGAAGCCAGCAGGGAAGGTCACCAATCATGTGATGTTTCACTTCATGACAATTGAGGCTAAAAGGTCATAAAATCAGGTATGGTCAGTGACTGCACCACTTAACAAATTTTCTGGTCCCAATTGTGGTCACACATCAAAGACTTTCAACAAAGATTTTCAACAATAAAAGTAAATCAGTAGTAGCATTTCAGAAAACAGAATGGATTTTTTGAGTATAGAATAATAGGGAAAAACAATATATCTGGAAAAAAGGTTTCCAGGCATTTTTCTACATATTTTTATTCACATGTAAGATGTAATTTAAAAATCCATACACTGAAAATGTGATTCTGCCATCTATTTCATTTCCAGATAATTAAGACCATAAGGAAACTTCATGTCATATCAGAACTTCAGCTAATGAATTTTATACATACTATTAAGATTTCACAATGAAATGTTTTTCAAATTATTCTTCTATTCTAGTTATGTTAATAATATAGTTGTGCAATAGCTAAGAACAGATATACAAGTGCACATATGCAGGTCAGATGCAGAAAAACAAATAAGTTTTCCTTTGTATGTAAGTGGGAACTAAGAAGATAGACATGAGGGCTGTAATCTTACAGCAGGCTTAAGTGGAAACACATTAATACTTCAGTTAAAATGCAAGAAAAATCCCAGCTCAAATTATATAGAATAGTAATTCTCAACTGGAACCATATGACCCTTGAAAGTTCTAAGTTATTTCAAGGAAGCCACAGGTGAAAAACATATAACATATGCTTAGAGGGTGACTGAAAATCAAAATGTATTACAGGTAGTCCTCGACTTACAACCACATTTGAGACCAATGTTTCTGATGCTAAGCAACATGGTTGCTAAGTGAGTCACTGCAGTTATTAAGTGAATCATGCAGTCGTTAAGTGAATCCAACTTCCCTCATTCACTTTACTTGTTGGAAGCTGACTTGGAAGTCGCAAATGGCCATGTGATCCCAGAATGCTGCAACTGTTGTAAAATACGTGCTGATTACCAAGCACCCAAAATTTGATCATGTGACCATGGGAATGCTGCGACAGTTCCAAGTGATCATAAGTCACTTTTTTCAGTGCTGTTGTAACTTTGAACAGTTGATTGTAAATTGAGCATTACCTGTATACAATAAATATTGTCTTGTTGATGCCAGAAGTAGGGCATTTATGAAAGAATGTAGGACAATCATCTCAACTATCTCCCAGTGTTAGAAGTACTGTGATCCATAGTATCTTACTTTTGAAGGAGATCCTTCTGTAATTTTTACCAGCTGCCAGAGAATAGAATAATGGGAACACTGAAGAGCCTGAACCACTATCTGAAACAAAATTCACAGCAGACAAATAAGTATGAAGTTTATACAGTTTGCAGCAATTATGAAACAACGTATTTAGAGGATTTTAAGACCGCAAAGGACCAGTTTATTAATTCTTAAGAAGGACAAATAGTAGCTACAATCAACTGAAATTTCAATTGCATGAAAAGCAAGGAAAGCTCAAATACAGCCTGAGCATCTCAAATAAAAATATATATGGTATGGTTTAAAGTAGCACGTTCCAAACTATTTATTTTGATAGCATGCATCTAGTTTGTTACAGCACATTAAAACGAAACATATGAAACTGATGTTTTGCTTAACAGCATGACCATTTCTCTTTACTTTAATTTTTATCCTTATTTTTCAAATTAAAAAAAAATCTTTAAAAATAAAAGGAGACAAGAAATCTTATCAGGTGCCAAGGACATTGTGTATAAGCACCAAGGTGCTAATGAAACCTGTACTGTTTTCCATGGATTAAAGTAGTCACACTTCTATTTAGCAATAAAGGAAATTTGAAGGGCTAAGGGCCACATTTTATCATTTAGCCTAACCCACTCATACAACAGTTGTGAAGGTAAAATTATGGAAGATTAAAAAAAACTTTATACTTTTGCACTCCTCAAATGAAAATAGGATATGAATGCAAAGAGTGTTAATTAAAAACATCTCACCTTTATTAATTTTATAAATAACTCAAAGCAGTGAACATACCTAATACTCCTTCCTCCTCCTATTTTCCACACAACAACCCTGTGAAGTGGTTTGGGCTGAGACAGAGAGAGAGAGAAAGAGTGGGTGGCTCAAAGTCACCCAGCTGGCTTTTATGCCTAACGTGGGACTAAAATGCACAGTCTCCTGGTTTCTACCCTGGTGCCTTAATCGCTTAAGTCCAACTCAATTTAATGGACTTTTGGTAGTCACGAAATTCATTCATTCATTCATCCATTTATTCATTCGATCATTCATTCATTCATCTGCCTAGCCATCTCAATTGTCAAAGCAACTTTAATAGTATTGTAGTACTACAGTATTAAAATAACATTAAAAAGATGAAAAGTAGCAATATAAGAAAATTACATATGGAGCTTTATCAGGGAACAGCCAAATCCATTTCATATAGTATTATATGAATAAAGCAGCACACATTAGTTATTATTTACCTGTTCTGGCATAGCTCCATGTTCAATTCCAGTCCTCAATAACCTGTAGCAGTTACTGAACAAATCCCATTTTGTAAGATCATGAGCGCTTTGAGAGAAATTAAAAATGCATTAAATAAACAAACAAACATGTAAAGATTGAACAAATGCAGTAATAAAATCACTGTTATAATTAGGAGTTAAGTACAACATATAAACTATATGATTTCTTAAACTATGGAGTTTCTTCCCTACATCTTGCATAAAGTAGCTGTTTTTATATTTACACACACACAGATTATCTCTATCTCTGTATTCTAACAATAGAAACCTCCCAATCTTGCTTAATTTTTTGCTTATGTTTTAATGGCAGTATAAATGACTGACAATATTTAAATAACTATAAAACCTCATAAAGCCACATACTTGTGAAATGATGTTAATCTCTTTAAAGTAGAAAGAACATTGTATACATCATCATCATCAGCTTCTTCTCCCTGGAAACAGAACAAACTGGATCATGGGCTGAGCAATGTATATATTAACTTATGTTTAAGAGTGTAGATTCCTATCTATGTATAGCAATGGCTGTTGAGAATTTGTATAAATTTGTATTTCAGAAACTAAATTCAAGAGTTTACAAAATCTCAAACTGATTCTCAAATCCCTGCCTTGCTGGAGAAGTGACCTAGCATGACACCTTGCAATTTTTTAAAAATTTCATCAAAACTACCCTTTCCAAGTATTCCAATATCCTAGCATTACACAGATCCTAATGATCAACAGGATTTATGAACTACATATCTGATATATACATACCTTCATGATTCAGCACTGAACCACAAGTAAGGTTTTCCTAGGTATTGTTATATGACTGACCAATTTAAATATAGATTTGATCTGCCTAATATAGGTATATGTATGAAAAAAATGGTATATGCATGTCAGGAATTAAGAAATTAGATAATATATGACAATACATGCATGCATGACTAATGCTTCTAGAACATAAATTCTCATTTTAATTCTGAGGCGCACAAGTTAACTTTCTGCTTTTGAAAAAAATAATAATTTGTATCAAGTGCTGAGTAACCTCAGGAATTATTGAAAAATTGAAGAAAATAAGTTGAATATTAATACTAAAATTGAGTACTGATTAAAATTGACTTAAAAAAGAAATATGGGCTTGTTTGGAAGATTATGTATATTGTTGGAGATAAGTTGCAGTTTTAACATAATACTTTTATATTCTTGGTTCACTTATAATATTGTGCTGATAGATATAAATTAAATAAATTAAATAAATAATTTAGTATATAATTTAAATTATATATCGTATTCCTATTTCACGAGTAGATATTTACAAAAAGTATGTATTTACAAGTTAACTGAATTCTAATTCTGAAATAAAAGCTCACGTTACATGAATCTTACTCTCTCCAAATAAAGGGGTTCTATGTACAGGTATCTTTCATTTCATGACCATTCATTTAGCAATTGTCCAAAGTTACAACGGCGCTGAAAAATGACTTAATGACTGCTGCACATCCCCAGAGTTACATGAACATGATTTGGGTACTTGGCAACCATTAGACATTTATGATAGTCACAGCATCCTACAGTCATGTGACCGCCATTTGCAACCTTCCCAGCTGGCTTCTGAGAAGAAAGTCAATAGGGAAGCCTGAAGGTCACAAGCAGTGATCACATGATGTCTCTTATAACATGCCTGATTCGCTTAACAACTGCAGCAAAAAAAAGTTGTAAAATCAGGTGCAGTCATGTGATGCCACACTTAACAATCACTGCTTAATAACAATTTTTCCTATCCGTCTTATAGTCATATGTTGAAAATAATAGAAACTATCCAAAATTGAAACAAAGTATCTATTAGAAATATGGTCAGAGTTCTTGCCTATACAGATGGTTTCTCTTCCACTTTCAAATGTAATGGAAGCAATAATTATTTGAGGAACTATTTTCCTTATCTCACCTCATTTTAGAATCACAATATCATGAACAGCAATAGCACTTAGGCTTATATATCACTTCATAGTGCTTTACAATACTCTGAACATTTTACAAGAGTCAGTATATTGCCTCCAACAATGGATTCTAATTTTACTGACTTTGAAAGGATGGAAGGCTGAGTCAACCTTGAGCCGGTCAGGATCGAACTCCTGGCAGTGGGCAGAGTTAGCCTGCAATACTGCATTTTATTCACAGTGCCATCACAGCCATTGTCAGAAACTAAATTCCTTGCATCACCTCACTTTATAATCACAATATCTTTAAACAGAAAAGGATCTTTCTATTGTTCTCCATGATAAACATATTCATGTGGTTTTCCACCCACCTCTGTCTAGGCCTCTTATATACCATCAATACAATAGAAATTTAGTTCTCATTTGATGTTCTGGGATGCAAACAAAAAAAAATAAAAAATTAAAATAATGTTCTGGTACTAATGTGTAGGCAGATATTTTACTCTAAGGTAAACAGGATACAAGCAAACCTCATTTAATAGATCCTCCACAGAATGGTTGAATCGATCCACAAATTCATCAATGAGCTGGCTGTGAGCTATGTCAACCCTATTCTGAATAGTATATTCTTCACTGCACAGAATGCTGTATGTTTTACTGCAGGCTTCAAGAACATCTGATTCCACATGCTTCTCTACAACAAATTTAATCTGTTTCAACAAAGCATCCAAATGCTGTGGAACAAAGAGAAATTTTGGTCATTTCTTGAAGCAATTACTCTAACAAACATGAAAATAGAGCACAGAAATGTAAAATTCCAAATAATTACAAAACCTTCAACATAAATTAGCATTATTCAGATTACTTCTCCATTTTGGTGTACTATACCTTCTCCATTCTTCCTGTGCTGTAAATTTCTAAGTCAAAATATTGAGGAATTTGAAGAAGATTTGCCACCTTCTCTGCATCAGCAGAATACTAGGAATAGGGGAAAAAAGAAAATTAATACAGAAATTAGAAAGAGAGTCATATAACTATTACTACTGAATCACATTCTATTGACATACCTTTGATAGGAGCATGGGAAGTGCAATAATAAAGTGTTCTGTTAGCTTGTTCCGGTCATCTATCTGAGTTTTTCTTTCTTTTGCTGTTAAAACCTGAAAAATAGGGGGACTATCACATCATAAACAGTTGTAATATAAATATTCCAATCAAAATACAAATTGTGGCTTCTTTATACAGCAGTCTAATTAATCTCCAAATTAATATGCTGGTTTTTAATAGGATACTATTATTATAACCCAAATTGAAAGTAAAATTTTCCCACTGAGAATGCTGCAATAAGAAAGAATATAAGTAGTCCTCAGTTGACAATAATTGGATGGGCAATTCCATCACCAACTGATATCATAAAGTGTGATATCATGTGAGAACTCTGTTTTTATGATGGCCGTTCTGGTGACACTCATTAAGCAAATCCTATGCAGCTGTTAAGTGTGATGTCAGGTTTCCGCCATTTATGACCTTCTGCCAGTTTTGCCATTGACTTTACTTGTTGGAATCCAGCAGTGAAGTTTACAAATGACAATCACATGACCAAGGGACACTACAATTATCATAACTGTGAGCCAATTGCCAAACTCACAAATTGTGATAGCATGACTGTTGGGATTCTGTTATATCTGCAACTTTGTGAAGTACTGGTAGTTAGAAGCCTCCTTATTTAACACCGTTAATTTGAACAGTAATTGAATTGATGGTTATTTAAAGTATTTAACATCTTTGACAGATTTTCTACCATCTTAAGCCATTTTGTTACAAGGATGTGTGTCTCCCAAAAGTCCTTTACGTATATCTCCAAATGTTTGAGATGTGCAACTCCATATTCTCATTATGAGTGCTCATCAAGGCAAACATTTTATGTTCTGGACATGATTAAAAAAAACATCTGAATTGTCACTATTTTAGAAAACAATCCCAATAATTTGCATTTTATAAAAAAGACTCATTAAAAATAGAATATTGAACTCAAATATCATTTGTGATAAATGTTTACCAATCATTTTTCCCTATTGAGATATTATTTAAAATCACTGAAAAAAACATGTGTACAAAAGGTCAAAGAGAAAAGTAAAAAAAAAAAAAAAACTTACTCTCTTGCCAGTTCCTCTGCCCACTGGAGGGTGTGCTTCTGCAGCTTGTCGAATTGTACATACCATTAACTCTATAAGTGCACTTTCCTGACGATCAGACATTGCTACAGAGATAAAGCATATAGATGGACTAATGAAATGTGACAACTAATCTATGCAAATAATGCTACAATGTTTGGCTCAATATCCTGAACAACAGGACATTTTATCTTCTACAACCTGTAGCAATAGTAGTAGCAATACCAATCATATCACTAAAAATAAGAAAACCACATTTTTTTTTTTTAAAAAAGTAACTGTTTCAAGTCACTAAAGCACTGAATACAGTGGCTTCACATTTATAACTGTCACGATTTCATCACAATTTGGGTACTTGGCAAGTGGATGGTTACAGCATCCCTGGGAACATGATCAGAGTTTGCAACCTTCTCAACCAGCTTCCGACAAGGAAACTCAATGGGGGAAGCCAGATTTCACTTAACAACACCGTGATTCGCTTATCCATGGCAAAAGGTTGAAGACTTGAACACGGTCACATGATGACTTTACAGGGTGAAGTGCTATGAGCTGTTTTGTTAATTAATTTTGATGGAGTTACACAAAATTTACATATTGCTGATATATTTTTTAACATGCCCATAATGTTTGACAGAAGTTGTTTCCAAAATGCTTATCTCTTATGTAAATAATAAAATTCTTTGTAAAACAACAATTCTGTCAACTCATAAAATATTTCTATGCATGTTTTAGAGTTGCCAAGAACAGAAAGGGGGGAGGGGAGGAATTTGAAAGCAGTTTGGAACCGAAAGTGTATTCCATTTTTATCTTGCAAAGATTATAACTAAGACAGGAGTTTCTGCCGAGCAAATCTCTAATTGGAGAACATGAGTGATGACTCTTGGCTATGAACGTGTTTTGTTGGAGAATATGAATTATGATACACCCACAGGGGTGGGGGAAAACCAGGGTCAAGAGTGACAGTGAATTACATATCTTAGAATTGGCTACATACAGGTCATGCTGACATGTTAGCTCTGAATAAATCCTTTGAAGTTTTTGAAGCTTAATAGATGCTTATGATTAGCTGATCCGGACAGATTGATTCTTTTAACTTTATCATCCAATGGAATTTTTCAGAGACTTTTCAAAAAAGCTGCAGACCAGATCTTAACATGCCATCTAGCCACTGAAATATTATCAATTTATTTCCACTGCTTAGCAATAACTAATTTGGCTAAGTAATCTAAATTTTATAGTTAATTTATCAATGGCTTGATACTATAGTTTTTTTTAAAAAAATACAGTACTTTAAGAAGTCAGTTCCAAGCTGATTTAATTAAATTGAAATCTCAAGTGCTCTTCCAATATTTTAAAGATTTTTAAAAGTCTATTTTATTTGGCTTTAACTATGTAATATGTACATATATTTATTTTATTTATAATTAAATTTGTTTGCTGCCCACTTTGCTTTGAAGTGACTCTGAGAAGCTTACATTAAAAGCAATAAAATCTCAAAAGATAAGTATTTCTAAATACAATATTTCAAACACATTGCTAATAAAAATACCATTACAAATTAAAGTACAATGGATCATATCTACTGCAAGACAGCTCTATCTGTACATATAAAACTGAAGTGGTTCCTGTGATTCTAAATAATATGAACTTTAGGAGAGGAGGAGTTGGAAACTGGCACCAGGCATGTTTGGAGAAGCCAGTGGTTGAGGACAATGGTTTTGGACAGAATTGTCCCAGGCCCTCAGACATTGGGGGAGGTGGTTGACCAAGCAGAGACCTGCCTGCCTTCACAGATACAGGGGAGGATCGGCTGCACCACAGGGAGTGGTGCAGATAGACAGTAGGTACCCCCTGATGAGGAACATCTACCTCCTCCACTTGATCCAAGGGCATGGAGAGCAAAGTGTAGGTAAACTCAGAGAAGGTCTGCAAGGCTACTCAGGAGAAGGTCACCCCACCTCCTCACAAGGAACACCTGGACTAGACTGACTTAAGGAGAAGCCTTGGGGAGTTAGTCTTTGCCAGGAATAATTGTTTGTTTTGGCTTACACTTCCCCGGCTTTGACTAGTGTTTTGTCTTGTCTTGAAGACTGTTTGTCACCTCTTGCTTTGCCTAGCTGTGAAGACTACCTTCAGCCTTTTGTCTTGGACCTTGCCCTTGTCTTGTGGACTGCTTTTGCCCTTGCTTTGCCTTTAGAACTGCCTTTTGCCTTGTACTTTGTCTTTGCCCCGAGGACTACCATTTGTCTTGTGCCTGGACTTTGCCTGTTAGCCATAGTTAACCACAATTAGCCATAGACTGGATTTGGAATCCTAGGCCTTGCCCTGTGAATGTGGTCCTACTCTGTGGACCTTTTTAATATAGGGGCTATTGTTTGGGGGACTGAAGGGGCTGCCTTCAGGGTAGTGTGGGGTGGTAATTGGAGGGCTGGTTGCTGGAACATTTATTGAGAGCATAAATAAGAGGCCTGCCTTGCCTTGATCACCAGGGTCTTTATATAATTGTAACTTGAAAATTGGTAAGGATCTTATTAACTATAGAAGCTATAAGCTGATATCTTTGTAAAACGCTATTGTCAAGACTCTAATAGGAATCTTGGCAAGAATATTATAGAAGTCACTACAGGTAGTACAGGAAATAGGAAGAGGAAGCTATATTAAGTATCTGATGAGGATAAAAATAGTTTTTAATGACTTCCTAATTAGACTACTGCAATGTATTTGAAGTTCTGAGAGACCTATCCAGGAGGTCCTTAAGACTCAGATTCTGAAGGTTGCCCCTCTGAGATCTTGTGATGGAACTTTTGCGCACTTAGCAACTAGGCTGCATTTATGACTGTTTGCAGTGTTCCACGGTCATGTGGCTGTGTTTTAAGGCAGTTTTCCCAGAAAACTGGCGTTTACTTCTGTTTTTTGACAAAACCTCACCCATAGCAAACTATTAGTTTGCCTAAGGACTGCAGTGTTTGTGTAACAATCCCAGCGGTTTACTTAATGCCTATTGCAAGAAAGTTCATAAAATCAGGTTGGTCATGATTGACCTGTTTTACAACCATCACGAGTTACAATCATGATGGGCAGCTCCATTATGGCCATAACTCAAAAACTACCTGCAATGGAAAGACAAAGGGAATTTAGTGTTCTAACTGGATTTAAAATTACTAAGGATAAAACAAAGGTGTTACTAAAGAATATGGAAACAGAAAATTAAAATAATAATTATTTTAAAAACTGACACATTAAGGATTGATTAATATGGGAAAAGTTACAACTATCATTAGGAAGAATTTCAGTAGTAAAAATGAATATGTTACCTAGAATGTTGGCTTCCTTCCAGACAATATTGGTTTTGAGAAATGATGTACTGTTCAAATAACAGTAAACAGATATACCCAGATTCATATGGCAGGAGAAATGCCAAGGATTAAACATAAGGTTCTCCAACATGCAAAGGAAATTGACTGGGATTGCCTGATTTTAAATTGTACTTTGCTGCCCGCTGTTTGGATAAAGGAATTAATGTTATTAAGAAACAAGAAATTGTTAGAATTAGAAGAGCGTGGTTTGAGATTTGGGTACCATAGTTGTTTTTCTTATGACAAGTAACAGATTCTGGAAACCATTATAACTGAAAATACTTAGGTTGGTCTTAACTCATCAAATATTTTATAGAAAAGAGCAATAGGCAAAGAAAAATTGTTAACATATGTAGATTTGTTAGAACAAGGAAATGCAAAACTTAAAATGAAAGTAAGAAAACAATTCACTTTAGAAGGGTTTACTTTTTGTTAGTTTTCATATATTATGTTTCAAATGATCATAACTTTAATTAAGACAAAGATTCAATATGGACAGAAAGTTACCATATATAGAACAATATGTAACAGAATTTCAAAGGGAATTTTGTATAAATGTTTTTCCTAGTGGTTTTCCTTCAAGTACAGGGTCAACAAGTAAAGATCAACTGACTGTCAACCCATTGGTTGTGATAGGAATTAACTGACCAACTTGTTACCGTAGCCTGATGTCATGGACTGAGAGATAACGAGTAGCCCAAAGTCACCTAGTTGGTTTTCATGCCTAAAGTATAACTAAAATGATAAATGCCAGATCACTGCTAACAGGTATAAAATGAGATTTGAAATGCAAGAGCAAGTTCGTGATAAAATGGGACAAGAATTTAGGCTATGTACAGATGGATCAATGTGAAAGAATGTGGTTACAAGGCCTGACATTCACATTGCAATATAATTTGAGATATTATTTTATAAACTGATGTACTTTTTTTACATGTCACCAGGGAGACTAATATTATAAAGATTCTGAAATATATTTAGATATTTTTCTTTGCCTTTCTTTTTTTATTGTTTTTCACTTTTTTCACCTTTTCTTGCGTCTTTTTCAAAATTGTTTCTGTAGTTTTTAATTCTGTGTATCTTTTATTCGAGAAATATTGTCTACAGTCTCTCTCTTTCTCTCTCTCCTTGCCCCCCTCTTTACATGGGACAGGACTAGATACTAGATTACTTGCAAGATCACTTCTCAAGAATAACTTGCTTACCCCCATGCTCCTGAAGACATGCTCCAGGATCTCTCATCTGTCATCATATGAGACTTTCAAGGTGTTTCTTTTTGATAGTTGCTTCTATTCTTGGTCCCCCTCGTCCCAATTATATGATGGCCTCAATGCTGCTTGCCTTTAAGATTTGGCTTTTTCTTCCAGCATTTGGATTTAGCTGAGTGGAATTTGTTTCTGGTTGTTTTAATTAATTTTATAATTAATTAAATTTTGGTTTATCATTTTATATATTAGAAGAGGGTTTTTTTTAAAGTTAATGTATGGTTATTTTTTGCTAATGTTTATTTTTTGTTGTTGTACACTGCCCAGAGTCACATTGATTGATTTGGATGGATGCAGTAATGCAATAAATACATGATTGTGGATTTGAGTATAAGTAAAAAGCTAAATTCTGACTAAGACTCTTAAATTGATTATAACTATTTTGCTTCATTGATTTTAATGGGACCAAAACCTTATAAACTGAAAACACAGATTAAATAAGCAGCCCATTGCACTTCACTGCCTCAAATGGAAGAGACTAGACCAGGGGTGCAAACTTTTGGCTCGGGGGCCGCATTGACTTTTAAAATTTGACAGACGGGCGGGTCAGCACAAGATTTTTTGGGAATCGCCCCTCCCCCCTCTTCTCCTCCTTCCCCTCCCCTCAGAGGCCCCTGAGTCAGGAGTTGCTACCGCACGGCACGGCTCTGCGCGGCCCAGTCCCGCGTTGCCTCGGAAGGAAAGGCAAAAAGGAAGAGCCGCGGCGGTGCTTTGCAACGGGAGCAGTGGCACCGGAAGCTCAGGCTCAGCGGCTCCTGGTTTTGCCTTTTCCTTCCCAAGGCAACGCTGACTGAGCCGCTGTGGAGCTGCACCGGCGGTAGCAACTCCTGACAGCCCCAGCCGGACACCTGAGTGGAGCCCGGGCGGAACTGCCTGTTGCTGCTGCCGGAGCACCGCCGGTCGCCTCCTCAAGCAGCCTGCCCGCCCGCTGAGCTTCCCCTCCGCCGCGTGGCTCAGGGCCAGGCGCGGCGCCCGCGAGTTAAAGGAAGCCGAAAGTTGCTGGGAAGTTGCTCGGGTGCTGGGAGCAGGCTTTTTAAAGTGCCACCCAGCAAAGTTTAAGCAGCCCGCCCGCCTGCCGGGCGGAACCCTTCCCGCTCCTAGGCAGGAAGACGCTCCAGCCTGCAAACTTTGCTTTTGCAAAGTTTAAGCCTGGAAGCCCAGTAAACCCAAGCAACTTCCCAGCAACTTTGGCTTCCTTTTAACTCGCAGGCGCTTGCGCGCTGGCGGAGAAGCCCGGAGCCTCCTCCAAGCAGCCCGCCTGCCCGCCCGCCGGCTTCCCCTCCGCCGCGGCTTGGGGACAGGCGCGAGCACCCGAGGAAAAAGGAAGCCGCAAGTTGCTGGGAAGTTGCTCGGCTTTCAGGGCTTCAGGCTTAAACTTTGCACAGGCAAAGTTTGCAGGCGGGAGCGCCTTCCGCTGAGGAGGCGGAAGGTTCCGCCCGGCGGGCGGGCGGGCTGCTTGGGAGGAGGCGACCGGCGGCGCTCCGGGTTCCCCTCGCGCTGCGCGGCTCGGGGCCAGGCGTGAGCGTCCACGAGGAAAAAGGAAGCCGAAAGTTGCTGGGAAGTTGCTCGGGTGCTGGGAGCAGGCTTTTAAAGTGCCGCCCGAGCAAAGTTTAAGCAGCCCGCCCGCCCGCCGGGTGGAACCCTTCCCGCTCCTCGGCGGGAAGACGCTCCAGCGTGCAAACTTTGCCTTTGCAAAGTTTAAGCCTGGAAGCCTCGGAAAAAAAAGGGGATCGGGGGACTCACCTTCGGAGAGGTCGCACTCGAAGGTGATTTGAACTCCCAGCCGAGGCCTTTGCAAAGTTCTTTTCTTTCCTACCCCAAGAGCGCTCCGCACTGTTTTGCAGCTTTGGGGGCCACGCGGCACAGGGCAATACGCCACGCCCAGCAATTTTTTTTCAGGGCGGGCGGATTGGACAGACCAACGGGCCGGATGTGGCCCGTGGGCCGTAGTTTGCCCACCCCTGGACTAGACAATGCTATCTTGTTTTAATCAAATAAGTAAACCTGATGAGTACCTTCTTCACCTTGGACAGGTTCTTCTAGTAGCAATTCTGTCATGCATTCCCAGTCTTTTAACAATTCTTGAGAGCTTTCCCATAAACTGTCCACCAAATAAGCAGCATGTTCATGTAACTAAAAATTAAAACAAGCAAAACTCTTTATAGGCATTTTCACAGACACTACTTGTAGTATTACTTGCAGCATTATGTAAGAATATGTAAAAAAAATTGGAAGGAGTTTGAGTCTTATTCAGAGAGGGTAAAATGTTGAGCTGTTACAGAAAAGATATCTGAGTCTTGGGAAGGTAGAAAGTATTAAAAATGAAGTCTGCCTTGGTTGGATTAGTTGTAAGTTAAAATGGAGAGAGGCTCTGACATCTTTTCAAGATTCTATTATTGTTCCCCAACTGCATTAAAATACATTTCAAGTATTCTCATGCTTACTGACAAGTTCAGTTTGATCTTCATCTCTTTGTAAACTGATAGTACAATTTTAATTTCAGACTGTCTCTGCTTCCTTTGTGATTTAGCACCTTGTCATATTTTGTAACCACATAGTCAGATATCTGAAAGTGCACTTAATACTGCACTAAAGAATACATCTGTGGGTAACGTAATACCAGAAAGTGAATTCATCATATTGGGATATAATAAAAGGCCACAAAATGTAACAGAAAAACATATTCAGTTTTAAAGTCATTTTTAATTAGTAGTATGTGCATTATATTAGAAAAACACAGATTTAATTGTAAAAGTCTAAAGCAAGTTCATTTCCTCTCTTGCTTTTTATTTTAACCTGATCTTGCACCCTGTTAAAAAACATGCACAGTTCTAATTTATATTTTTCCTCAATAGCACTATAATGAATAAGGTGACTTACTATATTTCAGTGGTCTGTTCATTATAAAAAGCTTGCTTATTTCAAGTTACAAATTATGAAAAATCTTAAGATTACAGTAAATTGTGAAGATCAAAATATGTTCAAATTTTACCATAAGGCTTATTCTCTGAAAACAGATTTTTAGCCACAATAAATAGATTTGAATAGAACTAGAAATAGATGTGAATAGGAATAGGAATAGAAGAGAACATACTTTACTGGCCAAGTGTAATGGGACACACAAGGAATTTTTCTAAAATAATGCTAATTGAAAAAAGTTATGAAAACTGATTAGTTTAAATAAAATTGAACATAAATTAATTTTACCTCGCTTTCAAGAAAGAAAAGAACCAGCATCCTAATAAGATTCCCGTTTGGACTATTCCGTCCTCTCCTTTTGGCTAGTGCTTCCTCTGCTTGAGGATCGTGCCGACTAAATAGTCTATAAAAAGATAACACCTTTTATGTTAACATATTTTCTTTTGTCCATTTTTTATGGAATGCTCTAACAACAAATGTATTTCTTCATTAGAGTCAAGCAAGGGAGATTCTTCAGAAAGATTCTTCTCCAGTCAAATAAAGAGAATATGCAAATATCACCCAAACTGCACTTTTTTGTTTATGGAACTTTTATTTATTTATGGAACTTAAACTGTGGAACACTATTCATGGTTATAATTACCATTAAAACGGTGAGAATTGTAATACTGCTCTGCAAATTCCCCATAAAAGACTCTTTATAAAAAGTAATATAAAAGATGTGCAAAGAGGAGGAGAAAGAAAGGCTTTGTGAAAAATGGAAACATAATTTATAAATACTCCATCTGGAATATTAAGATGGTGGTCCAGTTTGATATTGCAAATATTTAATGATATATTACAGAAGGAAATATAAAACAAAATGTGAAGATCAAGATGAAGATAGACTTAAGACATCATCTTGGTCTATCAGAATATTAGGTTTATGGAATATAAAATGTGATTCATATTACATATGCACTTTAAGCAATCTCAGAGCCTTCCTTTGGGAGAAAATTCAAAGTAAAACATAAGGAAAATCTTTGGGATTAGTTTTTTTTAGGGGGGTTCTCAATAGCCTTTTGAAAAGTAATGTTCTAATATATTCTGTCTAATATTAGTGGGTATTCTTAGGTTCATCCTATGGCAAACAGATTAGATGTACGTTTATCTTATCAAATGTGGGATTGTAAGGATACAAATGTGACAGGGTAAAGATTATAACTATAAAATACTAAAACTGAACATTCTGGTTCTTCCCAGATTATGCCTATCTCATTATTTTTGAGTCATTGAGGTATTTTCAGGACCTCTGAACTGGAAGTGGTTTGTACTGGGCTAGACATTCTTTCCTGAACCACTACCACATTTGGAACTATATAAAACCATATTCCCACTCAGAAACCCTGGATAATGAAATAATTCACAATGGTAAAGAGTAATTTGCAGGTCACATTCCAAACTATTAAGAGTTCTTTATTTAGAATGTTGTTCCTATCACCACAACTGGTGCTGCATCCTAGTTAGGGTAAACAACCTGAATTAATCCATCTTGGGCTGAGTCCAGGACAACTCTAAAATTCTAGATCTGCTTTTCAGAAAGAGGGCAATCTTATTGAGGGCTATCACTGGGATTGTTAATGAGTCAAGGGAGTTCAACTGTGCACATAAAGGGTCTCACTCAAAACTAACAATTTAATATGAAGCAACATCTCAATATAAATTGCATCTCTAAGGTGAAATGTTAAACAAAAACTAACCTGAAAACAAACAGCGTTAAACAATGGTTCGCCACTGAAACATTAACATTCACAGTCAATACAGGCTTACTTTTTGTGAAGGAATTCCCCTGCTGCTACAGCAACAGGCCGATGTGCTGAATATACCAAATGATAAACATTCTCACAGTCTTCATTTGACAAAGCTTCTTCACTTCCACTGAATGAAGAAATAACACATTAAGTTCAAGAAAAGTACTCAATGCTACCATCTTTGTTAAGTTACCCTTAAAATAAATAGTATCTACAAAATTAAAGTAGGCCTCATAAAAAATTGACTGACTTTAGTCCAGGATTTTATATGGATAGCAAGCATTGAAATATGCCATTCATATTACACTAAAGGATAATTCCAAGCAAAAAATATTATAAATGAGATCATAATACTTTCCTTATGCCTATATAAATCCAAGTATACCATCAAAGATATTCATTAATCCAAAATGGTCATGGAAGATGCTTTTCTATTAATGAAAGAGCATTGAAGCCTGTGCAGGTTCTCATTACTGGAAAGAAAAGAGCTGATTTTCATCAATTTTCTACTATTTACCATATTATTTAGTTTGTGAGAGATTTTTAGGGCTGTTAGAGTAAGCATGTCTATCTAAAATTGTTCTTCTCTGAAGTAGGCATTAGGGCACATCATTTCCATGAACTGAACTCTGTTCAAGCATTGTCTGGATCCAGAGTACGCAGGAGTATATTTTTACAAAATGAACCTGAATTTGCTTTCATAAATAAATATTGTTCTATGAAGAGAACATTCTGTATATAATTTATATGCAAGGTAACTGGAAGTTCCAATGAATTCAGAAAATAAAGGTGTCTGACATGGGACTAAAATTTTAAATTACATCAAAATATATGCTGTAACTAACATTTCATTTCAGTTTTAAACTAAGAGCATATAAAATATGTATCTGTGTTGTGCCTTAAATCTAGTGATGAACATTCATGAATGAACAAAGCTCAGGTAGAACCTGGGGCGTATTATTCTAATGCCAAGCCTCAACAAGAGAAAAAATTATTATGAATTGCAGATATTATAGCAAATAATTTTGAAAACTAATGAAAAACTAAATTTATCTTAACATCTTTATCTAAAGTATGAAGTTTTTAAAGGTGATGGGAGTACAGCACAGCAGAGGTACAAAGACATTTATGTCTGGAGTAGCCTCCCAAATTTGACTTACCATAATTGAAGGGGTGGCCTGTAGACACAATTATGTCCAGTACCATAAATTAATTTTTAATTTTCAAGTCAGTACTACTCAATTAAATACTAGGGGCTTTGCACAACCTTGGCTTGATTATGAATGATGGGGCTAGGAAGGAATTAATAACTGCTTTAAAAAATAAAGTCAGTATCATGTAATTTTGCCTTCGTAGTTAAGAATACAGGTTTGTTTTCACATCTTTCTCTTCTTTTTTTTACAACAGCTTCAGTGTGGAATTTAGGGCATTATATTTGCAGGAAGATATAAATGAGCTCAACCTGCAGTTTAATATGAGATTGTTTTCACAGTGGATCTTGCAACCAACTTAAAATGTGTTGCTAAACAATTTAGCCATGGCAAAGCTCATGGCAACTACTTTATCAATATTGAAGTTATTTGGGGTAACCTAGATTGATGGACATTTGTCCTATCTCCCTACTTATATTTAAAGACAATAAGGCACCAATTCCAAAGGAGAGTTCCAATGTTTAAAAAAGATATCTAAATAGCTTCCTTAGCATAATAAGCAAACTGCATGCTAAGCATTTTCATAATAAACTCTCAGAATAAATTGAATCAGAAAACAAGCAAGCAGGTTCTAGTGCTCAGTCTTTGATCACACTCTTATTTTTTAGCATCTGGTAAAAAAAAATACTTTTAGCCCAGGATCTGTACTACCTGCAGCTTTTATTGATTTCAGACTTGCTTCTGACTTTTATCGTTAGAAAGAAATTACAGCAGATATGTCAGGCAAAGATACATCTTGGTAGCAATACAGTTCAATCTATATCAAGATGAATAATCAAGCTCTTGATCTTTCAATATTGAAGGACCAGGCCTTTGGTGAGAAAGTGAGACCCCTCCCTCAATTCCATCTGTATGTCCCACTTGGCCATCTTTTATCTTTTATTATATTATTAACGAAACTATAATTTCTTTGAGTGCTGTGAGAGTCGGTTAGCGTACACATTTTATTATTATAGCTGGATGCATACTCAGCCAGATGTTTATAGACTAGATTTGGCATTTTTATTCAACTATTGAGTCCTTCCCAAAGAACTGGGATAAGCAGATCTTGTTGTTTAACAATAGAGGTATTGTTTCAGGATGTAAGCTGTCCCACATGAAGCTGCTTTTTACAATTGATTTAGTGATTTTGTCAAGTGTCAATGGTATTCAAGTGATGCTCCAGTTGTTTTGGGATTGCACTCAAAGTGCCTATTATTGGTACTACCTTTGCTTTCTTTTGCTAGTCATTCTATTTCTATTTGCAAGTCTTTGCATTCTTCTCCTACTCTGAAGCCATGTCTACTATCTAGGCATTTTGTCTTTTTTATCAGAAATTGTTAAGTCTAGGGTGTTAAGTGTCAGGTGCCTGTCTTTTCTATTCTGTTCTTTTCAAAGTCCCAGAGCATTTTACTGTCTTCATTTTCTATTACTCTATTTTGTGGTCCCAGAGTTCTCGCTTGAAGGCAAGTGGCGTTTCTTGCAGATATCCAATGCACGATTGTTGCTACTTTGTCATATATATTTAGTCTGTGTGATCTTCTTGTAGCAGCTATGTAGGTGGTCCACTGTTTATTTAGCTTCATTGCAGAGAAAACATTTCTATTCTTTTCTAGTCTTCATTTGGTCTTTCTTGTCAGCTAGTTTGGTCTCTCTGGTATTCAGTAAACCTTCATTATATACTAACTTCAGTGCATCTTCTTCACTGTATCTTCCATATATTCTTCCAATGGCCTTTTTTCTTTCAACTGGTGTTCTTGAAACATTCCATGTCATCTATTTTCCTTGGTAAATAGAGTCTGTCAATATTGCTGCAAGGATGAAAGGAATGATTTTCGTTGTCATTATTTTTCTGGTCTTCCTGTCCAGGACTTTTAGTTCTGCTTGCGTCCAGTCTACTATTCCAGATGAATATCTAATGATTGGAATTGCTCAGTTGTTAATTGCCTTAATGGTATTTCTGTCATTGAGTTCAGACTTTTGAGATCTTCTTCACTCTTCTGTGTATTCTGTCAACTCGTAAAACATTCCTATGCGTTTTCAAGTTTTTGAAAGTTAGTTTCAACTGGGATAATGCCAACATGTTGCTCCTAATAAATCTTTTGGATTCTTTTGAAGCTTGGCTCGAGGCTCATGATTTAATTAGGGCAATCACCAGAACCCTGACATATTCACTACTTACCTTCTTCTTCTTAAGTATGCTTGGTGTTGTCAGCCTAAAAAATACCCAGGTATTTGTAATAATATTCTTCATTCAGATTATTGATATATTTACATGGCATCATAATTCCTTTCTGGCAAGCACCAAAGCCAGAAGTCAGTGAGGCCTGTTTTGCCTGTTTCTGTGGCTGGGCAGCCTGGCTATGGTTGGTTTGCCTCTCAGGCAGATGTAGAATCTGTGTGTGAAGCCAAGCAAGTCACTCTGGGAAGGGGAGTGGGGAGCAAAGTGCAGCAGTCTGGGTGGCCCTGGTCACCCTCTTGTCAGTCTCCGGCCATTGTGCCACTGGGCCTGCTCCCCAAAATAGGCCAACTCCAGACCTAGACCCTGGGGCCAGTGTTCCTTCACCACTGCTGAGGCACGCACCTCCTCTTGTATTGAAATAGGAGCTGGAACACTGCTAAAGCCTGGGGGCCCTCTTACCATACTTGAAGGCAAGTAGCTATTCTCATCTTCAGCTCCAGTGTTTCAAGATGGCTGCTCCTCCACCACACAATTGGGACATCACCCCCAGCCCCTTTTAGAAAAAGGCTGCCCTCCTTCGGGTGGTTAAATCATACCACAACGAGGATAGCGGATTGTTGGGGTGGATAGTGGTGGTTCCCTGCAGCCCCAGTGTTCCAGGCAGAAGAGGCCACTCTGGGAGGAAGAAGCCAGGAACAGTGGATGTGGCCTCTTCCAGCTGGTGCTCGGTGTGGTGAAGATGCATTCTGACCACCCACTTGCTGCACCTTCACGCTCTGGCCACCCACTCGCTCACTACATCCCATATGTTCTGCCTACCCATTCACTTCGGCTCTCCCTCCAGCCGCCCTGTGGTCCATCCTCTCACTAAACCTCTGTATGCTCTGCCCACCAGGATGCTTGGCTCTGCATCCAGTCATCTGTGCAGTCCATCTCCTCACCGCATCCCCTTGCGCTTTGCCCACCTGCTCGCTTGCTGCATACTGCACACTTTGTCATCGCTTGCTCTCCCACCTGTCCCTCTGGCCACCTGCTGCAAGTTGTCCCTGAGGCCAATTGGTGTGTCAAGTTGCCCTGCAGCAATTCTTTGGCAAGTTGGGGAAAGCAAGCTGGCAGCAGCAGGTTGGCCATGGCAAGTTTTCCCACTCTGGGGTGGCATATATGTTTAGCCTAAACTCCATTGCAACATCTTGGCTGCATATTTCGACACTGTTGAAAAGTGATTCCATTTCAAATGGTGCTTTTTCCATTCAGTTTCAAATTTGTTCATGTAAAGGTCATGGAATAGTCTGGAAGGCTTTTTTGATATTTGATAGCCATGACCTCACTTATTCAGTATTCTTGAGCAGGAATATAACAAACGAATCAATGCAATGACAAATACTGTAGTAGTGGTAATAGTCAATCTACTTGAAAAATTCCTCCTTTAATATTAATCTTCTGTTATCACCACTGACCAGTAAATGTGTCTTCCGCTATGTTCTAGGTCAGAGGATAAGATATGGTCTTTGCTTTATTTTTAACCTCAGAAAAAAATAAAGAAAACTAATTGGTTTTCTTCAGTATGGCACATGATGTGTAATAGAGCTAAATGCAGATGTGTTGCTGTGGTAACTTAAAGGGAGCTAAGGAGAAAAGTAGATCCCCTCCCCACAATAAGCATGGCTGTTTGACAGATGATTCCTCATGTCCTCATTCCCCAATCCATCTTAACGTCAGAATTAGAAATTGGAAATCAGGGTTAGGTCCAAAATAAATACAAGTTTATTTCATGCTACCTCTAAACAATAATCTGAACTACTATTTGGCAAGGCATATTGGCAGTATATAAGAGTCAATTGAATTCAAGGAGGACTGGAATCACAGAATATAGAATAAGGAAAGTGTCAGAGAGATATGTATGTATGTATGTATGTATGTATGTATGTATGTATGTTTTCTGAGGTTTTCGCGGGTATTTGTATGTGGATCTTTGGTTATTCGGGTTTTCTCCCGCGTAAAATTGGAAGTATCTAGGCAACGTTTCGATGAAGTCTCATTCATCATCTTCAGGCTTGTGTCTTCGGCTTTGTGCTTCTCGGAGTAATGTGAGCTTGCAGCTGCTTCTTCCTTTTAACTGCTAGTGGGGGTGTGACTTGATTTGGTGGGGGCTTGGCTGTGTTCTGATTGGGTGGGGGTGTTTGGTTGGGGTTTTGGCTGTGTTCTGATTGGTTGGGGGGTTGGCTGTGTTCTGACTGGCTGGGGGGGTGTTCTGTTCAGGTGGGGGCTTGGTTGTGCTCAGCTTAGTCTTAGTTGCTGGGGGATTTGAGCTGGTGAGCTGTGATCCTGCTGTTTGGCTTCGCATTGCGGCACGAACACGAAGCCAAAGAGCAGGAAGCTCCAGACGAACAGCTCCAGACGAACACAATACAGAAGCCTGATGATGGCAGATGAGATTCAGAAGCCTGATGATGGCAGATGAGATTCTGCCGAAACGTTGCTACAACTTTAAAAGCACAACTACTATGACATATATACAGAAGCCTGATGATGGCACATGAGATTCTGCCGAAACGTTGCTACAACTTTAAAAGCACAACTACTATGACGTGGGAAAATACCCGAACTAAGCCGAATGCCATAAATGTAAGTACCCGCGAAAACTTAAGAAAACAAATATATATATATATATATATATATATATATATATATATATATTATTATATATATTTATATATGTGTGTGTGTGTGTGTGTGTGTGTGTGTGTGTGTGTGTGTGTGTGTGTGTGTGTATCAATATCAATGTGTAAATAAAGCAATGAACCCTCTTTGGTCACATGGTGGAGAATGTACTGTTAGCATAAAATATTGCTGCTGAATGAAAATTCGACTCCCTTAAAACATACTTACTGAAGTATAAGTGTGACTAATCGAATGGCTTCTACAGCAACATCATATTCTTTATCAAGTGTCATTGATACAATGCGATCCTGCAATGATAGAATGTAACATGTTTCCAGAAGAAACCGGAATCATAATATACTCACATTTAATAAGCAACCCATGTATTTATTGCATATAATGTTAGTTCCTCCAAAACAATGCATTAAATATTCCTATATAATGTATTACATGAAATAATGCTTTATATACAGCAGGTAAAGATAGATGAACATCATAAGTGATGTCCACATAACCAAAGGTGTATGTTACTCAGTATTCAGTATGAGATCATTTAAAAAATACAATATATCGTATAAACTTCCTGTGTAGTTTTTACATAATCATCTTAGTAAATGGTGAAGAACCCTTTGTCTAATAATCCCATGGAATATATTTTCTCTACAAATACGTTTCACAAATAGCCAGATCCCTGTTTTTAAGTTAGTCTTTTAACTTTAATAATCAAATTGATATAGATTTGCTTTAGTTACATTACATTTTATTTTATTTGCAATGTATTATGCTTTAGTTCCAAGCCTGAAAGAATGCTTAGGGGCTATTGCATGTATGTACCTGGCTGACTTGTGAGCACCTCCCTATATAAACTTGTTTCTTGGTTTTACATAATTGCCACTCAATTCCAGGAAAATAAATATACAAAGTGGTTCCATCAATGCACCAATGTATGCTACAAAATACTCTTATTGCATGATGTCAATGTCTACTTAATTAAAAAATGTATTTTTCTAGATTTCAGATCCCTATACTTTTTATTATGTTCCTTTTAAATTAATTCTTATATGTACTGCTATTGTCACTACACTGAGTGTCCCTCTCAGCTGGGGATTTAAGATACATATGGTAGTACTAATATTATAATTTTATATTACTTTTAAAAAACAATGTTTTAAAAGATAATATATACATTATAAATTTAACATTACAATTTTTTCTAATACAAAGAAAGTGAGCAGGTAAGATTGCTCTAGTTAATTTAGAATATAATCCCACATTAATCAAAAGTTAATTAGAATTTCTGTCTTTTAACTCAATTTAAAAACAAATAACAAGGGTTTTGTAGCTATTGCTCTCCCCCTTAAAATTGGACATTTCACAGATTTCCTTGAGAAATATATGAAGATTGCTGAGTTTTAGTTATAGTGAAACAGAAATTTAAACTAACATAGTCCTTTAAAAGTAATGAGCTGTGCTTTTGAACAAGGTAGCCAATTTGCTTTATGCCACAGTGCTATAGATACAAATAGATATAAAAAGATTAGAACAGAAGAAATGCACTCTAACGTGGAATATAACTAATGAACCAACCAAGCACTTTTAGGAAGCAAGAAAAATGTTTGTTTCTGTAATTCTGGGTAAAATGAATTAAACTCTACCCAAATGTTTCTTTTTTAGAATCGCAGGTTGTGCCACATGAAGTATATTCATCTTAGCTGAATCAATACTAAACTGTTTTTATTTCAAATGAAATTACAAAAACTACATTAAAGAACTGGTAATCTAAACTATTCATAGTTATAATTAATATTATAATTAATATTTCATCTGCAGAATTAATACAGAAAAGCAATATTAAGGGAGCATAAATAGATATAGATGTATTCTGTATGTACATATTTATATTCGCATGTGTATGTGCATATTAGCTAAAAAAAAAAGACTATACTTTTATTAGGGTACCATACATTTACAAAAATTTTTACAAGCTTTCAAGTTGCCACAATTTTTTACAATAAAGCAATGTAGTTTCTTTTTTTAAAAAGTCAGAAAAATATAAATAGTGTTTAAGCCACATCTGAAACAAACTATAGTGTGGAATATGTTTATAGTAATGCTACTTTTAGACCTACTATGGAAATGTTAAGTTGTACTAGGACTCTGCCAAAACTTACTAAAATGAACCTCTTCTCTATGGAATAATGATTTTCACATACTCAATGCAAGTATAAGTTTATAAATCATGAATTTATAAATTTTATACATTTTCATGGTCCTCAATCATTATAGAGCCCAAAAATACATAAATATATTTGTGGAAAACAAATACAAATGCTTACATAGGATCCATAAAATTACTTATGAAGAGGCTCCTGTCTCCACAAGTTCAAATAAAAGAATCTGCACAATTTCAGGTAAGGGGTTGATTTAGTAGCTCAATGCAAATGAACCTTTTTGCAGATGGTTGACTCATTTAAATGTTGTTACACCCAGTTGTGTGGCAACTACTCGTAGAAAAGGTTTATTTGTTTTAAATGTTTACATTTAAAACTATGATCTAATCTGTAAAATGAAGAAGATCTAGAAATCCCCATCTATATGCTAAAGGAATAGGAGAAATATTGGCATGGCAGAAGCTGGAGATTTCTCCCAGTCCAATCCCACTGTCTAAAGCAAGGGTCTGCAACCTTAAGCACTCAAACAGCCATTTGGACCCATTACCCACAGAAAAGAAAACAACACTGGGAGCCACAAAACCTGGGAGAGCGTGGCCAACTTGATGTCACTCATTCCCACCCAGTCACATGAACCCTCCCAGCCACGCCTACCCAGGTTTTGTGGTTCCCAGTATTTTCTTTTCTCTAGGAAATTTCTCTCTCTCTCTCTCTCTCTCTCCTCCCTCTCCCTCTCATATCTCTTTCTCTCTCTTTTCCATTTCTCTCTCTCTCAACTCTCTCTCTCTCTCCCTTTCACCCTCTCAAAAAAAATTAAAGAGTGCTGAGAGAATCCTGCTGTTAACAACTCATTGGGTGACAGAAGGTGGGCATGCATGCAGCACTGAGCAAAATGATAGCACATCTCCATCACGGAGTGAGACTCCAAATGTCAGGTGCAAAGTGAGTGGATTGGAAAGGAAGTTTGGGAGGTTTCTTCAGACTTTTCATTCCCAAAGAAAAATATAGGAAGTAAAGCTTCAAGAAGGTAACTGCTCACTTTTCAGCTGATGCTTTGGTATATAATCCTTCCACCCAATATGTTGTTATGTTTGAAGGCAGGGGAGAGGGAGAGTGAAAGAGAGAATGATATAACCATGCTGAGGTTCAACCTGTGAGATTGAGGCAGCCTGCCTGCCTGCCTGCTTTCTCCACCCGGTGGGGCGATTCTCCCCTTCAGCCCATGTTGTGGTTCGCCGGCAGCAGGTGTGGACGGCTGAGGTCTCTCAGAGCGAGGATTCGGATGAGGGGCCTGCGCGTGATGCCGGGATAGGGTCACGATTATTGGAGAGTGAGGTGCTGCCTTCGGAGCTTGTGGAGTCTGGCAGCAGTGATGCAGAGAACCCCGAGGAGCCTGTGCCCAGTGCACGTGCGTGCAGGGCTGCTCAAAGGAAAGAGCAGCTGAAGCAGCATGGGCAACTCGGGACTAAGACAGCAAGGTGATGGCCTCTCCCATAAGGGATAAAAGCCAGCCCTCAGGGATGGGGTTCTTTGTTGGAAGCAAAGAAGTTCTTTCAACTCCAAGTTCTTGTGAAAGTCCTGTCTATTCTGGTTTCTTGTTGGAGACTTTTGGTTTTGGATATTTCCCTGCAATTAATCTTGTGTTCTTGGCAGTCTTTCACAACCTTGAAAGGGCTTGCTCTTATCTGGGACAATTAGTTTTAATGACTCTTTGAAGACTAATGAACAGAATTCACAGAGACAGAAAAAAGGTTTGCTTCTATATATACTTTGTTTATTTGATTTGAACGAGGCTTGAGTCAGAACAGCCTGGATGGGATTTTTATCACCAATTCTCCCATGCTGCGTTTAAGTGCATAGATGGGCGAGGAGTGCGCTCAGCCGGAGGATCCTGCCAGCCCCTTCACCTCTCAGGGAAAGAAAAAGAAACAGGATGGCACTTCTCTCTCTCCCTTTCCCCGACTGAAACACGAGTCAGCGGGGGGGTCATCTGACTTCCCGCAACTTGCCTGGCAAGACAGCTACCGCTCTTCTTCCTCTTCCCCCTCCCCGCCAAGGCACGCAGGAGTCATTGAAGACTCTTTAGCCCCTGCTGCCCCACTCACCTCTCCGCGGTCGCCCATTGTCTCTCTCTCTCTGTCTCCCCTCCTCTCTCTCGTGTGTCTCTGTGTGTGTTCCCTCTTGAACCATTTCCAAAAAAAGGCAAGGGTTGGATTTTTTTTTTTTTTTTTGGCTGATGTTGTTCCTTCTTCTTCTTTGGGTGCTTTTTACCATATGATTTAAATCCAGAGTCATTTCAGGTTCCCAGATAAATGAAGCTTTTTCATTCCCATTCTCTGTCGCCATTGGCTGGCCCCGCCTCTCACCCATGCCTCCCACTCACTCTTCAGCTGCCCTGAGAAGAAAAGGGCAACGGCAGTGGATGGGGGCTTGCTCCATACTCCAGAGTAGGAGCAAAGCACCGCACTGATTGCCTCTTCTTCCGGCCCTTGTTGGTGCTGTGTGCACCTTGTGCTAAGTTTAAGTGTGCTGCGCAAGGCACTGCAAGAGCAGCGAACAGCTATGGTGGTGGTGAGAGGAATACAGGGAGACTTTCTCTCTGCCCTGAGACACTGTCTCTGCTGCTCTCGCCGCATCCATGGCTGCTCGCTACTCTTGCAGTGCCTTGTGCAGCACTTAAATTTAGCGTGCTTCACAATGCGGGAGACTGCCTCCCCTCCTTCTATTTGAGCCCATTACCACACGGAGCATTGGCTGCAGCCGGCCCAGCCAGTGTCTCAGGGCAGAAAGTCACACGTCTCCCCCAGTGGCCGAGGTGTGCACAGCACCAAGGGCCAGAAAAAGAGGAAAGTAGAGGTGTGCTTTGCTCCCACCCTGGAATACAGAATGAGTCTCCATCCGCCGCCATTGCCCTTCTCTTCCCAGGGCAGGCAAGGAGTGGGAAGAGAGGGTGAGAGGCAGAGCCAGCCGGTGGTGGGATCATGCAACAGGGAACCGCAGGAGAGGGCCCAAAGAGGCACATGCAGCTCTGGAGCCACACGTTGCCGACCCCCGGTCTAAACTAACTTATTCTCCCAATAAAGAAACTTGTTCCTATTGGATGAAATGAAAAGCACCTGGGTATTCTGGATCCTTACACAGTGGGAAGAACACACACAAATGCTATATAGATTAAACATAGATAGGATTACTCAGTAAATGATACTCTAAATAGGTGATTTCTGTTTGTACAGCTAATGATTAAGGAATAGCAATTCCATGAAGGATGCATATTCAGTGTTCAATCTCTACCCACCTGGTTGGGTCATTTCAATTATATGCTTAGCTGCCGTTCAGCTATTCAAAGAAAAGAAGTCGTCATGCAGCTAGGAATGTTCCAGTTCAATTTTGAAAATGTGGTAATAAAAAGTGTTGTGCTAAGATTATAGGTGAAATGGTGAAGTGTTCTAAAGGTAACTTCACATGCTGTAAATCAGAGTTCCCCAACTTTTCTGGGTGGGCGGCCCAGAGGGGGGCTGAGGGGGGAAAGAGGGGATGGATTTCTGGGAGCAGCAGTTGCATGCATGTGCGTGAGCCACTTTTGCAAGCGCCCACAGTGCTTGTGTCAGTGGGGCTGTGTAGAGGTAATTCCCCATTAGGAGAATTACACAGGGAGACGTAGTGAGAGTGATGTTGAATAACACATGACCAGCACACAGATACACTGAATAGTAAAATGTAGGTTTTACTTCCAGTAAACAGTTAAGCAAAGTCCAACAAGCAGTCCAAGTCATACACGGTTAAAGCAGTCAGTATTCAGTCCAGGGATAATCCAAATAACAAAGTCCAGTATCATAAACAGTTCAGTAAACAGACTCACAGCAAGCCAAGAAGAACGACCATCAGCAACAGTCAATAGGGAAAATGCAGGAACCAAAAACATCGACCATCGGAACATCTAACAACTAGCAACTAACAACAACAGAACAGAACTAACAACCCAGGTTTCTGGCTCCATCTTATGGCCGTTTGAGGAACCACACCCAATTACAATTTTAGCATTCCCTTAAAGAGACAGTATTAAATGTCTATCCTGGTTTATATATTTCCAACCCAACTGTTAGGTGACTATCAATTCCTAACAGGCTGCAAACCCCCACGATGCTCACATGAATGAGTCCCCAAGCCCATGTGATGCTTGCGCAAGTGGGGCCGTGAGCCCCCACAATGCTCATGCAGGTGGGACCATGAATGCTCATGCAAGAGGTGCTGTGAGTGTCCACAATGCTGGTGCAAGTGAGACTGCAAGCCCCCGCATGCACGTGCACCAGCCAGCCACTCATTCTGCCCAGTTGCGAATAGACTGTGGCATGTAGTGGGCCATGGCCCACTGGTTGGGGACCCTTGCTGTAGATGGTTTCTTGTTAAAATTAATGACAAAAACAAACAAAGGAAAGGGTAGGAAATGTCAGGCCAAAAAACCAACAGGCCAAAAACATTTAAAGAAAGCACAATCTTAACTGATCACATGTTCTATACAACTACTAATTTATTTTTCAGACTTGTACCTGGTTACTGCCAGCAAAGCCAGACAGAGTTTAATTTACGTCATTAGAGCAATTCACATCTGTACATTTGATAACTGATAATTATTACTTATATGGTTCATAAGCTTTAGAAATGTATCAATATATCTAAGAAATTTTCTCAAAGAAAACAAATTCCACATTTGCAGCATAGCACATTATGCTACGTATTTGTCACAAAACATTACTTAAATTTTAAAAGAGTAACTGCCACAAAATGTTCTTTTCAGTAACCAGAATTATCACTTATATTTAAGTTAACTTCTTAGCATTTTATAATTCTTACCCTTACCTTAAATCTATTTGTAAATAGCTCCAATTTGGGGAACAATTCTCTGTTGGTATACAAACTCTGCAAAGCTTTCAGACATTTCAACCTCACTTCACCTTGCTAAATTAAAAAAAAAAATAGAATTTAGTTTGTATAATAAAATAAAGAAAACCATATACCATCATTTTATTAAATTATTTTCAGTAATATTTTATAATACAAAATTCTATTTTATATTTATTAGTTGTCTTTTTATTAAATATTTGGAATGATTTGCAACAGTACAATACAACAAGCCTTTACAGTGACAGTATGTGTCTGAAAATAACATCACCAATAATAATTTTGGCTTGGATTCAGAAAAGGTTTTGTTCCCATTACAGTGCCTTTCAAATTTTCATATTTTATTATACACAAGTAAATCTTTGAACAAATTTTTTCTTGTATCCCTCTGTCAGTTGATAACTGCTAAAGTCGTAATTTTAAAATGACAAGGATAGGTAATAAGGATAAAAAAGTAGCAACCAAGTTATTTCATGGAGTGGAGACAATAACTTGGTCCTCAACACCAGTAAGACCAAGGAGCTTATAGTGGACTATAGAAGGAACAGATCAGATATCCAGCCCTTGCTTATCAATGGAGAGAGAGTGGAGCAAGTGGCCAGTTTTAAGTTTCTGGGTGTTACCATAAAAGAGGGCCTGTGTTCACATTGCAGCACTGGTCAAAAGGGCCCAGCAGAGATTATACTACCTAAGACTTTTCAGAAAACAATAACTGAATGAAAAACTGCTGGTGACCTTCTACCACTGCACCATAGAGAGTATCTTAACTTACTGCACCTATGTATGATTTGCCAATTGCACAGTGGCAGATAGGACAGCACTCCAGATGGTTAACATCATTGCCCAGAAGATAATTGGTTGCCCTCTCCCCTTTATAGCTCCTGCTGCCTTAAGAAAGTTTAAAACATTCTCAAAGATCCATCTCATCCTGGGCACCCTTTTTTTGAACTATTGCCATCTGGCAGATGGTACAGAATAATAAAAACAAGGACAAATAGGCTGACAAACAGCTTCTATCCCAGGGCAGTAGCTCTGTTGAATTATACTGTATAGTGCAGTGTTGGTGCGGTGTCGAGGGGTTTCAATTCAATGTGTGGAGTGTAAAGGATGTGTGCTTGTGTTTATTTTCATGGTCATGATGTGCAGTGAAAATGGTGTTTGATTTCGTTGTACGATGTGCAATGATAATAAAGTAAAGTAAAAGTAAAAGTAAAGATTACTTTCCAAATAACTGATAAATTATTTATTTTGGATGAATAGAAATAAAAGTCCCCTTTCTGATTCTGGATTTAAAAAGGAGAAAAAATCTTGAATAAGACCCCCCCAAAAAAAAAAAAAAAAAAAAGATCTGAACCCTCTAGGAAAAGTGATTTGACACACAGAGGTAGTACTGTCCAAATTATCTGCTGATCAAGATTTAGGACTTTAATTGGAATATAAATAACGTCCGCAGGAAGCAACATCATTAGGTTTTCAGATCAGTACTATAATCTTAAAGAAAAATGTTATTCAAGTTATTTCAAAAAGTGTTACACCTTTTATATAGAAAAAATTATAAACAACTACAAATTTTAATTGTACTGGCAATTAAATATCTTTTCCTTTCTGTTTACCAAGGACTGTTGTAGCACACTGCTAACTACAGACAGGAATATTTTAGTTCCTTTTAATGTAGTAACATTGATATTTTGTTTAATAGGATGAATAGATATACACAAAATGTATTACTTCAGATCAGGGGTGGGATTCAACAGGTGTTACTACCGGTTCAGTGACTACATTTTACGCTGCGCATGTGTTTAAAAAAAGCTTTAAGCTGTGCTGCCCGGACAGCTGAAAAGTGCTGCGCGCAGGTGTGCAGCGTTTGAAAAGCCACTGTTTTTTCAACTTCAGCTGTGCCGCGCAAAGCAGCTGAGGTTGAAAAAGCAGGAAATAAAGGACAGGTAGGAGCCCGGGTGGATGGGTGGGCCAAACAGCAGCAGACACAGAACCAGTTTGGTGTCTGCTGCTCTTCAGAGCTACCGGTTCTATGGAGCCGGACAGAACCGATAGCATCCCACCCCTGCTTCAGATGTATAAAGATATATTTCCATATGTTGAATAAGGAAAAAGTACAACAACGGAAGAATTAGCAACAGACATAAGCTTATCAATAATGGTTATATATAAATTAACCAAAATGGATTTGATAGACTATATCTTGTTGAAAAAGTATGAGAAAGCAATATTCTCTTTCAAATCAAAAATGAAAATAGCATATTTACAGCAATGCAGCACTTACTCTGTCATGAAGTGTCCAACCAACATATTTTAAATAACTATCATTCAGGAAGGCATCACTGTACATTTTCATCCACACTCCAATTTCTTCAATACAAACAGCTCTAATCTCAGCAATAGCATCACTATAAAAAAGCAATGGTGAAAATGTATTGCTTAATTTTATGCACAGAATTACAGCAATGTGCTTATTTTTTTCTTAGCATTTTTCTCATTTAAATGATACTGGTATTTGTCCTTTATTGTCTCTAATGCTAATCAGCAAGGACGGTTTGAAATCAGAGTTATTTCATGATTTAAAACATACAATGAAGAATTTACAGTTCTATAAAGTACCTGCACTTTTTTCTCAAATGCACAGCAGACAATCCATAAGTCCCATGTCAGGCTCAATTTTATTTTATTTTTTCAAAATCCATCTTTTCCATTAAGTTTTAAGCATATCCCTTAGTCTCGATATCCTGCTGTTGCAGGAGTCGTATATATAACATTCTCTGCTCAAACTTTCTCCACAATAGCAACTTGGTGGCGTGTGTGCACGCGCTGGGTTAAAAGGAAATGATTGGCCCAAAGCCATCATGATGTTTCCATGAGAATGGGAGGATCTGAACCTTGGCCTCCCTGACTGTAATCCAACAATTTAAAATGCATAGTTTAAACAATTTTACTACACAGAGTCTTATAAAATGTCAATTCCTGGAGATTTTATTCCATCTATTTGATAACTTTTAAGCAGGACAGAGTAAAATGTTATTTTTGGCTGCTAATTAGGATTCACAATGTCTTTTTACTAACTTACCGATATCTATGGACAAATATTCCCTTGAAAATGGAATTCATCATATTTTCAATTTCATCCTGATTTTCTTGCAACTGAAATACAATTAAATATGCTTACTTTAATTCTATTTTTAAAAACATATAAACAAATTACTGCCCTGGGGCATGTCAACACAGTTAATAACATTTTTCATAATCAAGACTGACTGAAATACATATTATTCATAACTGAAATATCACAGCTACAGTAGATTAAATTCATTTTTAAAAATATTTTATTGAAAATATTAATTATAATAGTAAAAGAAAATATGAGCTAACCTCAAAAGGAAAAGAGAATAAAGGAAAAAAAGAAGTTATGTAGAAAGAAAAAGAAAATAAAACAAAAAAGAAATATTTTAAAAAATATTTTCAATTTTCATCATAAGTACAAATTTGATAATTCATCACTCCCCTATAAAGTATCTTTTTTTCCTATGACCCATGTTTGATCCAAATGCAAGTCTATATATCACTAACATTACAGGCTTGCTGTCAGCAAGAAGTCCATAAAGAAATCCCAGAGTTATACATAGATTTTATTTTAACCTTGATCAAACAAATCAATTATATATATATTTTTATCTATTACGGGAGAAAACCCAAATAACCAAAGATCCACATACAAATACCCGTGAAAACCTCCGAAAACATATTATTTATATATATATATATATATATATATATATATATATATATATATATATATATATATATATTTTCTTAAGTTTTCGGGTACCTTGTTGGTGTTCGGCTTGTTGGTATTTTCCCAGTCATTGTAGTTGTTCTTTTAAAGTTGTATTTCAGCAGAATCTCATCTGCCATCATCAGGCTTCTGTATTGTGTCCGTCTGTGAGTCAGACTTTTACAGTGGTTTCAGATTTGAATTTGGGGCAGCCTATTGCTGTGCCAGAATGGTTTTTCTTCATCCTGATTGGTTGGGAGTCTTGGTCTGTGTTTATTGGTCTCGAGTTGCTGTGTTCTGCTTGATTGGTGTCTCTAATATCTTCTGTCTGTTTTTGGCTCTTTTTGTATCTTGATTGGCTGGCAGCATTGTGTTGCTTTAATGGAGCCTTTAGTGCAGTCTTTTGCTTCCAACAATCTTCATCTTTACTTCATTCAGATGCTGTTGTAGGATTTGATCTCTCAATTTTTCTTTTTCCTATCAAGAACGTTTGTCAGGTGCAGAAGATCAGTACCACATGTGAAGTTCTAATTAAACTGATTTATTACTGCAGGATCCAATCTGGGTCAGTCGCCGGGACCATAGGTTTAGTCTTCTGGGCTTTCAGACTCGTGCTGGAGCCCATCTTCAAAGAACTTCTCTGTAGCAGAGTGTGTGCTTTGGGCTATTCTTTATGTGGTATTTATGTGGTGCCTATGGCTTTTTAATTTTGTTTGGGGTGTTGATGCCTGGCTATTAATCCTTTGGCTGTTATTTGCTTATGCTGCTCAACTCTTGCCTCCTAAATACTTTATAAGCTGGAGATAAATCAGCATTCCTGTTAACTGGTGAGGGGCACATTTCCCAGGCTTCAATCACTTTCCTGCCTGTATTTGTGCCTGCTCATGCAGATCACCGATCTCATGTAGGTGCCATTAAGGACTACTCATTGAGTACTGTTTGTCATCCAGTGACAAATCCATCTGGTGTGGTGCTGTCACCATTCTGCTGTTCAGAAAGAGGCTTTAAATTTGGGTCATCTTAAAAGAAATCTCCCTGTTGCAAAATGGGAGATTTTGCTGTGTGGTCACCTCATACATAAAGACAGTAGATTACAAGGGACTCTCATGAAACTATATAAGCTCCTCTTGCCGGGGGGTGGTGGTGGTGTAACACTCTATTCAAGGTATGAATCCTTGCTTATCAGGAGACCTAATATTATACATAGAAAGTGCTTTTCCTCTCTATTTTCCCAGCTCTGAATTATATATGGTATTCTGGCTACTTACATCTTTTTCTCTGTCAGCATCCATCACTTTCCTCCTCCCCACCCATCTCAGTAAAAAAAAATCAGACATTGATCCAAATCAATAATTTTGAAATAATGGCCTCTCATAGTTTATTTATAAAACAATTTTAAATATTCAAATAAAATTTAAGATTCAAAAAAGTATAAAACTTCAAACAAACAAAAATAAATATTATTATTTTTTAAATGAAAGTATATTTCATTACAGAAAGATAAACAGCTTTGGTTTAATCTATCAAAATTGGAAAAAGTTAATATGCATTATTTTATATATGGCATTTTATAATATTGCCACACTAAGTCAAGTGCTGTGGAACCTGCCTTCTATTGAATTTGTGAAATGGAATTTTCTAGATGATAGATACAATGCTTTTTCTGTTAAATTTGCAGATTAAAAATTATATCTTCAGTTTCATAACATTCTCTATTCCAGGTTACAAAAAAAACCTTTCTTCCATATATTACACAATAGAATTCACTCCATTTTCATGGAGACCAAACTTCTTTTTTTGTAGCTCCTTTTCATTGGAACTCCCAGTAAAGACAGTGAAATTCAACAGAAAGTCACCAATGTCAACTTGCTTGTTTCAATTTTTGGCTAGAAACTAAAGACAATATTGATACCTGATTAATAATTGGGACAGTATCTCAAAATGGAAAGAGAGATACTTAGATCCTACCCAATTATATCATTATACTATTTGTCACTTGATTGATAAATAGTTACCTATATCCTAGATAACTTGATATAATATTTAATTTAATTTGAGAAGTGCATTAAGGACCATTTCCACTACATCTTGCATTCTACATCTTGCACTCACTCAAATGAATCTATTTGACATAATCTTGCACCCCATCAATATCATACTGTGCAGTATTTGAAAGATCAGTTCATGTTATTTATTTTTTCCTTCAGTTCAATAGTGCCTGCTTCTTGGAGACTGCCAGGACAAGTTCCTGCAGTTGAACCTTATGGATTTGTGAAATCCATAAGTGATTTGTTGTTTCCTCCTTCCTAGGACTCAGAGAAACTTTTTGCCCTACTGGCTTTGTGCTTAAGGCGGAACTAGAACTCATGGTCCCTAAGTTTCTAGCCTGATTCCTTAAATACTACATATCATGCAGCTTTATACCATCTAATTGCAAGGAATGTTCCCTAAGTTTCTAGCCTGATTCCTTAAATACTACACAATCCTGACTGACATCATGTGGGTAGAAATCTGGCAATGGATGTGATAAGTATTTGGGATGAAATGATTTCTTAACAATTTCACTGTGCCTGTCTGTCCCACCAAATCAGCCCAAAGCTTTGGGATATCAATATCTGTGGGACTATTCCAATGCTAAAGTCTAGCATAGTTATGTGAATTCTATCCACAAGGAATCAGCCAGAAATGACTTGAACAAAGGTAATCAATAACATTCTCCAATATACCTTTTCCTCCTCCCCTCTTTCCTGATCTACGCACACATATTTGTGTACTGCATGTAAAATATTTAACAAAAATGTGGATGGGTGAAGGATAATATTTTGCTAACCCAGACAGACTGTGATTAATTACTATCTTATTCTTAAAGACCCGGCTGTTCTCCTAGACCAGGGTGGGCAAACTACGGCCAGCGGGCCACATCCGGCCCGTTGGTCTGTCCAATTGGCCCGCCCCTGAAAAAAATCGCTGGGCGTGGCGTATTGCTCTGCGCCGCGTGGCCCCCAAAGCTGCAAAACAGTGCGGAGCACTCTCGGGAGTAGGAAAGAAAAGAAGAACTTTGCAAAGGCCTCGGCTGGGAGTTGAAATCACCTTCGAGTGCGACCTCTCCGAAGGTGAGTCCCCGCCGATCCCCCTTTTTTTTCCGGGGCTTCAGGCTTAAACTTTGCAAAGGCAAAGTTTGCAGGCGGGCGTCTTCCGGCCGAGGAGCGGGAAGGGTTCCGCCCGGCGGGCGGGAGGGCTGCTGGAGCGGGCTGCTTGGAGCCACTTAAAGCTAGGCCGCTGCTGGTGGAGCCTTGCCCTGCCTTGGTGCCCGTTTCCCGGCTCAGCGGTCCTGCTCGGGCGGCACTTTAAAGCCTGCTCCCAGCACTCGAGCAATTTCCCAGCATCCCAGCAACTTGCGGCTTCCTTTTTCCTCGCGGGCGCGCTCCTGGCCCCGAACCGTGCGGCGGAGGGAAACCCAGAGCACCGCCGGTCGCCTCCTCAAGCAGCCCGCCCGCCGGGCGAACCTTCCGCTCCTCGGCGGGAAGACGCTCCGCCTGCAAACTTTGCCTGTGCAAAGTTTAAGCCTGAAGCCCCAGAAACCCGAGCAACTTCCCAGCAACTTTCGGCTTCCTTTTTCCTCACAGGCGCTCGCGCCTGGCCCAGCTCTGCACGGCGGAGGAAACCCGGAGCACCGCTGGGTCGCCTCCTCCAAGCAGCCCACCCGCCCACCCGCCGGCGGAACCCTTCCCGCTCCTCGGCGGGAAGAGCTCCTGCCTGCAAACTTTGCATGTGCAAAGTTTAAGCCTGGAAGCCCGGAAACCCGAGCAACTTCCCAGCAACTTTCGGCTTCCTTTTAACTCGCGGGCGCTCGCGCCTGGCCCCGAGCCGCGCGGCAGAGGGAAGCCTGGCGGGCGGGTGGGCTGCTTGGAGGAGCGACCGGCGGTGCTCCGGCAGCAGCAACAGGCAGTTCCGCCCGGGCTCCGCTCAGGTGTCCGGCTGGGGCTGTCAGGAGTTGCTACCGCCCGGCGCAGCTCCGCGCGGCTCCAGTCCCGTGTTGCCTTGGGAAGGAAAAGGCAAAACCAGGAGCCGCTGAGCCTGAGCCTCCGGTGCCACTGCTCCCGTTGCAAAGCACCGCCCGCGGCTTTTCCTTTTTACCTTTCCCTTCCCAAGGCAATGCGGGACTGGAGCCGCGCCGGCAGCAACTCCTGACTCAGGGGCCTCCGAGGGGAGGGAAGGAGGAGAAGGGGAAAGGGTGGGGGCGATTCCCAAAAAATCTTGTGCTGACCCGGCCCGTCTGTCAAATTTTAAAAGTCAATGCGGCCCCGAGCCAAAAGTTTGCCCACCCCTGTCCTAGACCTTGAGGTAGAGTGGATGGAACCCTTTATTAGATATATTTGTCACATGCTGCAAATGTTTTGATATTAGTTCTCTGGATTTACTATTTGTTTATTTTCCTTGCTGCCCTTTTCATTTATCTTATTGTATGCACATGTTTTCATATTGCTCACTGTGTAGGGATGGTTTGGGCAGTGCCCAACTCCAATTAAATAAATAAATAAATTTCTCCCTCAACTAGCCAAAATGAAAGAAAAAATACAAAGCAATGTTCACTGTAATTATGCTGAGTAAATAAACAAAATGTTATTTTAAAATGAACTGAATTGTATAGATGAGTGTTTACCTATCCAACGTGTTATGTCAATATGTAAAATCTTGAAAATTTAAATTATTAATATATTATAACTTAACAAACTACGTATCATGCAGCTTTATACCATCTAATTACAAAGAATGTTTTAATTCTTATTCACTATAAAAAGGCTGCAGGATTTCTGTTAAATATTAACCAATACGGAATGATACAAAGAATCATTTGTTTTAATGATGCTTGAAAACCGATCGAATTTCATTTATATTAAAGGCACAGTTTACATGCAAAAATCAATTGCAGTTTCATAGTTTTGGGCCTGCTGGTCTGAACTGTAAAGATACTGTTAATTTGCATCTTTTCTGAATTGCTTTTTAAAGATGAAAAACTATGACAATCATTCTAAATAGCCATTTACCTCTTTCCGTTTTTGAAGAAGCAGCTCCAGTCTTTCATTAGCTCTTTTACCAATCATTTTGTTTCTTTCAGCTTCATACTGTCTTTGTGTATTATCCTGATGAATACTCAGGTTTAAGGCAACATTCACAAGAGCAGTCATAAGCTTCATAGCTAGGAAAATTACAAACGAAAATCAGTTCTTCTTTTCCATGCCCAAATGCAAATTTTTGAAACAATTATCTGCTTAACACTAACTAGAAGCCAAAGATCTATTTGAGTTGAGGTAAAATATGGATGTTACTTTCAATATAACAATCAGCCAGAATCTGTAATTATGCCTTACTCATAACAGTATATCAATGAACTTAAAATTAACCTCTTGGCAAATCCTATGTATAATATTGCATTGCAATTTTCCACAAATCCATTATGGAAATCAGATGGCTTATTATTGTTTGCGAAGTAGTTCAGTATGTAATCCTGAAGCTTATATCCAATAGTTCTGATGGCAAAAAAAACACAACCCACAGAATTTTCTGATATGGATCCCATTAAAAATGTAGTCATTAATAACAAATAATAAAGATATCAGTACTGTTCAGGATTCATCAGAATCCATGCCGGGCTTTAGTTTATGCAAGTCCTAATTGCATCAATACAACCTGCACTTCTGCTTTATCCTAGGTTTTGACAGAGCTATACTCAAGTTCAAGGAAACGTGAGTACTGTATAACATTCTAAAGCCTCTAACTGTCCATGCATGGATGAGAGAGAAAGGAAGGGATGGGGTTGCATGTACAACTTTCTTCTCTATTCTGTCTGCCTAAATATGGCTATTGTTATTTTACATTCTGATCATCAGCAATTCTTTTCCAGAATAAATCTAACCATTAATTTCAATGGATATTACTAAGATTAGGAAAATTTATTCCTTGCAGAGCAATTATTTCATTTCTGAAAAAAAAGTGAGAGCAGGAAAGAAATATACATCTTTGAATGAAACGGTGTAAATTTTCCTTTGGACTTCCTCGCAAAATAGAGGACATGGTGACTTCATTCAAACTATTTTAATTTAAAATTTAATTATATTTATATTACTTTACATTTTACATTAATTTCATGAGATCCAATCCAATTTACCTTATTTGCAGTGTTGTCATTTGCAGTAATCTATGTAATTTGCATTACACAAAAATATATATATTTATATTCAATAGACATTAAGAAATTACAGACAAGCCATCTCCACAAGTGGTATACCAGTAACAGACTAGTCCTCTACCAAATTAAAACATATGTCTATATATTAAAAAGTTTCTTTCTAAGTTTATTTGTACAATTTCATATAAAAAATGTAATACAGGACATATATAAAACAGATATTATGTTTTATGGCTTTTGTAATTCTTTTGTAGGAAAATAGATTAAAAATAAAGTATATGCAAAAAAATTTTTTACAACGCCTTGTTTTCCCCAGAACTAGTTGATCCAAGCATTTGTGCAAGCGTACTGTTTCAAACCAGAACAATCATACATTCTTTTCGAATTCTCACACATACACACTCTGAATAAATTGTTCCAAAGATAATAAAATACCAATAACAACACACAGATTTATCATGATGTAATGATTATTTTGTATGCTTTGTCTTTAAAATATACCTACCAGCAAGTGTACTGGTATGTCTGAAAGCTCGAACCTGCGAATCTGACAAACCAGTCAGCAATGAGATCACTGTGTCCATCATATATTCATCATAGATGATGCTATACTGACATTGTCGTATTAGTACTCCTATGAATTCACAAAAATTTGATCGGAATTTTTTCCACTGTGGCCCAGGCATTGTAAGTGGATAATCACCGCTGTCCTGCAGGAAGATCAAGCACATACTATCTTTAAAAAAAAACATATTCAAGCTTCTGGTCAACTTCTTTTCTAATTAAAATATGAAGTTTTAGCGCAGCTTAAATTTTATCTGAATGATCAAAAACATGGTAATTTCAAATAAAGCTACATTGTGCTGATAACCAGGAAAATAAAAGTGATGAACATGAGGCTTATTTTTTAAAACACAGAGACAAATGGAGGGATGTGCAAAATATTATATATGAAACAACTTCTGGTGGTCTGTATCCAGAACATAGCATGCTTCTCTGGGTGTGAAATTTGTATTTCAGGTAGAAGTATTCCAATATGGGAAAAGGAGAAAATGGCACTGCAATCAACAACAGCAAAGGAAACAGAAAAAGGAAGACAGTGGAAAGGTTTGGGAAGGACAAGGGAGCTAACCGGATATGTTATGTTTAATTTCAAGGATGGAGTTGTCAAAAAGTTAAGGAAACATTGATGTCACACCATCCTTGCTCTTGAATTCAAATGTGGTATATCCAACCAGTCTATCTGCCCCTTCCTCTAATGTTCCCAGCACTACTGGAATATTCTGCTCTTGAATTGAAGGATAGTGGTACCATAAATTCTTTAAAAATATATTAATTATATAAATAACTCAATTAAGCTAAAGTAGCTAAGAGGTGGTAAAGAAATAGACATCAGGAAGACTTTGGGGCATATAGGTACACAGGTCAAGGGAATAAGAAAGGGAGAGAGCATCAAACTTATCCTTCATGCTCTGAATGATCTCTACAAGTGTGTGTGTGGGGGGGAGCGTGCGCGCGTGCGCACACACACACACACACACACACACACACAGAGGAATAGATAGCTGGCTGAAGCTTACAGCAACCAATATTTTGGAGGTTTTCATGTGGCTAAATTGTAACCTGAATTACAATTCTGTTCAAGCACAAAACAAAAATATTTTACTTTCCTGATATCTCTCATATGGAAAGACAAGATAGAAATAGTATTTTCAATTCAATTTTACTGCATTTCATATGATGTTTTGATTTTCGTATCTAACCTTACTTTCACTAATTAAAAATTATATTTTAATAATTTCCAAGAGCTCATCATTGTATCTTTTAAGTGTCAGGTAAAATACTTGGCATGCCTCTATATTTTAGTTGGCTACATTATCACAATACACTCTATATGGAGGTACTTATTCAGATTATAGGGCTTCGATTAGCTAGAAAACAGTAGCCCAGTTAGTAGCTCACATTTGTTACTCATAAAGCCATACATAGCTCAATAAAAAGGTAATTGTAGGAACTTTTACATAACTGAAATAGATCCAACTGATTTATGTCTTGGAAAAACATGTAGGCAATTCAAATTTCACAAGAAAAAAAACACAGTAAAGTACAAGAGAAGAAAAATAGTAGAATAGTTGTCCACAGAAATACTTTGAAATTTACCAGAATCTGGCAGGGAACAATCAATGTTAGGATTTAAAGAGATGGGTAAAAACAGTAAATGGTTAGATTTGTTTGGAAGAAGAATGCTGGACCGATATTAGGACTTAAGGGTCTTCAGAGCTGAGCAGTAAAGAAGTGCTTTGGAGCATGCCAGAGCACTTATGTAGTAGCTGTCTGTATATCTTTAAATAAAATGACTTCCTTTGATCATATGTGAACTGTGGACAGCAGCTGCATAATCCCAGGAAAAGACATGATGATGATGATGTTATCCATTCAGTCATGTCCAACTCTTGGCAATTCTGTGGGCCAGGTCTGTCCATATTTCTGTTTTTGCACTATTTCTTTAAGTTATTCTATGCTCTGGCTGATGTCAGCTTTGATGGTGGGAAAAGACATAGCTATTTTAAATGTACTCTTTAGCTCTGGATAGCACCTCAATGGGTTGCTTTAAATACAAATTTTAAAACAGTGGCAGGGTCTTCTTTAAGATAAGACATGATGAATGTTGGCAGTGATACAGAAATGTCACTGCCTCTATCAAAACAAAATATAGGAGCCTTCATGCAATCTATGTATGTTTACTGAAAAATAAATAAGCTAACTATACAGAAATTAATGAGACTATACTAAATCTTACACATTACATCATTAAAGTTATTTTCAAAATATTTGAATTAATATGTGTTCACAACTTTCAGTTTATTGTATAAGAAAATACTGCAAGTATTATATCATAAATATGTATTTTATATACCAAATACGTAGCCTACAATTTTAATTTCAGAATTAGTTGATACATTCTTTAATTGCTGTCAGAATAGAATAGAATAGTTTAGTTTAGTTTACTTTATTGTCATTACACTTCGTACAACAAAATTAAATACCATCTTCAGTGTACATTATGACTATGAAAATAAACACAAACACACATCCTTCACACTCCATATATTGAATGGAAAACCCCTGATATTGCATTAATATTGCACTATACAGTAGAATTCAATAGAATTACTGCCCTGGGATAGAAGCTGTTTTTCAGCCTATTTGTCCTTGTTTTTATTATCCTGTACCATCTGCCAGATGGTAATAGTTCAAAAAAAAAGGGTGCCCAGGATGAGATGGATCTTTGAGAATGTTTTGAACTTTCTTAAGGCAGCAGGAGCTATAAAGCTCTTCCAAAGAGGGAAGAGGACAACCTATGGTCTTCTGGGCAATGATGTTAACCCTCTGGAGTGCTGTCCTGTCTGCCACTGTGAATTGGCAAACCATACAATATATTTCCTTAAATAATTAGATCACACAATAATATTCTCTACATGTCCAATTTTAGAGAAGCTTCAAACATATTTTGTGTATATCCAGTACCATACCTCATCAAATTCTTCAGTCATTTTCCTGATAATTTCTGCATTTTGCATGTTTCTAAACATTTCAATCCTCACAGTTCCTGAAATAAAGTAAGTATAACCATATTTTATTATATTTAAATATATCTTTATTTTGAACACAAACAAACATGTTAAAGAACATAATGGAAAATGAGTAAACATATAGGATTTTCTTTCTGTATTTATATTTAGCAGCAGATTATAAAATTTGATGATATTGCCGTTTTTTTTTAGAACAACTGATAGTTCTGACCAAAGAACAGGTGGCAGCTGTAGCCAGGAGGCTTTTGTAAATCTATTTTTGTGCATCAATTACATTCATCATTCCTGAACCATGCCTTACTTACACTGCCCTTGAAGACTATCTGGAAACTTTATTTGATCCAGAATGTAGCAATGTGGATATGACAAGAATTGCTTGAGTTAAGTGAAAATACTTTTGTTACAAAGTGCAAAAAAATTAATTATGGAATTCTTTGTTTTATTTAGCAAACATATCATCGCCCATCTTAATCACGTAACTCTTGTGGCTAAAATGGATAAAAATAAAAACAGGGTAAAAAGTATAAAAATAAGTAAAATTATGTTAATGTTTAGTTAAGTACAAAATTATGTTAAGTACAAAAATGGAATTTTGGTGCAATTATGATGAAATACATTGTGGATAAGAAAAAAATGTGTAAAATGTATAAAAATGAATGTGATGTCAGTATGTAAGATAACTACAAAAATATAGGACTCAACGTATCCATTCTTTATAAGAAATGTTTATTATCATGTAAGAACTTTCTTATTGAATATTAATAACCCTGGTATGCAGAGGATGCTGTGTTTTTGGCTGAGAATGAATTGTAGGGAATTACAAGTAGACAAATATACGTTGTTGTTACAATGTTTACCAATGATAGGAAAATGAACAAATATTAAGTTTGAAAATACTGGCAGAAAGGTGGTAAACCTGTTCTATTTGTCAAGAGAAGCAACAATAACTGAATGTGATTCCAGCCAATCTGTCATATTGATGTGAAAGATAAGAATGTCAGGAGAAACAAAAAATGCAGTGAGAATTAATTGCTTAAGAAATATTTAATAACAAAATCAAGGCTATAGTTAGGAATAAATAGTACTTACAAGTCATCCTCATCTTACAACTATTTGTTTAATAACTGCTTGCAGTTAACACAGCACTAGAAAAAGTGATTTATGACTGTTTTTAACATTTATGATCATTACAGCTTCCTCGTGGTCACATGTTTATGACAACTGCAGTGTCCTACAATCATGTGATCAGGTTTTGTAACCTTCTGACAAGCAAAGTCAATGAGGAAGCCAGATTCATTTAACAACCATATTACTAACAGAACAACTGCAGTGATTCACTTAGCAACTCTGGCAAGGAGGGTTGTAAAATGGGGGAAAACTCACTTAACTCTCTTGCATAGTAGTGGAGATTTTGTAAATAAATATGGAAAACAAACTAAAGGTTAGGAAAGCCAAAAGTTGGGGTTCAGCTTTTTTGGCTATATCAGCAGGGGGAAAAAAAGATGAAAAGTGATATGGTTTAACTGCTAACAGAGGTAGGATAATCCTGGTAGGATTGAAACACAGCTGATAAAAGAAGACAGTATTAAGTATCAAAATTCTGTAACTAATTATTTAAAAAATAGTTTTGTGAACAAAATTTCTAATTTATGAAAAATTAGTCATGCCAGATCAACCTCATTGTTTCATGATCAATTTAGTTGACCATGAAAATGTAAGAGACATAACATATCCTGTTTTAGTATAAATGTTTGACAGTTTTCATGAAATTTTAATAGGCTGGATTGTACTATTAGATGGACGCAGAGCTGGCTGCATCCATCTAATACCACCAAATCACTGTCCATCAATGGTTCTTCGGCATCCAATAGGAAACAGAGTATTGCATGGTTCTATTTTAGGCAGCATGCTGTTAAACATATTTTTTCATGATCTGAGTGAGGGGTACAAAATAGGATTATATAATTTGCAGATGACACAGTGGTAGGGGAATAGCAGACACCTAAAAGAACAGATGACACAGCATCCAGGTACCAGGATAAGATTGTCATGGCATTGCTTAATTTGCAAAGGGTAGAGATTTACAACTGGTTATCATCATCATATTTCACCCCAAGAAAACAAAAGTGTTTATCCAGTAGACTTGTGTAGATGTTAAAAAGGAAAGGAGAAAGCACCAAACTCTGTAGCACCCTATCTAGTAGTAGAGGCTGAGGGTGGGACCTGTCCTCCCAATCCTCTTTGACTAGAATCAACCCTGAGGAAAAGAGGTGAACCAGTGAATACCACCTCCAGTCCTCTGAGCTGATCCAGAAGGATACCATAGTCAATGGAATTAAAAGTCACCAAAAGGGCAATTAGTTTTGTCTAATATAATGGGGGGCAGCAAAAGCTTTTTAAGAAGAAAGCAAACCATGGTCTCTCTAAGAGGCAAAGAAATAACCCCCTCACTCGAAGAATTAATACGACCAGAACCCACTAACATTACTCAGGCCACTAACTAGCCAGGATGGATCTAAAAACAAGTGGCTGCAGTCACAATCTTAAGAACCCTGTCTATTTCCTCAGGTCCAACAGGTTCAAACCAGATAACCAGGCAAGATTCTTCTTTAAGCATCTCCTCTGGACCTGTAACAAAGCCAGTGTCCAACTGGGAATGAAACAGTGACATTATCTGACAGATGTTATGCAAATTCTTCTGCATGCCCTGTAAGAGGATCTTCATGCCCCTTATCCAGAGGGCCTATGTCACCCAAAACAGGACTTTGGATGCATTAAGGATGAAATACTGGCGCTTCATCATCCTTGCTGCCATAAGATAGGCCTTAATGACACCCAAAACAGGACTTTGGATGCATTAAGGATGAAATACTGGCGCTTCATCATCCTTGCTGCCATAAGATAGGCCTTAATAGCAGCTCCAACCTACATTTGGTTGAGTTTGTTGAGCATCAATGGCACTCAAGATGTCTCTTCTCCCATTTCTTCTCCCTTCTCTGTAAACCACAAAGGTGACAGGATCCTCAAAAGGAAAGAATTTACACAGGTACAATCCAATCTAAGGTCTCAGCTGCTCCATTATTCCAAGTGGCAACCAAAGCCTCAGATGGACCACATAGTAAACCAAAATGGATAACCCCCAACTCCCTCTGAAGCAGCTAAGGGTCACACGGTTGGTGGAGGTGGACCAATCTAATGATCCAACTTCTGTGCAATAGGAAGTGACACAAGAGGAACCCGTGGAAGTCAAGGAGAGAATAGACCATGACAAAAGAAACATCAAAAGCTCCCCCAGTTTCAGATCACATTGCCAATAGTTCGAAAGGAACATCAAATCTGAAGAGTGAATACTATCTTGAATCATGCTTGAATAACCTAAGATAAGACCATTAAGATAGGACCATAAAATCCCAAGCCACCTCAAATCCCACTCAGAAGCAAGATAGCTTGGGGAACTCCACTCACAATCCAAAAATTGTGTCAAAGAACTCAGGCAGGGAGATTGCAACATGAAGGTTGGTACAACAGCAACAATCTCCATTGATCCCTACAGCCCAACTTAAGAAAAATGATCTCACAACTGGGGTCCTGCAGAGCAGGGCTCTGGAATGCCTTAATAATTTCCTGAATAACAAACAACATACCCTGACTCCTGCCCTGGAATCTGGTTGAAATTCAGCTGGGCAGATTTCGGAAAGGGCAACCCCTACTTTCAGAACTCAGCCAGGTCTTGGTAACACATGTTAGGTCAGCCTTCGTCCACAATCAAATCACAGGTCCATTTCTTTTTCAATTATTACAGTATAATCTCTACATAGTAAAAGTTAAGAATGACATCTTTCAGCAAATTGGAATGTATATTACATAATTTTCTGGAGATTCAAAAAAGAAAAATTGTAAAATGATACACACAAAAATTTGGATACACTTTGTGTCAGTCTTCTTAACATATTTTTGGCAGAAATAAGTATTGCCTATAAAGTGTAGTCGTGACGGACTCTAGGGAGTGCTGCTCATTTCCGATTCTAAGCCAAAGTGTCTGAGACACTTTCATACATTCTAGTAGCTGAGAGCTGAGAGAGTCTGAGAGACACTTTTGTCATAATGTGGCCAGCCTTAAAATTCAGACACAATAACCTTCCCACCAAACCATTACCTATTTATCTACTTCATTTGTATGCTTTTGAACTACTAGTTTGCAAGAGCTGGGGCAAGTAACGGGAGCTCACCTTGTTGTACGGCACTCAGGTCTCAAATCCAAGTTGGCTGTTGGCTTTCCAGCTGACTAACTGACAAGCCCAGCATCTTAACTCTGACCCATCAATAATCTTTTAATTCTTGCTTTTGGAATCTTCTCCCATTTTCCTAATTCAGAAATATTTTAGATTTCTTTGCATATAACTAACTTTGTGGCTTAGTCAATACACACGTAGGGTAAATAAGTAAATAATAGTTTATTTTAAGGTAGTATATTATAATTGAAATCACAGACACCACTACTGAATGCAATGGATACCCAAGTGGCAAAAAGGAGGAGAAATAGTAGTAGTTGTTTATTGGCTTGTTCCTGATTTCTTTAAGAACCATACCAAAACCACTAACTAAGCCACAGAGGAGAATCCCCAAAATTCTCTTGTACAAATAAGTTACTGAGTAAATAATTATATTGCAACTAGGGTTTTTTTGTTTTTGCTTTTATATGTTCAAAAATTAGATTTATTTAATTTCAGTATTCTCCTGTATATTGGAGCTGGTGGATGAAACTTTTTCAAAGTTATTTTCTTTGCACTTAGATTTGCATTTGGATAAAAGGTTACTCTAAACAAACTTGCTTGGAACATACGCTGAGATATATATCTACATAATTGTGACAAAATTTCTCATTTCCAGAGACAATATTAATTAATTAATCAATTTCTGAGTAAGTTTGCTGAGCTATTTGTGAGGCTAATTTACTTCAGTGAAACGACTTTTGTTATATATTATATTAGGTAACATTATGACAGTTGTTAGATAGGAAGCAAGACAAACCAGAAATAAAGGAAAGTAAAAGAAGGGACCACAAAACTAAAATTACATTGATTTGTTTCTAATAGAAAAGATAAGGATCAAGTTTAAATGACAAAGCAGAAATGTCAAAGGCATTGTAAAGAGGTTAAGATTAATTTATGGGAAAATTTGTAAAAAAAAATACATATTTTCTATATTTGGTCTTATTTTGATCTTGCCAATTTTATACCTACTTTTTTTTAGAAAACTCTACTTCCAGAATTAAAGGGAGAACTTTTGATAAGTATCATTTCAAATAATGAATATCAAGTAACATATTTAGATTAATTCTGGTTCATTATTTAGAGTCAAATGCAACAATATATTTTAACAAAGATTATCTGCATTTCAAAGCTACGGCAGCACAGTGATCTTTTCTTACATTTAAAAAGTGTCCTAATTTTAATTCTAACAAATGTATCCAGATATGGAGATATCCTTCATATCAGGATAAATAATATGGTTCCAGAATAGAATGTGAAAGGATATGTTGGACATTATATTAGAAATTACTAGTTCATAACTTCTGCAACAATAATAGTATGTTACTTTAAGAAAAGTCTTTCCATTTTAGAAAGTAGGGATGAAATCACAGAAGTGTTTCTTTTCCTTAATGTTCTACAAATACTGTCATTTTATTTATTTTATTGCACATATAATTTTAGACTTTTGCATCAGTCATTTTTTAATTCTAAACAAGTTTTCTAATTCATGTAAGGAATACATAGAACCAAAGTAGTTTTATAATACTTTTATGCCTTTTACCTCGGCATCCTGAACAGTGGATGAAGAAGTTGATTAAATCCAGCAGTGCTATATCCCTGTCTTGCTTATACAATTCAATCCAGTCATCTACCACGGACTGTCAATAAAAGAGAAAGAACAGTCAAATATTCAAGAGAGAATTCAACGCTCCATCATACTACATATAAAGAACACTCAATTTTCACCAGTGATTTCAACTTTGTGTTAAATCTCATCCTGTGATTTATGAAATATATCATAGACAAACAGCCAAGAGTAAAACATGAGCCTATTACCACAATTTCTGAAAAATCCTGTCTAAGAAAATAAATGCCATAAAATAATACCTTCAACACTCTTCTGTAGCAATGTGTTTCAGAAAGATGACATAATTAACTGAGGCGAATGGTTCTTTTAAAATCGGTGCACAGATAGTTGTCAACTTACAATCATTTGTTCAGTGATCATTTGAAATTATAGTGCTGAACTAAAGGACTTATGACCTATGCCTCAGGTTATGGCTGTTGCAGCCCCCCTGCAGACATATGATCAAAATGTGGATGCTTGGAAACCTGCCCACACTTATGACTTATATACTTCCCCATTTGGCTGTCTCCCTTCTCTATTTGGGCTTTATCATCCTGCCTTTCTGGGTGGCAAACAAACCCAAAACTTTATTCCTGTGTTGCAAGAGAAGCTGGGTCCTAAAAGGAGTCATACAAACGGCAAAAGAGGGAAACTGGCTTACTGGGATTGGTAGCAGACCTACCTTTTAGCCCCTTGCAACCAGAAGATGGCCAGACAACTAGAACTGACCAGGGAGGAAACTTAGTGTTCTATCCACTGATGGTTTTTGCAAAAGAATGAAGCCAGCTGGCAGCCGAGAGATTGCAGGCCTCTCCTAGTCCTTACTTGACTTTGGAAATGAAGGAAGCCAAAAGGGAAAAAAAAAAACTTTGCAAAGGCAGTGAGGGCCTAGCATGTGTAGACATGGCAGATGCTGAGTCCTAACGGGAATCAAATAGGCAACAAAAAGTTGAGCTCTCACAGCCATTGCCAAGTATTTTGTTCAGCTCTCCACAAAAACAACCTTCTGAAGGATTTTGCTTCCTTCATCCTCCTCCTTTTTAAATTAAACTCTCAGGATTTTTTTTTCTACGCTTCAGCCTGCCAGTCACTCATCAAGGTAAGTCACTTATAGAATTTGTCACCCTCTTTCCAGCGTTTATAGTAAATTTAACAAATTAAGTTAAATTTACTTTAGAATCAAGACTTCAACACTGGAATGGAGTACTTGGAACTAGCTGGACTCTTCCTCTGCTGGGCTGTTTTTTGCTTTGCAAAACTTTTTGCTGCTTGCCTGCCTTCCGTTCAGACCCAGCTGGGTGGTAGGCCTCCTAGGGTTCTCCACCCAAGTACTTCTGTATTCTGATTAATGACAATCACAGCTCAGAAAGACAGGATGAAGTTGTAAAGTCAAGTCAGATCACGTGGTAACTCGCTTTCCACAAATAATTTGGGGTTCAACTGTAGTTATAAGTCAAGGACTATCTTACCTAAGTTGTACTAGATTTTATGTGCTTTGAAATACAGGCAGTCCTCTACTTACAACCATTCATTCAGCAACAATTCATATTTATGATAGTACCTAAAATGGACTTCTGACCCATACCTGAAGCCACTGCAGCCCCCCACACTCACGTACTTAAAATTCAGGTCCTTGAAAGCCCACCCACACTAATGACTATAAGGGGCACTGCAACTCTCCCCACCCTCCTATCTCTCCTTCAAACCTCCAATTTATGTATGCCCCATTATTTCTCAAATAGCGCACCTGTTCTCACAAGACCTTAGGAAAACCAGACGTTTCTGGTAGGAACTTGAAAATGGGACATATAATTTGGGCAAAGAATGGGGCACACAGCTTAGAAGATGGTGCATGGTGGCCTGGTGTAGCTGCCTTGCATATAGTCTGATGCACTTCTTGAGTGGCAGAAGAAAAACAATTAAGATCAGCTGGGTGCAGCTGAGGTTTCTATGGGTAGCTGTGGTTTGTGCTAATCTGCATACAGCTGCATCAGGCTTCCCATAGCTTCTTTCATTTTCCTCCAACACCTCATGCTCCTTACCTGGGGCTCCCTCTGCTTAACAGCACACAAACCTCGGTTAACAATGGTAGCTGAGAGTAGAAAGATGGGGTTAAGCAACACAGTGACATTTTGCTTTACGACTGCAAAATTTAGAGACGAGTACCAATTGTGGTCATAAGTCAACAACTACCTAAACTAGATTCTCTCTTGAATTAATCAAAGGCATTAGATAAATATAGTGGGCAACATCTTGTGGCTAGATATTAATCCTTCCAGGTATACCAGTGCTGGAGAGGCAAGGTGAATGAAGAATATGTAGAGGTGTGTGAGACTATGAGGGAGGCATGGTGGGGTTTGAAAAGGAGAGGTGAAGGTGTGTGAGGAAGGTATGCCAAGATACAGGGAAAGTATATGGGAGTGCATAAGGGTGTGAGGAAAGTGTGGTAAGGCTCAGGGAGAGTGTGCAGGGGTGTGTGTGAGGGGGGGCATGGCAAGGTTTATGGAGAGTGTATCGGTAGCAGGGGAGGCAAGGTGATTGTCAGAGAAGATGCACAAGGGTCAGTGAGATGATGCGGCAAAACTAAGAGTGGATATATAGAGCTATATGAATAGGGGAGGGGACAAGGAAAAACTTAGGGAGTGTAGGTGTGTTGCACAAGTGGCTAGCGTGACATGAATGTAGAAAGGCTGGGCAGGGTGCACAAGTGGGGGAAACTTACACCAGAGATTTGTAAACTTCCTTGCCACCTTCTCCATTGACTTTCTGGGGAAGCCAGCAGGGAAGTTCACAAATGGCGTTCATGTGATGGGCACTGGAACCAACTTTAAGTATAAATCAGTTGCCAAGAAACCAGCCTACAATCACATGACTGCAGGGATATTGGGGCAGCCAACATTCAGAGAACCACCATTTGTTCAGTACTATTTTAATTTCAAAAGTTCATGTTTTCATGTGTTTTATAGTTTTAATATCTCATTTTAACTTTTGATTGGGAGCTGCTCAGAGTTGATTAGAAGACGTATGGCTATATACAAGTTGCTGAATGAGCAATCCTACATCAAGAACTACCCTATAAAGCAGCATTATAGTATTGCATTTCCCATGGTATCCTGACCTAGTGTGACTCAAAGAAGTAAAACTATTGCTATTTGGTAAAACTATTGCTATTGCTAATAGCTATTGCTATTTGGTGAGGCATCATGCCTTGCCTTTAAATGTGAAGATGATGTCTGCTCTTTGGAGCACTCACTTTACGAAGTATTATTACAGCACCAACAGCAAATGGATTTACATTTCTGCAAGTTTAAACTTGTTTAACCATATAATTCCTTAATACATATTGGATTTTCAAGTATTTCTACTCTCAATGTTCATTATTTCCTGATCAACCCACTAAACCTCCTTGCCTCACAGAAAATATGCCAATTTTACTGACGTTTTTAGGGAAAAGAAGCAACTGCAACTTTGGTAGTATAACTGTAGAATCAACTTGAAGCCAGGAGTCAGATTCCAGTAAATTGCAATATCCATGTCTACTTGAAATTTTGGTAATTTACAGGAATATATGATGATAATTTGAGGAAAGGATTTATTTGCCCCATCCTTTGCACCCATATTGTTCATCACTAAGGTATAATTCTGTAAGGAATGTGTATGGCTATAGGTTCCTTTAATGTAACCATTAAATACCTCTCCCCATTGCCTTTCTTTTCAGATCTGCTGGCTGGCTTAAGGAGGCACTCATTTTCAATTAAATGAGTGCTTACAGTTAAATCAGAATGAAAGATATTTAATTTCATTTGGTCTGAGATATGGCAATTTTTAATACAAAGTAATATTTTTTGCTTAATTGTGGGAAGATCCTTTTCAGATTCAAGTATGAAATATTTTCTGATATGTGTAAATATTTGTGTACATACTGATCTTTTTCAGAAGGTCCATGTCAGCACAACTCTTGTCAAATATGTGTTGCAGTGATTCTGTAAACATAGAATTTTTGCTAAATTGGAAAAATGAGATTATTTTGTCTCTTTTACTGGATTTCTAGGGAAGGAATACAAATGGATTTCATAGAAAGCACCTATAAATTAAGGATGTCTAGTACTTCTGAGCTTCACAAATTCTTATAAAAAGCTCATCCTTAACTTTCATCCCTACTGAAGTGCCCTTGTACAGGGCACAAGGATTTTTATCTAGAAGAAAGAATACATGTTCAAATGATCAAAGAGAAAACAGTTTCAGAAAGTGAAAGTCCTTTTCTATTCACAGTGGTTGCTTAAACATCAAGATCACTCCCATCCTTTTGTGATGTAAACAGATGCCTCAGATTTTGCATTAGGAACTGTTCTCCTTGCAGCAAAAGAGATCTCCTGCTGTGTGTATTGTATTCCTAATTGCTTCTCCCAGCTGAACAGAACTAAGATAATAAAGAGTTGTTTGCAATAAAAGTAGTGTTCTAGCTGCGGCAGCACAGATTATAAGAATTTGGAAATTTTGCAAAAGGCATACTCTTTGCAAAATACCTCATCAGTTCAGGTGGGCATAACTGGTCTTTCATTTCAGTTTTTATATCATTTATATGCACGCCTCACCAAATAAATTACCTGGTCCACTATAATATAAGCTGAATATCGATTTCCATACTTATCCCTCCCTCTATAATTCAGCAGCCAAACAACTGCCCCCTCCCCAGAATTACATTCTCCAAAAGACTTAAGGACGGGGAGACAGGTTGTAGATCTGTTATACTGAATTAGAGTGCAAAACCAGGAAGCCTGTGTCAAGGCTCAGATGGATGACCTTCTGTAAGATCACTGAGCCTTCACCTTTCTGTATAAATGATGGGTGATTCTTCCATAAGGAACATTTATTTATTCCCCTTTCTTTAAGGGGAGATGTATTGTATCTATATTGTGAAAGATATTTTATGTTGTCATATATGTTGCCAGATAAAGATTGTTCAGGGAAAACTGGTTGGTTTGCTTCTCCAATTGTACAATGGAATTCCATTTCACTAGATTTTATCACCCTTGTTTCCTGTGTTCAGGGATTTACATCCATTTTGTGGTAGTGGATTTATTATACCAAATGGCTCGTTTCATTCCATATGGGCCTTCCTTTGCCTCAGGTAATTGCAACTTTATTTTAGACCATGCTTTCAGTTAAAAGGACTTTTACAGAAAGTGAATTAATTATGATATGTAGGGGAATTAATTATGAAATAGATAAAACCTACAAATAAATCGTAGCTGGCTATTGAATGGCCCACATTTTCTTGGGGTCAGAAAATAACCTACTTTTGAAAACATAAAAAGGTCAATTGGATGGCACTGTAGATATAGTGATAAAGAATCCTCTTTGCCACTATTAACACCCCAGAGTGGGATTACAAATAGGCTCACTTGACTGACTATATTCAGTCAGACCTGTTTGCTATCAAATTTGTTTCATTCATCATCTCGCTCATTTCATCGCCCAAGCTTTTGGTAAAAACAGGAGTGCTGGTTTCATTCTGCTAAAACAAAAAATAACACTAAGAAGCATTTCTGTCAACTATCCAGCCAATTTTTCCATGCAGGAACAAACATATTCAATGAAATCATCAATCACGATGACAAGAAAAATTCAAAAGAATGAAAGCCATTTCGACCCTTTAGTCTTCCAGTAGATCACTTTGTCTAAGATAACACACATATGTGTGACACATACAGATGCTAAGTTTTATCATGCCGTTCAAATTTTTATAGCTGACATTTATTGCTTGTTCATTTATTGGATTTATGTGGCATCCCACCAAGAAATCTTTTGCATATAACTTAGCATTAAAGTGGTAGGATATAAAAGGCAATTAACACAAGTTCCCATAGGCAACAATGGTTTTACCTGCATAGCACTTTTGCCCATCTTCACAACATCAAACAAAGTAACAGGATCCCCTTCTCCATTCTGCTGAGGATGGCCATTGGCTCTTCCTCGACCTGTTCCTCTAATTCCAGTTTCAGAGCGAAACTTCTCTCCCGGAGTCTTTCGAGGCTTCTTATTGGCAGACTGGGAGATAGAAGATCAGGAGAAACAGTCTTGATACCCTTACATCATATTTAATATATTATTATGCTTTTACAAATGCTAGTTTCAAAGAACAGTAAAAAGTTATATTTCAAGTCTCAACATATAAATCAACAGATTTCAATACAATTTTACAGTAACACTAGTGTTATCTAAAGTGCAGAAGACTTCAATAAATTTTCAATGTATTTTAAACTTTATTTCCTAAAATATAAAAATACTTTTTTTAAAAGAAAAAAGAAAAGAAATCCAAAGCACTCCAAAATTAAAAGAAGCACCAAACCAGTAATACAGAGGTATAACATTTTTGTATAAAAAGGGGGGAAATTATAGTTTACAAGATTTACTTAATGTTTAGTTAAAAGGCTCTAATGTTAGCTCACACACATACATACAGATACTGCAACTCCAACATTCTTTGAGGAAGAAAACCTGATATTCATGCCTAGTCCAAGTGAGCAGGCAGGTAAAATTAGTTCTAAGCTCTGTAAATCAACTGCCAAACTCATATCCAGAAAAACAAACCACACTAACAAAATGGATAGCAAGTAAAAGGGTAAATCTGCATGTGGGATTCTGAAAAAAATGAAATAATTTTATGCATCAGCTTCCCCTTATTCTCAAAACCAAAAATGTTGATTTAGCATAGGATCAGTCCAATCTAGCAGGTTAAATAGAGATGTGTAATATTCTGATGCGAAGTGGGAAATTTCCAGGAAAAGTGATGGGATTGAGACAATTCACCTTGCTTACAAATAACCCAAACATACATACCTAAATATACACGGATGCGATACTGTTACTGTGAATAGTTACGTGATGGTTTATGTAATAAACCTACCTTTCATTGTAATGTGTTACTTTACTTGGGAAATGACTGTAATAGAGATAGAGAGGAAACAAAGCATAAAGTGGCAATAGAAAGAGCACAGTAACAAAGTTAGCTGGAATTGCTGCTGAATTTCAGACTTTGGGCAGTTGTAGCTGAAATTTATGAAGAGAAGGCAGGAATTTGTTGACTGTGACAAAGCAGAGAGTATGATATGCTGCTTGTTATACCATAAGTCATTATTAAGAAACTGTGGAGGAACAGATGATCCAAAGATGATTGTATCAAATTGAGAGCTAATTTGATCTAGTGGTTAAGGCACTAGGCCTTAAGTGTACATTGCGAGTTTAAGCCCTGCTTTAGCCATGAAAGCCAACCAGGTGACTTTGGGCCAGTTGTTCTCTTCCAACCCACCTCATATGCTTGTTCCTGTGGGGAACAAAGGCAGCAGCTTCCAGATACTTTTCAAAGGTAGCCCCATGTAGAGTACATTGCAATAGCCCAAATGAGATAACACAAGACATAAACGACTGCAAAACCAAACCAGGAAAGGGTACAACTTGCGCACAAAGTTCAGCAAAGGCCTTCCTAGACATGGCTGCCACCTGCTCCTACAATAGGAGTCATGAGTCCAGAAGCCCCAAATCACACATCCAGTTCACTTGTGGTCATGAAATCCCATCCAAGACCACAAAAATGGCAATCACCAAGGTACAGAAATTTGAGGACTTTTCTACAGTAGTTGCCATGCACACTACCTCAAAGGCTACATTAAGCCCTGTCCTCTTTATATTTCACAAGACAGTATAAACAACATCATTTCACAATTTCTTCTGTCCTGTCTGTATTTGTTCCTGTTGGATATGTACCAAAGTTATCATTTTCATTTTTTAATTTTGTATTTTGTTCATGCTTTGATCTCCAACCAATCTTAAGTAAGGAGATTTACAAATACTGTAAATGAATTAATTTTCTAGTGAAATCAATAATATTAACATGCATATAAGATTGGTCCTGAGCTAACTACTTAATTACTGTAATTACTGTACATGTCTCACTTTCCCTGCACCTGTAGTAGCAGCAAAAATACAGCAACTATAAAATAACAGTTGTAATAAACATTTGCACATTAAAAATTCAGAAATAAATCATAAGACAGCAGTGAAATAACTTATTTAAGTCAAATACTGGTTATAGGTTTTACTAAAACTTATTTACCTGCATATAACAGGTATTATAGCTATTGAGTAGCTTCCTGTTATGCATGCTCTGGATAACCAGGCATGGATTTCATTCTGAATCAGTGAAGTTTTCAAACATTCTTCAAAAGCAACTTCATGTATGAAATGCAACTAAAGTATGTTCCCTGTTACTGTACTGATATCACTGCTATGATCTCCCTGATTCAGGGTTGAATCAAGAAATACTCTTCTGACCTGCATTAAGTTAAAGACTGTGAGCATCATAGGCACAGTTAATATACAAATATTGTAAAAGGGCTACTGTAATTATGCCTTCAAAATAACAAATGAATAGCCAGCAAGTTCCATCAGAAACTTACAGCCAACCCAGTGCTAGACTAGAGAGGAAAGATCAGGGTTCTGATCCTATCAAGAAAATCCTGTTAAGCAGTCATAATTCGAGGCACATAATACTAACCAATCATATACATTCACAGAAATAAGAAACCAAACCAGGAAAGGGTTTACTGATTACTATATATAAAGTATTATTGTTTCATGCAACCATTCCCATTCTGCTTGGAATGCTCTGCTTTATGGTACTGTATGCCTCAATGTAAAAAAGCAAAATACTGCCTTAATGTCTTCAATGAAAATAAGCTGATTGCACAAAAGACCACGGCACCAACACTGACAGGCAAGCCACCAGAATATAAACTGACAGCAAACTGCATTCCTTAGTAGCACTGATGATGTTACCTAGTTTGGGTAATGAAACATCTGTAATAAAACAAACAAGCTCAGAGAGCAGCCAGGACCCCTCATGTCAACCCTGAGCTACAAATTCTCCTTTATTAGTATTAGTAGAAGCATATTACACAGGACTATATGGACTTTGCCCTGGTTGGTACAGTTATCTTGCAGGATCACATTTTTCCATCAGAATTAACCCTAATTAAATTAACCCAGGAAAAATGCTGCTCTTTAATGATTTATTTAACTGCATCCCACTAAAGAATAGCTACCAATCATGAAGCACAGCCTACCAATGACATGCTAAATCTTCTGTACATGTTATTTATCAAAGACTGCAAAACCATGGATTTTATCAATCATCTGACATAATACACTACTGATAAGCATCTTTTATTTAGTTGGGTCATAAATTATGTATTGGACCAAGCTGTCAAACACCCAGCCTGCGGGTCAGATGTGTCACGTGCTGGCCACGCCCAGTTTAGCAAAGAGGAAAGAAGTCCTGATATGTCACATGATGCTGCCATGACGACATGAGTTTGACACTCCTGTATTGGACTATGGAAACAAGGAAAAAACTAAAGCATTATTTGCAAGAGACAGAAGACAGATAGTCATCACTTATCAGCTGCCTCATTCAGCAACTATTTAAAGTTATGATGGTTCTGAAAAAGTAGGCTTATGGCTGGACTAGCAACCACCACAGTGTCCCCACAGTAATGCGATCGCCATTTGCAATCTTCATAGCTGGTTTCCAACAAGCAAAGTCAATGGGGAAGCTGGCAGGAAATTGCAAATCACCTGATGTTGCATTTAATGACCTCTGAATTCCTTAATGATCACAGCAAAATTGATGTTATAAGTCAGGTGTGGTCAGATAACATTTCATTCATTCACTTAGTGATGGGGTTGCTGGTTCCAATAGTGATTGGCAAGTGAAAACTATCTGTACAAACAATAACTTTTTCTGTACAAAGGTAAATGTTAGAATCATTAAGAATAATTGTAAGTGCATGGATTTAGATGGAATACATTTTCCACCAAGCTGTTAAAATTATAGAGTTCTTGGTGTTCTCTGAGTTTGGTTCTTTGCTTTCATTACCCAACTGGGTAACATTATCAGTGCAAGTTAATCGAGCTTGCTGCCTGTTTATTTATAGTAGTTTGCCCTGCCAGTTTAGTGGCAGTGTGGTTTCCTCCTAATGGTTCCTTGTTTGGAATATTTTCTGCCTGATTGCGTCAATTTGATCCCTGGTTATTAGTGTTGGCTGCTGGAATAAATTTATTGTAGTCTTTTAATTTCCTTCCTAAGTCTCTTTTGAATGGTGTGCAAATGTAGTTTACCTCTATTCTTTCACTGTTTAAATTTTTACTGCAATACAGGAAAACATTTCACCTTGTAATATATCTAGCAATACTGTTGAGTTTCTGTACATATAAAGTACAAATATTTATCTAGTAAGGTGGTTGTATGTATTTGATTTTACAGCGGTGAGTACTGTGTGCTATCATAGGAAAGAGCATTAAAAAAGGATTTTTTTCTAAAGAAGAAATTTCCGCTCCATATCAGATTTAATGATTAAGGAGCAAGATGGGGAAGCAGTGACTTTGAAATTGCTCATTGACAATTGGATGTCTGACCTTTGGACTTGTACACACTTGATCAGACAACTTTCAACTAAAGTGACATGTAACATATTTCTATTCAGGTTACAATACAGCAACGATTTGATTTAAAAGTCTGTCATGCAGCAGACTGTGAATGCAATAAAAAGCTGTCCATAATTCCTCTTGGAATAAGAGAAGTCCACTGTATCCAAAATAGTTCAGATGGGGCAATAATATTCTCCTTAATTTATCACATTCATACTCTGTAGAATCACATAATTCTCACACTTACAAAAATTGCAGCTGATCCAAGCATTTAAACAAAATATCCATGCTATGAACTACAACCATAAAACAAACAAATGAATAATTAAAAACAACAACCAACTGTGTTGTCCTATCTCAATAGGTCATCTGGGATGATTCACTTTTGAGTGTTTATGAAAGGCTAGGACACATAAATTAAATTAGGCTAGGGGCATAATTTAATTTATAAAAGGAAACTCTTCCATAAAACAGGTGTTGTTATTGATAAGCATCTCTGTGACTCAGCACCTACAGCCAGCCATTTCGTTAACCCAAAATCAGACCAGGGCTCAGAAAGGTATTCAAAGGTCATCCCCAGACAAGCACAATCCAAAGTGCACTGAAGGTGTCTCCTCAAATGGTCACAAAATGTTTGCAAACAAACTGCCAAGCTCAAAACTCAAATCAACAACATAACTACTGACCCAAACTACTAATATTCAAAGACACTTCAATAAGCATCTCTTTTATAGAAAGAACCTATGAACCCCAACCCAATACCTTGCAGGTGACAGATTGTCAACTATTTCTCCTGGAAGGTGCAGTCAAATTGGTCCTGCAAGTATCTCAGTGTCAAGTTATGCAGGGCTTTATAATAAAATAACCAGTACTTTATTGCAGCTGGAAGCCAACAGGTAGCCAATGGCAGACTTGGACTACAGGTGTAATGTCTTCATAGTAATGAGTGCCAGCTACTACTTGGGTTGCTGTATTCTGGACCAACTGAAATTTCTCAGTGGTCTTCAAACACAGTGGTTTTCAGCAGAACACTTTGCACCAGATGTGGAGGAAGGATTATTTTCTCTTTTGTTTAGGTGTCTGTGATATGCAAGCAGAGTCAAGGCAATTTCCAAGTTTTTAACATGCCAAGCCCAAAAGGTTGCCATCACTGTTCTAGGATATGGCTATATGCAGCAAAGCTACCAAAACACACAATGTGGCACAAGTAGGGAAGAATCATTTTTACAGTTTAGCTATTTGAAACAACTGATTGCTGTCTACTAATGTAAGAGTATTAACTTCTCAAACCAACTCCCCTTGTACCAAAAATCCAGAATGTGCTCCATCTCAAATTCTATCTCTAGTGAACGTGTGAATGTGAACCTGGAACCAGTTCATTTCCAGTATTCTGGAAAAATGAAAGTGGAGACCAAATACGGGTAGTTGAAGGAATTCTTGGTGGTTAGACCATGGTGAATTGTACTGATTCACTGTACTCCTGAAGCATAAGAGCTAACCATCAATTGCTTCAAGGCAGAAAATCTTAGCAGGTAGAATAGAATAGAATAGAATAGAATAGAATAGAATAGAATAGAATAGAATAGAATAGAATAGAATAGAATAGAATAGAATAGAATAACAGAGTTGGAAGGGACCTTGGAGGTCTTCTAGTCCAACCCCGTTTAAGCAGGAAACCCTACACCATTTCAGACAAATGGTTATCCAAACTCTTCTTTAAAAACTTCCAGGTAAGGCATATCTGTAAACAATGCAGGATTCAATTCTGTTTTCAGTAACGTTAGTGACTATACTTGGATTTTGATGCTTGCATAGGGAATGTCACTGGAATATTTAAATGCTAATGAGTAGTTCTATTGGTTTGGGCTCTGCTTACTTCCCAGTTGCCCTGGGAGATGGGGCTGCATTATTTACTGCCATATCTGATTGGGAAAATGCCTCTTTACAATGATGATAGATTGCTGGTGCTGGGAGAATGGTGCTCACTCATCAGTAAGTACCTCAGCCAGATTCTGCACAATACAAACAAACTCTATAAATCCAGCCTCATAAATACAGCTTATGAAGTTATCAATGTACGGGAAAAGGTGAAGGCAGAAAAAAGTGAAACCAAATATTTAACTTTCTGTCTACACTTGTTTACAGCTCTTCAAGCCCTCCATTTATGCCAAAGAAGATAAATATGATCATTATGTCTGGGATGTTTTGACAAAGTAACTGTTCTTTTATTTAATCAGGCAAGGCCTCTTTAAACAAGTCAATCAAGCTGTCTGATTCCAGTTTACATCTTATGCCAACAGTTGAATTCTGTAATAGAGATAGTCCTTGAGTTACAACAGTTCACTTAGCGACTGTTCAAAATTACAACAACTCCCATAAAGTATTTATGACTTTGTCCCGAAATTATGAATGTTACAGCACTACAGCAGTCATTTGCTCTTACCTACCTATCCCTCCCCACCCTCCATCTTGCCCTTCCAGGTCTCCACAGGTACTGGGCCTTCTTTGCTAACCCACAGGGTTCCATGTGCTCATCCTCACCCTTGTCACTGATTGCTCACTTACCTTTCAAAGATCTCCAGAATTCCAGAGCATGCAAAAGTGAAGCTTTTTTTCTTAGACCTCGCATTCTTACACATGCTTGTTTTTGCATAGAGGACAAAACTGTTGGTAGGAACATAAGATTCATCATGTCCCAGCAGGTTTCATCTGGTCCCGGTCTGAGCAGTGCCTCTGGGTTACTCTGCATGCTGCTGAGTGGCTGGTTCTAATGAGCTGCTTCAGGGATTACAGCGGAAAGGCAGCAGCAACAGCCAGTCAAGGAGGAGGTAGGCCTGCAAGGCTTTTGGGCAGCCAGCCAGGATGGCACAGGAGAGCTGAGCCAGAGTAGTGGTGCCACTGCTGGGGACACCCGAGCTCCTCACAGCAAACCAGGCCAGTGCAGCCACCAGGAGCTACACTTGGGAGCCCCACACTATCTACACTCATTCTCCTCCTGCAGTGTCCTGGGTGCCGGAGACCAGGATGCACTTCCTAATGGCAGCAGGCAGGCACCCCCATGGTTGCCCATATCCTCGGAGAATCCACTCCCAGGGACTTCGCAGACGCCTCCAACCCACCCAATCACCCCCATGGTGCACCCAGCAAGGAAGGGGTGTAGAGCAGCTAGTGCACCAAATTCTCTATCTCTCTATCTTGCGATGGCCAATTGGCAAGGTACAGGTGCCAAACCTCCATCCTTCTCCAGCCAAAACCAATCTGAGATGGAAACTAATGCTGAGAGCTCTGCTGCTTGATATTCAACAAGATGAGGACTGATTAATGGGGACTGGGAAAACTGGTCCATCCAGATAGCTTCCTGATGATGATATTGTACAAAGTATTGGTCAAAGGGCAGCAGAATTCATAGGAGGTTGGTTGACATTATTTTGATTCTTATGCAGCATGCAAAAAAACATAGCACAAACTACCCAGACACTCAACACAGTAAGCTATACTTGTGGCATATTAGAATGAAGTCATTTAATGCAATTGACTGTCCTTTTTAGTAGAAACATGCAATCTCTTCTCATATCAATTAGTATCAACTTTAAATCCAGCACTTTCCCCATCTTTCCCACTGTTTAACAGATATCTTGTGCTACATTTCTCAGGCTTGGTGCTAGATAGTTCATTTACCAAATGTACACCCTGAGAAACTCAAGTTTCCAATGTAGCTCCTACAAAAGGGATGAAATCTACATGGACATCTACATGCAGAAAGCAGAAAAAATGGGCATCACATTTATTTTGTAGGTGTTGAAGTTAAGAGTATATTTCTTTCAAAACAGTATGTCTTTGAGGCCTAAATGCTCTTTTAAATAGTCCTACCCATTTTTTCTTTGTTCCTATTTCTTCTATTGAAACTTAATATTTTTCTTAAAGCATAATGTGTTCGCTATCGTGTGTTTCATAAACTCTTAGACTATTAGAAACAGATATTTTTGTTGATATCTTAGACTTTTTTGGGGGTGGGAGACAAAGGAATTTTTATTATTTTTTCCTTTCTTCTATGGAGGCAAAAAAGTGGCAGCAAAAGCTATCAGTCGATACTACTGTATCATCCTGGGCTGTCTTAGTAGATATGAGAAATCATGCAGTTTATAGACCTTTACAAATGTGTAAAACAAAATTGACAGCTTACATCAAAGCTCAAATTTAAAATAATTGGAAACGTTTTCTACCTGTTCCTATGCATAATCACTTCCACATCAGCACCTCTAACTACAATCAGTTCCAATCTTATTCCCAAAGAGTAATTCCTCATTTAATTTTAGCTAAGAGGTGCCTAAAATCACTTAATGTTTGCAATCTTAGCTACAAAATAATCCCAAATAAACATGATGGTTTTGTACATTTTTTAAAAGTTGGCAGCGTATAAACAGAATTTGTTCTCTAAACAAGAACTTGAAGAAATTAATATTAAACTAGCATGTCTGTTACATTTTACTGATGAAATAGTAGCTTTATACTCCTATCTTAGGTAGTAATGTACAAATTAAACTGCTGCCAAATGAAATGAGTCAACAAGTAATAAACTGGTACCAAAAACAAGTAATTTATGCTGAATCCTTTGCAACCATGACTAAGAAAAATAGTAAAAATAGTAAACGCAAAACACCAATTTGTTTACCTTACCATCTTCTCAAACTCATACTAGGAGTCAATCAATATAAATCGTAAGGATACAAGCAACAAAGAAACAGTCATACAATCATAAGTGGGAGGAGATGGGTGATGGGAACGATGAGAAGATTAATAGTAATAGTTATGCAGACTTAGTAAATAGTTTAACAGTGTTGAGGGAATTATTTGTTTAGCAGAGTAATGGCATCCAGGAAAAAACTGTTCTTGTGTCTCCTTGTTCTGGTGTGCAGTGCTCTATTGCGTCATTTTTATGTCCAGGATGTGAGGGGTCTGTAAATATTTTCACAGTCCTCTTTTTGACTCGTGCAGTATACAGGTCCTCAATGGAAGGGAGGTTGGTAGTAATTATTTTTTCTGCAGTCCTAATTATCCTATGACATCTGTGTCTGTCCTGTTGGGTTGCAGAACCAAGCCAGACAGTTTTAGAGGTGCAGATGATAGACTCAATAATTTCTCTGTAGAACTGTATCAGCGAGCTTGGGCAGTTTGAGCTTTCTGAGTTGGCACAGAAAGAACATTTTTTGTTGTGCTTTTTTGATGACGTTTTTGATGTTAGGTGTCCATTTTAGGTCTTGAGTTATGATAGAACCTAGAAATTTGAAGATCTCTATTGTTGATACTGTGCTGTCTAGTATTGTAAGAGATGGTAGTATGGGAGGATTTCTCTTAAAGTCTATCACCATTTCTACGATTTTGAGTGTGTGCAGTTCCAGATTGTTCCAGTCACAACACAAGGCTAGTTGTTCAACCTCCCATCTGTATGTGGATTCATCGTTGTCTCGAATGAGACAAATCACTGTTGTATCATCTGCAAACTTCAGTAGTTTAACAGATGGGTCATTTGAGATGCAGTCATTGGTATAGAGAGAGAAGTGGAAAGAGCATACAGCCTTGGGGGAGGCTGTGCTAATTGTACAGGTATCTGATGTGATTCTGCTTAGCTTCACCTTCTGCTTCCTGTCTATTAGGAAGCTTATGATCCACTTACAAGTGTGTTCAGATACCACTAGCTGGTTTAGTTTAGTTAGAAGAATGTCTGGAATGATGGTATTGACTGCTGAACTAAAGTCTACAAAGAGGACCCTTGTGTAGGTCTTTGAAGATTCAAGATGTTGCAGGATGTAGTGCAGAGCCATATTAATAGCATCATATCTATTTGCTCGGTATGCAAATTGCAGAGGGCCTAACAGCAGATCCATGATGGTTTTCAGGTGGGACAGCATTAGCCTTTCAAAGGTTTTCATAACTACAGATGTTAGAGCAACTGGTCTGTAGTCATTCAGTTCCTTGATTGAGGGCTTCTTCGGCATTGGGGTGATAGTAGAGCATTTGAAGCAAGAAGGAACATAGCACATCTCTAGTGATTTATTGAAGATTCAGGTGAAGATGGGGGCCAATTGGTCAGCACAGTAATAACAATAATAATATTATTAAACATTTTATATTTAATAAAATATAAGCAACATACAAAAAGTTGAGATTACAAATTCTGGGTTATAGGATTCTTAGACCTTGAATGGAGAGAACAGGACTGGTTTGCAGCAAAACCTTCACATTTCAATGAAAATGAACAGTACTGTTAACATAGTGTATAACATATAATAAAAGCATAATAAAAATAGTATGAATCATTGGTAAATATAATATGAATTTTAAGAATAGTATAACAAAATATTTGAAAGAGAATATATCCTTCATCCCAACAGCTAAGCCAGGTACATTTTCCTCAAATCACCAATATGTTTCACCTTTTCTACAAGATGAGCATTTTTTGTACAAGGATTACCACCATGTAACTAGTAGCAGACATAAATAAGGGACCAAAAGCTATCTCAATGCCATAGAAATGCAAATGCTCCGTTGGATATTGGGCATCTCCCTTCTTGATCACATCATAAATGACACCATTCTACCACATTTTGGTGTGGCACCAATTATAAAGAAGGCCAGTTCTGCTGATATGGACATATCCTGAGAGCAGTACCTTCTACTGTTGCCAAACTGCCTACCAACTAGAAGTCTTTGGCCGGTGACCTCATGGGTGGCCAAGAAAGATGGCAAGATACCATCAACAAAGATATTCAAGCTGCAGGCCTGTGTCTTGGAGATGCAGCTGACTATGCAAAGTGGAATTCAATGATCCGAAAAGCAGACCCTGCTCTTGCAGGAATACGCTAGGAAGAAGATATTCCACCATCCTTATAGGCATGATCCAGACCTGAATATGGATTCTTACTTGTATTCAGTCCAATCCACACATGCTCTTTCTTCAATGACACTCTAGGCATTGCTTCTAGTGTTTCGTGTCTTGGAGGTCTTTGGAAAACCAAGGAGAACCCCAATTAGCCACACAGGATGAATCCAGTCCAGGGCCCTTGTTACATGCCTATTTGATTGAGGCTGTTAGATAAGGACTCAGCCAAAGTGCCTGACAGCTCCTTGGGCAAAACCTGTGCGTGTGCGTGTGTGCGTGTGTGCGTGTGTGTGTGTGTGTGAATGGAACAGCATTATGCAATACCAAGTCAATCAAATCCATATAAGAGGCCTCAAAGACATAATGAGACAATATATAGTGACAGAGTGTAAGACACAGGCAGGAACAGCATACACTGAATGGCACAACCAAGTAGTGGCATTGTGTCCAGGAAGATCTGTACAATGAATAGGCTGACCCTTTCAAATCCAGATGGGAAATTCCACAGAAGGTTGTGAAGAATTACATGACTAAAATCCTGTGGGACTTCCAGAGCCAAATGGACAGGAAAGTATTTGCCAATCAACCAGATATTATGATAGGGAGACAAGGACCAGACAGTGATGGTGGTAGATGTAGGGTACCAAGTGACAGGAAGAAAGAGTATGATAAGCTGGAGAAATATCAGGGCCTGAAGGACCCAAGACTAAGGAAGATACATGCCCAAAGAAGTGAGAAGGAAATTTGCTGGATGTCACCTTTACAGCCTTTCATGATCTGGAGCTGGGACCATCTTACTTATGGAACCATCTATCCTCAGTTGTTTCTACCCATCATATCTGCTGTGACAGAAAGGGTGTTTTTCAGTTAGGGAGACCCAGAAGAAGAGCCTTTTCTGCCATGGTACCCACTCTTTGGAATATAATTGGATTTGGCCCATTCCCGCTAATGGTTTTTAAGGCCTTAAAACTTCACTTTGTGTTCAAGCTGGAGCCCTATGCATAGATCAGTTTGTCTCTTGGCTGTATGCATAATAGGTTACATCATGCCTGAATGCTTTTTATTTTTATTTATGGTTATATATTTTGTATTTTTATTTAATTGTAAGCTGCCTAGTCACATAAAAGTGAGGTGGGTAGCTATATAATTGAATTATCTTTATCTATCCATCCACCCACCCAAACACACAATTTTGTTTCTGAAGAATCTAATGTTCCTGTCAGGCAAGGAGATTATAGAGACACATTTAAAGTGAGTTATCTGCAGGAAAAATCCACTAAGTTTCATATGCCCATAAACTGTGTAGCAGTAAAACATTAATAAGTATTTCAGTATCTGTTTGCCCATGAAAATGGGGGGAGAATTATCATACTGGGAAACCTGCCAAAAATGTGGTGGGGGGGGGGGGGGAAAGCTAATGATGAAAGCTAAAGAAACGGAAAAATAATTTAGGACAAAAATTTAAAGCAGCAAGGGAAGAATAAAATTAAAGGCTTAGCTGTTTTACTGGAGTGTCAGATTCTGCACATTTTACAGATTGATTACCCAGTGATTTTTTTTAAACTCAGAGTTAGGGCCAAATGCAGCTCCTCTGGGAATACACTGCACAGCACTGGAATTACGCAGAAGATCCTCTGGTGCATGTCAGATAAATAAACCTTTGGCAATGAAGGTATTTTCAGAAAGGCATCTCTTACAGATCTTGAGCCAGTTTGTAACAGGAAAGAGTTCCTCAAAATAATATGCCTTATATCTCTTAGGATATCTTAAAGATATCCTAAAGAACAATTTTATATTATGCCTAGTAAACAAGTCAATTAAGTGCAGAGCTTTTAGACATCACTATATCATCATCACCATCATTACCATAATCTAGCAAAGCACTCAGAATCCTAGTGGTTTACAAAATGCTAAAATAAAATAGAAAATCCATAGTAAATAAAAGTGATTACAGTAAACAATCATAAAAAATAAAATAAACAATCACTATAACACCACAGAAAACCCAAACTCGTTGAATCTATTAAGAATAGCAGTTACAAAAAGCAAACAAAAAATTAAACACTGTAACAATGACAAAAAATTACATCCCAAAAGCTCAGTGGAAAAGTTCAGACTTCACTAACTCCAAGAAGACCATTATTGGCACTGTTCCAAAGAAATATGATAGAAAGGTAAGGCTTTCTAATTTCAGCCTCCTGGGCCCTACCAGGACTTCTCAGACAGTTTGATACCTAAATCCTGACTAAAAGGAGTCAGATAATCCATTTCCTTTAGAGCAGGGGTAGTCAACCTTTTTATACCTACCCCGCACTTTTGTATCTCTGTTAGTAGTAAAATTTTCTCTAACTGCCCACTGGTTCCACAGTAATGGTGATTTATAAAGTAGGGGACAAAATCCCTACCGCCTACCATGAAAGCTGGAACGCCCACTAGTGGGTGGTAGGGACCAGGTTGACTACCACTGCTTTAGAGTGTTCTGCAACTATATACTTAACAACCCGCCCCCCAAAAAGGAGGAGGTGATAGCTGACAATTTTGTTGACTTTTAAGATGAAACAGAACTTTCAAGACTTCTGGCACTGATATCTATAGAGAAGCATTAATCAAATTCAGTAAGTCACACTAACTCATCCAAGAACCAGGAGGAGCATGGGTCAATTATATAAGTAACAAGGATCATGCCACAGAAAATCCTACCTAATTCTTCAATTTACAGGAGCTCCAAAAGGAGTTCCAGATAACAAAGTCTGACAACTCTCTAGTCACATCTGATTCTTTCTAGGAGGAGTCAAAACTCTGAAAATCCAAATACAATCACAGAGGCTAAACAGATTGTCTTGGTCAACAAGCCCTCAACATAATTGGGAAGAGAAATAATGACATTTTGCCTTCCTTATTGCCACAGCATACACACAGATTTGGAACATATGCATATGTATACGGTCGGTCAGATTCACTTTTGGACTTTCTTCGCCATTTTCTAGGCATTTCTGATACTTTATAACCTGGAACTTTCCCTGGTTGGTAATTTAGTTGTTGCATATACACAAATGAACTACATTTTTTTATTTATTTATTTATTTAATTTTTTATTGGCACAGCGCAAAGATTCCCCGAAAGGGCGGGAAAGGGAAGAACGTCTGAGGGGGTGAAGAGGACAGGGATGATAGATTAGATTAGATCGATAGACAGATAGATAGAATTATTTATTGGCCAAATGTGATTGGATATACATGGAATTTGTCTTTGGTGCATATGCTCTCAATGGGAAAGACACCTCTCAATAGCTCCCTGCCTAACAAAGACTTCAGCATCTCCAGAGGCGATATTTTCTCCATCTTGTCCCGAAAAAGGAATCAGAACAGGAGGAGATGGCGCCCGCCCGCCCGGAGCGGCGTACCTGAGGAGGGCAGGAGCCTGGCAGCCAGCGAAAAGAGGAAGAGAAGCTCGGATGAGGAGAAGGAGAGGCAGCAGCGGCGGCAGCGAAGCCAGCAACGAGCAGGCGGCGACGGCTCCTCCTCACACGACAGGCCTTTCGAAGCGGAGAGGAGCCGGGGAGGGAGGGGGAGAGGCGGTACCGACACGTCCGCGGCGTCGGCCCGACCCGGCCCTTCATACATCTAGGCAGTCATCCATCGCTTCCTCTCCCCGCCCCGCTGCCTATTAAGTCCCCGTGTGAATCCAGAGAAAGGACGATTCGGTAGCCACGTTCTCCATCCCTTGAAAAAATTGAAGAGCTCCGAGGACGGTAATCCCTTCCTCACGATCTAAAAGCCCTTAAATAAGAGTGGAGGGGGTACGCCATTTTAACTAGGACGAGCCCCGCAGACAAAGAAGACTCCTAATACTACCTCATCACCTCAAAACTTACAACTTTTCTACCTCATCACCTATATCAACGATTAGATAATCAATTTCTATAAAATATTTTATTAATGGTTTAATTGATTTATTGTTTTTAATTGATTAGTGTGATTAGAGTGTTTAGTACAAATAGTATGATTACTGACTAGTTTAAAAGACCAAAATTCATGTAATTTAATTGATTAGTAAAATCTTTGATTTAGTGGATTTAAACGAACAGTGTGAGTAATGATTAGTGTAAATAATTGACTAATGACTAGAGTAATTAATTGATCAGGCTGATTGTTGCTTAGGAATATTATCTGACTTGAGAGATTACTACAATAGATTGTTTGATATTGTTTGATGTAATATTGACTATATAGATTACCCTAAATTGTTCATTTAATTAATTCAATCAACTTACTATTTTACCAATATTACCATGCCAAAAAGAAAATCCTACCTCAGACCACAACTCAATGAGAAGACAATCCCCACCAATGAACTACAAGACTCCTACATCAATGAACTTCAAGACTCCTGCACATGCCTTAAATGCTGCAAAAATCTAAAGGATAATAAATACTCCATCAAATGTTCTCTGTGTAAAAAATACACTCACCATGACTGCTTGGGATTACCTGAGCAAATGATTCGATACCTAGAATCATCCAATGAGTTTCCATATTTCTGCAAATTATGCATATCCAAACTAGATCTGTCTAAAAGAGATGATACCGCCGAAACCACCAAAACATCCCCTAACATTGAAACCATTGAAACATCCTCAACCATCGAAACCATTAAAACATCCCTCAACACCATATTAGCATCCCTGGACGCCGTAAAAGAAAGAATAACCAACCTTGAAAAAAAAAGACACAACACAAAAACCTGAACATCAAATAGCCACAAACCACATCTCCACCCAACAACCACAATCCAATCCAAAACCCAATCCACAAATAAACACAACCCAGACAAATATTGATATCCCAATCCTCATCAGAGAAGCTGTTGAGCGTGAACGGAAACGTCCAAACGCCATCTTATTTGGACTAGAAGACAGCATTGCCAATGATGACATCACAACTGTCCGAAACATCATCAGAGATTACCAAGCATCAACCATCTCCGGTGATGAAATACTTGACATTTCCCGCATTGACCGAGAGCTCAAAAATAGAGACGGCTCTGTGGCCCCACGCTTGTGCAGGATCATTTGCAAAAATGAATCAAGCAAACGTAAACTAATTTACACTATAAACTCACTCGCCAAAACCAACACCAACCACAAAAACCTCCGTTGCCGCCCTGACTTAACCATACAGCAACGTGCCCGCTCCCGTGCACTCCGCATCGAACTCAAAACCCGTCTAGACAATGGAGAGAAGGACCTGTACATTGACTACCATGCTGACTGTATCAAAAGTAAGACACGCAACCCAATACCCAACTTTTACCCTCAACCACCACCCTACCTCAACCACCTACCACCACCCACCATCACCCAAAACTACCCACCACCCACCATCACCCAAGACTAGGCACGCACGCCCCCCAACTACCTCAATCCCAACTGCTGCCGGACTTAAATGCAAACTACTCAATGCAAGAAGCCTCGTGAATAAAATACCTGAATTTCTCATCCTCTTAAATATGGCTAACTTCGACATTATATTTGTCTGTGAAACATGGCTCAATGCATCTCTCCCCGACTCCATTACCACAGTAAGAGACTATCATGTTTACCGATCAGATCGTGAAAATCGTCGAGGAGGTGGTGTTGCTATATTCTATAAAAAATCCTTACATCTAAAAATATCCAAGTTACCCAGGAGCTTGCCCTTCCTGAAACCATCATCTGTGAACTATCCTTAAATATCACAATTCGATTCTTACTATGTTACAGAGCACCTGATTATGACATCGAACATGTAAACAAGCTAAATACACTACTAACATGGGCTACATCCTGCCCATACCCTTTTATCTTTCTTGGAGATTTCAATCTACCTCATATCGACTGGACCCTAAATAATTGTACAACTGAAATCATACACACAACCTTCTACAATGCTATTACAAATCTAGGTCTTGAACAACTAGTAACCAACAACACTAGACTGAACAACTGCCTCGATCTCATCTTCTGCAATAGTTTGAATTTAATTTACAGAATACAAACCAAAGAACCCTTTTCCAGTAGTGACCACAATATGATTGACTTTTGCCTCAACATACGTCCACACAAAAATCACCACAATGATGTCATCCCTAATTGTAACTTCAAAAAGGCAACTATGATCTTATAGATAACGATCTCTCATCCCTCGATTGGCAATCTCTATTCACTGGATGCAATACTGTTGAAGACCATTACAACATTTTTTTACTTGAAGTCAAAAGAGTCATCAAACTATATGTTCCAACAACAACTCCAAAAACAAAACAAAAAAGCAGATTACCCATATCAATAAGGAAACTTCAATCCAAAAAGAGATCACTATGGCGGAAAAACAAATCTGGTCACGTTGCTAATTTCAAAAACCGATACAAAAATTTTTGCCACCAGATAAAGACCGAATGCACCAATTATCACATTAAACAAGAGGAAAACCTTCTAAGCACCAATTCCACCCGTGCTTTTTACAATTTTGTAAACAACAAACTAAAAGACTCAAGGTCCATCCCTCCCTTGATAGGACCCGATGGTAAAGACTGCAGCGACGACACCATTAAAGCCAACATCTTCAACACATTCTTCGGCTCAGTGTTTGTAAACAGTAATGGATCATGCCCAATGTTTCCTAGCCGTACCACAGATAACAACAATGATCTAATACATATCTATTTTACAGTAGACAACGTCGAAAAAGCACTACGCAACCTAAAACCATCTCTATCTATTGGACCGGATGGAATATGTGCCTACTTCTTAAGAAAACTATCCACTGCCATAGCCAAACCTCTAAGCATAATCTTTGAAAAATCTTTCAGGACCAGCTCCTTGCCTAACCTATGGTTACAAGCCACAGTCATCCCTATCTTCAAAAAGGGAGACCCAAGCCTAGTTGAAAATTACAGACCAATCTCCTTATGCTGCGTCACCTGTAAAGTCATGGAATCAATTATTAACCAATCCATCATCCTCCATTTAGAGACAAACAACCTACTCTCCAATAAACAATTTGGTTTCAGAAAAAAACTATCCTGTAATCTGCAACTCTTACACTGCAAAAACATATGGACTACACAACTCGACCAGGGCAAAGCAATAGACGCAATCTACATAGACTTCTGTAAAGCCTTTGATTCAGTGGTACACGACAAACTACTCCTAAAAATAAAATCTTATGGTATCTCTGGGCAACTAAATAACTGGATAGAAGCATTCCTGTCAAACAGACAACAAATGGTCAAAATCGGGAACGCCCTATCAAATCCAGTACCTGTCAATAGTGGTGTTCCCCAAGGCAGTGTTCTAGGACCAACTCTCTTCATAATCTACATAAACGACCTTTGTGATCATATCAAGAGCAATTGCGTTCTCTTCGCTGATGATGTAAAGCTGTTCAATACCACAGACAATACTACTACCCTTCAAAAAGACCTAGATTATGTATCTGAATGGTCCAACATATGGCAACTTCAAATCTCAACAAATAAATGCTCTGTCTTACATATTGGTAAAAAAAAATCAGAAAATAAAATACAAACTGAATAGTCAAGATCTTGTTGACGACCCAAGCTCTGTAAAGGACCTGGGAATACTCACCTCTAATGATCTAAGTGCTAGAGCCCACTGCAACTACATAGCCAAAAAGGCATTAAGAGTTGTTAACCTAATCCTACGTTGCTTTTTCTCTGGTAATATCTCACTACTAACCAGAGCATACAAAACATTTGCTAGACCAATACTCGAATACAGTTCATCAGTCTGGAATCCTTATTACGTATGTGATATTAGCACAATTGAGAAAGTCCAGAAGTACTTCACAAGAAGAGTTCTCCACTCTTCTACTCGTTGTAGAATACCTTATGCCACCAGACTCGAAATTCTAAAACTAGAAAACCTTGAATTACGCCGTCTTCGGTCCGACTTAAGCATGGTATATAAAATCATACATTGCAATGTCCTACCTGTCAATGAATACTTCAGCTTTAACCATAACAACACAAGAGCACACAACAGATACAAACTCAAAGTAAACCGCACCAAACTTGATTGCAGGAAATACGACTTCAGCAATAGAGTGGTCAATGTCTGGAATACTCTACCCGACTCTGTAGTCTCTTCCCCAAACCCCAAAAACTTTAACCTTAGACTGTCTACTATTGACCTCACCCCTTTCCTAAGAGGTCTGTAGGGGGCGTGCATAAGCGCACCATTGTGCCTACCGTCCCTGTCCTATTGTTTCTCTTATTCTTTTATTTTTCTTATATGTACCCATTTCATATATTAACAACTATGTATACACTTGTACTTATTATCTTGTAAACAATTGACAAATCAAATAAATAAATAAAAATAAATAAAACTGTAACTTCCAAACATTTTCTAAGGGTAATTCCATGTCTAATGTTCTTGCAAAACTTGTAAATATTTTTTACATGCCCTAAACAGTCATATTGGCACACTAGTCGTTCATACAGTGCCTGCCAAAACCACCACCTGTTCACCTAACAAGAGTTGAAGATCAAGGATTATTTCCATACAGTGAACTTGCTATTTTAGGAGAAGTACAACCCCATTCAAACAAAGAAATTTTCCAAATTTACTTTTCTACATGCCAGAATATTTCTGCTTATCTGGATTTAATTTTAGATATTTTTCTTCAGCCAGCCCATTATTAAATGGACGCATTCTTCAATGATATGATTGCTCCCAAGTATGATTAAAAAGTAACAGATACAAATTGCAAATGATATTACTCTGTGTAGGAACCAGATGATAGAAGACAATGAATTCAGTGCATGCAAGAAAAGGAAAAGTTTAAAGAGAGTCAATTTTAACTGGTATGCTATAAGCTTGCCTGAGGACCTACATTTATAGTTTTTCAAGTTATGTTTTTAGCATTAAATATACTTTTCTGTATTGCATAATGTTCTCATTTTTTAATTTGCCATGAATTATATGAGGTTTCATATTTGCCAGCAATTTTATATACGTGCCAAAGAACATAATGGACAAGGAGGGACATCATTAGTTTCATTACATCCCATTGTAGCTGAACAGTAATCCTCCAGCATTGTTAATATGGGCTACACATCATACAAGAGAAGTCAAATGGTATTAAAAGCTGTTCAGGGGATCAGAGACACAGAGCTACTGTATATTCTTTTGTTCCAAATTATCAACCACCCAAACAACTATAGTATTCTTAGTATGACATCCTGGCTGAAAACCTATTTAAAATCAGTCCCAATATTCAGTATCATTCAAGTGCATCTGAAATTGAAACTGCTTTTAGATAATCTTTTCAAGAAATGCATTATTTAAGAATTGCTATTGATGTAAAAGACAAAATTTATGTCTTCCTTACCGGGGGGAAGGGGGTGCATAGCAACAGGAAAAATCCATGTAATATTCTGTCTCACCCCCCCAATAAATACATGCACCTCTTGTATATATCTGTATGCCATATTTCACACCACAGCTCCAAAGAACTATTTAAATGTTTAAGTATTTCTTTACATATTTAAAGAGAAAGCAATAATTTAAGAACTCATTACAATTAATTGCCTGAAAACTAAAATATCTAATTTCTAAATTTAACTGTTCTCTACCTGCCTAAAACACCCATTCTTTCAAACTCAAATTACTGTTATCCCTACTCTTTATCCTTACTTTAGAAAATCTTTTGGAAAACATTAAGAAAAATGAAGAAATTAGAGGGGCTTTAATTAAAAAGGAACACTATAAAGTACAGGCCTTCGCTGATGATATAGTATTTTTCCTGGAGGATACTGGAGTAAAATTAATAAAGGAAATTGAAGAATTTGGCAGTGCCGCAGAACTTAAGATAAATAAAAACAAAACAAAGATATTGACCAAAAATTTAAAGGACAAGCAAAAAAAAAAAAAAAAGAATTGGAAGGAAAATTGGGAATGCAAAGTGTGAAAAAGGTAAAATATTTAGGCATCTGGCTAACATCAAGATGTTCTTCAATTAAAAAAGATAATTATGATAAATTAATAATACAAATTAAAAAAGAGTTGGAAATGTGGGGGAACTTACAGTTATCACTTTTGGGGAAAATTGCAGCAGTCAAAATGTCCAAGTTACCAAAAATACTATATCTTTTCCAAACTGTACCAATAAAATTGGATAAAAAGTTTTTCAGAGGATTAGATAAAATAATAACTAAATTTGTCTGGCAGGGAAAAAAGCTAGGATAAAAATGAAACTATTAGAGGACAAAAGAGAAAAGGGTGGCTTTGGACTTCCTGACTGGGAAATGTATTACCAGGCAGCAGCTATGGTATGGATTAAAGACTGGATCAATTTGGAAAATAAAAGAACACTGTTGATAGAAGGTCACAATTTGCAGAAAAGGTGGCATAGCTTTCTATAGGATGGGAAAAGCAAACATGCATATTTTCAGAGACACATGATCAGAGACTCACTAATTCAGATATGGAACAAAATTAAAAAGAATCATTACACCAAAATACCATACTGGTTGTCAACTATGGAAGCACAAATCTACCCAAATGCAATAGATCTGGAAAAAAGAGGAGTTATAAAGATTTATTAGATGCACAAGGAAGGCTGAAAATAATACAAGAATTACAGCAACAAAACATAAACAGAGACTGGTTGCCATACATACAAGTTCAGGCGAGATATAAAAAAGACAAAGAACAATGTGGATTTTATATGGAAAAACACCAATTAGACAGGATTCTACAAGGAATGGGAAAAAATGATTTCAAGAATATACATTTTTTTACTAGATTTTAAAATGGAAGAGGAGGTGGTGAAAGAAACTATGGTGGTATGGGCAAAAAATGTTGGCCACAATATAGATTTGGAAAATTGGGAAAAAATGTGGGGACTAAATTACAAATTAATCATATCCACAGCATACGGGAAAATCTGTATAAAATGTTCTAGAGGTGGTACCTCACCTCCCCCACTACATTGGCAAAAATGTTTAATTTAAATCCAAATTGTTGAAAGTGCGGGAAAGAAAAAGGCACTTATTTTCATATCTGGTGGACATGCCCAGAAGTAAAGAAATACTAGAATACAATCAGACAATGCCTAGAGGAAATTATAAATCAGAAAATTGAATTTAATCCAGAATTTTTTTATTAGTTATAATAACAGAAAAATGCAGTAAAAAAGATAGGTACATTATATTACATATACTAACAGCTGCAAGGATTTCGTATGTGCAACTTTGGAAGGAGAAAAGGATACCATCAGAAGGCATGGTTATAAAGAAAATAAGAGACTGTATAGATATGGATAGGCTAACGTTGAAATTAAAAGACAAAGAAGATTCAATATATTATAGAGCAATGATGGCTAACCTTTTTGGGCTCCTGTGCCAAAAACTGTGCATGTGCTTGCACAATTGCGCTCACGTGCCAGCACCCAGAAGGCAATGCACTACCCCCATACCCTACGCATGTGAGCGCCTCACAGCTGATTTTCAGCTGGTTTGAGGCCTTTTTCAGCATCCCAGAGGCTTGAGGAAGGCTTCTGTAGATTTTGCAGGCCGAAAACTAGCCCTGTTTCGTCACTTCCAATATTTTTGGAAAAACGGGAAGTGATGAAACGGGGCTAGTTTTCCACCTGCAAAGCCTGCAGAAACCTTCCTCAAGCCTTTGGGAGGCCAAAAAAGACCTCAAATCAGCTGAAAAATCAGCTGTGAGGCACTCACATGCACAGTGAGGTAAGTTTGCCTGCAGCTCACGTGCCAGCACAAATGGCTCTGAGTGCCACCTGTGGCAAACGTGCCACAGGTTCGCCATCACAGTTATAGAGCATGGGATGCCTGGTATGAATGGTTTAGAAATAAAAATAAAATAAAATGGCAATTAGGAAAAGAATGAGGAAGTATGTAAATATGTATATATGTTATAGAAAAGATTGAAATGTAAGATGAAATATATTTATTTGTAACAAGAATAATATGTAATGGTAATGGAATAAGTAACCATACGTAAGGAAATGTAAAAGATGTCTTGTGTTGATAACGCATATAGTTTAATTTTATGTTTTTAAACTTTGGAAAATTAATAATGTATTAAATAAAATGAAATAAAATGGTGCTCCCACCAGATCCATGGTCAAAATGGCAGCGGGGAGAGTGCTTTCCAAAAGAGCTTCAGAAGACTGATCTTTGGGCCTGACTGCTGCTCGTGGACTGTCTCCCTGAAGGGCAGCCAGCCCCAAGAGACTCCTAATTGCGCCGCTATCCCCTGTCGCAAGCTGCGCTCCCTCTCAGGACAGTCAGCCAGGCAGATACACCAATGCTCACGCTCTGTCAGGAAATGCCCCAAAATCGCTGCAAGGAGATTCTTTGAGCCCAGCGACTCGAACCGAAGGCTCTGGTCGCTGAACAGAGATGGTTTGCAAAAAGACAAGCGAAGGTTGTACGAACACTTTTCAACTCCAATTCTGAAGAACTCGAGTGCTAAAAAATATGGCTGCAGAGCTCCAGACTGCGTAGAAAACGAGGGACTGTTGGAGAGCAGGAGGCATGTCCTCAGTTTAAACAACTCATTCTAAAGAGCTAGCAGAGCAGAGTCAGTCAACCCAAGCTTCTGGATCCTATCGACACCACTCTGCAGAATGCCCTATTTCAATAACCAGTAGAATATTGTTTTTAAAATGTAATTTATTATTACCTTAACGTGAATAACACCTTAAAAAGTGCTTGAGCCGCGAGGGACTGGCAGTGTGCTCCCCATCCAAACAGGCTGACATCTGTTGTGATGGACAATCTGTGGGGGTCCTTGAAATGACAATCTTTGTTGATGGTCGGAATGGTACACCAGTGAAGGGATATCAGGACATTTGATGTTACTTTGACCTGGGACTTGGAGTTGCTTCTTCCTGATCGTTGGTACGGAAGCAGGTACCATTGTAGGGTTCTGGCATCAAGCCAGGCCCAGGTAACAATAGAGATGCAGAAGATCATTTTTCCCAACAATTTAGATAAGTGGGCCAGGAGTACCCATTTGAGTGTTCTAATCTCCTGAGCTAATTGTTTAATGTTCTCTTGTCTATCTGGACAGAGGAAAAACCTTCCCTTCCACTGTGTCTATAATGGCTCCCAGGTGAATTAAGCGAGTTGATAGAGTTAAGAGACTCCAGGCATGATATTCCGCTCTGAAAAAAAAATCGGGGCCAGCCAAGAGACCCCCCGCCGCGCGCCCGGGGAGTGCCCGCTGCTTTCCCTCACCAGGGCCGGGCGGTGGCGTGTTGCACGGAGGCTGGTCTGTGGCTGGCCTAGCTCCCTTTTCCTGCCGCTCAGCAGCCTCCGCTCGCACCGCCCGGGCTCCGCTCAGGTATCCGGCTGGGGCTGTCAGGAGTTGCTACCGCCGGCGCAGCTCCATGCGGCTCCAGTCCCGCGTTGCCTCGGGAAGGGAAAGGCAAAACCAGGAGCCGCTGCTGCCGTTGCAAAGCGCCGCAGCGGCTCTTCCTTTTGCCTTTCCCTTCCTGAGGCAACGCGGGACTGGAGCCGCGAGCCGCGCCAGCAACTCCTGACTCGGGGCCTCCGAGGGGAGGGGAAGGAGAAGAAGGGGTGGGGGGAAAGGGGTGGGATTCCCAAAAAAATCGGAATTCCGATTTTAATCGGAAGAATATCATGCCTGAGACTCTTTGCCCGGTTTATGGAAAACCCGTGCTGTTGGAGGGTCTGTAATGTGAACTGAGTGTCTATTACAGCCTGTTGGGTGGATGATGACAAAAGTAAAATGTCATCAAGATAGCACTGTAGCCGGACAGGTTTACCCCTGAGATAGGAGGCCAGGGCTGCCAGAACCTTCTTAAAGGTCCTGGCAGCGGATGCTAAACCAAAAGGTAGGGTGATGTACTCAAAGTGTTGATTATTGTAACAAAATCTGAAGAACCTGCTGTGTGAGGGCCTAATTGGGATGTGTAAATATGCCTCTGTTAAATCTATAGATGTTAAAACATCACCCTGTCTAATGCTGAGCAGAATAGATTGCAATGTGCTCATTTTAAACTTTCGGTAGACCAGAGAGCGATTAAGGCGTTTTAAATCTAAAATTGCTCTCCACCCTCCCGAACGCTTCCGAACCACAAAAAGATGTGAGTAAAATCTGTGCCCTCGTTGATCTGGTGCCACTGGTTGAATGGCTCAGATCTCCAGCAAATGGTGGATAGCTATCTCCATAAGAGTCCTTTTAATACGGTCCCTAGAAGGTGGGTATGTCATGAAGAAGTTCGGGGGTATGGAATGGAATTCCAGAGCTAAACCGAATCTAATGGTATCTCTGACCCACGAGTCTGAGGGAGAGGAATCCCATTGGTTTGCGAAGAGTTTTAGTCATCTGCCAATGGGAGCGTTGGCACTGGCCCTATTTGGGGCAGCGGAATGCCCTGCTTTTTACCTTGCCTTCCCCTTCTATTACCCTGTCCCCAAAGTCAGATCTTTCTGACTGCTGCCCCTGCGTGTATCCAGAGGCTCTCTGGAATCTTGGGGAATATGGACCCTGATAAAAGGGACGAAAGGAACCCCTCTGAAAGGACTGGGTATTCCTGTTATCTGATTTGCGAAAAAGAGAGGGGAGGATCTTTTTCTTATTTCTGGTTTCTATCAGGAGCAGATCAAGGGCAGTGCCAAACAACTTGTCTCCTGAAATGCGGGATGAGGCAAGCTTCCACTTGTGCTTAGTGTCAGCTTGCCAGTATCTGAGCCATAGTAATCACCGTGCTGTAACCTGGGATGCTATGGCTCTTGATGAAAATTTAACCGAATTGAGTGTTGCGTCTGATGAGAATGCATTTGCTATTAGTTTGGCTATGTCCTAATGCACCCTGACATTACAGGTCAGGAAGGTATCCCTCAGTTGAGGAAGTCACCTAAGGGATGATCTGGTAAAAAAAGATGTGGCTGTGGCCACTCTTATGTCCCATGCATCTGACTGGTGTGCTTTATGAAGAGCTAACTCCACTCTTTTATTCTCCAGTTTAAGCACCTCCTCCACCTCACTGGGAATAGTGGAGGGGGAGGTTAAAGCTACAACAGGATCACCAACTTCTGGTGTGTTTAGGGAGTTAGAGAATTCTGGTGCCAGATTGTAAAACTTCCTGTTGTATCCTGTGGGGGTGGGGTATGCAGCTGCAGAAGCCCATTGTTTTTGTACCAGATCAGTAAACATCTACAGGACTGGGATTACGTCTACCTCGGTAACTGGTTGAGAAAAAAATCAAGTCCTCTGACTCCTCCTATATTGTTGCTGGCAGGGAAGAGGGGGTCGATTTGTAAAGGCGTGCGGTGTGTTTCGCCTTGAACAGGAGTTACTTAATTAATTGAGGGTGGAACAGACCCGTAAATGTCGGCTAATCAGGCATGAGACCCTCATCATCCAACATGCCCCTTTCTAGGTGTTCTGCCTCTGATAGGGCTGGGTTGCCGTCATGTGAAGACCCTGACTCAGCTTGTTCCATTTGGTCATTTTGGCCTTCCTCATCTTGCATGCCCTGGGGAGGTATGTCTGGAATCATAGAACTCTTCCCATTGGGGAGGTACCTGTGGGTAATGCTGTTCTGTCCTGATTAGTGACCGTACTGATTATGAATCACAGTCAGAAGCTGCGGATTGCTGTCTGGCCAGAACGGTTAGTTGTACTCCAGCTGCGATGCCCTGTTGTATTGCTAGCTCCATCCATGCTCTCATTCTAGCAGGAATATCTTCTGGGAGGGACTCCTCTTGATGAAGTCCAGCTGCTGTTGGGGTAAATGTGGCCTTGGGGGCCCTTCGTGCAACAGGTGCCGCCGTTGAGGTGCTAGGATGAACTTGCATGGCAGAGCTGCACCTGGATTGTAGAGACAGGTCCAGGGCAGGAGGCTGGGGACTTTGGGCCTGAGCGACCCGAGGAGGAGACGAGGCTGAGGTAGCCTTCTCAGTCTCCTGCATGCACTTCTTCATGTGCTTTTCTAATGCCTGGTGGCGTCTATGGGCATTCTTTTCAGCGGCCCTTGAAGGTCTCTTGGACTCTTTAGACTTGCCCTGGGCCCTGGTCATGACTCTGGAGGTTGATGGTCTAGAGCTACTACTGCTTGTCATTGAGACCCATTGGATTATAGTATAGAAAAAGGAAAAAAAAACTGTATATACACATACACACCCCAACCAGGCACCCAGATGAAACCTAGCTTCCTAATAAATGATAGCCGTCCGTTTACTCGGAGCCAAGCTGCACTAAAAGCCTCCAATACAGGAACACAATGTTGTCAGCCAATCAAGACACACACACAAAAAAGCCACAAAACAGACAGAAGATATTAGAAACACCAATCAAGCAGAACACAGCAAACTCCAAGACCAATAAACACATACCAAGACTCCCAATCAATCAGGATGAAGAAAAAACCATTCTGGCACAGCAGTAGGCTAGCCCCAAATTTAAACTGAAACAACTGTAAAAGTCTGACTCACAGACGAACACAATACAGAAGCCTGATGATAGCAGATGAGATTCTGCCGAAACATTGCTACAACTTTAAAAGCACAACTATAATGACGTGGGAAAATACTCGAACAAAGCTGAATAACATACATGTAAATACCCGCAAAAACTTAAGAAAACAAACACACCTACACACACACATACACACACACACATGGTATTCAGCTTTGTTCGGGTACTTTCGCACGTCATTATAGTTGTGCTTTTAAAGTTGTAGTGGTGTGTGTGTATGTGTGTGTGTTTATATATATATATATATATATATATATATATATATATATATATATATATATATATATATATATATATATATATATATATATATATGTCTATCTATGAGGCTGCAGCTTAGGGTGGTTGGCACACCCAAGGACTGCTCCAGAAGCAGACAGGGAACCCTTAAGAAAAAATTCAATTCCCCCCTTTAATATAATCTTTTTTTTTTAATAAGAACACAGAAGTTTTGGAAATTATGAGTATTGTTAAATTCCTCAGTATCTTCAGTCAATTGCACTGATGAAGACCAGATTAATTCAAATTTGAGAACACCTATTCAGGCCAGAAACTCTAGCAATGGGCCTGCAACAGCTGCCCTGCACAGGCGGATTTAGGCCTTGGTGCTCGCTGTTGAGCTGCTGGAAGAAATATGCTGTGAGATTAGCCAACTAATTTCTTCCACTACCCCAAATGGATGGGGAAGCAGAGATGTAAGTCCCCTTGGCCTGTGAAAGGAGAACCCTGATGGGGAAAGTGCCTCTCACAGTCTAATTATTCAATGCTGAATTGGCGCCACGCGGTCTTCAAAATGGCACTGGCCACTTTCTTTGCATGGTGGGAATGATCCAGCAGCTAGTTCCCGCCTAAACCATGGCTAAGAAGTCACCAACAGATCTCAAAAGAAAAACAAGACAGGGAGGGGTAAAAGGCGCTGATGCCTCCACCCCCTTCGGCGTTCTGCAGGGGAAAAGCCTCGAGCCGTTAAAACCGCCACGAGCCGCACTCGCTGTTCAGAACGGCACTGCTTAAACTCGGAATTGCAATGTCAAGAGTTTTAGAGTCGCGGTTTGGAGGCTGCCGCCTCAATCCACTCTCGGGACGCCAAGAGCGCCCTCCGAGAAACCTGAGGTTTTGAGAAGTTTTAGGGTCTTTGCTCCTATTCCGGCCAAGGAAAAGAAAAGCTGCCTATTCCTACGAAGGCTGAGCAAAAACTGGGGAACGCTAGGGAGGAGTCCTGTGGAGGAGGAGGAATGTCTCGCAATTAAGCCCAGCCTATCCAATGAGAGACTGAAGCACCTCCCCGACTACTGGATGCTCTGAACAGCTCATCTGGAGAACGGCTTTTAAGCAATTTTATCAAATTTCTTATCTTTTCTAATGATAAAAATGTCCAGATCTTATTTATGTTCTCTTTTCCACATTTTTAAAATTGCATATTGTATTGGATCATTAACACAATTTCATGCAAATATATTAATTTGATATAGATTTTTTTTTTAAAGAATCAGTCTTTACAAATCAGTTACAGGAGAGGCTGCAAGGGGCTGGAATATTGAGCTTTCTCCATACTGTTTTCCTTTACAACTCCCAAGGCATGTGAATGAGCTATATATTGATATTTTAGCCCTCACATACCTACATGGGGCTTATAAGGTTGCTCACTACTGGGCAAAAACAATTAGCAGTATGTAATTTTTTAAAATGGAATATGAAAAGTCAATTCTTCTTACAAGTTCATTAACTGTTGTACTAATCAATATTGCTGGCATGCCACTTCTATAATACACAGTACAAGTCTTCAAATAGGTAGCAGCATCAACAAATGCTAATGTGAAAATTAAGAAAAAGAAATGGTACAATCTTAACAGGTATTCAGAGAAAAAAAATAGCATACTGGAGGTCTACCAGGACGACCACGTTTTCTTTTCCCCTTCAGTTGCGTTTCTTCCAATTCACTACCAACATCTGAATGTGCAGTAGTTTCATTTGTAGAATCCCTGAAAGAAAATGTCAATTAAAATTAATTAGTAAGCATAAGTACATAAAATAAAAGTAGTAGTAATTGGTGCTAATACAAATGATAGACACTATAAATTGAAACAAATTCAGTAAATTGAAATTACCCACTATATGCACTCAAATTATCTCAACTCATAAAATTACTAATATGAAAACCGTATAGTCAACAGTTCTTTTAGGTTATTTTGCTGAATTATAATATCCAGTAACCATCACCACTGACCATAATGCCTTGATTTGAAGGAAATTGGAATCCAACATCTAGAGAGCTATAAATTTTCAAGACCTTAATCTAAGCACATAAAAGATCTGTAAATGGATTATTTATTAATTGATTTAATTATTGATTAATAATGACTTGACTATCATCCTTGAGGTATTTATTTATTTTTAAATATATTTATGTAATTGGACATCTTAAATCAAACTCCCAGATACCCCATCAACAATTAAACATCAATAAAAAAGCATAATATGTATGTCTATTAAAACCATAAATATTAAAAACCAAAGTTAAGCTTTCAACATCCTTATTAAATCCTCTCATCCACCTCAGTGCTATCCCAGTGCTAAGGACAGTGCCCATCCAATCAGATTTGATAGGATGAAGTAGATGGCCTTAGGTTCCACAGATATTCTGGCCCTGTGCCATATACAATATATGCTGGACTTCCTGTTTGGGGTTTCATTCCTATCTATATGAACCTCTCAAAAATAATATATGCAGTAATATTAATAGTGATTTCATTTTCAAATCATTATAACTATGCGGTTCTTTTAGAGCTGGGGATGGAATCTACAACTTGTCAGAAGCGAATGGCTATATTCAGTTTATATAACATTCAATAGATAACAAGTCTTTTAGCAAGAAAATAAGAATCAAAAATAAAAATGTGAAAAGATTCAAAGCAAAAGCAAGCTCCACAGATACATCCACCCATGCACACACACTTTTCTTGATGAACTTATGCATAGACTTCTAACAGATTTTGTATATATGTACAGAAGTCCCAATCAAACATTCAATAAGAAATATGTAATGTGTATTGTTTTTGTTTCCTATGGAAGGGTTAGGGCAGTGGTTGCCAACCAGTGGGCTGGGGACCACTGGTGGTCTGCGAGAAAATTTTGGTGGTCTGCACAGAAATGTCACCCCCAAAGCAATCCCCAAAGCAATTAATCCAGGCTGCATGGGAACACAAGGCTGCGCCACCCACATGGTCCATGGGAACATAAGGCTTGTGTCACTTGCATTGTGAACAACATGAGGTAGTGAAGGGAGGGGGAAACCTCGCCTGGCCACCGGACTTGCTTCTTTCCATTTCTTTCTTCTTCTGCTTTTGGCTGCATGCAAGGAAAGCAGCAAAACTCTTTCTTTCTCTCCCCCAAACTCCGCTAGAAATGAATCTTTGGGACCCTGCAAGGCATCCTACTCCAAGAGGCTGCGCCAGCAAAAACTCATTTCTGGCAGAGTTTGGAGAAGAGAAAGAAAGACTTCTGCTGCTTCTACTGCTTTGCTTGCATGAAGCCAAAAGCCTCTGTCTCTCTCTCTCTCCCCCTGAGAACGGAACTGGAAACGGTATCCTGCGATCCCAAATAAAGTATTATCAATCGGTAGGAAAATGGGAGGGGGGAGGATTTTCCTGCAGACTTTTTTTGGGATTTTCCGAGAGTCTCTGGTCCGCAGGATTTAAAAATTATGAAATAAAATTATGAGTTTGGTGGTCCCTGAGGTCCAAAAGGTTGGCAACCCCGGGTTAGAGAAAGTACTATATCAATATACATAAAAGAAAGCTTTTTACTTTCATCCTATAAGGTCAATTAACTAAAAATTCTTTACTCTGACAGCAGGTATCCAGGATTACAAATATATATTTCCTTTAAGTCCTCTTTAACTAATGTTTCCAGGGATTCCACTTGCTACTTTTTGCAACTACTTTATTATTGCAGTGGAGCCAGTGGTGAGTTTCCAAATTTTTTCCTACTGATTCTATTAGAGCGAGCTTCACACACGCTTGCAGGACTCAAAAATCATCCTGTGTGACAACGCTGGTGAGCTGAGCTGTTTTTTTAGCTTAGCTGAGGCATGGCAATCACGAATCAGTGAGCTAAAAAACAAGGTAATATAGGAGAGGTAACAGCAGGGGTGGATGGGCAGGGCCAGCCAGAGGTGGTATTTGCCGGTTCTCTGAACTACTCAAAATTTCCTGTCTGAACCAGCTGAATATCACCTCTGAGTGGATGCAACTGTTGGGCTCCAAATTCGCTACGGAGCCCGTCAGCTCCGAACACACCTCGCAGCAAGTCAGCTATCAGTGGAAAATATCACCTTAACTCTGCTGACGCCGGATCTGTATTGCTGCTTGTGTGCTAGCCGATGGTTTTGAAGGTTGCTTTAGAATGACTCAGCAGAGCTGTGGGCTGCAGGATGGATTCTGAAACAACTGTGGGGCTGGAAATAGCTTTTTCATGTATGGATCTGGTGCACATTGTTAGAGGGGGTTGGGGCACATATAGGTGGTAATTAAGCATTAAGACATGGTGAGGGTGGCACCAGGTAGGGATTAGTGAGGGTCAGAATAGGTTAGGGATGTAGACATGTTATAGGATTAATAGCATTTAGAGATAATAGGTTAGGCGTGGCCAGAACTAGAACTGCATATAGACCTGGGTGTGGTGTGGTGTGTCTCATGATAATGGTAATAAAAGGAAAGAGAGCAAACTCAAACCCAACTCCAACCTTGCCTGGCTTATAGCCATTCTTGCCGGATTAGAGTATTTGTTGTTTGGTGATATATTGAATAAACCATCATTGTCCTAAAGAGGAGCTGGAGTTTGGATTCATTTAAAGACAAATCTTCAATACTCAAGGACTGGCTGAGATCAACCATTTTGGTGCGAGGGACCAGTTTCACAGAAGACAATTATTCCACAGACCATGTGTGTGCATGATAGGGGGGAAGGAGAGAGAGAGAGGGAGAGAGAGAAAGAGATGCATTGGAGCTGGGTTGTAAGTAGTTTTGGGGGAACCTCAAACAATTGCTACGTGACTAGTCATAAGCAAGAACTTCCTATATATGAAACCAATTCTTTCTTTCTTTCTGCCCAAGGAGCTGCTGATACAGTTCTACAGAGGAATTATTGAGTCTATCATCTGTACTTCTATAACTGTCTGGATTGGTTCTGCAACCCAACAGAACAGACACAGACTTCAGAGGATAATTAGGACTGCAGAAAAAACAATTACTACCAACCTGCCTTCAATTTAGCACCTGTATACTGCACGAGTCAAAAGGAGGGCTGTGAAAATATTTACAGACCTCTCACATCCCGGACATAAACTGTTTCAACTCCTTCCCTCAAAATGACGCTATAGAGCACTGCACACTAGAAAAGTTTTCCCCCGAAAGCTATCACTCTGCTAAAATAATTCCCTCAACACTGTTCAACTATTACAAAGTCTGCACTACTATTACTGTTAATCTTCTCATCACTCCTTATCATCCATCCCCTCCCACTTGTGACTGTATGACTGTAACTTTGTCGCTTGTATCCTTACGATTTATAGTGACTGTTTCCTAGTATGATTTGATTGCTTATTGTACCCTATGACTATCATTCAGTGTTGTACCTATGGTTCTTGACTCTTGACGAATGTATCTTTTCTTTTATGTATACGGAGAGTATTTGCACCAAGACAAATTCCTTGTGTGTCCAGTTACACTTGGCCAATAAAGAATTCTATTCTATTTTTATTAACAGAGAAAATGACAAAGAAGAGGGTAAATATCTTTGCATATAAAATTAGTACTGCATCACAAAATGAGTACATTGATCTGCAAGCTGCTGTATAAGGCAACTGCACTGGACTATAAGACGCATGTAGGTTTTGAGGACGAAACGAAGAAAAAAAATGTTATGTATATGTTAATAACGTAGTTGGGTTGACAATATATAAACTACAAATATATGTTTGCAGCTTTAAGGAAAAATACTGTAATGTATTATGCTGTGTTCCGGTTGGTTAATTATGCTACAAGTTGCCATAAGAAGGAGCTATAAAACATGGTTTAATTATCTTTCTCTTGCTCTTTTTCACTGATGATCTCTCTTGATACTGATACTAACTGACTACGGACCGATACTAACACTATTTATTTTGATATTCTGTTGATATCGAAGGTTATTTTGTTGTATTATGGTTTGATACTTGTCTGCTGTAAAAGACATGGAACCGGTAAGAAGACTTTATAACTGGATATTTCTGGACTGTTAAAAACATGTATGACATGGACTGTTTATTGGACTGTGCTACTTCTTCAAGTAAACATTAATGCAACTTGTTCAACTCTTCATAACTGTTCTCATAAACCGTTTTCCGTGTGCATATCCTTGTTATACAAGGGTTACTCTGTACATATCCTATCAAAAAATATGAATCTGGACCACCGTCTCACTGTGCATATGGAGCGCCAAATATGGAGCAGCAGTGTTGTGAGGGCAGGAGGCGGAGCCTGAGAGGACCACAGATAGGTGTCCTTTCATGTACCAGTTCTGCCTATTGACTCCTGTACTCCAACAGTGTTCAGCACTGTAAAAGAATCCCACTGCAACGTGGCTGCAATATTTGCTCCATAATACGCACAGACATCTTTTCCAATTGTAATTTCTTTAGATACACCCTGGTTTTAACATCATGTTTTGAAGCTTACTTTTGTCTTCACCTACATTTTTAACTATTAAACATATGGCTGAATGCAGATTTATCTCATAGCCCCTTGTTGGATTATGGAAGTGAATTTTTCATATCGTTTCATTTTGGATTTAAATAACATCCACTTTTGCTGCATGGAAGTCAACAGCATGAACACTTTCCCTTTGGTAGTGAAAGTGATTGGATTTCATTTAGATTTCTATGGATTTCTATTTAAGGATTTGGTATTTCATTTATTCTTAAAATAATTTTGTTTTTTTACTCTATTTTGGTATATATATCTGGTCTTTTTCTTTTTTATTTCATTTTAAAAGAAACAGGGACTTCCCTTTTATATTTATTGTCCACTGTGGGAATTAATATCTGTTTCTTCTGTGCTTACGCTGTTATGTCCTTGAGATGAAATTGCTTGTTTTGCAACAAGGAAGTTCGGTCATAAAAGGAAATGGGATTATATTAAAATTACAGCAGTAATAAATAATAACAAACTCTGAATACTATACACTATACATTCTTTACAATGCCTCCCCCAAATCCAAAAAGAACCCATGTTTTTCAATTTACAAACTGTATATGAAAATCTAAATAAAATATTTGATGAATTAACAACAGCTTTACATCAACCTAAAGGTGACACTCAAGATACAGGTGACATGTAATTAAATCAGACTTGCAATTGGGTGGACTGGAATTTAATTTGTCATTCATAGATTTGAAAGAGAAGTTTAGTTTGAGAATTGTAGAGTCCCTAGAGGAGACTGAAAAGTTTAATCACAGTGGAGATGATGGTTGATGGACTGAATCTTCTTAGGAAAGCTGAAGGAAATTGTGAGAGAGACTTATTATATGCAACCAGAAGACAACTGTTAAGGGATACTGTGATTCGATTCGTGAGAAAACCTATTGAACAACAAGCGATGCAAAGAACTCTCATTGAGATCTATGACTTTAAGGAGTGAGGTGCAACTATTTGGAAACAGTCCAGTTATAATTTCAAGGGAAAGTTTTATTATCAAAAATCAATCAAGGATAGTTGATCCTGGACAGACCACAGATCATGATTGCAATGGATTTATGGTAGATTAGAAGCTGTCTGTGATTGCTAACTGAGGGTTTTGAAGTTTAGCTTGTTGTTGGGGTTACCTGTTAACTGGTTTATTTTATAGTAGATAGATGGTAGGTCAAATTGATTGATGGATAATAGATTTTGTTATTTGTAATGTGTTTAATGTCATATAATAATTAAGCAACTAGAGATGTAGAAGTTCATGAAATGTGGACCTGTTTTGCAAAGAGCGGAAGGAAATTGACTGTTGAAATATAATTATCAATATTCAACTGGGGAGGGGGAATTTATGTGTTATCTTTGTTACTTTGTTTTTATGCACATTTTTCTGGCTTTATATTGTTTTGTTTTTGTCTTTTTTCTTTCATTTCTTTTTTGAATTTTGTATTCTAACGTTGGAAATCAAATAAAAATCTTATTAACAAAAAAGAAAGGCAGGCAGGCAGGATTTGGTTTTCACTTTTTGCCTCTATATGACTAAACCACCTCACAGTATTTCTTGTACAGGTATTGTGATGACCCATAGTCTCTCGAAAATAACCCAAAACCCAAAACATACATTAAAGTCCGGTAAGGCCTTCAACTTAACTTCACTGTTTTATTAGGCACAGTTGAAAGTCACAAAAGTAAATAATGAGGCAAAAAGAAAGCCAAAACAAACCGCATTGACGAGTTTCAAAGCAAGCCAAGATAACTAATCATAAACTCTGGGAAAATAACAGAGGAGAGTCCATGGGAAGAACGCCAGCAAAGATAAACCTCTTTCAAAGTAAACACTAAACTTTGACTCCGGCAATTCTAACTGCGTAGTTACAAACTTATATACATAGCTCCCAGCTGCAAGCCACGAGGAGGATCATGGTAATCTCCTCTTGAGTAGACCTCGCTTTTTCGTGATCCTCTCCCTGCGTGACCTAGGATGGACAGGGGATGGGCCTGGATCCTCCTCTGACTGCTCAGCCAGCCTCTGCCCTTCCCCAGCCTCCTCCACCACCTCTGGAGCCACACTCCCACTCCCTGTTGGCTGTTCCTCCTCTTCCTCAGAGTCAGTCTCCACCAGGGGCATGACAGGTATTCTTCACTTAACAATAGTAATAGGGACTGAAATTTCTATCACTAAGCAATGTAAATCATGATGTCATGAATCATAAATCATGATGTCATGTGACTGCATTGCTTAGTGACAGTATTCCCAGCAGTCCTTGTTGCTATTTGGCTCACGGATTGTTACATAACGATGTCATTCAATAAGCAAAGTCAATGATGAAGCCAGTAGGAATTCACAGGTCCAGGGCAGTTGCATGCAGCCAATCAGTAGGTAAGCAGCTTCTGCAGCACAACATTAGCATAGCTAGGCAGAGGTTCACTGCTGTTCAAAGCGGGATGGCTGCCATGGCCCTGCACAAACATAGCGAGAGTCTGGCTGCTGCCAGGTTCAGGAGGAAACACCAGAAACTGCTACAGTACTCTACAATAACTGCTGGGAAATTGTGGGTGCTGCTATATCTTTACAACAGCCAATGTTCTTGGGGAAAAAAGTGGTCGGAATGGGAGCAACTTGTGTATTCTACAATAACTGCTGGGAAATTGTGGGTGCTGCTATATCTTGTATACAACAGCCAATGTTCTTGGGGAAAAAAGTGGTCGGAATGGGAGCAACTTGTGAACTTCCCTGCCAGCTTTCCTATTGATTTAGTTTCTGGGAAGCTAGCAGAAAAGATTGCAAATTGTGGTTACACAACCACGGGACACAGCAAGTTGGTTGTCAAGCACCTAGATCATGATCATGTGACCAAGGTAAGATAGCCAGAACTTTGAGGATTGATTATAAGTATCACTTATTCAGCACCATCATAATTCCATATGCTTGCTAAATGATTATCAACAAAAAACTACCTATGCTAATCACTCACTCTTCTTTCAAATCTATATTAATTCATTATCCATTTTTTTTGGTTCTATCCTTACTTTACCAGCTCCATTTCTTAAATTTACCCATTCTCGGTGTATTAAATTTAGTTATATACCGTGTTTCTCCAACAATACGCCCCCCCCCCCCCATAGGAAGACCCAGCATGTTGTCTAGGCATAAGGTGAAATTAAGCCCCTCCCCCCAAATTTAGGCCTAGTTTAAAACATGCAAAATTGGGGGAGCAGGGAATCTTGCCGCAAGGAGCACCCTGCGGGCAGCCACGCCTCGCCACCAGCCGCTCCTAACGGCTGATCATGGTGGAGCGCGGAGAGCTCCCTACGCCCAAGCCCCTTTGCTGCAGACCTGGGTATGGTGCTGGGTGCAGGCCGGGTCAGCGGGCGGGTGGCGGTGGTGGCGTGGATGTTGGCCTTGGTGGCGGTAGGACACTTTGCATCGCACCTGCCGCTATTGCTTCCTCCGCCGCTGTTGCTTTCCCTTCTGCCCGTGCGCTGCCTCGTTTGGAGTGCTGCACATTCCTCCACCGGCAACATTTCAGCTGCTTCTCGGGCAGGGAAGCCATAGCTTCTACGGTTCCCACTGGTGCCTCTCTCACCAGCGCCGTCTCCAACAGGAGCAGTGGTAAGACAGACCCCGCTGCCAACAAGAACCGCCTGCCCTCCTGCAGGGGCATCGCTTTGAGTGACAGCAGCTGCGTCAACAAGGTCCTGCAAGTCAGTGAGTCTTTTGGGGTTGGGTAGGTGGAAGTGGCGGAGGGTTATGCGATTGTTTCTCCCCCACACACACCTCGCTTTGCTTCCCACCCCAGAGCTTTGGGTCATGGTCTCGTCCCTTGATCTACCCCAAAGGAGGGGGTGCATTTAAGGCAGTGAACCCTCCTTTGGGGTAGATCCTCTGATGAATCCTCCTTTCGGGTGGGTCGTCTGATGAATCCTCCTTTGGGGTGGATCCTTTGGGAGAACTCCAAATGAGGATTCATGAGAGGATTCACCCCAAAAGGAGGATTCATGAGAGGATTCACCCCAAAGGAGGGGAGTGCATTTCAGGGGGTGAATCCTCCTTTGGCGTGGATCCTTTGGGAGAATCCTCTGGGAAGCTTGGTGCTAAGGGTCTGTGGGATGATTCCCTTTCTCTTCTGCTTGGATTAGAAGGCTTGCCTCTTCTCGAAGGGCAAAGTGGATAGATGGTTCCCTTTTTAAAACTACCGGGAGGGGTGAGGAGGAAGCTGCCCGGCCAATCTGTATTCTTAGGGAACTGATGGAGGGAATGAGAGTAAAGAAAACTTAAAGAGGGGGGAAAAGGTACACGGGGGGATTTCGGGCGGCTGGAGCAAGAGGAGAGCACCCGACCGTACAAGGGACGAGACCATGACCCGAAGCTCTGGGGTGGGAAGCAAAGTGAGGTGTGTGGGGGGGGGAGAGAAACAATCGCATCACCCTCCCTCCGCAACTTCCACCTACCCAACCCCGAAAGACTCACCGACTTGCAGGGCCTTGTTGACGCAGCTGCTGTCAATCAAAGCGATGCCTCTGCGGGAGGGCAGGCAGTTCTCGTCACCGCACTCTAGGCGAGAGTGGGGGGGAGAAATTAAGTCATCCCTGAAAAGACGGCCTAGCCGTTTTTTCGGGGGTCAAAAGAAGATAAGGCCCGGCCTTATTTTCTGAGAAACATGGTATTACTTCTTATATACTTAACTCTCACTTTTAGAAGCAAACTTATACACAGCTATTTTTTATTCTTTAACAGGGTGGATTTGATTTAAATCAGGTCAATTTAAACCACAATTTAAATCATGATTTAAATCACTAGTAAAAAGGCTTGATTTAAATCGATTTGATTTAAATCATAATTTTTAAAGAGCAACTGTCATCACTGTCCCGCAGCAGCTCCTCCTCTGACCCGCTGTTGACTCACCGACAGTCCCCTTCACTTTAATGGGACGGCTGGTGATGCGGCAGTGGCACAACAAGGTGAGGGACGTGGCAAGCAGCAGGTGAGTGGATGCCCGCTAACAGGCGCTGCCATGAGGGATCTGAAATGACAGGTGCTCTTTAATATTATATTTATAAGCTGCTGAGAAGGTTTCACTTTCATTTTTATTGCTCGCCTTCCTCCTCACACTGGTGGTTAGATGCATTTCTCTTCAAACAATCATACACTTTGTAGTGTAGATAGATTTGCAAAACAATGGGATAAAGTAATATTTCTGAACTTTATTTTATGATTTATCTCATGGTTACTGTGAAATTGTGTGAATGCATCAATGCGGTGCATGTTATCTGAGTTTGCAGAACTTGGGTTCATTGAATGAATTTACCCAATTGTATATATTGCAGAATGTACAGCCTCATGCTACATAATTAAGCTCCATTTCATGCTGAATAAACTATATTATTAATGTATTTTAAATGTAAAACTATCTTTAGAGCATTTTGTTAAAGCATTTTATTAAAATAAATTTGATAAAAATCAAAACAATCCATTTAAATAAAAAATCCATTAAAATCAATTTTTATCTGCTCTGTCCTTTAAACAATAATCACAACAGGCCATGTACTTACTGTTCACTAGATTTCTATCATTTATATGATACTATTTGTCATAATTTATAACAATCAATGTGTAAATTTATTTTTCCACATGAAATAACTTCAACTCCATATTTACATACGATATTTCATAATTCAAACCAAGTCATTAACACAAAAAATTACATTTGTAGATTTCTTAATGATCTGCTGAGCAGCAATTATCTCTTGTTAGCATTTCGTTTGTACAACAGTAACAGTAAGTTTTCCAGTCATGAACAAATGCAATACATTACATAATTCACTCTGTATAATAAAATAACTACTATTTTTACAACTGTACAACTGACACTGGATACTCAAGTAGCTTTGCCATAAGTGTCTTTGCACTTAAGAGTTTTCTTCAATTTTACCTGAAAATTAACATTTATAACATTTACCTTTGAATTGTACCTCTTTACTGTTATTATAATACTGATAAAAGTATCTAAAGTACTTCTTCTAGTACACATTTTATTCTGCTATAGGCTTGTTTAGACCTTTTCATCCATTTCCCATTTTAAATTTTTTTTTATCTACTCAATTTTGCATTTTCTCTAGCTCTTTTAATTGCAGCCATTTCTCACTGTGCTTTCCTTCCTCTAAACCATTATTTCCTCCCCATTTTTGAAGCAATCATTCTATGTTCTCTTTCTCCTCCATCACAACCCCTTTCAATTTATCATTCTACCAGGTATCTTTTTTAATGCTTCATATTAGCATAACTCCACACACTTCAGTGGCACTGTGTAAACTAATTATTTTGCTATTCCACGCTGTTCCAAGAGATTGCAGTATCCTTTTTCCTCATGTCCATCCCTTTATTCATCTGGCTGAAAATTATTTTCTATTAATTTAAATGTAATGTATCTTTTTTTCTTGCTATTTTTTTCCCCACTTTTGCTTTATTTTGTAATTCTCCCATATCCATTTTTAATAAGATTCACTCTTGACATTACCTGTCCTACATTCAAAACCTATTTTGCTTGTATTTTTCACTAATCCTTTTCAACATAAACAATCAAATCAAGTATGTTTTTATATTTCCTTGCCATGCACACACACACAGTCTTACATTTACAATATGTAAACAAGAATTAACAGACATTTTTCTAAGCAGGTATTCACCAAACCATCAACATTCTCACTTATTCTTGGGGCTCCAGATCTTTTCTTCAGTCTCTCATTTTCATCCATCCATTCATATTGCCTGACATAATAACCTTTTCCTACATGTCACATATATTCAGAATGTTGCATAATTTCCCCCATAACTCATTAATGGTTCTTTCCCTATCATGCTTCACTGAAGCATAACATGCAACTATCACAGACCTATTAATTTCTACTTTAGCAAACACTCAAAATAATGTCATGATGCCAGTTGATACTCAACCATAAACTTTAGCTTTCTGTTTATAATTAAAACCTACATGTTTATTTTCCTGCCTGCATTCAGCATTTATTCCAATCTATTTACCTCCCTTTCTTTTAATTTCACAAACATGGAACATATGTATTTTCATGCCAATGTATTTGTTAATTCTCATTTTTCCCCGTTTAAATTATTTATTGCAATAACCTGTATTCATCTGCCCTTTTCAGCAGATCAAACAGGGTCCACGCCTTCCAGGTTCCATGGCTACAATATTATATGAATACCATTTGATGGGGCTTCAAAGGGGCCTATTTCCAATAGATTCTCCCACACTTTGGAACTCCCTTCCCTTAAAGATTCAGTCAGCCCCAATCTTTTCTGGGCTTTAGGAAAGCTGTCAAACCCATCTGTTCTGTCTAGCACAGGAGGAGGGGAGGCTTAGACTGAAAACGGATTCACAAGCACACATTTTTGGTTTTCCTTTCTGATTTTTTTTTTTATATATATAGTGGATATAAAAAATCTACACAACCCTGTTGAAATGCCAGGTTTTTGAGATGTAAAAAAAAAATCAGACCAAGATAAATCATTTCAGAATTCCTCCCATCTTTATCACATAAGTTATACAATTCTTTGAAAATAAACTTAAATCTTTTAAGAGGAAAAGATTAATAAAATATACATTTAGATGGTTATGTAAAATATACAGTCTTAAACTAATACTTTGTTGAAACACCTTTTGATTTTATGATAGCATTCAGTCTTTTGGGGTAGAAGCCTCTCAGCATGGCACATCTTGCCTTGGGAATCTTTGCCCACTCTTCCTTGCACAAGTGTTCCAAATCTGTCAGACTGAGAGGGCAGCTCCTATGCACAACCTGCTTTAGGTCACCCCACAGATTTTCAATTGGATTCAGGCCCAGGCTCTGGGTGGGCCATTCCAAAACTTCGATCTTCTTCTGGTGAAACCATTATTTTGTTGATTTGGAGGCATGCTTTGGATTGTCATGTTGAAAGGTGAAAATCCTCTTCATCTTCAGCATTTTAGCAGAAGCTTGAAAGTTTTGTGCCAAAACTGACTGATATTTGGAACTGTTTCTAATTCCCTCCGCCTTGATTAAAGCATCAGTTCTAGCTGCAGAAAAGCAGCCCTAAAGCATAATGCTGCTACCACCATGCTACACTGAGGGTATGGTGCACTTTTTGTGACGTGTAGTGTTGTTTTTGCACCAAACATACTTTTTGGAATTACAGCCAAAAAGTTCATCCTTGGCCTCATCAGATCATAACACATTTTCCCACATGCTTTTGTCAGACTTGATGTAAGTTTTTATGAAATGAAACCGGGCTTGGAAGTTTTTCTTTGTAAGAAAAGGGTTCTGTCTTACTATCCTATCTCACAGCACAGACATATGAAGAGTACAGGTGATTGTTGTCACATACAGTACATGACCAAAGCTTTTGGAATGTTGCTGTATGCCTCTTGGCGACTTCTCAGTTTTCTTTTTGTTTTGTTTTTCACCAATATTGAGGAACATTGAGTTCTTGGTAATGTCACTGTTGTGCTGTATTTTCTCCATTTGTTGTGACTGTCTTCATTGCGTTCTATGGTATATCCAATGCCTTGAAGATTTTTTTGTATCATTTTCCTTACTGATACCTTCCAACAATGAAATCCCTTTAATTCCAAAATTCTAAATTCCAAGACCCTTTTCCACCATCAAGTTAAAATGCTAATGACCATCTTAAGCAGGCAGAAAACAATACTAGCTATAACAATTAAGTAATAACATTTTATTGTATTTATATCTCATCTTTCATTACTTTTTACACATAACTGCAGGCAGTGAACATATTCAACACACTTTCCTCCTTCTATTTTCTCCACAACAACCCCGTGAGGTGAGTTGGTCTGAGAGTTTTGTAATCTTTGCAGATTATGTCTTTTGCTGTAAGAGGTAACTGAGTAAATGCCAGAAAAATCCTAGCTGAACTTTATATGGGCTTGATCAGTCACATTAATTGATGGCAGGTGTGGACTGACTACTATTTAACATCAGTTTGAATGTGATTAGTTCTGAACACAGCTACATTCTTACTTATAAGGTGTGTACACTTATGCAACCCCATTATTGTACATTTTAATTGTTATTAACTTGTACAGCTTATATAAAAAGTGGAAAAAATTCTGAAGTGGTTTATCTTGGTCTCATTTTTTACATATCAAAAGCTTTTCATTTTAATAGTGGTGTATAGAATTTTCATATCCACTGTATATTCAAGCTATTTTTAATAATTATTGTATTTTCTGTTCTGTTTAACTTTATTTTTTTTCTAATAAGTTTTTTATTTTTTCTTATTTCAATAAACAAATTATGTGAACAGCGTGGTACCAGTTATATATATATAACCAGTTAAAGTTATATTTTCCCATTGTTATGCAATATTTCAATGTCTTATTTTTGTATCAATCAAATTCCACATGTCATTCCTTTTTCTACAATAAAATGTTAATATGCATTATTACATTTAACTATTATATGTCTTAACTAATAATACATCCATGTATGTTAAATCATAATCTTTTTTAACCATTCCCTTGTCTCATTTTCAAGTTGTCTACTCTTACCTCTAACTTTCTCCCAAAAGAGTCTCCCGTCAATTCCAATTCCTGTTTAACTTCCCTCAATACTCTCCCCTTGGTTTATTTCATCAATCATTCTCATTTTTATTTTTATATCCTTTTTGTTATTTCTTTCTTTTTGTTGTTTTGTCTGTTCTGCTTTTCCAGCTATTCTTTCAGTTGACTCCTCCTCTTCCTGAACCTCCTGCTTTCTTTTTGTCATTTGTGTCTCAACTTCCCACTCTACATCAATGCTTTGAATTTTTATTTGTATTTTATTCAAAATCTCCTCAAATCCTCCTCAAAGTGTCTTTTAGATCCTGAATTTCTGATGCAATTTCTTTCCAGATTCCACTCATCTTTGTTTTTGTTTCTTTTTGTCCAATATACAACAATCTTTTATTCAAGCCAACATCACTTTTCAAACAAAAGATTCACTGTTCATTATCCAAGAGTCCTTATATCCCAAAATTAATCGATCTGTTCTTTTAATTGATCCAATTGATCACAAGTCCCTCTACCAATTGAGTCATATGTTGCAGCTTTCAGGGGTCTTTTAATAATAAAGTTCACTTATTTTTTTATTTTTAATTCTCCATCAGACAGGTCTTCCAAAACTTTGGGAGTGTGTTGTATCTTCCTTTGATAGCAGGTGGGACTCTTAGATCAATTTTCACTTTGTCTTGTTTCTCTTATTAAACTTTACTGATGCATTTCAAAAGTAAATATATTGTTAGCTGAATTCAGCATTTTAAAATGCCTATCCACAGCCAGTATCTGTTCATTGTAAAAATCTAATTTTTTGTATTTTTAATAATTTTTTCATTTTCTTCCTTTAATTCCTTTCCCTTCCATATATTAACTCCAGTGCTCCAGCAATTAACTCCAGTGTTAGGTCGCCACCCCTTTAAGGATAATTATGAAATCTCTCTTTTCTGAATGTTCATGTTGGGATTACTCTTTAAATAAAAAGGATTGTTTTCACCCACTTCCAGGATTTAAATAAAAAAATCCTTTAAATAAAAAGCATTGTTCTCATCCAGTCACTAACTCCGCTCCAGCACTCTTCTTCTGTGTTAAGCTGTCTCTGGCTATGTCTTTTCTTCACCAATGTGGCATAGAGCAGTGGTTGCTAAGTGGTGGGCCGTGAGAAAATTTTGGCGGGCCGCAGAGAAATGCCCCCCCAAAAGCAATTAATCCAGGCTGCGCAGGAACACAAGGCTGCACCACCCACATGGCCCACCCACCCACTGGCCCCCACCCTTCGGCCGAATGCAAACCTTCTCGAGTAAAGCCACACGAGCTGGAACTGGAAAAAGAGACCAATGGTGGGGGAGGGAAATCCTCTCTAGGATGGCTTGTTGACAGTGGGAAAAGTCGGTCCCATATTCCAGAGCTGCAGTAGTCACAGGACTGGCACTTTGACCATCCTTGGAGCAGCTCCGGGATGACCAAAGGGCCAGTCTTGTGACTATTGCAGCTCTGCAATATGGGACTGGTCCATGGTGGGGTTGGAAATCTCCCCATCGGCTAGGACGAGGTAATGGTGCTGTTGCAGGAAGAGGGGGGCATAATTAAACCACCATATATCTGTTCCAAGATGACGCTTGTAGCCAAATTCCCCGCTCGGTCGTTGTTCTGGAAAGACGTGACTCGGGGATAAAGGGGCTTTCCTCTGTGTGAGCAGGCGAGTCAGCAGGGCACTGCCCAAACTGATGCCTGGGGCTCAAAGGCCCTCTTCCTCCGGCCTTGGGAGGGCCGCTGCTTCCTGCCCTGTCCTCCTTCGGGTAAACCCAGCCAGGCGCCACGTGTTGGGGTGTCTGATAGCGGACAAGAAAATGCTGCGCCCTCCCCCACTTCCTGCAGGGCCTGCTGGTGAAGCATCCCTCTCATGCACCTGTTGCTGCAGTTGGGTGCGTGAGGGAAACATGCTTCACGTGGGGGAGGGAGACACACTCCGCACCCATTGTGCTGAGCCAAAGGGCACTGGTGGGCAGGGGAACAGCTGCAGCCAGCTGGTAAAGTGGTGATGCTGGTGGGTGGACTGATGTGTGCAGGGAGGGGAGTGTGTGGGAGATGGCAGCATCAGAACCCTCCCTGGCTCTTCCCTGAAGTGCCTCGCACCAGTCGAATTCCCTGCCCTGAATGCTGCCACTGCTGCTTCCCACCTTGCTTGGAATGGTTGCGGCGGCACTTCGGACAGGACGGTGGCAGCAGTGTGGGGTAAGCTAGTGAGGCTTCCCAGAATTCTCCCTGGTTCTTCCCTGAAGTGCCTCATACCAGCCGAATCCCCTGCCCTGAATGCTGCCGCCACCGCTCCCCACCTTGCTCGGGACATTTCCCAGGGACAGGAGTTTGGCCAAGCTATCTGCCAAATCATCTCTCTCTTTCTCTCTCTCGAGAAGCGCTCGCAGAGAGAAACAGCCGAAGTCACTCTCATCTCTCAAGAGCCCGGCTGAAGTTGCCCGCACTGCTTCTGCGAGTGCTCCTCAATAGAGAGAGACAATTTCCAACACCAGGTGGTAGCGAGGAGGGGAAGCTAAGGAGGCTTTGACCAGGGACGCACACAGAGCTAAGTAGAGATTTCTAATGAAAATATGAAGGAACTGCAGAAAAGTCATGGAGTACTTGACTCAAGCACTGTGTGCTTACATACTTCATATTCTTAATGTATAATCTATATTGAAAGAATGAGAACATTTTGACCAGCAATGCACATTATTTTATTCATATTCATTTTAATTTTCTTTCTGCAGGCTAAAATTGATATAAACAATTACTAAAATAATTGAATAATTCAAAATAATAGAAATTTCAATGAACAATGTCTACAGAATTGATTATGGGCTTTTTAATGCAATAATGGCATTTTTTTCTTATGGTAACAAGAAATATTTCCTTATTAAGTCTCTAGAACAACTGTTAGTTGTAGAATGTAAATCTTAAATTCTCCCACAAAGAAGACAATGTACCATTTCAAATTATAACCAAACACTGGCACGATACTGACAATGGGGGATGACCATGTCATCTAAAGGAAAATTTTCTCTGCCAAAAATCATAGATCAAAAAAATTCTTATTCTAGCTTTGAGAATATTTCATTGTCAGAATAAAGAAGAAAGAACAATGAGTTTTCTTATCCTAGATTTGATCCTTACAGAAATGTTGAACGGGTTAAAGAAGTGAAAGCAACTGAAAGTGACATCCTTGAGTTTGAGATATTCAGAATATTATGTATGAAAAGTAAAGAGGGGAAAGGAAATAAAGAAATATCTGGCTTGTATACTAGATTTCATGAGCATATTTAAATGAAAGGCATGTCAGAGGCAATGCCTTGAAAACTGAAAGTGGTTATCTAGGAAAGATGGAAAATTCTGGAAAAAGCAACAACTACAGGTTCAATTGCAAACAATTCCTAACAGAACAAAAATGGGAGACATATAAATGTAGTCAATTGTTGAAAAAAGAAGAGAGACAAAAAGGCATTTAAGCAAAGGAAAAAAAGGAGGGTAATCAGAAACGGAAACTGTAGGGAGTGCTAAAACTCAGAACAAACTAAATCTTGTAATAATGCTCAACTCAACAAAAAGGCTTTTGGGAAGGTGTATTAAAAACAAAAGAAAAGGAAAAAAGACTTTTGTGAGGAAAAAAATGTGAACTATAATGGAGAGGATGAACATCTTAACTCAGAAAGAAAACAAAACCTTAGCTAGCCATCATTGTGCCACTAGTGGAAGGAGGGAGTTGTAACCCAGGATAAACAATGAGAGGATGAAAGAATGGAGTCTATTCCAGTGAGTTCAAGTCTCTGGGGTCAGATGAATGACATCCAGCATACTGAAGAAAATAATGAAAATTAATGCAGAACAGTAATCTTTCAGAATTTATGGAGAAATGGTAAGTTTCCTGAAAACTGCGAGGATTCAAGAAACTACAGATCTGTCACCTTGACATCTATTTTGGGCAAATAATCATCCTCAGGAAGATTATTGAACATCGTGTTTCTTAGCACTTGGATAGGAATGTAGCAATTGACAAGAACCAGTGTATATCATTTGAGACTAATTTTATCTCCTTTTTTTTTTCAAGAGTGAAAAGCTTAATAGACTGGGGTAATGCTGTGAACATACTGTATCTTGCCTTCAGGAAACCATCCGACAAAGTCTCATAATATCCTAATTCATAAAATGATAAAATACTATCTAGGTCAGGGGTCCCCAACCTTTGGTCTGTGGACTGGCGCGTGCCAGAAACTGGTCCACGCAAACAAGCAAAGCCCCATCTTTGGGATGCAGGCATCATGTGAAACCACACCCCCATCGATCCACACAAAAACCTCTCCATGGAACTCTGGTAGTCCATGGACCACTGGTAGTCCATGAGAAAATTTTGGTAGTCTGCGGCGTACCCGGATGGAGCTGCTCCAGGATGACCAATGGGCCAGTCCTGTGACTAGAGTTCTGGATATGGAAATGGCCAGGCAGCTTTGGTGGGGCTGGAAATCGCCGCCGTAGAGGGAGTAACGTGCAACTTGCAACTTTGCAGGAGGTGCAAGGAGCAGCACAGCCCTCGCCAGCCAGGACGAGGTAATTGTTGTTATTACAGGTAGGGGTGGCGGCGCAGTTGGGGGCCGAAGCGTGACTTCCTCTCCACCCCAAAACACTGGCTGGCCTGGCTGAGAGAGGAGAGAGAGAGAGAGAAGGAGACTGAGACAGAGAGAGAGACAGAGAAGGGGGAGAGGGAGAGAGAGAGAGAAAGAGATATCCCGGTGTTTTGTTTTCTGCGGCAAACGGGTCCAAATGGCTCTGAGTGTTTAAGGTTGCAGAAACAGTGGCCAAGCCAAGTGCCTGAAGGACCCCGTCCTGTCACTGGGAGTCTAGGCACTTCAGCAAGAGGCATGCTGGATTCATATTAATGGTACGCAGGATTTAAAATTATGAATTTAGTGGTCCCTGAGGTCCGAACGGTTGGAGACCCCGATCTAGATGATACAACTGCTAGATAGACTTAACATTAGCTGAATTATCACCTCAGAATATATTCATAAATGGCTTAATATCAGCTTGGAGAAAAAATTGAGTGGAATGCCACAGGACTTAATCTTGAATAATGTATCGTTCAACATTTTAATAATTACCTGGATGAAGAGAGTTGAGGAGATGATTATCAATTTTTGAGATGATAGAAATATAAACTCCAGTAACTAATGCTCAGAGGCTAAAAGATTAGAAAGATACAAATATGATTTAACAATGGGCCAAAATGAATGGGGTGAAATTTAATGACTAATGTAATGACTTGTATCATAGGAAGAAAAAAATGAGGAAAAAAAGGCACAAGTTTTGGATCATGGATAGTTTGGCTTTGCAAAAGTACAAATAAAAAATAACATAATGTTCTTTCAGTAACAAGTTCCTGCCATCAACTCTTGGCAAAATAGAGGTCTTCTTATTTTAGCAGCAAATCAACTCCTTTATCACGTTTACTTATTTTATGTCAATAGAAAACTGCTGTTTGATTTTCCTTGTAGTATGAATTTTACTGAGTCATATCCCACAATTGAAATGGGCATTGTTTATCTGAACGCCACTTTTCCTTGTTAGGCAAGATAGGTCAGTATGGGTGTTACTCCTCTTTAGCTGCTTAGGTCTGAGACTATGTAAAGGGCTTATTAGCCTAGTTCTGCCCACTCTGGGTAACTCCTCCCCAGTTCTGCGAAGTCATTTTGACAAACCGAATTGCCTCTAAGAAAGGGAAAAAACAACAAGAATGTTATCAGAAAACCACCACCCCCATAAGTCTCTTGGGCAGATTACTTCCCAAAGGGTGGGGCTGACCTGTCTTGCCTAACAAGGAAAAATGGTGTTCAGGTAAACAACACCCATTTTCCCTTGTAAGTTGCGACAGGTCAGGATGGGACATACCAAAGCAGGGTTGTCCTCGGGAGGGTAAAATCGGTCCTGGCCTCTATGGTCTGAAATGACCTGTTGCAGGACCCATCGTCCAAACATCGCATCCACCAAAGCGAAGGAGTCCAGCCAGTAGTGGCAGGTGAAAGGTGAAGGGGACGTCCACTGGCTGTTCTGCAGACCTCCTCTACTGATATCTGCGATGCCCAAGCTGCCATAGTCACCGCACTGTGAGTGGAATGCGCCTTGATGCCCCTAGATACCGTAAGGGGCCGACTGGAAGAGGCTCGAGCTATACATGCCTTGATCCAGCTACTTACCTTGGATGGAGTCACCTTTCCTCCCAATGTCGAAGGTTGGAAGGAACAAAAAGAGAGATTCCGTCCTGAGGAATTCAGCAGTCAGTTAGATAGAAATCTTTAAGGCTCTGCGTACATCCTAAGTGTGTCAAGCCTTCTCCAACTCATGGACCAGATGGGGACAAATCCGGGAGAACTAATTCCTGAGCTCTGTGGAAGGAGGTGTTGACCTTAGGAATAAAGCTTGGGTCCAAGCGTAAAACCACCCAGTGGGGATGGAAGAGACAGAGATCAGGACGAACCAAGAGGGCGACCAACTCTCCTCACCGAAGTAACTGCCACCAAGAATGCCACTTTCAGTGTAAGAAGGTGCAGGCTGGACTTGTCTGAGTGGCTGAAACGGAGGACCGGCAAGGGACTGCAGGACCTTGGGCCAATCCCAAGTAGGGTACCTATGTACCATAGGAAGACAAAGGTTGGTAGCACCTCTGAGGAACTTACGGGCAGCAGGGTGCTGAGACATATCTTCTAATTTCCCACAAGTCAGCACTATGAAATAGTCGTCATTTGCCTGTGATGTGTGTTGGGTGCAAAACCCATATCCAGGCCGGCCTGTAGGAATTCCAGAACAGTAGCCACCGAGGCTTGCAGAAGTGACATGTGAGCCTTGGCACACCAATCAGAAAAGGATTGCCATAAAGCCTCATAAATACAGATGGTCGAGGGTCTCCTGGAGGCCTGAATGGTTTTAATCACCTTGTTGGAGCGGTGGGCGCCTTTTAAGATGCCCCACCCAATCGCCAAACTGCCAGATGTAGCCAGTGGGTCTCCGAGTGAAGAAGAGACATCCTCCTCCGAAATCCGCCAAGGGTGAGCCACTGAGAGGCCCATCAAATCAGCGAGCCACAGCCGACGAGGCCAATAGGGAACCACTAAAATATCACATCGGCTTACTCCAACAAGATTTGTCAAAAAACCGCCAAAAGCAGTAGCAATGGAGGAAAGGCGTACAATAAGCCTGGAGGCCAGCTGCAATGCAAGGCGTTGGTTCCTTCTGTCCCCGGGCGAAGCATCTAGTGAAAAAACCTGGGCCAATGGGCATGGGGGGGATGGAAAACCAATCTACCCCTGGCAATCCAAATCTGAACGTAATTTGATGAAATAGAGAGGGATATAAACTTATTTTGGTGAGATCAATGGAGGTCCTGCTAAGCCAGACTGCCTGCGCATTATCCCAGCCAGAGATGAATTCAGCTCTGAGAGACAGAGGGAGCCACTCAGCTTATCTGCCCAGGGTGTTTGCTTCTGTCATAATCGATAAGGACCTGGTGCCCCCTTGGCTGTTGATGTGGCTTGTGTGGCAACATTGACTGACATGACAAGAACATGAGACCCAGAAAGCTGATGCATAAACTGTCTAAGGCCAAACTGATGGCTCTGAGGTCTAACCAATTGAAGTTATGGGCCTGATCCTCCACAGACCATAAGCCTTGGGCCCCGAGGGAAGCCAGGTGAGCCCCCCAACCTGACAAGGAAACATCTGTCGAGAGGTCCCCACCTTAAAGGATTGTCCTATGGACATAGCTCCAGAAAGCCACCAAAGGAAGGAAAGAAAAAGGTGCTTAGGCAGCTTCACTGTCCGAGGGGAATGACACGACCCCAACCTCTGATGAGGCAACAAGAACCACTGCAGGGACCTGGCATGAAGTCTGGCCCAGGGGACAATGCCAATACAGGAAAGCATTTTTCCCCAAAAGGAGAGATAAATGGGCGAAAGGGACAGAATGCTTACTCTGAATGCCCCTAATTATCCCCTGCAGGCTGTCCCACCATTCCTGTGAAAGGAAAACCTGACACACTCCTGTGCCAATAATGGCCCCCAAATGAAGGAGTCGAGTAGAAGGAGTGAAATGGCTCTTATTCCTATTAATGGAAAAAACCCAGACCTACAGAACCAAATTGTGAACTGCAGATCTTGCTGAATCCTTTGAAAGGAAGAAGACATGATTAATATCATTTAAATAACACTGCAAATGCACCAGGAAGGACGAAGTGGTGCTGGTAGAGGAGCCAAATTTTGGTGAAACTCTAGGGGCGGAAGACAACCCAAGGGAAGGGCTCTATATTGAAAGTGACGCCCCTAGTAACAAAACCTTAAAACTGTAATAAGCATCTGACATCTCTGGAAGTCCCCCTGCTCTCTAGAAAGGAAGAAGAGAGTGCATCTTAAAACACCTGTACACAACATATCATTGAGTCGTTTCAGGTCAATAATAGTTCTCCACACCTCCTCCGACGTCATGGGAATATGAAAATCCTGAAGTAGAACCCCATCCCCTGTTCGACTAGGGAACCTCTTGAATGGCCCTGAGCTCCAGCGAATGCTAGATAGCTGAGTCTATCAGACTCCTTCTCCCTGCAAGCCTAGATACTGGGCAGGAGATAAGGAACCTCGGAGGAGTGGAGTAGAATTCCAGAGAAAAACCTGATCTAACCATGGAGAAAACCAGGTGTTAGAAGTAAAACATTCCCATAGGTCCGCAAACCAAGCTAATCAGCCTCCAATGGGAATAGACTGGATATTAGCACCGGCGACGGTACGGGCGACTTCTTCCTCCTCAAAAGGGCCGATTTGCAGCAACTGCTGCTTGCCCTTGCCTGAACAATCCGGAGGAGGTTTCAGACATTGGTAAGAGGTGGAAGCTGGAACTTGTTTCCCCTCTGAACCAAGGCCGTTTGAAGTATAGGAGCAGCCTGAAGCTCTGTCCTTTTGAGAAGCGAATCCTTGAGTTTGACCAAAAAGGGCTCTAGGACCTCGCCAAAAAGTTTATCCCCTTGGATGGGGGTACACGCCAACTTCCATTTCCTTCTGCCATCCGCTTGCCAGTTGTGCAGTCAGGATATGCACCTGTCCGCCACTGAGGAAGCAATGGCTGAGGTGGCGAACCTGGTCCCATGCAGGGTGAGATCAACTGTGAATTCCTTGGCTGCCATGATCTATTGATCCTGGAGGGCTCAGACATATGTGTAGGAATTCTATTCTGCAATTGTTTCAGCCACTTGAGCGACGTCCTGTGAAGAACGATGCTGCAGTAGAAGCCTTGACCGCCTAGGCAGCCACCAGATGGGATCTTTGGAGTGATTTCTCCATCTCCTCGGCCTTAAGGACATCCTCCGGGTCTGACGAGGAGGAGGCCAAGGCTGCCTCTGGAGCCTTCACTATGGGAACTTGGAGCGTCTTGATGAGTTCAGGCCCCCTGTAGAAGAAAGAACCTGTGGCCTGAAGCCAGGGGACTGGGTCCTGAGGCTGGTGATTCAAGTTGTGTCTGAATAACCCTCAGGAACAGTCTAGGAGATGGGACCACTTCTTTCCTTACCTCTGGCTCGTCAAGAGAACATCCAACTCCCCAGGAGGAAGGGAGGCAGCTACCTCAATATCCGCATCCCACAGGGTGGCCGTGTTACTTGCCTGGAACAACCAGGCACTGAATGAGGTGAGTTTGAACAACCTGTAAACGTTGGAATCTCGTGGGAGGCTTCATCCGTCGACCTGTTAGATTCCGGCTTGTCAGGTTCCCCCACCAAGGATGGAGCCACTGAGGAAGCAGGAGCGTAGTCAACCGCCAAAACAGAAACTGGTTCCTGGAAAAGGAACCTCTTTCCAATAGAAGAGCTGCTCGAACCCAAGACCATCTCTCTGATAAATCAGAAGCTGCAGAAGAATGTCAGGTCACTCTCTGCATGCTTCAATGTGTGAAGGGTGAAGGATGTGTGTTTGTGTTTATTTTTATGGTCATGGTCATGATGTGCACTGAAGATGGTGTTTGATTTCGTTGTACGAGGTGCAATGACAATAAAAGTAAACTAAAGTGAGATGTCCGGATGGCCACATCAAGCAGAATTTGCAGGTGACCGGGACATCTGATTCAGAAGGCTCAGCTGGTCTGAATCCAGCAGCAGTAGGAAGAAAGGAGGATTCCACCGCTTGTCCACTGCACCCACGCTCATGCCAATCAGGGGACCAAGTCTGGATGCCAGTTCTAGAAGAAGGTTCAGGCTCCTCCAATCCACTTCACTGATGAGCGATGCTGGAGAAGTAGCACTTGAAGTCATTATGTGGGTAGAGGTCTGACACCTTAGCTATCTGCTTCTCTATGGCCTGACGGTGCCTGGAAGCATCCTTCTCTGCTTTAGAAGTCTTCTTCACGAGCTGCTTTCCCTTGGTAGAAGCAGCAGGAGCTACTCTTTGAGGCTTGGCAGCCTTGGAGGCTCTGGTTTCCCGTGGGGCTTCAGCCAACTTGGAACAGCTAGGCCTATTTTGGATGGAAAGTCCTGTGCAAGGAGGAGAGCACACAAAGGGATTTATAATGTACTTCAGAGGATATCTTCTGCATCCCCATTCCAACCACCACTCTCTTCTGCCCTATGTAACTTCAGAAGGATGTTTTAACACTTCCTACTGGGACTCATACCCTCCTGGGCCTAATAGGGCAAATATACACCAGGCCCGGCTGGAAGCCCAGGGGCCCTGGTCTACCTCGGGATAGGGAAACCAATCCCTCCCCAATCCCCCTACCCTTCAAACTCAGCAGCAAACAGGAACCGGGCATGGTGGAGACAAAGGTGCAGGAGTGGCAGGAAGAAGAAGAAGGCCTGGCCTCTGCAAAATGGCCACCACCAGCCTGGGATCTCCAAAATGGCCACCTCTGGCCACGAAGCTTTTCAATTGGCCGCTTCTGGTCACGAGGCTCCTCCTTCCTGTGGAAAGTTGAAGCTTCACTGCTCTGCAGTGGCAGAGGAAGCTCCAAAAGCAGTTGCTCGACCACGTGGCTGCTTTCTTCACTGCGGGAGTTGCGATCGGCCCTTCAGCTCTCCAGAAAGCCATCTGGAAGAGAAAACAGCTTCCTCTTCGTCGCAGAGAGGCCCAAGCGGTTCCTGCAGCTCTGTTAAGAGGGCGGAAGCCTCTGCCCTTGAAGAAATGGCCGTCTGGTTGAACGTACTTTATCTTCGCCCTGGAGGGCCAAAACGGGCCCCCATAGCCCTTGCAGCTTGCTCCCGATCACCAGAGCAGCCCGCAGCTGTTAGGCGGCCCCGATAACCAGCTGAGAAGCGGAGCCGCCAATTTTAAAAGGGAATGCTGCTAGAGGCTTTTTTCCCCTTTTGAATAAATTTTCCCTTGCAAAGCTGCCTTTGGCAAAAAAAAATAGCCCAAAGGCAGGAGAGGTAAAATTTGTGTCCTACTTTAGCTAAGGACTGAGTAGAACTGGAAGGAGTTACCCAGAGTGGGCAGAGCTAGGCTAATAAGCCTTTTACACAGACTCAGTCCTGAGCAGCTAAAGAGGAGTAACATCCATCCTGACCTGTTGCAGCCTTACAAAGGAAAATTTACACTACCAGAAATTTGAAAATTCTGCTTGCAAAAAACACAAAAAAATGATCTTCAAAGAAAATAATGCCAGGGCTGGATTGGAATGTATATTATATGTTCTAACAGCAAGGTAATTGACAATCACATTAAACAGAATACCAATACAGATCATATTCTTCAGTTTTTTCTGTACTAGTTCTTAGTACCTTCTATTTTGCCCTTAGCAATTACTTTACTAATCTTAAACCAGTTTTTAATAAAATTTTATGGAAATCTGTACTTCAGAAAACGAAAAATACAAGATAGGAAAGTATGTATCTGTCTCGCACTGAATTTCATTAAAATTCAACTAGGAACAAATATGAATCTATGAAAATGTCAACAGAATTCAAAATTACCATAGTGTAACTAACCATTATCCAGCTGACGTATATTTAAACTGGTGTGTTCTAGTCGTTCCCTTAGGCATGAGGTTAGGTGGATGATTCTGGGATGGTCACTCTTTCTCAGCTCAGGGAAGAAGGCAATGGCAAATCACTTCTGAAAATGCTTCCAAGAAAAATAGAGGGACTTGCCCAGGTAGTCACTAAGAATCAACAGAGTCAAAAAGACAAAAACAAAACCCCCACCCTCCAAAAAAAACCCGTCGGCCCTGGTGATTTGTTTATGTCCAATTTGTCTATAAGACCTACCATTTCTTCTCTCGTCATCTTTTTATTTATTTGTAAAATTTATCAGCTGCCCATCTTATCAGCAGCAACTTTGAGCAGCTTACAATATTATATGACTCGGTTCATCCAATTTCCTTCCTGGAACAGGATCTACTTGAAATATATAATGGGGGATAAGGTGTGGCATCCAGTGTCCTGTTTGACTTTTAAATTGTTTGACTGTTTTATTTGATTGTTTGTTTGATTGCTTGACTTTGTAAAACTCCTAGAGAAGTCCAGGAAACGAAGCTGAAAGGGATCAAGACATAGAAGGAATGGCAGAACCCGGGGACAGAGTTAAAAGAGGGATCAGCATACAATCCCTATGTAGCCACACACGGACTAAATCCATCTCTCACCCACCCCTGGAATTCCATTGACCCTTACCTAACTTCAAGCAGGTGATCACACTTAGTTGAGAAGATTCCTATGCATAGGCATTTAATATAAATCAGTGTAATTAGATCTTCATGCGTGAACCCCGTCTTAATCTTTATTGTGTAAGCAGACTTAGATACTATTTGGTCTAATTATGCCTGTCTGTAATTCTTTAAATTTTCCCTATAGATGTTAATCTGTTCCTTTATGTTGCTGCACTCTTATGTAGAAATATACTTTTAACTACTAAATATTTATTTATTTACCAACTGATATAGAGATGCTTCATAAGTAAGTTTGCCCTGCAGGTCTTTCAGGCCTGGAACAGATGGCTGGTTCTATAATCTGAATACACTGGGGATTATACATGTGCAATGACTGTATGATTAGAGAACTGCTATCTGGATTATGAGGCAAAAAGTCTTATACTACTTCTTTTCTTTGCTCTTTTTCTTACTTTTGCTGCTATTAGTTTAATCAACATTCTACATTTAGGATTCAACCCCCATTTTCCATTTTTCTATTATTACATTTGGGGAGCATAGTTTTGGCTTGTTTTTTTGCTTGTCAAGTTTTTATTTCTTTTTCAATTACAGAATACTTGTTTTTCTCATCACAATAAGCTCCTTTACTATAGGATGTTATCAGTTTTATATGCATTATTTTCTCCTAATATGGCACTGACTGTATGATGTGCTAGTGACATCTATTCTTTCCTATGCTTTTATCTGTCAACAATGGAAGTGACTGTAGATCCTCTCTTATCTTTAAGCATTTCAGATTCCTGTTTCCAGGGATCCTTGCAGTATCTACATAGAGTATGCACTGAGGTTCATGCTGCTGAAACTGAAAGCAAATTACTTTCAGACCAACATTATGTAAGAGTTGTAAATTTATAATGCCAAATCAGGATTTCTTTCAATATTGTATATATCAGTCAGGCACAAAGTCTAATCAATATTGTAGAAGGAAAAAGTAATTGTGATTTGTTTTAATATTAGTATTCTCCAAGTGCTCAGATGAAATGGGAAAGCAGACAAATAAGAAAGGAATAAACCAGGATACTGGTTTTTAAAATATTAAAACAGTTAAAATAAATCACAATTCATTGTAGTTTTGCTGTAAAAAAATCTTTCATGCAATACATTTTCAATCATATAAACTTAGAAACAAACTACTGAATCCAGCTTTAGTAAATCATATAACTGGAAGCAGAATATTTCTGAGAGTTTTTATAGATATTTTCTATAAATCTGGGAAATCTGGACCTGGGATAGGCAGATGTGGCTATTTGATGGTGTTACAGATATCATTGCAAGATGTAAACTGTTCCAAGTAAAGCTGCCTTTTGCAACTCACTGATGATGAATTTGTTAATGCCAGTGGTGTTCAAATGGTGCTTCATGTTTTTGGGGATTGCATCCAAGGATCCTGTTAATTAATATTCGTATTACTTTTGCTTTCTTTTACAAAAGTTGTTCTATTTCTATTGCAGGTCTTTGTATTTCTTTTAATCTTCTCCAGTTCTTTTACTTCTATTCTGCTGTTTTCAGGTACTGTCACGTCTATTATCTAGATTTTTTTATCTTTCTTGTTGACAATCGTCAACAAGGATATTATGTGGCAGGTTTAAATTCTATCTGTTTGAATTCTAAAGTCCCAGAGCACTTTAGCTTCCTCATTTCCATCACTTTCTCTATTTTAATGAACTCACCAGTTCTTGCTTGCCAGCAAATGATTTTCCAACGCACCACTGTTGCTACTTTATCATGTCATTGTTGTCAGTAAAGAGTCTTAACTCCATTTTTCACCAGATGCCTAGGAACTCCAACACCTACTGCTGTCCTTGATGACCCTTTAACAACTGAGCCAGTATACATTTGTGTAACTTACATCTCACCATATTTTTTATGGGAGAAACATTCTTTGTCTGACTCTTCTAATGAGATTTGTCCAATATATATACATCATCATCCTCAGAGTATGTAAGTCTCACAACTACAGCAAGTTGAGATTTGTTTTTAAAGACTGTTTTAGACCAGGGTGTCTATCTAGTTTTATATTTTAATTTTATTAAGATTTTTTTGGTTTTGCCCAGAGTCCATTTGAAACAGACAGCTCAGAAAATAATAATAATAATAATAATAATAATAATAATAATAATCATCATCATCATCATCATCATCATCATCATCATCATCATCATCATCATCACTATCATCTTAGGCATTCCCATCAAAACATGTATTTTACCATCTCAATAAGAATACTTCTTGGCTGAAATGATTACTATTTGTCCAAATTCTTCCCAATAAATTACACCTATTCAGATTAAGGTTCAATGTGTATGTAGTATTAAGCTTCAGATTCTGTTACTTAGCACAGCATCCTACAGATACTAATTTGAAGTTGAATTAACTTTTAATAACATTTGCTTTATCACAATTAAAATATACTTTTGTTTAAAACTCTTCACAGAAAAGCCACGAGCAGTAGCAATATTTTACTAATAGGTACATTTTAAAAAAGCGTTATAAAATCAACTCATGTATCTAATGTGATTCATAACCCTGCCAACAGTTTTGATATTTTAAGTTTCAGGCTCTCTATAATAATCTATTTAAATTAAGTATCTAAATATCTAAGATACTTTTAATTTATTTTGAATTATTTCATACTTTATAGTAAAAGGTTCAATAATAAGAATAAGAATAAGAACAATAAGAATATTAATATTAGATATTTGTAATTAGCATAATAAAAATTGAGCAACTTAAAACACATATGGTTTATTTCCAAGTGTATAGCTACCAAATGTCTACGATAACTTGTTTTGCTTCACCCAGTTGAAAACTAGTTCCATCCATTTAACAATCCTAAATCAACTTACCAAATAACCACAATGTTTTTATTAGGAATAATTCCAGAAAATATCAATGAAGAAAATCACAACAGCCACAAGAACAAATCAGGCACAACACTAGAAAAAATTAAACTTTGGCAATAATATACGATTGGGAGACCAAACCCGGAGCATATGCAGCAATGGCAAACATGGCAGTATTCATTCAAATAAAAGCCTAAATATTGTAAATTCAAGCAGGAATGACTCCCTTATGTATGACACATCATACAACAAGGCAAATTCAGACAACTGGAATATAGGTTTTAAGAAAACAATAATCAAATCAATCAAAAACAATAATGAAATTAAAGAGATACAACTAATAATCTCCAATGTTTAGTGTGATCAGCAGTTGGGGAAATAAATGAAGGGAATGGGAAGTATCAAAAGTTTTCTTTCAGAATATTTTTACTTAAATTTCACAAGCGATTGTTTGTATTTTACATTGCTTTTCTATCTTTACTATCTTCAGTATTGTGCAATTTCTATTTAAATAATATTGATGAAATAACTAAGTTTAAAAAGCTAATTTTAATATATTGTGAGAAAAAACTCACAATATATTTATTAAAAATCAGATTTATTTTTTTTGATATTAAGCATTCATTAACTTTTCTCCCCAATGATAGCATGTTTCATGTTGATACATGACCATATAACCTTTTCACTTTTACTGTATGACCTCAGAAGATAATTGTCTTAAATCAGTAAAATACCACCAATTCTTAGAACTTTATTCTAAAATTGTACTTAGAGATTCCCTAAAAATAGTTTTTCAGTATATATTTTATCACAGTGTACATTTCTGCCTGTATCTGTATGAGAGGATACAATTACCAAAAACATTCATTTCAATATTTCAATATTTTTAATATGAGCTTGTGCTCATATTAAAATAGTTTTTAAAAAAGATTCCATTACTGGAATTAGAAAAAGGACATTTAAAGAGGGATTTGAATATCATTTTTAAACTTCCCAATATTAATTTCAACCACATAGTACTTATAAAACTGTAAGCAAATATATAAAGATGTTGTTACAAATCCTATTTTTTTACAAGGATATTCTTGATCACCAATAATTTACTATATAGATTGTTGTGATTTACTTATAAAATTAATACTCACTGTAACACTGGTAACTCTGAAGTAATCATTTTGTTGCACACTATGACCTGCTAATATAATCAAAAAGATATCTTGTAGATGTATCTGTCAATGTCTTCGTAATTATTTTCAAATCCAACCTATAAATAAAACAAATATTAATTAAACATAAATCTGAAGTTAAAGATAAGATCCAAAACAACCAAAATCTAAAAAATCTGGAGAAGAAAGGTTTCTCAATCAGAATGATTTAGTGTTTGGATTGTTCAAAATCAAAAAGGAGCATTCAAGCCAATTTAGATTACATTCCAATCAAACAATAGGTACTGTAATTTACAGTCATGTGAAAAAGAAAGTACACTGTTTTTGAATTCTATGGTTTTACATATCAGGACATAGTAAAAGTCATCTGGTCCTTAGAAGTTATTAAAAGCAGGTAAATATAGCCTCAAATGAACAACACACAACATATACACCATGTCATCATTTCTTTTACAAAAAGAAAGACAAAACAGAGTAGTCATGTGTGAAAAACTAAGTACACCCTTACTGCTTCCATAGGTATGAAGAGGTTAAGTAGCAGCCAGGTGTTGATAATCAAGTTCAACTGATCATCAGCAAGTGTGACTACCTCTATAAAAGTCAAAGTTTTGGAGTCATCAGCAAGTGTGATTACCTCTATAAAAGTCAAAGTTTTGGAGTTTGCTGGTCTCGAGCATTGAGGTGTGTGTTAACTCAATGCCAAAGAGTAAAGAATCAGCAATGATCTTGGAGAAGCAATCATTGCTGACCAACAATCTGGAAAAGGTTATAGGCCATTTCCAAACAATTTAAAGTCAATTATTCTGCAGTGAGGAAGATTATTCAAAAGTGGAAAACATTCGAGACAGTTGGCAATCTTCTCAGAAGTGGACATTCCAGCAAATCCAAGCTCAAACCGTGCAATGCTAAAAAAAATTACAAAACATCCAAGTGTTACTTCTCAGACTCTACAGGCCTCAGAGTTAGCATGTTATATGTTAAAGTTCATGACAGTAAATCAGTAAATCAGAAAAAGACCAATTGGAAGAGTTGCCTGGAGAAATCCTCATCTCTCTAAACATGGCAGCACAGCTCGATTTGCAAGGTTGCACCTGAACAAATCAGAAGATTTCTGGAATACTATCCTTTGGACCAATGAGACCGAAGTGGAGAAGTTTGGACATAATGTGCAGTGCTACGTTTGACGAAAACCAAGCACAGCATATCAGCACAAACATCTTATATCAACTGTCAAGCACAGTGGAGGAGGGGTGATGATTTGGGCTTGTTTTGCAGCCACAGGACCTGGGCATCTTACAGTCATTGAGTCAACCATGAACTCCTCTGAATATCAAGGTATTCTAGAGTCAAATGTGAGGCCATCTGTTCGACAGCTAAAGTTTGGCCAACAATGGGTCATGAAACAGGACAATGATCCCAAGCAAACAACCAAATCTACAACACAATAGCTAGAAATGAAAAGAATCAAGAAGTTACAATGGCCCAGTCAATGTCCAGACCTCAACCTGATTGAAATCCTGTGGCCCAACCTCAAGAGAGCTATGCAAATGCCTGCAAACTTCAACAAACCAAAGCAATGTTATAAAGAAGAATGGGGTAAAATCCCCCTATAACTATGTGAGAAACGGATAAATTCATACAGAAAACTATTGCTTAGTTATTGCTACTAAAGGTAGTTCTATTGAATCATAAGATGTACTTAGTTCTTCACACATGGCATTTCCATTTTGGCTTTCTTTTTGTAAAATAAATGATGACATGGTGCAATATGTCATATGTTGTTCATCTGAGATTGTATTTACCTACTTTTAAAAACTGATAAGGACCAGATGATTATGTCCTGATACATAAAACCATAGAACTGAAAGAGGGTGTAATTTCTCTTTCACATGACTACATCACTATAATATAACCTAGACATTATTTCATGCATAACTATTTAATTCATTTATTATTTGTGTCATGCCCTTGTCAGAGTCTGAATCTGAGGAGGAAGCCAAACAGCTGACAGGGAATGGGAGTGTGAATCCATTGGCTGTGGAAGAAACTGGGGACAGGCAGTCTGGCTGGGCAGAGCAGGGGAGAGATAGAACAAGGAGTTCAGAGGAAGAACCAGGCCCACCCCCTCTTCATCCTAGGGCAGAACGGAGGAACGGAGAAGAGAGCAATGTGGATTGTGTGGCTTACAGGGGAGGAAAGGACCCCAATTCCCTTCATTATCCACAGCTGGGAAGACAGTTGATAAGAAAGGCAGGCTGCGTGCATGCCTGCCCACAAACTTGCACAAATGGAGCTGCATGCACATGTGTGCTTGCCTGCCGTTCTCATGGAACCATCTCTCCCCCAACACTGCAAAACCCGAAAGTATGGGGAAGTCTGCCTTAGTTGCCTCCTGTTTGGATTACTGCAATATGCTTTACATGGGTCTGCCTTTGAAGACCATCCAGAAGCTGCAACAGATCCAGAATGCAGCGACATGCACAATTTTAGGTGTTCTGTGATTCACCTGGCTTCTGTACTCTCTTTCTTCACATATACACATATACTACTCCAAAACTGACTAGGGCATTCTCTTGGGAGTTGTGTTTGACCCCAATTGTGTTTCTTTTCCCTTTAGGAGAACAAGCATGACTCATTTCCTTTCTCCTGCTTTTAATTATTGTTTGCATAGCTTTTAACTTATTTCTTTGGGGGTGGGGTTAGAATCAAATTCAAAAGAGATATTTAAGGAGACTCTTTAAAGAAAAAAAGCATCAATAGAATACGCAAGCTGAATGAAGATAAGATGGAAATTTAATTATCAATAATATTCAAAACTAGGAATATGTATAGTTATTATCCGACCTTTTCAATTACGTGTGTGTGTGTGTGTTCCCAAACCGTGTGTGTGTGTGTGTGTGTGTGTGGTTTGGGAACAAGTTCCCAAACTATCTATCTATCTATCTATCTATCTATCTATCTATCTATCTATCTATCTATCTATCTATCATCTATCTATCTATCTATGGATGGATAGTTTGGGAACTTCTATGTTTAAATGAACAATTCTGCTGATCTACAATTTATCAGAAACCAATACTATCACATTGAAATTAAAGTAATTTTTTTTGTTTGTGGTATGAATTCCACTTAGAACTAACCATCTATTTTATAGCTTCTATATTTCTCTTTTCTTCATCAGGCATATTAGTGTGCATTAACAGCCAGATCATATACAACATTGCTTGTGACCTACTCGAAAGTTGCTATAGCAACCACTGCTTTCAGCAATACATGTTATGCATTTTAAGTACCATCAGAGTGAGTATAACATGCCTGTCATTAACAAGCATAGCTTATAATAGCTCAAAATAAAATATTCACCAAAAGGAAGTATAGTTTGTGATAGAAAAATCATTTAGTTTAATATCTAACTTAAATTATCTTAAGAATATCTACCTAGAATCAAAAATAAAACATTGTATTGGATATAAAAGTCACTTGTGATGGAATATCAACTAGTAGTGAAATTAGAAACTGCAGGTAAACAGCTTGAAATCGAACTCTGAAAGGAAAACAACTACAGTGGTAGTATACTACAAATAATAGTAAATAACAAGGAAGAATTTGCCTCTACAAATTGTTAGGCTTACATGTTCACTCTTCCCATGACCAGCAAACAGAACACTAGGCATTTGTGCAATTCCAGGCTTCCTTAATTAAACTCTATTAAACTACAAGAACAACCTAATATTTATAGTTAGTTGGCTAAACATAGTAACGTTTTTCCTAACCATGAGAGAGGAAAGAAGCTGTGCTCAAGCTTGATATCTCACATAGAACCATTTCTATGTATAACCATAATCATTTAAAAATATAAACACATTAATTAGTACTATAATAGAAGTTGGGGGTGGCATTTTACTGCCACAATTACGTTTAAAAACTGCCAAATTGAAGAAAGAGGGGGTTTGAGTCTACCAGACATGAAATTGTATTTTGATGCATGCTGTCTGACCTGGTCAAAAGAATGGGTGAGCCTTCAGAATAAGACGTTACTTGACTTAGAGGGCCATAAATTAAGGTTTGGATAGCATGGCTATTTATGGTATGATAAAAGTAAAGTTAATGTTGATTTTAATAATCATTTTGTTAGACGTGCCATACTATAAGTTTGGAATATAAAACAAGGCTCTCTACGAAGTTGCCTCTTTGGGTGGCACCCCAAGGAGCTTTATTTAGAAAAGAAATGGTGGCAAAGCCAAACTGGGTGATGTATGCTAAAATTTTATCTTTCAACTCTGGTGACCCAATATTAAAGCAGAGGAAAGAACTTGAATCAGAAGGTTATATTTGCCATTGGGTTTACTTATCAACAACTGAAAGAAAGATTTAAATTGGATAAAAAGTGCTATGGATTTAACTTTGTTAAAAATGAATTGGAAAACTTTACTAATGAAAACAATGAACATATTATTGCTAAGATCTATAAAATGTTATTGAAACTCAATTTGGAAAATGATAATGTAAAGCATTGTATGATTCAATGGGGGATATAATATGATGCTTGAACAATGGGAAAATATGTGGACAAAGGGTTTTAAATTTACATTAAATTATAATCTAAAAGAAAATCTCAGTAATATGATGCTTAGCTGTTATTTAACACCAAATAAGTTAGTTAAAATGTATGAAGGTATGTAAAATGAATGTTGGAAGTGATGGGACTTTTTATCATATATGGTGGATATGTGATAAAGCAAAACAAATTTAGAGTATGATTCATATTTTAATACTGAAAATTTTGAAAATGAAGATAGAGATGAAACCAGAATTTTTCCTTTTGGGCCTAATGTTAAAAGACCTGGAGAAAAAAAATAGAACTTTGTTACTATATACATTGACAGCAGCAAGATTTTTGTATGCACAAAAATGGAAAGACATTTCGATTCCCAGGAGACTCTTTAAAGAAAAAAAGCATCAATAGAATATGCAAGCTGAATGAAGATTGGACGAATGGCTGCAGAAGTTGATGGGAGTTGGCTGAAATGGCAAAATTGACTATTTTGATTAAAGAAAATAATGTAAGTTCTTTTTTTCCCCACATGGAGACTGCTTCTGAACTTTGTGCTTCAAGTGGAAAAGAATGAAAGTCTGATTTTGGGTTTCACTGATTAGACTGATAGATCCTTACAGAAATAGCTAGTTTATATTATGAAAAAAAACAAAAAGTTGTGATTGATGTTAATGTCTTATTTTACTGCAACAGAGAGAGTTGAAAGTCAATGTTTCTTTTTCCTAATCCTTCCTCACTTCTCTTCCCCCCTTCCTCCCCAGTTTTCCTATTTACTTTTGTATTTTGTATCTTATTTTATCTTACAACTCAATAAAAATGTAAAAGTGAAAAAAACCTGTCAAATTGTTGCTATTTGACAACTGCTCAAAATGAATCCTCTAGCTCCAAGGAAACTGATGCACCTAATCTGTCAATATTTTTCATGTCTAGGAAGAAGAACAATGCTCTCAATTAATATTATATTAGCTTGCTCTGTCAGGAGTGGTGTTAGGGCCACTTACTGTTAGCTTGTTTGGCAGTTCCTTGATTGGGGTATTGTTTACTTCTTGATTGTTGATCTGATGTAATCTTGATGTTAATCTATGCCCATAAGGATGTTGATTGCTGGTGGGGAAGAGTTTTGATCTGTTATCTTTTTGGTTTGTTGATTGTCTGTTTGCACAGTACTGATGTCCAATTTGTCAGAATGCCAGGCTTCTGAGAATTCTCTAGTGTTTTGGGAGTTGATTTGGTCAAGGATAGTCACAGCTTCCCAGTTGAAACTATGGTTAATCTGTCCATATGTTATGAAAATAAAAGAGTTCATCATGTTTTTTGACAGCTAGTTGATGCTCATTAATACATTCTGTTAGTCCATTCAACCCAAGGCTTTGGAATTTGGGCCTTCTGGTTGACAAGGTTCTTCAACCTTTAGCATTGTCCCAAGATGGACCTGGTGCACAATTGGAGGTCTTCATCAGGACCAAAGAACCAAGAACAGCACGTGGAGTTGCATCTGAGTAATTTCTTGTTTTCCTACAAAAAAATCTTACAAGACTAAAGCAATTATCTGCCCTATAATTTCTTGCAAACTGCTGGGGGGAGGGGGTTCCATCTTACTTTTTTCCTGCCTACCAGACATTCCAAGCTATGCTGTCTCTTAGCCCTCTGGGAAAGAGTTCTTTCCTTTTGCCACTCCATCAAGTTCTCTTGGTTTCATAATTCTTGCTAGAAGAGCAGATGGCAGCCTTGGTTAGGAGGGCCTTTGCACAGCTTTAGGTGATACACCAGTTGTATCCATTTCTGGACTGGGAGGCTTTGCTCACAATCATCATGCCCTTATGACCTCTCATTTGGATTATTGCAATGCTGTGGTAGAATGTAGTCTAGAGGCTTCCCAGAGGGCACAGGAGTTTGAAAAGTCTAGAGGCAGAATGAGGATTAAAATGGTCTCTCCCTAGCAGTTGGTAACATTATATCTATAGTTCTCAAATACTGGCTTTAGCCTGGCAAGATTCTGTCTGTAGGTAAAGAATAATGAAGAAACTACATAGGAGTAACTCCATGTGTTATTCCTTGGAGTTTGCCATCAATCTTCCCAGTAAGGAGAAAAAAATTAAGAATGGCAACAGGTCTGCAGGAAGCATCCACCCCTCCACAGTTTCAGACCACATTCCACCAAAAACATGGGTCTGCCCTTGAAAAGCACTTGGAAGTTTCAACGTGTAAAAAATGCCTGGGGCCTCAAGTGTACAAAGGGCCTCATTTTCTGGTTATATTGATACTTAGGATGGCATTAGAATGAAAATGACGTGCATTTGAATGAAAATGAAGTGGGACAAGGTTGCATCTTGGCCCCTACATTATTTATCATCTATCTTAGTGAGCTGGAGATGAGATTACTTCAGGTTGAGGGCCATTGTCTAACACTGTGTAAAAGGAATGATTGTGCTTTATTATGTGCAAATGATGCTGTTCTTCTTTCATTTATTAGATTGGGCCTGAAATACCTTCTTGAGGCGCTAAGTAAGTATTGCTGAGAAAATCAATTATCCAGAGTTCTAAACTGTGTTCAAATTCTGTTATTCTGTTGGAAACAGGGCAAAACCCTTTGATAACAAAAGTTTGGGTAAGCACTATAAAGTTTTCATTACAGATTTTTTTTTAAACAAGGGAGAAAATCCCAAATGAATCCTTTGTCAATAGGTGGTTCAACCAAGTAACTCAAAAGATTAATCAAATTTGCATTGATCAAGATTATTTATTCTCTAGGGATATGACATTAGCAATTCATTGTATCAAAGACAAATCAGTATAGGAAATAATAGCTAAAGTCAAAGTATCATGTTAATCTGCAACATTTGGAAATAATTATAGATGTATTTTTCACCTCCCTAAATATCTCAATAGCTTATATTTTAGTAAATACAGAATAGCCTTTTCAAAAGTCAGATTAAATGTGTTTCGATTGAATATGCTATGTGGTAGATTTTTTTACAATTCCCATCTCTCAAATATTTGTCTCTATAATGGTACTAATCCTGAAACAGATCCTATTTTATTACACGGTGAATTTTATAAGAGTCTTCAGCAGGAGGTTATCTGAACTATTTTAAAATCTAAACCAGGAAGAGATATTTTTGAGCATATAAAAAATTTACTTGCACGTGAAAATCCTAAGATTAGAGTGCCAACAGCCAGATTTTTAACTATAGCTATAAAACAGGGCTCTAATAACAAATCAATGAGCTAGGGCTTAAAATCAATTATGTAAAATTTATTAAATATTTACTTGTTAAACTGGTTTATCCAGTGTCAATTTAGATTATATTAGTAACTTAGTCTTAGGCCTTCTGGATATAAATAAAATAGATATAATTTTAATCAGCTGCCATATATTTTTGTACTATATTGTAATCTGTTTTGTTTTTTAACTGTCATGAGCAACTACATAAATTAAATATAAAATATTTATTTCATATATATATAGTATTGTATTTAGTATTTAAATATTGTACACATGGATTAAAATGAAATTATATCCAAATAATTTAGTAATATCAACTGATGAAAAGGGAAAGGAAAGAATATTGAGAAAGCATCAAGGGTTTCTTTTAGCACAGTGGTTCCCAAAGTGGGCGGTACCACCCCCTGGGGGGCGGTGGGATGCCTTAGGGGGGCACTAAGAGGCAAGGGGGCCGGCAGGGGGGGCGCTAAGAGGCGGCAGGGGGGCGTTCGAGGCCCTGCAGGGTCACCCCATTGACTGTTGCACCGCTCCGGAGCCAGCGCCTCGAATGCGGCAGCTCCGATGCACTGCATTGTAATGGGCTCCAGGAAGAGGAGGAGGGGATGGAGTAAAGTGCACTAAATTTGAGTGTGCTGCACAGGTACTGCAAGAGCAGCAAACAGCCATGGAGTTGGCTGTGGTGGGGCCTGCAGGGTGCGCACGAGAGGAGAAGGAGGGGAGAGGGAGGGAGGAAGCCTCCGCCACGGCTTGCGCTCATTCCTCAGCTAACCTGGATTTCCAAAAACTCGCCAAGAAGTCCTACATGCTCTGCTTGGAGTTCTTCGCTATCCTTTTTTCTTCCTTCCTTTTGGAAATCTGGGCTAGCTGAGGAACGAGCAGAAGCTGCAGTGTAGGCTTCCCTCCTCCGCTTCCTCCTCCTCTCATTCTTCAGCCAGCCCAGATTTCCAAAAGGAAGAAAGAAAAGGCGACAGCAAAGAGCCCCAAGGAGAGCATGCAGAGTGAGAAGAGACACAGACAGGGAGAGGGGGGGAGGGAGGGAGGGAGAGAGATTTGGCTCAATTCAGCTCTGTCTGCTCCCCTCTCTTTGTCTTTGCCCAGTTTTGCAAGGATTCAGCAGCAATCTAAGGCAGCAACCTCGTAGAAATGTGAGGTAACAGCCTGACTGTCACTCCTTTTGGAATGCAAGGTTTATTTTTGTATCTTTCCAGAGACAGAAAGAACATGGCCAAATTTCCTTACAGTTATTCCCTGGGTGTGGGAATTGGGAAGGGGGTGGGGAGTGGGGGAGAAGGAGGGAGGAAGAGGCATAGAGAGAGAGAAAGAAAGTTAGAGGAGAGAGAGAAGGAGAGGGAGAGAGAAAGAGAGAGAAGGAGGAAAGGAGGGACATAGAGGGAGAAAGATAGAGATGGGAGAGGGAGGGAGACGAGAGAGAGAGAGAGAGAGAGAGAGAGGGAGGGAGGGAGGGAGGGAGGGAGGAGAGGGAGAGAGAGAGAGAGAGAGAGAGGAAGAGAAACCTGTTCCCCATAGAAAACACAGAAAACCACAAAACCTGGGGGGGGGGGTTAATGTGACTCAGTGGGAGTGACATTGAGTTGCCATGCCCACCCATGTCTTGGGGCTCCTGGTGTTTTGTTTTCTGTGGGAAACAGGTCCAAATGGCTCTTTGAGTGTTTAAGGTTGCAGACCCCTGACCTAGGGGGAGGCAGAGGAAGGGGAGCTTTGACCACATGCCCAATATCCAGGATCCTGCTGAGCCAAGCCCGCCCCTCTTTGTAGTTGCCGTGCCCGACAGCAAGTTCACAGGGTGCCCCACCTGCCAGGGATCAGCCTCCCAAGCTGCCCCCCCTCTTGGGGCACTCACGTCGTAGAGGGCGGTGCTGTTCCCTCCTTCCTGCAGCAGGGCAGGGTTGAGGAAGCCCAGGGCAGGCAGCTTTGCTCTACTTTCGCAATGTGCTACCACTGCGTTCAGCGCGCCGGCTCTGCAGGCTCGCCCCATTGACCCCTTGCACCTCTCCAGTGCAATAGTCAATGGGGTGAGGCTGCGGTGCCGGTACCTCAAACGCCCCCCTGCCGCCTCTTAACGCCCCCAAGGGGGCTGGCAGAGGGGCGCTAAAAGGAGGCAGGAGGGCGCTAAAAGGCGGCAGGGGGGCGCTCGAGGCACCGGGACTGCAGGCTCACCCCATTGACTGTTACACCGCTCCGGAGCCGGTGCCTTGAATGCAGTGACGGCGGCTTTGCTTTACATTCCCAAAGTGCCACTGCTGTCGCATTCTTTCTTTCTGTCTGTCTGTCTGTCTGTCTGTCTGTCTGTCTGTCTGTCCACCCATTCATCCAAAAGGTATGTCTGTCTGTCTGCCTGCCTTCCTACCTGCCTGCCTTTTTGTCTACCTATCTATATATCTATCTACCAATATCTACCTATCCATCTACCTACCTACCTATCCATCCATCCATCCACAAGGTCTGTCTGTCTGTCTTCATGCCTGCTAGCCTGCCTGCCTACCTACCTACCTACCTACCAATATATCTATCTATCTACCTATCTACCTACCTACCTGTCTCTCTCTGTCTCTATCAATCCATCCATCCATCCATCCATGTATGTTCGAAGTGCCGGCCCCGCAGGCACATTGGGAAAGTAGAGCAAAGCCAGTCGGGGAAGGAGGGAGGGAGGGAGGGAGGGAGGGAGGGAGGGAGAGAGAGGGGGAGGGAGGGAGGGAGACACTTGATGCATCAGATTGAAATTAGGCCTAGTTTAGACTGAGGCCCTTTTCCACATTGAAACATCTTTGGCTTCTGTTAAAGGTTTTGATCAAGACTATCAGGAAGCTCTCACATTTTGTTGAGGCTTTAAACAGGATCCACTGGACCAGATCTCCACCCTAAAAAATTACTTTTCCCCTATGTTTTAAAGTGCCAATTCTGAAAAAGGCAAAACCAAAATATACTGGTAAATTACAGAGAGAACACACACACACACACACACACACACACACACACACACACACACACACTCCCTTCTAACCCTGCTGGAAGAAGTGATTGGATTAGAATAGATATCTCATTATCTTTCTCCTCCCTCCCTCCCTCCTTTATTTCTTTTTGTCCCTTCCTTCCATCCCCCCTTTCTTCATCTGTCCCTTTTTCTTTCTTTCCCTTTTCTTTCTTTCCTTCCTTCTCTCTTTCTCTCTTTCTTTTCTTTCTCTCTCTTTCCTTTTCTCAGGCTCACCCCATTGACTTGGTGCACTGCTTCGCTCACACTTGCTTGGGCAGGTCCCTCCAGTGCAGTGGGCTCAATGGGGTGGATCTGCAGGGCTAGCACCTAAAATGCAGCAGTGGTGGCATGTTTGAAAAGTAGAGCAAAGCCAGGGGTCGGTAATTTTTGCTGCAAAGAATCACAAAAGCTTCTGGGCTGTGCACAAGAAGGGACACACATGTCAATGTGATTCAGCAACATAAAATAAAGAAATAAAAATAAAACAAATCAACAAGAATCGGCAAAGCACCTCTGATTAGATTTTATTCACTACTAGAATCTAATCAGAGATGCTTTGCCGATTCTAGTCCAATGACCTGCTCTAGCAGGGTTAGAAGGGAGTGTGTGTATATGTGTGCATGGCTGTCAAAACTCCAAAAACAGGTCAAGTAGCTCTGGGGAGGCCAGTCATAAATTAGAACACTTGCTAAACAACCAGCCATTAAGTGAGGACCACTTGTATTTGGTTTGTCAGTCACCTGGCCATGACCACCCAGTCACATGACCACCAAACCACACCTATCCAGTCATGTGACCAGCAAACCACTCCCAGCCAGCAAGCCACACCAGCCAGTCACATGACCAGCAAGCCACACCCTCAAATTAGGCCACACCCACAGAAATTTAAATCCCACCCCTGGGTGGGGGGCACCGAGGATGAGTTTGTAGCACAAAGGAGGGAGTGGACTGAAAAAGTTTGGGAACCACTGTTTTAGCATTTACCAGACATTTTATTTCCCTAATGGATAAGTGGGTTTCGAAGCTACTAAGTTGAAGAGGCACTGGTCTCACTGATATGCTCCTCCTTGGTGTGCTGAGAGAGAATTCAAGGAATTAGTTATCTCTGCTCTTCTGCTCGGAGACTGAGTCAATCAATTCTTTGGTCACGCCAACTACGCATGCCCAGTTTTGATAAAGGCATAGTGATTGACTTGACATATTTCAGTGTTGATTCTGTTAACTCCTGGACTTTGGATCAGCCGGTCGCCAAGATGGGGTTGGATTCTCTTTCAGCACAACGAGGAGCATATCATGTAAGACCAATGCCCTTTCTCCAGTGTGCTGAGTAGAGAATCCAAGGAATGGGACATACCAAAGCCAGCAGTCCTAAGGGTGGGTAGCAGTCTGGTCCCGAGTCCCCAAATCTATATGCACCTTCTGAAGCACCCGCCTGGCAAAGACTGCTTCAGCTGAAGCGAAGGCATCCAGTTTGTAGTGTCTTATGAACGGGGATGGAGAAGACCATGTAGCTGCCCTACAGATGTCCTCGATAGAGGCCTGTGTAGTCCATGCAGCCGTTGTGGCTGCGCTTCTGGTCGAATGGGCTGTCACTCGCTTGGGTAATGAAAGAGCTTGAAGATCGTAAGCTTTGGCGATGCATGCCCGTATCCACCGGCCTATGGTCGATGGTATAACCTTGTTGCCCAGCATGGAGGGCTGGAAAGATACAAACAGGGATTCTGTCCTTTTAAGAGAAGCTGTCCTTTTTAAGTAGGTGCAGAGGGCCATCCAGACGTACTAGGTGTGCCATTTCTTCTCTTGGGCATGGGTTGGGCTCGGACAGAAGTCTGGTAACATTATTTCCTATGTCCTGTGGAATGAGGAATTCACCTTGGGAAGGAACGAGGGATCCAGCCGCAGGACTACCTTGTTTGGATGGAATATGCAAAGGTCCTCTCTTATGGAGAGATATTCATCTGGCTGAAGTGATGGCACAAGGAAGGCTAGCTTGAAGATGAAGAAGTGCAGGCTTCCTGATCATAATGGCTCAAATGTCTCTGAGATGAACGCTTGTCGTACTTCAGACAGGTCACAGGTGGGATACTTGTGTACCACAAAAGGCTTCAAGTTAGTTGCGCCTCTAATGAAACTGCGCACCATCGGGTGTAAAGCGAGGGACTCCAGATTCCCACAGGACAACACCGAGGCCAGAGCCGCCGCTTGTCTGCATATGGTATTGGGGGAAAGGCCTTTGTCCAGCCCCTCCTGCAGGAATTCCAAGATCTGAGCCACTGATACTGCGGTGGGATGAATGTGACCCTTGGAGCACCAGTCACAGAAGGCCTTCCAAGTTGTGTCATAGATTCTGTTGGTGGAAGGCCTCCTAGAGGCCTGGATCATCTGTATGACTTTGTTGGAGAAATTGAGCTGACTCAGAGCTGTCCACTCAAATGCCAGATGATCAGTTGGAGCCACTGTGGTTCTGGATGAATTAAGACTCCCTGAGGGAGATTCTGTCCTGAGGGATCCTCCAGAGTCTGGATACCAACAGGATGACCAGATCTGCATACTATGGATGTCTGGGCCAGTGGGAAGCTAGGAGCAGAGTTTCTGCTTTCTCTGCCAGTACCTTCTTGATTACCCTCGGGATGAGCGGAAGCGGAGGGAAGGCATATATCAGGCCTTGAGGCCACGGACTGCGGAGTGCGTTGGTCCCTTCTGCCCCTGGTGTTGTAAACCTGGAATAAAACCTGGGTAACTGGGTGTTTGATGGGGAGGCAAACAGCTCCAGGCTCAGGAAACTGAATCTTTCTGATAGGTCTGGGTGAAGCGCCACTTTGAGTGGTCGACCATGACTCTGCTGAGCCAGTCTGCCTGTACGTTCGCTGTCCGAGATATGTTCCACCCTGATGGACAGCAGATGGCTCTCTGCCCAGAGGCCCAATTGATCAGCCTCTCGCATGAGTGATCTTGAATGAGTGTCCCCTTAGTAGTTGATGTGGGCCTTGGTGGCCATATTGTCCATCAGAATGAGCACATGATGTCCAGAGATCATGTTCTAGAATCACCTAGAGAACGATTAAGTCATTTTAAATCTAAAATTGCCCTCCATTCCCCTGAACTCTTTGAGACTAGAAAAAGTAGTGAATAAAAGCCTTGCCCTTGCTGATCCGGTGCCACAGGTTGGATTGCCTGGATCTCTAATAAGTGATTAATAGCTGTTTCCATCAGGTTCCTTTTCACCGGATTTCTGGAGGGAGGGCATGTCATGAAAAAGTTTGGGAGACTGGGCTGAAATTCCAGAGCCAGGCCGAATCTAATGGTATCTCTAACCCAGGAATCCGTGGTAGAGAAATCCCATCTGTCTGCAAAAAGCCTTAGTCTTCCGCCAATAGGGACACAGTCCTTGGACCTATTTTGGGCACTGGAAACCTCTGTTTCCTGCCCCACGAAAGGTTCTTTTACCTTGCCCTCCCCTCCGGTACCTATCTCCAAGGTCTGATCTATCTGGCTGTTGGTTGGTCTTAAATCCAGAAGCTCTCTGGAATCTTGGAGAGTATTGTCCTTGATAGAAGTGATGAAAGGAACCCCTCCGAAAGGGCTTGGAAGGTCTATTTTATGATCTACAAAAAAGAGGGTAGGATCTTTTTCTTGCTTCTTGTCTCTATCAGAAGTGGGTCCAGAGCAGTGCTAAGCAATTTATCTTCCAATATTGGGGAGGAAGCAAGCTTCCATTTGTGTCTGATATCTGCTTGCCAATGTCTGAGCCATAGCAATCGGCGAGCTGCAACCTAAGATGCCATGGCTCGAGCAAGGAACTTGACAGAATTGAATGTAGCATCCGCAGAGAATTCTGCGGCAGTTATTAGTTTGGCAATGTCCTGGTGCATCCTGATATTAGAATTTGGAATGGTTTCCCTCAGATGCCATAGCCATCTGAGAGATGAACTAGTGAAAAAAGATGCAGCTGTTGCTTCTCTTATGGCACATGCATCTGATTGATGTGCCTTATGTAGAGATAATTCGGCCCTTTTCTCTTCTGGCTTGAGAGCCTCCTCTGCTTCAGCTGGAATTGCAGAGGAGGATGCTAATACCATCATTAAGAAATTTTGAGAAATCAGAAGCCAAATTTAAAAAATTTCTATCATATCCTGTAGGAGGGGGGTACGTTGCTGAAGAGGCCCATTGCTTCTGGATGAGGTCCAAGAACATTTGCGGAACAGGTATGATGACATCTTCCATTATTGGTTGGGAGAAGATCAAATCTTCTGACTCCCCTTGTACTGTAGATTGTTGGACCGAGGGGGAGGGAATATCAAGGCGGGCAGCAATTTTTGCCTTGAACAACAGAGATCTGAAAAGTTGAGGCTGGAACAGACCCGTAAAGGTCAGTTGGTCTGGCTTAATGCCTTCATCACCTGACATGCCCCTTTTCAAGGGATCCACCTCTGACAGGGCCTGGTCACTGTCATGTATACACCCCTCCCCAACCTGTTCCATCTGGTCCTTTTGCTCTCCCTCATCCTGTACATCATGTGAATGTGTATTTTGGATTATATAACACTCCTCTGGAGGAGGTACCTGCTAGTAATGAAGGTGATTGCATCGTGACTGAATCGAGTGGGAATTGAAGTCAGAAGGTGGAGGCTGCCTGGCCATCATCATCTGTTGTACCCCAGCTGAGATGCCCCGTCTGATTGCCATCTCCATCCAGGCCTCTGGCAGGAGGTCATCTTGGCGTAGCTCTGGGGCCTATCAAGCAGCTAGCGATATGGAAGGCCTGGGTTGAACCGGCCCAGTAGCGGTTCTTCTGGATGACATTGAAAGATCCAGGGGTGGTGGCAAGGTGTCTAGAACTGGAACCGGCATGGCTGGAGAAGAGGACTAAGACTTCTGTTCAGCCTCCCTCATGCATTTTTAAATATACTTTTCTAACGCCTTTCGGCATCTCTTGGCATCCTTTTCTGCAGCCTTAGAATTCCCCCTAGAATGTTTTGATTTACTTTGGGCTTGTGCTGATTGCTTGGATGGCCCTCTGGAGTTATTTTTCCTTGACATTACAATCCTAGATCTAAGCCCACAAAGGTTTCTTTGTGTCTGTGTGTATGATACTTATGGACTGTTGGCTAGTCCAGAGGCCTGCTCTAATCAGGCAGGGAACCCTCTTGTAATTTGTCCCCTCCCCTTTTTTTGTAAATTCAAATTAATAATAATAATAATAATAATAATAATAATAATAATAATAATAATAATAATAATAATAATAATAATAATAATGAATTATTATTATATAACTATATATTTTAATTATGTCTGTGCACATCTAATGTATATAATCTTATGTGCTGTTACCAGATTAGATGACTGAAATTTTTGGAGCCAAATGTTAAAGGCCAAATTGAGAACATCTTTCAGGGCCTGTATTTATAAATAAGTGATCACTGGCCCTCAACAGGTTCCTGCACAGGACGACACAGGCCTTGGTGCTTGCTGTTGCTGTGCTGCTAACTTCTGTGAGGGCTGCCAACTTAATAACCGATATTAAACCTCAGAAAGAAGTTGAAAAATTGAAATAATTTGTCCCCTGAACCCTCACGGAGAGAGTCTTGGCCTCTTCAGATAGAGATCCCAACGGAATTTTTGTGAACAAAATGGCACCAGCGGTTATTTTCGGCGCCAAAATTCAGCAGCAACCATCACCTCTTATTACAAGCCAATGCAGCACTAACAAATAGAGGCAATTAAGGAAGAATTTGGGCTCAGAAGACCCCACCCTTTAAATGTTCTATTTGGGGAATTATAGAAAACCCTCAACTGTTTAAAACTGGCCGCTCGTCTCCTAAAGCGGCGCAGGAGTAAGATTTCACAATGTCAAGCCAATCTGTTAGCTTTCACGATGTCAAGTGGTTGTGAGCTTTTCCAATCACCACAGAAGCAGCCAATTTGCCATCAGAATAATGTTTGTGTGAAAAGAATTTAGAATTATTAAGTTGTAGTTCAAACCTGTATAATTCCTCCTGGTCCAGCCAAGGAACAACCAAGCTGCCTACCTCATGAAGGCTAAGCTAAAACGGGGACGCTAAAGAGGAGGAGGAGGAGGAGGAGGAGGAGGAGGAGGAGGAGGAGGAGGAGGAGGAGGAGGAGGAGGAGGAGGAGGAGGAGGAGCAGCATCCTATCAATCAAGCCCAGCCTATTCAAGTTAAGTCTAAGCATCTCCCACTGCTGGATGCTTGGAGCAGCTCATTAGAAAACAAGGAATCTGTTGCTTTACCCTGATTAGCCGCTGAGCTGGTAAAACATGGGAAATTTCGACTATTTCCTCTCCAGAGGAGCTTTCCCCGTTGAGGTAATTCCCCGTTAGGAGAATGAGTACACACAGGGAGATGTAGTGAGAGTGATGTTGAATAACACACAACCAGCACACAGATACACTGTATAATAAAATGTAGGTTTTTACTTCCAGTAAACAGTTGAGCAAAGTCCAACGAACAGTCCAAGTCATACATGGTTGAAGCAGTCAGTTTTCAGTCCAGGGATAATCCAAATAACAAAGTCCAGTATCATACACAGTTCAGTAAAAGATTCACATCAAATCCAAGAACAACAACGATCAGCAACAGTCAATAGGGAAATGCAGGAACAGTAACACTCTCAACAACAGGACAGAACCCAGGTTTCTGGCTCCATCTTATGGCTGTTTGAGGAACCACACCCAATTACAATTTTAACATTCCTTCTAAGAGACAGTATTAAATGTCTATCCTGGTTTATATATTTCCAACCCAACTGCTAGGTGACTATCATTCCTAACATTCTCCCCTTTGGGTAGGACAATATATAACACCTTACAGTTCAAGTCCATATCCTTCACAGTAAGCCTTATACTTTACAGAGCCTTGGCTTTTGAAAAATGATCTGCAATGTTATTCTCTGACATACAGTACTCCAGTTTAATCATTTTACTTTGCACACATTATCTCACATTTAAATATCTTAAATCTGTGTGTTTTGATCTTGTCTTTATAGCGAGATTGGAAGCCATCTGTATTGCTGATTGGTTGTCTTCATAAACAACAATAGAATCTGTTACATCAATTCCTATGTCAATCAATAGTTGCTTGTAACAAACTAAATCTGTACATAATAGAGATAAACATGAGAATTCAGCCTCCATTGTTGATAAACTTAGATGTTTCTGTTGAATAGACGTCCATCCAATCAACATTTTTCCTAATAATACTACAGTACCTGATGTAGATTTATGTGTATTTGTCTGTAGCAAAACTTGCATCGGCACATGCAGTTAAACTTAGTTCATCCTTTGGCTCCAAATACTGTATAATGCATAATGCATTGTTTGTTTCAGATATCTTCACACACGCTTAGCAGCTTGCCAGTTGGCTCAGCATTAAACCTCGCTAATTGGTTAACACAGTATGCTATATCTGGCCTTGACCAATTACTGAGATAAGATAAACTACCAATCAAGGACTGATAAACATCTTTATCAAAAATAGACTTTGTACATCACTGTGACTAAACTCCTGGCTCATTAGTGTTTTAGCCAGCTTACAAAGTTCCATTTTAAAATTCTTTAGTAATTGGTTAATTTTATCTGCCTGTGAGATTTTGTATCCTCCCCTAGTTTTATCTATTTTTAAACCAAGATATTGTTTAATTTCACCTGTTTTATTTTATATTTCTTTTCTAATAGTGAAATTATTTCAGTAGCTTCTTGCTCAGCTGATTAATGCTATGTCATCAGTAAACAATAGCAACAATGAAATTACACCATCACTTTCCCTTTTGAACAAATATGGATCAGCTATGCCAGCTACAAAACCTATCGTAGTTAATTCCTTAACTATACACTGGTTCCACTCATACCGATTGCTTTAAGCCATAAAGACTCTTTTTCAATCTCCAGCAATCAGTTGTATTATCATTTTTGATACCTAAAGGTTTCTTTAAATATATAGTGTGTTGCAACGGTGCATGCAGATATGCTGTCTCTACATCTAAATGATTTTTAATGTATTTCTCCTTAGCTGCCCACACTAATGCTGCTCATAATGTAGTAGCTTTCAAACTAGGCACATGCATCTCATTGTAGTTGTTTGCTGTCTGACTGAACCCTTGTGCTACTAACCTGGCTTTATGGGTAACAGTTCCATCCACACCTGTCTTAAGTTTATAAATCCATTTACATCCTATGGCATGTTTACCTGGTGGTAACTTGACAATTTCATATACATCCAACCTTTGTAAGGATTTTAGTTCCTTATCCATTGCTTCCTGCCAAGCAGCCTGATCCTTAGCAGGATAGTTTCAGTTCATTATAGGTATTTGGAACTGTATTCACTTAGCATACAACACTAGCCTGATATCTATCAGGTGGTCGTGTTACTAGGGTCGAACATCTCAGTAATACAGGGCTTACTGGTGGACTCACCTCTTCCACCTGCTCCTGTTCTTCTATTTCCTCCTTTGCCTGTTCTTCCTCTTTAATGGCTATTGATGGTTTAACTATCTCATCATTAGGGACTATTTGGGTGTCAATAATAACATCATTGCTGGATTCCTGTTCCAGTTTATTCCACCCAACGTGCTCAAGAAATTTTGCACTAGTGCTACAGTAAACATTAGCTGTGCCTGGATCCCAAAATCTAAACAATCTATGATTGGCTTCATAACCTACAAAAAATAATTTCCTAGCTCTATGTTGCCCTTTCAGTCTTACTTGTGAGGGAATATGCACCCATGCTGGAGCTCCAAATGTGTGTAGGTAACTTAAATTTGGTTTTCTGCCATGCCAACGAGTGAATGGCAATTCACCAATTGTTGTGTTCACCACATTGTTTAAAACATGGTTGCTACACATTATGGCCTCACCCCAGTGTTTCAGGCAAACCTGAGTCAGATAATATAGTGCGAGCCATGGCTTGTAATGTTTGCCCTCTTCGTTCTACAAACGAGTTATGTTGTGGTCTGTAAGGTGCAGAACGTTTATGCTCGACACCAGCCAATTTTAACATAGTTTGGAATCTATTGTTAATAAATTCAGTCCCGTTATCAGTAACTAAAGTAATTACTTTACTCCTCATTTTTATCTCAGCAAATCTTATTCAGTTAAAGAAATGTTGGAATGTTTCTGTTTTGTTTTTCATGATAGCAGAAACCGTACCGTGAGTAATGGTCCATTATACTCAAAACATAGCAGGCACCTCCCAAACTGGGTTTCTTAGGACCAAATATGTCAGCAAACACAACCTCTAAAGGTTCTTTGGTCTTAAACCCATTCAGTCTGTTTGCTGGAGTAACCTTGCTTTTCTCCTGGCTCCAGGCATTACAGTTTAAATACTTGCTACAGGGTTTTAATTTTACTCCCTCTGACAATTCAACAGTTTGTTTGAGCATTTTGAAATTAATGTGCCCCAGATGTCTATGCAGTAAATGTATACATTCGCCATGTGGCTTAACATTGTTAAAAACCAAGTTAGCCATCTGCAACTGGTCATGTATCACATATAAATCATTCACTAATGTAGCAGTAACACTTTTACCCTCTTTCTCTATTATACAAGTTATCTCCCCTAAAGATTACTACATAACCAAGATTAATTAAAGCTCTTACTGATAACAAATTAAATTTCAGTTTAGGTACATATAACATAGATAAATGCTCATTTATACATGAACAATATGTAATACCTTCAACAGACGCTTTCATCTTCCATCCATTTGCCAATGATACATGTTGCTTACTCGTGGACATCTTTACAAACCTCTATTTCTTGTAATGCACTGCGATGCTCCACTATCAACAACCCACAAATCATGGTTTACAGTTGAATTGCTAGAAATAGCTAAACTAATATTCTTCTTAGCCTTCTGGTGATTACCAGTATTCTGTCGTTTTCCCTTCTTACAGAATCTAGCTGTATGTCCCCTAGCCCCACAAGAAAAACATTTCCTAACAGTATAGGCAGTTGAACACAAATCCTCTTCTTGTGGTTGTTCATTCCTCCGTCTTCTTGCTTCTTCTAACACCTTCCGGTTATGTCAGTCAATGTCAGCTTATCTCTGGGCAGTACTTCCAGTGAAGATACATAATTATCATAACTTTCATCCAATGAAGAAAGAATTATGTAAATTTGATGCAGCTTGGAAAATATCAGTTCCTTTTCATGTAGCTCTTGAAAAGTTCTTTTCATGAAGTTCAAGTGAGCTAACATATCTCCACCTTTCAGAAGACGTGCTCTAAACAGTTTACGGGTAAGATGTATGTGTGCACCTACACTGTCACGAACATAAATTCTCTTCAAATTCTCCCAACACCTAGAAGCAGACTCTTCTCCACGAATATGGACTAGCTGCTGGTCACTCAGTGTTAGTCCAATTATACAAAGAGCTCGTTCGTTGTTACGTTTAAAGTCAGCTAACTTCTTGGCATCGTCCTCATCATCTGGATCCCAAGCAGAAGTAGACTGCACTTCATAGACCAGGAAACATAGTTTGTTCCATCCAACCGGGTTATTGAAGTGTCTTGTGCCATCTTTACCAGGACAGTAACCCACAATTAAACAGGAAACGGCTGTCTGTATACGGTACTGTGTATTCACACTAACTCTCAGTTATCTGAACCTGGTATGGTCTGGGCCCATAACCAGTGTTGAGGTAATTCTCCGTTTGGAGAATGAGTCTACACAGAGAGACGTAGTGAGAGTAATGTTGAATAACACACAACCAGCACACAGATACACTGAATAGTAAAATGTAGGTTTTTACTTCCAGTAAACAGTTAAGCAAAGTCCAACAAGCAGTCCAAGTCATAAACGGTTAAAGCAGTCAGTTTTCAGTCCAGGGATAATCCAAATAACAAAGTCCAGTATCATACAGTTCAGTAAAAGACTCATATCAAATCCAAGAATAACAACAATCAGCAACAGTCAATACAGGAATGGCAACACTCTGAACAGGACAGAACCCAGGTTTCTGCCTCCATCTTAAGGCCGTTTGAGGAACCACACCCAATTACAATTTTAGCATTCCCTTAAAGAGACAGTATTAAAATGACTATTGTGGTTTATATACTTCCAACCCAACTGTTAGGTGACTATCATTCCTAACACACACACACCCTTCGCTCACCTCCTTCTTGGCCTTGGCAATCCTTTTGTCAATGGTCTTCTGGCACCTTTTCCTCAGCCTTTGAGGCTCTTTGTGAGAAAAGGGCTTTTGCTTCTAATCTGGCTGCTGCTCCTTTAGTGACTGTCTTTGGTCTTTTGGAGCCTTTTGGACAACTCTGGGTCTGGACAGGGAGCCCTTGGTCCTCCCCACTTCTCCTGGCATTGCCTGGTCCACGTGGTCCACCATCTTTAGTTTTCTGCCTCTCTGGGCAAAACAGGCTCGTTCCTAAGCAGAACGTTGGTGCCACAGCTTTTCTCCTTAGCCACTTTGGAGTATGCCCAAGACTCACTTGGCAGTGACTCTATCCCCCTCCGCTGTCGGAGTGGACCTCGCCTGGGAAACTCACCTCTACCCAGGAGTAGGAATAGGCAGCTGTGCCGGATGGGATGGGGAGCCAGCCAGAACAAACTGGCTGTGCTGGATGGATCGGGGAAGCCTATCAATGTACGGATGAGGCCATTTAGTCGAGCAGACATGGGGCTGGCCGTGACGTGGGAGCCTATGCCGGACAGACCAGGGCAGCCAGCCAATTTGATAGCTATGATGCCAGACAGATCGGGGGAGCCAGCCTAGCTGTTTGCAGTCCTAGCTGTTTGTTTCATGAGCACCTCTTCTACATGTCTCTTCTGATCGCAGACTGAGTCAAACCTGGGCATGCACAGGCAAAGGAGGCTTGACCAAAGAATTGAGACTCAGTCTCCCAGCAGAAAAGCAGAATTAACCCATTCCTTGGATTCTCCACTCTGAGCACTGGAGAATTTACAAACATTTTAATTGCAATTAATCTTTTTTAAAACATGCCTTTAATTTTAGACCAGCCTTTTTGCAAATTTGACTTATTGTGTGCCATCAAGTCAGTGAAGACTATGAGCAACCACACACATAAGATTTTCTCTATAGAAATCTCTCCCTAACCTGATCTTTCATCAATATTCCCATCACCACTGTAATTAAATCCATGCACTCTGTTGATGGTCTTCCCTTCTTCTTTTTCCTCCCACCTTTTCCAACATCAGAGCATATTCCACAGAGTTTGGTTTTTGCGCAATGTGTCCAAAGTAGGATTATCTGAGCCTCATCATTTTGGCTTTAAGTGTTGGAGCTGTTGATTCATTCAATGATCCATTTGTTTGTTTTACTGGTTGTCCATGATATCTTCCAACATATTAAGTTCTTTGCAAAACCTCTTATTTATATAGGAGGCATTTTGAGATGATTTGACACTGACAAAATGAATTAATTCTCCCCCAAAAAAAAGAGAGATCACAAAAAAGACAGGAATAAACATTTCCTTTGAATTATGTTAAAAATAACAATTGATATATGGGGTATTTTTAGGCTGGGAAGGATGGTGGAGTATGGGTGGAGATTTGAGCAATTCACCTCTCCTGCACTCATTTGCATCCTAATTGTTATACATGCATTGCTGGAAACATCATATGCTTTACATAGGAAATACTTCAGCATGAGGTATGAATTAGTTTGCTAAATTATCAGAAGAAAATATAAAAAAGGGTCGTTGGTCCTGACCTGATACAAACTTTCTCTTTGTGTGGAGATAGCATTCAGGATTGGGTGATCAGTCTCTGCCTGCGATTGGACTGAGTCTGTCAAAACTTTGATGACACTCCCTCTGCTGCTACGGACCTCCCCAGAAATTGGCGAATCATAATCATAACATACACCATTACATTCAGAACATACCAAAAATGGGTGGGACTGAATGCTATCTCCACCCAAAGAGAAAGGTCATATCAGGTCAGGACCAACGACCCTTCTCCATTGTGGTGGAGATAGCATTCAGGATTGGGACATACCAAAGCCGGCTGTCCTACAGGTGGGCCTAGTGTGGTCCGAGTCCCTTATACAGAATGGACCTTTTGCAGAACCCTCTGTCCAAAAGCTGCCTCAGCAGAAGCAAATGAGTCCAGCTTATAGTGTCTGATGAACGGAGGAGAGGCCCAGGTAGCCGCCCTGCAAACCTCCTCCAGAGAGACCTGGGTGGCCCACGTTGTCAATGTTGCCGTGCTTCTTGTTGAGTGCGCTGTTATCCTTGGAGGAACTGCAAGTCCCTGTGTTTGGTAGGCCTTGGATATGAAAAGTCTTATCCATCTCCCCACAGTCGTTGGAGTTACCTTACAGCCCATGGTGGAAGGTTGAAAGGAAACAAAGAGAGATTCAGACTTCCTGAAGGATGATGTCCTCTTGATGTAAATCCTCAACGCCCTCCAAACATCCAGAGTATGCCATCGTCTTTCTAACGCGTGCATAGGATGCAGACAAAAGTCAGGTAAAATTAGTTCTTGGGATCTGTGGAACCATGAGTTCACCTTTGGCATGAATGAAGGGTCTAGTCTTAACACCACTCAATTGGTGTGAAACACACAAAGGTCTTTCCTGACAGACAAGGCTGCCAGGTCCGAAATCCTTCTGGCAGAGGTGATCGCTATCAGAAAGGCTACCTTACAAGGCAAAAACTGCAAGGGAATTGACCTCATTGGTTCAAATGGGATTTCAGTCAGTGACTGCAGTACTTTAGAGAGGTCCCATGTTGGATATCGATGAACCACTGGAGGCCTCAAACCTGCGGACTGTGGGATGTCTAGACAAAGATTCCACTCCCCCCAAGGATAGAAGAGAGGACAAGGCTGCAACCTGCCTCCGCAGAGTGTTAGGTGAAAGCCCCTTGTCCAGGCCCTCTTGGAGAAAATCCAGCATCTGGGCAATCGAGGCCCCAGAAGGGACATCATACTTACACCATGCGCTGAAAGCTTTCCAGGTTACATCATAGATGTGGTTGGTGGAGGGTCTCCTGGAGGCCTGGATAGTTCTTATTAATCTGGAGGAATAATTGTCCCAGATCAGAGATCCCTGCTCAATCTCCAGACGGCCAAGTGAAGCCACTGGGGCTCTGGATGCAAGATTGGCCCCTGGCTGAACGACACTGTGTCGTCCGGTATCCTCCAAGGTCTGGAAATGGAAAGGTTTACTAAGTCTGCAAACCATGGCCTCCTGGGCCAATGAGGGGCTACAAGGCTAAATTCTGCTCTTTCCACTAACAGTTTCTGGATGACTCTAGGGATCAGGGGCAGAGAAGGAAAGGCATACAGGAGCTCCCGTGGCCAAGGGTTGCACAAGGCGTTCGTTCCCTCCGCCCCTGGAACCGCAAACCTGGAATAGAATCTCAGGAATTATGTGTTGTCCTGGGAAGCAAAGAGATCCACTGCTGGGCCAAAGCGCTCCAACAGCTCCTGAAACAAATCAGGATGCAAACGCCACTCTGAATGGTCAATGGTGGCTCTGCTAAGCCAGTCAGCCTCAACTTTGGCCACGCCTGCAATGTGCTTAGCTCTGAGCGATACCTGGTGTCTCTCTGCCCATAAACAAAGCTGCTCTGCCTCTAGCATCAGAGGCCCTGAATAAGTCCCTTCTTATAAGTCCCTCCTTAACGTGTACCTTGGTAGACACATTGTCAGTCAAGATTAGGATGTCCTTACCTGAGACAAAGTCCTCTAATTGTCTCAGTGCCACATGGACCGCCCGAAACTCTAGCCAATAAACATTGTGGTCCACATCTACCTGGGACCATTGTCCTTGGAGCATCCTGGATTGAATGTAGGCACCCCAGCCATGAAGACTGGCATCTGTGGTCAGCACTAATATGTCCGGTTCCTTGAACATGACTCCCATGGAAAGCGCCTCAGATGACCACCATCGTAAGGACTTAAGGACCAACGGAGTTAATCTGACCTGTAAGAGGAAACAACTCCTACCTGTCTTCTGATAAGGTAGAAGAAACCATTGGAGTGACCTGGCATGCAATCTAGCCCAGGACACTATATTAATGCATGATATTATTTTCCCCAGGACCTTGGAAAGCATAGCCAGGGACACCCTAGGTTTAGATTTCACTTGGTCAATTAACTCCCTGATACTCTCCTGACATTCTGGGGATAAAGACACCTTGCAGGAAATAGTATCTATTACAGCTCCCAGATGAGTAAGGTATTGGTGGGAGTGAAGTGGCTTTTGGCCTTGTTGACAGAGAAGCCATGCTCTTGGAGCACCTGAATGGTGATCTCTAAATCCTCTACAGTTCTAGATGAGGAAGATGATGGGACCAGTATGTCATCAAGATAACACTGGACCCTAACTGGTATAGCCCTAAGGTGGGTTGCCAGGGCTGCCAACAGCTTAGTGAATGACCTGGGGGCTGATGAAAGTCCAAAGGGCAAGGCCATGTATTGGTACTGCCTCCCATTGTAGCAGAACCTGAGGAATTGTCAATGAGCAGGGATAATAGGGACATGGAGAAGGCCTCTGTTAAATCAATGGAGGTCAGGAAGTCTCCCTCCCTAATTCCTTCCAGGATATACTGGAGTGAATGCATCTTGAACCGCCTGTATTTCACCCTGCGGTTAAGGCACTTAAAATCCAGAATTACCCTCCATCCCACCAAGGCTTTTGGGATTACAAATAATATGGAATAGAATCCCATGCCTTGTTGACCCTCAGGCACCGTGTGAATAGCCTGAATATCCAGCAGGTGCTGAATAGCTGTTTCCATAAGGGTCCTTCTCTCTGCATTCCTAGAGATAGGGCAACAAATGAAAAACCTCGGGGGCATAGAGAGGAATTCTATAGATAGTCCAGAGCGGACTGTCTCCAGGACCCAGGTGTCAGTGGCTACTCCCTCCCAACGCCTGGCAAACAAGGCCAGACGTCCCCCAATGGGAGGGTTGGTCTCCATTTTATCTGGGGCATCAGAATGGACAACCCCCAGCCCCTCGAAAGGGCCGCTTATTGTTAAAAGGATGATTTCTACCTGTCCTGTCCTGGCTTTGTTTCTGCCTGGGGCAAAAGACCTCTGGGGTCTGGGGAATCCCCCTCCTGTTTCAGGGGTCCTATAATAGGAGCGTCTGGCGTAGGGAGTTGGTCTATAATCACCTTTTCTGCACTTGGACGGCAAAACCTTCCCTTTGTTCTTGGAGTCCACTAGGACCTTGTCCAGAGCCTCTCCAAACAATTTATCCCCTTTAAATGGGGCTGTGGCCAATCTCCACTTGTGCCTCATATCAGCCTGCCATTGCTTTAGCCAGAGCAAGCAACGAGAGGTCACTGTTCCCCCTATTGCCCTGGATGCAAATCTGGCAGCACTCAGTGTGGCATCAGCTGAAAATTCCACTGCTGCCAATAGTTTGTTCACATGCAGGTGTGATCTGACATCGTCCAGTGGAATTCTCTCCTCTAGCTCCTGGAGCCAGATGAGAGAGGCCCTGTTGAAGAAAGATGCGGCTGTGGAAGCTTTCACTGCCCATGCTGCTGACAGGTGTGTTCTTTGCAATGTTTGCTCGGCCTTCTTGTCCTCAGCCTTCAGTGAGTCCTCAGGCTCTCCAGGGATGTCTGTGTTGGCTTGCAGGGATGCAACTGGGGCATCAACATCAGTCACTTCCAGGGCCTTGGAAAGATTGCCTCCTACATTAAGCAATTTCCTGTCTAGGGAGAAAGGGCTTGGATTGGACCCGAGGGATGACCACTGTCTTTGGATGACCGTGGTGAACATCTTTGGTGCAAGGATGACATCTGCTGTGACTGTTTTCTCAGAAAACAATGGGTCATTAGGGTCTTCAGAGGGGTCTGCAGGCTCCTGCGATTCAGGGTCTAAGCCTCGCCCCGTGGCCTTTTTGGCCTTGAAGAGGAGAGATCTAAAAATGGCAGGTTGGAACAACCCAGGGATAGAGCCTTGGTCAGCCTCATTGAGGCCCTTATCATTGGAATAGTTCCTGTCCATCAGCTGGCCACTGTCAGATGTGATGGAGTGGGAGCTTTCAGCGGGAATATATGCACCTGATTCTGTATGCAGGGAAAGACCATCATCATAATGAGACCTGTGTCTCCTACTGCATCTGGATGAGGAAGTAGAAACCTCTCGGGGAAAACCTCTGGTCTGTCTCAAGACAGCTGACACTCCTTGTCTCACTGCCTCATTTAACATAGCCTGCATATTAACTTGGAACTCAGGTTCCTGTGCCCTAAATGGTCTGATCCCAGCTGACATGGGAGTAAAGGTTGCTTCTGGAGCCATTCTGTGCCTCTGATCAGTAACTGTCAGTTGCTCTGTTGCTGGGCAGACAGAGAAGAAATGTCTGATCTCAGAAGCCTCAATAGATTCCTGCTCTTCAGCTCCCCCTATGGTCGCTTCTGCTACTGCAGGCCTGTCAGTTTGCAGCTGCCTCTCTCCTCTTGATAACGGCCGTTCCTCATTTGGGTGGGAAATTATACAGGGCGCAATTTCTTCATCATTTTGCCCTTTTCCTCTAGCCCACAATTTATTCAGCATCTTGTACCTGCGGCGCTCGTCCCTCTCTGCTGCCTTGGAGCCCTTTCGGGTTCCTGCAGCCTTGTCCTTTGGCTTGGGGCTGTAAAATGAAGCCATCTGTTCTGGGACTGCTGGGCTTAGAGAGTGTGACGGCTGTCGAGACGCCCCCTCTGCTTTCTTGACATCGTGGCTAGCCTTTTGTGATTCTGCCATCTCTGACTCCAACTATCTTACTCTGGAGTCACCCCGATCATGCAGCAGCCTTTTACTTTTCAAAACCTACTCTCACTACCTGTACTCTTCGCTGCAGGTCTTCTGCCCCTTTAATCTCAGCGTCTCCAACAGCCGAAACCGCTGGGAGCCTCCCAAGCCAAAGTGCGGGAAGGAGGTGAGGATGGTATTCAAACTCCTCCTTAGTACCTTGTAGATCAGCCCTCAGCCGATCCGACGTCCAACGACCAGGGCAGAGCCCTGGCCATGCTGCTGTTTGACAGTTTTCAAAGTGGTAGAACGGTTCTAGCTTGCGATAGAATTCAGGATTGGTTATTTTATTCCTATTTTTCCAATCAATTTGAAAGGATTTGTTAAATTTGCTAGGAGAAGAAATTAACATGTCATCCAAAAAGCTGACTGGGTCAATTTCTGGGGGGGTACCTAGCAGCAGAGGGAGTGTCATCAAAATTTTGACAGACTCAGTCCAATCACAGGCAGAGACTGATCACCCAATCCTGAATGCTATCTCCACCACAACGGAGAATATGTTATTACACATTAGTCAAGGTTTCAGAACAATGATTTAAAAGTAAGCCTTAAATGTGGTCTAGAATCCTACACTTGGAGAGAAAGTAAAAGAATAACTTAATATAGCTCTGTATTGTAATTATATTTATCAAATGAGAACTCTGCAGTGCAATGAGTAACCTAGAAAAGTATACTGTGTTATTGCTCTTCATTCAGGTTTGTCTGTTTCACACATGATGCTCATGTACCTTGGAATAGATTAGAAACTTTATACACTGCTCAAAAAAATAAAGGGAACACTTAAACAACACAATGTAATTCCAAGTCAATCACACTTCTGTGAAATCAAACTGTCCACTTAGGTAGCAACACTAATTGACAATCAATTTCACATGCTGTTGTGCAAATGGAATAGACAACAGGTGGAAAGCATAGGCAGTTAGCAAGACATCCCAATAAAGGAGTGGTTCTGCAGGTGGTAACCACAGACCACTTCTCAGTTCCTATGCTTTCTGGCTGATGGTTTGGTCACTTTTGAATGCTGGCAGTGCTTGCACTCTAGTGGTAGCATGAGACGGAGTCTACAACCCACACAAGTGGCTCAGATAGTGTAGCTCATCCAGGATGGCACATCAATGTGAGCTGTGGCAAGAAAGTTTGCTGTGTCTGTCAGCGTAGTGTCCAGAGCATGGAGGCGCTACCAGGAGACAGGCCAATACATCAGGAGACGTGGAGGAAGCCGTAGGAGGGCAACAACCCAGCATCAGGACCGCTACCTCTGCCTTTGTGCAAGGAGGGACAGGAGCACTGCCAGAGCCCTGCAAAATGACCTCCAGCGGGCCACAAATGTGCATGTGGCTGCTCAAATGGTCAGAAACAGACTCCATGAAGGTAGTATGAGGGCTCGACGTCCACAGGTGGGGGTTGTGCTTACAGCCCAACACCGTGCAGGACGTTTGGCATTTGCCAGACAAACCAAGATTGCCAAATTCGCCACTGGCGCCCTGTGCTCTTCACAGATGAAAGCAGGTTCACACTGAGCACATGTGAGAGACGTGTCAGGGTCTGGAGACACCATGGAGAACGTTCTGCTGCCTGCAACATCCTCCAGCATGACTGGTTTGGCAGTGGGTCAGTAATGGTGTGGGGTGGCATTTCTTTAGGGGGCCGCACAGCCCTCCATGTGCTCGCCAGAGGTAGCCTGACTGCCATTAGGTACCGAGATGAGATCCTCAGACCCCTTGTGAGACCATACGCTGGTGCGGTTGGCCCTGGGTTCCTCCCAATGCAAGACAATGCCAGACCTCATGTGGCTGGAGTGTGTCAGCAGTTCCTGCAAGACGAAGGCATTGATGCTATGGACTGGCCCGCCCACTCCCCAGACCTGAATCCAATTGAGCACATCTGGGACATCATGTCTCGCTCCATCCACCAACGCCATGTTGTACCACAGACTGTCCAGGAGTTGGGGGATGCTTTAGTCCAGGTGTGGGAGGAGATCCCTCAGGAGACCATCCGCCACCTCATCAGGAGCATGCCCAGGCATTGTAGGGAGGTCATACAGGCACGTGGAGGCCACATACACTACTGAGCCTCATTCTGATTTGTTTTAAGGACATTACATCAAAGTTGGATCAGCCTGAAATGTTTTTTTCCACTTTTTGAGTGTAACTGCAAATCCAGACCTCCATGGGTTGCTAAATTTGATTTCCATTGATAATTTTTGTGTGATTTTGTTGTCAGCACATTCAACTATGTAATGAACAAAGTATTTAATAAGAATGCTTCATTCATTCAGATCTAGGATGTCTTATTTTTGCGTTCCCTTTATTTTTTTGAGCAGTGTAGTTTTAAAAAGATGCTTCCATCCATATTATTTATTCAGCAGCTAGTGACAATGGTTATGTCACAATGAATAATTAAAGATGGATAATTAAAATTAAGTAGCAAAACTAAACATAGAAAATATTAGAAATATTACTTTAAAATCACAATGAAACAAAGACTGATTTAAAATAAAATAACTTCTACTCATTTTTATCAATTATTCTTCAAGGGTTTCCAGTGAGCTAGCAAAATGAATCTGTTTAACATCTTACAAACTACTCTAGGAAAAAGGTGCATATGCATTAATGCTATGCACATTTTGAAAATGATTGGGATTAAAACTCTTTAGACCTCACAAAAGCTAGCATTAATGCTTACTAAGGCATGAAATCTTTTTTCAGGTTTAAATATAAGCCTGAAAAAAGATGTTGTTTTATTGTACTGAAAACTCAAAATAAATGTATTGTTATTGTTTCTCTTAAAGCAATGGAATCTTCCTATGAGGCATCAAACACTTGTTCCAAATAATTGTCAAAGCATACACAGTTTATGGACTGGAGGGGATCATAATCTGATGAGTCAGATTATAGAATTAATTAATTAATTATAGAAGTAGCCAAAAAATGGTTGTCTATATATAGTAATCTCTCATAAAACAGGCCCTGTAACAAAAGCTCTCTTCAAAATTTCTATTTAACATATAGCCTAAATTGGGACATATAGGCTACCTTGTTCTACTAATATTTTCCTTTAACCAGAAATTCCTATTGCAGTATTGTTACCATAAATATTACAGGACAACATCATAAAAATTACATGACAATGAACATGTAATATTCCTCTGACAAATGTGTAAGCAATATCTTTTTAAACGTTCTTAAGAGATAACCAGAGAAAATGATGTACAAGAAAGACATGTTCCAATTAATTTAACTCTTACTAGCTGTGGATTATTGCCTTAATCACAAATCATGAAAAATAGAAAACCAATTCTCCCTATACAGCTGCTCAGCTGCAGTATCTGCTGAAGCAACACTCTTCTTTCTTGCATTTCTGAAAACATGAACTTCTTATCGCCGATTCAGTTACTCGTTTTGATCCACATAGTACAATAGAAAAGATTGACACTTAATTAGAAAATATTACTTCCTTTAAAATCTTCCTGTAGGTTTCAAGGGGCTTGAGGCAGCATTTCTTGGTGACACCTGCAGTACTGAGGCTAAAATAAAGTCCTAGGTGTCATAGAAACTGCTGAGACTGCTGAAGGCCCAAGGCCACTACTTCAGCCCCAGCCCTACCACCACAGATTAGGGGGAAGCAAAAGATAACCCAGTAGGAAGCTGCAGCACTCCTGCCATCTTAGTGCATACAGCCTACCAAATGTGTGAATTTTAACCACCTGACAGTGGAGATGCTACAATGGCTATAAATTCAGGCATAGGTGGTAGGTTCATTTTTTTTTTTTTTTGCAGTACTGTCATAACAGTCACTGAATGAATGGTTCTAAATTGAGGACTACCTGTATAAAGAGGAAGGATTATTTTTCATACATTATTAGAAGAACTTTAAACTAAGGCCAGGAGCAGTATTTTTCATTTGCATAATTCTTTGTAATGAGAACAGTATGTTGTTAAAGTTTGGAATTTTAAAGAGTTGGAATATATATTAAGAAAAAAATACAGTGCAGCAGATAAGCTATTACCATTTTCCCCATTTCCCAAAAGGTAATATTTAAATAACTGTGTTAAGTAAAAACAAAAACATAGTACTAATTCCATATCCCACAGCAATGGTTTAAAAATGAATAAAAATATTAATTAATCTGATATACTTGAACACACAAAAATATTTAAAATTCTTTTCCCTTGCACTCTGGTAAATGAACATTTCACATAAATGTATTTCAAACTTCTGTACATAATATAACCAGATCTATGCATAAGTTTTAAATGAAGTTAATGTTAGGAATGTAAGTCACCTAACAGATATTTGGGTTGGAAATATATAAACCAGGATAAACATTTTAATACTGTATCTTTAAAAAAATGAAAAAATGGTAATTGGGTGTGGTTTCTCAAACAGCCATAAGATGGAGCCAGAAACCTGGGTAGTCTTAGTCTCAGAAGCGAGTGAGTCTCTGTTTTTCTTCTGTTGGAGAGTATTGCCGTTCCTCCATTTTTCCTAATTGACTGATATTCATGGATTTGATGTAAGTCTAATACTGAACTGTTTTTGATACTGGACTTTGTTATTGGATTATCCCTGGAATGAAAACTGACTGATTTAACCTATGAATGACTTTGGACTGCTTGTTTTGAACTTTGCTTTAAACCTTTCTGGAAGTAAAAACCTACATTTTATGTACTGTGTATCTGTGTGCTGTGTGTGTATTTTTCAAACACTACTCTCAATACGTCTCCCTGTATGCGCTCATTCTCCTAACAGGAAATTACCTCAACAGTTAACACACCAATAATTTGCTCTCTTGATTATTGTTTTCCAAAATAATATGTACCATTAGGCACTATTAAGGTAATGAAGCAGATGGAAATATCTATCTATCTATCTATCTATCTATCTATCTATCTATCTATCTATCTATCTATCTATCTATCATCTATCCCAGAGCCGGATGGAGCCCATTAAATGGCTCGTGATTTTATTATTATATTTATTTGGTTTTTTAATTAATTTTATGGTTTTAAATGTGGTTTTTATATTCCATAAGCTGCCTTGAGTCGCCATGGACAAATAGGGGGCAATATAAATACACATACATATATGTATGTATACAAACACACAGCAAGTAGATATTTTCTTGCATGTAAATCATACTCAAAGTCCACAACACACTATATATGGTTTCACAATACAAAACTAGTCACAGAAGAACATGCTTTAATAAAGCAGAACAGAAGAACTAAGTATCTGCTGAAAATAATGAATACCAGCTTCATTTTTCAAGTTTTCAAGCAGTACAATTTACATAACACAGATCAGAATGTAAATGCATAGAATTCATAAATCTGTAATAAACCCAACTTTACTGTATAACTGCTACAAACTACAAAGAAGTGTTCTGCATAATTTCCATTAAATGTTTTCCTTCAGTCTATTGCATTTCCCCAAAAGACAACCATGAATGTAAGAGGTTTTCTCCTGCTCAAGGGAATTTCAGACATTAAAAATAATAAATCAATTCAAAAATCACTTGCAATGCTCAATTTCTTCTCCTTGTCAATCTAAATGAATGCTCCTCTCCAATGAAAGTATATACACGTAGTTGCCACATAGAATACTAACAAAAATATGGCTAGGATCAGGTTAAAAAAGGGTATCCATCAAATTAATAACTTTTGAGTAAAATTAAATTGCTTATAAATAAGTTACCTTGTATATAATAAAAATAATTGATCCTCACTTACATATAGCAATCAATCATTTTTTATCATGCTTACCTACTACTTTCACATGCAAAAGTATACAAGTATGTATATAAGGACACTTTGTCTCTTCAAGTAGAAAGAAAAAAACAAAAACAGAATGAAGAATAAATGAAAAACACAGCTGGACAGGGAACAAAATAAAGGAGAAACAGGTATCCTGTTGTAAGTTGTGGAAACAGCTAAATTAATCAGCTAAGCAGCAGCACCCAAGTAGGATAATCTTTAAAGGCACAAATGCTTTGCAGTCACTTGTACGTATTATTCAGTTCTTTTTACCAGAATTTTAATCTCCAATTCTTACCAATAACTTCCTGTACATTTTGAAATTACTCTGCTATGAACTATTCAACTACTGACTTATATATGCTGACTTAGTTCAGATTTCAACTTAACAAAATTCATTCCACAGAATAAAGGTCTTCTTCCTCTTCGCACTTTGATAAATCAGAATGTCTGGGACAAACTGGAAAACTGATGTTCAAATATCACATACAAGCCAGTATATGAAAGCAGGAACTAGCATGCAACCATAGCAATAAATAATAATTTTCATGGAGTCTTAAATCAAAAATGCATGTTTGGAAGCTATGACATTTTTACAGCAGGCTAAAAAAATGCAAATAAACACAAAAGAAAGATTATTTCAATATATTTATTGTACTTCTATGTCATCTGCTCATAATTCACCAAAATGGTATTTTCAAAAGTATTTTAAAGGTTATATTAAACTATAATGTATTAATAATGTTTTCGAAAAAAGATCCATAACCTAAGAAATTAAAATTTTACCCTCAAAAACTTCCCAAATATTTCCCTTTCCTTCCCAAATAAAGCTATTTTTAACTTCTAGAATTCCAATCCTCCTAATCTAGTTACACATACCAGTACTTTCAAAAAGAGAAGTAGCCTTCCAGTGGCTAACAAATTTATTTTCCATAAATTAAAAAAATTCAATCCTTAGTTCCTTGCCATTTGATTTTATTTACAGGGGGGATATAAATGCAATCAAAAATGAGTTTATAAACAGACTAATGGCATATCTGTCTAGTGTTTTCTATTATTCACAATTAATAGGCAAGTGAATATTTTGACCATATCATCATTTTATGCATATTTTCCACCTCCAAGCTGTAGAAACTTGAATGCTAGTGGATATAAGCATATCAGGTGATGTGTATTTGTGAAATGAGGGAGGGTGTGATCTAAGTAGATCAACACCCTATATTACGGTGTGCATAATTATTAGGCATCTTCTTTTCCTCAGGCAAAATGGGCCAAAAAAGAGATTTAAATGACTCTGAAAAGTTTTAAAAATTATAAAAAGTCTTTCAGAGGGATGCAGCAGTCTTGAAATTGCTAAGATATAGGGTCATTATCACCAGGAACCCATTATCCTCCATTGCTGCCATATTCCAGAACTGCAAGCTACCTGGAGTGCCTAGAAGTACAAGGTGTTCAGTGCCCAAGTAGTGGCTCAGTGCTTAAAGCAGTGGTACTGGAAAAAGTCTGCATCTTTCAAGACCATGATTTTTACGCAGGACAATGCTCCATCGAAGTACTCCACTGTGTGGCTGGCCAGTAAAGATGAAATAATGACATGGCCAAGGTAAGGAAGGGTGAAACCCAATCACCAGTAAACAAGACACATAAGCTGGGCTAAGAAATATCTGAAGATCGATTTTTCAAAGGTTTTATGGACTGGTGAGATGAGAGAAACTCTAGCTTCACCTGCTGCTTCCTGTCTGTTAGGAAGCTTATGATCAACTTACAAGTGTGTTCAGGTACCGCTAGCTGGTTTAGTTTAGTTAGAATGTCTGGAATGATGGTATTGAATGCTGAACTAAAGTCTACAAAGAGGACCCTTGCATAGGTCTTTGGAGATTCAAGGTGTTGCAGGATGTAGTGCAGAGCCACTTAACAGCATCATCTGTCAATCTATTTGCTCGGTATGCAAATCTATGAAGGTTTTCAGGTGGGACAGCACTAGCCTTTCAAAGGTTTTCATAACTACAGATGTTAGAGCAACTGGTCTGAAGTCATTCAGTTCCTTGATGGAGGGGTTCTTTGGCACTGGGCGTTTGAAGCAAGAAGGTACATAAGCACATCTCTAGTGATTTATTGAAGATAGGGGCCAATTGGTCAGCACAGACTTTTAAGCAAGAGGGAACTATCTTGTCTGGGCCTGGTGCTTTTCCTGGCTTTTATCTGAGAAATAGATCTTGCACTTCTTTTTCTGTGATCACCAGAGGTTGTGAACCCAATGGGTTGGGGTCAGTTGTAGGAGGTTTGGCTGTTTTTGATGTGTCTGAGATGGGATCAGTTGTAGGAAGCTTGGCTGTTGTTGGTGTGTCTGAGATGGGGGTTGTAGTGATAGGTGGCTATAGTTTACTTTCAAACTTGCAGTAAAAAAACATTTAGGTCATCTTCTAGTTGTTGATTTCCTTCTGCCTGGGAAGAAGTTTGCCGTAGCCGGTGATGTTTTAAGAGTTTTTGACATGTTAGCTGGTTCATTTTTTGAGAATTGATTCTTTAACTGATTGATTCTTTAACTTTTCAGAGTAGCTTCTTTTTAATAATACGTTAATACGTTTCTGGCCTGATTGTACAACATTCTATCACCTTTTCTGTAAGCTTACTCTTTGGAACGACATAGCAGCTTAAGTTTAGCTGTGAATGAAAGTATTGTTACTGTATATTCTCAGGTTCCCTGGTTGGTATACATAGGTCTTCACAGAAGCTGACATATGATGTAACAGTATCTGTGAGCTCATCTAGGCCTGCAGAGGTATCTTCAAAAACATTCCAATCAGTGCAATCAAGGCAAGCCTGTAGCTTTAGCTTTGCCTCCTCAGTCCAAGTCCTCACTGATTAAATTGTTGGTTTTGTGGCTTTAAGTCTTTATCTGTAAGCAGGTACAAGGTGAATCATGCAGTGATCAGTGTCCCATAGCTGCTCGTGGTAAAGACCTATAAGCATTTTTTAGTGTTGTGTAGCAATGGTCTACTCTAAAGTATTTTTGCCTCTAGTGGGACAATTGACATGCTGGAAATATTTTGGAAGCTCTCGTTAAATTTGCTTGATTGAAATCTCCAAAAATGATGGTAAAGGAATCTGGGTGTTTGGCTTCAGCCTCCATAATCTGGTCAGCTAGAGATCACAATGCCTTGTTTACACAAGTTTGTGGAGGAACATACACAGTTTTTAGGATAAATGAGGAGAACTCTTGTGTATATAACATTATTTCCAGGGGGAAACGATATCAGAAGGTAGGGAGGACATATATTGATCAGTGATGAAAATACAGATAGTCCTCGAGTTACAACATACTTAATGACAGTTCAAAGTTACGATGTCACTGTAAAAAGTGACTTATGGCTATTTTTCAGTTACAACCTTTGCAGCCTCCCGATGATCATGTGATCAAAATTCATACACTTGGCAACTGGTTCATATTTACAACAGTTGCTGTGTCTCAGGTCATGTGATCACCTGTTGTGATCTTCTGTAAAGCAAAGTCAATAGGAAAGCAGATTCACTTAACCCAATTACTAACTTAACTTCAGTGATTCACTTAACTATAGCCAGAAATGTTGTAAAACGGGGCAAAACTCACCTAACAAATGTCGAGAAATTTTGGGCTCAATTGTGGTTGTAAGTCAAGGACAACCTGTAATAATTATTAAACTTGAATCAATTGATTACGAGTAGTCCTCAACATACCACCACAATTGAGCCCCCAATTTCTGTGCTAAGCAAGACAGTCATTAAAAGTGAATTTTGCTCCATTTTATGATCTTTCTTGCAACAGTTGTTATGTGAATCTGGTTTCCCCAATGATTTTGTCAGAAGTTTGCAAAAGGATGAACACGTGACCATGGAGATGCTGCAGCCATAAATGTGAAGCATTGTCATAAGTTGCTTTTTTCAGTGCCATTGTCACTCCAGTTACTAAATGAATGATTGTAAGTCAGGGACTACCTGTACCATAACATCTATTACAGGAAGCTCTTCAATAGAGAATCAAAAATTATTTAACATTCTGTGCAATGAGTGAAAATAACGATGGTGATGATCATGTTAACAGATGCATTAACTTCCAATGTGGAAAATGGCAGGTTAGATGTCTCTAATGATCTTGGAGACGACATCTCAGTTCCTTTTCCTCCCTGCACAACAAGGGAAGTACTTTCTTCCTTCAGACTTAAAGAGGAATTAACCCATCTGACTCTCAAACTCCTTGCAAGTAGATTGTGGAAACTGAGGTTTCCTCAATCAGCCTGTGAGTTAAAGTGGAGGGGGACTGGAGATCTTCATCAACTCCACAGCTGCAACATAATCAAAACTATGGATACTAGAACCAGCATTCCTCATTTCTAAATCACCTTTTGGATTTATTCTTCTGCAGAGTTAATGAAAGTCTTTCTTTGGATCAGATAAGTATCTCTCTTCAGAGGTTTTTTTTTTAGTTCTTGAGCTGTGTTCAAGAGCTCAAGATATTGGAAATTCTTATAGGCATTTGCCTAATCCACAAAAAATTGGGAATAAAAGACTAAAAAACAGGGTGAATAAAATCAATGGTTGTTTTTAAAAAAAATTAAATCTGATTTTTTTTAATTTAAATTGGATTTTTTTTTATTTTTATCAAATTTATTTTAATAAAATGCTTTTGGAATAAAAATCTATCTAAAGATAGTTTTCAATTTAAGATACAGTAATAATTTAGTTTATTCAGCATGAAATGGAGTTTAGTTATGTAGCATGAGGCTGTATATTCTGCAGTATTTACATTTTTGGTAAACTCATTCAATGAATCCAAGCTCTGCAAGCTAAATAGGAATTCTTCATTTTGTTTGCAAATAATAATATTAAAGATTCTAACTACCAGCAAGAATAAGTCCTTACATTTAAAGAGCACCTGTCACTTCAGATCCATCATAGCAGCACCTGTTAGCGGGCATCCACTCACCTGCTGCCTGCCATGTCCCTCACCTTGTGCCACTGCTGTATCACCAGCCATCCCATTAAAGTGAATGGGACTGTCAGTGAGTCAACAGTGGGTCAGAGGAGCCGCTGTGGGACGGAGATGACAGTTGCTCTTTAAAAATTTTTTATTTAAATTGACTTGATTTAAATCAAATGCACCTTACTAAACACAGATTGAAAGATGAAAACTTCATACTACAATTACTTCATACTACTATAACAATCCAAAGTTTCATACTGGCTTTCCCTGTTTTTTTAAATTAATCTTGCCACCAACTGGTTAGATTTACAAACAAAGAGTTGCTAATATAGATACTTATACATACACACACACACACACACACACACACGGCTATTCTTAGCGGTACCAGATATGGAGTTGAGCAGCATGTTTCGCTGTCCCTTATTAAAGTGAGAAAATTTCCCGTTCAGCACTTCTTCACTCTCCTACCATCGGATAGGAGATACAGAAGCATAGCCAGCCACACCAGCAGGCTGAAGAAGTGTTTCTACCCATGGGCTGTCAGACTTCTGAACAGAAAATAACTAAATGTATGATAGACTTGCAGGGCCGGCGCATTGTGCAACAAGGTCACATAGTGTAATAAGATTGGGACTGGGTTAGGGACTTTTGTCCTCACTGTGAGTTGTGTTGGGGAGGGGTGCACGAAGGGAGGCTCAGCCAATCTCACTGTACACATGTTGTACTCTGACAATAAAGGTAATAATAATTCCAGAGGACTCTTTTGAAACTATAAGGCTTGTTCGAGCACTAACTGATTTATTGAGCTGGAAAGAGGAACAGATAGAGGGAGATCTGGAAAAGGTCTATTGCAGTTTTGTTGCAATGAGACAAATAGCAAGATATATTTTGGTAAATTTTCTAAGGAAAAGAACAAATAACTGTAATGTTATTTTGAAGCAAGATTGAAGATTGATGATGTTGATGTAATTGTTTTAAAGGAGATTCCTATTAGGATCCTGCGCAAGAAAAAAGATTACCTGTCTCTGCAGCATCGGTCATGTGACTGATTGGGTGTGGCCAACTCAACATCACTCGCACCAAGATACTGCACCACCTTGCCGAGTTGGCCACGCCTACCCAGTCACATGACCACCAAGCCACACCCACCAAACAATCCATGACCACAGAACCGGTAGTAAAAAATTTTTGAATCCCACCACTTTTCACAAGGACTCTTATTGACCAAAGATACTGAGAAAGAGGACTTTACTTTGAAAGCCACAGCTAAGAACTTGAATATAGAACTTGAAAATTTTAACATGAAATATAAACAGAATTCCGGGTGCCTCTGCATAGTCATGCTGGCCACATGACCATGGAAATGTCTTCAGACAACACTGGTTCCCTCGGCTAAGAAACAGAGATGAGCACCATCCTCTAAAGTCAGAAATGACTGGATAGGTGAAACTTTTATCTTTATGATAAAGTCAAGGTGAATATGGATTTTTAAATTTTATTAAAAATTCCAGATTGAGAATTTGGAATAGGTATAAGGCAAAACTTTTTCCTAAAATCCTTTTATAGTTATTACCCTAAGAAGCCTTTCTCAGAAGGAAAATAATAGTTAAACAAAAATGGTTAACTTATGCTGATTTGCTGAACTTTTCTTGAGAATTTAACTTAAAAATAAGATAAAATTTGCAAGTTAGGTTTTACATGCCAAACGTTTTCCTGCACTCAACTAATGGAAATATTTAAGTTGGATAAGAATTATGAATTTGAAAAGGGTAAAACTGAATGTGATGTGGAATTCTGGTCAAATTATGGCCATATTATTGATGAGATGTATAAACTTTTATTGAAAATGAAAAATAAAAATAGAGAATGAACAAATTAAAGACTGCGTGATAAAATGGGCAAAATTTAGATATATACATTGAATAAATGGGGAAAATGTAGAAGATATGAAATTTAAATTGAATTATAATTTTGAGAACTTTCATAAAATGATGTATCATTGGTACATGACACAAAATAAATTATATAATGTGTAAGAGAATTTCAAATATTTGTTGGAAATGTAACCAAGTAAATGTAACCAAGTCATGGGACTCCAAATATGAATGAGGGATAAATGCTATTCCAAAGACAAGCTGTTATCTGCAATACATTTTGACCTAGTCAGTCATTCAACTAAGCAAAATATACTGGGGAAAAATTCCTCGCAGTTTGTGAGTTACTCAAGCTGGTTAATGCATTTGTAGTGTCAGCAACAGCTTCGTTGTTCTGAGATACATCCACTATCTCCTCCTTAGTTGAGACTACTCAACTAAGTCAAATAAGATACACTGGCTGATATCATACATGTTGTTAAGAATGATAGTCACCTAACAGATGGGTTGGCAATATATAAACCAGGATAGTAATTTAATGTTGTACCTTTAAGAGAGTGCTGTAATTGTGATTGGCTAAGGTTCCTCCAACGGCCATAAGATGGAGCCAGAAACCTGGTTTGTTCTTTTTCCTTGCATTTCCTGTTTTGCCGTATTTGCCTGATCGTCGTTCTACTTGGATTGCTGTGAGTTTTTGCAACTGTTAGCAAACTCCATTTACTGAACTTTGTTTATGATACTTGACTTCGTTTTTGGATTATCCCTGGACTGATACTAACTGCTTTAACTGTGTATGATTTGGACTGTTTGTTGGACTTTGTTTACCCATTTACTGGAAGTTAAACCTACATTTTACTATTCAGTGTATCTGTGTGCTGGTTGTGTGTTACTCAACATCACTCTCACTACGTTTCCCTGAGTGGACCCATTCTCCTAACGGGGAATACTTCAACACATTTACATCACATCTCACACACAACACAAGACAATGCTCTGGCTAGTAGCAATCCCAAGGTAAGACAAAACTCCTCCTCACTTGAAAAGGGGTCTTGGTCTTACCTGATATGCTCCTTCTCATGGTGCTGCTAGAGAGTCCAGGCAAGGGTTAACTCCTTCTCCAAGTTGATGGTACTGAGTCTGTCAAAGCTGTGTAGACCCGCCTCTGTTGCTAGCCTTCCCCAGCTTTCAGCAAAGTCAAAGTGACAGACCTGACATGTCCCTAAGGATGAGAGTAAACACAAAAAACCTCTCCCTGACACAGGACCAAACACCCTTAGAGTCCGAACGTCTGAGCCTATGGGCGGAAATACACCTTCTGTCCCTCAGGGCAGAAGATATCTCGGGGGTGAGCAATGTGCAGGCACCCTTCCGAGTGGTTTATCTTGGCACTGCTCAGCCAATCTGTCTGCACATTGCTCACCCCCAAGATATCTTCCGCCCTGAGGGACAGGTATCTCTCCGCCCATAGGCCCAGACATTCAGCCTCCTGTATGAAGGACCTGGAACGGGTCCGTCCCTGGAGGTTGATGTGGGCCTTGGTGGCCACATTGTCAAAATGAGGACATGTCTTCCTGTCATACTGTTCCGGAATTGCTGGAGGGTCAGGTAAATGGCCCTCAGCTCCAGCCAACTGATGTTTCAGCCCCGTCCTCCTGGGTCTACTGCCCTTGCATCATTGCCGACTGAAGATGGGCTCCCCAACCAAAGGGGCTGGCACCAGTTGTTAAGGTCGAGTGACTTGGCTCTTTGAACAGGCACTCTCTGCTGGTGGCCTGGGACAGCCACCAACATAAGGACTGATCACTGTTTGTGGCACCCTGACCTTGAGCAAGGAGTGGCTCCTGCTGGACCTTTGGTATGTCAGGAGGAACCATTGCAGCAACCTGGAGTGCAGTTGTGCTCAAGGGACGATGGAGTTACAGGACACCATCTTGCCCAGGAGCCGCGATAGGAGTTGCAATGGTACTGCCTGCGCTTTTTGGATTTGCCCTGACAAGTCCCTGGTCCCGGGAGAGGAAGACCTCGCAGGAGATGTGTCTATCACTGCTCCCAGGTGGAGCAAATGGTTGGTTGGAGAAAAATTACTCTTCTTGGTGTTGATGAAAAATCCATGGGCCTTCAGAACCCAGATGGTAATCTGTCTTTCTTCGAAACCGAGTTCTGAGGACAACTGGATTAAGATGTCATCCAGATAACACTGAACCCACATAGGTAGGGTGTGGAAGTGTGCCAAGCTGCTAACAGTTTGATGAACACCTGTGGTGCGGACAATAGGCCAAATGGCAGAGCCCAATATTGGAAATGCTGGACCTCATAGAAAAACCGGAGGAACCGATGGTGAGACGGCCAGATAGGAACATGGAGGTAAGTCTCCAACAGGTCGATTGATGTTGGGAAGCCGCCCTCTTGAACGCTCAACAGGGTAGATTGGAATGACTGCATCCTGAATCGCCTGTATACAAGGAAATTGTTTCCTTCTATATACAAGAAATTTCGAGGTCTAGAATTGCCCTCCACCACCACCCCAAGGTCTTTGGTATCACAAAGAGCAGGAATAGAATCCCTTCCCTCATTGATCCACCAGCACCACCTGGATAGCTCGAATTTCCAAGAGATGTTGAACGGCGGTTTCCATGAGGACCCTCCTTGCGTTCTCCCAGGAGATGGGATAGGGAATGAAGAACCTCGGGATGTGGAGAGGAATTCGAGGGAGAGATCCAACCTCACCGTCTGTAGAACCCAGGCATCCATGGTAAGCTCCCATCAATTGGCAAAGTTTGCCAGACATTTCCCGATGGGAGGGACAGGGAGGGACTTAAAACATCTAAATGGATGACTTTCTCCACCTCAAAAGGGCCACTTGCTCTGAAATTGTTGTCTATTTCTGCCCAATCAGGTTGCTGATCTTGTCAGGCCATGTAGGACCTTTGAGCGCATTGGAAATTCAAACTGGATTCATCCACTCGAAAAGACAAACATCAAAAGTATGAGGGATGAAAATTGGTATGTCTGGAAAGGGAAGGGAGGACCTTCCTCTTATCTCTGGATTCCACTAGAAAAGGTTCCAGAGAGTCTCCAAACAGCTTGTCCCCGTGGAAAGGGGCAAATGCCAGCTTATACTTTCTTCTGGGGTCCACCTGCCAATGGCAACATCATAGCAGATGGTGGGCTGCTACTGAGGCTGCCATTGCCTTAGTGGCAAATCTGGCACATTAAGCGTGGCATCTGCGGAAAATTCAGCCGCAGTCACCAATTTATTGTCTTGATGGGTATGGACATCCCCAAGGGACACCCTTTTCTGCAAGCTGTGTAGCCATCACAAAGAAGCCCTAGTAAAGCAAGCAAGCAGTGAAGCCGTTACTGCCCAGGCTGCCACCTGATGAGACCATTGGAGAATTTGCTTGGCCTTCTTATCCTCTGTCTTAAGTGCCTCCTCTGGTTCAGCTGGTATAGCAGAGGAGGAAACCAACATGACCACCGGAGCATCCACTTTAGGCGTCTGAAGAGCCTTGTCCATTTCTGAACTCACACTATAAAATTTTCGGTCATGGACTTCCGGTTTGTCGGCTTCGCGAGCGGCAGGGATTCACGATACTGCACGATCCCTGCTGCGCTAGCCGTTTTTGGTGCTCCGATCCGGACGGGTTCGGAGCTAGGCTGCCCTGCAGGGGCGGCTGAAGATAGGGGGGATCCGGAGAGGGGTTTGGGGGTGTTGCAGACCCCTTCCCCGGCCGGCAGAACCCCCTTTTCCCAAGATGGTGCAGCGGCGGTCCGTAATGGCCACCACAAAGAAGCCGGCAGCTGGGTAAGAATGCGCAGGAGGAAGAGGAGAAAGCCTTTTGAGAGTGAAAGTTTTCTTGGTTGACCCAGGACTCTAAGACATATTTAACACAATTCCTGGAAATTATGGCTTTTTGAATGATTCTTTCCAGAAGAGAAAAAAAGTGGCAATTTTGAGGTGCTGAAAGGAAAGTTTACTCTCCTTCCCTACGGAATCAACAAGTGGATACTGAGAAACCTGTCTTTTTCAGGTAAAAACCAGCTTTATGTGATAAGTGGGAAGGGAGAGGACAAAAAATATATTTATATGTTAAGATTTTGTTGGAAGAGATGCCTTAAGGATTTGAAGACTGAAATATATTCTAATAAGGCTTTAAGATACAGATTTGGACTTTCTTTTTTTTTATTGATACTACCCCAGGAAGAGAAAGTGAGAACTTTGTCTTGGCTTGGATTGATTGAGGACTTTGGAGTTGTTCTATTTTTTTGAAATATCTTGGTTGGTGCAAGAAGAAAGAGAGGAAAAAAAAGAAAAGAAAAGATTTATAATGGCTTTTTTTGCTGAGGAACTGAGAAAAGAATATGAGCAAACAAAAACAGATGGCAAAGATGGTGTGAAAGAAGCCTTCCTTTTTTTTAGAAATGGCGCTTGCTAACTATCAACAAACACTACAACAGATGGAGGCAGCAGAAGAAGAAGAAGAAGCCATCTTTAATGAATTTCAAAATTTAACTAAGAAAGAAGGAAGAAAGAAAGGAAGGGAAATGAAGGACTTAAGATTTAAAAAAACACTCAAGAAAGAGAAAAATAAGGTGCAAAATCAATATAATGATAGTAAACAAAAGAAAAAAGGAACACAACAGAGAAGGGAAGCCAGTAAGGCAGAGGCTAGGAGAAGGGGGGGGTAGAAAGGTCTGCTGGGGGAAGAAAGAAAGGGAAAAGGTGGAGAAAAGCCACAAAGTTTTGAAATTGGATGGGAAAAGAGGAATCTTTTTTAGGGACAAAGGGTAAAGTACAATTTCTTTAAAAAAGATTTTGCAAGGTACATAAGATGGTATTGTAGCATTTGTATCAGAAATAGAAAATTAGAATGGTTTAAGAGTTAATAAGAGATTAAAATGTTGAAATGTTTAGTAATGATTGATTTTAAAATTTAATAAAATATTAAAGGGAATGTTTAGAATATTGAGTTTTAATTAAAGAGTTTAACATGACTATGGTATTGATGTTATTATAAAATTATTATTGTAGCATTTGTCTTTGGAAAAGGCAATGGGAATGTTATAAGATTCAATATTTAGATCTATTATTTAACTATGTATTTAATCATTTTGGATTTGTTATTTTTCTTTTATTTAAAATAAAAAATTAGTAGATAGAATGTACCAAGCAGAATCAGATTGGGTATTAGGTGTTATTTTAAATGTTAATCTAATTAATTTAGGGGGAAGACAGAAAGGCATCATACTCTGATTAGTGATTTCAGGAGAAATTCTTTTTTTTATTATAAGGAATGAGACAGAGGGATAATAAAGAATGGACAAAAGATACAAATATAATGACTCAAATTAAGATGGATTAAATAAGATACAATTAAGAAGAGTGAAATGTGTGGAGAAGCTAATATAGAAGACATAGAATGGTAAATAAAATAGGTAATGACATGTAAGATGAGCATGAATATAATTGAAGTCCATGTAGAGAGAGGTACCTGGGGCCAAGTTACTTTCCTAAAAGATTTTTTATATGTTTGTGTGTTGTGTGTTTATGTTTCTGGGAGAATTAATAAAACCTTGCAGAAATATAGAATGAGAATAATGGTAATCAAGTCAGAAAGAAATAGATGAAATAATAATAGTGAAATTGAATAAGAGTAAAGAGAAGTAAAGAGAAATTGGATAAGAGGTATTTGTATGCTCATATGGAAATGGTTTAAAATAGAATTATATTGTATAAAATAAGGTTTTATTTGACTTGTAAAATTTACAATGGAAAAAGGTTTAAGTATGTAATGGTTAATGATGATTTGTTTGTTTTTAAAATTAATAAAATTTGTTTAAAAAAAAAATTCGGTCATTGGTACTAAGAACGGGGCCTGATGCTGGAGAGGTCCACTTCCTGTGTACTATGTCTAAAAACAGTTTGGGTGAGGGGATCACTTCTGCCTGCACCGTTGGCTCAGAGAACGTGTCACATGGAGCCAGTATCTCCATGGCTGGATCTTTTACTAGATTTGGGACCCAGGTGGGACGCATTTTTGGCCTTGAATAACAAGGACTTAAATAGGGGAGGACAAAAGAGCCCTGTGAATGCTGGCTGTTCCGGTTTATGACCCTCATCTTCAGAGAGGTCTTACTCTCTTTGTTCATACTCTCCAGAGAAAGATGACACACTCTGACTGGAATGGCTCGGGAAATAGGGCTCCTGGAAGTCTTGAAAGTCTTGGTCTGTTTGTGCTGGCCCTGGGGCCCTGGGGTAATCAGAATAGGCAGAAGAAGGGCTTCTGAACTGAAGAAGGCCTTCAGATATCCCCGGTCTAATGGCAATGGATAGGAGATGCCTCATGGCAGGGGTATGTCAGCCTCTGCTGATACCTCTGGACGTAGGCCCGTAGCTGTGCAGTAGGCCTCTGCCTGTAAATGGGCTGCTCCCAATTGCCTGTTACCGACAACACTGTTGCCAGGGAAGTGGAGCAGGTTTTGCTGTTGTCTTGTGAAGTCAAGAAAACCTGCTTTCCAGCACCATTTGGTGATAGGGTCTGGGCGTTGGGGACTGCTCCCAACTGCTGTGCAACATTCTGGAGGGAAAAAACAGCATTCAAAGTGGGGTGATGTCTGGCTCCACCTTTCCCTATCTTTCTGTCCCTTCATAAGCTTCTCTAAGGCCTTATGCCTTATCTTAGAATCTTTTTCTTCAGCTCTGGAAGTCTTTCTAGAAGCTACAGCCTTTGCTTTTAACTTAGCAGCTGCACCTCTAGCTGCTGATTTTGGATCCGGAGAAACTCTGATAGGGCTTTTGGCAGTTACTGTGGAGCCCACTGGGCCCATTTGGATGTGACTCCAGCCAGCTCTATCCTCCTCCATGTTGCTGAGGCTAAGTGGACACAATGCCCCCTAACAGGGCCTGTCAACTAACTGCCCAGTGTTAGGGCAATTGTTGCCTGCGTTCTTCTGAGCCACTCTGGCTAAGCCCTGGGCTGTTCGCTAAGAGGACCTACACTCGCCTCCATCATGACTCACCACTGGATATCATACCACTCCCCGCTGTCCTTGCGTCAGCTCTGCGACCTTCGGCGGTTCAAGGCGCCACTCCAACCAGCAGAAAACGCTTCCAGATTCTTTTACCACCTCCACAGCCTTTGGCGGCCTGGAGCCGAAGCTCCTCATGCCAGAAAATCAATTGATGAAGGTGCTGCTGCAGCGGCCTTCAGCAGCTTCAGTCAAAGATTCCACGCCAGGATAGCCATTTACGTTATGCTGAAGCCTTGGCCTTCAATGCCTGGGGGCCAAAACCTCCTACGTTGGGAACGACAACAGTAATGGAGTCAAAGCCCATCACACCAGCTTCAGGCCTGGCTTGCCTGGGAGCCTGCCTGCTGAAAAATCAATGAATCACAATCTGGTGATAACTGTTAACTTTCAAATATGCAGAGAAAAGTAGACACATTTTGTCCAAGCGAGGGACTTAGTCGAAAGCTGGGGAAGGCTAGCAATAGAGGTGGGTCTACACAGCTTTGACAGACTCAGTCCTATCAGCTTGGAGAAGGAGTTAACCCTTGCCTGGACTCTCGCAGCAGCACTGTGAAGAATATCTAATGTTGTTTCCTTTAAGGATTCTTGCTATGATACTGTACATACAGATATTTTGATGGGTTATATGTGTAAACTTAAAAGGCAGGTTGATGGAGTAAGCATAGGATGCTGATAAAATGAAGAGGTAATGTATATTACTGGGCTTCAGTTTATATACAAGTGTTTAATCATATTGCAATGTTGAATGAAAATGCAAATGATTGACTTTCTCAGCTTGAGGGCATTCTGTGCATGTTCCTGTGTCTCTCTGAAGCTATTCAAGATGCCTTTAGACATCAATCTTAATATTCAAAGACACCTTGAATCAACAGAATCTAATGGCATGTGGTGTATATGTGCACGCAAGCAAATTCAGTAAATTAACTACAGTATGTCTCTTTCCCCCCAAAAAAAGGTTTATGCTGGATTGACTGTCCATTGCAAATTGTCCTTGCTTAACAACTTCAATTAGGAGTGGCAGCCCCAACCAAGACTGGCTAAGAAGAAAACCATGTCACCACGATGGGCTTACAATCTTACTCCCCCTTCAGTTAAGCATAGTTGCTAAGCTAAAAAATCAACTCAGATTATGATGTTACTTCTGCCTTCTTTATTAACTCTGCTTATTAAAAGCCAGCAACCACATGACTATGGGATGTTGCAATGGGAGGATTGACTGCAAAGTTGTTGTTTTTTGACACAGCTGTAACTTCAAATGGTGGCTGCACAAGACAATCAATAAACAACAAATACCTGTATATCTTTTGGAGCTTTGGACAGAATGGTTTTCTTTTACAAAGCAAAGGCTAGCATGTTATTTGGTTATCCTTTCATATTTACTGCACTCTATGCATTTCCTTCTATCCAATTATTTCTGGTGGTTTCAGAGCATAATTTCAAATTCAAAGGGTTTTGGCCAATTTTATTATGGTACATTGAACAATCTGATGTGTTGAACAATCTCTCCATATTCTTTTACATTCCTGTGAACTCCATGAGATGTGTTTGAACTTGTCACTTTGGCCTTTTTCCTGCAAATTTCCTGTTGTTTTGGGGCTTCAAGAGTTTTAAAAAGAATCCCCTAAGCATGGATGTGTTTGAAATATAATAATTATTTTATTGTTCATTGCTTGTGGATGTTTCAGGATGCAGGGACCAGGGAAACTTTTTTGTGTTTTTCTAGCAAGGCCTTTCTCTTGGACTTCTTTTGCTAATGTTCTAATTCTGTCAGTGCCAGTTTGTGGAAAAACAAGGAAGGTATGCAAAATCGAACACAAAGAAAGTATGTACTGGGGAAAATATTCTGTGTTGCTGACTGCTGGGCAACTTACATTAAGAGGCTAACCTCAAGCATTTTTTCTTGAAATCCCATTTGTATCAACAGTCTAAGGTTCATTTTCTGCCTGTTGGACTTTCAAATGTCTTATAGGAATTCTATGAAATGTATGTAGATCAGCCTTTGCATCTTAGAAGAATGCATAGCCCAATTTCTCTTATTCCTTTCAGCTAACATTTCTCCAAGAGCAAAAGAAGGATACCAGGTTTCCAGCATAGGAAACAAATTGTTGCTTCAATATAGTTTCTCTAATAGCTAGAAACATTTTGGCTTGTTTCTCTGCAAATCAATTCTGAATGGCTGACTGCTGTTGGAGGGTAGAGGATGAAACCAAGCCTACATTATTCCAAAATGGGGTACCACAGGCTCAATTTTCTCCCATTTCTCCCTTCCAGTTAAACCCAATGGACGAAAGCAACAATCAGTTCAGGATGAGGTATCATTAATATGCAGATATCACCCAGCTACATATCTCTGCCCAGGGCTAAACAGGAGATTCAGTGTATATACAAACCAGCTATTGTTTCAGAGATTAAATAATTGTACAGTGACTCTAACTTTAGCTCTAACAATAATCCTTGAACCCTAGAGAACTTTGCAGAGCTTCACTCAATGCACAAATTATATCCTATTCTAGAACAGGATGTGCCAGTCACTAATATTTTTACCAACGTGTACTTGGATTATCACAATATCCAGAAACTTCAGCTGGCACAAAATATGACTACTTGTGTGCTCACCAGAATTGTGGAACTGTCACTTAATTTATTGCTGCAGAAACTGCACTGTTTACCAGGTTTTTCCAAGTGCAATTCAAGGTGCTAGCTAGACATTATATACATAACTCTTACATGGCTCAGAGAAGTCAAGTTGGATCCAGGTCTGCACAGTCGCCAGGCAGCTGGCAGGAGGGCCAGGAGAGAAAGAACTTTATTGTACCTGCACAACACTTACCCCTCACCTGGAGGATTTGAGGTGACAGCTAAAGGATTTGAGGTGACAGTTTGAGGACATCAAATCAGGTTACATTGGTTTGGCCCTCCACAACAGCCCTAGCTTCTCACGCGGCCCCTTGGGAAAATTAATTGCCCACCCTGACCTAGTAGCACACAATTAAAAGATTTAATTTGGTCTGGAATTTATTGTTCCTTTAAATGCAAATACCACAAAATAATTTCACCATTTAATTATCTCAACATTTCACTTACTAACATAGCATTTAATACATAATCTGCCTATCAATATACCATAAAATAATTCCAACATTTAATTATTTCTCTACCATTCATACACATAGTATCTTTTTTTGTAAATCTTTCTCTTCCCTTTTAGTAGCATTCTATGCCAAAATTTAAAGACATTTTATTTCTATTCCACAACTAGATTGTCATTATTTTTGTACTTTTAAATCTACACTTTCCAATGCATTTTTGAAGTACATAAGAGATATAATTCTGATTGTACCACTAATCATATATTCATATCACTATTTATTTTGCAGTTCTACTTTCATACTTGACTAAATTTGAAAGATGGATTCTCATCCATATCTACATCAAACTTTTTTCCCCAAATAAGACACAATCCCTAGACATATAAACTGTAAGTTAACCTCAACTCTAATACTAACCAACTGCATTTTTATAACAATTTAGCTTCTCGGGTTTTATGAATTCAGTAGAAATCTAAGACTTGTCTATACACATATTTCATTTAACTACCCTTTTTCTCCAACAATACGGCCTCCCCCAATAGGAAGTCCCAGCATGTTTTATAGGCATGAAATGAAATTAAGCCCCTCCCCCCAAATTAAGGCCTATATTAAAACATGCGAAATGGGGGGGGAATGGTGGGGGGGGCTTGCCATTAGGAAGTACTTTTGTTGCACACCCGGATATGGTGCTGCCTGCATTGACCCTGATACTAAGTGCCTCACCAACGCCGAGGTCAACATCCAAGCCGTCGCCTCCTGCCCGCCCAAAGATGCAAGGGGGGGAATTAAGTCACCCCCGAAAAGACGGCCTAGCCATTTTTTCAGGTCTCCAAAAAAAATAAGACCCGGCCTTATTATATGAGAAACACGGTATCAGTTTCACGCTATTATTTACTATATGGTCAAACCTCTTTTCTCTCTTTACACCTCCCACTTTCTCCTGGTTACTTTCTCAGCCTGAATTACTTCTGCTTTCAGAATTTCCTGGGTACAGAATTCACTGCTGAGAATTTTGGGAATTGAAAACTGCATACTTAGATGAGGCTGGAAAAACTGAAATAGCCAGCAAAATGACTGGGTTATTGATACATATAAAAACTGTAAGAATTGCAAATCTAATTGTATATTAAAATAATGTATTTTAAAATGGTAATATTGGAACAATTACAAAAGGAATATATTATATAACTGACCTTCATTGCTATTTCTCTAATTCAAAAAGTAAGAAGAAAAAAAGTGCAATCCACTATTAGTGAAAGTGTAATACATTCAAATGAAACCAAAGTGCAACTTTTTGGCACAGCTCAAAGAAAACTTATCATTCCAATTCATATAAAAAATTCATTTTTAAATGAATTATATTTCAATTGGCATTGTAATGATTTTTGTATCTTCAAGACAATAATTAGTAACCATCATAAATATTTCTTAGCTACCTTTATTGATATCAAAAGATCATTGAGCCTAGACTAATTATTAGTTATATTCCTGAAGACCTATGGAGTCCATTCAGTTTTCTTGGCAACAATATGGAAGTGTATCAATTGTCCAGTATGCAGCCCTAGAATTCCCGGTTATCCCAACCTTAATTCAAAATCAGTTGAGCACTATATTACAAATAATTCAGAAACTTCAGCTCAATACTATATGTAGCTACCATGCTTCTAGAAAGATATAAAACCAGTAATTTGCTGCATGTCAATAAACTACTATGTTTTTGTAATTTAAAAATGCTTGTAGTCCATGACTAACAACTTTTTGTTCAGTGACCATTCAGCTACAATGGCACTGAAAAAAGTGACTAATGACCATTATTTATACTTACAACCACTGCAGCATTCCCTATGGCCATGTGATCAAAATTCAGATGCTTGGCAACTGGCATGTATTTATGAAGGGTGTGATTTACCAATACTCTCTCTCTCTGTGTGTGTGTGTGTGTGTGTGTGTGTGAGAGAGAGAGAGAGAGAGAGAGAGAGAGAGAGAGAGAGAGAGAATGCTTAAAGCAATTTACAGTTAAGTAATTTGAAGAATTGCCTGCATCTAAGGGATTCTGCCTAGACCTTAAAATCAGTTTTAAAGAACCTTCTTTTAATAGTGGCTCCTTTATTCCTATAATATTTTCCCCAGACATAGAATTATTTTCCCAAGGATCTATAATAAACCCATTCTTTACAGGACTATTTTAAACTGAGCAGTAATGCTTGCTTGCTTTATTTAGCATTTTCCTAAAAGGTTTTATGCTACCAGCTAATGATTCTATTAGCTTTTGAATTTTTTATAGGTATGTTAATGTTTTTAAAATTACCAGATGTAAGTCACCTTATGAGGACTTCGTTGTCACAAATAGAACATTTTAACAAGCACATAATAGCATAATCCTATGCCTGCCTACTTGCAAGTTAGTCTTATTAATCAGAATCTCCAACACTTTTAAATAACAGTTATATTTTAAATTATGGACAAATCCTGAGAAAATAACTGTGTTTCTCATATAATAAAGTCGGGTTTTATTTTTTTTTGAGCCCCGAAAAAATGGCTAGCCCGTCTTTTCGGGGGTGACTTAATTCCCCCCCTTGCATCTTTGGGCGGGCGGGAGGCGACGGCTTGGATGTTGACCTCGGCGTTGGTGAGGCACTTAGTATCGGGGTCAATGCAGGCAGCACCATAAGTGTGCAACAAAAGTACTTCCTAACGGCAAGCCCCCCCCCACCATTCCCCCCCCCCATTTCGCATGTTTTAATATAGGCCTTAATTTGGGGGGAGGGGCTTAATTTCATTTCATGCCTATAAAACATGCTGGGACTTCCTATTGGGGGAGGCCGTATTGTTGGAGAAACAGGGTAAGTCAATCATATTGACTTCAATGACTTATTTTCCTAAGACAGTCAGGCAACACTATGTTCTTAAAAACTAAATTATACATCCTGTATCCTTGAAAAGTCATCACATTATAACATGAGAAGTTAGAATTTATTATTCCAAAGTGAAAAACTATTCTTCCAAGAAAATCAAGTCAAGCTGAACAAAATTATTCCAGTTATTATGTAAACAATTTGCATTTTATTACTATTTAGGCATATAGTATTTGTTTTAATAGCTTAGTTACATGACTCTAATGGAAGAAGAAATGTATTAATTCTTATGTTTTTCAGTGTAATCTCACTAATTCCTACTCACAATAATACTGTCACAAGCAATGTATTTTTCAAAAATACTGAGCTATTAACAGTATTGAACAATTTAGTCTTTGGGGAAAAAATCACATCAACTTTTTTTTTTCCAAAACTTTGGAAATCTTAGCCAGATGCTGTGAATAACTTGAGGGAAATAACTTTACTATCTTCTAAGCTCATAAACTACAATAAAGGTTATCCAAAAATGCTTATCAAAATAATTTCAGACAATATCAATATATTTATCTACCAATAATGTATCTGGTTAAAGCATGAATAAGAAATCTCTGACACATTTCTTGACTCCTAATTCCCATTTAATCTCAGCCAGGGCCATGCTGTTAATGTGAAAGTTTGCCTTGCCTACCTAAAACAACCAAAGGGCCATATGTTCCACACACACTAGCATTTTTTAAAAAATATTTCTTTAGAACAGGGGTCACCAAACTTGGCAACTTTAAGACATGTGGACTTCAACTCCCAGAATTCTCCTTCTGGGAGTTGAAGTGCACAAGTCTTAAAGTTGCCAAGTTTGGAGTCCTCTACTTTAGAGTATATATCAAAGACCTTGAAAACAAAGTTTCTTCATCTTCTTGCCTCATCAGCTTTCCCAAGTCTTGTGCAATATTAAAAATGGTATCCTGTAGTTAAAGTTAAGAGACAGAATTGTTTTTCTTCCTATAACTTTTACTGCTGCTGATATTATTTGCTCACTATCTCATTATCATTCATTTACTCTCTTTGCTACAGTGTCTGTACGAGAATCTAAGAATATTCTTAAATCCAAAAAAAAGCCACAGTTCATAAGTATGAAAGCCCCGAGCACAAAACTTTTTGCCATGGCCAATGTGCAAGCACTCATTTCTCAAACATTCAGGAATTCTAACTTCGCTAGGATCAACCCCACTGCCTGCTACAATGATTTGTCCCTAAAGCATTTAAAAAGTAATACCTTTTCCCCCTAGACCCCAGGAGCAACAATCCCATCGGGAAGCTATTACTTCCAAACTCAAAACCTCAACATTTTAGGTAACTCATCAAATTCCGTCAGCCAGCCCACCCACCCCCCACAAAAGAGTCACCGCCACCCCCCGAATGGCCTCCCACTTTATGCCTTTTCCCCGGCACGGGGATGCTGTCACGTTCTTGGCAATAAGAAACGGAGCCGCGGGTGTACTTGGTCGCCCCCGAGCACCCCACTATTTGATAACCCCTCCTTCCCGCCACCGCCAACACTACATAAGGCGGGGAGGGAGCGAAGATGGCACGGGAGTCCCTTTTGCTCAGCGCCGCCGCCCGGCCAAGACGAAGCAAGAAATGAACACTCGGGCGAAGGCAGGCCCTGCATGGGGGCGGGCACACAACAGCGGGCTCCCGGCCCAGAAGTGGTGCCGCCAGAGCCGGCGAGGCGAGGCAGCCCGTGGGGCCGCCGCCCTTCCATTGTCGCCCGGGTCCACGGGGAAGTAAAAGGGCAGGGCCAGGGAGGGAACAGAGCTGCCGAGGAGCGGTCTCCTCAGGCGAGAGGCGCCCGGGCGACCGTTCCCTCCCTCCACCTCTTGACTCCCGCCCGCTGGCCCGGCTCGAGTGTGTGAACAAGGGAGCGAGAGAGAGAGAGAGGGCCCGCTGCCCCCGCCCCTCACGCCTCCATCTTGGATCTCAGCCTCGGAGCCCTCCCCCTCCCTCCGCCCGCGCTAACTCTTTTACCTCAGCTGAGGCAGCACCCCGGGAATCCTACGGTGCCACGGGAGATGGGTCCAGGCGGGCCGGGGCCAAGCCGGGCCGGAACGAACAGGCGGTGGTGCTGGGGGCCGCACCTCAGTAGAGCTGCAATCCTAAACCGCCATCTGGCGGCATTTCCTACCCGCCAATGGCGCAGCCGCCGCCACCGCCAACCAAACCCAGCGCGCCTCCTGCCGACCGCGTCCAAATATTACATACCGGAGCCCCGCCCGTCACTAAAGGCGCCCAAAACAGCTTTCGCGCGAAAATAGACGCGCAAGCGCAATTCTTTTCTGTCCCCAAGCACTCACCGTACACCTTTTGTCTGCGCGCGCAACAACTCGACCTCTGGACGGAAGTGGTTTACGTGACACTTCCGTTCTTCCTGGAGTAGCTTTTTTGTTTCGCCATTTTTTGTTGTTGTTGACTTTTGGGTAAATGACGCGCGAGTGAAAGCTTTCCCTCGTAATTTTTATGCTACGTTGTCGTTCACTAGGTCAACCGCAGAGGGAGCTATAAGCTTGATGACCTCAAAAACAGAAGATAACTTTAAACGTAACTTTCAGTTCAGGAATACAAAGCGCTCATTTAAAAAGTAGTTTGCTTTTAACCCAATGATTTCGGTACAAAAATTATTAAAGAACCGTTATTATGCTAGGAACACATTCTTGGTAAAGGTAAAATTTAATGATGAAAAATATTTTTGTGCTTATAATGTATACCTTAGCTGCCTTCTGAAGGCAACTTAAAGTAAAAATACATGAAAGCCACTTCAGCATAGCCTCTCCGTGAAAAACATGTAAATAACTGGAAAACACAGCCATTGCAGTATGTAAAATCAACAAAGAGAGGAGCTATGTAATACTGTTCCAAAAATAAAAGCCCCATTTCAATTAAAATTAAGAAAACTATATAGTTTGTAGGAAGTTAGCACCCACCCCTCTCCTAGAAAAATTAAATATCCTGGGAAATATTAAAAAAGCAGAATATTTCCCCTAAAAAGAGTAGAAACTCAAAAGTGGAAACTCACCTCAGAAGTAAAAACTCACCCCCACCTTTGTTAATGGGGGGGGCATTAAGGCCTGGGCCAGAATACTTTACATAACAAAGATCTCTAAGTAAAGCTATAGCACAGTGGTCCCCAAACTTTTTTGTGCCAGGGACCAGTTTCAAGCACAAACACTTTTTCAAGGACCGGGGGCGGGAGAATCCGAGTTTGGTGGTTTGCTTGCAGACGTTTCATTACCTGACTAGGTAACATCTGATGTTGTTACCTAGTCGGGTAATAAAACGTCTGCCAGCAAACCACCAAGTTCAGGAGCGCCTCGGCCCTGCCTCCCTCAGCCCCATCCCTCAGGTGTCTCCCTCCCTCCCTCAGGTGTCTGCCTCGTTCCTCTCTCAGTCGCTCTCTCGCTGCTCCACCAGCCCAGAAAGAAACTGCTTCAAAGAAGCCTGGGGGGGTGGCTTTTCCTGTCGCCGCAGCGCCTCCGAAGCGCCCGTTTACCCCCACCCCCACCCCGCCCGCCCGCACGCGGTTCAATCCACAGTGCTCCGTTCTGCCTGCCTGCCTGCCTGCCTTCGTTTCGGAGCACCTTCGGCTGATAAAAAGAGGCGAATAGTTATTATTCTCAGCTGAAGCTACTCCGAATCAACCAGACAGGCAGGCAGGCAGAACGGGGCACTGAATTGAAGCGCGCGCGGGCGGGCGGGGTGGGGGTGACCGGGCGCTTCGGAGGCGCTGCGGCGACAGGAAAAGCCACCCCCGGCTTCTTTGAAGCAGTTTCTTCCTGGGCTGGTGGAGCAGCGAGAGAGCGACTGAGAGAGGAACGAGGCGGGAGGAAACCGAAGCCGCTGAGCCAGAGAGCAGGACAGGCTTCGGTTGCTTCCTCCCTCCCCTTCTCTCATTTGTGTCCTTGATCCCCGATCCCAGCAGCATTCACCGAAGGCGAAGAAAGCCGCCATTTTTTTTTCTTTGCGGCCCGGTACAGAGTGCTCCACGGACCGGGACCGGTCCGCGGCCCGGTGGTTGAGGACCCCTGCTATAGCAATTGCCAAAAGACTTTTCAGTGCATCATCCAGCAAGGCTCCACCAAGCCTGGAACTCAGGACAGCCTACATAGTTGCTCCTGCATGGCCCCATGGGAGTCTGACAACCAATTAGAAACAAGCTTCAATTCAAATCCCAACAAAGTTTATAAAATCTAGGCACTCTCAGCACCTCAGCACCTTCTTGACCTTCTCTTCTCACCTTGAAGCATGTGATCATCCTTCCTTTTCACTCTGAAGCTCCAGGCCATGTGGTCCTGTCCACCATTAAACCTTCCAAACAGCCTCCATGTTTCCAGTGTCTTTCCCCACTTGGAACTGAACCCAGAAGGATATTTCTTCCAACAAGTTGTAAAAGTTTAATTTGAATGAGATCAAATATAAAATTATTTTTTAAAAAACCCATCAACAGGGACTTCTGAAACATTCCTTTTTTCATTTTTAATACTGCCAAAAGGCTGAATAACTTTAAAAATGGAACACACTATGTAGCTGTATTTTGATGCATCAGAGTCAATATTTTTAAAGTGCCTTAAGAAATGTCAGGATCCAAGCCAAGATACTGTATATCATGTCCCCAGTGCATGTTATATCCTGAATCTAGTAAAAAATAGACTTAATATTTTGAACTGATTCTGTATTTGAAGAAATGTCTGGTGATAACTGTAATTTAAAAGTTTTCAGAGAACAAGCTCAATAAAAGCAATTTAAATTACAACGTATTAAATTATGTTGAAAGGTGTCAAAATGCCTTTCTTTCGAGGATTCGATTTTCCCGCTGGGAGAGCTCCGGCGCAAGGATGCGGATAACTGTTTGAAAGCTGGATCTTTTTATTTTTTCAGGAAGGCGGAGAACAGCAAGAAGTCTGCATTCCTGGGCTAGCTAGCTTCTTATGGTAAGTCCCTGGTTTTCTATACCCTTTTCTCCCTTTATAAGTTGATTTTGTGTGAGTGTTTGTATTTGTACCTAATGTTTCAAATCCTGTTTGAGTTTGTCTTTATTTCCGCCGGAGGGCAAACTCTGCGGGGTGGCCAGATTGTGTTATTGGTTTTCTGTAATCTCTTTTATCTTTAAGATAGTTTTTCATGTTTGTTCAATGGTAATCTCCTGTCTGTCCCTTTTGTAATTTATATTTTGTGTCTTTTGTCTGTTTATTTTGCTTATTTGGTATGTCCTATGTTTGTAAGGGTTTTCTAAACTATCTTTTGTTTCCTTTTCCTATTTGTCTAGTTTTCTTAATTACTTAGGCTTTTGTCTATTGGGATTCTTTAATGCTTTTTATTTGATTCCTTTTCCTATGTAAGTTTGTTTTCTGGCTTACCTGATGTTCCCCTTGCGCTTTTCCTGTTTTTGTGACATTACTGTCTTCGTGAAGTTCCCTTTCCACAATTATAATGTATATTGTTAAATTTAGTGTAGATATAAAGTGCCTGGAAAACCTTTAAGAAACGGGGAGGGGCAATTTTAGGGATGAAACTTTAGAAAAGGTAGTGAATGTTATCACTATCCATAATAATCAGGTCATACATTTATTGGTGTCTAGAAGCCTCTTAGGAACATTTTGCAAAAAATGAAAAATGGACTTATATGATGTTGATGATTAGATAGATTATAGAAAAAGTAATATAACTTTAGAGAAGTTGAAATATAAATTTAATATAAATGTGATAAATGTGTACATAACTGCTATGAAAAATATCAAAAGCCATTTATATCTTCTATTTTTCTTCATCATTTTTTCTCTTCTTGCATTTTGCCTTCTCTTTTTTCTTTTTTCTTTCTTACTTTACATTAGTTTGTTTTAGTTTTTATATTCTTCAAAAGTTTTAATAAAAATTATATACATGTTGATAACATTTGAAGCAGATCAATGATGATTTTAACAATCAACTCCAGAGCTATCTTTATCATTAGGCAAAGTAAAATAGTTTATTACACCTAAGTGTTTTTCTTGAGATAAAGAGAAGTATTTGCAAGGAGTTTTGCTTTAGAGTCAAAATTATATGGCAAACAACACTTGGAAAACAACACATTAGTAGCAAAACCACTTAGACTATGACTGGGTATCTGGATTCATTGTTTTATTGACTGTTTGTTGATTCTAACTGAGCACATAATTTTTTTCCATGATGATCTGTCCTTAACTCACTCCTTCAGGTCTTCCAATTGTATACTCATTGCCACTGTAACTCAGGCTATCCACCTTTGCTGGTCCTCCTAACATCCAAGGTGTGCCATTTTTTTCTCTAGAGTATGGGTAGGCTCAGGACAGAAATTAGGCAAAATCAACTCCTGTGAATGATGGAATAAAGAGTTCACCTTGGGCAGGAAGGTAGGGTCTAACCACAGAACCACCCTGTCTGCATGGAATATGCACAGATCCTTCCTGATGGATAAGACTGCCAACTCCGAAATACACCTGGCCGAGGTAATGGCCACCAAGAATGTCACCTTGCACATGAGAAGGCGAAGGCAGACTTTACGTAAGGGTTCAAATGGGGGAGAAGTCAGTGCCTGCAGGACCTTAGGCAAATCCCAGGTGGGGTAGCGGTGAGCCACCGGTGGCCTCAAATTTGTGGCTCCCCTAAGGAAGGCTTTCACCCTAGGGTGTTGGGCCAGAATAGTAGAGCCCTTGACCGAAATCACCAAGGCCAAGGCAGCCACCTGTCTCTTCAAGGTATTGGGGGCGAGACCTTTATCCAACCCGTCCAGTAGGAACTCTAATACCTTTGCAACAGAAACCCCAGTGGGTTCCAGTTGGTGACAAGCGCAGCAACTGCAGAAAATCTTCCACGTTGCATTATATATCCTGATCGTGGAAGGTCTTCTGGCCGCCTGAATGACCATCTGAATGACCTTTGTGGAAAACTTCTCCCATTTCAGGATCCCCCGCTCAAGCGCCAAACGGTCAACCGAAACCAGGCTAGATCTGGGTGCTCGATCGGGCCCTGGCTGAGGGAGATCTTGTGCAGGGAAATTCTCCAGGATCTGGTGACTGACAGGCCCACCAAGTCGGCGAACCAAGGACGCCTGGGCCAGTAAGGGGCTACCAACAGAACTTCCGCCCTTTAAAAAAAAAAAAAATATTAGTTTTTAAAGGCAAACAAAACATAGAACATAAGAACATAAAACCTCTTTTCTGAAAGCTACTTGTAAGTTTTAACAAGGCAAATAAAACATTGTTTTATACAGCATAATTCTAAATTATCACATTTCCATAGAAACACATGCATATCTTTTTCCAATTTCTCGTTATTTCTCCCTTTGCTTTTATTCAATTATATTTCTTTTCTATATTTGTCTATTTTATATGTTTTTATTCATTATACTTATATTTTCATCTGCCTTGGGTTTTTTTTGAACAAATTTTATTAATTTTTTAAAAAACAATACACAAACAAAACATAGGATGTAGTAACATAAAATATCTTTTCTAAAAAAACACATAGAACATCTTATTTAAAAACAAAATAATTCCAAATTATCACATTTCTATACAAACACAATTTAATATATATATTTATCTTATCTGTTCAACTTCATATCCTTTTCCAACTTCTCTTTACTACTCCCTTTTCTTCTGTTTAATTGTATTTCTTTTGCCTTGAATTATATATATTCATTATATATAGTTTCACTAGTTCTTTTCCAACATCCTTTCAAACATAAACAAGCATTACACAAAACATAAATACATAAAACTTCTTTTTGGAAAGCGGCTTACCCCGGGTTAGATCTTTTTGTACAGACATAAATCAAATTCATGCTCACATAATATACTATTTCATATCTTATTTAACATTCTATATTTTCTATATATTTTCTCTCTCCTGTTCACTCTTTTAATTCTATTTTATTTATTTCATCTCAATTTAAATAATTATACTTGCATCTTTTGTCCGTTCTCTTTCAATCATCTATTTTTCCTTTCTTTCTAATACAATATTTCTCCTGTAACCACTGGTTGAAGTATGACAACTTTTTATCTTTCCCCTAAATTTTACACTTAAAATAATACATACTTTCCATACTGATTCTGCTTCGTACATTCTAAGTACTACATTTCAAAATAATAAAACAAGCAAATAATATTAAATTTAATGAGTAATAATAAAACAAAAAAAAAGGAATATTGAGTTTATAATATAATAAGAACAATATTTCATAGTAAATTAAACTCTATTATTAAATCTTAAACGTCTTCATAGCTTCCCTTTAATGCATTATTAATTCATGTAATATTTTAATTTTCTAACTCAATTTCAAATACTAATATCTACCATACAATCTTATGTACTTTTGCAGAATCATTTTTATAAAATTATATCTTACCCCTTATCTCTGAAAAAAAACCCTGTTTTTTAACATCTTGTTTAAAACTTTTGTGACTTCTCTTTTCCTTTTCCCTTCCTTTCTTATCAATTCTAGCTTTTTGACCCCCGCCCCATCTCTCAAGTTTCACTCTCTTAATCTTCCCTCTCTGTTGTATTTCTCTGTTTTGTTGCTTTCTGACATCATATCGATTTTTCATCTTATTTTTCTTTTTCTTGGTTGCTTTTTTAAGTCTTTCTTCTTCATCATCCCAGCCTTCCTGTCGTTGTATTTCTTGATAAGTAGAAATCGCCATTTCTAAAAAGTGGAAAATAGATCCAGAAGAGCCCATGCCTTCCTGTTCCTCTTCTTTCAATTTTTGAAATTCCATTTGTAATTCTTCAAAACATAATGCCATTTTTTTCCTTTTTTAAAAAACAACCCAAATGTCTTTAATCTTTCAAGAAATAGTTCACAAAAATCCCAAAGTCACAAAGCAAACCAAATCAAAGCAAACAGTTTCATTTAGCACTTTCTTCTTTCTATATTTTCTCTTCCTAGGGTAGAATTCAAATACACAGTTCCAAAGTAGTCTTCTAGAAGTCGTAATACCTTTTATTTCTGATCTTATAAACTCAAAGCAGTCTCCTTCAGTACAATCTTAAAATAAGTCTTTACCTCTTCCCTTCCACTTATAGCAAATAAAAAGAATTTTAAGTTTTTAATTCCAATGTCCAGAAATCCTTTATCCCCTTGGCTTTAAATTTCAAGTTTACCTTCTATGCCCAAGCAGGTTTTCCAGATTTCCATCTGCTGTATCTGTGGGAAGGGAGAGTGAAAGAAAGTAACTTTCCCTTTCAGCTTTCTTCCGCCGCGGTGGTTGGCGTGTATGGGCACATGGAAGTAGGCCTCCGTCAAGTCTACCGAGGCCAAAAAATCTCCCTCCCACAGTCCCTCTAGAATGAAGTGGAGGGAGTGCATCTTGAACCTCCAGTAGATTAGATGTCTGTTGAGCCCTTTCAGGTTGAGGATTGCTCGCCACCCCCACGAGGCCTTTGGAATCACAAACAACATTGAATAGAAACCCTGTCTCCTGGTCCACCGGAACCGGCTGGATGGCCCAAATGTCCAGCAGATGGTGGATCGCTGGTTCCATGAGGTCCCTCTTTGAGGGGTCCCTGGAGACGGGGCAGCACACAAAGGCTCTTGAGGGGGAGGAGAGAAACTCTAGAGAAAGACCTGACCGTAAGGTTGACAGGATCCAAACGTTCATCGTGGTCTGTTCCCACCTCTGCCAGAACAGTCCCAGATGGCCCCCTATGGGGGATGAGGCTCGGGTGTCACTTGTTGCGCCTGAAGGGTCTGTTGGAACCCCTAAAAAAACCTTCTGCCCTCTTGCCTCTGATGCCCTCTGGCAGCAAAGGCCTGTCTATCTGCCTGAGAGGATGATCTCTGGAAAAAGGGCCTACTTTGATGGGGAAAGCCTACCCCAGCTTCCCTGTTTAAAGGAGGGCTTCCTGTAGTAGGGATGAGACCTGTAATCAAAGTGCCTCCCCTGGGAGGGCAGGATCTTTCGCTTGTCCCTGGTTTCTGTCAAAAAGGGATCCAGGGCTTCCCCAAAAAGCCTCTCTCCCTTAAAGGGAGCCGACACCAGCTTCCATTTGGTTCTGATGTCCATCTGCCAATTTCTTAGCCAGAGAAGCCTGCGTGCTGTTATGGAAGAGGCCATGGCTCTGGAAGAAAATTTGGCTGACGTGAGGATGGCATCAGCAGTCAATTGAGCCGCAGCTATAATCTTATTCAGGTCCTGATGCACCCTGAGATCCTCAGGTGGGATTCTGTTCTGTAGCTGCCTCATCCACTGCAAAGAGGCCCGAGTAAAAAAAGATGCGGTCATCGATGCTCTGATGGCCCAGGAGTCGGCTTGATCAGCTCTCCGAGCGCCATCTCCCCCTTCCGGTCCACTGTCTTTAAAACGTCCTCCGCATTAGGTGGGATGACAGATGAGGAAGCTAGGGCTACCACTGGGCCATCTACCTTTGGCACTTCCATAATGTCCAAACGGTCTTTGTCCACATTAAATAAGGTAGTCTCAGACCCACTGGGGCGAGTGTACATCCCAGGGGACTCCCACTGCTTTTGATCAGGTTCAGAAACATATGGGGCACAGGTACAGCATCCACCACAGATGCTTTCTCAGTGAACAGGAAATCCTCCTGATCCTCTCCCTCAGTGGGAAGGTCCTGAGTGACTGTGTCCTTTTTGAGATGAGCCGTGGTCTTGGCCTTAACCAGCAGAGTCTTGAAAAGAGCCAGCTGGAAAAAGCCCTTAAAGGAGGGGGGACCTGCTACCTCCAACTCCTCATCCGAAAAATCCCTTTCTGGAAGGAGGTCCCTCTTGGAGCCATAAATTTGGCTGCTTTCTGAAGGGGAGGCCAAGCGCTCTCTGAAGTGGACCGGCTGTTCTGCAGAAGCCTGCCCCTGCCCCTGCAGGACTCCTCTGCTAGTTTCCAAATAAGACAGCTGGCGCAGCTGGTTGATCTCTGCCTGCGATTCCTGTCTGAGAGATCCAGGCTCTCATGAAGGATGGCATTTCTTGCATCTGGGTCTCCTCCGATTGTAAGCCAGCTGCTGTAGGTGTAAAGGTGGCTGCAGGCACAGGTCTGGCTCCACTTGGTCTGCAGGTGTCGCCATCAAGATCCCCTGAGGCGGCTCAGAAAAATTGTGAGAGGTCTCAGCCCTGATTTGGAGGTTACCCTGCAAATCATGGGTACTTGAGCCCACAGGAGACCAGGCAGTCATATTCAGTTGGTCTGGCTGCCTGTCATCTTGAAGAAGCAAAGTTTGAGGGGTGGCTCTGTATTCAGCCATCCTGGAATCTCTCTCTGCCCTGTCAAACTGTTTGCCTATGGCTTTTTCTCTATGGGAGGGCGGAGCTGACATCACGACGATACGGCATGCAATCTCGGAGGTCTGAGATTGCAGCCGATATCCTTGCCTCTGGACGGTCCCAACGGACCTAAAACGTCCCGAAGAGACGGTGATAGTGAAGGGCGCATCCTGCTGATCCCAGAGATACCACAAAGTCCCTGGTTGATCCAGGAGAAGCCCTTCTTGCCAGTGGCAGAGAGACAGGCATTAAAGCTGCTGAAGTTGGGACAGCTCCGGAACGGAAGAGACTGGAAAGAGAAAGTGTGTCGGCTTGGTGAGAACTTTTTTTTATCATTATTCTAAGACTTAAAGGGACACCCTAAGGAAAAGAAAAAATCTGTAAAAGTTTTGACAGAACTGAATAAGCAGCGGTTTTTAAACTGAAACGTCAAAGTAAGGCTTGGCTTTTTATTTTTATTTATTTTTATTACTAGACTTCTATCGCGATTTAGCATTTGCTAACTGGACTGGCTTCTTTCTTATTTACATCTATTTTTTCTTCTCTTTTTTGATTTTGCAACATTTTAGGTTAGAGGCTCCCTTTAGTTACTTTTCTTTTTATATATATATATTTTCTCTTTTTTTTTAACTTCTATTACGTTTTGCCTGGGAAAGGAGGGGGAAAGTGAGAGTAAAGAAACTTTGTAACACTGTCAACTAGAGGTTTGAAAATATGAGACTCCCTTTCAAGGACATTGCAATGTGATAAGATAGAGGGAAGAGGGAAGAGCACGGGAGAGTGTTATTGCAGGTGTTCTTCTGGATTTCTATCAACAATTAAAGCTTGGTTTTGAAGTCTGGGGAGAAGAGAGTTATAATAAGAGCCTTGGATGATTAAATAAAGTGCAGTGTGTCCTTTTAATTTTTTTTAAGTTGTGCTACCCCTCCTTACCAGCTTTACTGTACTCTTTTTTTAAAAAAAAAAACAACTTTATTTTTGTAATATTTCCATTTTTGCTTTTTATTTTAAAGGGAAAGCCTGAAAAAAATTTCCTTTTTTTTCCTTTCTTCTCTGGGATTTTTTGCTTTTTCCATCCATACTTTTGGTTCATTTTTATGTTCTTATTTTTTCATTTTTGAGACCTCTTAATTGGATTAAGGTGGTGAAGAACCTGAAGAACTTTTTTTCTCTTTTTTTTTGTTCTTTTTAAAAAAATTCTTGTTTCTTCCCTTCCTTTTTACTTAACTATTGATTGGATTAAGGCTTAGAAGAACCTGAAGAAATTTTTTCTCCTTTTTATTACTATTGGGCTTTTTTCTCTCTACCATTTTTATTTTTCACCTTGGATTATAATTGGTACTTCATAATTGGATTAAGGTTCAGAAGAACCAGGAACTGACAATTCTTGATCAGCTCCCTTGGCGGCCATCTTTGAGCCTGCCAAAAATAACTGTCATTTGACAGGGGTAGAGAAAGGGAGAAAGAAGTAAAAAATAAAATAAAAAAGAAGTAAAAAATAAAAAAGAAGTAAAAAATAAAATAAAAAATATTCAAGCTGTCAGCTACAGCCACAGTAGCTGTCCACCACTTCAGGAGGCTAGTGCGACCCAAAGTGGTTAGCTCAGCCCAGCTCCACAATTCAAAAGCCAAGTCAGGGAAAAAAAGTTGAAATTACAGCAAGCCCTGACAGGTCAGAGGCTTGCAAGCCTGGCGCTGGCTGCACCGCAATTATCAGGCAGACTCAAGAGTCTCGCAGCTGCCACGGTGCTCTGGGGACTGGATGGGGGGGGGGGGTCAGGATTTAACCCCGAAGGCCCAACTTGCATCATCATGGCATTGTCATGTGACGTATTGCGACTTTTTCCCCTTCACTAATCCAGGCATTGGCGTGGCCAGCATTGAAGCATCCGGCCCGTGGGCCACAAGTTTGACAGTCCTGCTATAGAGTAACAATAGAAAAATGGATGGTTGCGCATAGACACATACCTGTAGCACCATGAACTGCAGCATGGAGTTATTCTATTATGCGACTAAGAAATCTTCAAACAGTAATGGTTTCAGATAGCTTTAACAACTATCTAGTAATTTCTGTGCCTTTATGCATATAAGCATTATTGTTAAATTGCCTTGATTGCCTCAGTTTCTGCTGAAGAAAATTATGTTGTTTATCAAGGTTAATGATTTTTTAAAAAATAACTTTAAGCAAAGTGATGTTGTTTCCAATGGGTACAACAGAATAGCATAGTGTTTAATAACAAAAGTTGGAAGAAAATTTTAACTGCTCTAAAATGTTTTTAAAATGTGAAAAAATAGTGTTAAAGTATACATTTTCAAAAGTAGACTTTATAAAAACCATTCAAAATGAAGACCAATCTTTAACTAGGACAACAATAGTGCTGTATGTCAAGAGGTCATATAGGAAAATGATGAAGCATAAAAAAGGACTTTGCAGAATCACTACAAGTGAACACATAAATTACTAAACACAAATATAACTGCTTTATTTTGTATGTTAGTGAATTTATAAGTCCCCCCCTCAACTCAATAATATGACTGGGTAGTATACAAGAAACAAGTTTTAACCAGAAAAGAACCATGTAATGTTAAAAAAACACAATAAATGTGAATATGAAATTCAGAATATAAATAGCAACCATAATAAAAACAGCTAAAATAGCTCTAGCAATAGCACTTACTTATATACTGCTTCCTAGTGCCTTTACAACCCTCTTTAAGTGGTTTACAGAGTCAGCATATTGTCCCCAATCTGGGTCCTCATTTTACCAACCTTGAATGGAAGGAAGCCTGAGTCAACCTTGAACCAATCAGGATCGAACTGCTAAACTGCAGGCAACCAGAAGTTAATATAAGCAGCCTGCACTACTGCATTCTAACCACTGCGCTGCCACAGCTCCACTTGTTGCCCTAAATGCTTGGTTGAAAAGCCAAGTGTTAATGGCTATCCTATAGGTGAGCAGAGTTGAAGGATTGTAACAGAGAACAGAGGCAGCCACTGAAAAGGCACACTTCCCATGTTCCATAAGGTGACAAGATCTAAAAGAGGGAACTTACAGGCAGATATTCTTGGGAAAAGGTGGTTCCACAAGTAATCTGATCCTATGCATTTTTAAAGGTGATAACAGCACAACCTGTTATGCAAAAACAATGTTGTATTTTTTTTATCCCACCTTTACTGTTTTAAAAATAACTCAAGATAGAGAACATACTTAATATTCTTTCCTCCTTTCTTCCACAACTCTTGTGAGGTGGGTTGGGCTAAGAGAGTGACTTGGTCAGTCACCAAGTCAGCTTTCATACCTAGACTGAGATTGGAACTCAGAATTTCCTGGTTCCTAAGCTATCACCTCAACCACACCACCAAACTGGCTCAAACATAGTCTTGTTCACACAATATGCAAAAACAATGACAAGGTTCACAGAAAAGATTTATCCTTATCCTACCAGATGATCCTACCATTTTAGCCCAGACTACTATGTTGTGCAAACCAGTCTGTGGATTTTTCTTTTCATTACGTTATAGGTGCAAAGTGGGGTGAAACAAGCAGAAAAGCGATGGGTGAGGATGTCACCCACTCACTCCATTAGTAATGGCTGCAAGAACCAGTTTAGATTTTTCCTCCTTTTATAATCCAAATACCTTGCAAAGGAGGCTGGGTTTATCCAAGATGACTGCTTCTAATGACAACCCTAGCTATTTTTCAGTAATTTATAATCACCTGCTAGACTCAAGATTAACATGTTAGCTGTTTTATGGAAATGAAACCACAATAACATCTCTTTTCAGATTTTATTGCATTTGTTCTTGATTTATTCTTTTTATCTTAAGCCACTTTGGACTCATATCAGAATTTTCAGACAAAATGCAATTTGTTTTTATTCACTTGCCTATGCACTGACATTGAAGTTATGCAGGAAGTAGACATTGTACACTGATCCAGAATTCATTCTTTTGAAGAGTGATAATCATATTAACAGAATTCATCCATGCGTCTTAATACAGATTTCAGGTAATTTGCGTAATGAACATTGTGCAGAGGGGAAGTACATACATTTAATTCATTTTATATTCATTAGCTCTCTTTATGTAATTTACGGAAACCCATCATAGACATAGTGCTGTGGTCGAATGCATTATCTTAAACCAAGTTGTTTTCGGCAATGCTTGGTTGTAAATAGTTCCTGGGATCAACACAGGAATGCAAAGATTCCTCCATGCTGAGAGGCAAGGGCACTCTGTCCATGTTCAAAGAGGTACTATCATGAACTCAAACCTTCCATCCTAATAAGCAAGAAGGTTGAATATCAGACAACCAGCCTTTTGAGGATCTTTTGCTAAACCGAATGGGAAAACGAGGCGGCCTCTCTTATTTTTCCGAATAGCGGGGCAAAGCTCAGCGGAGGCCCCGAGAGGGCGCAACCCAGGGCGGAACCCCACCCCGCTTGCTCTCTCGGCGGCCGTAGTGTTCAAGAGGACGCGAAGGGGGTGGGTGCGATGAGGTAGAGAATGGCCGCGCATGCGCAGTACCGAACCTAAGCGGCCGCGGTGATGGCTGCGCAGTGACGGTTGGATCTAACGGTTGCTATTGACATTGGAGCTGGGCGTGTGGTGGATGGCTCTTGCGCGGAGGGCGGCTAGGAGCGACAAAGCCGTTAGCTCTGCGGAAGAGGCGCAGGGAATCCGTGGTAATATGGACGCGCTGAAACTCTAGGCGGAGCAGCCTCCCCCGCCCCTACCAGAGCCGGGCCCAGGCCGTCTCCCTGAGCCGGGCTCGCGGATCCTGCCACCGCCCCCCGATGCGGGGCCTCCCCTCCGCCTGAGGCCCCCGGGGAGGGCGAGGGAGGAAGGCCGGCATGGCCGGCCGCCGGGAGTAATCCGTGGGGAGCCGCCGCTGGTAGCAAAGAAGAGCTGCGGCGGTGGCAGTGGCGGGGGCGGGGAGGGGGGGTTGAGCAGGCAAGTGGAGAAAAGCAGGCCCGGCCCTGGCTGTGACGGCGCGTCGATGCGGGGCTAGGAGCGCAGCCGCCCCTCGGCTTGCCCTGCCTGGGCGCGAAGCCGCGCTTTCTTCTCAGCCCGGAGCCGTTGGCCTCAGCGTCTGCGATGAACCCGGTGAATGCTACAGCCTTGTACATCTCCGCCAGTCGCCTGGTACTCAGCTACGGCCCCGGGGAAGATCCGCAGTGCCTGGCCGAGATCGGCAAGCTGCTGCCCTACTTCCGGCAGTCGCTCTCCTGCTGCGTGTGCGGTGAGTGAGGCGCTTTCTATTGTTCTGGGCCGCGGGCGAGCCGGCACCCTCCTTCGCCCTCCTTCCCTCCCTCCCTCCTTGTCTCCGTCAGTCCGTCCGTCTAGCTTGCTCTCGCCTCCCCTGTTACACCCACTGAAATGGGCAGGGAGCAATGCCGCCGCCTTTTCGGGCAAACCTCGTCAGCCGAGAGACGCATGCCCTCCGGTCGTCTTCCTCTGGGGAGTTTTGAAAGTTTTTGCCTTCTCTTTTTTCGGGTTTTACAAACTGCTTCGCAACTGAACTTGCTTGCCCTTTTGAGAAGATATTGTAAATGGAAACTGGTCTGGATTTTCACGATGCAATCAAACAAAACTACATACTTAGCATTTGTGTGCTAGGCAAACTCAACCCGTGTACTGTATAGTGTGTTTCGTGTTAATTTCTAAAAATAGGTTAATGGAATAAATTGTAATTAACTTACCTATGGATATATATGCGTGGATACATCCATTACTTACAAACCAAGCAAGATTCTAGCAACAATTTAAAAATGTACAACTGAAATACTATTATTTAAATCCTTCGGTATGGTTGATTTCTGAAATCATTCGGATAGGTAACCTTTCCATAAACCTTCAAAATTGGGCTCTTTTTTGCTGTTCTACAAGACAACTTATGTTCATGCACTCTTTGATGTAGCCTTCCTTGCATTTGTAATATCTTAAAATCTTAAGTTCATATCTTTACTTAATTACAAATAAATGTTGTATGTGAGTTCTATGTATTATGTCAAGTAGAACAACAGATTGGAACAGTAATGTTCAGAAAATTATTTTAAATTTGTAAGACAATCTGCACTGAGTTTTAAGGGGCAGTTATCTGATTTCAAAGAGAATGATATAAATGGGTGAATCACAGTTTAAACCCCTTGGAACTTAATTTTATTTATTGAAAAGTGTTTAATATTGTACGCTTATATTTTGGCTTTTTTCTGTATACTGCCCAGATTAACTTTGAGTTAGACATTTCTATATAAATTCATTAAATAAATATGGTGATTTGAAATTACAGTATGAGGTTTTGTTCATAGTAGAAGTTTTAATTTATTTAAAATGCAGATTATTTGCACCATCACTAAAACTATTGTGTAAACTTAATAATTTCAAGTTTGTTCTGTCGGTATCGCAACTTTATGAAGAGTCTGTGATAGTATCAGTGCCACTGTGTCTTTTTCCTCCATATAATTACTTTTTTGTCTTTATTGCTTCTAAGCCACCGGTGTGAAATTCGCTGTGTCATGTGACATTTTGCGATGTTTCCCCCCCTTCACAGATCTGGGGTGGAGGTGGCCTGTACGTGATTCATCCAGCCCGCGGGCCACCAGATTGACAGCCATATTCTAAGCCAAGTGTACACAGTAACACTTCATAAATTTTGTGAGATAGGTGTGAATCCACACCGTCTCCCCCAACCCATATTAGGTGTCACAAGGTTTTGTGCCATTTTTTAGCATAATTCAAGAATTAAAACATTATGGCCAATCATATCTGTATATGAGAACCAGTTTGGCATGTTGATTAAAATCTGGGAGACAGCTCTAGTGCTTCCTTAAGCACAAGTTCATCTGGATGGCTTTGGGTCAGTCTTTCTGTCTGAGTCCTAGAAGGAAAGCAGTGGCAAACCATTTCCAAAAATGTTTCCAAGAGAACTGCAGGGACTTTTCCAACATGTCGCTAGGAATTAAGACTAACTTGAAGGCATTTCTGTATTTCCTTTATTTATTGCTTTAAGCTGCTTGGACTCCCCATGATTGGGCTGTAAACAAATCTTAGTTATAATAATATAAAATTGTATACATGTTACTTTTAAGGAATTTTATATAAGTGAATAGAATAATATTTGGACATAATACATAGTGTAAAAAACAATAAGGGTCACCCCATTATATTGATGCACTCTGCTTATTTTAGTAATTAGATAGCAAAAGAAAAAACAACCACAGACATTTATAATATTGAGACTGTTATAAAGATTGTAGTCATCTGCTGAATCAGCTTGCAGAATGTAAATATTAAATTCTACTGAACAGTGAAAAGTTGTAACATTTTCGTATTTCATGTGATAATGTGTTATTTTGTGTCATAGCTGTTGCATTTTAAAATTGGCAATACTTGAATTAATTATTGAAGTAAAATACAAAATAGCTTGTTTTCAGGTTGAATTCAAAGTCCTAGTAATGACTTCTAAAGCTCTGAAGGCCAGATGCATCACGTGCTGGCCATACCCATGCCTGGTTTAGCAAAGGGGGGCAATGTTACGATACGTCATGTGATGACGCCGTGACGATGCGAGTTTGACACCCCTGCTCTACACTGTAAGAGGACAGATTATTTGAAAGATCACCTCTCCTCTCTTACAACTACTTATCTCATCAAGGCTGGAAGAAGAGCCTTTACTACTGCAGCACTTATTGCTTGAAACATCATTCCCCTCCCCCACGGGTTATACAGGTAGTCCTCAACTTACAACCATTCATTTAATTATCATTCGATGTTACAATGGCATTTAAAAAATGATTTATGACTTTTTCACATTTGCAAGCATTGCAACACCCCCATGATCATAAAATCAAGATTCAGATGCTTGGCAACTGACTCATATTTATGATGGTTGCAGTGTTCTGGGGTCATGTGATCACATTTGGCGACCTTCTGACAATCAAAGTCAATGGGGAAGCCAGGTTCACTTAACTATGTTACGAACTTAATGGCAGGGATTCACTTAACAACTATGGTTGTAAAATGGGACAGAACATAGTTCTTGCTTAACAAAATAAATTTTGGGCTCAATTGTCATAAGTCGAGGACTACCTATAGTGGCCCTGAGTCTGCTGGCCTTTCAGAAGGTTCTCAAAACATACTTCATCATACTGACTGGAGATCAAGTGGTGATGGAATGGAGCCTGTTTGCTGGTTGTATTGTCAATCATATGGCTTGTACTCTTACAAATTAAATTTTGTTTGGTTTTTAGTGGTTTTTATCTGGGTTGTTTATTTCTAACTATATTCTGTTTTTAAGTGTATGAATCACATATTTGAGATGGTCAATTATGTAAACTGAATGAATGGGTGCATAAGTAATGTAAGTTTACATTGTTTTTTATATATTGGATTTTCCATTTTTATCACCTTTTTGAATTCTTGTTTTTAAAAGAATTGTCCCTTATGCTGAAAGGGACAATTTAACTTTTATTTTGGTTAAAAAAGAAAAACTTGCACCTGAGAGTCACAGCCAGGTATTTATTACTATAGAAGTACCTCATAGTAGTTTGGCATCTCTGGTAGGGAACCTTAATTTTGCTTAGTCCTGATTTTTCCAATCTCGTAATAGAATAACATAAGATTCCGCTTTAAAACCAGTTATAAATGAATTAAACCATCAATTTTAACAGATCTATAGTAAGCAGATTTCTAATATGGTGGATAAAATTTCCATTTGGGCATTACCTCAAAATAAAAACATTTGTTGTATATGAAATAATTCAGATGATTTGTATAAACTGTCTTCAGTCATTTGCATTAGTTTTATTATTTGTATAATTGATCCAAATACTTACATTTTGGACTGAATTAATATTTACTTACAAATATTCATTAAGCTGAGGTTTACTGTATAAAATAAATAAATGTTCATTTGCTTTTCTTTCTTTTCACTACCCATAATTGTTTTTGAGGTTGGTTTGTGGATCAACATATTCTACAAACCTGGACAGTTTAAGAAACTGATTATACAAAATTTTAGCTCATTTTTTAAAACACAGTCCATATACCACTTTAGCTGTAGCAGGTGTCTCTATTCATAGAATGTCCTTGAACCTTAAACAGATGTGAGAATAAAATGGCAAGAAGTCTTGTATTGTAAATGTAGTTTTTAGGTTAGCAAGCTAACCAAAATCCTAATGTACTTTTTTTCATAGTTCCTGATAGAAAAAAGATTTTAGAAAGCAGCACCTTTCGTTCTAGAGCCAAACTCTTAGTGTCTTCTTGGAACAATCTTTATTTGCATATAATTGCTTGCTTGCATATTAGCCCCTATAAGCTTCAATTTGAGGTTATGAATTTTCTGACCAATACTGCAAGGTATTCAGCCTGATCTACAACCCATAAAGTCAGTAGAATTCAATGCTTTGGTTGAATTATGTGCACTGATGGTTAGAGTCTTCTGTTTTATGATTCCTGGAAAAAAAGTTAAGATGTAAAAACTGTTAACACATACTACTTTTACAAAAATAACCTCAATGTATTTTTTTATTTCTGTAAGTATAACTGCTTTAGCTCAGTTTAGATCTTGAATTTTATATTCTTGACAAGCTGAGGAATTCCTAGGGAGTTAATTGTATTGAACACAGTAGCATTTCGTTTCATGAGTAGGATTGTGTTGGTGTTAATGACCCAAAACATTGTTATTTCTTCAGCTCAGATTCATACTCACATTCAGTCTGTCTGTGTTGCTTAATATCTCCTTACTTCTGCACTCTTCTTCTTCTCCATTTTTTTCTGCTGCTCCCAACAATTGTGGGCAGATTTCTTAATAAAAAGAAGAGAAAAATATAAAGTAAATATTGCTTAAATTCATGCATTAGCAAATATTCTTGATACTTTTAAATGATACTTGACTACCTTAGAATCTATATAAATTGTTTTAGTAGTCTAAATTGTTTTAGTAGGAAAAGTGTTTTACAAATACGTGTTCATTTTTTTAATTCAGGGAGAAGGAAAAGGGTGTGCCTCCTTTTTTTAAATAGTGAGATTGTTTAGATTATAATATTTTAATATTGTAGGATTTCCCCCCCAAAATTTTGTAGTTGTTGATAAAATTTTATAACCCTAAAAGAGGCTTTACTGTGGCACCACCATTCTTCCTATTCTTTTGACCTATCACCTGATAGTAAACAAAGAAGGTGTAAGCCATATATCGTGTTTACCCGAAAATAAGAGCCAGTCATTTTCTTTTACGGTTGAAAATAAGCACTTGAGCTTATTTTCGGGTTGGTCTTTTACTTTTCTGACATGGAGGAGGCAGCCCACATGGTCACCTCATGGTGGCTTGGCCCGTTAATGATGACCCATGGATCAGCTGGGACAGCAAGGGCCAGGAACTGCCTCATTTTGTCTCTCTGGCACCTGGAGATGTTTCTGGCACATTCTTGCCAGCCTCAGCCTGCCCACAGCGCCAGGCAACTTTGTAGCCGAGGGCCCATCACCTCTGCAGCACACCTTGTGACTCAAGTAGGTGGTGACCACAGTTTGTGCTCTGCCAGTGGAGCTCGGGTCTTGCTCAGGCTGCTGCCATGATGAGGCAGAAGGCTGTGTGGTGTGTCAGAATTGGCTCCCCCTCACCTCTGCCTGCTGGATTTGCTGCGTCTGCTGATCTCGTGGGGCCTCATCATCCTGGCTGCACTGCTCTCAGCAGCCCTACTGAGTTGATCCTGCCTAGTATGGGGCAACTCGGCCAAGATCTCCGGAGCACCTCCCCTGCCACCAGCCTGCCAGGACCCCCTTTGCCAGCGGTCGTACTGCCTTATGGGTATTCTGTGGTGACCCTGTAGTGGGAGGGAGAGGGAGATTGCCCCTTTTTCCTTTGCACCCCAAAATCCCATCTTTCATGGCTGCTGAGCCCTCAGCCTGCACCTCTTGCTGGAGCAAGAGGTGCAACTCAATGTTACCCGCGAAGGCCTCTCAGTGCAATGCTCTGCTGCAGCTTCAGAGCAAAGCCTTACCTGTGCAGGATTGCAACACTGAAGGCTTCGAATGGAGCCTTTTTGAGATGTGCATCTATGCTGGGCTCAAGGAAAGGATGACTGGTAGAAAAATCCCCCCCCCCCTCCAATTTTCCTGCTGATCATCCTTTCCTCAAGCACTACACAGATGCACATTCCAGGATTGCAAGGCTGAAGGTTTGGATGGAGTCTTTTTGGGATGTGTGTCAGTGCTGGACTCAAGGAAAGGACAACCGGCAGGAAGTCCCCCTTATTTTCCTGCCGATTGTAGTTTCTTTGAACCAGCACAGATGCAAATCCCCAAAAGCCTCTATCCAAAGCCTTCAGCCTTTCAATCTGTGGCAAGCTGAAGCTGCGGCAGAGCATTGCATTGGGAGGCCTCCACAGGTAACATTGTGTTCCGCATCTTGATCCAGTGAGAGGGGTGCTGGCTGGGCATTCGGTGGCCAGGGAAGATGGGATTTTGGGGTACAAAGGAGGAAGGGTCAATCTCCATCCTGCTGCAGGCCGCCACAGAGCTCACAGAGGGCAGGCTGGAGGCAGGGGGTTGCTCCAGAGATCTGGGTTGAGTGCTGAGAGCACCGCAGCCAGGAGGGCAATGAGTTCCTGCGAGGCCAGCAGGTGCAGCAGGCCCAGCAGCCAGACAGAAGTGGGAGGAGCTGATTCTGACACACTGCATGGCCTTCTGCTTGATCATAGCAGCAGCTTGAGGAACACCTGAGATCCAGGCTGGTGGAGCATAAACTGTGGTCACCATCTGCTCCAGCGCCACAAGATGAGCTGCAGAAGAGAGGGGCCCTCGGCTGCAAGATTGCCTGGTACCACGGGCAGGGCTGGGGCTGGCAAGAGTGCTCCGGAAACACTTTCAGGCAATTAGAGAGACAGCATGAGAGGCAGTTCCTGGCCCTTGCGATCTCAGATGATCCGCGGGCTGCAATTAAAGGTCTGAGCGAACATGAGACAGGGGAAATGAAGGCCTGCCTCCTGTGTTGGCCATGCCCACCCCTACACTAGTTTGGGGCAGGGCTTATATTAGACTAACCCCCAAAATCAGGCTAGGACTTATTTTCATGGTAGGATGTATTTTTGGGGTAACGGTAGTATCATTATGGTTTAATGTCTTGTATATATTATTCCTGCTACTGATTTTACCTCGAAGGTTCTGCTATTTTTGTTTGGTTTTATATATTATATGTTTATTCTATCAAATGTCCAAAGAATTGTGGCTAATGAGAATATGGATATACATGTTCATCTTCCTTGTTCATTTCTTGGCAATGCTTATACAACTGAATAAAGTGTTGTAATACTGTTGATTCTGACCAATACAGGGTTTACACTAAAGCCCGCACTTTGATTTGGATTAGTGGTTACTGTGACTTATATGTGTGTTGTCATTTCTTGTTTTTTATGGGTTTTATACTGACTTTTTAGTTATTAGTAGCTGAGAATTCTGAATTTGAGATGTGCAGTCTTTGAATTGAAATAAATCAACAAGCATATTTTGTTGGAGCAGAATCTGTGGGGGAAAAGACCAGTACTGACTACATGGGCTACTAACGACTGTGTGCACATACCTTACTGAGTCCAGGTTGGTCATGCCACTCTAGTTTATTTTGAGGAAGAAAAACTGCCATTCTACTTGTATTGCTGCAGCTCAGCTTTGTAAAGGATCAAAGGAAGAAGCTGGTATTGCTAGTGGGAATTTTTTATACTAACTTGTGAATATGCAACACGGATTTAGTTGACTCTTATTGTTGAGAGAAGTAGTTGTTCAATCTAATGTTCTTTATAGGATTGTGAAGGAAAATGAGAGCAAGGGGAGCTACACAGGTAGCCCTCGAATTACAGTTGTAAGGATTAGCTAGGATAAGGATTAGATGAGAATCATGATAAATGGAGTCATGCGACTGGTTTTGCAGCATTTTTTGCAGCAGTCATAAAGCCAACCTATTTACAATAGGTGGTTTTTGCCAGAAATTGGAAATAAACACTGACTTTTGGTGAAAAATCTAAACCAGTCCTGTGCCCACAGGATGCTGCAAACAACCATAAATGTAGTCTAGTTGCCAAGTGCCAAAATGCAATTGTGTGACTGGGGGGCAGACATCGGAACTTAAAATCCAGGTCATTTTGGGGTACATTTCAAACAGTCATGAAACCAGTTGACATTGGTATGCTTCTCTAAACTCATATATTTTCATGAGTTTTTATAATATATACTCAATTTTTAATAACACTTTACACTGAACAAAATCTAAAAAGAGGTGCTGTTACACTGCAAGTTATCAAATCAAAAAGCTCATTAAGATACTAATCCTCCAAGATGCATGGAAATTTGGATGCAGCTGGCGCTTAACCTTTATGAACTCAAGAATGACATTTGTGAAATTTGAGTTGTGAATTTGAGTTGTAAAACAGCAATGTTATTAATCAAAATTCAAATTTGTATAGCTGTCCATCTAAAGCAACTCTGGGCGTTGTACAACTATTAAATAAACAACAGATCTTAAATAATAAAAATAAAAATCTATGTTAAAAATAAACATTATAAAAACAAATATAAAAACAAAAATCCTGGGCAGAGAAACAATAAGAATGGCCACCTCAACAATCCAGCCATCTAAACATGTCCCCAATTTTCGGGGCGCCCCAGGCCTGATAATATAACAAGGTCTTGAGGGACTTCTGAAACTTCAAAAGGGATAAAGCTAATCTGATTTCAGCGGGAAGCAATAGCTTATGTCCTCCTCTGAGTCTAAAAACAAGTACAAATATTTTCATTCTGTATCACGTTACAAATTTTTAACTTCAGAGCTCAGCCTTAAGAAAAAATGACTTAGTAATTACCACTTCCATGTAATGAGAAAGGGAGAGAACATTAACAAATATGTATTCATAGTTTCCATTGTTTTCAATATCAATTAAAGACTATAGCTCAAATATGCTATTCACCAATTCATAATAATAAAACTGATAAAAAAACTAATTTATGAAATTAAGAACATACTCATATAGTAAATATAGCTTCAAATTAAAAGATTTTTAATTTCTTAATTTAAAATTTAAGCAAGAAGGAAATGCACTAGAATTGAAAGATGTGCATAATTCTGCTGCTCTGTGAACAATGCATTTGTTTTTGTGTCTTATTTATTCCACACAATTGTGTATCTTCAGGAGGGTTGCCTTTATAGAAAAATACTGTTTTTCTAAAAGGAATATTCGGAATCTGGAAAAAATAATATTTCTCCAGATTATATGTTCGTTAACAATGACTTGTTAATAAAAAGGAGATGCAAGAATTTCACTTACAACAAAATTTGCAGATGTTGCTTTAACAAATAGTCATAAGTTAAGTTATATATTTGAAGAACAGATGGAACTTGTGCTCCTATTTTCTATATCATCTCTTAGAACATATTTTATTTCAGGATTTTCTGTTCTTATGAATTTCATATGCAAGGCATAGTGATAGTAACTCCAGTACTTAATTGTTTAGCATTCATGCATCCATAGTTGTCAATAAATAATATATTGTAGAGCCTCTGATGTTCTTTTTCTCTGTGGTTATCTTTTAATTGGGGTTTTTGTGAAAGACTATGATTCCATCACATAAAATGTTTTTTCTATGGGTCATTCTGTGAGTACAGCCTTGTTATAGGTGCACATTTAATATTATTTTGACAATATATTTGACTATCTATAAAGAATCTGAGATAATAGCCTATCCTTTATTTCTTTAGAAAACAATTGTACATGATGCATTTGTGCAAATTTCAAGTTTTGTTGTAAGTGAAATTCTTGCATCTCCTTTTTATTAACGTCACATTTTTAATGAACATACAATCAGTTAAGTGTCTTTTAATTTACACTGCATTTTCCCCTCTGATACACATTGTTATTGTTTGGCTGTCAGCTACATAGTATGTTACATATGTGCCATGGGGATTTGTTTGGTGAGAGAAAGAAACTTGAAAAAATAACACCTCATTCTAACATTTGTCTAGCATTTACAGTAATATAGCATGGATGGTGAACAACAAATTCAGTGCTTTGGAATGACCAAATCCAATTCCATAGAAATTTGTAGCAAGAATAAGCAGTTTATGTTAGAAAACCATCAAATGTTACTGAACTGAAACAGTTTAACAATAGAGAAATAGGGAAGAATGCCTACACACCAACAGAAAAATGGATTATTCATTACATGAAATGTTTAATTTGCAGTTTAATTGCAGATAAAGGTGGCACACTCTTTTAGTAAATCCAAGGGAATTATCTTTTCACATTGGCATATCAAGTTGGAAGACTTTGTCACTGGGACATTATTGTTCATTGAGCCTTCCTTTATTAGAGGATCCACATGAAGCGCTGATAATATTCAGTGGCAATATGCAAGAATTTAGAACAAACAAAAGGGAGCAAATGGTTTCTCACAGAAGTATAAACTAAACATGAACTTACATAGACCTACTCATACATTTTTAATGGTATGATACAGAAGTGGTTTGCATTTTTCTGGGCTATATACTTCCCAGTCTGTATGTGTCACCTGTACACATAGTTCCCCCTCTACTACTGTACTACAGGTAGTCCTTGGTTAACTAGAGTAATTGGGATTGGAATTTCCACCACAGAGCCATGCAATCATAAAGCATGATGTCATGTAACTGCATTATTTAGTATTGGCAATCTTAGCAGTCATCGTTGCCATCATTAGCCAAATCTCACTGTTAGGCGAGGACTCACCTCAATCCAAGGCATTGATTAATGCTTATTTTTTAATGGATTGGGTAAAGCTTATTTCTGTTAGAAAACGTATGTATTTACTTGAGGTTTCCCTATGTGTGGATCATACTGGAAATAACTATGTTAGTTCCATGTGGTGGTTATGTATTTGGTGGTTCTGTATTTATAGTAAATTAGGATGAAATAATTACCTAGATATTACAAGTGCTTCATGTGTGTACCTAGCTCTATGTACAAGTATTAAGGATGCAGCTGAGAACTGAACTATTCCCTTATATTTTGCATATATTCTCAGTTTGCTTCTTATTGGAAATTTCTTTCATGTAATATTTTCATCAGTTTTATTTTGTGCCTTATCTAGCATGACACAAGTAACTTTTTCTGCTATAACCTCTGAGAAAGTATTTAAACATTTTGGCTTGGAAGTATTAATTTGCATTTGTATGTGTATTCAAAGGCATATTTTAAGGCAAATTGGGAATTTAACTCAGACATAATAGTGCTTGCTATCTGTAAAAATACGTTTAAGGTTTTCTCTAAGGTTTTCTCTGAAATCTAACTAAATGTTGTATTTGCCTGCGGTTTCCCTATGGATAATCCGAAGACTTCTTACCAATAGACATTAAAAATTGTGGATAGAACCTTTTTACTTTCTAAGTGAAGCTACTGATTATTGCTCATTATTTCTCTTATTATTAGTTGCCTGCTGAGTAGGGTCAATGAAACATGTTGTCTGTATAGTGAGATGACAATAATTTATTCCCCTATCATTGATATTTTCAGCATTGGGGATTCTCTGTATCCAGAATGGGCATAGATAATGGCTTAGTGGTCAAGTAGTATGTGCAATGCATAGCCAGTTTCTCTGTTTCTGCTTTATACTTTATATTTGAAGTATTGGAAAGCACCATAGGAATATTAATACTTTAAATATGTCTGTGCATGCATAGCCACCCTTCCACACATACATATAATTTGGCCATTTTTAAAAAATGTTATAGTATAGAATGCATTTTTTCTCTTTTGGTGGTTAATCTTGATTGACAAATGTTTTACTTCTCTGCTTTGATTCAATTTGTATTCTTCCCAATTTCTTATAAATAGGAATATTACACATTTCAAAATTCATACTTCACTAAAAACTGAATTATATCACATGCCTATTTAACATTTATTTATTAAACTTAATATAATTTTAATCTTTCTTTAAAAGTTTAAACTAAGGTTTATATCACATAATTAACCAGAGAACATATTAGAGATCCTTGAATCATTCAATCCAGAATAACTGTCAAATGCCATTATGGAAGTGTAGAAATTCTTGTATTTTGCTCTAATACAGTATTATAAATACTCGAGTATTGATAGTGAAGTTGAAAGCATGTGCTGTCATAGGTTGATGATATGACAATTGTTGCCATTAGCCTAGCTAAAACATACAGCAGTGGCATTACACAAACTTTCTATTATTGAAAAACAATGTTTATATTTTGATTTTTTATAATCTCCTTTTTTTTCCTCTTAGGAAATCTGCTGCAAGATCCAATTGCACCCACCAACTCTACATGTCAACATTATGTCTGCAAAACCTGTAAAGGCAAGAAGATGATGATGAAACCATCATGTAGTTGGTGCAAAGACTATGAGCAGTTTGAAGAAAATAAACAGTTAAGCATTCTGGTGAACTGTTATAAAAAACTATGTGAGTACATAACACAGACGCCATTAGGACGAGATATTAAGCAAGCTGTGGATAGTTTCCCAGATCTTTTGACTTTGCTTAAAGATGGCACCCCACTCAGTGTTGACACAGAAAAAGTATCTGATGAATCCTTGGCATTGTGTTTGATCCATTCCCCTTCTCCTTCAACTTCAGAGTATGCTAATGAGCCTCCAACAAGTTGTTCTATACCTGAAAGCACCTATGATTGTGATGTAAAAGGCTCCACTGTTAATGGTCTGCCCAGTTGTAATGGGCTCACAGTTGATAAACTTGGAGTAAATATTCCATCTCCTGAACATGGAAATACAGTCAATGTATGTAATCCTGGACAATACATAAAAACTGAAGATATTTCTAGTAGTCTTCAGCCTATGTGTGACATAGTTTCCCCTGGTGACTTGTGTGCAACCGGCATTGATATTCATAGTTTCAGTGAAGACATCAAACCTGGTGACCCTCTTTTACTTAGTGTTGAGGAAGTGCTACGGAGTTTGGACTCCAACGCAGGGGTATGTAGCCCTAATCTACAGCACAGCTTGGAAACCAATTTAACAAATTGTCCATTTTTGCAGCTTTCTCCCCCACCAACTAGCCACAATGTGTATATATCAGTGGATGCTTCACCTCATGGGATTTCATGTACAGCTGCAACACCTAAGGTAGCAAAATTAAACAGAAAGCGATCACGATCAGAAAGTGACAGTGAAAAGCTTCAGCATATTCCAATTTCTAGCATTCTTTGTGGCCCAACATTGGGAGCCTCAGCTCCAGTAATGATGAAACAAGAATCAAAGATGTCTTTGCAGTCAATAGCAACTGTACCTAATGGAGGTACTGCTCCTAAAATAGGTAAAACTGTATTATTATCAAATAAAAGCATGAAAAAAAATATAGACCATACCACCAAGAAATCTCATCCAAAATCTAAATCAGGAATGCTAAAAAAGTCAAAAGAAAAAAATCCTAGCAGTCATGTTGTGCCGGGAAGTCCAACAAAAACTGTGTACAAAAAGGCACAAGAGAAAAAGGGGTGCAAATGTGGCCGAGCTACACAAAATCCAAGTGTTCTTACATGTCGTGGCCAGCGCTGCCCTTGCTACTCAAATCGCAAAGCTTGTTTAGACTGCATATGCCGCGGCTGCCAAAATTCATACATGGCTAATGGGGAAAAGAAATTGGAGGCATTTGCAGTGCCAGAAAAGGCCTTGGAGCAGACTAGGCTTACTTTGGGCATTAATGTGACCAGCATTGCTGTGCGCAATGCCAGCACAAGTACCAGTGTAATTAATATGACAGGGTCACCGGTAACGACATTTTTAGCTGCCAGTACAAACGATGATAAGAACTTGGATGAAGCTATGGACATGAGATATGACTGCTGAGTCTTTCTTTCTCCCCTCCTTTGGTAAGGGGACTGCTACAATTTGAAGGCAGCTATGGTTCTCTTTAACTTGCCGGAGCTCCTGCATATAGATCACTTGTATCAAGTGTTTTCATTGCTATGTTGTGTGTTAGTGTCAGGGAAATAGTTTGCTGGTAATTGCGGAATTATCCCAAAACTGTCTTTAGATCTTACAACATCTCATAGTTTGAGATCAAATGCTAATGTAAATGATTTTTTAATACAGAACTACTTTTTGGCATATACTGACCTTGTTGTACCAATTCATGCTTTGTGCTTAATCAGAAATTGATTTAATATACTGAAATTATTTCTAGTCAGTCCATCACAGTTGTGCTAATTTATGATGTATCCATGTTCAGTATCATCATTGCAAGAAAAATGACATGCTAAACTAATAAAAACTTCAACAGCCAATCTTGTAATACCACATTATTTGTGGATAGGGAAGTTAATAATTCAGCACCTAAACTTTGTTCAGAAATAAAATATATTACTATAATTGTCCAACTACTGTATGCTGACCTGAAACCAAGAAATGATCATATTGGACTTTAGCTTCAGTTGATATCACTCAAGATCATCTTTTGGAAAACAAAATGTTGGCATTCCTGTTTTTTAATTTCACACCTTTTTTTTTACAGATTGATGTCATTAATCTGTCATGCTATGTCATAAACTTCACATTTATCATCGGAATATTTTTGCTGAGTTCATTATGAAATAGATACTGTATTTTTTAATTGTTATGCTAGTTGGCTAAAAAATAAAAATGGTTTAAGTCTTATGCCAAAGTTATTGAGACATCATTATATTTTAGATTTTAAAATCTGACAGCTATCTGCACATTCTTGCAGTTTAAGACATATAACACTGTCAAAACATAGTTTTCACTTGAAATTAACATTCTTTTCCAAGATTAAGTTCTTGGTTTTCCCCAATTTATATTCACAGTTTTGTTTTTGCCTGGTTAGAACCAGGATACACAAGGGGAAATGTGGCAGGTGCCTAGATTAAATCCTACTGTGCAAGAGTAGAATATGTCAAGAATGGAGGTTTTCTTCGCTGATAACCTTAAAGAGCTGATAGAAATCCTGCTGATTATGCAGGATTTTGAAATTAATTCTAAGTTACACCATTGGAAAAGTCAACCCACACTGAAAGTATGTTAATTCATATCAATATTACTTGTACCAGGATTGCTGTTTAATACTTAATTTTTTATTTTGCATAAAGTATGGGCTGACTAGAATAGAAAATACTGCGTTGTAGCCAATTAAATCTCTTCCTTGCAACCCTTAGGAAGGAGGGGAAGACTGTCAGACAGGAAATGTCCAATTGCACAAGTCAAAGGTTTCTTTTGCAGTTTTTGTTATCTTGCTTTATAAAGGACTACGTTCTGATTTACAGCAATATTTCAGCAGCTGTTGTAAAAAGACATTATGCCCTAGATTCTTAAATACCTTTATGTTTGCCATCTAATTGTTAACTGGTTAACGGCGTTGTTAATGAACTGTAACATTAGATATGTTGGATTTGGCACAAAGCATGTACAATGATGGTTACTAGGTCTAAAAATAAGACAAAAGTTTTGGATACTGGTTGGGTGATGTCTCTTTTTTCTTCTATAGTGTACCAGGTGTCATTTTATGTCAATGTGAGCAAATAATTATTTTGTTGACTTTCAGATTTGTTTTTCCCCGTCTTTTCTATGGGTGGGGCAGGGTGTGGGGGGAGGGTTAAAGCCATAGGAAGAAGAATGTGATGTAAGTGTTCAGTATGTTTTTTTTTGTTTCTGTTTGCAAGAAGAGTTGAAAAATATTTTTGATAATGAGAGTAAATAGTGGAAAATGCTCTTTAGTATTCCTGTCTTTTTTTGAGGCTAACTTCTTGAATTTTACATTTAATTTGTAATTTAATATGTCCTATTAAATATATCAGTTGAATATGAATATGATTTTTATGTGGACCAAATAGGATATGCCATGATTTATTTTCCATGTTTGAGTCTTAACTTTCTAAAACAAAACTTTCTTTCAGTATCTTAAGAAGGCTAATCAAATCAGAAGTCTGGAAAATTATCCTCGCATAAATGGTGCTATGGAAAGCTCATGGAAATAGCCATTAATTTTTTTCTTTCTTTCTAAATACTTCTGATGGTTCAGTTATGAAGTTCTACTGTGTAATAAGTATACCTTTTCTCCATACAGAATAATTTCAGTATTTTGCAGACACTCAGTACCATTCTGTTAACTGGTTATTGAAATATTCCTTGGAATTGTTTATTTGTTATTCTGTATCTTTGATGGTTAATTCAAGTTTGTTTTTAATGAAACAAATTTTCTTCTTCACTGCTATAGAAGCTGAGGTAATAAATGTCAGTCCGAAAACTGAATTTTGTAAAATAACATAAAATATTTAATGCTCAGAATACTTTTTAAAAGATGTCTGTGCTCAATTTAATGAAATAATTATACAACTACCATGCTAGCCACAAAAGGTTATCAAGAATAGTAGTTTGGAATCCCTATATTCTAACAACTTTTCTTTGTTCTTTTGGTTACTGTAAAACATAATTTTAGGGAAGGAAATTACATAAATACTTTTTTGCATTCTCTAATCTTTTCCATTGTTGCCTCTGAGTCTGATTGAATGAAAATATCTTTTATACTTAACTAAAACGTGGGGGGGGGGCTTTTTTGGCAACCTCTGCTAAATCTAGCTGTTGCTATAACTGCTTCATACACAATTTTCTTCCAGAACAAAGTTTTTAGTAGAAAAGTGTTGCCCAAATGTTTGCCACACAGTCACTATTTTGAGCATTCACAGAACAATAAAAATGCACTAAAACTGAGAAATAAATGTGGAAAAATAACTTGCATATTTAAGTTCCAGTTGGTTGTTACATGTTGTCTAAAAATAATTGAAAATAGTGATTCCACAAACACTGGGTTCAGATGTTGGTACATAATTTATAAAATCCATAAGCAGAGTTTCATAGGAAATAGAACAAATTACAGTGAGGTAGGAAGACTAGATTATTTTTTTCTCTGGAATCCTGCTTTGTAAGCATTGTTTCATTTTTCAAAAATGAAAGCAAACATAATTTTGAAGTTAGATTTGTCATTTCAGTGGGTAAAGGTTTCAGTTGCAAGGATTAGTCTTCACTTGCAAAGGTTCTAGATTTTTTTTTGAAACCTAGTAGTGTGCAGTGATCTCTGCCTTTGCTTCTTGGGGTGATGTTCTACTGGTATTAAGGTTCTTACTATTTAAATGTTGTGAAGAATTGGTATGTGGTTGGAATTATTTTCTAAAAACTCATGGTTTAGGTTCTGATATATTTCTTTCAAAATGCAACTTCAATATCTCTACAATGATGTGGCTGAAGTCATTGGTTTTCCTAAAGGTTGCTGTGAGACTATCATTTCTAAGGAAAACACTAGTGAATTAAATAAAAATGTTATAGTCTTTTCTTATAATTAATGCTGTAATGCTGAATGGTGTATCAATTTTGCCCAGATGGTGCCTATTTAAACACAACTGCAGGGAAGATCACACTTCCAATATGTTTGGCTCGTTAAAGACAATACCTGATTAATCAGTTGTACAACAATTTGTATGCTCTTATTGTACAATCATGTTATGTAATGATACAGCATAATTCTATTTTATAATCTTTTAAAATTATTTCATATACATATCAAATATGAAACTGGTGTTCACAGCACAAAAAAATAGCAAAGTATGGGATTCTGGTACAACAGTTACTAAAACAGCTGATATGGATTTTTAGGGAAAAGTACAAGAAAGATATATATATCTTATAACTTCAGTTTTTTAAAAGGAGAGTAAGTGGTGTTGTGTCTTTTTCTATCTGCTTTAATATTGCATTGATTAAACTCACACAAATGGGGGGGAGTTTACAAATTGTATTTATTAATTTTACAGCTGTTTCTATTAACCGTCACATATACTTCTTGAGATTTATATATCAAACTAAATCTCATATTGTATCTTAGACATGAATTCTAATTTTAATGAGAAAACCCCAAGAACTCTTGTTTAAAGTAAGATGGGAAAACCATAAAATCACAGAGTTGGAAGCAACAATTTAGTCCAGGGGTAGTCAACTTTTTATACCTACCGCCCACTTTTGTATCTCTGTTAGTAGTAAAATTTTCTCTAACCGCCCATCGGTTCCACAGTAATGGTGATTTATAAAGTAGGGGACAAAACCCCTACCGCCCACCATGAAAGCTGGAATGCCCACTAGTGGGCGGTAGGGACCAGGTTGACTACCACTTTTAAGTACTGTATTGAAATCCAAAGCCAAGTTCTGTACCATGTTGTTATCCAGCTGTGTTTCAAAACATTCTGTGAATGGGAGTTAATTGCAGCCTTTGGTAAGTGGTTCATTTTCAAACTGATATAACTGTTAGGAAGAACTAACATTTGAAATCTGACTTCCAGTTCTTGACCTTTTTCTGTATGATACTTTCAGGTACTTGAAAACTGCTATTATGTTTCAACCTACTCATATTTTCTGTGGACTGATAACCAATTTCTTCAGACACTCCTTGTTAGACTTAATTTCTAGGAGACTGAACATGCCTCTTACCTATAGAGGTAGTCCATGACTTAGAACCATTGGTTTAGTGATCTAAGTTACAACGGCACTGAAAAAAGTGAGTTACGACCAGTTTTCACACTTAGGACCATTGCAGCATCCCCATCGTCACGATCAAAATTTGGGAACTTGGCAACTGGCGTGTATTTGCAACAATTGCACTGTCCCTGGGTCATGTGATCCTCATTTGTAACCTTCCCATCCGGATTCCAACAAAGTCAATGAAGGAAGTCTGATTTGCTTAATGACCACATGATTCGCTAACTGGCAAAAAGTCATAAAGTAGGGGAAAACTCAATTATCTTGCTTAGCAAAACAAATTTGGTCATAAGTTGAAGACTACCTGAACTGTTCTTAAAATATGTTTAATGGGTTGAATTGAACTTAATATTTGAAACAGTGTTTAACCAATAGTAAATATATTCTATTTGGAAACAATATTTTTACTGCTACAGATTGTATTATATCAATACATTTTCATTTTTAGCAATGTTACCACACTGCAACTCAAATTCAGTTTATGATTCAGTTTATTATTCCCAATATTCTTTTTACAGGTGCTAAATCACAGATATACCTATCTTGTATTAATGTATATTATTTCTTTTCTCCATGTTCATAATTATTTGGGGGGAGGGGGTTTCCTATATTTTCCATTCATTTGTCTAACCCAGAGGTGTCAAATTCACAGCAGCATCGCATGACATATCATGACTTTTCCCCCCTTCACTAAGCTAAGTGTGGGCGTGGCCAGCATGTGACGCATCTGGCCCGCAGGCCATGAATTTGACAACCCTGCTGGAACCTATCATGATTATAGAAATGGGATCTGAAGCTCAAAACAAAATAAATGGGATGGAATTTTTAAAAGATTTCGGGAACATAGAGGAGACAGACAATTCAGGGAAGAAACAGCCATTACAGAGGGAAGACTCAAGTAACTCTGCTTTAATTACATTAAGCATAAGTTTTTGGGAGAATTTGGTAGGCTTTCAGGATTCTGTTACACTACCCTATCAACAATAAAAAATCTTTCCAGAAATCCAAGTGGTTCTTATTCCTGAATTTGCCAGATTTGGAACTAGACCAATCACACGAGAGAATAAAACACCAAGAAAGAGGAAGCAAGGATTCCTTTTTAACTTTTAAGTATATAAAAACAAAATAATCAGTAATGGAGAAATTAAAAATATATTGATGCTCAAAACAAGGCTTCTTAAAGGAACCTTTAGTAGAAGAATATACAAAAAAAGCTAAGCAACATATACAATGGTGATTGTTCCCATTTTGAATTAGCTTTGACTTAAAAAGGCTGCAAGTTTCATAAAAACACTCAGTGACAGTACTTGTACAGAGACGGTATTCCCCAGAAATAGGAAATTTGAGAGAACCAAACAAACCTGGATTGTTTTTTCAAGTATCCAAAGAACTTCTTACACATTACCTAGTTGTAATCCTGCTACAACAATCCTATAAAATCAACATTGTATTTTGTAGGCTGATGTGGCGAGTGGTTTTAAGGTTGAGAGAGTTGCTTGCATAAGCAGAGATTAATTCACAGAGGGCTGCCCTTTCTCACTGCTGAACTACAACATACTGTATATGCTTAATGTTTTAACCAAAATCTTTTCTTAAATATGAGACCACAGGACTTTTAAATTATCAGAAATTTTTAAAGAACTTTCCCTATAAAGAATATTGCTATAATCAGAAAGGTAAGTCCATTTTGTTTACTATTTAAAAAGAACCTGGTCACTGTTGCTACTTGGGTAAGAATCAGGAGCTGTTGCAGACTTCAGATATTGCTCCTTAGAGAATAGAGTGAATTGCATTTTCTGCTTCTCGTAATTGCTCATCATCTTCATTTATATAATGTTTGATTTATCTTTATTTTAATTATTAATCTTATCCAGCATCTCATACTGTTTAGGGAAAGTATTGCTTCTCTTGAATTTGATGGAAAGTAGAAATGTATCTGCATTTTGTCATTATTGATACCTATACATTAAACCAAGAAATGGTTTGACTTCACACTGTATGCCATAATGTAATTGGTTTGCTTTGGGCTTAGCATAGCTAAGGATTATAAACTCAGTTATTGGGATTTGTGAAAAACTATTTATGACATAATATGGTGTTTGACCCAGTCAGTTGTAGTTTATATGATAGACCAGGGATAAAGCCAGAATCAGATTGAACTACTCTATGATTTAATGCACTACTGTATGAATCAAGTTTTACCATTGGTTGATTAATTAAATTTTAAATGCATTAATTACAGGCAATAATCCAAGTTGGATTCAATTACAGAGTAGAGCTATGGCTGTGTTTTTGTGATGAACTATATATGGTTGATTTAGCCATGTTATATGTTTTTAACCTGATTTTTTGGTTTTGCAGATATAACACAGTATACTTGCACACATTTGCTAAGGAATATGGTGATTTAAGCCCCATGGCACTTACAAAAGAGTCTGTATATCCTCATACTACACTTTCCATGCTGCTTTTTGGTGTGTTAGCACCAGCCTTTATCTCACAGAACATCTGTCCCTAATTTTCAAGAACAGTGGCACCTTCTCTGACTTTTCTCAATGTAACTTAATGGGGAGCATAGTAAAGTCATCTGAAAATGAGTGGCTAATTCAAGATGTAGATTCAATCCTTTTATTATATATCAAGGTCAGTGAATTATTGGTAGTGAAAGACAAACTGAGGAGGGAAAACAAAACAAATTTGGGAAAGATGTGGTTGCTTCAGTACCACTGGGCTTCTGACTGTAAGCAGAAATTTGTCCAGCCCAAAGGAAGATGAGAGGGACATATACTGATCCTATTTCCTGCTTCCCTCTGACTCCTACATTCAATCTGTTGGCAGAAGGCTAGATGGGTAAGCAACATTTGGCTGCTTTGAAACAGAGGCCAAAATTTGAACTCTGGTGAGCAGCAAGGGAAGGACAAGGGAACAACTTGGATGCCTGTTGGTGAGTAGGTCCGGCTGGGGGGTGCAAGTGATCAAGGGGTGAGCCCTCTTTCTGGAGGAGGGGCCTTTGGAGACACACTGGTATGGAGACTGGGGTAGCAGTTTTCTTTGCAGGCCACAGTTAACCTTTGTTCCCCCTGCCCACCCAGCAAAGTGGCAGGCAGTTCCGTAGGTCAGCTGATGGGGGATGAGGAGTGATTCCCAATTCTCTCTGCCAGCTTCCCAAAAAGCCAATGGAAAAGCTGGCAGGAAGTTGCTTCTGCTCCTACTGCTACACCCATTTGGTGACCCAACAGAGAAGTGACGATTGTGTACTACTCTGTTGGAAGAGTGATCTCTGACGTTCCCTGCCAGCTTTTCACAAGCAACACCAATGAGAAAGCCAGTGGAAGTTGCTCCCACACCTACTGCTTTTCTGCTCGCCCATTGGTTCATTCCACTGTTTCCTCTCCCCTCCCCCAGCAAAGTGGCAAGCAGTTCCACAGGTCAGCTGAGGAAGAGGAGTGATTTCTGACCCTTCTTTCCAGCTTTCTACAAGCAAAATCAATTGGGGAATCTGGAAGGAAGTTACTCCCATTCCCATTGCTAAATATTTCCAATATTTAGATACGTCCCTCTATCAAATGTTGCAGATTTTTATTCAACTGATTCAAAATGGCAGCATATTCTGTCACATCTATTACAACCTTATTCGTTTATCTTCAGAAATATGTCCAGTTCAATGAGAATTAGTTCTGGGTAAGTGTGAATTCTATTTTGCTTCTCTAGATATTTCTCTGTTGCCATAATTCCTATTATGAAATGGAGTACAAATAACATCCACTAGTTTTAAAAATAATTTTAATTGCAAAAGAAAAAAGTACAAAGTAAAATAGCTAAGGCAAAGCCATTCCCAACATAAGTCAGTTTTGACAAACTCTAATAAGTTTTATAACTTTTTTCTACCTCTTAGAATATCTATAAATTTTAACATTTAACAAAGCATAGGATACATGAATAAGTATTAATTACAAGGATTTGTTCTTGTTTAATTTTATAATTTCTTCACTAAAATATCTTAATTAAACCTAATATACTTTGATTTTAAATATGCAGAACAAATTATTTTTGGCATTGAACTTAGTCTTTGAAAGCTATGCAATATGCTCTAAAGATATCTTAGAACAGTTTTCATGTTAAAATTGGAGAATTATGTCAAATTATCTCATCCACCTATTATTTTTATTAATAGCTTTGATATTGCTTGGAATAATTAATCTTGGTCTATATCTTTTGCTCAATACTGCCTCTTAGTGGCAATCTCTCCCCTCCCCCCCAAGAAAATATCTAGTTGCTCTATTAAAAAATAAACCAGGAATAAAAACATGATACCTATTATAGTATACTTTTTTCTAATAAAACCAAGCAATCCCATTTCAATTAATGAAAAACATTTTGCTCAATAGGAAAAGCTACTGTACGTATTATTATTAACCAAATACTGCTTGAGCCCTTTATTGAAAGGAAAATCAATATAATGTACCTAACTGGATAATTTTAACCCCTTTCTTATGAGGTAGGTGTTGTTATTTCTGTCCATAGGCAGAAAGATTAACCTACATAAAAGCAAAAAAAAAAAAACCCACTTTTTCATGTTATTGAATATAATATCTTAAGGTAGCCAAGCAAAACAACATTTATGTCAATATGTTTTTGGCTTCAAGTGTAATAATGCTACTACTTACTAACAATGGCCTCTGGTATTTGATAGGGTTTAAGACAACAATATAATGATTTCTCCAGGCAATTATCAGTTATCTCTTTATGTACAAATTTGTGTTTAACATAAAGGGATTTAGGAGTGATAAAGGGGGCCTTTAAAATATAAAGTTTAGACTGAGAGCATCCCTGTAATAGGAACATTATAATAGAAATCATATTGCTAAAATAAGTTTGGGACATCCAAGGGTTTTGAGAAATGTAAGCAAATTGTATTTAAGAAACTGTTTGAATTCTCCCTAAAACAATTTTCTTCAGATAAAGTATATATTTCAAAATAGATTAGATGACTAATTATTAGAACAATTTTCAAAGTAAAAGCTGTAAGAGCTTTGCAGGAGCTTGGTTCACCATGCAAGCCAAAATGAATTCAGTATACAGCAGTGTCATTCCAGTTTGAACCATGCCAGTCATTTTGATTTAAAAAACAGTTGGAATTTGTCAACTCACTTTATCAGTGTTTTGTAAATAATAAATTAAAGTATATCATCCATTTCTGCACCATAAGAAAATGTGTTAAGTCACATTTGTTACATACTTAGTGTTAAACTGTAAAACTATCATAAACACACTGAGAATATACTAGAGAAATGGGCACAGAACTAGTTTTCCTAACAATTGGATTGTGTTAAAGGGAGCATTTATGGAAAACAAAATTCAAATTATAAGTTTGAAAATAAATGCATCCAAATCAAAATAATGTATATTAATATACTATATGTTTAGATGGTGAAACAGTTTTGGTTGGCACGGGAATAAAATAAGCTTTCACATGCTTCAAGCAGAGAGATGCTAATGTTATTGAAAACATTAAGTCCTACGATAGTTCAAGAAAGCAAAACGTATCAGGAAGGTAGGAGAAATCCCTTAAATCATCTGGCAAAGATTGGAAGCAACTCATATGCTGACCCTTGGCTTCTTATCTTGAGGTGCAGAGTACACCCTCCTCCCCACCCCCAAAATAAACAGATTCTCCAGTAGAGTCCTTCACAATGATACATAATGCGCTGTTGCTTTTTTGTTACCATCCCAGTGAAAACACCAAGGGAGCCCTACATTTTAAGCACCGAGAGTTTTTGTTCACTCTTTTTCTATTTCAACAGGGGGTTTTTATGGAAAAAGCAGCAGTAGAAATACATGTAAGAAGTACAAAGGCAAGACATTTCTCTGGATCCCATAAAACTCATTGAAAGGGTTGATTAAAGTCTTTTCACAGGCAACTTTTCTCAAAAGTAGCCTTTGATAAGCCTGATAACTCTTGTATAAACTATAGATTGAGAGATCTACTTATTAGATTATTTCCATCTACTATTATATTATTTACATAATTTACCTTAGATCCATAAAGTGGATTCTGTATACTGTAATTCTCCTATAATCGATTCCCCCACTTTTATTTTTAACATTTATCAGCTCATATTCAAAAGGAGCTAAAAATAAGAGATTTTTCCCCTCTGCTATAGAGAAGACTTTATTTGGTATTGCTTCAGAAATACATCTGAGGAGAATTTACTGTTTTTTTTCCAGCACCTAGCTAGGGTGGATCTTCCATGTTAAATTTATTTGATCACTTTTTCCTCTTTTTTTGTTACACTATTTTTCGTCTTTTGTTATTGTTAGTGTTGAATGTATGCTTTTGTTTTTCTGTTTTGTATTTTACTTTTTATGTTGAAACAATAAATATTTAAAAAAAGAAGTTACATTTTCTAGTTCTAGTTCTAGAATACTTCTGATTATTATTATTTTTATTTTACAAATAACTGAAGTTGGTAAACATATCTAACACACCTTCTTCCTTCAATTTTCCCCACAATAACAACCCTGAGAGATGGATTGGGTTATAAGTGACTGATCCAAAGTCACCCAGTTGCCTTTCAGGGCTAAGGTAGGACTTCATTATAACAAATATGATATTTTTAAAATTGCAGACATTTTATAACAGTTATGTTCAAGGCTGCCTATTAGCAATCTTTGGAGAAAAAACATTTTAAAAGTGCACATAGCACTATTAAAAATATTAGTACTATGATAATCATACCAGGATAAAATTTATTTTTAAAAAAAAGGTGCAATAAGCTCTAGGTGCAATAGACTAATAAGGTGCAATAGACTAAGTCTTTGAAACAAAATTTTCTTTCAACTATATAGGATTTTATTGAAAAATATTTGGTAGTGTAAAAAATGTACATCATAGTGGAATTTATCTTATGCAATAGGTCCTTCCAGATGAATATTATATAAATTCATTAGTAATAGTCCTCCAGGCTTTCAGACTATGGCTTTCTTCAAAAATAGCTGGAATCTGCTGGATACTGAATTTGAATTTTCCCCTCCAATTGCTTTGAACCTTTTGCACAGATTTATAACCCAGAAAATTGTTAATCTACTTGGGGCTATGGGGCAAAACTTTCATAGTCAAAATGAAAATTACTAGCTTAACAAGCTAGATAAATACTAATATCAACTCTTAACACATTGTTACTGTAGATATTTCATAGTTGTCTGATGGCATTTAAAGGGAACCCTCAAGCCCAACTTACTTCAAATCTTTAGCATGCAAATTAAACTGTAAATGATATGTTAGACTGACTATAATTCTGCTACTACAGTATCATCATCATCTTTCTACCCAGAATTCCCAAGATATATATTCAAGGATACACACACACATAGGAAAAATAAAATCTTTTAGTGTATTTTTACAATGCACAATTATTAGTATTGTGTTATCAGAAATAAGCTAAGCACTTAGGAATTGAACATTGTAATTCCTAACTTGTTCAATTTGCCCAAAGTATGCTCATATTCAATCACTTAAATTAAAACAGTACTTTAAAGATGAATGCAAAACATGTCTTTCAAAGGAAATTGAGTTTAAGCTGTTCTATCACCACATGAGAAATGGACAAAAATTTATCACCAATCCCTTCAGAACACAGAAAAATCCTTATACACATTGGCACTAAAATCTGCTGCAGAAGCATTTTCAGACAGCTATGTTCATATAGATTTTTGGTGGTGGTGAACCAGGTGCCTTAGAAAAACATCCATTAAAAATTAACCTGTAGGACTGAACAAAAAGGTATTTTCACAAAAAGCCTTCTCATTTGCAATTCACATATAATACCACTTAAAGTGTGTTTGTTGCAGACTATTTTCTCGGTTCCTGAACTGAATCATTTCATCATCAGGAACATTTGCTTATACGCAATATTAAACTACAGTATTCTGTTCGTTGCTTGTAATGTTAGCGTATGCTGATTGATTGATTGGATGATTATACACCAGCAAGTTTTTGTCAACTCTTGGAGACCATATAGATTTTTCCATGATGATCTGTCCCTAACCTGCTTCTTCAGGTCTTCCAATAATGCACCTATCACTACTGTAACTAAATTCATCCATCTTGCTACTGGTATTTCATTTCCTTCCATCGTTCACAGCATTTTCATCTTCTCTAGAGATCTAGGTCTTTCAGTGATGCATTTGAAGTAGAATAGTTTGAACCTACTCAGTTGTACCTCAAGTGAGAATTATGGATTTCAATTGTTTCATAATCCATTTGTTCTTTGTTTTCCTGACTGTCCATGGTATTCTAACAAGTCTTATCCAACACAAAAGTTCAAAAGAAGCAATGCTCTTTACTAGCCTGATTTCAAATTACAATTTTAACTTCCAGAAAAATGTCACAGAAATATGATTACCTGCACTATTCTGATCTCTGTAGGTATGCACACATCCTAGCATCTAAGTATCTTTTTAAGGTCTTCATGGCTACTAAGTGCTAGACTGTAGTATATTCCTTGATTGCTTGTTTCTTTAATGTTCATCCTAAAAGGCAGAAGCTTTCTACCACTTCATTATCACTTCTAAACAGATTGTCACTATGGCATTGTTTTATCACAGAATCATAAAATGAAAACACCTCTGATTGAAAGTCCAATCTCCTACTCACTGCTGGATTTGCTAAAACATTTTCAAAAGGTGGCCATACAGTCTTCGTTTGAAGACCTTCACTGAGAGGAATATACTGGCTCATGAGAGGGAGCCAATTTTATACTACTAAGAACCATTTAAAGAATTTATTGTAAATGTTTCCTTTATACAAATGAGGATTTTTCTACACTTTAATTTAAAATACTTTAATTTGATAGGGCTTTGCTATCAGCTATAAATTTTAGGTCATTCACTTCTTTGATTTAAGTTTGGAAAACATATTCCAATTTCTCTTTTATGGAGGGGGATTGTTGCATTTATTAAAGCATTAATGCTTTTTGAGAAGAATTCTAGTAAAATTACATCCGCAAAAATCCCCATGAAGAACAACTATGAAAACAAATGGGCCATCTCTTCTATATTATACTTTAAACCAAAGAAACATGAATTTGATACTAGATTTAAATAAACTCTTGAAAATTCCATATTATTATCATTCAGTATTCTATAATGCATATAAATATCTGAAGTGAGCTAGAAATAATCTAGAAATTGTCAGGTACTTCTGATACATCAAAAAACTGAATATTAGTATACAATTACATTGTAATACAAGAAAGAAGCTGAACATAGCATCTAAATAAGAAAAGGAGGAGGAATAATCCAAAATAGAAAAAAAATCCTCAAGTATTTATTGTTTTTAATTCTTTTTTTATATATAAATATGAAGCTTTTCACCTTTATCCAGTCTTTGTTGTTTCTTTACAGGTTCCATGAATGTCTGCACAAATTCTATGTATACCCCAATAGTTAGGAAAATTATCACATTAGAGAAACAAATAATATATCTTGCATAATTATGTTTTTGTTTCAGATGTTGGTACTTCATCAAATAACATTATTGTTTCTTCAAATGTAAGAACTGAAGTCTTGTGTTTAATAATGGTAGACTTTGAGGGCAAATCTCCATTCTTACGCTGAAAGATGTGAAATAACTAAATTATCTGACTTTTCTCCAATTTCAGACATAGATAAGAGTTCATCTGTTTCATAATCATCTTCAAAGGAACTACAAGAAATGAATAAAAAGATTAACACTAAAATAGTATGACTCAATTTCTAATATTCAAATGACACTAATTTTAGAAAATATAAAGACAAATATAATATAAAACATAGCCCTATGAAACATAAAGACAAAGCAAATCTGAATTACTGAATAGGGGAACTGGTAAATACAGTTGAGTGTAAGTAAAGGATTCATATGAGGATAGTTCAAGACACATGCTATGATAATTTATAACATTCAACTGTAAAAATTGCAAATGTTTTTGTAGCCATTTTCTTCACCATTTAGCCATTTTCTCCTTATATTTTTTGTGCATGCCTTTACTTGCACATTTAAAGTGACACAGTATAAGTTTTGCAAAATTAATAAGGAAAACCACTTCCCAAATGACTGATTTGGAAGGGGTAGTCTCTTTGTTTGGTTGGTTATCAAACTTTTTAATTGCCCATCTCCCTCATAAGTGTTGGGTTCAAATGACACAGGAAGAGGCACATAGCTTTTGAAGATAGTTCCTTTATGCACCTGAGATAAACTAGCATCTGAGCTTTTTCCACATATGTAAATGATCCTAGAAGTGTATGCAAGTGTCATTCCTTATTAGTATAGGATTGGAGAAGGAGAATATGCAAATTCCCAAAACAGATTATTATCTGGTCTCTAGAATAAGCATGGCATAACAAGTGCTGGAGTGCTAAGAGTGCTGGAGAAGAAAAATACATTTGGTTGATAACAAACACGGTGCTTTCAAAATGACTACACTACTTTGAAATACTGCCTATTTTCATTCAAGCTTACCAAAATTAGTCTGTAAATTAAGGCTGAGCTTCCTCATGGTGACCCAGTTCCTTTTTCCAGGATGTTTTTTCAACTTTACAGTCTGGCATTAAATTAATAAGCAGATCAAACCATGCTTAACATTTTGAAATCAGCCAAGTTAGGCAAGGCACTACCAAAAACTCATAGTAGCTAGCATTTCAAGTTTAGTTACAAACAGGACAGTCCTTTTTTCTAATGTGGATTGAGATCAGGGCCTCTAAAATATCAAGTCTTTTGATCTGAGCCTCTCATTTAATCTGTTTCTTTTTTAACTTCATCAGGAATTTCTTCTTATATTTCCATCCTATTGCAAACATCAAGTTGAAATTATTTATTTTGGTCATAAGACTGGTTCATAATTTCGCACACTGCATTCAAAATAACTTCCAGGGACTCCTATTGATTCTGGAATGGTAAGGATTGTATGTGTTTTGCAAGGTCTAAGGGGGTCCCCACGGTCCGGGACCGGTGGTCGTGGAACAAGTCCACCGGGCGGTGGGCGCCATCTGAAAAAGGCTTCTGGGGCTTTTCGGGCTCACCGGCACTTGGGATACGTCAAGGAATAAGGTTGTGAGGTTGGGTTTCTTTTTTCATCTTACCACTCTAGAGATCTTTAATTAGCCATTTGATTTTGACTCTTAGTAACATTTTTTTTTCTTTTAACATGGTTTGTCATTTTAACTTTATTTCAAAACACTACTAGTTTCAGTAATGAGTTTCAGCACTTGGAACAGCAATTTTAAGATGATTTTGCTCACCCTTCTTGTAACTGTACACTGCCAGACTCCTCAGCTACAAGAATTTCATATTCCTCAGCAGCATATCTGTCCCAATCAGAGGGTTCTGGACTATCATTTTCAACATCCTAGATAAAAATGGAATAGAAAGAAACAGTTAAAATGCAACAAGTCTTTTAAAGATTATGACCTGCATAATTGTAAGTATCTGCAATAAATAGTGTAATAAACTATTAGTAAGCATTTAAAGAAGATTAATTGCATACTTTTTGGTAATTATTTATAAATGAAATATCCTGCAAATATCATGGAAAGTTCCTAATCAGGTATACAAAATAATTAAAGCTTAACGATCACGTTTGTATGTATCTCAAATTTAGATAAGTCAATCCAGAGTGTCTTAATTCATTTCAGCTAAACAATCAGTCCCACAGGTACAGGTAGTCCTTGGGGTCAATTTGTTCCGCAACCAAAGTTTTGACAGTATTGAACAAGGGAGATCAATGATCTGTCCTCAGATTTCCAACAGTGCTAGCATCCCCAGAATTAAGTGATAATGATCTGTGTGCTTAATGCCAGGGTGGTGATTACATGGCAGTGAGCCGCAGTCATAGAATCACAATTTTCAAGTTCCTTACTGGCTTTACATAAGGAGTTAATGGGGAAGCCTTCACAAAGTTGGAAGTCACAGTCATGAGAAGACCTCACTTAATAATGACAACCAGGACTGATGTCAGTAAGCGACACAATCACGTAACTTTATGACTATCTTGCTAAGTGACAACAATGCTGGTCACAATGTAAGTTGAAGGCTACCTATTCAAGAAAATGCAAAGTATTGAAATTATTTATATTTAAAAATATTAAGGAAGAGAGACTTTAGATTCTTCATTAGTATATTTTAAAAATTAGTTTAGTTATGATACAGGAGTTGTTTCAAAGATTTAATCTTTGACTTAAGGAAAAGGTTGCAGAGTATTTCTGATCTTGCCATCCTTTCAAACTGAAACAATTTTGAATGTTTACATAACACATTAAATCATTTATTAGATATGCATACACCCACACAAACATACTGCTACCTTTTCATCAACCTCATATGGCTCCTTAACCATATTAACTTGCCCAAAGCCAAGGGGTTATGGTTTCAGTCAACAGTAACTGAAATCTGGAAACATGATTTAAGCATTGGTTTAATATTAACAAATATTAACAGAAAATGGTATTGTTTGGTTGTTATTCTACATTTCACAACAGAAAACCCTCTGCTCATGATTAATGATTGCATATCATACTAACTCTCTTCCTTACAGGAACTCAGTCTAAGAAAAAGATGTCTTTTTTAATTTTTAATTTTATATTCAACATTAAAATACAAACTCCCAAAACTAAACAAGACGTTTAAAAAATGCACAGAAAAAATGTGTGCACACATAGGTGTAAGTAATAACATGTAACATGTCACATATATATATATTACCCTCTCATCCTGTTTTTTTCTATAACTACCACCATGTGATGTAATTTGGCTGAGATAGAATAATTAGCCCAATGTGGTAGGTACACAAGACCGAGGAAACAAAATCTACATATATTTCAGTAAGATATCTTGTAATGCTTGTCTGGGATAAATACAGACTCTTGGAAATTAAAATGAATTTCCCAGTCTCATTTGTAGTTAAGGAGTATAATCAGTCAGATTTCCCCTCATTTGCATTGAGTTGCCATTTATGAAAGAAGCTACCAATTGACTCATTCAATGTGTTTTATCCCCAATCTCTCATATCTAAAGTCACTCAGAATCTAAATGAGCATGAGAGTTGAAGATGGAACTAATAGTTTTTGACCTATATATAGAATTTATGTAAATATATGACAGCTACTCAGTTTCAAGTCCACCAAGCACAATTCCATGCATTTATACTACTGCGTGCATTTGTACCCTCACTGATGGCCAGTAGTGTTCTGTATGGTTGCATTCTTCATTCTTGTTTGCAATAAAATTCTCATCTAACTGAATTGTCTACACAGTTTAGCCTTGGACAGATGCTAAGCTGTGAAGCTTTGTGATTTTCCACCTTGTCCTAGTAAGAGGAGGCTGACCATGAAGCATAACTGAAAGCAATACAAATCAGACTCTACAAGCCATTTCACAAACAATCCAAAAGGTTGCAATTGGAGTAATCAATGGTGGTTTCATCCCAAAACTTTGAGAACAGATATATCAATCACTAAATTCAGTACTTCCTCCATCCTGCCTCTCTTCCACCAAGGAATTTAAGAATTAAAATGAAATTTAATATCTGCTTTTTTGCAGTACGGTACAGTTCCAACATGTATATCAGAGCAAAACACCACCAAAACTTTTAAATAAAGAGCCTATTAGGAACATCGATTTCACCTTCAGTAAATGAAAACTACCCCAAATTGTCACTAACGGCAATAGGCTCAGGCTTTACCACTAATGAGATTAAGCAATCAGATATAATAATATCAGTTTAGTAAGAGGTGCAAAAATGTATGCCAGGGTACAGTGCGATGGCTAATTTGCTCTGGGTCATAAGAGTATAACGCAATGTACACTTGCCTTAATGTTCATCTGCAGACATTGTCATGGAATTTATACTACTAGCCATTCCTGCTCAATTAGATAAGTGTTCTTGTTACTTTTCTCTATAATGTTCTAGTTTTTCCTTTAAGTAATCATTACTTTGAAGTAGAGCTGCTTTATACCTTTTGCACAGCAAAGGGATCCCGTTGTTCATTGTCCAGATACTTTTCAAGGTTAAAGAAAGTATTATAAAATACATGAGCCATTCTACATCTCTTCAAATCTCGTAGAGTAATTCTTCCTGAAAAACCACCATATTAACTATCAGTATATTAATCATCAGCATATTAACTATCAAACCAACAGTTCTTAGTGGATTGGAATAAAGGAGCCCCTAGTTTATGTCCCATAACAATGACTAAAAATTTGTATTTCTAAGCTGAATTACATGTTTTGCAGTATGCTTACTTCCAAAACAAGTTGATTGATTTTGTGAATTCAGTTTGCATCAGTGGGCACCAACCTGATCATGTGAACTTGTCACAAGCCTTTTCCATGAATTTATGTAAAATATCATTTTGTATAGATGCCAAGTAAATTGTTTGACTTCTGTTTACAAACAAAGAAACTTCTTACCTGTAATTTGAAACATAGCTACCGCTAGTAGGAAAACATTACATAGCGGCTCTAACATTATTATTACAGGTATTCCTTGAGATACAACTGTAATGAGCCTGCCCATTATAATCACATGTTATGACAGCCATTAAGTGAAGTGTCTCATTAATGATCCCCCCCCATCCCTGCTCTCCCCAATGAATCAGTTAAACAAATATGAAGGTTGTTAAGTGTATTATGTGGTGCCTCAGGGGTGCGGGATGCCCTTGGAGATCTAGCATAGAAATCTATATTGGGGCACTGCTAAGAATGCGGTGGGGGTGGAGATGGAATGGAATGGAATGGAATGGAATGGAATGGAATGGAATAGAATAGAATAGAATAGAATAGAATAGAATAGAATAGAATAGAATAGAATAGAATAGAAGAGTTGGAAGGGACCTTGGAGGTCTTCTAGTCCAACCCCCTGCTCAGGCACGAAACCCTATACCATTTCAGACAATGGTTGTCCAATATAATATTGTACTTTTACCAATCTAATACCGTAGTTTTTCTCAGGTAGATTGAACTGACCAGGATGATTTCAAATAACATGATTACTTGTTAGCACTGAGGACTTTTGTTTTGGGTTATTTATAGGATTGGTTATTTATAGGATTAATTGCTAAGAATGAATTCAGATAAGTTAACAAGAAGAATTCAGTTCATTTTGTCATATGCTTTTCAAAAATGCCTATTTGGAGAGATTTACCATTGCTTTCAATGTGAAGTGTGTTGTAATTAGCACTATATCTCATTTGTGAGTAAATGGATGATCACCTCACATTATAGATGACATATTTGTACGGAGTTTTTATCCCATCTTGATGCAGGTGAAGGAGGAGAGTTCAAAAGTTGGCTTGAAACTCAACATTAAGAAAACTAAGATCATGGCATCCAGCCCTCTCAATTCCTGGCAAATAGATGGGGAAGAAATGGAGGTAGTGACAGATTTTATTTTCCTGGGCTTCAAGATCACCACAGATGGGGACTACAACCAAGAAATTAAAAGACACTTGCTCCTGTAGAGGAAAGCTATGGCAAACCTAGACAGCATACTAAAAAGCAGAGACATCACCCTGCCAATAAAAGTGCAGATAGTCACGGCAATGGTTTTCCCAATTGCAATGTATGGCCATGAAAGCTGGACCATAAGGAAGATTGAGCGCCAAAGAATTGAAGCCTTTGAACTGTGGTGCTGGAGAAGACTTGCGATCCCTTGGACTGCAAAGCAATCAAACCGGTCAGTCCTAGAGGAGATCAACCCTGACTGCTCTTTAGAAGGCCAGATCCTGAAGATGAAACTCAAATACTTTGGCCACCTAATGAGAAGGAAGGACTCACTGGAGAAGAACCTAATTCTGGGAACAATTGAGGGCAAAAGAAGAATAGGATGACAGAGAATGAGGTGACTGGATGGAGTCACTGAATTCGTTGGCGTGAGCTTAAACAGACTCCGGGGATAGTAGAGGACAGGAAGGCCTGGAAGAACATTGTCTATGGGGTCGCGATGGGTTGGACACAACTTTGCGACTAACAACTACAACAAATTATCCCATTAAAATTACATTCATAAATGCAGCTTAACCATCACATCTATTTGTAGAGGTAGTTTCAAATGTCTGAATGACTTAACTAAATTCCATATTACATATTATGGTAGATCAGGATAATTTTTGTGATTTTCACATTAATTAGAGAACAAGTTGAAGATGCAAGGACTAGCAAGCTAGTGTGAAAGCTACTTTGGGGCATATTTCTGTAAAGACATAAAACTCTTTAAAGCATCATAAGATCAAATTTACTAAAAAAGCAAAACAGAACAAAATGACCTGGAAGAAAAAAATATCATATAATAGCTCTTACCCTCATATTCTGGTTTTACTAGATCAAGCATTTGGCACAATAGGTCATGGAAGGGCAACGGCTCAATGCCCATAGATTCCATCCTCTCACACTGTTCTTCATAAAAATACTCAAGTTCATACATTGATAGTGTGCCATCCCCATCTAAATCCATGCATCGGAACCAATACTCAATACTACAAAACAAAGAGATGAATCAAGATGCATTTTTATAGTATGGCAGCAGGTAACAAGAGTTTTTGGGATGACTTTCATGTACATAGTACACAATAAAGCTTTGCCTGGACTTTCCCATATGACTGGTTGCACTAGAAATGTTATCTTGTTCGGACAAAGTACTAAGATACATAATACCCTCAATTGTTCAGTAGAAAATTCTGTGTTCTTTTCCTATCCTAAACCTGACTTTCAGTATCTTTGAGAGAGTTTTGGGTGGAAAGATGTTTTATTTTTAGCAGCTTGATAAAAGTTTTATATGACAAAAACAACACGCAGAGCCAGGGGTGGGATTCAAAATTTTTAACAACTGGTTCTGTGGGTGTGGCTTAGGTGGTGGGCGTGGCTTAGTGGTCATGTTATTGGCTGGGTGTGGCCATCTCAATATCACTCACATTGAGGCACGCATCTCCTCGCCTGGCCTCTCATGACTGGGGATGCTGCAACAGTCGTAAGTGTGAAAAATGGTCAAAAGTTACTTTTTTCAGTGCCATTGTAACTTTAAATGGTCACTCTACACAAGCAAAGTACCAGCAAAGGAGGGGGAAAAAACTCCAGAGACATTCCTGAGACAGGAAGTCCAGTCCTGCCAAGAATGTAATAAGGGTTAACAGAGAGGCAGTTTCTGTAAGCAACCCTAGAATGTTTCCTTCCTGCCTTCCTTACAGGATTAGGCCAGTAATTTCTTCTAACAACCGGTTCTCCGAACTGCTTGGAATGTTAACAACCGGTTCTAGCAAATAGGTGCGAACTGGTAGAATCCCACCCCTGCGCAGAGCATTAGAATACATAACTTGGAAGAAGGTTTTAGTAATAAAGATAATTTTTACAATACAAGACTCTGTTGTAGGTAAATTCTTTCCTATTTAAAGCTCTTCTCATGTTAATTTTGTGTCTGGTAGTCAGTGAAGCTGGAGAGGCATGGAAGGTAGGTGTATTCTGTGTTTCTTTTATCTTTTGCACCAGTTCAAGAGTAAACTCACACAATGTACAATAAACTAAGCAAGGAATTAGCCACATACAGAAAATAGTTATCACATACTTTTTATATTTTAGATATTTATTTTACCTTGTGAGGCATCTTTTGTCTTCTTCCGAGATCAGAAACCACACAAAGTCTGCATAGCTCATCTGGTTTTCTTTTTGTTCTTGACTTCCTCTAAAATATATAAAAATACATAGTTAATTCCTTAATTAAAAAATAACCAGAGACAATTTTTTAAAAATCACAGAGCAATTTGAAAGAGATAAAAGACAAAATTTCTATCCCTAAAATGTATTAAGGTTATCCATTACCTAATTCCTGAAAAAGTAATGTTTTATTAACCTGAAGACAGATTTGGAATCTTATCCTAATATTACTAACATGACAACTTTGAAATCAGGATTCTGGGTTGACTTTTAGTGCAATAATTGTGAGGACTGCCTTTGAAGAATCTTCTTCTGATGAGGCATTAATGCCTTTTCACAACCAGGAATGTGAATTGAAACCTATTAGGGAACAGTTAGTGGTGAATGCCTCTCAAAGAGGAGAGAAAACTATGGTAGAGTAGCTATTTGTAACCATGACCCCCCCCTCAAAACCCTAAGTAATTTAAACCAAAATTCAATTTTTTGAAATGTTACCATCTTACCTTTATGTTACTACTTACCTAAGAACAGCTCCAGTGAATATTCTTTCTATAATTCTGCTTGACAAAGCTGTAAATTAAAAAAACCAAAAGTGTGAGGGGTAGTTTGTAGGCTGATCGGGAGACAGCTATGTAAAAGTTACCTACCTAAAGCTCACATTTTATTGATAAAAGATCTGACTCCTTGCTAGAACATAGAAAAACCACTGGAAAGGAATTACAAAAGTACCACCCAAAGGTCCTAGAATACAAATAGATTCCTATGAAAAATAGTTTCATTGCTGAAATTCTTGTAACCTGATCCATTCGCTTCAATAAATCTTGTTTAGAAGGCTCTGCTTGAGAAACAGATTACTGTTTGAATTAACTAGAGTAGGGTGTCAATCTGGCAGCTTGCAGGCCAGATGCTTCACATGCATGCCAAGCCCACTCTGCAAAGGCAAAAAAACTTGCAATATATTGCGATACATCATGTGACACGATCAAGTTTGATATAGTTAGGAACGTTTATCTCATTTGTAAAAATAAGATATATAAGACTACTACATGCATGCAACAACATCCAATTATATGCAAAGTTCAACATGAGTGTTATCATTATGCATTTTCCTAGATACAGGTAGTCCTCCAAGCTACGACCAAAATGGAGTCTGTCCATTACAGTTGCAAGTGGTAACAACCATAAAGTGAGACAGTCTAGCTTAACAACTTATTCTCTCTGACGCTACTGTTAAATGAATGCACAGGTCATTAAGCGAGCATTCAGAGGTGGGGGGAGGCCCTGGGAAGCTCTCCACTCAGCTGGGTCCATAAAGCAGGCAGACAAGCAGCAAAAAGTTTTCCATAGCCAAAACCAGCTCAATGTGGGGGGAGAGGGGAGTGGGAGGAAGAGCCTAGCTAGATTAAGGCCCAATGTCATGTTCCAATGCCAGAGAGGGTTCCAAATAAGCTCCTGTGTTTGCCTGATGAAGCCAAGTTGTGGGCTGGGCCTCTGCCCCAATCAGCCAGCTATCAAATAACTGCAAACCTCTCCTGGCTCTTGTTAGCCTTTGAGGAAGCCAGGAGAGGTTTGCAATCTCCTGATGTCCAGCTGATCAGGCAGAAAGCTCTGAAAGCAGCTGCCGTTTCTGCAATGAATTATTTGAGTGGTGAAAATGACGGCTGCTTTCAGAAGGCATGGGGAACAGACCCAAATGCTGCGGGGTACTATCATGGTGGGATGGTGGGGAAAGAGATGCAGGGAGGCACTATGTGAGGGCAAATGCAGCCATTGTAAGTTTGAAACAGAGTTGCATGTAACTTTTGGGAGGGTCTGTCATAACTTCGAACACCATTAAAGTACTTGTTATATCTTGAGAACTACCTGTATACTACATATATTGATATGTCTTTACTACACATCAATTTATTATGATTATTTTAGGTTTGAATTCCTTTCAGTCATTGTTTCAATCTTTTAATGCAATAATACTTTTTAATATGTAGAGGAGCCATTAGGATAAATCCATACAGTATGTGATGAATTTGAAACGTACAGACAAATATTAAATTGTGAACTTTTGCATGCTTCCATTAACTGTAGGATAAAAGCAAATTTTCCAGGTAAAAATTAGCATTATTACAAGATTTGAGAATAATGAAGAAGTTTGGATTTAGTTTCTGTTTATGATTATTTTCATTTTCAACTATCTGTCTGTCATGCCCCGGAGGAGACTGACTCTGAGGAAGAGGAGGAACAGCCAACAGGGAGTGGGAATGTGGCTCCAGAGGTGGTGGAGGAGGCTGGGGAAGGGCAGAGGCCGGCTGAGCAATCAGAGGAGGATCCAGGCCCATCCCCTATCCATCCTAGGTCACGCAGGGAGGAGAGGATCAGGGAAAAGCAAGGTCTACTCAAGAGGAGATTACCATGATCATCCTCATGGCTTGCAGGTGGGAGCTATGTATATAAGTTTGCAACTGTGCAGTTAGAATTTGCAGGAGTCAATTTAGTGTTCACCTTGAAAGAGGTTTATCTTTGCTGGCGTTCTTCCCATGGACTTTTCTCAGTTATTTTCCTGGAGTTTATGATTAGTTATCTTGGGTTGCTTCGGAACTCTCATCAATGCGGTTTGTTTTGGTTTTCTGTTTGCCTCATTATTTACTTTTGTGACTTTAAAGTGTGCCTAATAAAACAGTGAAGTTAAGTTGAAGGCCTTACCGGACTTTAATATATGTTCTGGGTTTGGGGTTATTTTGAGAGACTACGAATCATCACACTATCTTGCTTTGCAATGTTATGGCAAACACATAATTTTGTTTAACTATTTGCTTTGAGCTTCCCTTTATATCAGGTGTGTCAAACTCGCAGTGTCATGGCGTCATCACGATGTATTGTGACTTTTGTCCTGTTTGCTAAACCGGGTGTGGGCGTGGCCAGCACATGACACATCCAGCCCACAGGCCATGAGTTTGACAATTCTGCTTTATATACTTTGCAGTGACAATCCATATACAAGGATTGTTTTCCTATAAGCCAGTTCTGAATGACAGTTAATGACTAAAAAATAGGAAGTTATATAGGAAAAGGAGTAAAAAAAATGGAGGAAGTTACATTTGGAAATGAATTCCCATAAGGATTGTGTGTCTATCTAAAAGCACACACATACACACACACATGAACAAAAGCATAGTATATTTATAATAATGTGTTCTTTTGCATTTGCATTTCCTTACCTTGATCATTGTATCTAGCCAAATCGCTCTGATTGATATACAGATCGTGATCAGTGTCCAATTCCCAGAATTTACAATAAATAACATAGAAGTGCTCATAGGAAAAATAATCAGTTATTTGATTAATGTCTTCTTCTTCTTCTAAGAGAGCTAGAGTCTGAAAAGATAAGAATGGATTAATTCGACATAAAAAGATGCTAGGAAAGTACCAGGAACCTGGTATATTTAACAGAAGCCTACATTTTTATTTAATTGTGCCAATACTAGATAGAAGAATTCTAGTAACCAGTAACAGATTACTAGAATTTTCCTATCTAGTATGTCTACTTAGTAGACATACTCTTAGTAGAGTATGTCTACTCTAGTATTCCCCTCATATTTAAAATAAGCCTATCTTCCCAGAATGCATAACATTTTTATTACTAACTGAATTGCAAAATACACTGAATATTTTGTGGGAATAAAAATATTTTAAAATACAATATTGTTCATATGGATACAAAAAATTAACATACTTGCAGAAAGTTGCTTTTCTTCAGCTCTATTAATGATATTTTTCTAGACCATGATCTATTCACTATGTAAAATATTCTTTGAATAACCTGGAAAAAGATTAAATATACACCTCAAAACTACTGGCAAATTAAAGATTAAATGCATCATCATCACAGTTGCATAGATCTATGTTCTTTTTTGTTTAATCAGAAAAAAACAAACAATTCATAAAGTTGGAAAGGGCCATCAAGTCATAGAATCATGGGTCTGGAATAGATCTTGGAGATCTTCTAGTCCAACCCACTGTCCAAAGCAGGAGCTCTTATACCATCCCAGATGAATGGTTGTTGCTTTCTTGAAAACCTCCAACAATGGAGCACCCACAATTCTGGCAGGCAAGCAGTTCCATTGATTAAGCATTCTGTCAGGAAGTTACTCCTTATTTCCATGTTGGATCTCCCTCTAATGAGCTTCTATCCATCACTTCTTGTTCTGCCCTCAGGTGCTCTAGAGAATAAATCCACCTCATCTTCTCTATAACAGCCCTGTCCAATACTTTGATCAATTTAGGAATCCAAATTAATATAGCTATAACAGATGGCTGTCTGAATGCACCCAGTGAAGGGAAATCCGCAACCTATCTAAGTTAACTGATTCCGTATCAAACCATTAATCAGAATTTACACTACCGTGCAGTCCTGTGCAAATAAAACTTTCAAACACAGTCCCAGCAAATTCCCTACGAGGCCTGATCCAATCACAGTGACATAGACAGTCCATCATTTATATAGGTTTAGTGATATCAAAGCCTTAAAAATAAGAACTGGCCATTTGAGCACTGGGGAATTCTGGGAGTTGAACTCCACATCTCTTTACAGTTGCCAAGGCTGAGAAACACCGCTATATTAATTGCATTCAGTTAAATTCCTTTCATAAGTAGATTGGAAAGGAAAACAAGATAACTATTTCTATAACGTTGTTTAAAAAATGATATGGAATCCTATATGCAGCCACAAAGAACAATTTTATGAATTTATTATAATTGTGAAGAACTGAGCAAAGTTTGTAAAAAAAAAAAAGCAAACCAGATATGAAAGATAAGGAAGAATTAAATAGTTGAAACAAATCAATGCCAAATAGCCAACCTGAAACTTTGCATAGAGAAATGCTAACATTATACATGTAGCCAACATACCGTAGTAATGTAGCGGGAATGAAATTCCGGGGCATCCTTTAGAAATGTCAATCCTGGATGAGTTTCAACTATATCCTGAAATACACCAGCATTATTAAATATTAAAAAAAAACCCGGCACAAACTTTTAAATTAACATAGTACCTAAAGGGAAAAAGTAAAATAAACATTTATCACAGGATAAGCCATGCTAACTTGCTCTAACTATGAAGAAACAAGAAAAGGAGGGATGTTGGACTTTCCCTACTTTTTTATCACACCACTGAATCAGTGGTGGGATTCAAAAATTTTTACTACTGGTTCTATGGGCATGGCTTGGTGGGTGTAGTATGGCTTGGTGGGCATGGCAGGGGAAGGATACTGCAAAATCTCCATTCCCTCCCCACCTCACTAACCTGCTTTCCAGCTCTGTTCTCCTGTGCAAGGCAACAAAAGGAGACCCAGCCAATCAGCTGGGATTTGGGAGGTGGAGAATAGATGGGGGCAGGGCCAACCAGAGGTAGCATTTGCCGGTTCTCCAAACTACTCAAAATTTCCGCTACCGGTTCTCCAGAACTGGTCAGAACCTGCTGAATACCACCTCTGCACTGAATCATAGAATCTTGGCTCTGGAAGGGCCCAAACAGGCTAACAAACACAATTCCCTGCAGAATCCAAATGTGCAGAATCATGGACACTGTATCCTGCCTTCAGCTGAATTGAAGGGGAGTTATCTCAGTAATTGGTTCTACTATTTTTATTATTAGGAAGTTTAAGGCTAGAATTTAAAGGACTGGTCAAACATACCTGCAGTATTGGGATGAAATCTTCTTGTTCCAAATAGTTACAGTTAGGTTTTGCTAAAAGGCAAATAAATTTTGATGCATCATCATGACAGTTGTGTAGAATCCTATAAAGAAGAAGTAAACTGTGTAAGAGCATTCCGGTCAATCCAAAGAGGAAAAACATTTTATGATTTCAGCCTCATTTAGCATTGCCCAATCTTGGCATTTTTCAGAAATGGACAGATCTGGGGAATTCTAGAACCTAAAGTCTATAAATCCAGAAGACTGTCAAACTGAGCAAGGTTGCTATAAACTGGCATCTATAATATAGAGCCAAAGCTACATGTTACATTCAAAAATTTCTGCCTTTGTGCAAGGTTATTGTTTCATATATGACAATAATGATAAAAATTACATAAATAACCAGGCCATAATAAAGTATAAATCTAGCTATATCTATATATTTTATGTGCACATATGCATGTATGTCAGCCCCACTATTTAGTCCAAACCAAAAAATCAACTTGACACAAAGTTGACACTACTGTTATTAATATTGGCTATAAAAACAGAAACTTGCAAGTCTGATAGTACTTTCCCCAACCCTTTCCCCCAAATACTATTGTGAATTAGAAAAGCTTCTACCTGAGTCTTTTGAACATGCCTTCTTCTTATTTTGGACTTAAGGCATGTTTTCCCCCTGTTGCTTTGGTAACAAACAGATCTGGCCTATCTCCATCCTCCTCCTAACTTCCTACAAAATGTGAATATGTACAGTATGTAGTCTACCTCCTTTCCTTCCTTTTTTGATTCAATAAAAAGCTGCCACAGGTGGGGAATTGGACACACACACACACACTCAATCTCATGGGGGAAAAGCCTAATTAAAAAGAATAAAACAACTTCTAGTGACATAATGCCAGTTGAGGGCTAGTGCTTTATGAAGATTTTTTTTTGAATGGTGTCTAAGTGGTATGTAAACAGTGGTGTGTGTAAATGGTTGTAAACATTCAAAAGAGGCAATAAAAAGCTAAGAAGGAAACAACCTTAACATAAGACAAGCAGAAAACAATACCCTAATCAAGGACTACCTAACCCCCACCCCAAATGAACAGTGGCTTAACAAGCTACTATATATAAATAGGGAGAAAACTCCACATTCACTAGCAGTGGTATTGTTACATAGTTGGATAATGAAATATCTGCAAGCAAACAAGCAAGGTTGAAGAGAATATTCTCTTCTATTGACGTACTATATAATTGTACAAAGGTTTATTTGAAAATACATAAATTAACACAAGATCATGGAATCAAAATGTATATTTTTGTCTTTAAAATGTCTAATAATGTACATTTCTTTGATTCAGAAATTGATATGCTGCCCTTTAAAACTGGATTTGTCAATGCAATATATAATCAAACAACTTAAAAATGATAAATTATAACACTAACTTTTTAAAAATCACTAAAAAAAATTGAAAATGCTGGAACAATTATCAAAACAATAAGTTAAAAAAATCATATAGGAGTTTTCTGCTTTCATGTAGGATAAATCATCTACCAATAACTGAAAAACATTGCCTTTTGTACATTAAAATTGTAAATGTGAATGGTTGCTGTCCAAGGCAGTTGCTAAATGAAGACTACCTGTAAACAATTATGATTTCTGATATGTTAAAATCTGATTCACTTAAAAAAGTAAAATCAGTTTTCTTTGCCCTACATGCCCTGGATAGATCAAATAATATCTCCAGGGAACAAAAACATAGCTTTCTAAGTTTGATAGCTCAGTCCTTTTCTACCCTCTAATTTCATGCTGCTTTATCTGAACTAGAAGAAAATTGGTATCTTCTTTTGCAACATGCAGCTTTACAGATGTTGCAAACATTTTGTTTTCCCACTGATGGGAACTTTCATCTCACTATTTTAGAACCATCTCTCATTTACTAATATTTCAGCTTCCTCTCATAACAACTACCCAGATTTGCTTTGCATATAGAAGAAAGATGTCATAATGTGAATCCAGAATGGAGAAAGCAATTTTATTTATTTATTTGCATCCTGCCCTTATTGTATTTACAAATAACTCAAGGCAGCAAACATGTCCATCTTCCTCCTCCTTTTTTCTTCACAGAAACAACCCTGTGAGATGAGTTGAGCTGAGAGAGAGTGACTGATCCAAAATCACGCGGCTGGCTTTCATGGCTAAGGCAGGACATGAACTCACAATCTCCCACTTTCTAAGCTGGTACATTAACCAGTAGACCAAACTTCTTCCCACTTAATTTGTGAAGTGAGAATAAAGCACATTTCCCGCTCTGAAATGTGCAAAAATTTCAGCGAAGTCCTCACTGAATTATATTTTCTTCTACAAGGATTTAGCATTATGAAATCAATGGATGTAAAAGGGGTGTCTATTGACCTTAAACTACTTTCAAGCAGCATGGAGTTGTCTTAGACAGTGCTGGAAAACACTGCTGTTTTCCCAGGCAGAAAAAACAACAATGAGATTAGAAGCCCCATGGGAAATAGATGTTGAAAGCAGAGTAAGGTAGGTGGTGGGTGAAAGAAATATAGATCTGGGAGAGGGAGTGGCTGGGTTGCAGAAGATTGTTGAGAGAGTTGGGAAAAACAGTGCTGAAATGTAGAATCCCAGCAGAAGGATTGAAGAGGAAAGACTGAGGGAAAGTGGAAGAATCTCAGCAGAAAGGTTGGAGTAGGCGAGAGATGGTTTAGGAAACCTCATCAGGGTAAGTTAGGGAATCCTGTTAAATGCAATAGATAAAACAGACAAGGAAGTAGAAAGAAAGAATTTCATACACTCATAAATACATAGAAAAAAGGAGCATTCTATTTGCATATAATTATCATGGCAACTAGCAGTAGTACCCTAGACATGCCTTCAAAATTATAAATACCTAGGGCACAAATAAGTTGGAGATCCCTGTTTTAAGAGAATATTTTTACACTTGCTCACTTTCTCCACATGGCCACAAATGAATGTACAGATACAAATCCTGTCTGCTCTCCTCCAGATGCATTGAACATGGGGGCTTTCCAGTATAGGGGACAGCCACATATCTGTAAAAAGCATAAAACAAAATATTGTTAATATCCAGGAAAAGACATTATTTTTCTCTAGCCATTTTATTAAAACATGTTGGAAAATAAAACCCAGGCAACCGATATGCAGTGTGCTATATGATTGAGTTCAATCTTACAGACTTATTGCTTAATTTATGGTTTTATTATTTGAATTATTATTTAAACTTTTTATGAAAATTATATTAAAATTCATTTAGAAATTTTTACCTATGGTGAAGATGATAAATCTAGGGATGTTATCCTGTTGTTTTTAATGTATAGGTTGTTTTATTATATACTGCCCAAAAGTACCTTTCATCTAGAACAGTGGTCGCCAACCGGTAGGCCGCAGAGAAAATTTTGGTGGGCCACAGAGAAATCTCAGTCCCAGAGCACCCCCACAAAGCAATTAATCCAGGCTGCGCAGAAACACAAGGATGCACGGCCACATGGCCCATGGGAACCCTCCCTGCCCACTCACTCCTTACACGGTAAACTTGCCTGCTAAATTGCTATTTTTCTTTTTTTCCAACCATCATCTGTTCTGCTCTGCTGGGAGATTTAGATTAGCTAGGAAGCAGGAAATGGTTGGATTTCTTGCTTTCTAGCTAGTCTTCAGATCTTTGGCTCAGCACAGCCAAACCTCCCTTAGGACTGAAGGTTTGCTTGCAAGCAAATTCAGTGCAGACTCACGGCAAGCAAATTTGAGAGGCTGAGCTAGCCAATGGCAGATAGATAGATCACTGAATGATTCTTTGAGCAACTCAATCTGCCTGCTTTGCCTGATTTTGGGTAAAAGTTGCTCTTTTAAAAAAACAAAAAAATCAATGTTTACATGCATGGTGTGTTGTGAGCTAATTTTGTGAGTTTTCTTGCTAGCAAATTTTATGAGTTTGCTTGCAAGCAAATTTTATGTGACAGACTGAGCTAGCCAATGGCAGATAGATAGATCTCTGAATGAATCTGTGATTCTGTGAGCAGCTCAATCTGCCTGCTTTGCCTGATTTTGGGTAAAAGTTTCTCTTTTTTATAAAAAATTCAATATTTATATAAATATGTATAATATTTACATACAAGCCATGCCCAGCCAGTCACATGACCAAGCCACACCCACAAACTATGCAACACCCACAGAACCGGTTAGTGGTCCCTGGAATCTAAAATTATGAGTTTGGTGGTCCTGAGGTCCAAAAGGTTGGTGACCCCTGATCTAGAAGATATTGCTTCCCTCATAATTCTCCAGTTCTAAGCTAAACCTATGATGTTCAGATTTTTCTTAGTCTAAACAAAGGATCTTCTAGTGTTTACTCAATGACCAACACTTCTTGTTCTGATGTGAGTTTATGTCATTATTGGATACCAGAATTTGCATTCATTCATGGCTTCATGCCATAAACACAAAATTAAAATATGCTTCATCCAAAACCTTCCTTATTCTTTAATAAATTATTATTTTTAGTTATATTATAAAAGAGATTCCAGCTTTGAATACTCCATAAATTCAAAAGATAATTATGCTTACTTTTATAATTTTCCCCATTTCATTATAGGGAACTTTCTTATCTTCAAATTCTGAAAAGGCTGCTTCAACTTTTGTAATAATTTCATCATGATTATTGCAGATATTCGGAAGTCCATAGGGAAAATAGAAAGTTGGAATGTTTATGGACAAGGGAGCACCAACAGTTTCTTTATTTGTAGACAGTAGAGACTGTGGGGTGATTGTTGAATTTGTAGGAGTTAGAGATGGTGTCACCGGTTTTTTATCTTGCTTATTTTGGACCTAAAAGTTAATAAAATTACAATTTTTATGCAATAAAATTTGAACAAAGAAGGTACAAAAATAGTTTTTCCAATAAACAAAACAAAGTTACAGTAAAAAAAATAAAAATCAACAAGGTGTGTATATACAGAACAGTCTTATTTCTCAAAAAAGTACAACAGTATTAAAACATTTTGAAATTTTAGGTATCAATTGACAATTCATCCTATATGATTAAATACTTGAGCTGTATATACTGCAATTCTTGTAAACGCTGCATTTATTGTACTGCTACTGTACAGTATATTTTAAAAACATTCTTAAAGAAGCACTTCTTCCTTTTTACAGCTCCCTGCTACTTATGTCTTTATGGTGTGTTTTGTCCATTCCCTTGTTTCCTTTACTTTTCCCCATAAGGGGTAGTGCAAGGGGTTAGTTTTCTTTGACATTTATTTTGAACCATTTTACACTGTTTATACTATTAAATCTTTTCATTTATTTTTTAATTGAATATCATTTGGGAACAACTTCAATCTCCTTAGTCACCTTACTTTTAATAGTCAGCATTTGTTCCCCCATACATTTGAAATGTGGTACAAAATGTATGTTACTATCAATGTGTGAAATAAGGCATTTTATAGAAATCCATAGAGTGCCAGAAATGGGACATCAAAGTATAAAATATTTAATGTTTCACACATTTGTTAGACATTCTATGCAATGGCAATAGACAAACTGGCAAAGTATGAAAAACTCCCACAAAAATGTGATTCTAACCTTCCTTGTTGCAACATGTAGGTCAATACTGGCGCTTTTTTCTCTTATATTTTTCAGTAAGAAAATATTGTATTTTATTTTGCATTTTTTCTTTCATTTTCATATACATCTTTTCAATAAAGGGTTAGGTTCCTAATCCTAACCTTAACTCTAACCCTTTTCATGACTCGCTTTTCATACTTTACCTAAATAGTTCTTATCATTCTATACAATGCCTAGGTATTATATATAATGCCAAGGGAAAGTATATATTAAAATAATACATACATTTCATACTTTGCCTAAAAAAGTCACACATTTAATAGATTTCTTACACATTCTATACAGTTCTAGTTTGTCACACATTGCTGGTAACATGCACAATACATGGAAATGCTCAGAACCATTTGTTGTTGTTTTTTAAAAAAAAAACAGAAGTCAATTTGTTACCATGTTCTACTAATAATATTTATTTATTTTAACATTTTCGCCTTCAAGAAGAAAATACCAAAAGGAAAAAAAATACCTGTTTCCTTTTATTTACCAACAAGGTATTTATGTACTAATCTTGGAAGACCTATTTTTAAACCAATAGGTATCTGGCCCAAATAACCTTCTGAAAATAGAGAAGCCTAAGCAAAGAAACCATTCCAACTACTGACCTAAACCAGAGATAACAAATAAGAAGAAAAAGTAAAGCACATTCAAACCTGGGCTTGCTGGAATGACTTCAACCTCTTCTTGAACCGTGATGGAAGAACAAAATCACAGCCTTTTGCAAGGAAAGCTAACTCTCCTCGTAAATCAGGATCCCTTCGCAGAGATCTATCCTTGATCATCATTTTTGTTACTTCCTCAGAAAATTATTCTTCCCAGCACAGATGTAAAGTCCTTTTGAGGTATCACTTCAACTATTTTCTTGATTTGATTGTATGAGAGGGGGCAGGGGTTCAAGAAGTTCTAAGTGAAACATACCTTGTCTTTTTATTCTCAGAAAGAATTGCCTATATCTCATCCCAAGGCCAGTGGACTCTCTTTTTTGATATTCAAAGAATCCCTAAGCACAAAGATCTCTGGATGCCTTTTACCAATTATTTATCAAGAAGTATAATCTACACCAGAATCTGTCCCTGCTGGCTATATGACAGTGAGACAATCTGTCCTTGGCTGGTAATAGAGCAGAGGTATTATGGGAAGGGAGGCATCCACCCCACTACTAGCAGTGGTGCTAAAGTTAGACTTATTGCAGCAGTAGCTAAATATATCACCTTCCAAGGTACGTATTTTATGATGTTCTATGGTGAAATTTTAGATGCAAATTTAGCTACCAATCTCAACTGAAATCAAAACCATAATCTTTAGATGCCACCATAACAGCACAGATTTTTCTGGTTAGAGTAAAAAAATTGAAGTTTCTTTTATTTTTTATTTTTCATGTGGTAAAAAATACAGCTTCCTTCTGTCCAAAGGAGAACTATTATGCTGTTAAATATTTTCCTTACATTTTTAGAGATAAGACAAGAACACTTTAAAATAGACCTCTTTCCTAGTAGGATCAGAACTTTTAAAAAGTGTGCTTTTTAAATTAGATTAAGAATGGAGCTACCAAAATTGGTACAGTATTTAAAACCCAGAAAATGTATTTAATTTCATGTAGGAACAAAAAAAAAAACTGATTATGCAAATTGCCATCCTTTGATATCCTAGATATAAATGAAATCTTGATTTAACAGACCTATTGGAGGGAGAGGTAGACATATTTGGGCCTTTGGGGGAAGTATTAAAACTGATTTCAGTTCTCATGAAAAACAGGCATATTGGAAAAATTATCATTTAAAAATGGCAGGAACTTTTTTTTTCCTGTTTCCTTTTGAAAATTTGGATTGAAAATGGGATAATTAATAATTCTTTCAACCAACCATTATGTAAAAATGGAAGTGAAATGAATATAAGCACTTTTATTCTAAAAGTGTCATTCAAATCATTAACAGCAGTTTTACCTGTGCTTTAATTTTATTTTTAAATTTACTTAAATTTATTGGCCTCTCAATTCCAGTGAATTCTGGGTGGTTTTCACACATGACAAGCTATTTTTGTATTGTGCACAAGAAATCTTAAATCTACAATAAAGAGTAAAACATTCAAGGACATTCAATGTAAATAATTTTCTATGTTACAGTATTTCCATGGAGCAGTATTTTTATATGAATGGGCTCAACTGTTAAGTGAAAAAAATCACATAATCTTACCTTGATAACCTCTGGCATCTGTTGAATTAATGGCGACACGGGTTTTTTCTTCGCTGTATCTATGTAGCTCTGCTTGTCAACTGTGGTGGAAGGTGTGGCTAAAGTTTCCTGAAGAATATGCATCACTTCTTTCTCTTTTGATAGGCTTCCTTTGCCCAATTGGAATTCTACTAGTTCTTGGGCAAAGTCTTCAATACTCTCCAAAATACGCAATAAAAGAGTTTTGTCATCTTCATCCATTTTATGACCATTGATTTCTACAAGTTTTGATAAGGAAGAAGACACACTTTTGTCTTCAGAAAAACAATCTTTGCCTTTGTCTTCACTGGTTAAATCACTACTTTTCAAATATCTAGAATCAGTCTGCTCCACCGTAGTTTCTCTCAGTGTAATTTCCATTTTTTGTGAAAAATTCTCCAAATCCAACAAAAGTTTATCTATCTCTTCTTGATTGTTTTTTCTAAGCTCTTCTTTAGAGACCTGAACATTATAGTTCAAGGTTTGATCAATGGAATCTGCTAAAATGGAGTGATCACCCTTTGACAGAGGCTCTGTAACATTATGTGAAGTTTTAGTAAGTTCTAAAGAAGGATTTAGCAATTCAGCTCGCTCCTGGCTGCTCTCTGAATCTCCGCTTATTGTTCTACTCTGAACACTTGATGCACCTCCCCTTACTTTTTTCCCATCTGATTCTTCTACAATATATAGAGATTCTGTGGGAAAAACACAATCTGAAGGATTTTGAAATTGTAACTGAGGTAGTACATGAGAATCATTTCTAGAATCTATATTGTTCTGCAATGCATCTACACTAGGGATTTGGATAAGGTTGGTTGAGGAATCTGCATCATTATTATCCTGAATTCTCTTTAAGTTAGAGGGAAATGATTGCTTTGCTACAGATGATGCAGAAGTGACAACATCTTCATATCTTGGTGGTTGCTCATTGCCAAATATTGGGGAGAAATGAGATTGCTCCAAAGCAGACAAACTATTAATCAGTTCTACCATGTCACCAGGATGTCTAAATTCAAAAGGCAACTGTTTTAGGTAAGAAGAAAATCTTGTCATTAGATTCATATAGATTATTTCAGAATTGCCCAAGGACTCACTATTGTTTCCACTATTGACATTTCCTGAAGATTTCTTCTTAATGCATTGCTTTATTATATCTGTACACTTCTTCAAGTCCTCTGAGCATTTTAGCAAGATATCTAAGCACATCTTAATATCTCCACTGGAAGAACCATCCAGTTTGTGCTTTTCCAAAATTTGTGTTATAAAATTGCCATCAGGAAAAGTTTCTATAGGCAATGGAACTATAGAACTCCCACTTTCCTTAACCGATGGGCTGCTGACATGCCATTTTTCTTCATGGGAACAATTATTTAGAACGCCATTAGGAGGGGAAAAAATTTCATCACTGCTGAAAGATCCACTGATCAAGTCAAAATCTAGTGATCTTCTGCTGAATTGGTCTGACTTAACTTTTCTTCCTTTTCTATAGTTTGCCTGGTTTGAAGAATTTCTCAGTTTTTCAAATGAGAATTCTTTTATTTTTCCACTAGCAAGATTTATGGCTTCTTCAGTGATATCTTTTAGATTTCCACTGCTTTGAACAGAAGATCCTTTTTTTAGTTTTGGATTACTAGGAAGGAGCTGATGATAATCTTCATCCCCAGGCAAAGCAATGGAATTTTCAGGCATTGAAAATCTGTGGGTCAAATCTGAATTTCTAAAATTAGGTGTAGAAACTTTAAGTAATTTTGCACAAACACTGTGGTGGGCCACTATGCACATAATTCCTTGTTTGAATACTTGACATGTCCCTGTGCAATAATGCACAACATTTTGAAGCTGATTATCTATTATAGCACTGCTGTAACAATTCACTGTTGTTATTACTCTTTTATAGCTTGCTGCCATAATCAGAATTTCAATTTATTGCACTCTGAAATGGCTTAAGAGAGCAATCAATTTACCCCACTTTAAATCTCATATTCGTACATCAATAAACATTGAGGTGGTTGTGTTAAAAATGTAGTAAAATCAATGCATTGTCAAGAATCTGTATTAAAAGATTGCAGACAATAATCTACAAAAAATTTAAATGACCAATATAATGTATGATTGTCTTTTAGATAATAGTAAATATTCCCAGACTAAAAATGTTGTAGTGATGAACAATTGTTCTCTTCTCTAAATAACAATGTTAGAAGTAAAAATGAAGAACGTTAAATCCACTTGTTCAGAAAATGAGGGAAAAACTTTATCTTGAATGTTTTGTCCAAACTTTCTCTGAACTTCAGATTTCATGGAGAAGATAAAAGCATGTAATGTGGTCAAATGATCCACTTCCTTCATTGGTGGGGAAGATGCCTGCAATAATAAATGTTGTTAGTAAACAAATTTCAAGCCTAACTTTAGATACTGCTACTAACTTTAGATAACCATTGCAAGAGAAGGAGTGGCAGAACGTGGGGACAAAGTCAAAACAAGAATCAGTCTAGAATCTCTACCTGGCACAAACAGACCAAATCCAATTCCTCTTGAATTCTGTTGACCCTTATCTAGTGCCAAGATAATGCTACCAATTTATATCATTAATGGGAGAAATACATGTTTAAAAAATCTTCCATGTACTGTAACTGGAGTATATGGAGTATATGAAAAAAAAGTATATGGAAAAAAGATTTTTTTAAATCTATTTCCTTTCTAATACAGATTTAATGATTGAAAACTACATTACTTGCTAATACTATCTGCTCTCCAATCAGATACCTTATGCAAAGGCAACAGATAATAACCATTAAGCCATGTGGGTTACAAATAAAATAATTAGTAGATAAAACAAATAAATCAAATATAAATTAGTTTAATAGCTAATAGCTATTGCACCTAGAGTTGAATTAATTTTAGTTTGTTTGCTAAATGAAGACGTGAAAATTACTCTTTTCTAAGATCCAGATTTCATTTCCCAGTCATGACAACTATTACTACCAACATCTACAGACAACCTGCTGCCTCGATGATTCAAGAGGTAGAGAGATTAATTTCTTGCCACTCCTCATCTTTTTAAGATGGAGGCTGAAAATGGCTTCTGAGCTCTTCTGAGCTGAGAAGGCAGACTGCTCCACTCACCTTATACCCAAAGGTATACTCCCTTTCTACCTAGAAAGCAACAAAAGAAGCTATCATTTCAGCTTCCTTCTGTACATAGAAACTATAACTGCCTTTTGCCTACAAATGAAATAGAGAACAATTGTTCCCCAAGTTTCACTGTAGAAAGATAAAAATAAGGGGTAAGGTTTTGGGGAGAGGGAAGTATCTCATTTGAGGCACCAGAGGGTTCCCATAGGATTTACACATTTATCTAAGCCATATACAAAACAGTCAGGACAGGAAACAGCTGTCCTATAACTGCCCAGAATATCTGTAATTCTACAATTCTCTTCTCTGTAGAATCTCAGATTACACTTCTAAATGCTGTACTGGATGTCATATTTTCATAGATGACATTAGAATAAATCATTTAATTTAGCTTTTTCCACAGGCTGCACTGACTAATGCAAATATCAACTTTAATCCACAGTATACTGATAAAAAATATTGCCAGAAAAACTTACCCAGCAATTTCATCAAGCTATCGGGCTGTTTTACAGATAGGAATACCAGTAACATTTCAGATCACATCTCAGTTTGAAAACTGCATAAGGTAATAACACTGTATTAGGATTATCAGTGAGGTATGTTTATCGGCTGATAATCTCTCACTCAGTGAAGAAGTGCACATAAAGCACTTTCACTTTAAACCTGTTTTCACAAAAGCCACTATCATAAGAGCTTAGAGCAACCTTCAACAAAGTTTTTACCTTTAAGTATCCCTTGAAATAATTTTCAGATTTCAAGGAACCTGTATATAAAAATTACAAAAATTTCACAACATAATTTACTTCTAATTTATACAATCCATACTTTATACAACAATAGTAAATTGACAGGTCAGTCACTGAATTGTAGCATGTAAAAATTCACACCACTGCAAACACTGGCACTGCATGGCCTACAAAGTTCAAAAACTGATGTTTATTTATTTTAATAAAGACCTTTCTCGGAAATCTCTTGCAGAACCTTAGAGTTCTGTGGAGCCCCAGTTGAGAAAGGCAGAGTTTATAAGGAAATGTATACTGTATTGTGCAATTATGATTTTAAATAAATAAGCCATCATAATATGTTATTGAATATATACGTACTCTATTGATCTAAAAATCTTCAGCATCAGAATGACATCTACTTTTGTTTACTATTACCATGCCCATTACTTACTAATTTAAGGTAAAGTTCATACTTCTATAAATTTTATAAGATTCAAGCATTAAGATTATTTGTTTTATTAATATTCTGCATTTATTATTTTTATGGTATTTTATAAAGCAAGTCAAGTTCTTCCTCCAATTTTCCACACAACAACCCTGTGAGGTGAGGTGAGGTGAAAGAGAGTGACTGGCCCAAAGTCACCCAGTTGACTTTCATGATGTCAGAACTTGAATTCATAGTCTTCTGGCTCCTAGCCGGCCAATTAAACACATTATTCTAATAATACAGCAATGTAAATCTTAAATTTTAATTTATAGATTTTATTCTAATTTATTCCCAAGAATCTGGTTATGTGAACTTTTTTTCTTTTTGCACATAAAGTACTGAAAGTTAATAAGTAGCTTGGCCAAGCATCTAAGTAGCTGTACAACTTGAACTTTCTCTCCAAGATCTAGATCTGATTTACTGTGCCATAATAGTATGTGTTTACAGTATTCTAACATATTTTAGATTACCTTTATCTGATAGACTTCATGCATCTAGTCCTCTTTTATTTCATTTCCCACTATTCATGGATTAAATGTATTCTTACCCATTCGAATAATCTATGTTAAGTAGTAATTGCACACATTTTTAGAAAAGCATCCTTAATGTCATCGTGTTTATTTTGAAAGAAAAGCAGCCGATCAGCAGCTGTTGCTGGTGAGGCGACTTGATTAAACACAAACAATAAATAGTAACATATCCTGTCTCTACAATGCTACCAGATACTGAAAAGCAGCAAAGGGAACACTGAGCTCTGCTGTTTGGGTACAGCAAGCAAATTTGCAGCTGCTATTTCCTCCTTGTACTCATTTTCTGGAGACAGATAGGACGGCTGTGCTCACAGATGAATCATCTGCAATTTCATTCATTTTCTCTTTCTCCCTGATCCTTGGATCCCCACCATGGCATCTAAAGTTGCTATCATAGCCATGAAACCATTTTCAGGGTTCTGACACTTTCTTCTTTCTGTAAATAAAAAGACAACGTAGTTGACCTTCTGTTATGCTATAGTTATGAAGGACTAATTAATATGACCCTACAGAATCTACTCCTGTTGTAAATCTTGCCTTAAAGTCTTGACTTTAACTTAAGTAAGTTCTCTAGGGCAATGCTTCCTAAAGTCTAGCAATGATCAGCAGATAGTTTCAACTGCAGTGATTCATTGGCCTAAAAATGAAGCCAAGATGATTAGAGATTTCCATCCAAAATGAAGGGAAATGGTTGGTATATAACAAAAACAGCAAAAGTTAGCACAGATTCTCTATGGCTGTGATCAAACATATCTGATTATAAGTTACTTATTACTGAATTAGCTGGTTTATACTACATTATAAATCTCGAATTACAAACAACACTAGCTGGGTTCTGACATCCTAAGCTAAAACAACCAAAGTGCACTTTTGGCTTGGAGCATTCTGAGAATTCTGGGAGTTTAAGTCCACAAGTCTTAAAGTTGCCAAGGTTGGAGAGCCCTGGCTATATCAGGGAGTATTTTGTCTTTAAGTAACACCTGCATTCAGCAAAGCTATCTAGAGTAATTCTAGCAGAAGCAGCAGCTAACATCTACATGATCATATATTATTTTCAGTGCATTTGACTGCCCTTGTCTCTGGAATCTCCCCACCACATACGCACTTCTGTATTATATCCTGCATAGCACCTAGCACTTCTCTATGTCACTCAGGTTCCTTACACAAAGTACATAATAGCACCCAAGGCCTGGAAACCAAGTAAAGCCCTATTCCAGCAAAACAATTCAATGGTTCTGACAAGAGGATTTGCATCATTTACTGTATTCAAATCACAGGGGCAGTTTGTTCAAAACAGCCCAGTAACAGCAATATGGACTTATATTCTTTTTTTTTTTTTCCCTCCCGGAGGTCGGCACTCCACTTTCGCCTACCTTTCTTAACAGGATTTGCTCATTTCGTAACTTTGGCTGCTGCAGTGATTACCTACACAACACTCTACTGAAATTGCGACTGAGGTCGAAAACGATTACCAGAGCTCAGAAATCATCCGGACGTGGGACTAGTCAATTTCTTTTCCCTTACCCCTCCACTGCAAGTTAAAAGTACTTATCCGTTCTCTTCCTGACCCTCTACTGTCACCCGTTCAGCTGGGGTCGTAGGTCTCCAGTTTTTCCAAGAGATACTCGAAATGCACGAAATCTCCGAAGTGTCTCTATTTTTTCGTCCCGGGCCGCTCCCTCTTTTCCCTTACAGCTTTTTTCCGCGCTTCGGGCCGCCCGCCCGCCCGCCAACGCCAACCCGATCCAACGAAAATCCAGCACAGTTCTAGCCAGATTCTGGATAAGAAAGGAGAGTTGGCTTTTTCGGCGCCACTTTCCTCCTCTGTTATTCGAGAGCAACAATTACTACCCAAAAGGGGACGCAGGGGCTAGAGACAGCCGTGGCAGGAGCTTTCGCACCTACCCGCCGCCGAGGCGATTCCCTCGCCCATTCTAAGGCTCTCTTCAGCTTCGACCCTCCTCCTTCCTCCACCCTCTGGCCGCGAGAGGCTCGGCTTCTTTTCCCGTCCCTTCCGCGCTACGAAAGGGGCGCCCACAGAGCGCACATCAGTGGAGATGGGGAGGGGAGGAGGCGGTGGTATTTCCCTGCCAAGAGGGCAGAGACTCATTTGAGCGCCAGCCCCCGCAGCTCCCGCCTGGGATTGTTTTTCTGCGTCCCGTCAAGTCTGATCTTTGCTTGTCCTGCCTGAGAAGAGCCGCAGTCAATCGCCTCTGAGGGTCCTGGGATTTAGGGAGGGAATTCTTGTGAAGTTCGGTTTGAGGAGGAGGTTTTAAACAAAAGACCAACGCCCTTGACATTAACAGAAACGTTGATCTCATCTTTGGCCTTGCTATGTTGCAGTGGAAAGTATTAAACGTTCTTGAAAGATTAAGAAACCAGAAAGGAAAAAGAAAATGATGTCTTTATTCTCCACTTTTAAACCACATGATTGTGGTGCAATGAGCCAAGATTATGGAACCCTTAGGTCTGACATTTCTGAAATGCCAGCTGCATTTTCCTGTCTCTGATTCCAAAGCTCCAGGGCTCTTCTCTTACAAAGTCCTTATGTCTCACTTTCTTTGGCTCATAGTTACTCCTACCGCACCCATCTTGTGCATTCATCAGCTTCATCCCTACAGGCTGAAGTTGGCTCCTAGTTCTTTATTCCATTCAACAAAGCCATAAGTACTAAGTTGAGCAAAGAATGTGAACAATGGTATATGCAAAAATAAAATTTGGACTGATTCATGTATTACATCCAGGCTATCTTTTGGAGATTCCCTTATAACATACCAGGCTGATTTTATGAAAAGTGCTCAAATAAATTGCTAGGATGAATCAAATTATTCAGAAGGATTTTGAGGTACAGGTATTTAATATCCTCAAAACTTAAAACCACTATAAGACCATGTCATGGTTTGACTGTTAGAAACAAAGAAACAGTATGTCAGAGAGAAAAACTATAACTCGGGGACTCTTCTGTTTCATCCAGTTCACTATTTTCTATTAACTGAGGACCTTTCTCCACTGCTAAAAATGAAAGTGCTATCCACAATCTTTGAATTTACTATTCTTTGAATCTACCAAATAGTTGATTCTATTGCCTCTTTCTCACTATTGAATAGTGCTGTCCTGATTTTGCATGTCCAGCACATAATAGCGATTGGTTAGTTCCTCCTGTTTTGCTATCCTTCATCTTTTGCATCCAGCTCTTTAGGGATATGAATAGAATGACAGCAATTGAGCTAATGTGGGATCTCTGTTGTCAACCCATTTTCCCTAAACAGTCCAGTACAAATTGTTTTCCAGGTAGATATAATAAATACATTCCCCAATAACCATCAATCTTAAGAAAATCCAATTCATCAATTCTGTTAACTCCAGATCTATAGAATTTGTATCTCCTTCAGCCTTCTCAAATGAATCTGCAGTTTCAAAACCAAATTCCTTCTCCTTGAAATTAGCCAACAGCAATTTAGATTCCAATCCATCCAGTTTTGAGTTTGAGTTGGCTACAGTTGCCTGAATATCCTCTTTAGGCTGATTTAAAACTCTTGTTTTTTTATCAAACTTTTTTTGAAGTTTTCAATTTGAACTTGTAGGTTAAAAAGCATTCCCCTCCCCCACAAGTCTTCTTAGAGGACTTTATTTTTACAGTTTGCATTTTTAATATAATCCTGTAACTGGGCATTCACAACCAGACATAAACAGTTCCTTTCCAGGACAGGGGAGTTACCAACTTCCATATGGAGAAATATAACATCTCATTTACAGTATGTCCTTTTACTGTATCACATACTTACTATCTGCAGCAAGTATAGGATTAGCTTGTTAGAATAAGAACCAGAGCTTTGGCAGAAAAGCTACTATGTTGCCTTTCAAGGAATATGTGCATGATATTTTCATACCTTGAAGGATACCTCACTCTGCCCCCTAGAGTTATCTTGTTTTCTTATCAGTTATAAAACAATTACACATGTTCAAACGGTCTTTGATCAACAGTCTATATAAAAGCTTGGATGAGGTGATGCATCCATTCTGGTAGTCCTTCATCTCTCAGTGGCTTTTGATACCATACACAGTATTCTTCTGGACTGTTGGGAGGGTTGGGAGTGGAAGGCACTGTGTTGTACTGTTTCACTTCCTTCCTCAGAATTTGATTTCAATTGATGTTGATAGTGGAGGGGAGTTGTGCTTGTGGTCCCTTGTTTATGGGATGCGTCAGGAGTTGACACTCTTCCTTTTCCAATTTAATATCTGTATGAAACTAATGGCTAAGGGTTTTAATATCATCAGTATACTAATGATATCAAACTTTATAGCCCACCCCCAGGCTGTGCAGGTGAAGGTGTTGAGCTATTAATCAATGTCTGAAGGCTGTTCAAGTCTGGATGGGGCAAAACATCTCAATCCTTTCCAATCTTAGTGGCTGTGATAGTTTGGAGCAGGTTTCAGTTGTGACCAAGGAGGACTTTGAATAATCATCAAATATACCTGAAGTGGGTATACTCAAGATTTCTTCTATTAAATATGATAATCCTACAGGACTTTTGCTGCCATGAACTCACTGTATAAATGAGCCATCTTCCTCTCAGCATGACTGTGGAGTCCCACATCAAACTATGGATTACATTGTGACTGGCTGTAAGCTGACGGCATATACTGGTCAAGTACCTGATTTTTTTTTCATATAAATGATGCTTCATGTCAATGGTTAGATGGCCCAGATATTGGTATCTGAATACACACATGTGTGTATGTGATTTTTATTGTTTTTTTAATCTAGGAAAATTGTTAATATATGTTGCAAGTCCATACTCTAAATAAATAAGTGTGTCTTCTCTGTCATGGCCTCTCTGGAACAGCATCCCCAGAGATATGGACATTCCTAGGATTCTAAAAAGTACTTTAAAAACTGGCTTTGCTCTCAGACCTTCAGTTAATATATTTGTATGGCCTCTATTTGGTTTGATTTGTTACTGTTTATTGTTTTAGTCCAGACTACTTGTGCACTTGTATGTTTTAAACTGTTATTGTTTTGTATTTGTAAACTAATTAGATTCTGTGGGAGTGGGAAGCTATAATAAATTAATACTTTTATTATTTTGTGTTCTTGCTCCTGAAACATTTGGATACAGCAGACTAGTATAGCGTCACAGCTTTGGAAAATAAAACAATTGTTTAAACACTCTTTTTGGTATTTTTTTGTGTAGATTTTCTACCATATGTGCTCTGCAAATAACACATCAGAGCACCACCATTTATCACAAGCCAGAATAAAGGCAGAATAGAGATCAGCACACAAGGGACAACTATAGGGAGTCACAGAGATTATTTTGAAGAATCTAGAGACAATTATAACATATGCAAAAAAAGATGTTAAGCCTGAGAAACAGTGAGAGTATCAAGGAGAGACTATCTCCTTCCTGCCTCTCTAGATATAAAAGGGAGAAAAAGAAAAATGCACTCAGGCTTGCAAGATTCTATTAGGACAGATTATCTCAATAAACTATAGTTCTTGTCATCCTCCTGAATCTGTTTCTTGGTCTATCAACCTTGAAGGGCTAATAATAGCACATTTTAAGGTGGTATAGTTTTCTGATTAGGATGAGAGTAGAGAGCTGTAGAAAGCCCTTAATTTGTAAAGGTGATGTATTGAACAACCACTGCCATTGTGAGGCATTCTTACTGCTGTTTTAGCACATATTTAGAAAATGTGGTTTGATACTTTCAACCTCCTGTGTTCCATCCCACTGCAATGTTAAACTTTGTTTCTAAATACTTTTAACATAATTACACATCCGTGATGTGCAATTTTTCCTCATGCGTTAGAAGTGTATGTATGTAAAACATAATTGTCACTAGATGGCGTAACAGCATTAAGCAGCCGAATTCCTTATCGGTTTCTCCCATTCACTTTGCCAAGGACAAATTCTGACAGGTGGTTTTACCGTTACGCATGCGCACGCCGGCCTCCACCCCCATTGGCTCAACGCCCAAACACCCAAAAGGCGAGTTGGCGCATCCCGTTTCACGTTTTCTTTTCATCCTGATGTTCTGTAAGCAGGTGAGAGTAAATTACCTACTTCCGGAAATAATCCCTCCCTCCCTTCAACAAGTCCTCGTCACGCATGCGTGTTGCTCGCTGCCGGAGAAACTGTGTTTTTTTTTCCTCCCCCCCCTTCCCATTCGCTATTTCAACTGACGGGATGTAGTTGCTTCCTTCCTTCCTTCCTTCCTTGTATCTCCCCCGGCGATGTGGGTGCGCTTGGAGGAGGCGGCAGCAGCAAGAGCAGCGCTAACAGTCATCGCAGCGGTCCTGGCACGAGCTCTTGCGTGGGGTTGAACGGCTAGTGCCGTTGGCGTGCGTCAAGATGGCGTGTGTGCTGGAGACGCCACTCCGCATGAGTATCCTGTCGGTAAGTGCAGGCCCGGACCAGCAACGGCAAAGGCTCTAGCGCTTCTGCTTCCTGGTGAAGGAAGTCAGCCGCATTAGGGCTTCCGTTTGGCGGTCTTTTTTCTCTCTTAACTGGGCTGGGGGAAGTGGGGTTGATCCTCTTGTGTCCAGCTGGGCGAGTGAAGGACTACTATCTTTCTTAGGTGGTTCATAGCGAGTCCCGCCCTCCTGGAAGCTTACCTTGTTTTTTTTTCTCTTTTCCTTGCAGCTACGATAGGAGTAGGAGAGCCTTGGCTGCTTTTTTTTTTTTTTCCGCTTTGAGGTGGGCTTGAGATTTGGGGATGTCCAACTGCTGGATTTTTTTCTCTGGAGGAAATAAAATAAAATAACCCCCGCTGCGTTATTTTCTGCGTTAAGATGTCACGGGGATAATAACAGCAGTAGCTCTCGTCTTGTATCCATAAATTTGGAGGGAATTTTTCTGTTGCATTTTTCTTCTTTATTAGTTTTGTGCACTAAAAAAAATCTGCCAGTTTTTTTTCTTCATAGAAGTTCAGTTTATTTTTTTATTAGAGTGGAGAAAACGTGTATAAGTAATGGATTTAGTTTTAGATTTAATCTTTTAAATGCCTGATTTATTTCCTAATGTTGAACCTGAACACAATTAGAGGAGCATTCTGCAAAGCAGATTTCTTTTCCTTTAATAGACATTTAGAAAAAAAGTTAACAGCAGTTGCAAGTTCCACCTGCTGTAGTTTCCTATTTTGCTCAGCTGTTAATTGTACAGTTCTTTTTTTATAGCAGGTTACAGTGAAGTTGCATTGAGTTGTTTTTAATATGGACACACACACCAAGTATAGGCACTAAAATGTATATTCCATTCTGATACAAGTAGTCACATAAAATAGACTTGTCTAGCCAGTCTATTTGTGTGTGTGTGTGAACGTTGGATTCCCACTTTCTATAGTTGGGTGGGGAGGAGATGATTATGCTGTTACAGCTACTTCAGTATCACTTATGCTGAAATGTATCTGTGTAAAGAACATTTAAGGAATATGTTCTTTTAAATATGATTTTGTTGGGATTCTGTCTTTGCAAAATCTATTACCTTGTAAGTTGGATATGTTCCAATAGTTTGGAAGGGCTGTAGGAGACATGGAAGTATTGTTTTTGTGTATTGTTTTTACACTTAACATCCATTGAAGAAAGAAAGGTTTGCACTATGAACAATATTTCTGCAGCAAACCAGTGTTTTGTGTATATATATATATGTGTGTATGATTCTGGAATTGTTCTTTGTGTTAACAATTTGTAGGCAAGTTTCTAAATATGGGGAACTCTAAGGAAAACTTGATTTAATGAACTGATATCTGGAATGAGTTTTATTATTCTTGATCATCGATGAAACAATAGTATACTGTTCATATTGAAATCATTATTTAAATCATATCATTTGCATATTTTTATATTTCTACCTATAGAAGCAGAATGATTAAAGTTTGATTTATCTAGTAGGATATGGATTTGACAACATCCCTATAAGAAGCTGTCTTAAATTCCTAAATAATAAATCCCTAAATAATAATTTAGCATTAAGTGCTAAAATGCTAGCTTTATTGAAAAAAATATTTCAAATCTATAATGGCAGTAGTTGAATATTGTAATGCAGTGGATAATACACTTGACTGATATAGCATAATATCTTCAAAAGCTCCCCATAATCACTTTTGGTTTTGAGAGTAGGTATATATATATGGCATTCAGCTTGGTTCGGGTATTTTCCCACGTCATTGTAGTTGTGCTTTTAAAGTTGTGAGCAACGTTTCGGCAGAATATTTCAGGCAAAGGAAAAAATCAACAAGAATCTGGTCCTGTGTTGAAGAAATAAAGGAATTACTGATTGGAAAATTATAAATTAGCAGATTAAATTCTACCCAAACAGAGTGGCTATTGATTTGGAAGCTGATTGAGTCTAGAGATAGTTTTTGTTTTTTGTTTACTCTCGATGAGATATATCGCCAGATGACCTACAATTTGGAGTGATCCTAGACTCAGGAGTCATGGTTGAACAGCAGATAGAGGCTGTAGCCATGATAGTCTTTCCACAATTATATATTGAATGCCATATATGTCCTTTCTGGATCAGGAAGCTTTACTTTCAGTCACTCATGATCTTGTCACCTTTAGGTAGATCACTATAATGCACTATTACAAATAAATATTACTGCTTCATAGTCTTACTTTCTTGAATTTGTAAAAATGTATATCGCTGATAGACCTCAAATGTCTGCTTACAGGAAGTTACAGCAAGTAGTCGCCATTATGTTGACAGATTATTTGATCCTGATCCTCAAAAAGTACTTCAGGGTGTCATGTAAGTAGCACAAACTTTTCTGTTATTGTGTCTTTAAATTCTTAGCTGTGTTTGAATCATTTTCATTACTTGCTTTTTATACTTCAACAAAAACTATGTATTTGAGGCATTACTAATGAAATATGCTCAGTTACTATTCTTTGTTAATGTATTAACATGCCGTAGTATAAATCTTTCTTTCCCTGCATGGCAGTTTCAGTATTTTTTGTGTGATTTCTAAATGATGCCTAAATCTTGTCCGCCATTTTATACATCTTATGGTAATGTATTTTTCCTGCCTGCACAGTATTCACCTTTGTATCTGATGAGAATTCTCCAGTGTTTTGAAAGATACAAATTAAGATACTTTTGCTATATATTACAAATTTAAACTAAAAGTAATATACATCTTAAATTGAATCATGAATATACAATTATACATGTATTTTATCTTAACATTTGAAAAATGAGCATGTGATATATAAATTATTAGAATTCAGATGTATTAAAACCATAATTCAGCATTACAATAAAATTCATCTCTGGTTATAAGAATGTTGTTGGAAGTTTCTGTTTAACCACAGTACATTATGTGTAGATTCTAATGTTATGATAATCATAGCAGTAGTTACATGAAACAAATGAGTTTCAAAAAGTATGGCTTGATTTTGGTTCAAGCAGTTCCAGTATGTCTTACCATCTGACCTCCCCCAAGTTCATTTAATTTGTGTTTCTGAATTGGTCTGTGTCATTGTTTTGGTAAGGTGAACAAGCATTAATTCTGAATAGGGCAAATAAAGACAGCAAGGATAAAAAACATGTTCCAGTGTGCTTTTGTATTTTTGTATTGTACTTGAGAGAGAAAGCAATTGGAATATACAAATCAGGGTTAATTAACTTGGTTAAGCGGTAGTTAAAAATAAAATTAAAAGAGAATTTTTACTTTGGCCCTGTTTTGTGTTTAATATAGACAGGTGCATAGATTTCTTTTTAAATATAAAATATGTAAACATTTATTGGCTATATGAGAATATCTAGGATTGGTTTCTGCTGCAGTTGATAACTTTAGGTTAACATAGTAAGGTAACTGGGCAATTCATAGGGTATTCTGTTTGTATTTACCCATTTTCTGACAGTTTTCCTTTACAGAGGAAAATACGCTGGTTCTCTTTTTGGATAAAAATGAATATTTTTTTTCTGGAAATCAGATACTGAGTTGATGTTCCAGTATTGTATAAAAATTCCATTAATTACTCCAAAAGAATTATTGGCTTCTCATACGTGAAACAGCTACAAGAAATCCCTTACTATACCAATGAATTCCATATTCCTATTACAAACTCATGTTGAAAACCCTATAAATTTTTAATGAAACCATATGATTTATTTTCCAATTCCCAAACATGTATTTCCAACAAGAAGAGGATTGTCACCTACCCTAATGTTGTGTTTTATAGTCTGTATGCATGGATATGGATATATGGTGTAGAGACCTACGATATTAGAATTTCTCATGAGGATATTACATTGGAATTTCTATCTTCCAGAGAGGAATCTGGGAAAAAGAAGCTCAGTGAACAAAAGTAGAAGAGGTTTTAGTTCTGAATAAGTAATTACTTCAAAGAAGATGACCTATGAGCTTTGTTTCATAATACTTTTGGCATAGTTGAATTGCAAAAGAACCAGCTATTTCATTTATATTGTCGCTATGTCCAGTGTTTTATGGTACAAAAAATGAAGCCATTATTCTAAGGTAAAGGGAATCATTTTTTAAAAAAATTCTTTCCTAAGAAACTGTTGGAATTAGCATTGGGCTAGCTGTAGTCATCTTTAAGATTACTTTCAACTTTCATAACTTGTACTGACATATTTGCAATAGATCTCTAATATTTTGAGTTTATTCTATTCCCAATATCAATTCCCAAAATCATTTCAGAAATTATACAGTTTGCCCATATACAGTGGGCAACTGGCACAATATTTTCTAACTTGGAAAATGTTTTGTTTGAGAGTCTGATTACGCCTGATTTATTTAAAAAACTAATAAATGAGTTATACATAGTTGGAGAGAACTAACACAAGGAAGAATTAATAATGGAATTATACTGGGAATGATATTTTAGCTTTATCCCAACATTTTAAAGGCAGTATATGTGGCTCAAAACCAAAACAATTGAAGATAAAAGATAAGAGTTTCCCCAGTTCAACCATGTCCAAATCTATGGGGCAGTGCTCATCTTCATTTCTTAGCTGAGGGATCCAGCATTGTCTGAAGACGTTTCTGTGGTCGTGACCAGCATAACTGTATGTTGAAGTACATGGATCACTGTTATTTTCGCATCAAAGTGGTACCTATTTATTTGCATTTGCATGCTTTCGAACTGCTAGGTCGGCAGGAGCTGGAGCAAGTACTTATTAAGGTTATCTTTATTAATTCAAGGTCACTCACTGAATTTTGTGGCTATGTGGGGATTTGAATTCTAAATCTCAGAATCTAGGCAATTGGCAGATGACCTGAATGTGCTGTACTGTAGGCTTGAGAGGAAATCACTGTCAACTCCCCATCTCAGAAACACCAATAGCCAGATTTCCTACACCCCTATCTCCATCTCTCTGGACATCCCACCACTGGTGATCCTAGGAAAAAATGTATGAGATCTATTTTATGGACCAAGGGTCTCCAACACCCAGGCCATGGCCCATTAGCAGTCTCGTGGGGAGATGTGCTGCACAAGCAGTGGGCAAGCTTGTGAAGCACTATTTGTGCATGCATAGGATTAGGTTGTGTGAATGCAACCATGCTCTATCCCCCACTACTGCCGCCGCCAATCACAGACCCAAAAAGGTTGGGGACTGCTGTTATAGACAAAAGATTGGAAAAGCACCAGGCCCAGATGGAGGAACTACTACTTGCTTGAAAGTCCTTGCTGATCAATTGGCTCCAATCTTCATCTGCATCTTTAATAAATCACTGGAGATGTGTTATATTCCTTTTTGCTTTGAATGCTCTACAATCATCCTGGTTCCCAAGAAACCTTCCATCTTGGGATAACAATAGACCAGATGCTCTGATATCTGTAATTATGAAAACCTTTGAAAGGTTAGTGCTGGCACACCTGAAAATCATCACAGATCCAATCCACTGTTAGACCTCTTGCAGTTTGCCTATCCTTCAAATAGATTGGCAGATGATGCTGTCAATATGGCACTGCATACATCTTGCAACATCTTATATCCCCAGTGACTTATGCATGGGTACTCTTTATAGACTTCAGCTCGGCATTCATTACCACCATTCCAAAAATTCTTAACTCTAAACTGATTCAGCTAGCTTTGCCTGTCCATACTTTTAGGTGGATTATAAGCTTTCTGACAAAGCAACAGGTGAAGCTAGGGAAAATCACATTGAATACCCAAACAATTAGCATAGGCTCCCTCAGGGTTGTGTGCTCTCTCTATTTCTCTTCTCTATACAAATGACTGCATCTCAAAGGATGCTCAAAGGATGCAAAAGATTATCTCATTTAAAGTACTGACGTTTGCAGATGGTACCACAGTCATTGGTTTCATTTGAGATGGTGATGAGTCTGCATATCAAGAGGAGACTGAACAACTATCCCTGTGGTACAGCCAGAACATTCTGGAGCTGAACACACTTAAAGTTGTAGCAATATTAGTGGAATTTAGGACACATCTACTCTACCACCTCTTATTATATTACATAACATAGTATCAACAGTATCAACCCAGGGTTTTGAAATGGAAACATAACATTAGAACTATCATTAAAAAGGCACAATAAAGAATGTTCTTCCTGTGTCAACTCAGAAAGTTCAGATTGCCCCAGAAGCTGTTAATTATGCAGAGGAATTATTGAGTCTGTCATTTGTACTTCTATAACCATCTGGTTTAATACAGCAACCAAACAGGACAGAGACAGACTTTGGTGGTTAGTAGGAAATGCAGAAAAAACAATTGCAACCAGCATGCTTTCCATTGAGGACCTCTACATTACATGGATCAGGAGGTCTGAGAAAATATCTACAGACCCCTCACATCCTGGACATAAACTCTTTCAACTCCTCAGGATGCTGCTACAGGGCATTGCATGCCAAAACAATTAGACACAGAAACAGTTTTTCCCTCATGCCATCATTCTGATGAACACCTAATTCACACAGTATTGTCTTATGTACCCATGTAGTCTGGCCTTATTACGATTTTCCTTCTCATATTGTCTTTTACCTTCTATTATTGGTATCATTATTGTGATTATTATTACTCTGTTGTTTTGTACATTGAGAGCTCCTGCAGTGGAGACAAATTCCTTGTGAGTCTAATAACATTTGGCCAAATTAAGTATCTTCTCTTTTCTTTTCTCTAATTAATTTTTATAATTAGACATACTGTGATATAATTACATGAGATAATTTCTGTTGCTCAGCATTACTTAGCACACCCACTCCTTATTGTATATTATCTTTATCATATCTGATTTCATTTGTAAACATGGTAGGCCTTGCTAATCAGGGGGGGGGGGGGGGGGGGGGGGGGGGGGGGGGGGGGGGGGGGGGGGGGGGGGGGGGGGGGGGGGGGGGGGGGGGGGGGGGGGTTTTTTTTTTTTTTTTTTTTTTTTTTTTTTTTTTTTTTTTTTTTTTTTTTTTTTTTTTTTTTTTTTTTTTTTTTTTTTTTTTTTTTTTTTTTTTTTTTTTTTTTTTTTTTTTTTTTTTTTTTTTTTTTTTTTTTTTTTTTTTTTTTTTTTTTTTTTTTTTTTTTTTTTTTTTTTTTTTTTTTTTTTTTTTTTTTTTTTTTTTTTTTTTTTTTTTTTTTTTTTTTTTTTTTTTTTTTTTTTTTTTTTTTTTTTTTTTTTTTTTTTTTTTTTTTTTTTTTTTTTTTTTTTTTTTTTTTTTTTTTTTTTTTTTTTTTTTTTTTTTTTTTTTTTTTTTTTTTTTTTTTTTTTTTTTTTTTTTTTTTTTTTTTTTTTTTTTTTTTTTTTTTTTTTTTTTTTTTTTTTTTTTTTTTTTTTTTTTTTTTTTTTTTTTTTTTTTTTTTTTTTTTTTTTTTTTTTTTTTTTTTTTTTTTTTTTTTTTTTTTTTTTTTTTTTTTTTTTTTTTTTTTTTTTTTTTTTTTTTTTTTTTTTTTTTTTTTTTTTTTTTTTTTTTTTTTTTTTTTTTTTTTTTTTTTTTTTTTTTTTTTTTTTTTTTTTTTTTTTTTTTTTTTTTTTTTTTTTTTTTTTTTTTTTTTTTTTTTTTTTTTTTTTTTTTTTTTTTTTTTTTTTTTTTTTTTTTTTTTTTTTTTTTTTTTTTTTTTTTTTTTTTTTTTTTTTTTTTTTTTTTTTTTTTTTTTTTTTTTTTTTTTTTTTTTTTTTTTTTTTTTTTTTTTTTTTTTTTTTTTTTTTTTTTTTTTTTTTTTTTTTTTTTTTTTTTTTTTTTTTTTTTTTTTTTTTTTTTTTTTTTTTTTTTTTTTTTTTTTTTTTTTTTTTTTTTTTTTTTTTTTTTTTTTTTTTTTTTTTTTTTTTTTTTTTTTTTTTTTTTTTTTTTTTTTTTTTTTTTTTTTTTTTTTTTTTTTTTTTTTTTTTTTTTTTTTTTTTTTTTTTTTTTTTTTTTTTTTTTTTTTTTTTTTTTTTTTTTTTTTTTTTTTTTTTTTTTTTTTTTTTTTTTTTTTTGGGGGTGGGGGTTTTTTTTTTTTTTTTTTTTTTTTTTTTTTTTTTTTTTTTTTTTTTTTTTTTTTTTTTTTTTTTTTTTTTTTTTTTTTTTTTTTTTTTTTTTTTTTTTTTTTTTTTTTTTTTTTTTTTTTTTTTTGTTTTTTTTTTTTTTTTTTTTTTTTTTTTTTTTTTTTTTTTTTTTTTTTTTTTTTTTTTTTTTTTTTTTTTTTTTTTTTTTTTTTTTTTTTTTTTTTTTTTTTTTTTTTTTTTTTTTTTTTTTTTTTTTTTTTTTTTTTTTTTTTTTTTTTTTTTTTTTTTTTTTTTTTTTTTTTTTTTTTTTTTTTTTTTTTTTTTGGGTTTTTGTTGTTTTTTTTTTTTTTTTTTTTTTTGGGTGTGGGGGTATTGGGGGGGGGTGGGGGGGGGGGGGGTTTTTTTTTTTTTTTTTTTTTTTTTTTTTTTTTTTTTTTTTTTTTTTTTTTTTTTTTTTTTTTTTTTTTTTTTTTTTTTTTTTTTTTTTTTTTTTTTTTTTTTTTTTTTTTTTTTTTTTTTTTTTTTTTGGTGTCCTTAAAATGCAGTTGTCATTGACCCTTCTGAGTCTTTGAGTCTGAATATAAATTCTGTTTTGAAACAATTTATTTTGATAGGACCATTCATTGTTGAGAACAGTGTGTAAAACAATTATTGTACTCCTGTAAGTATCACCTACAAAATATTACATATGCTTCATATAAGGAAAATTTCATTTAAAGATGTCCAAAGTGTGTGACTTACAAATCTATATTCTAGCAGAGGTAATTCTCAACTTATGACCACAAGTGAGCCCAAAATTTCTATTGTTAGTAAGGCAGTTGTTAAGAGAGGTTTGCCCCATTTTGCTAAAATTGTTAAGCAGATGTGTGCAATTGGGAGTTGAATTGTGTTGTCATTAAGATAATAAACCTATTGACTTTGCTTGACAGACCCCCGGACAGTGCACCTGTCCTACACACGTCAGTTGCCCAACACCTGTTTTGATCATGTAACTATGGGGATACTGCAATGGTCATAAGTGTGAAAAACAATCATAAGTCACTTTTTTCAATGCTGTTGTAACTTCAGATGGTGACTAAATGAATGGTTGTAAACAAGGACCATCTGTACTAGAAACCCACAATTAGTTTTTATGGAATCCTTTTCTATTTTGATTTCTGTAACACACAAGTAGTCCTCAACATTTGACCCTAATGGAGCTTATACATTATGTGGTATGTTGTGAAAGTCATAAAATGGGTTGGTCATGTGATTGACCTGATTTGACCTCTTTACCGACAAGCATTACGTAACTGCTGGAGTTGTTAACCGAAGACCATGGTTGTTAAAGCAAGCCAGTGGTTTGCAATGGGTGTGATTTTATAGAAAACTGGAAATAAGGCCTAGTTTTCAAGAAAACCTTTATAAAACCTGACTGCAGGATGTAGCAAATGCAGCCATGTTGCCAAGCAACAAGTTGGCAAGAAGTTTGGCCATGTTCTAAGTTGAGTCACATGCAATGTAATATTATTATGTTTGTTATTTGTTATTGTTTTTTTCTGGAATTCTTAACATTATTTGCTGATGATGATGGCTTCTATTGGTATTTAGTATTTTGAAATCTTTCATATTTAATGTAAATGATACTTCCGTAATAATACCAGTAGTCCTCAACTTACAACCATCCTCAGCTTATCAGCATAATTGATTTTTGTTGCTAAGTCAGACTTTTGTTAACTGAGTTTTGCCCCATTTTACGAACTTTCTTGCCACAGTTAAGTGAATCACTGCAATTACTAAATTAATAACATGGTTCTTTAATAAATCTGGATTCCCCATTGACTTTGCTTTCAGAAGGCCACAAAAGGTGGCCTTCTCACATGACCCTGGGTAATTGCAACTGTCATAAATAAAACCAGTTGCCAAGTATCTAAATTTTGATCATGTGACCATGGGGATACTGCAATTGTCGTAAGTGTGAAACACAGTCATAAGCCACTTTTTCAGTGCTGTTGTAACTTCGAGCAATCACTAAATGAACTGTTGTAAGTTGAGGACTGCCTGTAATTGGTCTATTTTACAAAACAAGATACAGATAATATGAACTAAGCTGTGATACAGAGAGCATATGGAGATAAAAGAGTAAAGCAAGGAGAAGCCTGCCTTTTACTTTCACCATAGATAGAAATTGACATACTTTCTCATCATGGCAGTCAGAAGAAAAGCTGCTAAATTAGGACACAAAGAATCATTAGAACAATTTGCAGATAAGATTATTTCCTTAGGGGTCCTGCAGAAAACATTTGAGGACTTCACTGAAAGAGAATTGTCACTATTGGGGAGAATCTTGGGTAAAAACGAATCTTTTGCCACAATGGATTTATTTCAGAGATTATCTGTTTAAATGTACCATTTAAACAATGGCAAAAATATATCTAAATTTTATATAGCTAGAGAAAAAAAATTAAAGTCAAATATAAAGTGTTGCAAGATGCAAAGGAAAGAAAACTGGATTTATCAGATTTGAAATTGTATTATACTGCTTGTTGTTTTGGTCTGGATGAAAGAATGGATATTGCGGAGAAACGAGACTTTTACAGTTAGCTGACAACCTGATGTTTTGATGACATCTATCTTTATGGTGTGATAAAGTTTAATGTAAACTTTAAAATTTTTATTAGATATGTGATATTGAGAATATGGAATATATATAAACTCAGTTGGTACCCAAAAACACATTTATGGATCCCAGCTCAAAACTCGTATCATAGAAGAGAACTGGCAGACTTGGAAATTTAACTACTTGATGTACTGGGACTTTTTGGAAAACAGTCAAAGGGAATTTAAAATCAAATCAATAGAGCAATTAATAACAAAAGAATATAGTTGTCAGTGGTTTTTCTATTTATAGCTTTCAGAAAGATTTAAAATATATGGCTAAAGGGATTGAAATTTACATTGTGTTGTGATCCCAAAGAGAAATTTTATAAAAAGATGTATTATTGGTACATGATGCCAAAGTATGTATAAAGATTGTATAAAGGCACTTCAAATGTATGTTGGAAATGTGAAGGGACATTTTATAATGCTGGGTGGGCATATATAAATGATAAACAATTTTATTCAAATGCATATTTTGATATAGAGAATTTTAAAAATCAATGTTCAATTGAAGACAGAATTTTTTCTTTTAGGACTAATGGATAAACATAAGAAACAATATTATTTCAACATATGATTACTATGGAGAAATTACTGTATACATAATGATGGAAAGAATCAACACTACCTATTATGGAGGAAGGGTTGATGAAGTTGACAGATTTTGTTGAAATGGATAAATTGGTTTCTTTGGTTACAGAAAAGATATCTATATTTATTGGTGATTGGAAGACTCCTATGGAATTTTTGTGTAAATATAAAGCATGATTTATAGACAGGATAGATTATAGAAAGAAAAGTAATATGATGGAACTTTAGAGAGAGTTTAAATATATTAATAAGTGTTGTGAAGAATATTGAAAGCCACTTCTTTATATTTTTTCTTTTCTATTTTTCCTTACTTTTTTCTTCTTTTTTGCTCTTTTTATTTTGCATTTGATTTTTTTCTTTCTTACTAATAGTTTGCATTACTTTTTAATTTCTTGTTCAAAGATATCAATAAAAATTACACACACACACACACACACACACATACACAGCACACACACACACACAAGTCTTCTAGCGCATGAACATCATCCCATGTGCCTAAGCAAGCAGGCACATACAGTACATGGAGCAGCAGCAACATAGGAAGATGCTGGCAGGAGATGATCATGTGACAGTGGCAAAGGCATCAGTTCATACTGCCTAGTAAACCACTCCTGTATTTTTACCAAGAAAATCACATGGATAGAAAATCTAAAATAATTGACAATATAGTCCAGATGATGGCCTTATAGAGATTCCAGATAGATTGTTGTCTTGAGTCATTCCTAGATGCTTCTGTTCAAATTTAGGGCAAAGAGCCAGCTTTAGTGGCAAAATCAGCTGTTTGTCAGAAGGAGAGGAAAAATCGCCTCAGTGCTTAGTCGCCATTTTGGTGGACCTCAATATTAGTTTTTTTTACTTTTCCTTTTTTTTGTGGAGGCTGTGATGGAATGTTTCATCCATATATCTTTTCCTTATATATGGATGGTATGTAACATGAAGTTAAGAACTTACATTGCATTCCTAACTTGTGTTCCCAGAGGAGTTGAACTTCAAAAAAGGCTATCCAGCATGAGTAACAATGAGAAATTCAGCTAGGGCTGGAGAGGGAAGCAAGTGAAAACACTTTAATTTGAGAATGTGGTTGATTTTTAGCTATTTTTGTTTTGAACTTTGTGAATTGGAAATTTAGGAAGACTTCTGAAGCAAACCAGCAATTACTCAGAAGTACTGACTCATAGGTATTAGTGAGCCCCAGATGAAATGAGCTAAGCTTAATCAGCATTTTCTATTACTTAAGGAAAATAAGTATTTTTGTAACCTTATGTAGATAATCCAGCTACAGTTGGGATAGGCAAATCCTGCGTTTTGGACTATGCTAAAAATGTAAACAATGTATCAACTCAATATTCAATGTTTCATGCAAACTGAATTGTGACTGTTCATTTGCAACAGGAACACCATATTGGTAAACGGTGCTTGATAACTATTTCTTAGCTATTAGTGCGATTGAAGTGCTAAACATATTTAAAATGTCTCTGAACATGGTTTCTTTAGAATTGCATGAAAATTAATATTGGGCTTGCTTCATAAATAGTGTACCGAAACTGGTTTTGGAAAGAAAACAGCTTTCAAATTTGCAAACAATGCATGCACAATGTGATCTCTGGCAGAAGGAGAATAATTGAGTTGTATATATGAGTATTTCTTGTTTAGGGTTACGCCCTAATTTAGTTTTTTAATACAAGTAGTCCTTGAATTACGACCACAATTGAGCCCAGTGTTTATGTTGCTAAATGAGAAATTTGTTAAGTGAGTTTTTCCCATTTGACAACTTTTCTTGCATATTCGTTAAACGAATCACTGCAGTTGTTAAATTAGTAACACAGTTGTTACTAAGTGAATCTGACTTCCCATTGCCTTTGCTTGCCAGAAGTTCTCAAAATATGATCACATGACTTTGGGACACTACAACCGTCATAAATATGAACCAGTTGTCAATCATGCAAATGTAAATTGTGATGCTGCAATGGTCGTAAGTGTGAAAAATGGTCATAAGTCACTTTTTCAGTCCCATTGTAACTTCAAATGGTCACTAAATGAACTGTTGTAAGTCAAGGACTATCTGCAATATTTTTATTGCTTCAAATCTATAAACAGAAGGAAAGGAGGAGCCCAAATAAAAATATTAAAAGGAAATAAAAAAGCAAGAACACATGTCAGTAACAAACCCCAAAAAATATTGGCCATAAGAGTAAAATTTGTCAGACTTTCTACTACTTTGATAAAAGACTATTATGCAGGCATTAAAGCAAATGCATGTCTTCCAACCAGGGTTTTAAATCAAAGCATAGCATTAGAATCTCTCCATTGGAGTAAAACAGTCTTCCTAAAAGCAGCTGCCAAATGATTAATCTCGATTTCTTTATAATTTGGCAGGTTCACAATTTTTTGAAATATAATTTAACATCACATTGACGTGTTCATTAGGATAATGATTCAACATTTCTTTAAAATATTAACTCATTGATTTCTTAAAATCAAATTTTATTGCATTGATTTCCTATTATTAGTCATTTAAAGTTGCCTGAAATATCTCCATATCAATCTTTATACAATTTTCAATTGTATAAACATTTAACTCTAGACATAGGAAAATTTTCTCTAAGAATAAAAATTTAGGTGTTTCAGATGTTGCCAATTTAATAAGACTAAATTGTAACATCAAAAGGTGTTATAATTGAATACAATGCCATATAACAGTTTAAAGTAAACCAAATTCAATTTTTAGCCTTTCTTTTTTTTGCCTCATATTCAAATGCAGCCACTGTAAGTAGGAATTCTGGCCATATTGGGATTCTTATGTTTAATTTTTAAATTTTTACTTCTAACTCCATCCTAATTTAACACTTTGATACTGCTATCTGATCTATATGCCAGATGGCCCTATAATGAATGATGAAGTGCACACTTCTGCTGTTTGAGTAGCTGGTATTGGAGAAATGTCAGATATTTATATATTAATAATGGGGATGTTTTTTTCTGTTCAGTGCTTAGATGTAGCAACTAAATGGTGCTACATTCTGCAAAACTTAGCTAGTAGTATCTCAGCATAATTTACTAGGGTTTTTCTCTTTCTGGATTTACAGAGATATGAAAAATGCTGTAATTGGAAACAACAAACAAAAAGCCAACTTGATTGTTTTGGGAGCAGTTCCAAGGTATGTCCTCTGCTACTCTCATTTTCACTGATTCACAGCAGTCTCATTTAGCCATTAAGGACACTTAATTTCCTGACTGTAGCTGACTATTTTTTCTATAGCTGAGATTAGTATATCTGATTTTTTGCTATAAAAATTGTTTGTATGGATACATCTGTGCTGAAAAATTTGGAAAGAATGTCTGTTTCAAAGCTATGAAAATAGTTCAAAAGTCACTGGTTAATAAAGCTTCTGAAATAAATGTCTAAACCTGTTTCTTCCATGTCTTACTTGCATGAAGATTTCATATAAGAATTTGGGAGGAAAACACTTTTAATTTAAAAAAAGAAGCAATTTATACTTTTCCTTTTTAAATTGTGAAGTTAACTTCTAGGCCTTCTAATTACTAATCTTTTATCACAAATTTCTACAATTTGTTTAGTGTCTAACATGCTGTTACCAAGTTTCTCATAGTAAAAATAAAATATCGATTGTTTCATGTAAATTTGTGGATCTACACCACTTTTTACATGTTCCTCGGACCTTTTGCCATAAAGCTGTCTGAAAATCAATAATCTTGTGACCATTAACAAGACTCATATTCTTCAACACCATTTTTATTTTTATTTCATTTATATCCTGTATCTCCATAAGTAAAACCACTTACTTCAATTCCATTTTTATAATGCTTTCATTCTATTGTTGTTTTTGACCTTAATTTTTTTAATGGAAGAAGCCTTTAGTTCCTCTTGTTAAAACAATGGGCTTCTGAATTAATTGTTGATCTACTGGAAAGCATTCCAGAATCAACCAGTAGAACTTGATCTCTCCCCACCTCCGAGCCTAAAGTTACCCAGCTGGATTTCATATGTAAGGCGGAACTAAAACTCACACTTCTCTGGTTTCTACTCTGGTGCTTTAACCACTAGATGACACTGGATCTCACTATATACTACTAACATAAGGTTCTTGTCTATTTCCATCACATATAGCCCTTGTGTTTTGATGAATAATTTAGTGACCATTCACTGTTACGATGGCACTAAACTAAGGGGACTTATGAAAGGTCCTAGAAGTTCTTGCAGTCTCAGTTTCCCTGACCAGCTTTTACAACTTCCCTGTCATCTTCCCACAAAGTCAATGGAGAAGATACAGGAGGTTCACAAGTTGCCCCCACTGCTCTTTTGCCCACCCAAAACACCCGCATAGTTCACACACTTCATGGTACCTATCCAGCTACCTGCACTCCTTCATGGCACCTGCCCATGGGAGCTGCCAGCAGCCCCCCCCCCAAATTCTCATCCACAGCACTTGTCTGCTGGCCTACTTGCCTGGGACTCGCATCTCTTTTTTATGGTCTCATGAGGTTGTCGCTTAAATACTTGTGTGGTCCTGTGGTTGCAACAGCATCTTGGGCTGTTGGGATTGCCATCACTAAGCAATTTGGTCACATGATGTCATGGTTTATGGCCACATTTCTTGACAATGAAAATTCTGGTCCCAATTGCTGCCATAACTTGAGTACTACCTGTTACATGGGCTTCCCCCCTCCATTTGTACCAATATGTTTTTTGCTTTTATCAGCATAATTAAAATGTCAGCATTAATAATTATGAGTAAAGTATATGATAGACCTGGTTTACTCATAATGTGCTCTTCAGTTGTTACCTCTGTTTGCTCATAGAATCTGAAGGCAAAACAACACTATTTTGAGATTGAGGTTATGTGATTTGACATATCTTATGGTCCAGATAATCCACAGACCAGATGCAGCTGTCGAACCATTTTTTTGGTCCACTGTCTGGTACTTTCCTTGTTCATGCCACAGAAATGCAATTTTATTCTGATTTTGGAGAAGAAATAATATAATTATTTGAGCCTTAAAATAGGGTTAAGACCTTAAACTTACATCAACTGCCTCATAAATTCTGAAAAAATGTTCTAATTTGCATTTGTTTAAAATTTGCTTTGTCAGATTTTAACATTTTCATAAGCAGAGTAATTATATGGCTACCTACCTGAATGCTTTATTCTTTTACTTAGTAATTTTTAGATAAGGCCCCCTTGATTCTTGATTGATTAGAAAGGTGAAACATAAATCTAAGCAAATAAAGACTTATATCAGTCAAATTAATATAACTCTTTAGTATGATACAAATATAACACCAATATTTTCAAGCTTTTAAAAATAGATTAGCTTTTAAAAATTCTAATAGAGAATTTGAATTATAAAAGAAAAAGATTTCAAGCAAACAGGAGGCACATATCCACTAATTTGATGACCAGAATCTGTTAATATTAATCTACACTGAGAAATGGTAAATTTAATTCTTATTCTTAATATACAAATTCTAGAGTCCTTCAGTATTTCTTGGACTGGAGAGATTCAGATTCTTTTTCCTATTAGATCATAGAACTCATTGAATGACTTTAGGTTAGTGAAGATAAAATTAAGGCAGACTGTGCTGTATATAATTGGACTCATTCCAACTCAAAACAGGATATACATGTGTTTAATATAAAAAATCAGTACTCAGTCACCAGTAGGATATACATGTCAAGTTAATTTAGCATTAAGATAACAATGGACAAAAGTGGTTTTAGTTACTGAAAATAAAATTGCATACAGAGGCAAATTATTTACTGCAAAGTAGACTATCTAATCTCCCCTCATATTTGAAAAAAATATGAAAGCAATAATGCTGGAGTTCAAGCTGAGCAACAGTTTGTTACAATAGTATAGTACAAGGAATTGTTTTTGACTCAGACAGTGGTTATATAGAAATGTAACTTGTATATACCCAAGACTATGTTGCTGATAAAGTAATTAAGTTGCTTGGTAAAACTTCATTAATGTGCAACTTAGTCCTTTTGATAAACAATATAGGAAGAGGTTAATGATTATTTTTTTTCCAAAATATGCTTTATTTGCATTGCTAAAGTAAATTTGTTTTGTGATCATGAGGAAGATATTGAAATCACATAAATCAATTAACTTTTTAAATTTATTTATATTATACAGATGAATAATAATGATGAATCAATTGTAGACAAAAATGTCCTCAAAATTTCACTTCCTTGACATTTATAAAATACCAAAGCTCTTCTGGTATATAACTGCAGTTCTATGCATTTTTACTAAGGAGTAAAACAATCCTTGGTAATGGTTTGAGTTAAACAATCAAACTCAAAATTACTTTCTTCTGCATAGACTTGAATGGGTTTGCACTTACATATTTTGTTGAGTTTATATGCCACTCTAGTGATGCCTTACAAACTTCCAAAACAGTAACAAGATTTTAAAAAATGGTATAACAACATAAATAGAAAAAACAATATAACTTCCCAAGTGCCAAGGAGCTACCATAGCCCTTATAGTTAGTTATTCTTCAGGAGAACAAAAACAATCTCTAAAACTCCTGACAATATATTTCACCTTATCCTATATCCTTTCCTAATTCCTGTATTTAATAATGGAAAAAAGGAGAAGAAAGGGTCCTGTTGTTTATGCTGAAATCCACTTGCATTATTCTTCATGTCTCCTCCAATACCTTGTTCCCTGTTTATCCATGATTCTTAATCTGGTATTCATTCATTCATTCATTCATTCATTCATTCATTCATTCATTCATTGTTTCAGTTTGTATATCACCTATCTCAAATACATGCTTCTGGGCAGGGACAGTAATTAAAACTATTTATTTATTTTATTTGCCGCCTATTCGCCCATGGCGACTCGAGGCGGCTTACACAATGTAAAACCATACTTAAAACGAAAAACAAAAATAAAAAACAATAAAAACTAAAGTACAATAGAACAAAAATCTGGAAAAAATAAAAAAAATCAAAAATCAACTCCCAACCCCCCACCCCGACAACAGGAGATCACACTAGCCATTTGATGGGCTCCATCCCGCTCTGGGTTCCCCAGGCCCACTGGCAAAATCAGGTCTTCCGTGCTTTCCAAAAGACTGCTGGAGTGGGGGCCATTCTAATCTCTGGGGGAATGATATTCCAGAGAGAGGGAGTCACCATGGAGAAGGCCCTTCTTTTGGGTCCCACCAGGTATAACTCCCTCAGGGATGGGACCCGCAATATTTCCTGCCTCAAGAAGTCAGTAGAGTCAGGGTGAATCTAATTTTTGAAAGCTGAAATATATGTACTATTGTAGGAATACCAAAAGCAATAAGCTGAGCTAATTGTCAATTATAATAACCAAAAATTGAAATATCCAACTTTTCCCAACATCGGTAATGTGTTTCCTTCCTATTGTTGAAGAAAAACAAAAAAGGGCAGGAGAGAATCTCTGCTTGATGTTATGAGAAGATGGAAGGCTTAGCTGCTTTTTCTCCTCTCTTAGCAAGCCTCCATTCTTGGTGAAGAGAAGAAAAATTTAGCCACTATAATTGGAGAAGAGAGGCAGGTTTGTGGGAGGACAAGGAACGCAAAGCAGATGTTACTGCTGGGAACAGCTACCTCAAGAAGTTTTGTATTTTCCCCTAAGCCTTAAAACACACATACAACTTTGTTTGCTGGGGAGGTTTCAATTGAAATGGCCATGGAGGCAGAGAACCTTGCATCTGGATGGGAGAGGAGCGTGGTATTTGGAATTCTGCATTTACCAAACTTCTTCAGTCATCCTTTCCATCTGAATGACAACATTTTCATAGAAAGTTGCATTGAATTTTCCAGTAGAAAATACCACTTCTCCAAATGAGCTGTTCAGAGCATCCAGGCATGGGAGGTGCTTTTGTCTCTCTCGTCTGATAGGCTGAGCTGAATTCTGAGGAAATTCCTCTTCCTTGAGGCTCCTCCTTAGTGTCCCCAGTTTTTTGCTCAGCCTTCATTTTCTCTTTGCTGGATTCTCTGAAAGCAGAAAAATACAAAAAAAGGTCAGATCGCAGCTTCTGACTGCAAAAAGAAAGTCGCAACTTTTAAAAACATCAGATATAGCTCCTGATGCCACTTTTAATATTAGCTGTCTGTCTGAGTTTTTAAGCCCTCAGCGAGGGCTCCAGTGGCGCTCCTAGCACTCTTAAGCCGGCACCTGAGCACTTTCCCCTCAAGCTGCCATTACAACCTAAAGAAGTGGCCGAAGTAATTGAAGTCAGCTAGCTGGCAGAGCTCATAAAGCTCCGCTGAAAATAACTTTCCTCTCAGGCCGCCATTACTTGTGCTAGTTTGACTCTGTTCATATTACACGAAGCTAAATTCTTCAAGTGTGCTGCAAGGTTAAGTTGTGAATGTAACCTACAGAGGTGTGTTAATTTACCTCATCTCATTTATTAGGCACAAATGATGTTTGTCAATAGTAGATGTGAGAGCAAAACACTTAACTGCTAATTATATTTTGTTTAAAAATTTCCCAAATTGTAACTCAGGAACTGAGGAGGAAAAGTAGGATTTAAAGGGAACAGAAGTCATGATCTAACACTTCATATCTAACATCTGTTCATATAATGGTCTATAGCAGGGATCCCCAACCTTTTCGACGCCGCGGCCCGGTTCCGGCGTCAGCTGGGCGCCGGCCCGGTTCCAGGCGTCAGCTGGGCGCCGCCATCTTTTTTGACGAAAAATCACTTCTGGTGACGTCACGAGTGATTTTCGTCAAAATAGCGGCGCCAGCGCTCGTGAGCTTTTTCGGTAGAAATGGCTTTCTACCGGAAAAGCTCACCGAAGCGCTGGCGCCGCCATCTTTTTTGACGAAAAATTGCTTTTTTACCAAAAAGATGGCGGCGCCAGCAACCAGCGGCCCGGTAAGGCTTGTTCCGCGGCCCGGTACCGGTCCGCGGCCCGGCGGTTGGGGACCCCTGGTCTATAGCATGTACAATTCCCAAAAGGATGGCTAAACTTTTCCCCTTCCAACTGTGCACCATCCTTTCCTTCATTTTGCTAGGAACCATAATGGCAGGATTTGCATAGTTTGGCATCATTTGTCTAATATGAAATTGTGAGTGAGGTGTCCCTGAGGAGCTTAAAAAAACGACCTCAAAAATGTCAATTTCTGATTATCATTAAAAGCTATACCTTTTTCTCAGATATTTTTCAGCTGAAAAAAAAATCTAGAAAAAGAAAAGGCATAAAACGGTATGGGTCAAATCCAGTGAATGTTTTATTAATTGATCATCTGTAGTGCAGTTTGTCTCTGTTGCAGTTGGTTTGACACCTTCCTAAGTTGCCCAGTACAGTATTGACTGGTAGACAAATTCTATGACATTATTATTATTCAGGATACCTTTACCTAAGTATTTAGATGAAATAAAGCATTCTGAGAATTATAGTATTTTCGCTTCAGTATAAAATAATTGGAAATAGGAAGGAGTATTGTTTGGTTGTTTCAGGAATTCCAGAGTAGGTAATGGTGATTCTCCAACCACAGTGCTTTATGTAAATAAAACTTTGATGTACATGAAAAACTATGATTAGAATGACAAATTAAATATTTATTTCATTAAATATCCTGTTATGCTTGTTCTTTCTTAGCATTTAGAGGTGTTTGAACATGTGCCGAGTACCTAAATTATAGTATAGAGGAAAATATTGTCAAAGGTATCCTTTAGCAACTGGGAAAATATAGCTTAATTCATCTACTGTGATATATCTTTCTGGTCAATACACTTATTAAACTCTGCTGCAAAGAATTGCTGATATGCTTTGTTTTTTCTTGAAAGAAGGATAGTATTTTGCATTGTGATGGAGATAGCATTCAGGATTGCGAGTAATCAGTCACCTCTTGCTGATTGGAATGAGTCTGTCAAGTCTTTGAAGACACTCCCTCTGTTGCTAGGGTCCTCCCAGAAATTGGTGAAGGAATATTGACAGACGTGACGTGTGCTCCTGTAACAATAACATGCTCCATTAGATTCGGAACGTACTAAAACAGGGTGGGACTGAATGCTATCTCCACCCAAAGAGAAAGGTCCTACCAGGTGAGAACCAACGACCCCCCCCCCCCACAGAATTGCAACAAGAATTGCTTATTCTTGGGTTTGGAAAAAAATATACACTTATATCTACTTGAACAAATAGATAATGTTATATTAGTTCATCTTAGACAGTTTTATTTTATTTTAATTTCAGGGTTTATCTCTTGGAAGTCAATCAACCACACACAATAATAAACTTAATGGCTCAAAGTTCAGTATATTTGGTTTCGACTTTTATCCTTGTCCAAATTATCGTTAAAGAACTTCCTGCCATTTTCTTGGCTGATTTTTTTCTGGTTATGTAGCTGAGAAAGTAAGTTATACATTTGAAACAAGCAGTTACATAAATTGAAATAATAAATAGTGAATGGTATCAGACCTTGGCATCTCAATTGTTGATGCAGTGCTGTGTTTTAATATGAATTTTTATGCAATAGATTGATGTGAGTTCTGATTGCTTGTTTTAAGAAAATAAAACTGTTAAAATTGAAAACAATAGAAGTGAAATGTTTATTTTATTCTATTATGCTAAGGAACATGATCTTGAGAAGAATGCAACAACCAAATGTTACATTTATTGAACAGAAGTAGGACTCACAATATGGAACTGAGTTTGTATGGTATAGGAGAACAGGATGATCTATTTCAATTATTATGAACACAAACACACACACACACAATTTCTGTCTATATATTTTGCTTTCATGTCCCTTTCTTCCTCCCTATTTGGCATATAACAGTTGGAAGTTTCCTAGTTACTGATAAATGGATATTGATACTCAATAGATGTAGGAAATCACTACTTGCATTCTACCTATTTTGGATTACACCTTTTATAAAGTTCATTCAGCATGGGCAGATGTTAGGGATTATTGAAGTCCAGAATATTTGAAAAGCACCAGATTGCTCCTGCAATTTTATTAAAATCATGACAATTTAGGATTTGAAATTGGTTTTAAAGTCAACAGACCTGAGAGTCTGGGTTTAGTTATTCCAATCCAGAAAGTTATTTTCTCCGTAGAACTGCTGCGAGCATCCAGAGAGTGGGAGGTGCTCCAGTCTTCATTTCTCACAGGCTGAGTTATAATTAGGGAACGCTCCTCCTTCCTCTACGTGACTCCTCCTTGCGTTCCCCCAGTTTAGCTCAGCCTTCGAGAAATACAGGCTGCTATCTTCCTGTTCCTTGGCCATTTCAGGTTTTATTACATTTCGCTGTGTCAGGTTTGATTTGATTCACCTTTTTCCTTGTCCCTGTGCCTTGGTAGTTGCCCTAAATTTAGTTAAAGAGCTCTTTCGCGCTCAGGAGGGAGGTAAGGGAACGGAGCCTTTCGCCCCCCCTCCTCCTTTTTTCCTCTGCCGTTCCAAGCGTGCTGGGCTCAGCCGCTTGGCTCTGCGCTATTTTTAGCGCGTAGTTGCGTCTTCCCCCCAGAACGCCTTAGAGGAAGCAACGCTTCCTCTCCCAGCCCTTTATTTGTGCTTTTTACCTTTTTTCTGAGTTCCTGATTCGGGCTGGTGCGCCTCTGAAACGTGCGCTCTGTGCCGGGTGGCCATTTTGGACGCGCCTCGTGGCCGGCGCCATTTTGTTTCATTTTTAAGAAAGAATAAAGGGATTTTATTTTATTTTCGTGAGCTGCGTGGCCGTTGTAGGCCCTTAGCGGGACCGTCAGGCCGCGTGGACCAATTTCTTTCTTCTAGAGAGCACTGTGGCTCCGTGCCCTGTTGCGTCTCTTAATTAATTATTGTTGGCTTCTTTCTTTGCCCGCAGCTCTTTCAGAGGCGCTGGCACGTACTTCCCATTGTTGTTGGGGGGCTGCCTAGGAGGCCTATTTGTTCAGTATTTGTTCATTATTTATATATATACATAATTTATTGGCCTCAGCGTTCATTTGATTTATTTGGGTTTTAGGTTTGAAGTAGAAGACTTTTTTTTGCTGCTAGAGTTTAATTGGCCTCACTTTCCTTTGGGCCTAGCCCACAAAAATAATAAATAATAAATAATTTTTGTATATAGTTACTAACTTTAGATAGATTTTCTTCCTTTATTATAAAAAAAAAAGTATTGTATTAGATTAATAAGAATAACCATAGTATTTAATAAGTAGATAAATAAATAAATAAATAGTTAGAATTAAGAGAATAAAAAAAAAATTGTTCCAGAAGGGGGACGTGACCCAACCTTGGGAAAACCGGCTTGCGTAGTAGGCCGAACTCCTAGGCGTGCCAACCGCCTTTCTTGTTGCCAATTTTTGTTTGATAACATGGCAGAGGCCAATCCCACTGGGTCTTCTTTGAAGGCCAAATCTAAGACACACTACCTTCGCAAAAGGGACAAGGACTCTTCCAGTACCTCTCAAAGAGACGCATTACGATGCCATAAGGCCCTAGAGAAAGAGTTTAGCAAAAGGGCTAAAGAATCACAATCTGTAACACCTGCCTTACCTTCTACCTCTGCCCCCCCCCTCTGCCAAGTCAATCTTCTCCCTCCAGGTGTGGTAACACCCAGGGCCGCCAGCCCACCCGTACGCCCGAGGCGACCTTCACGCCTACCGATGCAGGCCTTCGCCCTGAAGATCCTGTTTCAGTCATCATCCCGGATAGTGTCAAGGAATGGATGCAGTCTGCCATCCGTCAAGGGATAGCCGAAGGGATGCAACAGCTGTCCAGGCCAGACAACCGAGAAAGGACTCCCGAGGTTGGCTCTTTATCTGGAAGGTCTCTCTCCGGACCAGCGTCTCAGCATGGTCAGGTACCTTCCCATATGGATGCCCCATTCCCAGAGGGGGAGGATACCCGCGAAGAGGAAGCAGCGGGCTTTGAACCCTTCGAGGATGACGAAGGCTCTGATAGAGGGTCCTTACAGTATTCCGAGCCTGTTCTTGAGGCAGAACCTATGGAAGGGGACATGTCAGAGGATGAGGGCATTCTTCCCGAGCAATCTACTACGGTGGGTCTTTTTAAGCCTCATTTATTTAAGTCTTTGCTATTCAAGGCAAAGAACGCTTCAGGTCTGACTTCACAGTCTCCCTCTGACCCTCCTCCATCGAACCCAGAGGATCCAGATGACCTAATGTTCAGGCAGCCGGTGGTAGAGGCTGACACTATTCTGACCCCCCCGATCTTTTCAGATTTGGTGGCCAGGCAGTTGGCTTCGGTGGGTCCTTCCCCCGCCCCCTCTAGTCAGGACAAGAGGTTGTTTAACCTTGACCCAGATTTCTCCGCTATGTTGGACACCCCGGAGGTAGATGATCCAATTGTAAGACTAGCCTCTTCCTCCAACCCTATCGATGCACTGGAAGCGTTGAAGCCGGAGGACAAGCGAGCAGAGATGGCGCTCTGACGAGCGCACCAATCTGATGCTTGGGCCATTCGGTCGGCCACCGCCGCCTCCTTCTTCACCCGGTCTTCCATTAGATGGCTTAGGCAGCTGAAGCAGCATATCCCCCCAGATAACACCAGGGCCCATCAGGATATTGCAAAGATCACGGCGGCGGCAGAATTTGCAGCCGACGCCACCTTTCATTCTGTTAAGTTTTCATCCCAAGCCATTTCTTCCCACGTAACTGCCAGAAGATTACTTTGGCTTCGACACTGGCAGGCTGACATCAAAAATAAGTCTAAGTTGGCTTCAGCCCCTGTCTCAAAGGGAAAGCTGTTCAGGCCCACGCTTGAACCTTTACTGCTGGAAACTCGGAACAAGAAAAAGTTCTTGCCCTCACTTTTTCGTAGGCAAGATTCCAGGGGATCCCAGCCCTTTCGGAGGGGCTCCTTTCGTCCCCCCTTCCACCCATCATTCACCCCCAGGTTTCAGGGTTCCCCGTCATTCCGGCCATCCTACCAGGACCGGAGTGATTCGGGAGACAGAAGCAGAAGAGGGGGCAGCTACAGAAGGCCCTTTAGGGGTGCTGGGAGCAGGGCGTCCCGCCGACCCAGATAGGATTGCAGGTTCTTATCCCATAGGCGGCCGCCTCAGGCATTTTGCCGACCAATGGGAGGAATCCACTTCAGACGCTTGGGTCAGAAGCTCCGTGCGTTTTGGCCTGGTCCTACAGTTTCGTACTTCCCCGCCTGAACATTTCAGGATTTCACCCATTTCCAGGGATCCTACTAAGCGGGCCCTCATGGTCTCCGCTATCAAACATCTGTCTGATATTAAGGCCATCCAACCTGTACCAACTTCACAATGAGGAAGGGGTTTCTATTCCCTCCTATTCCTGGTGCCTAAGCATTCCGGGGGTTGGAGACCCATTTTAGACCTTAAGAGACTCAATTGCTTTGTTATTCACCATAAGTTCAAAATGCAGACTTTACAGTCTATTTTGCAAAGCATCAGGGAAGGGGATTGGCTTACGTCTGTTGACCTCTCCGAGGCTTATCTCCATATCCCCATCCATCCCTCGTATTCTAAATATCTGAGATTTTGCTATAATAATCAGCATTTCCAGTATGTAGCCCTTCCCTTTGGCCTCGTCTCGGCCCCGAGATCCTTCACTAAGGTGTTGGCGGCTCTAGCAGCTCACCTTAGACAGGTTCCCATTTGTATCCATTGCTATCTTGACGATATCCTTGTCGTATCCCCTTCCCGACATCAAGCCGAGAGTGATACTAACACTACCCTCTCGGTTCTCCAGGCCCACGGTTTTTTAGTCAATTGGGAGAAAAGTCAGCTTAGTCCTTCCACTCATATAGCCCACCTAGGGGCTGTGATTGATTCTGTGGAAGGGAAAGTTTTTCTCTCTCAGGAGAGGCTCCTAAGTATCCACTCAGCTATCAGGTCTACCCGACAAACAGGGAAACCATCTTTGCTCAGTCTATCCAAACTGCTGGGAAAGCTGGTTTCTTGCATCTCTATTATCCCTTGGGCTCGCTTACATTCCAGATCCTTGCAGTGGTTCCTCCTGCCATACCAGCGTTCTGGAAGGAGCACATCAGGCCTTGTGGTGAAAGTGCCCCCAAGGGTCCTCGCCTCCCTCCTATGGTGGACACGCCCATCTGTCAACTCGGGACATCAAGGAGCCTCAAAGGGTCACTCTCACGACGGACGCAAGTCTTTCCGGGTGGGGGGCTCATCTGCAGTCTCTGTCGGCCCAGGGAGTTTGGTTTCCTGCGGAGCAAAACCGAAACATCAACTGGTTAAAGCTTCGCGCGGTGTACTTGGCCCTGCGAGCCTTCATTCTTCAGGTGAGAGGGCGCCATGTCCTAGTCCTTACGGACAACACTACGACCAAGGCCCACATCAATCATCAAGGGGGCACCCATTCCATTCTCATGAGGGAGGCCGAGCGGCTGTGTCGGTGGGCAGAAGCACACCTGCTGTCCATCAGAGCGGAACACATTTCCGGAACCTCCAACGTCCAAGCAGACTGGCTCAGCAGGGCCACGCTGGACCAAGCAGAGTGGCGTCTACACCCACGCCTGTTCAGGGAGGCAGCAGCCAGGTTCGGCCAGCCCTTGGTAGACCTCTTTGCATCTCCACTCAACGCGCAAACGCCAAGGTTCTTTTCTCGTTATCCCTCCAACGGTGCGGAGGACCACGATGCTCTGCGTTGCCCGTGGCCTCCCGGACTTCTGTATGCCTTCCCTCCATTTCTGTTGATTCCCAGGGTGATTCGGAAATTAATATTCGAGAGAGCAGAGATTCTCTTGGTGGCTCCATATTGGCCCAGGAGACCGTGGTTTGCGGACCTTCGCAATCTGTCGATAGCCCTGCCGTGGAGGATTCCGCTAGAGCAGATCTCTCTGTCACAAGGCCTACTACTTCACCCAGAACCGCAATGGCTTCAGTTAGCCGTTTGGAGGTTGAGCGGGAAAGGCTAATTGAGGAGGGCTTGTCAGCCCAGGTCATTAATACCATTTTGGCTGCTAGAAGACCTTCTACTACTCGTATCTATGATGCAACCTGGAACAGTTTTTGTAAATGGTGCCACAAATCATTTATCGACCCACGTTCTCCTTCAATTGCCCAGATCCTGGCCTTTCTGCAAGACGGCCTAGATGGGGGCTTATCACCCAATACCTTGAGGAGGCAGGTCGCAGCTCTCTCAACGGTGGTTGCTGGCGGCCCATTCGGCCCTCTTTCCCACCACCCTCGAATTAAGGCCTTTCTTAAAGGGGCTTCCAACTTGCGTCCTCCAGTGGTGCACAGATACCCGACATGGGACCTTAACAAAGTTCTCTTGGCCTTGACTAAGCCTCCATTTGAGCCTCTCAGGGAGGCAACATTTCAATTTCTTACCTTTAAAGTAGTTTTTCTGGTGGCAATAACCTCAGCTAGAAGGATATCTGAAATTGCAGCTCTATCCGTGAGAAAAGATCTGTGTATTTTTCATTCTGATCGGGTGGTCTTGAGACCAGACCCTTCCTTTTTACCAAAAATCAACTCAGCATTCCACAGGGCGCAGGAGTTGGTCCTTCCTAATTTCTGTCCAAAGCCTTTGCATGAAAAAGAAAGGCAGTGGCATACCCTAGATGTTCGTAGGGCGTTGCGTATTTACATCTATCGCACACGGTCCATCAGGAAATCGGAGTCTCTGTTTCTGTCCTTTCAGCCAAAGACGTTAGGTTGTAAGGTATCCCCATCCACAGTGGGCTGTTGGATTAGAGCCACCATATCCAAGGCCTATTTGGTTCAGGCCCTTCCGGTCCCCAGTGGAATAACCGCTCACTCTACCAGGAGTGCTGCTACATCAGTTGCCTGGGCCACTCAGGCTTCCATTCTTGACATTTGCCGGGCTGCCACCTGGGCTTCCCCGTCACCCTTCATATGCCACTATAAAATTGATACCTACGCTTCAGCTGAAGCATCCTTTGGCAGGCGAGTCCTGCAGCAGGTGGCGAGAGATACCCAGGAGATTCCGACCCAGACGGAGTCCCGCCCGTAGGACACACATGCTTTGGTATGTCCCACTCTCTGGATGCTCGCAGCAGTTCTACGGAGAATGGGCGTTGGTTCTTACCTGATACCCCTCTTCTCGTGGAACTGCGTAGAGCATCCAGCCCCACCCTGTTTGGTCCGTCTGGTGGGGAACCCTGTTTCGGCCAATGACATTATTGTATATAGTTGAGTTTGTATTATAGTTAAGGTTAGAGGGTATTGTTGTCCTCTCGTCTTCGCAAAACTGGGGGAACGCAAGGAGGAGTCACGTGGAGGAAGGAGGAGCGTTCCCTAATTATAACTCAGCCTGTGAGAAATGAAGACTGGAGCACCTCCCACTCTCTGGATGCTCTACGCAGTTCCACGAGAAGAGGCGTATCAGGTAAGAACCAACGCCCATTCTAATTTAGATGTAATGAAAAATCATAGTTAGCTAATCAATATTTTTTTATTTATACCAAAAACATAAGAGAAAAGATAGCACAAGGATTAAACACCTTAGATTATATGACTGATAAGATTAAAAATAGTAGCATGACAGTATTGCTTATTCTGCTTGTCTCCTGTAGAACTTTAAACATTCCATTCTTCCATATGATCTGTCCTCTTTCCCAAACCTGTTAGTACTTCTCAGACGCTGAGCATTCTCCGCATTCATTGGGCACTATAGGTGTTTTCTTGCTTTAAGAGTTCAGCATTGTGCTATTTCCTTATTGTTTTATACTTTATTCCCAATTATAAATTTTAGAGTTCTGATAAAGGATATTTTTGAAGTCTATCCATAGCTAATATACAGCTCATCTCATTGGGACAAAAAAAAGTTCATATAGCAGTTTAAATAGCTACTAAGGATGTACACAAACTATTCCTACTCTTCCTATATGCGCTTAGCTGACTTGCCCTTACTCTGTATTGTTTCTGTTGAACCAAGCAGAAAACAAAAGACAAAGCAAAACAAAACAAAAGAATACATGAGAATATTTGTGAAGTAGAGCACAAAAGGAGCTCAACAAGATTAGGATGTTTTCTCCTTCAGTAGTGAAGGTGCTCATGGGTCCTTGTGTTGTCATAGTCAGAAAAATGGTCAAACGAGCTTCAGGCAAAAGAAAAACATAAGAGAAAAAAAGTTTTTTTTGGTGGGGGAGAGATGGATTCAATGTTCTCTGTAATTGTCCCTTGGGAAATAGCATTCCAGTTTTAAAGCTTTTAATCGTGTAAAACAGTGACATGAGTAAACTGATATGCATGGAATTAGCTTCTGGTCTAAAGCCTATTGATAAGCAAATTCCCTTATTTGTTTGTTTGTTTGCTTACCATAAGATTTCAAAGAGAGAGGTGGCATCTCTATTTTAAATTTTAAACGATATAATTAAAATATTTTTTATTTCAATACAGTGATACTTGTATAATATAAAGATTATTGACATTCTATTATTTAGATAGCTTAGAATCTTGAAAATAGAGAGAGAAAATAAATACAATAAATACCATAATAGTTAATTTTTTCTATCTGTAGATAGAAAAGTTTGGTAGATATATAGTTAAACAATTCATAGAATTCAAAGATCTAAGACTCAGTTATTTAGTTCTTAGCCTTTTCATAAGATAATGATAGTCTTCAAATTATAACCATTCTTTCAGCAACCATTCAAAGATACGAAGGCACTGAAGAAGGATTTTTCTGATCAGTCCTTAACAAGCTGGCTGATGTAGCTGCCCTGTAATCATGTGATAAAATTTGGGTGCTTAGCAACCATCTCCCAATTTCGACTGATTGTAATATTCTGCAGTCATGTGATTGCCGTTTGTGACCTTCCCTTCTGGCTATGATGAATTACAGTAACATATCAGTTTCCATCAATGAGGGAGCGCATTCCAAGGAGCGGGCGAGATGAGACAGCGTAGGTGGATCATTGGAGGAGAAAGAAATTAATGATTGAATCTCCCAGGGTATATCCATTAGGCTAGTATAGCTTTAGTCTGGCAAGATTCTGTCTATACAGTATATGAAAATAAAGAATAATGTAAACTTTGGTTACATTATTTTACACCTTTGGGGGCTAGGCTTAACACTGGCTTCCCATTGACTGCTTGTGCAAAGCTGGCACAGTTGTAAATCAGGCTCTTGAGTATGTCCCCCCATCTCCTATCAGCCTTCACAGATAAACTTGACAAGAAACGGCACTAGATGAACTAATTCAACTTTATTGTGAGGCTACAACAGAATCTTGCAAGTCTGAAGGCATAGACTTCCTGTAGTCACTTTTAACTGCTTGATCCACTTGGGTGGGTCCTTCCTAAATTTCTTTCTCTAGTTGTTAAGCCACTGGGGGGCTGTTTCTCTTGTTCATTTCCTAACCACCATCTCCCCATCACATATTCCATTACCTCAATGGCACTTCCTTTACTTGTACATGCTATGCCTTCCTCCCTTCACTCCCATGTGCCATGAACATGCTGTGCCTTTCCATCTTCGCTGATAACACATTCACAACATCCTCCTTTCCCAACTCACCGATGCATGCTCCCACCAGCGCCCTTCTTCCTTGAATCTCCCTGCATTCACATATATGCATGTAACAATCAGTGTTCCTAAGCCTCCAAGCATTCACCAACATGCATGCATCAACCAATGCCCTCTTTCCCTGGGTTTTCCTACATTTGCATACACTCCGTGCCCTCTTTCTGTCTGCACTTACACTCATGCACTCATCAGTGCTATCCTTCCCAGACCTTCCTAAACTTGCACACACTTCTTCCCAGGCCTTCCTATAGGCTCATTGCACTGTCCAGGCCCTCAACTCAGATATGGCCTCCTCAGTCCCAATGCTACTGTCACAGAGAAATTCTACTTAAAACTCCACATCACAAGTCTTTACTGCCTCATCACTGTTCTCTAAGCCACACATCCCATTCCTTCTCCAAACCATGTGTCCCCATCTAATGATTCTGGTCTTCCCCAGGTCTCCTGAGAATAGAAGTACTGTTTGGAGAATAGCAGGAGCCCCATTTTCATGGTCCTTTGAAAGGCTTCCTTCTTCAAATTGTGTGCACCATTCCTTCTCCAGATAGTGTGCTCCTTCTTGCGAGACCTGGGGAAAACCAGAGCCTTTCCAATGGATAGTAAGAATGGGATGTGTAGCTTGGGAAGGAATAGGATTTGTGGCTTGAGAATAATGTGAGGTAGCAAAAACCAACAGCGTGCAGCTTGAACAGTATTTCTCAGTGGCAATGGCGATGACACTGAGTCTGAACCTTGGTGGATGACATTGCTAGAGTTCCTGGGCCTCTGCTTCAGCCCCAAGCCTTCTATTGCTCCCAACAGCTGCCAAAAGGCCATAAATCTGGGGGGCATAAGTGGGTGGGGGTTTGTAATGCTCCTCCTGACATAAGTGATGCTGGGCCAGGTGGGGCAGCTAAGGCTTCTGAGGACAATTGCAGCTTTCTGCTACATTGCAGCACCCCAACATGTATGCAATCTGTACTGGACACTCCAGGGCCTCCCTATATCACCCCTGTGCTCTTTATCTGGAACTCCCGCTGCTTAATAACTGAAAATTTTGGATGTTTCTTGTCAGAAACCAGCAAAAAAGCTAACAAATTGTGATCATGTAAGCGCAGGATGCTGCAACCAGTCTAAACCTGATTTACCTGATTGCGCCTTAATTGCAATCATGTGACTATAGAGGTGATGCAGTGGTCATAAGTGTGAGTAAAAGTCATAAAGCACTTTTTTCAAGGCTGTCCTAACTTCAAACTGTTGTTAAACAAACATCGGTAAGTCAAAAACTACCTATAGTAACACTTAAAAGTACATTACTTAGGGGTTCCAATCAATCAGATAAGAGAATAAATATCTATGGAGAGCTTGCAGAATAAGAAGCACTGAATACTGTTCTGAATACATGTAAAAAAAATCAGGTAGGTTCACAAGCTCCATAATAACTTAAATAACCCATGATAAAACTAAAAAAAGAAAACTCTGCTCATTATTTCTGCATCATAGTGTGTAGGCAAGAAATTGAGAGACTAAATAAAGGGAATTATTTCAGTAAAAACCCTTATAAAACAGCTGGTTTATGCTCAGGGATTTTTTCTTTACGCATGAAAACTGATGCTCAGGAATGTATTTTACAGGCTTCCATTAGAGTTTGTATGTGTGGGAGTTCAGCACATAAATGAGTTGAAGCTGATAATTGCCTCATTTGTATTGCTAACCTAGCTTTCCACAGTTGGTTGCTTCATGCTCAAAATTGCCCCCATTGGGATTAAACATTACGTTTAAAATAAACACGTCCAGCTCTTTTTCCTTACATAATGCATTCATTTAATGAATGTGTTTTCCTCTACTGTAACTTTCTTTTGTATAAGCCAAATTTATCCTGAAAGCTAAAGCAATAAATATTTTTTAAAAATAATGTTAGGAAATTTGCATTATTGCATTAAAACATTTTTGATGTATGTGGAATTCCTAGAGCTGGATGGGTTTATTTTTAACATGCGTTTTTAATAATATGGAGATAACTAATTCTTCACTTTTGAGTATAACACAACATGCTGAAAGTGCAGTAGTGTATCATAGATGCTTTACTATTATTTGGTATATTTCTAATTATTCTGAAGTTATGTAATGTTACTAGTTGACAAAATATTTTTACGTGGTTGCTTCCATTACATTTATTACTAATTGTGTTGGAGATTTGATTGAGAAAAATGTGGTTTGCTTATGGCTTTTTGATATATATGAGGGCCACCCATTATGACTTAATATTATGCACAAAATCTTGACTCTGTAGAGATTCCACTGCAATTGGAACATACCTTCTTGCTATAATTTTATTTTTAAAATATTTTAGCAATTTTCTGGAAGTTTCATAGTGTCATTTTTCTGATTAGGCATGCTAAATAGACCATATTTGTATTTGTTTCTAATAGACATTTTAAACAGACCATAATTAAGCTTTTTGCAGGATACCTTTACAAGGCTATCTTTGACTTTTTTATTCAGTGATTTTAACACATTTCTTTTAATTGTTCCAGGTTTGTACTAATAAAGTTCTTTCCAAAATAAATTGCATCTCTTTCTATATTTCTTTTTGTTTCCTGCCAATTTCTTTGAGATTTTTCTGGCTACCTATGTTTTAAAAATATATTCCCCATTTGTTCCAGGATAGCTTTTCACTCTGACCTGCTACTGCTAATTTAAATTGGACACAAGCTAATTAGTTTTCCATTGTAATTCCACTTTTTCAACATTGGTTTTGGAAATAATGTTCACATTTTTATCTATCTAATGGAATCTAGGTAGGGTTCTGTGTAAGCCCCATCCATTAGCATTTTTATAATCTGCTTTTGTTTGTATAGGAAGATTCTTTATTTGAATTATTTTATGTGATCTTACTTAAACAGTTGTATTTCTACATGTAGGTTGCTATACTTGCTTCAGCAAGAAAACTCCAGCACTGAGCTGAAAACAGAATGTGCAGTAGTTCTAGGAAGCCTTGCAATGGGTACAGAAAATAATGTTAAATCTCTACTGGACTGCCATATCATACCAGTCTTATTGCAAGGTACCTACATTTTCATTATTTCATTCGTTTTTTGAGTACACAGTTTGTGAGAACTGAAAAATAATCTAAACTTGTATTTACAGGGTTACTATCACCAGATCTTAAATTCATTGAAGCTTGCCTCAGGTGTCTTCGTACTATTTTCACCAGCCCTGTCACTCCTGAAGAATTATTGTATTCAGTAAGTTACAGCAATAATTTATCTTTTGAATCTGTGTAAAGTTTTATTTCATGCATGTTTCTGGGACAATTTAGAATATTTGAAATTAAAACCATTGCCATTTATCCAAGCTAAAAACTCATTATAACTCACATGACAAAATATGTTGGTGTCAGAATTGACTTCACAAAATAATTGGAATTTATAGTGTTCATTGGCATGCTTATAGCATGCAAGTTTGAGTTTGTATATTGCATTCCAAGATATAAAGGCAAATTAATCTTTTTTTTGAGAATCATATGCTGTTACTATCATCTATTGTGTGAAAAGCAAACACAACTTTATTGTATTTCCTACTTGAGAAATATGTGAATAATATTCATTATATTGATTTGAGTGGGGACTGATGGTTTTAATAGTGAAATGAACATACTTTTAGAATAATCCACAAGCTATGAAAGTAATATTAGAATTATTGTACGTTTTATTACTTTGCAGGAGACTTTCATTGTCCTTAAGTATAAAGTAATCATTTTCATCAGCTGATTACCTGGGCTATGTAGGAAAGTGTCCCACATGTGGCTTTCAAGATGGTCCTCAGCCTTACACTACAAAATATTCCCAATGTCTTAAATATTTAGCAGTTTATATTGCTTATTTTGTACTCCAAGTATATGCTATTAGTCTTGTATTTCTTAAGAATTTCCCTTTACCTCCACCTTCCCACTCTCAGCTGTTGCCAATGTTCCAAGCAGCATACCCCTACCTGGCCATTTATCTCCTGATCTCCCCTGGACCTCCCATTTTTCTTTCTTCTGCCCCAATGCACTTGGCTTTTCTCGCTTCTCCCCTCCTATTTTCCTGGAACAAAGGATCCTGTTTCCTTCCATGTATGAACTTGAAACTCTGTTTCCTATGCTGAGTGGTTCATGCATGGAACAATTTGCTCATCTTTTAATTACTATAGTCATTGGTGGGCTGTGATTGGCTTTCTGGGTTACTGACTTTGTAACTTGAATAGATTCTGAAAATAATCTAGTTTTGTTATTTTGTATTAAGGTTTTATAAATTCTTTGTTTTCTGAAAAGCCACCATGATAAATGAGCAATGAAAATTGAGATTAAGCTCCTTAGAGCAAAAATTCATAATGCATTACGTATATCAATGAGATGACATTTAATAGAAATTGTCCAGACAAGTATTAATAATCTAAATTTTTAACTGGTCTACCAATTTCTGTTTCCATATATTTCTAAGCAATGCAGAAAATATATAAAAGCCATTCTAAAAGAAGGTTGAAAATATCAGTACTCAAGGTATCCTGTGATGCTAGTTAGATTATGTTCTTAAATTGCCAGAACTCTACAATCTTTGTAAATAAATCTTTGTTTATATTGTGTGTAAATTAATAGTAAACTTTGCAGTTCTCAAACTGCTTCCTTCTGAACCACAATATAGAATAAAATTTTGTGCCAAGTCCACAAAGTAGATTTATCTGTGATTTTTTTTTTGTATTAAAATGCTTTGTTTAACTTTTTTGACTTTTTAAGGATGCTACAGTTATTCCCCACCTCATGGCGCTGCTTAGTAGGTCTCGATATACTCAAGAATATATATGTCAGATCTTCTCACATTGCTGCAAAGTAAGAAATGTAATGAATGTTCTTTCCATATGCATACGTTTATTTGCTTCTGAAGTATTGTTTTCCAAGTGTTTTAAATAATTTTTCTCTTCAATTCATTGTGTTACTCTCAAACATAATCTCTAATTGGCGTGTATACGATATACTTGAGGCTATCCTGAATTTCTTAACTCTCGAAGCATTATGTACTTGTTCCTCGTTCTGTGAGTTTGGCACTAAGGTTGTAAATATAAGCAACAACTTTCCTTTAAAAAAATTATAAATATTTTATAGAATAATATATATAATTCCAGTACAACAGAGTAAATTGCTATATTCACCCTGATCCTTCCTCTTCCCTCCTAGAAGATTGATGAAAGCTTTGATATGGTGTTCTGTAGATGTGGTCCATGGATGAATTTGTCAAGGTTTATAGAAATGATGCTTTACAAAATTCATTAACAGGTTCAGAAATTCAGTCTCTTGAATTGAAATCTTTTCAAATCTGCAGCCCTATATACATTCTAGAAGAAACATTAATAGAATCACAGTTTTCAAGAAAGGCAGACAAGAACAGAGTATTCAGATAGTGGTTTCATAGCTGAAATCTTAAATGGTATCATTGAATGTTCTATATATGTAGAGAGAGAGAATGTATACATAGAGGGGGGTTATCAGGTTCTTAAACGGTTTTTGGCATTTGGCCTCTGTACACCATCAAATTGAATTTCAAATGAAACTCAATATGTGAATGAAGTGAAGTTTTTCAGTTTTAATTCAAAGGGTATGGCAAAAGTATGGCATTAACCATTGAGATTTTGTCTTCAATAAATGAACAGCATGCTCTATTAGATTGAGCTAGGGTAACTGACTTGGCCAGTGAAGAATATCCCATTTCTTTGCCTTGAGAAACTCTTGGATTGCTTTTAGGTCATTGCATGTTTTAGGTCATTATCCATCTGCAATATAAAGTGGTGATCTATCAGTTTTGCAGTATTTGACGGAATCTGAGCAGAGAGCATAGCCTTATGCCAGCGATGGCTAAACTTTTTGGCATCGAGTGCCCAAAGCTCACATGTGCATCCCCAAAAAACAATACATGTGTGTCCCCTGTACATGCAACCCCCATGCATGTGCTTTGCCCCCACGCATCTGCCCCATCCCTGCGCATGCTTGTGTGTCCCCTGCGCATGCGCCTCAGCCCCGTGCTTGTCTGCGTGTCCCCTATGCATGAACAGCAAAGATCCAAAGATCAGCTGGCTGGCGGGAGGTGCACACACGCATGCATGGCGGAGCTAAGATGGAGCTATGGCTCACGTGCCCTCAGAGAAGGCTCTGTGTGCCACCTCTGGCACGTGTGCTATAGGTTCGCCATCATGGCCCGATGCAGTACAGAATTCTTCCTGCTTCTTTCATCAGCAGTCAGATCATCAATAAACACCTTTGGTAGTCACATATACCCATGCCATAACAGTGCTGCCACCATGTTTGACAGATCATCTGGTATGTTTCGGATTATGAGCTTCTCTTTCTCCCCCCCTCCCAATTTGTGTCTGTGTGATCCACAATTTGGAAGCAAATGAAAAATTGATATTTTAATAATACAGGTAATTGCTTAGTGCACATTAAAAAATTTGAAAAAGAAAGATAGTATCATACTTGGCTTTAGTTTTATATTTTTTAAAAAATATAAATATTAAAAAATTTGAAAAAGAAAGATAGTATAATACTTGGCTTTAGTTTTATATTTTTTAATATCTGTTCTTCAGCTCCGACACTGGCATAGCTGCAGCTTTAAATCCTCACCTCAGCCACTTCTGTGTGCCAATGTAAGTTTTTTCCCCCTACAATGATTGCATTTTTAAATTAAGAAATTTGTCTGTGTCAACAGTCCAAATTATTTTCAGATGTTGTTATGCTGGTTAAATGTAGCTTAATACCTTGTTTTTACTTGAATCAGGATATATGTACACATTTTATTAGCGCAGACTAACATTTTAGAGCACTTCTCTGATTTGAAGTTAATATAAAAACGAGAGGATTAAAGTGTATTAGCAGAAAATTTTGAAACATTTAATAATAAACTGAAGAGAATCTGTGGTATGAGTATCAAAATATGCTGTAAACCCCCCCCCCCGCCCCAAAAACCCCATGAAGTTCAAACAGAGATTTTTCAACTTTCATCTTTGTACAGCTAGCCAAAATAAAAAGTTAAGGGTTTTAAATTGAGCAAAGTAAACAAGGTGCTCTACATTATAATTGGTTCATAATAAAGATAATGTATTATATTTCATTGTTAAACCTGGCATCATATTAGAAGAGAAAAGAAAGTGATACCTGTTTGTTCACTAGCTAAAGGAAAGCACCTTGAGCAAAAAGACCTAGGCAGTAAAGTCTGGCATGTGTTATCTCATTAGTTAATAAGATAGTACTAAAATGTATTAATCTTTTTTGTTGATGTTGGTGACATTAATTAGAAACAGTGATTTGTTAGATACTTTTCTAGTCTTAACATTATCAAGATGATTCTGAAATTACTTTGATAAAAAGATGAGAATAAAGTTTTGGGTAGGTTTTATATGTTAATATTTGATTAGCTCTAATTTGGTCCATGTAATCCTCATTTATGAACATTCATTTAATGTCTGAAGTTATGATGGTGTTGAAAAAAGTGAAATATAATCAGTACTCACACTTACAACCATCACAGTATTCCCTCAGTTACATGATCAAAATTTGGGCGCTTGAGAATCAGCTTACAATTACAATTGCAGCGTCCCATGGTCATATGATTGCCATTTGTGGCCTTCTTAGAGAGCTTCCAACAAGCAAATTCAATTTGGGAAACTGGATTTATTTAACAATTATGTGATTCACTTAATGACTTCAATATTTCCTTAACGACCAAGACAAAAAAGGTAACACTGGGTGCAACTCACTTAACAACCACAATACTGCTCTCACTTGTCAGTTCATGGCTAACAGTATAGCCTTTATTACTCACATACAGTAGAATTTGGATAACAGAATACCTTTACCTTTATTGTCATTGCATTCAAAATACAATGAAATTTGAAAGCTACTACAGCACAGTGCCCCAAACACCACATCACAATCACACTACAGAGTATTTAAAAATTAAAATAATTAAAGTAATAATAATAATAATTAAAAACCTAGTCTAAAACCTATTTAAAACATATATTAAGTTAGATAGTTTAAAAATGCCACTTTATACATAGGACTAAATCACAAATGTACTGTTTGATTCAAGATAATTATTGCCTTGGAAAAGAAACTGTTTCTCAGTCTATTAGTCCTCATTTTAAGACACCTATAACATCTCCCTGATGGTAACAATTCGAAATATGAATGACCAGGATGAGAACAGTCTGTGGAGATTTTTAGTGCTCTAGAGAGGAGTCTGGTCTTCACAATCTCTTCCAAAGAAGAAAGAGAGCAATCGATGATTTTTTGTGCTGTGTTTATAACTCTCTGGAGCATCATCTTATCCACTACAGAGCATCTAGCATAACACACAGTTACACAGTATGCCAAAATGTATGCATAGTTATAGGGAAAGGTTTTTTATGTGATTAGGACACAAATGTTTTTGTCCCTTCATAAAGAATTAACATTCAAGTCTGATAAATTCAGTAATTTGGAGCCAAGAGATCAAACTATCATCAGGAAATTCAGATGAGAAAAACTGGCATCTCAGAAAAAATATTCAAAGGAACATCTTTAAAAAAAAAAAACTTATTGGAATTGCATTTCTTTTGGTTTATTATCTTTTTTTATAGTTAAAGATACAGTTAAAGATATATAGTTAAAGAATGAAAAAATATAGTAACAAATTAAAGATACCTAGTATCCTAAGTTTTTCACATGCCATTTTGGGTTCTTTTTGCTTTTTTACTTTTGTTTTAAAACCTTTTAATATTAGCTACTTTAAGTATTTTGATGTTAATCAGGAATGCTTTAAAAAAACAAAAATATGGAAAAATAAGTTTCACACTTCTTATCCATCTACTTATCATTAGTTTTATCATTTCTTTAAATCTTCTTCCCATTTCCCCCCATGATATCCATCTAAAGTGAGTTGGGTTGAAAGAGAATAACTGGCCCAATGTTTCCAGGTAGCTCATGTGGCTCAGGTTAGACTTGAACTTGTATCAATCTAGTACTAGTCCAATTCCTTAACCATTACGCCCAACTGGCCACTACTGGACCATCAGTTAAAAATCTCTTTCCCTTGGCACTCCCCAAAGTTGCTGTGGTCCAGATTGTGCATCCTTAGCCTTATGCTTTCTTCTGCACACTTTTTTTTCAGTCAACAGCCAAATGTTACTGAAAATACTAAAGTGTATTGAAATAAGCTTCTTCTGAGGTTGTATCAATTGCTACCCTATACGAACCTTTCTTATTGCATCTTATAGCCATGCAAGATGTTTATGTTATGCAAAATGCTTAATAATGTTCTATTCCAATAGCATTGACATTTGGTGATCATAGACAGCTGCAATTTTTTATTTGAGATTTATTTTTCATGTTTCAATTGTTCAGTATCATTCACGAGAATCTCATTTCTATAAAAAAAAATAGGAACTTCCACTTTAAATATGAATACAAGTGTTTTTTATAAAGGGTGTTTAAAAGCACATATAAAATAGCCAAAAATAGTTACAAACACAAATACAATACAAATCCAACATTTATATTGCAATTGGTATAATTCCTTCTTGAGATATATGAAACACACTTGGATTTTTCGTTTTAAAATGTATAAATATGCTTCTCCAAGATCTTCCTTATTTCCTACTCGTAAAATATATAATTCCCCCCAGATGATGTGGGCTTTTTTCATTTTAAAATTTGATTTTTTTGGCAACATATAGTTAATATTCTAAAGAGAGATGCTAAGGGAAACCCACTGTTACCATTTTTTACAACATGAACCTTGTCTTTATGTTGTTACTCCCCCCCAAAAAAAAATAGCAACTTCTTCCCTAGTGCTACAATTTTTTGCAGAAAGTACTACTTGCAAGTTTGGTGATGCTTCTCTTCCAAGTCCTACTTGAAGGGAAGAACTATTTTTCTCTAGAATGAGGTAAAGAGAAAACAAGAGCAAGCAATGTAGCTCATACTTTTATAAAGTTTTGTGTTCTAAAAATTGCTGGGCAAGCAGTGAAGGTGAAGTCATGTAACGACAATCCAATTCTAATATTTATTTGAAATTAGTGAAATTAGACATTGAAAGCAGTAAGCCTGCAATTAATTAGTATAAAGTAAAATAACTTGATTTTTTTTACTGTATGTTTAAAGAGCTGTGGTTTGTTTTGTGATAGGGTCCAGACCATCAGACAGTGCTATTTAATCATGGAGCAGTGCAGAATATTGCTCACCTCTTAACCTCTGCATCTTATAAAGTAAGCAAGTAATATAATTTATTTTCTATAAACTAAGCTACTATTTTAAAAACTTGGTGCAATGTTATTGGCAGAATAATAAGTTAACATAGCTCTTTTCTGCTAAAAAAGGAAGTGCGCATTTTTTTCAGTTTAGGCTTGGATGTATCTGTATAGATGTGAAAGAGATCTTATTTCTTGTAAAATAGTGTTAAAAGAGTAAGCTTCATATTTTTTATAAAGGATTTTTTTCCTGATGTGCATACATGTACTAAGTACATATATGTACTAAGACAACAATTACGTTTGGAAGAAAATACTATTAAGAGAGTTGCAAAATGATAGAATTAATATTTACAGGTGGCTTTAATATCTTTTTGTTGTTTGGAGTATTAAAAAAGTATTAAGTTAAACCTGAAATCTCTGAGTAGATAAAGAACTATAATTATATTTATCTATAATTGCATTATTTATAATATTAACTATTACAATATTTAAAGAGGACAGAAAACAAACATTTTATCACAAAATTTGTTGGGACTCTATAGAAAAGGAATTTGATCTATGTATTTTTGAATAACCACTTTTCCCAAATTAATATCCATGAAAACAAATTGTAGTCACTTTAGAAAACACACAAGGATTTGGCCAATAATTCATGTCCCATTGGAAAATTTGTTTTTACTTTTGATAACTACCCTTTAGTCTTTTAAATTTTTAAGATTTTTTGATATGTTTTAAAATGGCATTTTTACTTGACTTCTAATAGTTCTTAAAATACTTTAATTGTAATTAATGTAAATGCTGTATATTTATTCAGGTTCGAATGCAAGCACTGAAATGTTTTGCAGTTCTAGCCTTTGAAAACCCCCAGATATCAATGACTCTTGTAAATGGTAAGTTTCTGAGGTCAGTATGGCTACTCATTAAATAATTACAGTTAAATTGTTTCTTGAAACACATTTTCTCTTTGTTTTTCAGTGTTGGTCGATGGAGAACTATTGCCACAGATATTTGTAAAAATGTTACAAAGAGACAAGCCGATTGAAATGCAACTCACATCAGCCAAATGGTAAACTCTAGGATGTAGGAAACATGCTAAATGATAAATTCTGTTTTATAATATTAATGTTCCAATTTAATCAAGAGTGCATCATATCAACCCCAAGAAAATAATATCAGACTCTTAATATCTCAATCACCAGCATTAATTGTAGGCAATTTAATAGTATTAATGGTAAGCAATCCTTTTAGGACAATGAGTACATTTGGACTTGCAGACATTTGGGAGGCATTTTCACAAAATAACCATGTTAGCTATGATCAATCATAAAACAGACATTTACTAGGAGGAGGACTGTGTGTTTTCTCATTATCCAACCAATTTTTAATCAACTCAGCATACATTTGTCTTGTATTTAGGAAGGTAGTTGCATTTCAAAATAAACCACAGAGCTGCAGCCAGCCACAATTTAACCTCTACTTTAATTTACTAAGAACCTTCTCCAAGTTATGTGTGTTTGATTCCTTAATACTGATTTATTGAATTATAGAAAGAATTCTGTAACTTGGTTTATAGTGTCCCATCATAACTAAGTCTGGATTAATTCAAATTAATTAAATTTATACTGCTTTAATTAATTAAATTTATTAAAATTTAATTAATTAATTTAATTAATTAAATTAATTTCAAATTAATTAAATTTATACTGCTACATTTCCACACAGGTTTATAGTGGTGTATAATAAATAGCACAAATAGATGTTGCATTTGCATTGAATGAGGTCCATTTCTGAGTAATTATCAAAACATACACAGTCCTAATGCTTTCCATGCTTTAGGTCTTAGTTTTTAGTGTCCGTAGTTGTCATTTAAAGAATAATGAACAGAAACAATACAGAACTGAGGACAACAGATGATACTCAAAATACATAACATATTGGTACTGTTGCCATTGAACAAATTTTAAATTTAATAAAATCAAAAGTATATATATATATATATATATATATATATATATATATATATATATGGATCTTTGGTTATTCGGGTTCTCTCCCGCGTAAGATTCAAAGTATCTAGGCACGTTTGGCGAGGTCCCACTCGCCATCTTCAGGCTGGTGCTTTCGGCTTAGTGCCAGTGCAAGCAGTGTGTGACCGGAGCTGCCATCTCTCTATATACAAGTGGTGGGGATGGTGTGCTGGGCTGGTTGGCTGTGCTGCAGCCTCTTGATTGGTTGATGGAGTTGATGTTGGTATAATGGGCTGTTTAATGGCCTTTTGTTGTGGAGATATCCTGGATCTTGTGCTGTCATCTCCTGGGTCGTTAGCCTCTTGTGTTTTAACGGCTTGGGTAATGGGTTGTGTGATGGGCTTGTGAGTTCTTTTATTGTGGTATCCTGGGTCTTGCGTTGTAATCTCCTGGGTCGTTGTGTTTTGATCTCTTTTCCATTAGCCTCCTGTGTAGTAACAGCTTGGGTAATGGGTTGTGTGATGACCTTGTGAGATTTATTGCTGTGGTATCCTTGGTCTTGTGCTGTGATATCCTGGGTCATTTGCTGTGTTGTGACTTCTTGAGTTCTTGAGGTGTAATTTCTTGAGTTTTCTGATGTGATGTCCTGAGCAGGTGGCTGTGATGTAGCATTTGGGTTTTTAATATGGCTTTGAGTTTGGGGTCTGGGTCTGTGTTCGTTTGGCTTGAGTTCGTGGTCGTGCCACATCTTCATGGTGGGGTCAGTTCGCTTCATGTATGGTTCAGAGGAGTTTGAAGTGGGTAGTGATGCAGCTGCAGTGCGGCTTCTGGTCTGTGGTCGTGTCTCATCTTCTGTGTGGGTGTGAGTCTGATTTTTACGTGGAAGTGTGGTGGTGGCATCTTGTGTGGCCCTCATGGGTGTGGGTCTGGTGTCATTTATCATGTTGGGTACTCGTCTGTTCATGAGGCGGGTTTCCAAATGGCTGGTAAGCGGGAGGTGTCATCTCTTTTATTCATGCTGTGTGGGCGTTTTTCTATCTCTATGGCTTCTCTGATTATTCTGCTGTTGTGGTGTTCAGTTTTGGCGATAGTTCTGGTATTTTTAAGGTCAATCTCATGTCCTGTGGCTTTGAGGTGTTGGACCAGGGAAGAGGTTGGTTCTTCTTTTTGATTGAGTTCTTATGTTCTTCAACGCGTGCACTTATTCTTCTGTTAGTTTGTCCAATGTATGTGGTGAGGCAGGCAGTGCAAGGGATTTCATATACTCCTTGGTTTTCTAACTCGATTTTGTCTTTAGGGTTTCTTAGGATGGTGGATATTTTTCTGTTTGTGCAGAATGCTGTTTTAATGTTGTGTTTTTGGAGGATCTTGCTGACCCCCACCATGAAGATGTGGCACGACCACGAACTCGAAGCCAAACGAACACAGACCCAGACCCCAAACTCAAAGCCATATTAAAAACCCAAAATGCTACATCACAGCCACCTGCTCAGGACATCACATCAGAAAACTCAAGAAATTACACCTCAAGAACTCAAGAAGTCACAACACAGCAAATGACCCAGGATATCACAGCACAAGACCAAGGATACCACAGCAATAAATCTCACAAGGTCATCACACAACCCATTACCCAAGCTGTTACTACACAGGAGGCTAATGGAAAAGAGATCAAAACACAAACGACCCAGGAGATTACAACGCAAGACCCAGGATACCACAATAAAAGAACTCACAAGCCCATCACACAACCCATTACCCAAGCCGTAAAACACAAGAGGCTAACGACCCAGGAGATGACAGCACAAGATCCAGGATATCTCCACAACAAAGGCCATTAAACGGCCCTTATACCAACATCAACTCCATCAACCAATCAAGAGGCTGCCATCCCCCACCACTTGTATATAGAGAGAGATGGCAGCTCGGTCACACACTGCTTGCACTGGCATATGAAGATGGCGAGTGGGACCTCGCCGGCTTGCTAGATACTTTGAATCTTACGCGGAGAGACCCGAATAACCAAAGATCCACATACAAATACCGAGAACCTCAGAAAACATATATATATATATATATATATATATATATATATATATATATATATATATATATATATATATATATATATATATATATATATATATATATATATATATATATATATATAAATAAAATATTGAACTCAGTAATCATGCTACTTTGATGTTTCATTGTAGCCTTACATACATGTGCAGAGCTGGAGCAATCTGTACAGATGATACCTGCATTGTGTTAAAGGTAGGTGGTGAATCATATTAATTGTACTTAAAACAGGTACCTCAAAAACAATGTAATGACTTTATTGCTAAAACAGGATGTTTAGTAAAGAGTAAATAATACAACTGTTCCTATTTAATTTTATTAGCAACATTGTTTTTATTGTATGGTTTCTATACCACCTTATGTTGGTATTCAGTAATACTAAATTATTCTGTCTTTTAAATCATGATGAAGTTATGTAAGTCTAATACATTTTGTTAAGTGAAATTTGGTCTCATTGCTTAATCTGTGCAAATGTTATAGTTGCATATAGTTGAATTTGTGATCATATAGCAATATAAATATTGATTAATAAACAAGTGTATATCAGTAGTTGCTTTAAATTTTACTTTTGTACAAATACATACTAGGTTTGATGACATATTTGATTAGTAAATGCCTGTTAAAACATCTATATTTAGTGACAAATTTAACAGAAATTTATATAAGAAATATGTAAACAATTAGTCAAAAAACTAATTTCAGATGTTGTAATTTCCAGACATTACCATGTTTGGCACGGATGTGTAGTAAAGAGAGACTACTAGAGGAGAGAGTAGATGGAGCAGAAACTCTGGCCTATTTGATTGAAACAGATATTGAACTACAGAGAATTGCCAGTATTACTGACCACCTTATTGCAATGCTTGCAGACTACTTCAAATACCCTAGTTCAGTGAGTGCCATCACTGATATAAAAAGGGTAGGTTTATTATGAATTAAGTAGGTATTACAAGTGTGTTTCTGTGTGCATGAGAGGAGGGGAGAGAATGAAAGGTTGGGTTAATAAATTTACTGTATATTTATATATAGAATCATTGTTTATAAACTCAAATGAAAATCTGACAGAATCTTCAGCAGAGACAATATGTGAATTAGTTTTTAGTTGTGCCTGAAATTTCTTTGGTCCTGACTTTGTATGAATGAAATAAACTAGATGGGTTTTTAATAAGCTATACTAAACAGTTAACATAATTACTATAGTTTCTTGTATTTGATTCTGTCTGAAGATGGGATTGAAATTCTGTATGTGAGAGGTAAACGAAGAGATATTAGTTATGTCAACAATTAACAACTGCTCAACTTCATGACAGTGAAGTGTAGGACGAGTAAAAGATGGGAAATGCAACCATTTTAAATTGATTTAGGGATAAGGGGGAACTACATTTGCACATTTATAAAAGATAATCAGATGCATAATATGATTTCAGTGCCAACTTTCAATCTACTAGTCTGCCAGCTCTGTAGTAGATAGAAATTGGAGATTTGCAGCTTAACATTGGCTCACAGAATATGATACAGTAAAAATGTCCCCATTATTGTTTTAGCCCATTTAGACTATCTACTCCAAAATTGTTTAATGCATTGATTTTTAGTGATGAGTTAAACATTGCAGATAATATTCTTGTTTAATCTTGAATGGGATACAAATTTACAAAGCAAGGTGTAATATAGATGTAGGGAACATTTTTGCATACTCTCCCAAATCATTTCCTTATCTTCCATCTCTTCACAAAGATAGTGAAGAGTTTCAATTTAACCAATTTTTTATATAGCTGTAATGGTGGGAACATCTTAATATCATAGCAAACACTTCTGATTATACTCATAATGTACAGCTAAAAAATTGTTTTAGGGATTGGCTGCTGTTATACAAAATAATATACAATTCTGTAATGTTTTATGCAGTCATCCTCTTTGTTTTTGTCTTGCTTCATCTTGTGTCCTGTCCTACAGAGATTCTAAGTTTAAATTGACTCAAGTTGACTGGTTGTGAAAGTGGGCTTAACCCTGTTTAGTATTTTTCTAATATTAGCAATAGAAAACCCCAGGATTGTAGGCTAAACAGGAAAGCTGAAAAAAGTCCTGGATAAAAAAGACAACAACAAACAGGTTCTATATGTTTTTCAATAGCAATAGCACTTAGACTTATATACCGCTTTATTGTGCTTTATAGCCCTCTCTAAGCAGTTTTACAGAGTCAGCATATTGCCCCCAACAATCTGGGTCCTCATTTTACCCACCTCGGAAGGATGGAAGGCCGAGTCAACCTTGAGGCTGGTGGGATTTGAACAGCCGATAGTCAGCAGAAATGGCCTGCACTCTAACCACTGTGCCACCCTGGCTCTATAATAATAATAAAAAGCAAACTCTTTCTATTTTGTTTCAAGATAATGCAATCACAAGGATTTGAGCTCAACTTAAGGGAATTGTTAAAATTTATAAGATTTCAATTATTATCATTGAGAAGAACAGAAATGAAGTTCTACACAAGATACAGAATAAAGTGCCAGTTGGAAATTCTTAAAGTGCTTCCTAATCTAAACTCAGACAATATCACTCAACACTCAGATGGTATCACTAAATGATAGTTATGAAATATGTCTTAAACTTCCATTCAGAACTCAGAATATATACAGTTTGATCAACATCCATGAGTTTGCAATTTAAAAAATAATGTGAATTTAATTATCTTTAATAGCTTGACCATGACTTAAAACATGCTCATGAATTGCGCCAGGCTGCATTCAAGCTCTATGCTGCCCTTGGAGCAAATGATGAAGATATTCGAAAGAAGGTAAGTCTATCAGGTAGTTTCCAATACCTCAAAGTCAGGAACACAACCTTGTCATTGAAGTATATGTTTTGCTTATCATTAGTTTCAATAAAATAATATTTTGTAATGAAATAAGATATCTGGAGAAAGTGTTGTAGTTTCCTAGTTAAAAACATTATGGTTTAATTGAAATGCAGAAAACTATATAATTTTGACAATGCCTCTTAATAGACACAAGAAATATTCTTTTTGTACAATAAATACAATGTAGAACCGTAATATAACAATATGCTTCATTGTCATAATATGACATAAGCATGAAATTTCTTTTTAAAATGTGAAATTCAACTTTTTTTGAATTACGCTAAAATAAATTTATGGCATTAAAATAAACATAATAAATACTTCTTTTTGTTCTGTAAAATCCAACAGCATTTTTGATAACTTTCTTTCAGATAATTGAAACCGAAAATATGATGGATCGGATTGTAAATGGCTTATCTGAGTCTAGCATCAAAGTGCGCTTAGCTGCAGTCAGGTATAAATTTACCTAGCGGGATTAATCTTACATTTCATATGTTCAGACTGACAGTTGTTCACTTCCTTTATTAGGACATACAATGAACTTAAATTATTTGAAAATTATGAATTATCTTTAGCAGTAATTGTAGTATGATGAAACAGAATCTGAACTCTCAGTTTTTAGTTCAGTTTCTGAAAATGCTTACATGCAAAGCCATCTCTATGGAAAGGAAGTATTTTAGAGCTTATACCTCATTTTTCTGAGCAGATGTTTGCACAGTTTGTCAAGATCTGTACAGCAACTACGAACAAGTTTCCAAGATCATGCTGTATGGAAACCCTTAATGAAGGTAAGCACATTGGGAGATTGTTGTGGTATAAAGTGGTCTGACAATATTATCCAGGTAGTCCTCAACTTATGACCACAATTGAGCCCATAATTTACATTGCTAAGCAAGACAGCTGTTAAGTGAGGTTTGCCCATTTTATGATCTTTCTTACAAGAGTTGTTAAATGAATCACTGCAGTTAAGTTACTAACATGGTTAAGTGAGTCTGGCTTCCCCATCGACTTTCCTTTTTCGAAGTCACAAAAGGTGATCCCAGAATACTGCAACCATTATAATAAATACATGCCAGTTGACAAAGCATCTGAATTTTGATCACATGACCTTGGAAATGCTGCAATGGTTGTAAGTGTGAAAAAAGTCATAAGTCACTTTTTCAGTGCTGTTGTAACTTCAAATGATCACTAAACGAATGGTTGTAAGTTGAGTACTATTTGTACAGTTTTAAGGCTGTTAAAGACAAATTTGTACTGAGATATATTTCTAATGATTCATTTCAATTAATCTAAAATATGATATTGCTAAGATCTAGAAATAATTAAATATAATGGATTAGAATTAAAGTGTGTGGCTGAATATAAAGTGGTTTTCAAGTAATGTAGTAAGTTTATACTTCTAATTAAAAAATACTGTTTCAGTTTAGGTTCTTCTGTCAATGACAGCAGAATGCTTATCTTGCTAAATATGGTTTTTAAAAAGTAATTGTCCTACCCTCATTTTTATAAACCTGATATTTTGAAGCAGATATTTCATTACACAGGATGTACTTGAAGTGCATATGGGAAAATATTAAAGTGCTTGTAAAGCTGTTTCATATGGTAAATGCTTTTTTAAAACTGGTGATTTTTCCAGTTTCAATCCTTATTCATTTATATATACTGTAAACTATTCAGAAAGCACAAGGGATGTTTGTAGTATTCTCTGAAACTTTATAGAAAATGATTTTTCATTGTATTTTTTCACTAGTAAAAGACAGAATAGTAACTCAAAAGTCTTGAGTAATTTCTACCAAGGCTAGATGATATATCCTGTTATAAGAAATGGAGTATTATGTCATTAAGCATTTTAAAGAAGGAAGACATGTTTCCTCTTCTTTTCATGGTTAAGTATAAACAGCTGACATGTCAGTTAGAATTCTTTTGAAATTGGAAAAGATTAACTGCAAAAAACATGTTGGTACTATTTAATTTCCAAATGTTAATAAAGGAAGCTGGAGTTCAAGTTCTGCATCTACAAAAGTACCAAGGCAAATGTATATGTACCAGTCCCTGAATTATTCTAAATTCTTGAAAAGGAATACTTATGATGAAATTACTTTTTCTTTCTTTTTTTAGGTATTACAGAATGCTCCAGATGAAATTTTAGTGGTAGCATCTTCTACTCTATGCAATCTTCTCTTAGAATTTTCTCCAAGCAAAGAGGTTGGTTGTTTGGACTTTTAAAACCGTAAAAGTAGATCTTTGATTTTTTGCATAAAATGTAATGTGAATATGTACCGAGATAATGAGGCTGAAGTCCTGTTTCTGGTCTTTCTCAGCAGTCACATAAAAACAGTTTTTCTCTTAAAACAGGCAAATTGTTACTTTGAGTAAAGAAATCAGGCTGTTAGTGTTTACTAACAAAGCATAAACAGACAATAGAAGCAGATGTATCATAACAAATGATCAGAGAAAAAAGGTTGAGATAAAATTTCCCAGAATAAAAAGTAATTAAAGATGAAATAATGTTCCCTTCAGAAGTTGGAAAGAAATAAGATCAAAGATTTTTAAAAAGTATATTAGTAAAAACAGAGTCCTTGTAGTAAAATCCTGTAAACATAAATCAAATAGCTTTCATTACACAGGATGAATTTTGTTACCGCTGATTTCTTTATAGCAAAGGTAAAAATAATTTAGAATTCTAAAGTAAACAATGAGAAAATGAAAATAACTTTATGTTAAAATCCAGCAAGGAGTTATATGAGTCAGCGTTCAACCAGTTGATTAATGTATAAATAAAAAGGGAAAAAACATTTAAAACATGCAGTTAAAACCAAGGTGTGCTTAAAAATACAAACAGCTGAAAGGAAAAAATGAAAGACCGAACCCTCCAATAGGTTCTACTGAGAATTGCAGCCATCAAGATCCCTCATCTTAGAAGGTACACAATCCTCCAAGGGTCGTCTTGGGTTGTTACTGGTGGTTGCTCCCATTCAAATCTGGGAAGCCACCAATAGCCAGCTTTGGTGGCATAATCAGCTGTTTTTCAGCAAGTAGGAAAAAACACCCCGCTGCTCAGCACGCCATCTTGGGAGCAAAATACGATTATATGGGATGGAGTAGTCAACAGCTACCTTGGGTAGGAGAACCTGATAGAACATACTGGAAAATCAAAAGATTGGGTGAAATATTTATGGCATTTGAACTGAGTATACTACACTGTCTGAGCTTATAACAACATAAAATGTGTGAAGAAAGAAGATGTGAAAGCTTAGATGTGTATTCTGGATTTTTTTTAAAGTATCTTGTTTTTTGTTTAAGAGCAGATTTAATGTACAAAAACAAAATGAAAGAATATATATGAAATTAGGATGTTACTGAAATTTCTTAACTGGTTCTGCTTTTGTTATATGTAGCCTATCTTAGAATCAGGAGCCATAGAACTTCTCTGTAGTTTAACTCAGAGTGACAATCTTGCCTTGCGAGTGAATGGAGTTTGGGCTTTAATGGTAAGCATCAATGTTAATCTGCTAGTTTTATGTATGCATCTCCAATTTTAGATTTTATTTCTTTATTAAATTTGTATACTATCAAATCATCTGAGATCTAGAATGCTTTCAAGGATGGGAAATCAAAACAAAATCTCAACTGCTAAGAAATGTTTCTTGTAGCAGATGATACATAGTGTAATGGAGTTGGGTCCTTTGTGGAAAATGTTGAAATTATTCAGAATAAGATTAATTCGGTTCTTCTTTTTAGAATATGGCATTTCAAGCAGAACAGAAGATCAAAGCAGACATTTTGCGAGGCTTGAGTACAGAGCAGTTATTCCAGTTACTCTCTGATTCTGATGTAAATGTACTAATGAAGACTTTGGGATTACTTCGGAACCTTTTGTCTACTCGCCCTGTAAGTAAAAAAGTGGATTTTCAAAATGAATATCTTCAAAATGAATATTTTGAAGATTAATTTGCAGGTCTTGTGAATTTCTTATTATTTATCATTACATATTGGGAGGTGATATTCCAGAACTTCATATCAACTTTATTAAGCTGTTGCTTGTCTAATTTACAGAACAAACATTCTGTAGAAATGACAAAGCAGAGTTCTTTTTGAACTCTTGTTGCTACAAATTATAAGTTTTGGGACTTGAGAGCTTTCTCTCTGAAAACCAGAACATCTATTTTTTACATTGCATAAAACATGTTGCAGATCAAGGAGTAATAAATACAACAGTGTTTTATTTTAAAGGAAAACTAGTCTAAATGCATTGCTCAGTATTTGTAATGGAAACAAGCATACTATTTACATATGACCCCAATACAATTGTCTAAAATCACCTTTACCTATCATTTCTGTTGTGCTCTTATATTCATATGTATGATTTGTTTCCATTGGCATAGACCTATTTCCTGCTATAAGAATTCTACAAAGTAAAGTAGGTTTTCTTAACTTCTTAGGTGAATTGTTTGTTAATGTTATTCTTCAAACTCTTGGCAGCATATAGATCAGATAATAAGTACTCATGGGAAACAGATAATGCAAGCAGTAACTCTCATCCTGGAAGGAGAACACAATGTGGAAGTCAAAGAACAGGTATTGTACTTTATTGTATTAATACAGACAACAAGTTTAGACATGAAGAATTGTATTTTGTGTTGAATGAACAAAACAAAAATAAAACACCAAGCACTAAATTCTTTATGAAAAAAAATTCAAATACTTTTGCTAAGAGTGCATAAGGCTGTTTGCGTGCAAAATTTCTTGTGCAAGTATGTAAAAATGAAAGATGCAACTAGGAGATGATTATTCTGATTATTTTTCTAAAAAAGTTAAAAACAAGATTGCATAAAATGCAATCTCCCAAACTGCTGGAAGTAAATCAAGATAGAAATAGAAATAAAAGGTAGAGATCAGAAACATCTCAGCTAAACAAATGCAAGTTCTTAGATCTGAGTTCTGAAAAAAGGCAGACCATGTACTGCTTGTTTCCTTTTAATCAAGTAAAACTATTTTTATATCCAATTTGGAGACCATCCATCTCATTCATACAGTGACTGTGATGATCCAAACGTATTTGAGTGTTTAGAAACCTTGGGCTTTGGCAATTAGATGTATGGGTTTTCTGAGGGAAAGGCAAGGTCCTCTGCTATATGTGTGTCTATGCTGGCTTATGACCATAATGAATACTTAAATGCACAAATGGAAGAAAAAACTTTTGCTGTCACCTTTGGCTGGGAACGTGGGAAAAGTAGGAGCCTGCAAGGTGTGGGGTCCCAAAGCTCTGGAGACATGATGTCATCCATTGTCCCTTTAATTTCAAGGTAAGAAATCAGGATAGTATGAGGAGAAAAAAAACCCACTATTGAATTATTTACATGATTTCGCTTTTTTTGGTTTTTCTGTTTGAATGGAAAAGGTTTATGTAGGGTATTTTTTTCTCAAAATTTATGCTGTTTTTCTACAGCTAGGCTGAGGTTTATTTGTGTTTTATACTTATATTTCTGTTATCTTTCTTTCTGATGGGTGATTTATGGTTTTCCTCAGCTTACATCCATTCATTCAACAGCTATTCAAAATTATGGCTGCATTGGAAAGATGGACATACGACCACTCTCCAAAGTTACAACCATTGCATTACTCCCATAATTACATGGTCACAATCCAGTTATGACATGGTTATGATGTCGCAGAGAATCATAGTCATTGAGCAATTTTCCCTGTTGACTTTCTACAAGCAAAGAAAATAGGGAAGCTGGAAGGAAACATCACAAGTAGCTCCAGTAAGTGACACCCACCTTTAGCACATACTCCATCCAGATACAGCCTCCACCAGGCCTCCCTAAGCTCTTTCTCAAGTCACACGCAGCCTTGCCTCATGTGTAGCCTACTCTAGGCTCCCAAGCGCACGCGCGCACGCACACACGCACACACACAGGCTTTTTCCATTTCCTATGGCATTTCACTGTTCTTTATCTGGGACATCAGATACATTGTCCTTAATGGCCTGCATGTCTGGGAGTTACAATGGCAAGTGGGACTGCCAAGATTGCTGTTGCTAAGTGAAGCAAATGACATCATGCTTTATGACCACATCACTTATGGGCAGCAAACTCCATACCAATTGCCATTGTAACCTGAGGGCTATCAGTGTAATCATTGTGATTACTGCTTGAATACAGGTAGTCCTCCTCCTGACACCCCAGCTGGGACAAGAACTTCCACAGCTGAGTGAAGCGGTTGTTAATAGGTCACATACAATTTTGTGATCATTTTTGCTACAATTTTTAAGTCAACCTGGCTTCTATTAACTTCTCTTGTGAGAACCTCCTCAGGAAGGTCAATCACATGACCCTGTGACACCAAGGGCCCAAATTTTGATCACATTATGGTGAGAGTACTGTGATGGTGTAAGTATGAGGATCAGTCATAAGTCAGTTTTTTCAACACTGATGCAACTTAGAATTGTTGTTAAATGAACGGTTGCAAGTCAAGGACTACCTGTAAAAGTCTTCATAGTTTTATCTTCTTATCCTGTATTGCTTATGGAACTGTCTACTTGTCAAGCTGCCATGAAACATTGCCATTTCTATTGTTATTTCCATATATTTAGTTAGATTTCTATTGTTATTTCCATATATTTCTGTTCCTCCTCCTTCAGACATTATGTATACTTGCCAACATAGCAGATGGAACGACAGCTAAAGAATTCATCATGACAAATGATGATATTTTACAAAAAATTAAGTATTACATGGTATGTAATTTAAGTTTTTCTATAATTAAATTTTGGGAAAAGATTATAACCCAGGGATTTTCAGCATTTGGTAGAAATCTGTATATTAAGTGCAGTACTGTTTGTTGCTCTAATTTTCTTGAATAGAATGCCTTTTCTTTTAAAATATTTTTTCAACTTTGCTTTCATTGAAGAAAAGCATAGGAATTTTATATCATTATTGTGAGTAATAATTTGGAGGCAAGAAACCTATATTACATAAAAGTTAAGAAAAAATGAAAATGTTTACTTAAGTCAAGTTTGGTTCCTTGCATTTTTTTTCTTGGCAACAATATGGAATTGGTTTGCCATTGACTTCTGCCAGAATATGCTTGCTGTTAGTTTTGTCTTTATAATCAAAGCTGTAGCTTCTTTTCCAAGTATTAACTAGATCAGCTAGGTCAGGGTAACAAAGCAATAGTAAACTAGATCCACACTTTTGCCAATAACATTACATGATTCTGTGAAGTCAAAAAGTGTCAGTTTCAAAAGGGATTTGATTTTACTAAGGAATAACTTAAAATATTTCTGTCTAAATGTTTTTGTCTGCTTAGAGCCACTCAAATGCTAAACTTCAACTGGCTGCCATGTTTTGTGTATCTAATCTGATATGGAATGAAGAAGAAGGTAAGAGGATATACTCAGGATTTTTATTCTGAAATGCTTAATTTAAAATGAAATTACATTTACAGTTGAGCATATGGAATGCATTTTTATGTTGGATGGGAAAATCACTACATTAAAAGACAGGTGAATTGAATATGCTATTTGATTCCCTTTGAGTGAAAAGGAAGTTATCTGCGGGGAAAAAATGAAAAGAGCAATTTCTAGTGGATGAAATTTGAATAGGTAGACATTTTTGTTAGGAGCTGACAAATCAAGATCAAAAAATGGAGTAGCCATTAATGTGAAAAAGCATACCATGGTAATCAGAAATACAAATTAAGGATGAGGAAGGTTGATTCATAATACTGTATTTAGACTGAATTTAGAAATGTAACTAAGCGTTGGTTCCATTTATGCACTAATTCATAAAATTCTATAATCCCCCCCAATGAGATTAAATGGCTTTCTAGCAGATATTATATAGCCTCATCAAATGAGTTATATGATAAATAAAAATACTATTTATATGTTTAATGTTATTGAAAACAATCTTAAAAAATGGCCATGATTTTTCTTGGTGTTAAAAAATATTTAATAATTTGGGGTGGTCTATGTTTTCAGTTCTGGAAAAAAGTAAGTTGTGTTCCTAATATTTTTCACATGGATACAGAGTATACAGAATGAAAAACTAGAATTATGGGGAATAGGTTTTTTTTTTTCATTTCTATCTATTAAAGCGGAGCAGACCAAGTTGTCTCCTTTCATCTCTTTATTTTTACTTGTGTTTTTTTTTTACTTACCTTTATACATATGACTTAAAGGGGGCGCAATAGCTCAGCAGTTAAAAACACTTGAGTTATCAGCTGGAAAGCTGACAGCCCATGTTCAAGACCCCTGCATGTTCAAGAAGCTGCATTATGGGGTGAGCTCCCGCTACTTGCCCCCAGCTCCTGCCCACCTAGCAGTTCAAAAGCATGCAAATGCGAATAGATAAATAGGTTCCACTTCAGTGGGAAGGTAACAGCGTTCCATGCACCTCGGCGTATAGTCATGCTGACCACATGATTGCTGGCTTCCTCAGATAAGAAATGGAGATGAGCACTGCCCCCTAGAGGTGGACACAAATGGACAGGGTTAGTGTTATATACATATGAATGCTTATTTCATTTTACTGTAAAGTCTCTCTTTTTTTGATGGTCAATGACTAATGAAATATTTGCTTCATTTCACAAGCTTCTTTCCCCCCCCCACCCCAGTTTTTTATTTATTTTATTTATATATAATGTAAAAAGTCAATTTCATTCAAACTGTATTATCTGGTTACAATTATTTTTAGAAAATCATAAGCAAAATGTTTACAACAATATTCATCACATTAATATTGATTCAATAATAATATTTTACTTATGTACTTTAACAAATCTCCTTTATAACATTAGTTCTTTTTGTATCCCTGTGTTTCTAACTTCTGTTTTTATTATCTAACCGTTGATAAAATAAGTCCCATGTCAAGAAATATTCAGTTCCTTCAATTACACTCTCATCTGTCAGGATCCTTCACTTTTCCATTGCTGTGCAAATACAATTCTGGCTGCATTTCACAAGCTTCTAATGATGCATAAGAATATATTACTTTTATTTCAGATTTGTTTGCATATCTACTTGTATATTTCTTATATTCTTACAAAAATATATAAAATGGAGACAACATGGGAAGAGTTGACACTAAGAAGGATAAGATTTTGAGTTGGGCCATACTTTGACTTTGTTTTTGACCCCAGCAAAAAAAAAAAATCATTAAAAATATATTTCTTTTTAAAATGATAATATCAATAATTCTCAATTAATAAAACATTAAACAAAAGAATAGAAAATGTAATTTATCTACTGTAAATTAGAATGGCATAACTTCTTTTGTTGCTATGCCAATTAAATTATCATAAAAGTAATAGAAAACAGATTATTGGCTAGTAGTTCCACCACAACGTAACTTATGGATTGCTGAAAAATTGGGTTTTATTCCCCTTTCATTTCTAAGGTAATAGATGTATCAGAACTTACCTTTGATTAAAACACAAGATAAATTGATTGGCCTTCGCAGAAAAAGGGAGAATCAGCTGTTTCGTGTCTGTTCCCTCTTTAAGTCTACCTACTTCTCTTGACATTGGATATCATACTGTTGAGTACTTTGGCCTCAGGCTGCTGTTAATGAATGCCAGATCTGTTTGAAATAAGATTGTGATCCTTCACAACTTGATTGTGTAGGAAAAAAAGCCGAGCTAGTATATGTGACCAATACCTGGCAAGATGAGAAAGGCTTATTCAAAATTACCCATATGCATGTCATGTGTTTCTGTAGGCTTTTACGTTGGATTATATATTGCCTTGCCACTGTTTAATCGGTCTGATATAAAATGCATCAGTTACCAACATGCAATTATTTTATATTAGGTTCCCAAGATCGTCAGGATAAACTCAGAGATATTGGAATAGTAGATATTCTACATAAACTGAGTCAGTCGTCAGATCCAAATCTTTGTGAAAAGTAAGTAAACAGAAATTTCAAAACCAAATTGAATTGAATTTGATTACTTTGTAATTAGATTTTCTGTACACTGTATGAATTACTGTATTTTTCAGACCATGACGCGCCAAACTATAAGATGCACCTAGCTTTTGGGGAGGAAAACAAGAAAAAAAATCCTGCCTCTGCCTCCCAGCAGTTTGCCTCCTTTCAGCAAACAGCCTGGTCAGCTTCAGCACAGCCTGGTTTAGTACGAGCAGCTGATTGACGGTTGGATCTGCCTCCCGGAATACTGATGATCAGCTATTCCAGGCTACGGAGATCACCACCGCCTATCAGTGTCATCACTGCCCATCGCCGTTGCCACATATCTCTGCCTCCATGCCCTCCATTTCAGCCTCCGTGAATCCCAGGCGGCCAAAAACAGGACGTGCGTAGACCGAAAATTGGGCGCACGGAAGCCAAAAACAGGATGCACAGGGGCAGAGATGGGTGGTGGCGATCCCTGCAGCCTGGAATAGCTGATCATTGGTATTTCAGGAGGCAGATCCAACCGCCAATCAGCTGATTGTGCTAAATCAGGCTGTGCTGAAGCTGACCAGGCTGTTTGCTGTTTGCTGCAAGGAGGCAAAATGCTGGGAGGCAGAGGCCGAAGGATGGGGGCCAGTGGGTGGGCGGAGCTTTGGCAACATTCACTATAAGATGCACAGACATTTCCACTCACTTTTTTGGAGAGGGGAAAGTGCATCTTAAAGTCTAAAAAATGCAGTATATACGAGTTATGTTTCTCTTTGCATTTTGTGTTTTTTCCCCTGGCAAACCAGAATTGTCCCAATTTTTAGGATGGCTTAGTGTTGATGAGTGAAATCTATGCTTGATTTGTTTATGTTATCCATGACTCTGGATAACTAAAGGTTAAATAAAGACAACAATAATATAACATAATGAACCAGTCGCCAGGATTTTTAAAAAAACAACAACTAATGAAAAACTATTTCACAGGGTCATACTGACAACCTCACCCTTGTGCCTGAGAACGTATCTCTCTCTTCAGGACCTTCAGGCTGGCAAAGTTAGGGCAATCTAATATCTGATGCAAGAGTATTCTAAAGCAGGGGTCTCCAACCTTGGCAACTTTAAGACCTCTGGACTTCAACTCCCAGAACTCCTCAGGAGTTCTGGGAGTTGAAGTCCAGAGGTCTTAAAGTTGCCAAGGTTGGAGACCCCTGTTCTAAAGAGCAGAACAAAAAGGCTAACTTTCTAGGTCCCACAAGATGGCACATCTTAATTGAGGGGCCTCATATAATAATGCCTTTTCTGCCAGATGGGATGGTATGATTGGAAAAAGGCAGTTCCAAAAATATCCTAATAAATGTCCCATGGCACGAACAGCTTTGTAGTGGCCACCAGCATTTTGAATTGCACCCAGAAACATATTGATAGCCAAAGCAGCTCATGGTGGAGTCTCGTAAGGTGTATACATTGAAGAGTGTTCGTAACTGATTAGACAGGTGCATTTTAAATGAGTTGCGGCTTCTGGATGTTCTTCATAGGCAGCCCCATGTAAAGAGCATGGCAGTATTTCATTTAAAAGGCAAGCAAAAGTCTACATTTGTAGAGTTATCCCTTTTAATATCTCCCCATCCCATTTATTATATTTGACTGAAATATCCTTGTGTTTTCACATGCTGCTCATTTCAGTCAGCTTCAGTCCAAAATAATTTGAAGTTCTCAAAGTTGTAAAATGCATACACACATGTGAAAGCTGCTTGAGAAATTATAAATAGAAAAGGAATAGTTGATTCTAAGTACAAAGACCTGTGTAGTAAAATTGAGAGCAGATTATTTTTGGGATGTTCAGTTACTGAACTTCATGCACCCAGTTTTCAATGCTGTAGTTTATTCCTTGCATGGCAGTATTTCTAAAATCCCCATTTATGTATATCCTCTAAAATTAAAAAAATGCTTTTCATTGCAGGGCGAAAACAGCACTCCAGCAGTATCTTGCGTGATGAAAGAGAAGTCGAACTTTCATATAATTTTCAGAGCTATATACTAAGGAATAATGGGAAATAGCTGCACCTAATTTCCTTACCTTTTGCACAAGGCACCTTGGGCTGCATTTGTCTCAGGTGCAGGGAGCTGCTTGGCAGGAGCAGTTTAAGTGATCAGGTCTCCAATGCACTTGAGGACTTTATTGAGGTAGTTCCTCTATTCAGATATCTATTCTGGGATATTTTTGTCTGAACTACCTGAACTCTACTAGAACAATCAGTAGTCTTTTTTCTTTGGGCCTAAAATATTCTGCTTATACCACAGCTAATGTAAGGCTGTGTCTGGGTGGGTGTGATACCTCAGAGCTTTTTCTTTTTCTCCCCCCTTTTCTGTGTGTGTGTGTGTGTGTGTGATTTTTTTCTACAGATTTTCAAGGGTGAACCATTGTTTGCTGTATGAAAACTTTAAAAATTATATACAATTTGAATTGAAATGTTATTTAATAACAGTTTTGTCCCATGAAGTTTATTTTGATCAGATGAATGTTTTTAAGTAAAATATATGCATTTGTTAAACCTCAGCTTAATGTACCTGTACTTCCTCTTTTAAAACAAAAAGATACTTACATGACAGGTAACACATGCAATGTGATTTATGTTTGCCTCTTACTGCCACTTGTTACTAGTGACGGCTCCTTGGATTTAAGAAAGCAGAATTCTAAGATCCTCAAATGGAATATTTTTCAGTAAACATAAATGATACCAAAATTGGAATTGTGGAAATTATACCTACTGGAATTTCCAGCAACAAAGTTAGAGTTCCCCATGCAGATACAATGCTGCTTCAGAAACTTACATTTATTATAAAACTCTGTGTTACTTTTTCATAACATGACATCATAACAGTGAATTGATACAAATAAAAGAATTGACTGCTGGTTGGAGGTACGCTCTTGGAAATATGATAGGCATCCCCATAAAAATCTGGATTTTAAATCAGATCTTAAATATTATTTACCAAATATATATGGTAGAGGAATAAGTTATTCCTGGAGCAGAGAAGAACAATATTAAGATGCGTTTTTTATATCATTTTGTATTCTCTGTCTCATACCTTGCTGTTTACCAAGTAAGTTTTCTGTGGCCTTAAGCCCACAGGTATCTCTGTCAAGGGACAAGAGCGCCAGTCAGAAATTGAGTGTCTCATTTCACTCATCAGTTTCAGATATCCCAAACATTTATTTATAGTTAATAAATATTCTGCTGCCTAGACACTTTGCATTATATCAAAGCAACTTTTAGAGCTTGTGCCTCTGGCTGGAACTGTTAATAAGCTGGAGGGAGACTGCAAAAATAAAGCTAGAGTTTTTATATATGGTTTTCATGTTTTTTTTACTCTGAAAGGCAAGTCAGCAATTCAAGGAATGCAGTAGGTGAAATAATTTCTCAGTGTTATTCCTACAAGCTTGCTGTGTTTGAACTTCTGCAGGTGTGCATAATGTGTTCTCCTGCTAGTTAATATTTTAGAAGTAAAGCCACAATTAATTCATCAATTGGTTATAGGCTTAATAATACTGAGAAAAATCACTTTATCTGAATCCATTCCCTGTGAGAAAGGATAGAGATTGCTTCTTTATTTTGACCACTGCTTTTGCACTCTGAATTATTATTATTACACAGGCAGTTCCAATTCTGTTGTAATGACTCCATTTACACATACGCATATCCATTTATTTTGGGATATAGATATGCCTAAACCTGTGTTGAATATAGCTGAGATGTGCAGATTTTCAGCTATACATTTGAAAATTGCTTTTACAGTGGCTATGTATATGGAAGGAAGATATGCTAAGACAATCTGGATAATGGGGGTGGGCAAGATGAATTGATGAAATATTAAGGTGGTAAGTGATAACAGTGACATTTTGCACTTTGCATTGTGAATATTTTTGATGTTACTATAAATATGTACAAACACTGTAAATAAAAAACAAGTGTCCTTTTATTTGATAATATTATTTAAAATTGCTTGGGCCTATTTATATTATACATTTAAATCTTCATTCAAAAGTTATATTGTAGGCATGGATCTATGCACAGATAGCTACATCTTTTTTAGGAAGCTGACTGTTCTAACAAAAATAAGGTTCATTTTCTAATTCTAATCTTTTTTAAAGAATATGATAAATGGACTTGTATCAAGCGCCTCCCCCTCTCATGACTTGTCAAAATTAATCAAGAATAACTTTTTAAAAATGGTTTTTCTTAATTCTTTTGTTGAGAATGGTTCAGTATTGAATGAGTTTAAGTTCCTGAGCATTTGCCTCTTACTTTCAAGTTTAATTTAAAAATTTAATATACATAAAGTCCCTTATTCTGCACTAGCTTTTGTTTAATGTGGTAAAGTTCATTGGTACTCTTTCTGTTCTGTTTTCCACACTTTATTTTTCTATCCTCAACTCTTGCTTTAATAATCCCCTCCCTGTTGTTTGTGTCCTCTTTGTGAAATTATATTACATTAATAAGCTATAACTCAATACTTTAAAAAGGAGATAGCTGAATGATTTATTTTGAAGAGGCTGGATATGAGCCCAAAATATTATAATCTTGGTAATTGAAAACAAGACATATTGCAGGGATTTAAAATGTAAAAGCTATAAAGCTAAGACTTGGAAATGGAAGAGGCCAAAGCCAATATCAGAATGCCACTTATAATTGAGGCTAAACGGTGCTTGGATTATTCTGCTTTGTATTTTACTCATAGTTTTTCTTGATTACTTTAGTTTAGAACGAGTAATTTGAACTCTAGGAATATTAAACCAATGCAACAGTGCCTTTTTTCAGTTCAAATACTGGTATACTTGCTTCTGGCTAATTCTGAATAATTTAACAGTCATATAATGAAGCATAATGACTTACTGGGACGATAAATATAAGTTGAAAATCACCATATATTGCTCATAATTATTAAGCGGAATAATATTACACATGTTCAGCCTTTTGAATACAGTGGGAAAGGGGACATCAATCTTAGGAATGTAAAACTATTGATTTGCACAATGAAACCAGCATTTAATTTCCCAAGGAGGATAAAGAAACAAAAAGAAAAGAAGCTTCAGACCATCTTTATTTCCTCTTCCGTGGGATTGAAGACATTTCAGGAATACCATATTTGGCTATGTTTATGTATGATCAAGTTAACATCCACTGAAATATTTTGTTTTGTAAAGAAAACAGAATCTAACCTGAATTAAGTTAAAGTTGATATTTTCCAAGAGTAGGCAACTATTTTCTATTTTCTTCTATATTGTTTTTTGCTATTTAATATGTACTGTTTTCTTAGCGCATGTTCTACATACATTCTACAGAATTTTCTTAGCCATTTTTGTTCCAGATTTCAGATGAATTAAAATTAGCAGGAAATCCAGAGCAAGTAGGACAATATTGATGGATGTAATAATTGCCTTCTCTCTCCTCAGGTGTTCCCAGCATGACGTAGCCCACCAGCTTTTACCTCCCAAAACTTCCCTGCCTCCCTCAGTCACAGCTAATGTTCTTGTTTTTCCCCCCATTCTTCTCTTCCAAATACTGTTTTGAACAGTTGTGCTTCAGAGGAACAAAAACAGTCCTGTTCCATTCTGACTGAAACACGCACATTTCAGTGTGAGCACAAATCACTCCAAGATGGTACATAGAACATGTCCAGACCATTTTACACATAGCTTTTTTTTGTTGTTGAAAGATTCAAGATAGTACAACCAAGTTGTTACTGTTTGTGGCATGTACAATTACTTTCTGGTGCATGTCAGAAAATTAAAGAGCTGTAACAGTAAATAAATGAAAGTGCATGTACCATGGGAACTGATGTGTTTATCTTAGCAATAACACCCTAAAAAGTACTGCCACTGTTTAGCCTTAATTCGTGCATCTTTAAAGTAAGGTAAATTTCAGATTGCGGTTGATACTTGATTACTTCATTTGTCAATATGATTTTCTTGACTGCAATAGAGATGTTATTTGTCAGATAGCAACACTAGCCAGTCTTAAAAAAATGTTATGCACTGTTGGAGACCATGCATAAAATTCTAAGATGGGAATTTGAAAAGAATATCCTAGAAAAAAATATGACAAACTGCTTCCACACTGTTGCCAAAACAACAACCCAATATGACTACAAGCGTATATTTTTTCATGATCCATTAGCCCCATTAATTCTTCTTGAAGACTGCGCATCAAGATAGATGGTAAGCAGAGGTGGTATTCAGGTTCTGACCAGTTCTGGAGAACCAGTAGTGGAAATTTTGAGTAGTTCAGAGAACCAGCAAATACCACCTCTGACTGGAGATTTTACAGTATCCTTCCCCTGCCACACCCACCAAGCCACGCCCACAGAACCGGTAGTAAAAAAATTTGAATCCCACCACTGATGGTAAGTATCTTAGCTCACCTGTGATACTGCAACCTTTGTATCTGATTTTTGCTACCTCTACAACTAGAGAAAGTAAAAGCCAGGATTCATCAAAGAATCTTCAGCATCACTATCAGACAGACTTGAGCGCTACAGACAATCTACAAGAGTGAATTCCTTCTTGGAAATATTTTATACTTGTGAACATCCTGTTCAGTCTAGCCTACTCGGCACACTACAGAGCCTTTTCTTTGACTCGCTTGACGGCAATATAGAATCTAAAATTTCATAAAATTTTATTCATTGAGAGAAATTGATCCTGTGATCAGAATGAGGTATATATTTCTTCACTGTCCCTTCTATGCAACTTACATGCTGTACTGTACATGTGTCTGTACTATCCTGTTTTCCATGAGGGAACATGGCACATTTTCTGTTCCCAGACCAGAATCCTGAGATTATGAACAAAGTGCGATGTTTTTATCAGCAGCTATTGCCATAAGAAAGGTCAAGGTGACTTAATCTGGTAATATTGTCACTAAGAAATCTTACCGTATTTTGAGCGTGCTTCTGTGTACAGTTTGTTTTAATTAATTGTAGTTAATTTTCTGATTGCTGATCATAAAATTTCAATTTCAGTAAGAGCATGTAAGAACATAGTTTTCAAGGGAAACTCCTCTTTCAAAGTTTTTGGGATTTTTTTATGTATAAGTTGGTACTGAACAATAATAAAACCATGTTTGATAAACGATATTCTTCATTTGGCAGCATTTTGTTGTAACTTACATGCAATGTTATCTAATGGTAGTTCGCTGGATGCTGTTTATCATAATTTTTTCACCCACAAGTTCTTTTACTTTTGAATATTCAGATGCTCTTTAAAATATTTTTTTAAAAAATATGACAAATGCCATATAGTTGTTTAGAAATTATTCTATCATTGCAAGATTTCCAGAAGTAGGAAGTGATATGGGGAATTAACTACTAAGAGATTCAAATTTAATTTGGTTTCTTTCTTGCTGGGCAGACAATTTCCAAGTTATCTTTTCAAGTTAACTTCATTGATGTCACTCACTTGGTCACAATTGTGGCATCCTTATAACTTACAGCTGAAAGAGGTGTATCTCAGCATTGTGTGCCCAACAGGTTCCAGAATTGAATAATTTACTTGAGTTTAGAAGAGTCACTATCAGAAACAGGAAGCTATATTAGGAAAAATAAAAATTAGTTTAGATAATACCTGTATGCTATGCAAAGTGTCTATGGTGTAAACATTAGTCACTTTGCACAAGACTATACATTCAGTGAAGAAATGCAAAAGGAATGACAGCAAGCCAAATTCCCACTTAGTAGTTTGCATATAATTTGATTATATTAGTGAGTAAAAATTAATTGAAATGAAAACAGATTTTATCCTTGTGTAAAATGTAAGCTGTAACTACATATGTATTTTTGAACTATGCAATTAAGAAACTTGTGCAGAGGGCCTCCAACACCTTGGTTAATTATCTGTGCTCTCTTGACGAATGAACTGTAGAAGCTTCTGCACAAAGCAGATTGAAAAATGAGAAAGTGAAAAGAGCTCAGAGTTTGTTCTTGAGACAGTGCTGGAGGGCCTCTCCTATGGCATGGAGGACTCTGTCAACATTGGGTTTAGTGGAGTTGTAGCCCATCAATCCAATGCGAAGAACCTAATGATAAAAAACATTTAAGTGTTTTGTGATTGTTTGGACAAATATACTGTATATTACACACAAAATAATATATTACATAGGTAGCCACATCTGTTTTCACTTTTTTTCTCCCCATGAGCCTATATTTACCTTGCCTGCTGAAGGTCCCAGACCTCCAGAGACCTCAATCTCATGATTTTTCATAATATATTCAGTTATTTCCTTCCAGTCATACCCCTCGGGCACAAAGATAGTGTTGACTGTTGGAAGTCTTGCATCCTTAGAAAAGAAAGAAAGCAAAAGAGCCATTCAGATGGTTTGGGTATTTGAATAACACTTTTATCTCCGAAATTTAAAAGAAATTGTATCAATAGGAAAGAAAGTTATTCTTTAGTTCTGGCTTTGTGTCTCTTACACTCATTTTTTGAGAAGCCTCTTATCAAAAATAACCAATTATCTATTAATGAATGGGTAAGTTCAGAAAATTGCATATCTTTATGCACTTTTGGATCAGGTTTTGCCACCATACAAAAAATATTTTCAAGTTATGAAAGCGGAATAAGTCTTCATACCTCCAATATGATCTTTCCCTCTGGCTTAAAGTCTGGAGAGATGTATGTTTTTTTCTAGTCTGCTATGTAAAGAAGTATGGGTAGAAACAGTATCTGAGGCTAGGATTTAATTCTGATTCCCATGTTTAATGTTGTCTTTGCAGCAATCAATTTATTTTCTCCTTTGCTTAGTTTCCAAATTTAAACACTCTTTCCTATATAAAACATGAGTAATTAGTTTGATCCATATTCTACATTCATGATTAATTTCATTCTTACTGGTTCTTTCACAAAGAGTTTGAGACCTAACTTCTGCAGTCCTGCACAGAGATAGAGGCTGTTTTCTTTATGAATCTTCCAGGAAGTCTCTAGTCCCTGCATAAAAAATGAAAATATTTATTTTCCTATATACAAAAAAAAGTTTTAAAAACTTGCAAATATATTTATATTATGCACTTTGTTGTTCAATTAAACTTCCAATCTAAGGATGTGATGGGCATAATTTTGTCTCCCAGCAATTGTTTCTGAGTTCTTGTGACATAAGTGATCATGGATAGTTTTTGTCATTTAGCCATTTTGTCTTCTATCGGTTCTTATTTAACTGCCTTAAATTTTTCCCCAGCATTACAAACTTGCCTTCTTTTGCCTATATCCAGAATGTTTAAGTTTTAACTGTAATACTGATGCTTCCAATGAAAATTTGATTTTATTTCATCCAATATTGAAAGAAGAATTCTAAATGCAGTCTGCACTAGCAGAATTCAAAGATACCCATTTTCTTTCAAAACTGCATGTTATGACAAGAAAACAGTAGCCTTACTAATGCACTTGTGTGCAAAAAATTCAAGCACCTCGGTCAAATTCTATAAGTGACCAATAGGTAATACAGTCTCTGGTACAAAGTTAAGCACAGCATCTTTTTGTATATTTGAATACATAATATTTATGTGCTGTTGTTTACAGACTCAAAACATCCATTTAGCCAGTACTTAGTAAAAACTTGGCAGAAATAAGAGCTTCCAAACATTTGCAGCATTTCTACCCCTGCCCTGTTGAACCTTAACTGACCTTAAATGTTCACAAAAGAGGTAGATTCTATTTTGGCAAGGCATTGCATAATATAACTCAGTGTCACATCCAGATATATTGCTTCTGGGTATCAGTTCAAAATTTCCAGAGTCCAGAGATGTGAACATCTACATATTTATTATACCTCAACCTGAACCAATTGAAAACTTATCCCAGAAGTTTCATATAGATGTTAAACAATATGAAGGAGATGACCAAATTCTGGGGAATCCCACACTGGAACTCCCAAGTGGCTTGGTTACTGTGTCTTCAATGACCACCAGCTTGACCTGCCCACTTAAGTGGGACTAAGTATGTTACAGATGTGTAGTGTAATACCAATGTGTACAAAATAGTAACATTTTCTTTTTAAAAAACACTATTTTCAATATTATAGAACGCCTGCAGCAACTGACCTTTTCTGCAAAAATTGCCAAAGCTTCTCGCAAGCAGAAGAATGTGCTAATAGGTGCAGTATGATGATATCTGTAAAAAAAATAATGCATATAATACATTTAGCTTACACAGAAACAAATGAACAGATTCCAGGTACAATCTTTACAAGGTACAATGCTAGTTTTTATTTTAAAGCAAGACCAGGAATGAGAGTAGAACAATCTAAGTCAAATATATAAAGTCAAAGCTAAACGGATGTTTCCTTGTTCGCTGGTAATTTTTTTCATTAGATTTATATTCTGCCTCTCCAGAATCTTGAGATCATGCCCATAGTAGTCTTCCACTTTTCCAACAGCAGTTGCCCTCTAAGATAGGTTGGGTTGCTTGACCAAAATTCATCTAAAGAGCTTCCATAGAATCATAATTTAAGAATTAAAAATTTGAAGCTGAGTGCATGACTTTCAAGGCAAAACGATAAGGGAGACTGCTTTGAAAATGAGAAGAAAGGCAAGTCTGAGTGATCAAAACATTTGATTGATTAGCTCTACAAAGTCATTTCCTGCATTCTCACAGATATACAGGTAGTCGTTGATTTACGATCACAGTTGAGCCTAAAATTTCTGTTAAGCGAGACATTTCTTGAATGAGTTTTGCTCCATTTTCTTGTGAATTTTAGTCATATGATCATGAGCAAAAGTAACTGAAAAAAATGGTCATAAGTCACTTTTTTCAATGCTGTTGTAACTGGATGATCACTAAACAAACTAGTGTAAGTCAAGGACTACCTGTAATCAAAATGCTGATATTGTTTAACATTTTCTTATTTGGTAGCATAACAGATGAGTTCCCAGACTGGTTCCAGGAAACAAGAAAGCCTTTCTAAAGAGCAAAGTAGAAGAGCTGTATAAATGCTCACTTTCTTGGATTACCATCACAGCCCCAGTATGCAGATAGCTCTTCCATATCCAGGTAAAAGGAAATTGGCTTTGTCTTCCGAGTGTGAATCTTCTTTCTGGCAAGATGAACATTTTTGATTAGTACTTCAGGAAATCCACCCTCATAAAGTTGAGCTGTTGTATATCATGTATTTATTTTTAAATGGTTTGTAGTATATGCTCTGCTGAGCAGAATGGTGGCCTAGTAGTGAAGATGCTCACTTTCCACTTGGAAGGTTGGGAATTCAATGCTAGGTAGTGGAAGATGTTCCACTAGGGCACAATGAAAAAAAAATGCGAACTCCGCATGGGTTAGGGTTACCGTAGTATATTCCAGTTCTTACCATTCATATCATGGAGGAGAGCCAGTTTGGTCTAGTTTTTAAATCACCAAGCTGGAAACCAGGAGATTATGAGTTCAAGTTCTGCCTTACTCATGAAAGTCAGCTGGGTGACTTTGGGCCAGTCACTGTTTCTCAGCCTAACCCGCCTCCCAGGGTTGTAGTTGTGGGGAAAATAGAAGGAGAAAGTGGTGTCGGATTTGTTCGTCCCCTTGAGTTATTTGTAAAAATAATAAAGGTAGGTTACAAATAAAATCTTGGATAGGTCCTTCGTATTGCTGCTAATAATATGTTAAAATGAATGAATTTACTATGTTCTATATCTATATGTTATGTGTGTACTTGTATGCATTCTGAGTTTGGACAATACACTTTCCTAGGATGGTTTGAAGCATAGTATTATTACTCAGTGGAAGCAACCCTGCAGGTTAAAGTCAGAAATTGTATGCAACTGCTAAAATGTGTGACAGTCTTGGAAACAGAAGCTATGCAGTCAAATAACAGAATGTTTCTACTATATCTCCTGAGCTTTTCAGATACATCCTACTATGTGTACTGAGGTGCTTCATTAATTACAATTGGTAAAATGCTTGCTTAAAGTTTACAAAAAAAGCATGATGTTTGGGATCTCTGAGATTTAGATACTAAGACCAATGGATTTGCTATTCCCTCCTTCCTGGGGCTAAGAGACTCATGATCTCCTGGTTTCTACCCTGATGCCCTAAACCAGGGGTCCCCAACCCCCCGGATCGCAGCCCAGTACTAGGCCATGGCCTATTTGGAATTGGACCATGTAAGTGGCTGGCTAGCATGCATGTGTGCTCAACTTGTGCGAGCAGTGGGCTGGCGGGCATTGACATGTACACTGGCCCGTTGCTCGAGCAAAGGCTGTATGGGTGCACTGGCTTGCTGCTCACACGGCCCAGTTCCCCTCCCCCCCCCAGCTGGGCTGCCATGTTGCAAAGATTGGGAACTGCTGCCTTAACCCCCTACACCAAACTAGCTCTTTTTTCACAATAGGTTCTACATTACCAGGTTGCAATAAGATATTCTGTTGTAGCATTATGCTTGTAGAATAGGTTAGACATAATAATACTGTGGAAGCTCATTATCTTTTATTTTTGTATATAGTTCTGAGAAAGTTTTCTCTAGCTTTCTGCATAGTGCCGCTTTCCAGATATGTTCAGTTCTGGCAAATGTGTTTCTAAGATATCTTTGTGCTCAATGGATATCAAGAAATAAATATGTTTTTGTTTCTCTTACTCAGTGTATGTCTTGTCCCAGAAAGATATAGTACTTGAAAATCATATATCTCATAGACAAATCTCCTTACCTGGCTCTGTTGCTGAAAGAAATGGGAGAAGCACCAGGTGGTGCACTTAAAACTTTCTGGGAGCCAGAATACAGAATGTCAATACCTGTGCATTTAATAAGAAAATTAGTTAAGAGCTCCTTCATGTGAATCACTGTTATTAATGCATGAAATAAATTTACCATGAAAACCCTTGGGTTTTTGCTTTTTACTTTCTTTTGCCTCTTACCAGCATTTTGTGGGACAGTAGCTAATTTTAGAATTCAATGCGAAATTGATTTGTTGGAATGTGGTATTCATTTTATATAGAGTATTATGTGGCATCCATTACTGCACAAACTGGTTTAGCTGTCACCATCTTTCCCACAAAGGTCTAAGAGCAGTTTAAAACATAATATAACCCACCAGACTCTTTGGGGGGGGGGCTCTTGGTCCATGTAATTATGTTTTCCCCAAACCTGATAATCCTGTGTAGTATATTCAGTAGCCATTTCCATCAATCCAGCTAGCATGATCTTTAACCATCTGTTTCCTCCATTTCTAGTGAACGAACCTCTTGGGGTTATCTGAACATTAGTTTTAGATTTATTTATCACTCTCTGCAAGGTATGCCCAAAGAGAACCTATATTTTGGCCCAAGGGCAACAATTTTTTTAGATTTATATCCCGTCTCTAAGAGTTCAAGGAACTTATGGGGGGATATTTTTCTTAATTTGATCCCTTTGAAGCAAATTGGCTGGAGGGGGATTGACTGCCCAGAAGTTATTCAGTAGCTAATGGTAGACTTGTCTCTGGATCTTCCTAGTTCTGGTCCAATACTTTAATAACTACATCACAGTTGTTGCAGGAAAGTGCCTTATGGATCACATGGTAATAGTGGGACTTCCTCACGAAATGGGCATCTCCCTCATGAAGTGGGGTTATTTGCCTTGTTAAGCAGTGGCTCCCCAATTAGGAGCAGAGGAGTGGTTAGGAAATGGAAGAGCTTTGGAAACAGTTTGGGGATCTTCATGGATTTTCATATATCATGGCTATAATTTAAAATAGAATTGTCTCTTGTGATATTTCCTTTGAAACCCTTTCCGCTAGTGTTACTGTGCAATTAAAAGAGTTAATGCCCAAAATATATTCTGAGCAAATTTACATTTGTCTTCTAGTATGAACTTTCACTAAAAAGGGTTGATCAAATAAATCTGGTTAAGAACTTCAGAAATGAAATTCAGTTTTACATTTTTTTAAAAATCCAGAAATTAATGCTATAGAATAGGAACAAATATTCATGCTACAAAAACAGATTGCTGTATCTTGCTCACCTTGCTGGTCCATAAGTATTGGACTGCCACCTAATGATGCCACAGCATCTACCAGTAGCAAGCAATTATATCTAAAATGATGATGAAAGATCAGTTATTTTTCTAGAAAGCAAGCGTCAGTGTTCCAGCAACCCTCCATTCCAACCAATAATTCCGAGACAGACATCTCTCAAAGGTTTCTTTATTTGGATAGTAACTGGCACATCTGTGGAATCTTGAATCTGAAAGTTTCGGGCTTCCTTGCAAAAGTCAAAACTACAAATCCATCCCCCCTTAGCTATCATCACATCACACGATCCAATCACCATCCGTCCTAAAGGAAGATTCCCATTTCATTATGTGCCACACTCAGTGACCTTGAACCAGCAAAAGAATTTTATTTTGTCTAACTAAATATACTCAAATGAATTCCTCCCTCCCACTTTCTCAGGCTCAATTGTGGCAGCATTGAATCTCAATACGTCTTCCAAAGCTGACAGCAATATTATATTATTTTACATCATGTTGCAGATAAAAATGAATTGTTTTCAATGTTTTTTAAAATGAAAGTTTGAAAACTCATAAGTAAATATAGATCTGGTAGAATTTCAGCCATTTTAATTGAAAAAAAAATAAAAACATAAATTTTAAACATTTGGATTGATAGAGGCCAGTTAGTGATGCTGTAAGAGCCATATTGGTGATCTATAAATAACTATCACTGACTTTTAAATAAAAATTGGTAGAATTTAAAATATATGTTGAGCAGATTTCCTTTGGATATGCTTCATAGTTAAACATTAGAAAGCTGTTAAATTTTGTCTCTTGAGCAATGTTGGCTGGCGGGGGGAGGGGCGTGTTGACTGAAAGTCATTTTCCCAGGATTATTTTATTACTCATGGAAGAAAAGTTATAAGACTTCCATATTCTTCCTCCATCCAGTTGAACAACTTTGAAAAGTATGCTTCTAACTGAGCAAACAGTTGCATTTTGTAACAAAAAATAAATGGAGGAGACAAATGAAGCATTCTCCAAATCTATCTTTCCTCATCATAGCCTCCTTGTTTGTTGTACCATAGCTTTTGTAGCTAAAAGTAAAACTGTTCTTATTTCTATGTACTTGAGATAATCTTGTAAAAGTGAAATTTTGTCCATTTGTCATTTTTTTTTACCTCCTATATGTTTTTCAGTAATAGTTGGTAATGAAATGTCTTCAAGAAAAACAACCAAGCTCAGAGAGCACCAAGGACCCCAAAACACTCTTTCTGATACTTTATTATTAAGTTTCTCAAAGCCCCTATAATAACGCAGTTATTCTTAATTAATCATATGGATGCACTATATATACAGTAAATACATCTTAAATATCAGATGTTCCCATACAAGCCATCTTTCCCCTTTAGCCCACTTCACTGAAATTCAGTAACAACATAAGTTATCATGGTACAGGTTTTATGACCAACAGTTTTAGAAGCTGAATTTTAAAAAACACAAATGCTAGCCATAAAAAAATCTGACCATGATCTCATTTGGCGTATGGTTGCATTATCTTTTCTGCACATTAATATATATGCTGTGTGCTGTGTGCATTATTGTTTATTTAGCTCATTTTGTTATTTTACTTTCTAACCTGTAAGCTACCTTGAAGTAGCCTACAAGTCAATCAATATGCATCACTATTATATTCCCTTGTAGTCTAATGTGTAGTATGATTTCTGTTTCTGTTTTATTGTCAGAGCCAGCCATCTAGCTTAAATACTTTCATTTTGAATTACAATCATATGCAATATGTTTTCAGTACCTCCCAGAATCATCTTCAGCTATAGGTAGCAGCCCTATTACTTTAGTTCTAAAACTAATGGGGTTGACTTTCCTTCTTTCACTGACCTGTGACAGAGGTCTCCCAGGCCATCCAGTGGCTGAACTACTCCAGTGGATGATTCTCCATGTGTGATGAAAAATAAAAAGGGCGAATGCTGCATCAAGCCCTAAGTGGCACATCAAGAGAAAAAGGGGCGAAAATCATGCAAAGAAAAAACAAGTCAATAGCATGTTTCTGGTAAATAGGAAGATGAATTTCTATAGATTGTCCCTGGTACATCCAAATGGAAGAAAGTATGAAATCATTTCAGTAAATAATATACTTTTGGTACTTGCCCACAACTCACCCTTTCTATTTCTTCTAAAGTAAAATATTCTCCAGGAGCCTTTACCAATTGATGTACTTCAGCTCCTATAGGGAGTAAATGATATCAGCATAATAATAGTGTGGAATTAAAAGCAAAGGAAGAAGCAGCTCTTAAAACTTTAGAAAAATATTAACACTTAGAAAAAAAAAGTAAACAAAGCATGTGTTTCATATCACATAACAAATTCCTTCATTTTATTGGAATCCAATTTATTATGATCTGAAAGAAAAGAAATTGTCTATTTAGCATCCCTTGAGAAATTCCAAGTTAATGAGGTTGGATTTTCCTGAGTAAAAATCTTTTTCTTAAACAGCAAGCTTCAGATAGGCATGCTAATGTGACAAATGAATACAAAATATTTATTGGCAAACCTTGGAAACTTGTGCTACAATGATTTGGACTGGTAGATTGTATGACTGGTTCAATCTACTAATTGTGTGATTCAGCCTTTAAGATTAAGAATTTGGATTGGATTAGCATTTGTGAGTAACAAGAGAACTGTAGTCACTTCACATTTCAGTAGGAAAGCACAACCAACTATTTTAGAGTTACTGTTTGCTATGAGTCATATATTAACTTGAATACATAGCAGTGGTCTGTCAAAGTCCAGCTAGATTCCATGGGACCTTCCAATATAAGCTATCATTAAATGTGGCGTTAGGGGAAAAGGCATTTAATTATTAAAATGTCTCACTGATTATTAAAAAAGCAAAAAGACTTTTTTCTGAATTAAGAAAAGGCATCAGGAATTCTAATCCAATCCAAGTTCTTACTCAAAAAGGCTGAGCCATACAATTAGAGGATTGAATCACTAATGCAGTTTTTCAAAAATTGACTATTATTTCATGTGTTTCAGAGTTAAGTGCACTGATCAGCAGTTCTCCAAGATTTCAGACGGGAATCTGTCTCAATTGGAATTTTACAATGATGCTTTCTGGAAGCAAAGTACATGTGCAGCCACTGTATCATTGAAATTTAATAGATCTATGGTTTTCTCACTTTCTCAGATATATTGTGATAACTTAAATTTTATTACTTATTTTATGTATGAATGTAATAAAATAATTACATTAATGGATTTTAACAAATGGTATCACTGATCAAGATCCTGGCATGGAATAGGGGAGGTATTTAACTGTTTGCCCTCTGCTGTGATCCTAATTCAGGTTATTACATTTGTGGATCTGCATCAGAAGAAATCCAATTCAAGGCAATGGAAGTTTTTCTTGAATCTCTGGCATGGGCTTTTTCTATGGGTCTGGACGTCTGCAAGGAACATACAATTCAAGCCTAACTTTTGCATCAACATACTAGTTTGTTTGTGTTCTGGACATTTTAAATAGCTCATTTAAATTGTTCATGAACTGGTAACTGCAAGAATGGCCTCTTGGACAGTTTGACCCTTACCCTGCCAAACCCAGATTATTTCAAAAGAGGAACTAGGGTCTAGTTAGGTTAATACATTATAAGAAAATCATGTAATAATATACCTATTACTGATTTTGTGAAGTTATTATAATTCTTATTCTTTGTACTTCTCAAAAGTGTTATGGCTTATCCAAGTGTAATGTAAATGATATTTCATTACACTTGGGTTATTCTGTGAGGTTTGTTTTTGTTTTATATACATATGATTTACAGTATTGCTGCTTGTGCTTCATGTGTGCTGCCCTATAATCTTTAATCCCAGCTTTCCCCAACTATACTATATGGACTTTTGTGCCACAATAAATCTCTTATGAATTATTCTGACATTGTTTGGGTCCATACATACATAGTAAGCCATTATTTGTTTTAACCATGGTTTACTGAATGTCATTATTACCTAGTCCATTCTTAAAATAATCAAAAAATAAAAAACAAAAGAAATAATTATTTTAACAAATTAATAAAATAATCAATTATAACATAATCAATCATGCCTTTTAATGAAGAAATGCTCAGCTTCATGCATACCTTTTATGCTCTTATCATTGTGATTTATATAGGACAAATGCAGCAACAACTTGTTGGATGTAGTGAGATCGCAAAAACATAAATTGACATTATGGTACGCATCAGAGACACAGAAGGATTTTTCATAGGATGGCAGTGATTAGAAGTGTGCTCAAAGTGATTAGAAGTATGCTCAAAGTAAATGGGGATTTAAGTTTGCAGCCGAAATTGTTGTAATGGCTATTCTCTGAAATGCAGCCAATTGGCATCTCAGTAAATGTCATGGTTCAATAGAAAAAGGGAAAGAAATGTCAGTTTGCATCTAGCAGTAAAGAAGCTCACTATTAAATATATAACAAGTGCATACCAAGTCTGCTTGCGATGTCAGTTGCTCGTTCTCCCCAAATTCCATTCACAGCTGCTAAGACTTTGTCTCCCTGTTCCACCAAATTCAGGAAGGCGGCTTCCATTGCACAGTGGCCTGTGCCACTGATAGCCAGTGTGAGAGGGTTCTGTGTCTGGAATATATACTGGATTCCCCCCTTAATATCATCCATTATCTGAGACAAAAAAGAAGTAATAAGCTTTCCCCACTCAGCGATAGTTTAATATATTTACATCTAACATGCATAGGTGGAGAAACTGATATTGTTCTATCAACTAAAATGTATTTGTTTTAAACATACATTGCTTTAAGAAAAAAGGTAGAAGGAACTGAACTGTGGCCCAAAGGTCTCTGAAATTAATAATCCTACCACAACTTTCTCCATTCTAATGCCATGTGAATCTGGGGGAAATTGAACTAATACAGCTTATTTTCTCTCTAAGATTTATATAGCTTCCCATCTTAAAACACAGCTCTCTGTTTCCTAGGAATTTTGGTAATGGTTATATTTTCCCTTTTTCAGCTGCTTTAAACCTAAAATATTCCCTTAAGGTTAGGGCTTGTGCTCCTGTGTAGCAGCAATGAAAGTGATATGACCAATGATGCAAACCTTGTTTTACTGATATAAGTTTTTGTAATTTTTGTGATCATTGATCAGGTTGAAAGAATTCTGAAATTGTGCTGATCAATTTCTCTAGACTTGGGCCATCCAGCAACTAGGTTCCAGGATGAGACTGGAGAAAAAGAGACTACAAAAGCTGAGATATCGTATAATGATGCAGATGTTAAGTCTTATTCTTCACTCTATATTTCTTTTCATCAAATAGGTTGTTCTCTTTTTATAATAAGCTGTAATTCTGTTTTATTATGAGGGGTAATAACAAATGTTAATTCAATCAAATTATGGTATGGAAGAAGATGCCTGATGATTTAGGATTACATGGTTTTTCAGAAGACATCAATATGAAATATATCATCAACAACATGTGATCTATAAAAAGCTCATATCCAGATTATCTGAAAGATTATAGGTTTTTAACTTAAACTGTACAATCCTTTTCAGGCAAGAGAACTGAAAGGGTTTTTTTCACTGACATATGGAAGAATGAAGATTACAAGGTCTCAGCAATGATTTTTGAATCGATTTAAAGAGCTATTTTTCCTGAAGATTTGTAAACTGTTACTCAGAATATCCAAATTAAACAAAATCATATGGGGGTGTTCTTAATAAAGTTCTGAAAAATTGTAAAAATATACATTTTAAGAACTCCAGCTATTTCATTTGCCCTTAACTGGTTTTTGGCTTAATACAATGAATAAAATGTAATTAAGAGCATATGAGCTTTATTAGAATAAAAAGTGGATAAACATCTCTCTGTGTGGTATCTCAAGGTTACAAAGCAGTGAGTGGAAATTGATGGAGGAATCCTGCTGATTTTAGAAGTTGGAAGTATAGTCCTTACCTGAATCAACTCTTTGTGTAGATGTCCTATGAGCTGTCGGCTACCTGCAGACAAGACCCGTGGAGGAGAATTGGAAGGCCCAGGCCCTAGTAATAATCTGTCTGGGACAGATAGTGGCTGTAGTAGAGATGCAGGAGGAGACACCCAATGTCTTTGAGAAGACATGGTACAGAATCTCTGAGTTACAACCACGGGCAGCCGAACACGACACCAACCTATTGCCTGCTGCACTAGGAACAAACTGCCCATAGCTGACCTTAAATAGAAGGGTTGTTAGAGTCAAACAAAATAAACAAATCTTAGATAAATGTTGCAGCACTCCCTTTTCTCTAGTCTTCTGAAAAAAATTCCAGTACTTCAATGAGTATTGAGTCTCTTTTGTTCTGTCAGTGCTCTTCAGATTCAGATACAATAAGTTCAGTTCAGAAACAGCAACACACTGACAACCTACTTTCCCTTCTGTTTTCTCCAGACAGCTCTGTTTAGGCTTCTCTGGCTTGAGAATTCTGCACCTGTTAAGAGCTGGAAAGTTAAATATCATGCAAACATATTTCTGCTTTTGATATTTTTTGTGGTTCTTTGGGTAACATAGCAAAGCACTTATTTGTCTACCCTACTTAGACATTGCTTCCTTTACAGTCAATTAAAGGTATAACTAATGGATCATTCTGCTGTTTCTGACTATGGTTTAAATCCCTGAACCCAAAATAAAGCCAATGGAATTTTTAATAATTTCCCCCCCTTTGGACTCCCTTAAGGGATCTTCTGTTAATAGTTTGCCAGAAGCAGAAAGTTCAGGTTTAATAAAAAATTAACAAATAACTTTGCTTGTTTGCTTTTCCTGACCTCAGAAGGACTAGCCTAAGACATTTTTCTGCTTGAGATGAAACAGAAAATGTTGTAATATAGCAACCATAGTTGAGCTTGGCAATTACAGTCTTAAGTCATGACTGTTATAAATTAGTTACGATGTGACTGGACCCAATTTTATGACCTTTTTGTAATAAATAAATAAACGTCTTGTTTGCTATGTGCGTTCATGCTGGAAACTGGAAGTAAACACTAGTTTCTGGCAACACGTTCCTAAATTGTTACATTGAGCTGGGGGTTATTCCTGATGGTGACTTTCAACTTTTTAATTCTATGTTGTCATATTCCACACAAGGACGCTGTGTGGATAGATGTAATTGAAATGGGACAACTCACTGCGGCCAACTCAACACGTTCATCTTGCCATTGCCAACTTGATCTGATCGACATGCTGCAGCTAACTAGCCCTGGAACAAGTCGCTGCGGACCATTCACATGGGATAAGTCAAGAGGTGAACAAGTGAACTTCTAGTACTGTATATGCTTATCTGTAGCTTTGTTAGGGCCAATGCATTTTCTGATGTGTTTAACTTACTAGTTCTCCAGACGGTTGGCAAGTGGGTAGCCATATAAATAAAATCTTGTTTGTATACAATATGAATTATACTATCTCGGGTAATTAAATTCAGACACATAGTACTTCAGAATGAAATATTACAAGTCAGGAAATTATTTGGGTCCTTCTATTTTTCATATTCTTTATTATCATGTTTACAGTACCAGAAAGCAAGAAGGGTAAGTTTTGTCCAGAGTAGATACTGATTCAGGAATTTGTCTTCTTCTATGCCATTGTCTCATTTTTTTGTCATAGCAGTTGGAGTTGTTGATTGCATTTCATTTATTCAATGGTTGAGGAAAGGAAAAGAGACCGAGGGACTTCTGCTTCTTTGATTTGTGATTACAAATTGTGTGTACTCATTTGAGTTTTTGTATTTTTCATTCATTACATGTTTTCCAAAGCAATTGATTGGCTTGTTTTGCTGTTACATCTAGATTTGTTCATTTTGACAGATTATTCTTGTTCCCAATCTTGTTTCCTAGTATGGTAAACCAACTTTTGCGGGCATCTTCCTCTCAGACAGAATCAGGTCTCCTTCTGCTGTAGGTGTAGAATTTCCATTCAAATAAACTAGCTTGACATGTAAGAGTCACAGACACTTTTCTACATATTGAAATCTCAAGTATAGAGTCAGCTAAAAGTGAAATAAAAAAAGAGAGAAGGGGAAGAATACAGATAATAAAAAATGGAAAAGTCAAATTTCTGGGCTACATATTTCTAATTCATATATAGAAGCTAGACAAGATAAGGTAAACCAGAGACTTAGCATAATGGAAAATTCTAAAGTAAGAATTTGTTGGGCTGGAAGTGAGTTGTGACTAGATGGCTAGATTGATGGCTAGATTGATGAGTTTAGTCCTTAAACAAAATTATCTGTGTACACCAACACAAGTATCTGTTGGTGTATTCAAAGGGAATCTGACTATCCAATGACAACCAGAAAAATGCAAAACACAAGTTGAAAAGCAGTCTAAACAACTATGGACAGATTTGGGGTGGTTGCAGTGTGAAATGACAGAGAGGATTCTAGTTCCAGAAGCAGAATGAAGAGAGCATCAATTTTCTAATAAGGAGAAATTGAGAGGAGAGAAATTGAGAGGAGAGAAGGAGAGGAGCAAAGAGGGAGTTCCTTTCCTTTTGATAGCAACAGGATAAAGGCACAAAGAGTTCCTACTCCTGTAGTTGATTCTCCAACAAGTGCCCCTCCCCTATCTACTTTAGACATGCTTGTCAAAAGGGCATAGAAGGACCAGGGACCATCATTAGAATCAATTCAGAGGCTCACAACCCTTTATTTATGATGTCCCATATGCCATTTTAAAATCACGTTTCTCCATGTTCTTGCCTTTGTTTCATTTCCAATCCACAGCAGAGACAGAATAAAATTTTATTTAGCTGTTCCAGTTTTAAAATCATATTTTTGATGTATGAGTTTAGTGCTAAAAGATATTGACAGACCCTATTGTCTTAGAGCATTATTTACACGAACTGCCAAAGAAAGCCATGTTCTGCCAGCTATATTCTACTGTTACCAATGAGTTTAATTGTAAGAAGTTTTCCGTGGCTGTTTATTGTTTCTATTTCCATGCTGGCACAATGCCATGTTGCCTAAATTTTAATAGGCTATTTCTACTTGTCAGCAGCACTGCTGTTCCCTTACAGCATTTACTGATTACTTTGTCCATTACATTCCACAACTGAGTGACAGATTGTAGGCATGAGGAAGAACTCATATTGCTTTCAAGAAAAATATAAATATCTGAATACATTAGAATGTCCTTAATCTTCTCTGGGGACATTCCCAACTCTATACATATCCCAAGGAAGTTGTAACGATTTCTAGTGCAGTTCAAATCTTCCTTTGTTTTTTGTCAGTAAAAAACTGTTCTAAAAATACTGTGATTTCTAAACAATTCACTACTTAGACCAGCTGCCTCCTTACAGTCTCCTCTGTGATTAACTGCCCTTTGACTGTTTCCATTCTTACTCTTGTTACTGCAAAGTAAGTTCTAAGCTAAGCAAACATTTAAGTTTGGAAGAAAACAGAGAGAGATGATCACAGTCATGTGATAAATGGGGGTGGCTATAAGAAATGGACATGTGACTTCTTGCAAATCTATTTAATGGAATAAAGACAAATGGAATTGTACTTACGTACTATACTGTACATGCCCTCTTGTACAGGCATCCATTGATCTGGCTCTTGTTCTGCATGAAACTAGGTAAAGAGTCCCAAATAAAAAGAATGTCTAAAATCTAGTTTTTAAAAGGTTTTACAGAAGAAAGCAATGTAACAATGCCTTCCCCTTTTCAAAAGCAGCTAGTTTGAAATAAGATTCAGCTAACATTCTTCTTATTATGGCTTTATAAAATTGCTTTCCTTTTGGCTGATTTATTCATGTTGTCGTCTTAACAGAATAACAGAGTTGGAAGGGACATTGGAGACCTTCTACTCCAACCCCCTGCCCAGGCAGGAAACCTTATGCCATTTTAGACAAATGGTTGTCAAAACTCTTCTTAAAAAACATCCAGTGTTAGAGCACCCACAACTTCTGGTGGCATATTGTTCCACTGATTAATTGTTTTAACTGTCAGAAAATTTCTTCTTAGTTCTAGGTTGCTTCTCTCCTTGATTGGTTTCCATCCATTGCTTCTTGACCTGCATTTAAGTGCTTCGGAGAATAGTTTGACTCCTTCTTCTCTGCAGAAGCCCCTGAGATATTGGAACACTGCTATCATGTCACATCTAGTCCTTCTTTTCATTAAACTAGACACACCCAATTCCAGGAGCCATGGTGGCACAATGGTTAGAATGCAGTATTGTCAGCTAATTCTGCTGGTTGTCAGGAGTTCAATCCTCACTGGCTCAAGGTTGACACAGCCTTCCATTCTCCCAAGATCAATAAAATGAGGACCCAGATTGTTGGGGGCAATATGTTGAGTCTGTAAACCATTTAGAGCTGTAAAGCACTGTGAAGCAGTATATAAGTCTAAGTGCTATTGTTAGTACTATTCTTTATATGTTTTAGCCTCCAGTCCCTTAATCATTTTTGTTGCTCTTCTCTGTACCTTTTAAAGCGTTTCAACATATTTTTTACATTGCGACACCAAAACTGGAAACAGTATTCTAAGTGTGATCTTACCCAGGCATTATAGAGTGGTATTAACATTTTGCATGACCTTGATTATATCTTTCTTCTATCTAAGTCTTCTATATTTTCTTGCCTTTTCTTGCACAAAGGCAGCTGGGTGATCTTGGGCCAATCAATCTCCCTCATACTTAGGAAGGGGACAATGGCAAACCTTCTGAAATTTTACTAAATCAACTACAGGGACCTGTTTAAGCAGTTGCTAGGAGTCAACACTCACACACATTCTCTATCTCTCATCCCCCTCTCTCTCACACACATACACACCTATTTTATATTTACCATAAGAAAAAAAGAAAAAAGAAAGAAACAGAAATGAAAAAAAATGCATATGGGAGATAATATCTGGACTACATGTAAAATCTGATGTGTCTGTACAATAAAAACATTGACTGTATCCTTCTTCTGAAACCAGAAGAACATTTCAGGGAACCCTTCAGGAGCCCAAATTTTTACCAGAAGCATACAGTTTGTACTTTGTAATTCATTCACTGCTGCATGTAAATCATGCAGACTCAGGAGAGAAAAATCTTCCACACCAGTGGCCACCAAGAAGCACTTAAATTGAGGCATATCAGCCACCAACATTGGTAGGAGTACCCTGCAAGACTGGTAAGTTGAAATACAAGTGCTCAGAGTTCCCAGAAATACAAAGATAATATAGAAAGCATGCTAATAAAATGAATGAGGCAGAAAAATTACTAAAATGTCTTTTTACTTATGTTCTCTTGCTATGTTCTTAGGCATCTGCCTACCCTGAAAGCTAATCCAGTTATGAGTGGGCAAGTCCCAAAATTATCAGCCCTACAACTCAGAAAGATCAACTTATTACTGTCCAGGCATAGGACAAACTGAAATTCAATTTTTTTAACTCGGAAATGAGATTTGGGCACCTTGTACTAATCCATATTTGAATCAGCTGGAGCATTTCAGTAACTGATTTAAATCTTCATTTTCACTCTTTAAATTAGCAATTTTTAGCCAGCTTTGAATAGATGTGGTAATTTCACACCAGGGCTAGGCAGTTATTCATAAGAATCTAGACTCCAAACTCCTTCTACTGCATTTACCTTGATCTGGGAGAAAACTTTCATATTCCACATAAGTAGACTACAACCTTCCTTGCCACGAGGATGAAATTTTAAACATGACAGTTCCCATTGCAGCTCAAAGAAGTCAGGGGTCTAAGGTTTGAATTCTAGGGTTTTTTTCCTGCTACCTCTTTAAGTTAATGGGATGAAATTAAAAAAAAGTCAACATGGCTGCTGCAACCATATAATCCAGGGGTGTGAAACTGGCAGCCCATGGGCCAGATGCGTCACATTTAGGCCACACCCAACTCAGCGCTGTCAATGGGAAAAACGTCGCAGAATGTCACGTCACAGCAATGTGACATGGCGAGTGTAACACAAGTGTTACAATCAAAGCCCCATCTCTTTTTTACATATATCCATCTTTTTAAAAATGACAAAACTTTAATTTCCTGATTATGGCCATCCTCTTGCCTTTTTTTGTCCCCTTCCTGAACATTTCTGATTAACAGAAACTTGACAAATATCTTGGGAAGCAGCTGAAAAATGTTTAAATATAGTTCTTTTTAATCTTGGAACTTTGGATTGCCAGTTCTTAGTCCTTAGATCCAGGTGTGTCCACAGATCCATGGTTCTCCTGTCCATTGAGTCCTTTTTCTTTCCTCCATGCAAGGATTATCATCTTGATCCTCAGGCAGTCCAGTGAAGAAAGCAGTCTTTGAACACTCTAGTAAAGTTTCAGAGTCTTAACTGCAGATGGATTAAAGGCTCTTTGATCTTTTAAATTGGGTTTAGGACTTATCTCATATGCTTATAAATTTGCTTATAAATTTACTATGGCTTTTTTGTGAAGTTGTTTAATCAGGTCAAGCTAAATTAACTTTAAAACAAAGGATTTAGATACAGAAGATCAATTGGAAATAAAAGGAGGATTAGGGCAACATGATAGCAATGTTCCAAAATCTAAGCTGCTGCCACCAAGAAGAGGGAGGGTCAACCTATTCTCCAAAGCACCAAAGGCAAGAAGACAAGAAGCAATGGATGGAAACTAAGAAGCAACCTGGAGCTAAGGAGAAATTTCTTTATAGTAAGAACAATAAACTAGTAGAATCCTCAACCTGCTCATGATATGGTATTTAAAAAAGGCTAGAAAAGTATTTGGCTTACATACAGGTAAAATGAAGAACTACTGAGTGATTGTGAATATGCAGGTTTTTTCCCTGCCCCATCAATTTTACTCACAGTTTCAAATTAAACATTTTTCCCTGCATATCTTCAGGCATAGCTAAATGTTGATCTGTATGGAAGAGTTTCCATTTTAGTTTCTTTTTCTAGTACAGTGCCCTTGAATCGATAGGAAATAAGCATACATTTATTACATGCATTAAATAATGATTATAGCACAGTAGCTGTCAGTGCTACTTGTTTTTTTATATGTGTGTGTATGTGTGTGTGTTTGTGTGTGTTTGTATTGCATGTGTTAATCGTATAATGTAGTTTTCTTGATAGCCATTTACTTGGAGTCCTAAAAAAGAGACTTTTTCTTTTTTTCTTTTGATGTGGAATTTGAAAGTAATAATGCACCTTCCATTATATGAAGACATAATACTCTTATTGTACAGCAACTGAATATATCCAGTAGTTGGCACTACAGGATCACTTTAGGAATTTTATGGCACAAACATGTTTGTATTACCCAAAGATTGCTTTTGGCCAGAAGACAAATTTTAAAAAGATGAGCTTTGGCTATGGAAACTCCAGAGAGCTCTTCTAATAATAAGAAAGCAATAAACATGCTGGTACTGTCCTATGCACAATGAGCACAAGCTCATGCTGGAAAGATTTTCCTTTTCTGAAATTAATAAATTTCCATAAATTTCTTCTGTGCTTGCCTTATAAAAGGCTCTTGGGGGAGAAAGCACCTTAAGTACATGCACAATATTAGCTATAGTGGAGAAAAAATGGGAGAGGCGATGTATATGAATGTGTGCGCATACTGTTAGTCCTTGGCTTACAACCACAATTGAAAGCATCATTTCTGTTGTTAAGCAAGACAATTGTTAAGTGAGTTGTACCCAATTTTACAACCTTTTTTGCCATGATTATTAAGCGAATCATTGCAGTTGTTAATTGTGTGTTCATTAAGCAACTCTCCATTGACTTTGCTTGTCAGAAGCTGGCTGGGAAGGTTGCAAATGGCGATCACATGACCCCCAGACACTGTAACCATTGTAAACACCTGCTAGTGACCATTTTAAAAGGGCTTACCAGATCTTGCCTGCAGAACTCCAGATCACCAATAGATGGCAGCAAATACAGAACAGAAATTGCTAATGCTTCTTCAAATAACTTACTGATTTTGCAGTTACAGACTGTAATGAGTATTTCCTCTCTTACCAAACAGGAATCCTGTCTAACAGGATCCATGAGAATGTACACAAGTCATCAAATATGCCCCTGAACTGAGCTGCGATTAATGGTTTCTTTTGGTGGTTAAGGACTTGAAATGCAATGAAACATGTATCTCTTCTTTTCACCAAATTGTCTTTCTGGTTTCTTGGTTTCATAATGTTTATCACACATGTGTCCTGATTTTCTTTAGCTTTTATGGTATTGTTGAACAAAAAGAACTGATTGTGCAGAAACTAGAAATTTAATCAAAAAGTCTGATTAGCAAACTGCTATTGAGACAAATTCATGTGAGGAGAAGAAAGAGATGAGAACTGGAAAAGGCTTCACCACTCTGGATGCTACAGGGATCAAAACCACTGAGAAGCTTGTAATATTCCAGATCAATAAAACCATCAATTTTTTACTGTGTTGTTCTGCTGGTATAAAAATAAGAGACTTGTAAACAATGACAGCAACAACTCTGTCTCGAGAAATAACGCAGCTACCCTAACCCTAGGTCTCCAGAGATCATTATAAGTCCTAGAGAAGCCCTGATAGGTACTGCTGTTGTTTTAGTTGCCATCCTACTGTTGGAAAAAAAATACACATTTGTGGTGTCTTGATTATGTGGAAGAGTAGAAGAGTAGAAATCTAGTGAGCAAACAATGAGTGAAACAGATTTATGACTTTAACAGAAAGGTTTATTTAAGGAAATCCATTGGGAGGATGGAAACAGGAGAGTCAGCAACTGTGAGTATGTACACACACACACACAAAAGCTCCTCTGTGCATTCATGCCTTGGAAACAAAGGCAGAAAGAAAAGCATGAGATTAGCAATCTCATAGACAAAGACCAGACAGAAAGAGAGAGAAACAAAGAGAGAACACATAAAAAATCCCTAACTCTCTTATCTATATGGACCCCTTGTGGTCAATAGGAGCTGAGGTGCTAAAAAAGTCAGAACCACTGAAATCATATTTTTAATATTTGTGCTTTCTCCCCTTCCCCAATTGCAAAGGAAACAAGTGAAGTAGTTACTTATGTGACAAAGGTAGCAGGTGAGCCATTCCCAAAACTGTTTGCAGTGTTGCTGACCTCAAACTTACTTTAGCAATTTTGTTCTCCACATTGACTTATATAAAGAAAAGGAGAGGAGGAGTATTGTTGCAGCATAAATCCAGCCTAGCTTCATTGTCTGCAGCTGGCACACAGTGGTGAGATCACTGGCCAAGAAAGGAAATGACCACTTTATCCAATTCATTCTGAATCTTTAAACTATGCAACCAAAGGAATTGGGCTCAACAGAGTTACATAGAAAAGAGGAAATGAAAAGTGAAAGTGTCTTCCACTTTTGTACTCTTTAATTGGCTGGATGAAACATCATACTAAGACTGATTTAACCATGTTTTCCTGAATAATTCAGAAGATCTAAACCATAAAACAAAAATGTGTATGATTTTCACTTTCATTTTTATGGACTCTAACGAGGCATTTTCAGAAACACATTGGTATCCCTGATAAAAAGCAGGATTTTTATATTTTTCAGATTAAGAGAGGAGTGAAATGCAATATAGATGCCCTGGGCTTCATTGAAGCTTTTAAGCAGCATTATGAATATTATAAGCCATCCAGAGTTACCTTGTGGTAAGATGGGCGGCCAATACAATTTAAAAACAAAACAAGTAAAAAAAAAAACCTGGGTTTAATGTAAGATGGAGACACAAAAGGGGGGCTGTGATGCCACTCCCGCTGTAAACAATGATTTTTAAACTGTAGTGGCGCAGTATAATTTTGAAGCTGGGTGAAAACCAAGGAAATAATGATGGCTAAGAGAAATGTACGCATAATTTTTGAGTTCATGTATCTACATAGTTTGTTGAAATAATTAAATCATATGATGCCTGAAGGTTAAATTCCCCAGCCCTATTTTAACTTAGCCTCGAACTTTGAAAGCATTCCTTCCAGATGAAAATGTAGATTGTGGATTTTGAGATTACTGGTTTTCTTCAACGAATTGTTTTTTTGTCCAGATGGACTTTGACACTGTTAGATGCAGACACCATTAACCTTCAGTGGTTTTGCCAAGATTTTTCTTTTGAGAGGGACATAAACTAGAATTTACCCCCCACCCTGCCTCCTTGAATTCTACATTCAGAAATATATTATTTTACAGAACTGAATATATGATTCAATGCTGCATTCAGAATAAGAGCTTACACAAAAGTAGATTTCTGGAAGATTCAGTACAACAATCTGATGGCCTCCAAACAAGACTATAATAGACAATTATGACCAGATGCAGCCTGTGAATGTTTAAGGATGATGTGGGGTATATCTGAATTTTCAAGCATCATCAACAGTTTGCGAAGACAAGGCAAGAGCTGGGAATGACTCAGATATCTCCTGGGTCTACAGAGAATGCAAGAGCAGGGGAGATGTGATGGCCCTTGAACAGATTTCCCGAATGCTTGGGGTACTGGGGTACATTTGAATCCTACCGAGGGCGGAGAAAAGGTCTCTTCCCATTCCCTCATCACTTTGCACGGCTTCTCCCCTGGGACAACACGACGCAGTTCTGCAGCAAGGGGGCCGCCCTAACCCAAGCCAAGCTCCACCTCCTGATAGCTGCGGTCAACAGGCTGCTCTGCTCGTTCAGCCAATCAAACGGCGGGCAGGACTAGTGGGCGGGGCGCTCGGTGAACCTGCAGGAGTCGCGCATCCCCAGAGAGCGCAGCATCAGTACCACAAGCCCGAGAAGACCGTTGTGAGACGCCCCTCAGCTCTGCTAGCCGGCGGGAACCACAGCCGGAGCTTTGCCAATGGTAGCGCCGGCCCCAACCTCTCCACGTCGAGAGCGGAGTGCAGAAAGCCTTTGAGGTAAGCCGCAGTCCTTCCATTGTCCCGTAGGATTGCCGAGCTACCGCCCTCCTCTTTCGCAGTGCTGGGGGGTCGGAGCGGCGTGGGAGGGGGCGGCCCCGGAGCCGCGGATCTTAGGCGTTCTGCAGTGAATGCAGCGTCTAGTGGCGCATCGCTCTTCCTCTCCCGCTGGCTGGGTTTCAAGGAAAGACAATGGGATGGAGCGCGTTCCCGACGACGCATCTTTGAATTCATTGAGGTTGAGGAACGGGTGTGTGTGTGTGTGTGTGTGTGTGTGATTGTCTAGTCATCTAGATCTGAACCTAGACACTGTTTCCAGGAGGAATTAGAAGGCAACAAACACAATGCCGGATATTTTTTATGTCCTCCCCCAATTAGAAGCAGAGCCTTCGGGTTTGGGCGTCCATGTGTGTGTGAGTGATGTCATGGCCGATAAGGGCAGCAGGAAAAAGACATTATAGTGGAAAATGGTGGGGTACTAGCTCTTAGCAAAAGAAATTGTCTGTGGACCAAGTAGTAGTCAGATGCCAAGGCTGATCTTCTTGCCTGGGGCTTTATTTTTTTATTGGAGAAGCAAAACACCCAGTTATAAGGCCTTTGGAATAATTCAGCCTCCTGTGCTCTTTCATCATCCCTCATTCTTCTTGATCCATCAGAAAGAGGGAGACACCCTCTTTGGGCAGGTCCTAGGCTTTTGCTCTTCCTTAGATATTCTTATTGTTAGTAGCAGATTATTCGTTAGGTGAGCTTCTGAAATACATCCAGCCTGGGAAAAATATTGGTAATAAACACCACCCCACCCCACATGACCTTCACCAGTGGCTGTGACTTAAGGCCATAAAGAGAATGCAGAGTCATGAGGACTGGACAAGAACCTGCCAGTCCATGAAATGCATATCTAAGCTGCATTAATTGCCATAATTAAATTAATTCCAGGGCTGGACCTAAGCACACTTTTTATTTGAAAAAAGATGAGGTGTGTGTGTGAACATTCAAAATGTCTGCTCTGTAAATAACAAATTAGTTTCATTCATATCCGTTTATGGAAAAGCCAGTTATTTATAATATTTTCTTTATGGATACAAAAATCTTCCAAGGCAATTTAGAGGAAAATTGTAATATATGTAAATCATTTAAAGATGCTATATTATAAGATTATACTGAAGCAGTTCTAACAGTAGTTGACGAAAAGGGAGTGCTTTGTCATCTGACACAGCTGAGGAAGGGAAAAAGTCTTCAGAACCTTTTCTTAAAAAAGAGGTTTAGTGTAAGCGAAGGATCAGGTGGTGTATCATGTCAGCCATTTTACATGAATTACAGCCTGCACTGCTGTAGCAACAGAATCAACACTGAATTAAATGCTGGTATTACAGCTCTACAGGGTCCTATTGTACCTTCCTAGTAAGTGTTTATTGTATGCAACATGAAAACTATGCTCATCTTCTTTCTTAAATAAAAATATCTGGTGGCATTGAAACTAACTTTTAAGAAGCCTTACATGTAAACAATACACACACACATACAATGATGTAAGTTGGTTGAATTGGAAGCTTCTAAGGCAAATGGACATAAATTTAAACTATAAGCATTTGCACTATGATTAGATACATCACCTAGTGTATACATTGTAGGGTAATACACCCATTGTCTAATAGTTCCAGAGCATGGAAAACTTTATGAGAGAATGGAAATCTTGCTTCCAAGAAGAAATGTTGCATCTTTCACAATAATTTTGGAATCTTCTAGGCATAAGATACATAGCAGAGGTGATATTTCTGGAAGGACAAATGTTTACTATGTCTCATAACAAGTGACACAAGCAATTTTAGGAACAGCTTGATTACAGAAATATGGCTGAATGTATTGACTTGAGCTAGCGTGCTGGGACTTGAAGTAAAGTTTGACAGTATGAAGAAAAGGAACGGGTTTGACAATATGAAGAAAGGGAATTTTTTATACTCCAGAGATATAAATAGTTAGAAATAGAAATACAGGGAGAAGTAAATATAATGATTTTCTAAATTAATATGTACATGCTATGGTTCCTGAACTGAGCAGACATTTACCAACAGTATCTTCAGCATTGTAGATCTGCTGCAAGTGATTAATGATTTTCTGCTTTTCTCACTATCAGGAAAAAAGGTCAGCTTAAGATTGTAGGCCTCATGCAGTATAATGAACAAAAGAGTATATTTCACTCTGAGTCTTACATAAAACATAATCACTATGTAGAATGTGATTATATAATTGCTCTTTTTGTCTCAATTTTTTTTTGTTTTTCTTCACTTTTTAATGCCACTGAAATAGTGACCATATTCATTTTGCAGTACAAACTTTGAGTCTTCTAAAAGATGCAAGTGAGAGTTCACAATAGTCACCTGACAAGGTTACATTTTAGCTATACAATATTTTATCATATTGATTAATGAAGCTGCCAGTCTAAGACATAATGCAAAGAAATTCATTCAGGAGGTCTTTAATTATCAGAAATTCAAATAATGTAAATTTCCATTAAAGATATATTTCTAGTTGATAGCAGTTAATTCCTGAATTTTTAAATATGTATCTCTTCATGTCCCCAGTTAGGTTAAGCTTAGTGGTTTACATATTCTGAGTCTTACATCCTTGTCAGCTGAGCGGGACTAGAATTATTGATAAACTATTAGGTTAGGGTTAAATACAACTAGTTAATGCATCTTCAGCTAACTGCATTCCAATAGGAAAAGTAGCATGTATGGCAGCAGTTCCAGGTCTCAGGTCTATAGTTATATTTTCTTTTTATTGTATTAATTTTTGACCACATTGTAGAAAATAAATGCTTACCTTTCAAATATTTAAATTATATTCATAGATATTGTCTCTCTACATGTATTCATTATATAAATTTGATAACTGTATAAATACATTATACAGTTCATATTAGAGAAGCAGTGGAAATGTAAGTTAATGCCTTATCCTGAGTCATATTATTGGTTCCCTAAGTATTAGTTTGAGTAGTATTAGATGTTCCTGCCAATGCTTGAGAATTAGCTTCAGATATTATATATGTAAAGCATGTAGTCTGCTGTTAAGCTAAGGCTGCTTCCCCTACTTTTAATTCTTTATGGCATAAAAATGATCTGGGTGAAAAATCTGAATTCATCAATAGAGTGAATTGGCTGCAAAAAAGGCAGGTGCCATGTTGAACAAAGGAGTGAACTCTACAGGTCAGCAAAGATTTGTTTCGGCTAGAATATTATGTTCAGTTTCTAATAACATTTTGTATGTAGAGCAAACAAACTGGCAATATTGCAAAGAAAAAGGGGAACAAATATTTCAATTTTTAAATATTTAAAAGAATATCATTAAGATAAGGGGGTATAACACTGCAATCACATGTGTATAAAAACATCAGCACGTTACACATACGAATGTATGAGAGGAATCAAAAGCATACAGACTAAAAATAATTGGGCAGTGGAAAAATGATCAAAATAAATTATGATATTTCCTCCTGAGATTTTAATTAGACTGGAAATACCATCTGCTGAAAATAGTTGGAAACGTCATTCAATTATTAGGAAATTGGAATATCATCTGAGTCATTCAAATTAAATATTAGGTGGGACAGTAGCTATTAAACTAGTCTCCCTGCTGCATAGCAACCTCTCTGGTGAACTGCCTGGATTCTGCGGCTGGGCTAATGGTGGAGTTTCTCAGGCTTGTAGTATTAGGGGATTTTAACCTGCTTTCTCTGGTGGCAGAGTCTGAGATAGCTTAAGAGTTCATGGCCACTATGACAGCCATAGAGTTCATCCAGGTCACTGAGGACCTGACACAAGACAAAAATCATATGTCAGATTGTTTTTTCTGTTGGGGCAGTAGTGATATGATATAGAATTGGGGGAACTATTACCAAGGTGAGTTTACTCTCTGGTTGCCTGGGGCTCCTCCTCACCATATGGAGGTTGTACCTATTTGATTAGTCTGCCCTAGGTGATTAATGGGCCCCAATTGGGTCTAGAGGGAAACTAAGGTTGTTTCCAAAGGTCTGATTCACAGCCCAAACAAAGTCTTGCTTTCTGCCTGGAATGGGGAGCCACTGGACTGGAGACTTTGGATGGATTGTGCCTATACAGCCTCTCTCCTCCCTGAAGTTCTCCTTGGTTTACAGGTGAAGGAGATGAAATGGGAGATGAAATGCCTAGCATGCCATGACAGTAAGGGCAGTGAAATGTCCATATTTCCCCACACTTACCATGTCCATGGATAACTATCTGGTAGCCTTGTTCAAGTTCATATGGATCCCCCTGAAGAGGGCTGATTGGAGGTTTATCTGCAAGATTGTTATGAAGAATACGCTAGTAATCTGTTACATAAAGTTGCTTGGATTTATTCCAAGCTGGACTGTAACCTTCAGTGAGTCCTCTGGAGGTTTCTGAGGCTCTGAGCTTGGTTACCTGGGAGGAGTTTGAACCCGTTAGTCCTGTGGAAGTAAATCGGATTCTCGGAATTGTAAGGTTGGCCACCTGTATATTAAACCTCTGTCATTCCCGAACTGCTAAGGCACCTAGGAGGTGGCACGTTGTTGGATTTGGTGTTGGTTAATTCTTCTTTGAGAGAGGAGGTGGTCCCACAATCAATTAAGGAAGTGATGGTGCCCCCTCTCCTCAAGAAGCCATTGATAGAGCAACTCATGGTGACATTTATTATTTACTTTCCAGAGTAGGTTGATCATCTATATTTCCCAGAGAAGGTGGTCATGAAGCGTTTTCAGAGAATGCTGAAAGAAGTGTATTATCTGGACCTCTTTCAGTCAGATTTCAGACCTGAATATGGGACTGAAACAACATTGATTAAACTTGTGGATGCTGTTTGGTGGAAGTGAGATGTGGGTGGTACAGTACATCCATCTTGCTCTGTTTGACCTCTCAGCGGGAATCATTATATTTTTTGGGATAAGCTTTGGGATTAAGAATGGGCAACATTGTGTTGTGTTGGTTCTCTTCATTCCACCAAGGCCACTTCCAGTCTGCATTGTTGACAGTGAAAGAGTTCTAGCTTGCAGCCCCTGCTGTTCAGGTGCCTCAGGTCTCAGTACTAAACTCCTGTTTAAAATCTACATGAAACCAATGAGTGAAGTCATTTGCCTATATGTGGAGGATACCCATCTTTTACATCTGTACCCTGGGATGTGAGGATTGTCTTAGTGTCTGGAGGTTGTGAGTTTTGGATGGGGTTGAACTGGCTTCAGCTTAATATAGCAACACCGATTGGCTCTGGGTTTTAGAACCAGATTGATTTCTCTTTTCCCAGATTGGGGAAGTAGTAATGTGGTTCTAGGAACGTTCTGTAGCCTTTTCCAGGATGGGGTGTAGATTGGGCACTATCCCAGTCAGAATTGGTGCACAGTTTAGGAGTGTGCAACAAACAGATGGTACCTATGGCTGGGATGACTTTTTGCACAGCTTCATATTTGTGCCAGTCATGTTCTTTCTTGGACAAGGAAGCTCTTTTCACGGTCATTCATGACTTAGTCACCTCCCAAAGATCTGTATGTGAGATTTGTCCTTGAAGATCATCCAGGGCTACGGCTGGTTTAAAATATTGTGGCAAGAGCACTTTTGACTAGTGGATGCCCGGCTGCTTCTGGGTATAATTCAAGGTGCTGATGGTCAGCTATAAAGCCCTTTCTGCCATTGAACTGGGTTATTTCTAGAATCGCTTCTCCCTAATTATTTCTATTTATTAAATTCAACAGAATAGGCATGTTATCCAGTGGGACCAGAAGAGAGCCTTTTCTGTCATTATGCCTGCCCTGTGAACATCACACACATACCCTCCCCGAGCAGGTTGATACTGACCCTGAAGGCCTTTTACAAAACTTCGAAAGCACGTCCATGTCCCCAGGCTTGGGGTCAGATTGTCTTTTAGACTATGTGGGATCATTCTGTTAATCGTGGCTCATTTGGGTTCTTTTACCTTGCTTGCCAGTTTTGTATTTTGTTTTTAATCTTGTGTTTTTAACTGTTTGTAGCTGCTCAGAGTCACCATACTGAAATGAATGGTCATATGAAGATATGGATAAATAGAAATAAATAAATAAACATTCCAGTGCATCATGTTATGCATATTAAGTTAGAAACTTTGATTTATTTTTGTGATATCTTCAAGACTTAAGGTATTTCTTCATTTCAAATAATGTTGCTTTTTGAGTTTGATTTAGATTAGTTTTTTTTTTTTACAATGGAAAATTTCCAGATATGCTACAGTTTTTAGCATTTCTGGCCAGCAATATTTGGTGGGAGTTGTGATTGGCACTTCTGGAGGAGACCCAAGTCAGAAAAACTGGTCGACATTTGTAACTTTTACTTCACTTAACCATAGCAACTTGGTATAGGCTAAGGAATAAATAAGCAATGTTGAATGGAGTAAAATAAAGAACAACTGAATTATGCAGCCAAATATTAGTCAGGTTACAGTAGCATACTTCCTCTATAGTTGCAAATTGATTTCTTAGTGAGCATTTACTGAATATAGGATGCTATCTCTTTTCTTTACCTATTATCTCTGTAAACAAAACAGGAAAAAGGCTGAAGAACTGTTGTAAAGCAACAACAATAAGGAAGACCTTGATGGGGGATGGGGGGAGCAGAAAAACCAGAAAGGAGCCAGCTCATCCTTTTTCTTCAGTTATGGCTTTGGCTCCAAGTCACCCAACCAATCTTGGATTTTCCTGGCAGTTCAAAACCTCAGCAGAACACAACCGTCTACAAAGTTTCACTCACTCTAAAAACTTTCTGGTGAAATAATAGCTTTGCTGATTGAGCAATGTAGACAGAAAAGAATGGATGTAATTAGGATCCGTATAGATAGTATTCTTTTAACTTGTCTGCTTTTGGTCTGGTTATGTTGTTGGTTGTTTTGAGAGGATAAGATTTTTATTCTGCTTTTTATTTTCTGCTTAGTGAATAGAATTGCATACATTTTTCCAAAAGAATAAAACTTCATCTTCTTAGAAAGGGAGAAGTTGGAGGCAAATGCCTTTTGCTTATATTTGCCCATTTTTTGAGCAAAATGTTGGAGATATATGTCCTACATTTACTGGTAATTCCAGTATTGGGTAGGGTTTGATCAGCTACTCCAGAAAACCTCCGTCTCTTATGATTCTCTGGATCAGGAACAGTATAAAAGCAACCCAAATCTCTAGACAATTATGATTTCTCCAAAATAGTTGAAAATATATTGTATAGTTTATAGTAGTGATATAAAAGTTAATCCTTCTACGGTCAAAAATAAACAAACTGATACTAAGTTAGGTTCTTGCCAAAATAAATAACAGATGGAAATTGTATCTCCTGCCTAAAAGAGATTTGTTGATAGGCTTTTAAGCACAGGAGAAAGAAGTGTAGCAAATTGGAACACCAAGTGTTATAAATACTTGCAGTAGCTGTAATTCTTATGTAATGGCTTCACTGCTTTGCTACAATAAATCTACTTTTCTGAATGTTCATGACCCAGGTAATACTGTATATTATTGCAATGCTTTTCCTTGACAGCCAAGAGAGGCATGACAGCTGTGTCTTGCTGTAATGTTATTTTATATTACATTCTTTCTTATCCTAATTTGGCTGAATGCTGAATACAAGCTACACACAGTTTCTGTTAAGTGCATTAATCCACCAACCAGTGGGAGTTTCGTAGTATGGTTATCTATATTCAGATTATTTTCCCTCTTTGTTCAGATCACAGTAATAATTTTAAGCATGTATGTAAGTGTATGTGTTCTTGTGAAAAAATATAGATTTTATGTTCAAGAATACTAGAAATGCTAGAAATATATAAGGTTTCTTTCACCTTGCTGAGTTGTCTATTATAATACCAAAGTACAATTTTTTTCTAACAATGAAAGTTGCTACTCTTCAAAATGAAGTTGGCAAGCACTGGATTTATGATTACAACTATGGGGCATTAACGCACAAATAAATGTCAGGGTGCCAATATATAATAATTTATAAATAATGCTCATTTGCAGATCTGTATACACAGAGGAAATTCTTTTTGCACTATGATTTAAAAATTAAGAAGTTGTGAGGAACTATGTGGAACTAGTTTCAAATGATGTTTCCATATGTGGAAAATCTGAAATGTAGATATTAATGTTCTAAAATGCATTGACACAAATGGGTGTTCAGGAAGGAATGGTGAATGGACAGAGTAAAAAGAAAAACCTGAACTAATTCATTCTTCCCAAATAGTGGAAATGAAATGCTGTGGATTTCTTTATACCACTCTATAAAGTAAGACCATACCTAGAGTACTGCATCCAGTTTTGTTCACCATATTACAAAAAAGATGTTGAGACTCTAGAAAAAGTACAGAGAAGAGCAACCAAGATGATTAGGGGACTGGAGGCTAAAACATATGATGAATGGTTGCAGGAACTGGGCATGGCTAGTCTAGTTCAGAGAAGGACCAGGGGAGACATGATAGCAGTCTTCCAATATTTGAGGGGCTGCCACAGAGAAGAGGGGGTCAAACTATTTTCCAAAGCACCTGGAGGCCAGACAAGGAATAATGGATGGAAACTGAACAAGGAGAGATTCAACCAGGAAATAAGGAGAACTTTTCTGACAAAGCAATCAACCAATGGAACAGCACCTTTAGAAGTTGTGGGAGCTTCATCACTGGAAGCTTTCAGAAAGAGATTGGACTGCCATCCATCAGAAATGGTGTAGGGTCTCCTGCTTGGGTGGGGGTTGGACTAGATGACCTTCAAGGTCCCTTCCAACTCTGTTAATCTGTAAAAAAAGCATCTTCCGAGACCTATGCTTCTGTTCCCAGTCCTCATGACTAAACATATTAATCTTCTAAAGAAAAATGGTTGAAAAGATGATACAATGTGGCCTAGGGACTAAAGGATGATGACAGCATCTGGTAACAATGCATTAATGTTAAAAGGTCTGCCTGGAAGCAGCCATTGATTTTACAAACATATATCCTGTTGTTCCCTATGGAGCCTTCCTTTTTCTCCACTTATACTTCCTAGCTTCCACAGAAGATGCTGGATGTGGCTAAATGGAGTGCTTCACTTAGCTCACTTAATTATTCATATTGAAAACAAGTCTGGAGGCTTAGCTCAGTTAGTCAGATATGCAGGGAAGGCAGGCTTTCCTTGATTTTATGCCAGTTTTTGTAAAAGGCATCAAAGCTATAAGAGGTGGGGGGAAGACTTTTGAAAGTTGCGGTCTTCCTTTTGAGCAGTCTTCCCTAATTCTGGAATGTTATGACATCTCCCTGGACACCATTAGGGAGAATTCAGGTTTGCATTTTTAAAAACTAAATATCAGAAAGATGGGCAGAATTGATTGTTATTCCTTATGGAAAGAGAATATTCACATAGTCTCTGTTCCTCAAAATAAAAATACAGGACAGAAACACTTTCTGCCTTCTTGTTGGCACAGTTTCATAAAGCAAAGGCTGCTGTTTTCCAGTGATGTCTTTGTCAATCACCTTTGTGTTCTGTTCAAGCAGCTGTCAGACCAACTTTTTTGAAGACCCCTAAAGCTGTTCAGCCTGTCATTTATTGTTGTTCTCCCCCTCCTCGCTCCCCCTCTGTCCAATTGCTGGTCCATGGGCAGTCAAAAATACTGAGGTTCTCTCTAGAAAACCAGGTCATGGGGGCATCTGCAAAGTAACTACCGTGTTTCTCACATAATAAGGCCGGGCCTTATTTTTTTTTTTTGAGCCCCAAAAAGCGGCTAGGCCGTCTTTTCGGGGGTGACTTATTCCCCCCCTGCATCCTCGCCAACAGCCGCTCCTAACGGGTGATCCTTTGGGCATCTCTGTGTGATCGCGATCCTGTCCTTTCCACCTGGCGCCCTTGCTGCTTTCTGGCTCTTTAGCAAGGCATCGCGGTCTCCCTCTCATGCTCGCTCTGAACTTCGCGCGACCAAAATAAAAAGATCGCCCACCGTCATGTTTGGAGCTTCCGCATTTGGAGCTTCCGCCGCCATTTGGAGCTCCAAACAGCGGCAGTGCTCCAAACACGAAGCCGGTTGCTAAAGAGCCAGAAAGCAGCAAAGGTGCCAGGTGGAAAGGACAGGGTCGCGATCACACGGAGATGCCCAAAGCGCCGGAGCGCACATAACTAAAGGCGGCGCACGCAGTTGGCTTGGGGACTACAAGGCAGCATCTGCGCCTCTTCCCGGCGCGTCTCTAGGCTGCTTCCGAGCTACGGACGCTCTCCGTTGCCTACCGCCCTTCTTCCTTGGGCTCCCTGCCGTGGGGTACACCCACTTCCTCCTGCAAATTACGCCGCAACTCTTCTCTCCCTTTCCTCTCGCTCCAAAAAGATCGCCATCGTATCCCGCCGATTCGGGCTTCCAGCCACGTTGTGATCCACTAGTGAGGTTGCCATCTCGGACGGAGGCATCGCAGTCTCCCTCTCTTGCTCGCTTGAACTTCGCGGACCAAAATAAAGATCGCCCGCCCGTCTGTTTGGAGCTGCCACTTCTGCGTTGGAGCTCCAAATGGCGATGGCACTCCAAACACGGAAGCAGCAGCTCCAAATGTGCCGCGTAATGGGCAGAAGGGAAAGCAACAGCGGCGGGTGCCAAAGGTGTCTGCAGCAAAGGTGGGAGTAGGGAGCTCTCTGTGCTTGGCCATGATCGCCCGTTAGGAGCGGCTGGTGGTGAGGAATTCGGCCCGCCGGGCGCTCCTAACAGCAAGTCTCCCGCCCTTCCCCCTTACTTTGCATATTTTAAAATAGGCCTAAATTTGGGGGGAGGGGCTTAATTGATTTTATGCCAAAAAAACATGCTGGTCCTTCCTATTGGTGGAGGCCGTATTGTTGGAGAAACACAGTAGTACCACAGAGGCTCTTGTTAAATATTCCCTACTAAATTAACATGTTGCAATATGATTCATCGGTTTGTTATGGACATTTTGCTTTTCAACTGCCATAATGCAATGTAACGTATCCTATACATTACAAAAGTGCATTGGTAATAGATTTTATTAGTTCTCATGTTTTAGGAAATTCTAACATTCTCCACCTATATTGAAACTGCAACTCAGAATTCTAACCCCATCATCAGAAAAGGGTCAGATTGGCTAACAATCTTAGCAACTGCCCTCACACGTTTGGAGGGCACTAGGGAAGGCATAAATATGTGAACCTTTCATATATTTAATATATAAGAACTTTTAGACAAACGGGGCCCTCCCACACATACAGTATAGCACAGATAGTTTTGCACAGATTCTGGAAACATTTCAGGATGTTTGGGATAGGCAGATATTTACAGACAATTTATTACTAATTGGCAGGCAAAAAAAAACCACCCTTGTTAGTGATTTCACTAAGATTTTAAATTTTAATGAGGGTATTGACAATAGTTTATTGAGTAAACCACCAATGACACGCAACACTGGGTGTCTCTCTCTGTCCAGATTGTTGTTGTGGGGAAAATAGGAGGAGGGAGGCATGTTGCATATGTTCACCACCTTGGGTTTTTTGTAAAAATAATAAAGTTGGGATACAAATAAATAAAAGTAAACACACTTAACCAAAATTATACAAACCATATTATGGCTTAATGCACTGTGTAAATCAGTCCTTTTCCTCCTGATTATGCAACATTAATTTGAAAGGGAATTAAAAAAATTAAAGTTAACTGGTGGTCATTTTTAAAAAGTAGTAGAAATGTAATATTTCTTTTGAGTAGACTGCCCCTTATGCATTCCTACCTGGATAAAATTTTCATATAATTATCTTTATTTCTGTAAGTACCAATGTTGCAATATTTGGAATTACTCATTTTTTTGAATTCTCTCTGGTTGGCTTTATTGGGGTGAGTTTCCCACCACACTTAATAGGCTTGTGTTTTGCTTTAATCAAGAAGTTTTAATAGTGTACATTCCAATCTACAATAAGAAAGATAATATAAGAACAATCTGAACAATACAATAAATCATCATGCTTGAGGACAGGTTGAGCTTCAAGAGATATTCTAAGCACCTTTTTAATTCCTTCCTAGGACATTTTTAGGGAGTAAAATCCTAGCAAGAGGGTAAAAATCTGCAGCTCACCAGGATGGCAGGAGCCTCAGTAAAAGTGGCAGTGCGGGTTCGTCCTTTCAATTCCCGAGAAATGAGCAAGGATTCCAAATGCATCATACAAATGACAGGAAACACCACAAGTGAGTAACTTCTCCATCATTTTCTACCAGATACTTCAAATTGCATTTGAGCCTCTTTTCTTTTGTTTGTTATTGGTATTAATCAAAGAGGGGAAGTGAAAGAGCTTAGTCAATGAGGTTTTGTAATTTACTATACAGATAGTAGAATAATTTGATCTTTTATAAAGCTATACCAAGTATTGTCCTGTGGGGAAAAATATGTAATTATTTTGATATGTTTGTTTCCATGATATCGTTTCCTAATAATGGCAGGAAGTTGGATCAAATAGGAAGCTGAAGCCTTTTTCTGCTTCATATAGACACAGTTCTGACTGTAACATTATGCAATGTTGAGGCATAATTTTGAATAATTGTATTTTCTAAGTAGAACAGAATGATCAGGTTTACATTGTAACATTTGAAGAGAGAGATGGGGTAGAAACTCCTATCTCCTGGATAGTCATTGCAAGGTTGTTGAAAATGAACCATTCTCCTTTGAGCTGAACATTTTTCATTTGGCAAGCATAATGTTGACAGGTAATTTAGAGCAGGGGTCACCAACCTTTTGGACCTCAGGGACCACCAAACTCATAATTTTAAATCCCGCAGACCAGGGACCCTGGGAAAATCCCCCAAAAAGTCTGCAGGAAAATTCCCCACCTCTTTTCCTACCAATCGATCATTCTTTATTTGGGATCGTGGGATACCATCTTCAGCTCCGTTCTCAGAAAGAGAGGTGGGGGGAGAGAGAGAGAGACTCTTTTGGCTTCATGCAAGGAAAGCAGCAGAAGCAGCAGAAGTCTTTCTTTCTCTCCCCCAAACTCCGCCAGAAACGAATCTTTGCCGGCAGAGTCTCTTGGAGCAGGATTCCAAAGACTCATTTCTAGTGCAGTTTGGGGGAGAGAAAGAAAGACGTTTGCTACTTTCCTTGTATGCAGCCAAAAGCAGAAGAAAAAAGAAGCAGAAAGAAGCAGCCCGGTGGCCAGGCAAGGCATATAGGGTGAGTGGGGCAAGTTCGCCCCCTCTGCCCTTTCCCCCCTCCCCTCACTATCTCGTGTTGTCCGCAATGCAAGCGATGTAAGCCTTGTGTTCCCAGCCTAGATTGATTGCTTTGGGGATGACATTTCTCTGCGGACCACCAAAATGTTCTTGTGGACCACCAGTGGTCCCCGGCCTATTGGTTGGCAACCACTCATTTAGAGTTTTGCCCCAGCCTTTACATCAGGGGTGTCAAACTCGTAGTGTCATGTTGTCGTCAGGTGACGTATCACAACTCCCCCCCCTTCGTTAAAATGGCCACGAGTGACACATCTGGCCCAAGGGCCACAAGTTTGACACCCCTGGTCTATATTAATCAGTTAATTAAATGTAAACATTGGCATTAATATTGACACTAAATAATCAATTTCTATGAAGGTAAACCATAAAATCCATCCAAATTTGATATATTTGCAGTTCCTGCTTCTGAAGTCTTGTTACTTTAACTTTATGATTTTTTTTGCTAATATGACAAAGAGGCCTTAGTAATCCATAACTCAATTGTTACATTATATAGAGTTTTCCAAGTTTGCACAATTATTAATTTGCTGCAATTAAATAATCAATTCCTGATTGCAAAGCTCATTATCTGGTTCTCTAAATAAATGCAACAAGCTTAACTCTGGAGAGCATTTAGTTCTTTGTTTGGCGATAATACTTGTTTCCCAAAAAATTATTCCACTCACTACCAGATATCGAAGAAGTAAGACAGGGCAGAAGAGTTGTGGGGTTCTTGATTTCTCATTAAACCTCTTAAAATAATCCATTTTAAAGACAATCTAACAGTCTTGTTCCTAGCACCTGCATGTTAACCCCAGACTGCTGACTGCAAAACTTCCTCACCCACCTTGCAGGACAAAAGCATCTAGGGCAGAGGAAAAAAGTCATTAATCCCTCCTGCTGGATATGAAAACCCCTCCTTTTTGTATTTTTACGGGCTTGCAGTTCTGTCTGCTTAAATCTTAGGTAGAGGAGAGGCAGCAAGAAAACATCAGCTGGCTTATCTGAGAACAGAGACTATTTCTCCCTTTTAAAAACCTCTTTTGGGGGGTATTTACAGAAGCGATGAAGTATGTGTCCTGTAGACAATCAGGCTACTGGGCTGGTATTCCAAATCTACTACTGAAAGAGAGATGATTTACTAGGGTCTTTGAGGATCTAAGTATTTAAATCCTGTCTTCTTTCCATGAATGGGGCCTCTTAAAAATGACTTTGCAGTGTTTCAGTTTTGGCCTAACAAAGGCCCCCTTTCATTATATAAACTTATATGTGGTAGTTTAGGCAGTTATTGAATAGGAATTGTCCACCATGGCTGTGGGGTATAATTGGAAGAAAAGGATGGGTACAGGAAGAAGTACATCCTTGCATTGGTGGAGGCAAGACTAGGGAGTGTCAGCACTGCAAACACAAAGCTGTATATGATTAATTTGTCAGCAGCCTGCGTCATAAACTGCTCCTGGTCACAACTCTACACATGCATAATAAGCGATCAAGGTACTTTGTCTTGATAAAAAAAACATTTTCTCCTTGCCCACCTGAATTTCAGCTGCTCGATTATTTTATTTTATTAAATTAGAAGTAAAAGGAGTAAAAGGACACTAAGAAGCAGATTGATCACATTTTCACCCTTACAGTGCCCAGATTCCATATAAAATAGACTAAGATTGCTATTTGGGGAACCCACTATAGTCCAGTTTCCAGATAACTTTCAAAATTCTCTATTTTTTTTTTTTTTAATTCTGGATCCCTTTTTCTTAGTAGGTAACTTTGGGCAATAGCATTTGCCGAGCTTCTGATTCTGCCATTACTCCTTTATTCAAATGTTAGGCTATTCTTAATGCTATTTTCCTTTCTGTCATAAAGTGCCAGTTGTTATAATGGTATACTCCTAAATCCTTTTTATGCCTATGATGGTTTCTTTTGATTGAACATCTAGGCTTATGGCCAAGTTTCAGTCACAAGCTATGGCTTCTCACCTCTTCTTCTTTCCCTCTCTCTTCTCCCGGCTGCTGTAGGGACTGGATTTTTAGGTGTACTGTATAACAGATAGGAGTAGAGGCGGATAGAAAACAGGGAAATAAACAATTGAAGAAAATGCTGTTCACCAAACACTGAATCAAAAATTATCTAATATTAGAAATGTTCTGTCTAGAAATAATCTCTTCGATCTGAGACAGAATGGAATGTTGTTATCAAGAACCACGCTATTTGCTTTGGGCCTATACAAGCCTTGGTAGAACTTAAGCAGAGAGTATAGGATTGGTATCGGATTTAGACATTTGGATAGGCAGAACCAAACTTTCCTATTTCCCTTATTGATGAATTGCTCTCTGCCCTTGGATATTTCCAAATGATTTCTGTAAGGTTCTGTGTGTCCCACATAGAAAAGTCTTCTCCCTAGCTCGTATTCTGTAAATGTTCTTCCTGCTAAAGTGACAACTGGTCAATATGCCAAACTTCTATATGAAGGACAAGTCTGTATTTGCTGAAACATAATGACTGAGCTCCTTCTGAAGTGCCCACTATACTCTCTTTAATGATCAGAGTTAATATACTCCCTTTGGAGCCTCATACTCTACTCATGGAGATTGAGGTATTCTTACAATACCACCATTTCGAAGGCAGTAGCAAAAAATTTTATCCACACCCTTAACTTTGCCTGTAGAACTGGCTATGAAGGCCTCTAGCTTAAGTTGAGCCTTCAGAAACAGTTGGGATTATTGCTGGTATACTACTTTTCCTGTTGCCAAACATCATCTCTGCTTCTAGTTTCCATTGCCAGCTTAGATATGGAGATCCCAAAAATTATGGTCCTTGGTGACTGTAACCTGCATGGCAATGTTGATTCTTGGGTGGCTTGGGAGTTCCTGGCCTCCATGGCAACCAGGGACCTGTCACAAATGATCAAAGGCCCAATGCTGTCTGTGTGATTATTTGGGGTGCTTTTGGTTTTCCAAAGATCTCTAGGAGATGAAATACTAGAAGCAATGACTGTTGTGCTCTTGGAGAAAGATAAGAGTGAATCTGCCTGAACATCAGCAAGATCCTCATCTGGGCTTATGTCATGGCAATAAGGCTAGTGAGAGTTCACTATTTCTCCACCTTATTGTGCCAGCTGATAGCTATTCCCTATTAGTGGGGTTAAGCACAGGATCACCCACAGGGCTGTAGTGAGGAATATGAATGCTGTCTAGCAGACAGAGTCACTCAAATGTGGTCAGAGTTGAACTCTCACTGGGCAAGTCCAAGTGAATTGTCCAGGGCCCAGTCTTGTGATATTATCTGAGCTTGATTCTGAAACAACAGTGGAAGTGGTCAAGGTCCTTATATTTGTTAGTTTGGCCACCTTTTTTGTTAGATTCTGGTCCTTTATGGATTATTAACGCAGTCCAGAAGATGACCATAGGGTGGCTTCATGCAGTGGTTTCATTCTCTTTGAGAGATGGTGTGATTCCACTTGTAGGAGGCAGTGCTTTGAGTCTTCCTCAATAGGTCATCTTTGAACTCTTCTGTGTTGGATAATTGGCAGCCAGTTTGCAATCTTTCCTTTTGGGAGAAAATTAGGGAAACAGTGGTTGAACAACAACTACAGAGGATCTTTGAAGAAATGTACTATCTGGACCAGTTTCAGTCTGGTTTCAGACTGGGTACAGTATGGAAGCAGTGCTGGTTCTGACTGTTGATGACTTTGGTTGATCATCTTCTTGATGGTTGATGAACTCTCAGCAGCTTTTGATGTTGTTGACCATAATGTCCTTCTAAACTGGTTGTGTGGGAATTGTGGGGGTTAGGAATAAGAGGCACTTGCTCTAATGGTTCACAACCTTCCTCAGCAACTGGTTGAACTTGGTGTTGACTCAGGGGACAGATTGCCTCCATGGTCCTTCACACAAGGGATGTCCTAGGGCTCTATATCCTATTATGTTTAACACCTATATGAAATTCTGGGCATGGTCATCTGCTAGTTTAGGACCTAGTATCATCAGTATAATGATCATATCCAGCTCTATATCTCAACATCGAGCTGCACAGATGAAGCTGTTGATATGTTGACTCATTCAAAATGAGATGGAGGCTTTTTCAGGATGAGGTGCAGCAGACTTTGACTCAATCCTTACAAAACTGAATGGCTGTATTCCACTCTATAGAACAGCATCTCCTCCCCTGATATAAGAACTGTCTGTTTTAAGGTTCTGGAAAGCACTTAAAAGCTGGCTTTCGTCCTAGGCCTGGGGTTGATGTATTGATGTATTATTGTATATCTGGGACCTTTGCTTTGTCTCATTTATTTTGTTTATAAGACTGTTTTAATATAGTCTGATGTTTTATTTGTTTTCATTGAATCATCCCATTTTGTATGCTGCCCAGAGTCCGTTGGAATTGCAGAGCTAATAATTATGAATAAATAATTATTAATACACTGTTTATTTTATCCTTGGAAAAAATATTAAATACTGTGGGGTGCAGAAAAAAGAAGAAGAAAACGAGAGGTAATACTTCTGCATTCCCATTTCCCAGCCTCTTACTTCTGCCACAAAAAACTGGTTCACAGCATTGCATTTTTTATTCAGTTGAATGGTTGTTCTCTTTTGAGAAGTGTTTGGGATGACCAACACAATTCTGCCTTTCCTTTTAATAAGCCTGAATTTTCTTCCACTTTCAGTTTTGTTTGCATTACTTGTTTTCTATTAAGAGGCAGACAAGGCAGTATCTGCATTTTTATTCAGGGAGAAAAAAATGCTGTGCATTATTTCCAGGAGATCATTAACATTCTTTCTCCAAAGCAAGATCTTCTCAGCATGCAGCTGAATGTGATGGGGAAAAAACAGCTTCTATGCTTTTTTTCTCTTTGACTGCTTTTGATCTGGCTATTATAGCATTTGGAGCTCCTTTTTAACTAAATAATAAATCTGTATAATTTAGATTTTCATACAGTTGGACAATGCCTTTGTCTGGAGAGATGCAGATCCAAACGTTTCTTTGCAAAGTCAGAAGTATGCAGCAATATTTGGTCAAGAACCCAAGAATCTTTTAAATTCTATCTAAAATCTTTAGCCATTCTTGTGTTGAATTTTAAAATCATGAAATTGCTTATCTCTATTATGTCTTCAAAAAACCAGAGAAGGTCCATTTCCCATAAGAAATGGTTTGTACTCTGTAATTAATTCCAAGTCTTATTATAAAAAAAAAAAATCATATCTGGACCCTTAGTCCATTTATAACTTTCTAAGATCAAAATCTTATCCTGTTTATGTTCTTAAGCTTGTAATGATTTTTTCTTTTATTCTGAGTTGAAAATAAACTCATGCAATGAAGACTGTTCAAACATTGTTCTGAAGATCTATAATAGCTTTAAAATGCTTATTAGATGGTTTTTGAAAGTGATTAGAAAATGAGGTTTGTAAACTTACTGCCCTCTAAAAGGCTTTACTGTGGTTGCGAGCAAGATAGGTAATCCCTTTGTCTGGCAGCGTTCAAACCTGCGGAAAACTGCTGTCTTTTGATCCTGAAAAGAAGAACATATGGGCAATCTCCCAACTTCTCCTTATCCAGAGAGGTTCCAAGATTCCTTGCTTTTTGCTGTGTCTATTGGCTCTGCCTTTGCTGAGCCATATCTCCCCTGGAAGTCCCCAGGGTGTATTAGATCACAGTATTTTGTAACCAGAGAATGTGTTGCTATTGCAGCATCTGCAGTTACTATTATCTTTTGATACGGCTTCTAAAACAAAACCTGAAATATGTTAGTTCATTTATTTTCTCTTCCTCTAAAGTGGCCATTTTCACATCTGAAAAAAGAGAAATGTGTGTTCCCCTAAATAAATCAAAATATGAGAGTGATTTGCATAAAATCAATTTGCATAAAATCGGCTTGTGTTCATTAAGAAAAGATACCTATTTAATCTTCAGTGGAGAAGATGATAGCCCTGTATTCTTTATGCCTAGCTCAGGGGTCGCCAACCTTTTGGATCTCAGGGACCACCAAACTCATAATTTTAAATCCCACAGACCAGAGACCTTGGGAAAATCCCAAAAAAAATCTGCAGGAAAATTCCCCACCCCATTTTCTTACCGATTGATCACTCTTTATTTGGGATTGCAGAATACCATCTCCAGCTCCATTCTCAGGGGTGGGGTGGGGGGACTTTTGGCTTCATGCAAGGAAATCAGCAGAAATCTTTCTTTCTCTCCCCCAAACTCCACCAGAAATGAATCTTTGTGAGACTTGTTGCACGGGTGCAGCCTCTTGGAGCAGGATGCTATTGCAGGGTCCCAAAAACTCATTTCTGGTGGAGTTTGGGGAAGAGAAAGAAAGACCGTTGCTGCTTTACTTGCATGCAGCAAAAAGCAGAAGAAGAAAGAAGTGGGAAAAAAGCAACCTGGTGGCCAAGCGAGGTGTGTGGGGCGAGTGGGGCAAGTTCCCCCCCTCAGCCCTTTCCCCCCTCCCCTCACTACCTCGTGTTGTTTGCAATGCAAGCAACACAAGCCTTGGGTTCCTGCGCAGCCTGGGTTAATTGCTTTGGGGGGTGCTTTGGGGGTGACATTTCTCTGCGGACCAACAAAATTTTCTCACGGACCACCAGTGGTCCCCGGCCCACTGGTTGGTGACCACTGGCCTACTAGTTAAGCAGGGGTGGATTGGTTTAGTTAGGGTTGTGTGGGAGACAGTCTTTCTAGTCTTGTCTGTGGTCTTGTGGACCATCTGCTTAATTTTTTTCAGATTTAGCCGAGATTGGGTAAGTGTTGTCAGATGAGCTGGGCTCATGGATAAGATTGTTCTGCAGAACGTTGTTGTAATGAGCCTATTAAACTTTACAGTGAAGAATCAGAAAGAACATTGCTTCATAAAGATATGGCCTTTGTTTGTACAATTATATTTAGAATATGAATAATAAAACGAGCTTGAACTTTGCCTAAAGAAGCCAAATGTGATTTAATTGATAACAGAGACCTAATGGGATCAGTTCCATGATTGGAATATAGCAGTTGAAAGATACAATTTGGCAATTTGTTCAAAGGACCAGTAGAATAGGAAGAATAATATATTCATTCCTCTTCAGATATTCAAGTAAATGAGCTTGGCAATGCTACAGAGAACATCTGTGATAGAGAAATAAAAACGGTGCTGATTTTATTTATTTATCTGCTGATCATCCAACAACAGCTGTGGATTATGCTTTTTATCAGCTAATTTCAGTATCTCAAAATGGCATGATTAATTATCCCAACATCTGTTTGGAGGACAAACGCTGCCAAATATGACTCTTCCAGAAAATTCTTAACTTTTTTTTTCAGAGGTTGGAGGAAAGGACAAAATGATCAGCTACCCTTAACCTAGTAATAACCCGTAAGGAAGAATTAATTGGTAGAAGTAGCAGGAAAATTGAAGAAAGTGATCCTTAAGATTTGAAGACAAACAATGGCTGAATTCAGAAAATCAGAATTTAAAAATACTCAGAGCAATGATAAATAGAATTCCATAGGAGTATGTGGTTGAAAAATTCAGATGGTTGGGAGTTGTGGAAAAAAAAAGGGGGGGGGGGAATCAGCTGCTAGTAACTCTAATAGGAAAAAAAATAAGAGCAGAAGAAACCAATGTGGCTACTCAAAATGCTTTGTGAAGATTGAAAATCAAAGGACAGGAGCCTAAAACTGCAGGGAAGATGTTAGGAAAGCTATGGTTCAGAATGGCTTATAAAGGATGCTATGAATAGCAAGAAGGGTTTCTTTAGAGATATTCAAATAAAATAAAAGAAATGGATCACTACAAGTGGTCTTACTACGTGACTTACAAGTGGTCACTTAGTGACACCCCGCCCTGCAGTCATGTAACTGCATTTTGGGTGCTTGGCAACTGGTCTGTATTTATGACTGTTTGCAACAGCCTGTGGTCACGTGACCATGGCTTATGGCATTCTTTTGCCAGAAACAGGTGCTTACTTCCAGTTTCTAGCAAATAATGCCCATTGTAGTCACTGGATTGATTTAATGACTGCTGCGTTCACTTAATGACAGCCGTGTTTGCTTTACAACCACCCACATTTACTTTATGCACCACAAAAAAATTAGTCAACTTGGGTGTAGTCAAGTGGTGATTTGCTTAATGGCTGACATGGCTTATGACTGTAATTGTGAACCCAATTATGGTCGTACATTGTGGAATATCTGTAATATCAGCTAATGCAGGTAGTCCTTGACTTACAACCATAATGGTGTCTAGAACTTCTGTCATATGTCATGATGGCTATAATTTGAGGTACCCATGTGGCTGACATGATTTTATGATATTTTTTATGATGGTCATCATTAAAAAAATATATTAAAGGACTGGCCTGATCCCATGCTTCTACCTTCTCCTGGAGGCAGATTAGGGACTATCCACTTGTTAGTGAGGATTATCTGAGCTCTTTGGAACCTTGCTAGGAGATTTTATATTTTATAAGTTCCCAAATTTCCATTAGGAGCTGCCTCCAACCCTGAGTATCAGAGGAAAGTAAGCTTGATGAGGAAAAACTGAAAGGTGGTGAAGGAGAGTGCTCAGGGATGAGAGAAAGAAAACATCCTTCCCCCGACCACAGTGGTCACTTGTCCTATGAGCCTGCACCATTAACTACAAGCACAGCAAAGCACATCGGATTTTACCCTTGAAACTGTCATTAGGTATTTAAAGGTTAATACTTTTAAAATATTGGTACAACCAAGGACTACATAAGGCTATGGAGTCCTTTTCTATCATATGATTTCAACTCCCCCCCCAATAAATTATTAAGATCTGTTTTAGGAGTCCAAAAGTCTCCCCATATCCTTTGTCTTTGCAGAGATTGGCATTCAACTATTAAAATAGGTATCGCCGAGCCTTTAAGCATTAGGTCACAGGAGTGTCAAACTGGCGGTCCACGGGCTGGATGTGTCATGCACAGGCCACGCCCACCCCAGCTCCATGATGGGGAAAACTATTGTGAAAGTCATGTGACAGCAACATGATGCAGCAAATTCGACACCTGTGTGCTAAGATAAGGTTACATTCCTTTTAGATTCTATATTTTGCCTATTAGAATTAGGTTGGAATATATTCCAACATAACATATTTATGAGTTCATGACATGGGAAGCCTCGTGCATGTGGCTACTCAATAAGGATTTTTTTTTAAAAAAAAAAATCTGGGAATAACTTGATAGCTCCATAAATTTTTAAGAACAGGACCTTTGCAGTACCTTTGCTTTGGTGGCCATGCTCACCATATTGATTCTCCTAGGCAGTTTCCTTAACAACTGCTGATTTTTCAGAAAGGCTTATCATTAATTCAGGACACCAGGCTGCTTTATTTGGTTCATTCCCTCTGGCCTTTACGAATGTATTGTTATAAACACAGTTAATTCTCCAGCACTGCACCATATGTGAGAGATGCCATTTTACGCCAGGCAGATATAAAATAAAATGAATCATGACAAATAGCAAACCTGAGGGGAAGGAAGGAAGGAAAGAAGGAAGAAAGGAAGAAAGGAAGATGAGTTGGAAGAAGAGGGTATGGTTGAGCAAATGTGCAGGAAAGCTCTTGCCTGCTTTATCTGAAGTAGGGGAAGAAAGAAAAATTCATTTCTTCAAGGGTGACCAAAAGCAAAAGTTTTGTGGGTTTTGGACTTTTTTTTTTTTTGCCTCCAGCAGCAGAAAAACAAGATAATTGCTTTGTATGAACAACCTCAGCAGTTGTTTCTTTTGATCTGTTTTTAAAGTTATAAAATGTTTTAAAAGATACAAAAAATATTTTCTCTTTTCACCTTGGCTACCACTTGGAATTGATATATCAGGTGCATTCTCTGGTTATCCTCGTTTAAATAATCATTTTTTCAAACATTAATTCTCTCAAAAATTTTAAACAATTGAATGTTGGTTAGAAGATCTTGTCATTGCTTCTGGAGTCATACCTTTGGAGTCTCTGATCTGGTTGAAGCAAAGCAATCAGCTACCTTCTTAAATTCACCTGTACTTTTGGCTCCTCCCCAGATGAAGAATTTTGTTTCTTCCCCAGATTGATAGGAATGTATATCAGTGGTGATATGGGATGCCAAGTAGTCATATTTTGTGTATATGTATGTCTCTCTGTATGTGATATCTTTGTTTACCATGATGAAAAATTGTTGAATGAATAAATTCACCCTAGTGTTGGTCTCAAAACATAGTTCAGATAAAGCTTTATGTTTATTTCTCAGAATTCTCACATATTTTGCCTCAAAACACCACAAAACCAGTAAAAGATATACCAATAACCAAGTTATAATTAGGAAAATACTGAAAATTCCTTATTACTGGAGATTTCCCCAATCTAATGAATTTTAGATGTGTTGGAAAAGCTGCTGCCTTCCCAAATTATCTCTTGAAATTAAAGTTGTATTTTTCTGACATCTTCAATTTCCAGCAAGTACCAGGAGAGAAACAAGGTTGGACCAGGCTGACATGAAACATAATTATGAACAATATTTTTATTACTAATGTGAACTTTTCAGAGGTATGGAAATAATTCCAAGTGTGAATAAGTAGGACTGCATCAATTGTTGTAAGAATCTGTCAGCTTCCTAAGTAGATCAGATAGGAACATGACAAGATGAGCTAATTCTATTTTATTGTAAGGCTACATTAGCAGAATTTTCCAAGTCAGAAATCTCTCACCATTCCTCACTAGGCAGCATCTCTTCCCCTTATTTCTCAAGGTCATTCCCACATAACATTACAGAGTGATCACAGTTACTGTTACCTTCTTTGTATTTATCTAATTTATACGTGAGACAAGGGCATGAAAAAATGCATTTTATTTCTAAGTGTCAGATTCATAGAGGTTTAAACTTTAATAAACCTGGGATTTATTTTTATGGGTATGCATGCTCTGGACTGATTGGTAAATAAATTAGTTAGTTTTGTTAAGTCTCCATTAGCACAGAAAAAGATAAGATGGGGAAAAAGATTTATCTAGCCCTCTCTGGAGTTGTTATTGGACAAATTGAACATGAATGTGGAAGACATGGTGCTATTTACATTTGTAGAGCTAGATTGCTCCAGTTGACCATGCTTCTGTATGTCCTGAATTTTAAAACATTGCCCTTTTTACTCTTAATTGTTGCTATCCTTACATGCTTTCCTCTGTGTCACTTAGGAGGGATGTGTGCGCGCCCCTTTGTCCTTTTCTTTTTCTTCTTTGAAAATGAACCTGTCATTGGTGCAGTGGAGACTACATAATGAAAAGAATTTCTAATTCGAATGATGCATCATCTTCCTATTAAATTGTAATTCTTCACTCCACACCATCTTATTCTGAAAGGTCATCTAAATGATGTATAAAATTATGGAGTTGCTTCTTTTTTTAGGCTTATCATTATTCTATGTTTCGTGCCTCTTCTGCTTAAAATGCAGTAAACAAGAGAGATTGACAGAGTCAAGTCAGTTCTTAGATTGCCATAGTAACATTCTTGACATCAGAGGAGAAATGTGTGCAGAATTCTAAAGTGTGCATATGGTTCTCCAAGAGACAAACATTTAGTGCCTGAATGCCTCTCAGTCCTCATTACCATTACTTCTCAAATCAAACTGCTAGAAACAGTATCAGAACTGAAGGTCGGCTGATTAAGATTTCTGCACTAAGATCGTTGCACTGACCTGACTCATTCATAACTAGCAGTCCCAATTGCCCTATGTCAAGAATATTAATAAGAGATATAAAGATTGAACCTTGGACCTTAATCATGCAAATAAGGCATAAACGGAGACTGTTGGCTGTAGCCTTATTCTGGTGGCAATGAGAGTACACTCTGCCATAGACTGGAGTTACCTTTAACACTATACTGATAATGCAAAATGGGCATAAGCAGAATTTGGGGCAAGAGGAATCATGTTTTTTGGAAGAAAGTTTGTGGAATGTCTTTGTTTCCCCCCCCCTAAATATGTTTGCTACAGGAGTTCATTTACTTTCCACAAATATTCTTATAGATTTAACAAATACATTAAATAACTAAGGAGAGGTCACACATTTTTTCTTATCTCTTGCTCTATGTTCAATTGTTTACTAAGCATTCACTTTATTTTCTTCTGTTTTGCTTTTTGGGATATGCAAAACATGTTGTGCATAAACCATTTTCTGCAGAGAGCATTGTTCTTCATAGATGAATGTTCAAACTGAAACACGCAGGTTTCATTCAGAAATGTTTTGGGATAGGGAATAGGAAAAAGCCATGTGTATTAGGAGTGGCAAGTAGAAGCTAACAGGTTATTGAAAGAAAAACACTGGGAGAAATGAGGGAGAGGGAGAAGGCTAGTTAAATACTGGTATATATATCACACTTATAGCCTTAAATTGGCTGCTGCTACAACTACTACCGTCCTTGCTTCAAGTGCAACATATCTAGCTGGCCTGTACTCCCCTGTCCCACCAACCTTTCTGGCAACTGTCTTTTCCTACCTCCTTTTAGCTGTTGCCACCAGTATCTATATATCAAACTGATTTTTCCAACTGTAAGTTAACCATCCATTTCAGTAAAGCCACAGTTTATTGATGTAAATTAATTAAGTATATTATATACCCCAAATCTGAAGCATATTACTTTATGAAGAGCTATTGCCTATTACTATTTTTCTATATTTGCAAATGTTGTTTAATCCATAAAGGAATATTGTGATTGATACGCATGTCTATGTTCTTGGCTTATTTTAGAATAATTTATCATTCCTCATTTCAAAATATCAAGAAACTGTGCCATTATTTTTTGTCACCTGTTTTTAGAAATGTCTCTAAGAACTGATAGATTTATCCTAGGCAGGCTAGATTGGAAAAAATAACAAGTCCACAGTAACTGAAGAACATCTAATAAGGAATTTGAAGAACTAAGATGACTTAGTGAGTTCATTCCACTGATTGTAGTGTATCAAAAGTGGGTCCTATAAATGCTGAATTCAGGTTTCATTTCTTGCACCTCATTCTGGCTGCAGCATGCAAAATGCTGAATGCCCCCTTCTGTTTGAGTGGGCAGCCAACTGTCTTTTGCTGTGATGATGGTCAGATCTGATTCCCAGTTTTTCCCATGAGTAAGTGAGAATCAACTCTCCAAAAGTCACCAAAAAAGCATCATGGAATGTGTGTTCCCAAGAGCTTCAATTCTATCTTAGACTCCTGATATAGAAGTCTTGATGTATGTTTTCCAATGAAATGTTCTCTCAGGCAGAGAAAAAAGATCACATGTCACTGGGGCATTGATAGGGCTGATGCAAGATTTTTATTGTTTCACTTGGCTGTTCTGAGAGTTGTATCCTAGCATCTTTTTGTAACATTACAAAAGCACCTCACAGATAATGAACATCTCTACAAAAAAGTTGCAGTACACAATTCTACACTTGTCTCATAGCACCTAATCCTAAATGCAATAGAATAGAATAGAATTCTTTATTGGCCAAGTATGATTGGACACACAAGGAATTTGTCTTTGATGCATATGCTCTCAGCGTACATATAGACCAACACATCTAAAAAGTACTCTCATTCCTTCTGACTTGAGAGCTGTTATCTCCCCATCAACCAAACAAACTGAACACAAGTAATATCACTTTAAGTTAGTAAGTATTCTTCGTTTCAATTAAGTAACTGAAATATTCTTTTGAAATGATACAAAACAGGTATAGGAAAATGGCAGCCTTCCCATTAGCAATTCAACAATGCCTGCAGGACCCCTCTTCCCCACTTCTGTTACCAAAAAAGGCATTAGAGAAAGTTGGAGCCTCACACGAAGGACTTTCCAAGAAGAAAAAAGGGGGGAATTATTAAAGGAGTAAGGCTCTTATGCCTTGTCTTTGTCTTCTATGGAATAAATTAGCTAGACAGCTGCAGATATATACATCATGAGAAATTCCAGCAGATGATTAAAAAAATGGATGGGATACCTGGCCACTTGTGATCTCTGATATGCAAAAGCCAGTTAAATATCATTATGTCTCCATTTTTCTGAACCTAGTATCTTATTTTTTTCTTATTACTTTTTCAGTAAAAATAAGGAAGAAATTATCCCAAATACATCAACAAATTAAAAAGTGATCTTATGAGCTTTCATTATTATATAATTAATTAAATAATTGTTAGATATATTATACTACAAGATCACCTGTAGTTGAATATGCTACTTGAAAATTATAAATATTTTAATCCAAAATAAATAGTTTATATTGGCAGCTGATAAATCCTCCCTCTTTTGGCATGGTTACCATAATGATATTCATCTATTTGACCTGATACAGAATCAATTTATACCCAGATTGTCACATATTTCTGCTTCAATCTATTGATTTCTTACATGTGCCTAACTTTTGATATTATAAAGATTCATATTAGGGTATTTGCTATTTAAATTGTATGTGTAAATGTAGTGAACTGTTAACTGTAGTGAATTTTGTATATGTCTGCAGAGAAATAATATATTTATAATGACAGCTACTTAATTTTTTCTTTTGGTGAAAAAACTTACTGCAGGGAAGGTTTAAGAATACAATATTTGAAGGTATTTATTTTGCATTTTTTAGTAAAACTGTGTTGCTTTTTCTCCCATTACTTCATGAATACAATATCTGACATTTGTTAGGAAACTTAGAACACATTTTTTCAACTGGTCTGTCTAAGAGAGAAGAGATTTATCTTAAAGAAATTTGTAGATATGCAAAAAAAGGTGTACAATTTTTTTTGTATATTTGTTACTTGATCTTGCAATGCCAAGTCATGATGCACCTAGCCAGCTCACATTTTATTAAATGATTCTTCATGATGAACCTCAACTGTTCTTGAGGGCACATAGAATGTTAATTTTCTAGGTGTTACAGGTATTATGTGTTTTTCAAATTCATGTATTGGATAGCTTTATGAAATTGGATACATCTATTTATTGGATCAAGAAATGATGTTTGCTAGTTCCTCATATAATATTTCTACTCTGCTTCTTCCTAGCTATCATTAATCCAAAGCAGCCCAAAGAGACACCTAAAAGTTTCAGCTTTGACTATTCCTACTGGTCTCACACAACTGTAAGTAGATACAGGCACAAAGGAGGGAAGGTTGGTTGCGGGGTCCCTTTGGGTAGGCTTCAGAACTAAAACTTAGATTTTTAAAAAAATCTTTTCAATTCAACTCAATCTTGGAAATAATATGTAATTGTGGGATATCTGTGGCAGGTGTGGGCGGCCCTGCGGGAACTGGAGTAGGCTGTATATGAGTAGCTCTTTCTCGGGATGAGAATCCTGCTTGAATCTTGGCAGAGAGAATATTCAGTTCCTGAGCTGAGCCTCTCATGGTTCTCCCTACCACTGAGGTACCCCACACTTCTTACCTGGGACTTGCCTGCTTAAGAAGCTGTGGGGGTGGAGTGTTTGGAATGCAATATTACAGGCTAACTCTGCCTACAGCCAGGAGTTCAATCCTGAACGCTCAAGGTTGACTCAGCTTTCCATCCTTCCGAGGTTAGAACAGTGAAGACCCAGATTGTTGAGGGCAATATGCTGACTCTGTAAACTGCTCAGAGAGTGCTATAAAGCACTACAAAGCAGTATACAAGTCTAAGTGCTATTGTTATTGCTATTAATGACTACCATGATTGCTTAATAACTACAACTTGGAATGCCGGGATTGCAGTTGTAAAGTAAAGCAGTCATTTGGGCACTTACATGCCATCTTGCTTATCAATCACTGTGCTCAACAACTGACATTCTGGTCTCAGTTGTGGTAATTAAATGAGAACTATGTGTAACTGGATTTTTTTGTGCTTTATAGCACAACACATTTAAAAGTATAAATAGAGCAGGCGTGTCAAACTCAATTTCATTGAGGGCCGCATCAGGGCTGTGGTTGATCTCGGGGGACCAGGCGGGTGTGGCCGACTGAGTGGGCATGGCTGACTGGGTGGGCATGGCCGACTGGGTGGGTGTGGCTAGTTTGATGCCACTCTCCAAACTTCTGGCATGAATTGGGTAAACCAGGCCGAAGCCAGGCTGACCTGATCGTTCTTCTTTGCATTGAGTAGACTGGGCTGAAGCCAGATTGGGCCAATCTTTCCTCTTCGTGTTGGGTAGACCAGGCGAAAGCCATGCTGGCCCGATCTTCTTTGCATTGGGTAGACCAAGATGGCCCCACGGGCCAGATCCAACCACATTGTGGGCTGGATCCAGTCTGCAGGCCTTGAGTTTGACACCTCCGAAATAGAGGAAGCAATTAAATCTTTTGAAAATTAGTACCTTTCAATTTGGCAAGTACTTTTTCCATCCTCTAAAGATAGTATACTGGAATAAATTAGAAGGTGGCTGAATACCCAAGCTATTTTATAGGAATATGAAGTAAAACAATTAAGCCTTGACTATGAAGTCCATCATAGCATTCCTACTAAGACCTAATTAGTAGTAATTTTATGTATTTATTTACTTATTTACTGACATGATTTATGTTGCTGCCTTAGAGTATACAAATATTCTAAGCAGCTCACAACAATTCATTAAAAATATACAACAGTACTCTTTACCTCTGGCACCAGACAGCTCAACCTTCATCCTAGCCCAATCCTTAGGAGAAGAGCCAGGACTTCATAGCCCCTGAAGGCTAAAAGAGTAGGGATAGAGATCATGTCAAATGGTAATAATTAAGGGACAGGACTGGGAGAGCTCCCCTCATACACACAGTTATGGAGATTCTCACTCACCCAGGTCATGGTTGTTCCAAAGGTGCTTTTTCAAAAGGCAACTGGACTTTCTGGTTTTTCTTTGAAGACGTTTCGCTTCTCATCCAAGAAGCTTCTTCATCTCTAACTGAATCCCTAATTGATTTTGCTTGTCTGAAGCCAGCTGGGAAAGAAGCTTATTTTGATCACGTGACCATAAGTTGTTGCAACAGGCATAAATGCGAGCTGATTTCCAAGCATCTGAATTGTGACCACATGACTGCAGAGTTGCTGCTATGGTCTTTTGAAGACAGTTTGTAAGACATTTTTTCCAGGGCCATTTTAACCATTGTTAAACGTACGATTGCAAGTCAGGTATTTAATGAATTTAGAATAGTTCCTCAAATATATACTTTTCTATCAAAGAGAGGCATTATTGCCCTCCAAGTGTTTGGATAGCAACAGTCATCTATCCCAGTCAGAATGGCCAATGATGAAGGTTTGTGAGGATTAGACTAAAAGATCTGGAGGTTTCAAGATGACTATATTGTGCAGAGGGAGAAAATATTTTTTACTCTTTCTTTGTCTTCTCTTGAATCATTTCCAGTCTTTCTCAGTGATCTGTTTCTTTTTTCTGAGCAGCCTGAAGACATAAACTATGCTTCACAAAAACAAGTATACCTGGACATTGGAGAGGAAATGCTGCAGCATGCTTTTGAAGGTTATAATGTCTGCATTTTTGCCTATGGCCAGACTGGGGCTGGCAAGTCCTATACAATGATGGGTAAACAAGAGAAGGACCAACAAGGCATAATTCCCCAGGTAAGCATGACAGTGGGAAATAGCTCAAAGTAAGAAACAAATCCAAGAAAATAATATTTGGGATGGGAAGCCTGGGAAGCAGTTCTGTTAATGAGCGACAATCAAGAAAGGGTGGAAGCATAAAATCCCATGACATTTTCAGAGAACAGAAAGCTGTGGCATGAGTAGGATTGAACAACAATAGATGGAAAGGAAAGAAGGATTTATGACTGATTATCAAATATTCAAGGAAGAGTAACAGGAGAACATATAGAATTGATTTATTTGGTCTCAACTGAAAGTTTTGTCATAGTAAGGAGACCTCTGAGTAGATCACTGGCTGCAATTGGCCACCAAAAGCACACGAGTTCAACAACTTGTATGTTTGTAAAAAAAAATGTAGCTTAGAAAACAATAGAAATGTTTGAGTTGCAAGATGTAGCTGCTGGGAATAGTTCCTTCTGCAATATCACTCCTGTTTAAAAAGATTGATTCAAGATTTAGTTGGAATTTACATTTTATGCAGATTGCTTTTTTCCAGTTAATAAGGAGCCTTTCCCCAAATATTATTTTGGGGAAAATATTGTATTTCTTTTTACAAATAGTTTGAAGATTTAAATGATGCAGATGGTACTATTGTTACAGAATTGTAACTTTTTTTTCTTTCTCATACTATGCAGCTGTGTGAGGATCTCTTCTCTCGAATCAATGACACAACAAATGACAATATGTCCTACTCAGTGGAGGTACAGACGGCTATTTTTCAATGCTCAGTATCATTTTTATACATAGTTTTGAGCAGCAAAAGAAACTTTATAATGATGAGATTGCAAAAAATATATTAAGTTGAAGAAAAATGTGCTCACCCAAAAAAGCTCTCTAATAATGTATTTTCGAATTCTGAGATTTGTTTCATAACAATTATTAAATAGTTTGTCTTTAATATTTGTTGGGGGAGAGTAATTGATGCAATAATCATTCAATAATATTACTAGAGGGTGGGATCACAATTTTCACCATGTTTAATATTTTTCTATTGAAAGTATAAAGTAAGATCACTACGCATATTGGGAACTAAACACACTGGCATGCTTTTCCAACCTTGGGAAGAAATTGTGTAGGCAATACTTATTGGTTTGGTGATTTATTCTGAGGCAGGAATGAAAAGAAAGGACAAGAACCAGGAGATAGGATGAACAAGAGCTCCTGCCTGCAAGTCCTATAGATCGTCAGGGCAGAATTTTTGTTCTGGGCTGAGGATGTCATATCAGTCAGTGCCTACAAGATATTTAGCTGCCTCCTGTGCTTGTCTTGCTCTTATGTTTATTAAATGAATTTTGTCCTACAGGTGAGTTACATGGAAATTTACTGTGAACGTGTACGTGACCTCCTCAATCCTAAAAATAAAGGAAACCTGAGGGTCAGAGAGCACCCACTCCTTGGACCGTATGTTGAAGATCTCTCAAAATTAGCTGTTACTTCATATAATGACATTCAGGATTTAATGGACTCTGGGAATAAAGCAAGGTAAAAAGAACAATAAGGAGAATGTATCTCATTTTGGTATTTCTATGAAATCATTCAGAATTATTTTTAGTCAAGTCCTTACAAGAATTTCATTCTGATAAAAATTTCAAGAAGTGTTTTTTCAAAGAGAATATTTTGATTGTCCTGAGTCAGGGAGCTAACTAGTAGTGGGATCCTGCCGGTTCAGTCTGGTTCTAGTGAACCGGTAGTTCTGGCGATCAGCTGGCCCCACCCACCCGCCCCTGCTCTATCCTGTCCTGTATTTCTGTGTTTTTCAGCTCAGCTGATTTGTGCGGCACAGTGGATTGCCACACCTCAGCTGTTTTACTCACCGGCAGTGCTCTAGAAGATAAGATTTGGAGGCTAAAATTTGGGGATTTTGAATGCTGCACTTACACGCAAAGTGCACTTTAGGCAAAGCACGCGCTCACAGAACCGGTTGTTAAACCGGTTGCAGCCCCACCACTGAAGCTAACCCTAACTTAAATAATTCAAAACAAGAAAGGGTGTAGAGTATGGTCCCATGATTAGCCTTATGAAGATGTTGCTAGATGGATTGAAGACCAAGTTCTTTTGTGAGTCTTAGAAATTTAATACTTTACCCTCATGGATATACAGATTAGCAGCAATTGCTCTATAGCTAGAGCAGGAAATTGTGAATTGCATTGGGGTGGAGTAAAAAAAAGATGAGAAGCCAAGGATTCCCAGTTCTAGAGATCTCTAAAGGAGTTACATCTTTATATAGATCTTGTAAGGATTCAATTTTTTAAAAAATTTAAAATTAAACTCTTTTTTTCTTCCAATTTTTCTTCCTATAAAATTTATTATATTTTTTTATTCATTTATGTACAAGTACTATAATTTACTGTGGTAGTTTTCCATGACAGTTATGAATTCGGAGAAATGCAGTAATACATCTGAAAGCTTCTAAACTGAGGAAAGATATTTTAAACATCTGTATACTATAAGTATTTGCTTGTTCTTATCAACTTTACTTTCCTGGCAAGAAATGCAAATAAATTCCCTGATACTCTTCTTCAATAGGACAGTGGCAGCCACTAATATGAATGAAACCAGCAGCCGCTCGCATGCGGTTTTCAATATTATCTTCACCCAGAAGAGACATGATGCAGAGACAGACATCACCACTGAGAAGGTGAACTGAAAAATTAGTATGCATTGATATTCCGTCCAAGAGCACTCATGTGTGCAGTCTGATACCATCTCACGTGTAATTGCTGTTCAGCCACCACAAAGACTCTCAGCTCAGCTGTCAGTTGGACTAAATTGATACAATGAAGAGAGTGGTAAAAAGAATCAGTGCACAGGGAGCAAATGGAAGATAGATTTTTTCCCCCTTCAATTTCGGTCACGTATTCATAGACAGTCTTTCTCTGCATTGAGAAAAGATAGGAGACTTCAAGGGAAAGTTTGGTGCAGGAGAAGCCAACGCTTTAAAATATAAAGAGAAAGAGCTTTGTGAGGCTTGATGTGATAGCAGCTAAGTGATAATAGATTAATACTGGAAACCAAATCTAAAGATAAAGATAAACCTCATTTTGGATGGGGTTGCATTGCCTCAGACAGATACTATGCACATTTTGGAGGTCCTCCTGAACTCATGAGGTGCTGTCCAGATTCTTGGAAGCATTATGGTTGTTAAGAATTTGGGCAGTTTTAATCCCAACACAACACCTATTGTCATTCAAACTATCATTTGAGTCTATTCCACCATATGAGTATCCAAGCATACTTGCTTCATTGCTGCTTTCTTACACATTGCCTTGAATGTTTCTTGATTAAATTCAGTTTAGTAAGATCTGGGATGGCTGTTTTTTTAATTGCGTGTTTGCTAAAACACTCTATTCATATTTTGTTTTTCCCAATGTTTAGACTTTCTTTAATAATATGAAATACTTCACCATGCCAAAGTGTTAAGAGAATAATCTGAGAGGCAGATTATTGTGTTGGATATAAAGCAATATTTAATCTGTTTGCTGATTTCAGGTCAGCAAAGTCAGCCTGGTGGATCTTGCAGGAAGTGAACGGGCTGACTCCACAGGAGCAAAAGGCACCAGACTTAAGGTAAAGGAAAAAAAAAACTGGACTAAGGGACATATTTATATAAATATCTTTGCTTAAAGAAGGATTAATTAGCACATTAAGTTTGAAAACTGAATGAGATTATCCTTTGAAAAGCTGCAGATTTATCTTGATAGAATAACCTGTAGTACTATAAATCAAAATATATTGTGTAGCTCTTTCATATTTTCCTTCTTAGTGTTGTTTGTTTGCCTTTTCTATGGTTAGGAAAATGAAAATGAAAGAAGTGCTCAGAAAACAAGGGAAGGCTACGCATGAAAAAAATATTACATAGGATCATCCTTCCTATTATATAATTATGTGGATGAGGCAAGGGTTCTGCATGAAAGAAAGACTTGCCAGAAGTGTGAGAAGGGCAAACCAACTGTGATATAATTCACTGTAACAATTGTTATTTATCTACTGTTTATGTTGTCTGTATTTTCTATATGGGGCACAGTTCCCAAAACATGATTGGTTTGTCTCAGTCTTGCCCAACCTGGTTCCTTCTGATGTGCTGGGAACCCAGTTTTTAGAATTGGCTAGAAATTCTGGGAGTACAGTCCTAAAATATCTGAAGGTTTTATGGTTTTGGAAGACAGAACTCTTCAGTGACATCCTAGATTGGCATACATACATACATTCGTCGTAGGTCTTTTATAAGAAAGAATGGCAAAATTATCCACCAAGAGCTTTGAATAAATAAAGAGATATTTGAATGTGTGATATAATTCTAAATCCTGGTGGTTCTGGCGAGTAAGTGATACAGCACATTAAATATGTTTTTGTGCAAATTTTTTTACCAAAATTCAATGCCCCATATTGATTGGATATCCTTACTTTCACAGGAAGGAGCAAATATCAATAAATCACTAACAACCTTAGGAAAAGTGATCTCTGCTCTGGCTGAGATGGTAAGACTTCTATTGAGATAAGTAGAGGAGAACATTTTATTACAATTAAAATACAAAATTTTATTTTCCCAATTCATTTCACAGATGCTTCAGTAAAAGTATTACTCAGCCATTTGATTTCTGGGGGGGGAAAAGTCATATTTAGTTTTGCTCCAAAAGTCAAAAGTCACTAATCTGCTAATAGAAAAGAAACCTTATTAACCTCCAGCTTCTGTGAAAGCCTAAAAATTAAAATTAAAATAATCAAGGACTATTTTGAAGGTTACTTATCGCTGTCTTGACATTGATACATTAATTTCTATTTTTGCCTATGGAGAAACATAACAACTATATGAATTCACACCTACAGATTTGAATTCATATCTAAAGATGTGAATTCACAGATTTACTATTTTAGAAAGAGTAAGACATTTCAAAGCACCTTGATATATATATGCATGTGAATAAGGAAAATAAATTAATTATAAACATCTATTTACATTATAGATGTAGTATTATTGGTATTTATGCACATCTAATATGTGTAGATGTTCTGCAGTATTAGGTGGATAAGAGACTGCAAGTTTTGTCCCTGCCATCAATCCTGTTTCCTTTGCTTTGTTCCCTAATTTTGCTATGTTAGGTGAAGATCTAAAGGAACCTGATATATTTGTGGAGAACCCTTCAGTTGGGCAGCAATTGGGCTTCCACATGTCTAGATAATTATTTCCTTAGGCTTCATTCAGTGCACCAGAATCAGGATGAACAGCAAACCCCTTTTAATTAGAGAGGAGCCCTTCATGCAAATAACACAAGAAAGTGTCTGATGAGAACACCCAATTTTCCATTCTGTGACAAACATCCAGCATGTCTTCTGTCTCTCTCTGAATCATCTTTGTATTTTTTTCTACTCTGCAAATGAGCAGGGGAGATATTATGGCATCACAGCAATGTCAGATAAAAGGATATGTAGAAAATCAGGGGCTGAGTGAAGATATGGATTCTGGTTTCTTGATTCAATTGTGTCTGCTTTTGACCTATTTCTCTAAAATGATAAAATGAACACTGTTTTTGGATTATGTTAAATGTTTTCCATTGGGAGGAGATAACATAATTGATATAGGGTCACAGTTTAGTTTTCAGATCCAATTTATTAAAGCCTGCTTTGGTAATATAAAATCATGAAATTTTAATTGGTATCTGCTTTATTTTCAGGATTCAGGACCAAATAAGGTAAATATCTGTGCTGGGAAAGTAATGATAGGCCTGAGTGAAGCTGTTTTGTCTGAAAATTGTCCATGTCCAAACATTTCACTTAAAGTCCTATGATTTTTTTTAAGTTTGTGTATCACAATAAAGAAGGACTCTTACAGAACAACATCACCTTGCAGATAGTTTCCCAACTGTTTTTAAAGACAGTCCCATGTAGAACACATTACAATAATTTGGACAACTGTTAAGGATGTGAGCCTCTGTTGCAAAATATCCTGGTCCAAACAGGGGCTATAACCAACCACAGAATCAGAGTGCTTCTGGACAAATTAGAACCGTCTCCTGCTAGGATTAAATCCAAGCTTGTTTCTACCCATCCAGATATTTGGTTAGGACTGTGGCCCTCTCAGCGATAGTGATATAAAGTTGGGTATCATCAATGTACTCATTGATGATAACCTCATTGTCCTGTTGTAAGCAGTCACGCTTACATACCAGGGAGTTTAATTGCAAGACTTTGGGTAATGCAATTCCAATCCCTAGAAGGTTGCCTGCAAAGGTTCCAAGTGGTCACAATGTAAGTGGGAAAAGAAAAACCATAATCAGATCATCATTTAGAAATCCAAGAGTCCAAATATAGATTGTCATCCAGTCCAGGTTCTAAGGGGCAGAGTTTCTGTACTCTAAGGGTACAGAAGACAAACGCAGATATTTTAGTGATGTAGTTATTTTTGTAAATGGAGAATTGATGCTGGCAATAGTTCTGAAATAGTACATACCATGAGTGTAGACAATCAAGGACGGAATAAACTTTGCTGTTCTCTTATTTTTTGTTAGCATCATCTGGAATATAATGCAACATTAATCTGTTGTATTTCTTCCTAATATTAAAAATGTGCTTCAACGACCTCAACCATAATTTTCCTAATAGATCAGGGTTAGGAAAAATATAATTGAAAAAATAGGTTTTTTAAATCTTCCATATTTGGCTTCATTACCTTTGAGGAATGAAACACACCAGAACAGCATGTATTGTACAGAAACTCAATGCAGAAGAAACATGAGATGATCCATCTCACATTTTAAACAGTGCTGTATCATTTTGTATTTTAAAATCTACTGCATGATGATCTGACCATTAGATAACTTCCCACCCAAAGTGACCTTCCTTAGCCAGGTGCCCTCCCGATATTTTTTAGATTAAAATCTTGACATAGAATAGCGGAGATTATAAGCAAATACATGTTGAGGAAGAAACTCTAAGCAAAGCTCAGTTTGAAAGTTGGAGACAGATTAATAAACCTCTGATTATGGAAGAAGGAATAGAATACTTGCTCAGACACTAGACAGCTTGAGATCTGGTTGGATTTATCAATGAAAGCAAGAAAGAAAAATATTACCAGTAAGAAATTAGTATTAATGCAAAGTTAGAAATAATTACATGATAATTTTTGAGGAGTTTATTTTGGTTTCTTGTGTGACCTTTGGTAATAGATCATGGGGAAAATGTGCAAGTTTTGCCTAACAGAAAACTCGATTTCATTCATTTCTGTGGTGACTGGTAGTTAGTTATGTGATAACAATTCTAGACTGGCTAAATTTATTTTGAAGGATCAAATTTATTATTTTAAGAGAAATATATAGTCATATGTAAGTTGTATAAGTTTTGTTCCTATGAGAATCATGCTGAATAGAATGCAACCTTTCCTGAGCTCTGAAAATCTTAAAATGTTATAAGATGATAGTCACTTATAGAATGTACATTCTTACTCTAGAAAAGAACCTCTTTTGGTTATCTACATAGTTGAATTTAGAAAAGGAAATTTATTCTATTTTAAAAAGAAGATTATTGCTTTTTATTCCCTTGTATTAGGGTTAAAGAACTGTGAGTCACATACACATTAGAAGTATCAGTTCAATATTATATTCTCTCTTTCTTGTAGAATAAGAAGAAGAAAAAGTCAGACTTTATTCCATATCGAGACTCAGTACTTACTTGGCTGCTCCGAGAAAATCTAGGTAGGTTTTTTTTTCTGAACATGTGACCTCCATTCTATCTTATTTCTCAGCCAAGGTCTAAATAATGAATCTCCCAAGTCTTCTGCTTGTGAGTTGTCAGATCTTCTTTTATGGTTTTTTGTATTCAGCTCCTGTTTCTACTAGTGAGGATGGTAATTAGGTTGTCTGAAATCTAATACCGGTAGTAACATTTTCCATTCCATAAAGTACTTGCCAATATCTTGCACATAAAGATGGGATGAATGTTAAGAGTCTTCTTAATTTGGGAAGCCTGGATCAATGAACAGACAGTGTATTGGAAGAGGAAGAAGATGAGCACAGCTCAGAAAGTGGATATTTAATTTTATCAATCATTGTGTTTTGTGTTCTCTGGGCAGGTGGTAACTCCCGGACTGCTATGGTTGCTGCTCTCAGCCCTGCTGATATTAATTACGATGAGACTCTTAGCACCTTAAGGTAGAATCTTTGTAAAAGGTTTCCCATTCTTTTTATTATGAACTAGACTATGCTTTGTGAATTCATTGCATTATCTTTGCTTTTTCTTGAATTTTTCTTGGAGGGAAAATGTGCTTTCATATATATTTTATCTCTTATGCATGTTGAAAATATATATTCTATACATAGGGCACAGAACAACTTAATTGGGCAATTTTTTGCTTGGCAATGCATAGGGATAAAAATTGGGTCATGGGGACAAATTTCCCTCTCAAGTTGGACTGAGGTTCTGATTGAGTTGAAAGATTGAGGAAAAAGAGAGAATCAATATGGTTCCCTAACGAGTACCTGGAGAGTCTCTCTCTAGAAGAGTTTTGTATTTTCAGGCTTAGAAATACAAATATTGGCAGCTTAAAATCCTCAGTGTTCTGTAATCTAGATTTTAACTGGGGAACGGAAGAGATAGGTGACAGAAAGAAGTACCCTTTAACCATGGGCCAGTTTTTACCGAGTTGACTTGTTTATTTAGTTGATTGATCAAGAATATTTACTACATTTTAGGAGAAATAGCTTAGTTCTCTCTCTCTCTCTCTCTCTCTCTCTCTCTCTCTCTCTCTCTTTATATATATATATATATATATATATATATATATATATATATATATATATATATTTTCTTAAGTTTTGGGTACATGTATTGTTCGGCTTGGTTATATTTATATTTTTAAAGAACTACAATGACGTGACAATAACTACATATATATATATATATATATATATATATATATATATATATATATATATATATATATATAATATAATTTTATATTTATATTATTTATATTTATATATGTTTTCTTAAGTTTTCGCGGGTACTTACATGTATGGTATTCAGCTTTGTTCGAGTATTTTCCCACGTCATTATAGTTGTGCTTTTAAATATACATATACATAAATATAAATATACATATATAAATGTAAATATAAATACCGTATTTGCCGGCGTATAAGACGACTGGGCGTATAAGACGACCCCCAACATTTCCACTCAAAATATAGAGTTTGTTATATACTCGCCGTGATAAGACTACCCCCTCTTCCACACACCTTCCACTTTTGCACTTTTTTTTTTTTGTAACAATTTTGAAATGAGCTAATCCAATTTTGAACCAAGAATATGCAAATAGCTATGGAGTTTAGAAATGAGTTTTAAAAATATTTTTCATTGCTTACCATTAAGCGTAAAATATGTTGTAAATAAAAAAATGAGAACACAGGAAACGTTCTCTTCTCAATACAGCTGATCTCTCTCTCTCTCTCTCTCTCACACACACACACAACCAAAAACCCGGACACTGAAAAGGCTGCCAAGGAACAGTATATTCAATGCCTTCTCTTTAATCAAGAAACAAGGAATTCCTTAGAATCTTTTTTTTTTCCCAAGTGGCCCTCTTTAAAAAAAAAAAAATGGAGGTAACACTTTCATTCAAAAAGTCTTCCAGTATCTGGAGTCGCTTAGACATATTGAAGTGAGGCAGGAGAGTAAGTGAAATTTGAAATGATCCAGCTACCGTTTTCTTCCCCTCCCGCCCGAAGGCCATTATCTCCACGCCAAAACGGAACGAGGAGGCAAAGAAGCCAAACACGCTAAAAAGGATCTCTTTATTTTCCTACACAAGGTCACACCTACTTTTCCGCATTCAAAGGACAACCTCTCTCACCACCACCACACACACACACACCCCAATACCCGCAAACAATGTTCTGGGCATTAATCACCATTGCTACATTAACCTGGTAAATTTATACCCTATAGTGTTGCTTTGACGGCAGGATTTCACACAGCGGGCGCTCGCCGCCTCTTCTCCGCTCCCACCGTTCGCACATGTTGGAAGCACCGTAAAACCTGATAACCCACCCGGGGCTCCCCCATCCTTAACCTACAGCCGCGCGCCACACACACACACACACACACCCCGCCCCCAGCCTCCCTCCCGGCTGCAACTCAAGCTCGAAGTGGGAGTCGGAGTCCTCCCGGCGTATAAGACGACCCCCCACTATATATATATATATATATATATATATACATACATATATATGGTTTGAATTATATATCACATTCTATATGGCATTTTCAGCAGACCTTACTTTGTTTAGAATGTGTATTTTCTCCACAGATATGCAGATCGTGCTAAGCAAATCAGATGCAATGCTGTCATTAATGAGGATCCCAACAACAAGCTGATCAGAGAACTTAAAGATGAAGTGGCTCGCCTGAGAGACCTGTTGTATTCTCAAGGCCTGGGAGATATCATAGATAGTATGTTGAATATCAGTGCTTTGGGTTGGTTTAAGGCTGGCCTGTGTGTCTACATCTTGTCTTTCTCGGTTTACTTCTTCTAGTTGCAGATCTAACCTCCACATGGTTCCTGTTTTCAGTTCATAGTCTCAAAGCCCACACATTCTAGTGCCTGTGTAAGGTTCATAAACCTAACATACCCCAATTCTAAAGGACAGGCTGAATATAAATTCTAGCAATTTGTTATCCTAACATATTTTGAAAGCTTTGCCAACTGTTCAGTGGTCTACAACCACAGGCTCTTTCGGTCATAATCTTCATTATCCCTCTACACCTCTATTTCTGAGCAGTTATCCATCCATAGCGATATAAAGTTGTTTAAAATATTTCATAATCAATGATAGGATTTATTTAAATCCCCCAACATTCTAATCAGAAAACTGTTTTTACAGCCTATAGCAGTGTGCACTTCCTTAGCTGTGAATAAGGAAGGAATTGCTTGATAATGAAGGATATGCATTTCATGGCCTTTCCAGTCAATTCCTTTTGGGGGCAATAAGCAGCTTGAACATCTTGTTGCTCTGTTATACCAAGAGATCCAAATTTTGTTGTGGGATTGATTTATTTTTGCCTATGACTCTTAAGCACAACCTTTTTCATGGCTAAGAAGATATGATTATCCCAACTAAATCAACTGTCATGAAAAGTATGTTAGCTAAATGAATGGCATAACTCTTCATGGGATAATAGCCATGTTATTGATGGAAATGAGTGTAGTTGTTTTCTCCCCTTCTCATGAACTTATTATCTCTTTTACCAATTATTTTATCCACATTCTTTTGCTTGCACTTTATGTGGTAACATACAGTATGGGATCACACATCTTCCCATGTAAAATAAAATCAGGGAAGGGCTGTAAGGAGGCTACACTACATTAAAAAAAAAGTGAGCTAGTTATATAAAACACAAGGAGTAAGCCTCAAGGTTTCTGGATTTGCAAAAAGGCCCTCAGGTGCTGTTTCTTTATTCCTACAAGATAAACCTATTCTTGTTTTCTTTGTCTTCCCACTCCCTTCTCCTATCTCTCTTAGCTAATCCTGTTCCAGGAGGACCTAAATGTGTGTATTTCCCATGGCTGGTATTTTGTGTGCTTCAGTGCTTTTGACAAACTCAGTCAAAGCAAAGGAACAGAAGTATAGCATGAGAAATGAATTCAATAGCAAATGTTGGGAAAACCTTTTCATTTTAGGGCAGGTGTTGAGATGGTTTGTATATACCTTCTTCAAAGGGCAGAGGTGGGCCTTTACAGGAATCCAATCATATTACTAAATACAACCAATCCATGGAAATTGCTGCTATTAAGTGTGGCAAGATAGTGGTTTGTTGAGTTTTAGTGTTCATATTAGAATACTAAATACTTCTTCCACAAAAATGGCATTTCTCTCCTTCAAAATGTCCAAAGATACCCACAGGTCTTTTCGGAACATGCTTTAGAGAGATTCCCCCACTCCCGACCTGTTGTATACATAGAAAAAAATCAATTTAATATTCAAATATATTCCAGGCCCTGTTGTGTTTGAATTAAGGCACTGCAGCATTCCACTTTAGCCAGGTTGTTTTTGTTCTCTGGTGATCCTAAAAATTCTATTCCATCTCCTTGACTCTAGAAACGTTTTCGATTGAGTTTGTTCTTGAAATTCCTTTCTCTTGCTGTAACTATGTGTCCTGCTGCTTGTGCTGCTGCTATCTCTGCTGCTGCTTCTGCTGGAGTTGGATCAAATGAATTTGTTCTGCTAAGGAAAGGAAACACCTGGTCCCAAAGCACTAAACTATCTGCCTTAGCCACTATTGGCTTACATATCACCAGTGATACTGTTTGGCCCTTCTAGTAGCAGTTGTACCTACTAGGAATGCTGTGGGAGTAGTTAAGTTGTTGATTGCATTTGATAAAGCAATCTGGCTTTTGCTGGCATGTTAGAAGGCCTGGAGCCTCTGCCTCTATTTTGAGCAGTTCAGCCTACGCTCTGATCAAATTAGCAGCTGGAACTTTCCAGTTGCCCACATCCAGGCCTATCTTCCCAATGGAACCACATAGGATCTGCCCCTTTCCACTCTAACCTACGGAGTAAAATCAAATATAAATTAGATGTACGTATGATGTATGGAATTGAAATTTTAAACTTTGACTGCAGATGCTTAAAACTTATCTGAAACTCTGTTATTTTAGCCCAATTAGTCCTGGTCAGACATCTATACTTTTCCCATGTCCATTCCCAATATTTATTCTTCAGACTTGCCCCTCCATGTGCCAAGATGGTTTGGAAATTGCAATATCTAGATGAATAAAAAGGGTTGTCAGAAAAGTGTAAGATTGTAAGATTGTCTATCTATCTATTTATATCTATCTATCTATCTATCTATCTATCTATCTATCTATCTATCTATCTATCTATCATCTCTCTATTTATATCATCTATCATATGTCTATTTACATACACTCCTGCCTTTGTACACATTCTCGTCGATTCCCATATGCGTGCACGCTCACACATGCGCGTGTGTGTGTGTGCGCGCGTGCACACACACACACACACACACACACACAACACGTGGCAGCAGCACCTACTTAACCTTAGGTGATTTGAAAGCTAACCAGGATTTAGTGAGGATTAATGCAGAACTATCTGGGGATTTTAGGCTTTGGCTAGAGTGGGAAGTGAAAACAATTTCTGGAGAAAAAAATAAGAGTACTTCCTTATCACCATGTCACTAGGAGCTGCATAATCTGAGGGAAACTTTACTTGTTTTTGATAAAGTGAGTTTTCTGCCTTGTAAAACTCAAAATTTTCATCATATATCTCAAATATGTGATGCCCATTCTGATACTATAAATAAAGTGCATATCATTGTTTCCCTCATCTATCCAGTTTAAGAAGTGCAAATAAGAAAACAGAATATCAAAAGTGACATAATTTGGGGCATCATCTTACAGTTTTTGAACATTACAAAATCTTCCATTTTAATCTGATTTGCACAAATCAGACGATTTTTTTAAAATAAGTAGTTCATAGTACTATCAGTCAACAAAATATTGTGCATTGATTTTAAAATCCTAAAGAGAGGTAAAGATATTTTTTAAAAACAAGATTAAAGAAATAGTGGGGAAACAATATTATTTGAAATCTGTATGGAATTTCATGTTTGAGATAAACAATTGTCCAATAAAAATATTTTTAGAACCATTCAAACAAGGAATATCCTATATTAGGCAACCTCTTACTATTCTTTTTTCTTCTTCTGAGAATGGTGATCTGTAGTCAGGATTTTTTTTTTAATCTTCTTTGTCAAGGTGGCTTTTAATGAGTAGTGGTATAAAAATGTTTTAAATGACTAAGTGTTAATTGGATGCTGAAATTATATTGTTATTCTCAATCAAACCTGCAGAGGAAAGTACATTCTAGAGATGAATCTTGTATGACAAACATAGCATTTAAAAAAATATACCTCTGTATTAGATTGGCATTTCTACTTTTTTCAGCATCATCATTCGTAAGAAATTTCTGAATTAGTCTAGCATCTTTATGCAAATGCACCATAAATACAGGTTTTTTCTTCTTCTTCTGTTCAATTGTATCCAATTCTCAGAAACTGTCTGGACAAGCCCCTGCAGTTTTCTTGGCAAGGTTTTGCCATTAACTCTCTAGGGATGAGAGTAAGTGACTGGTTTTTAAGATGAACTAGCTGGCTTTATGACCAAAGTGGGCCTAAAACTCAGGGTCTCCCAGTTTCTAGCCCGATGTCGTAACCATTAGACTGAATTGGTATATCATTATCATCATATTCTGAACTGAAGTTGACTCCTATTTGCCCATTTTCTTTTTCCCCCCCTTTATTTTTAAGTTCACCTTTCAACTCAATGCCTAAAAAATGTAAAAATATCTTCCATTTTTCAAATGGCACTGGAATGAATTCATGTGGTATGGAATTTTGATACCTCATGCATGGTCTTGGTGGATGTGGTCACTGATTCTTCCTGCCTAGCATATTATTAGACAAAATGGCTCTGCAATGATAGCTAAGAGTTTCGTTTCTTTTTTTTAAATGCTGCCTATTTCCCCCAAAGCACAGGAGTCAGCAAAGTCTGGTGTTCAAGTTTTAAGAAAGGTTGCATAGGGCATAGTGTGAACGCTCCAGCTAATGTGAAGTTCCAGCCCTATCCCTTCCAGCTACATTACTGTCTGCATATCTCTATGTTGAATTTCTATCTTTCTCCTCATTGCATCATGTTGCTATTTCCCAACTGCAATTCTTTTCTCTATCCTTTCCTTCCTTCTTCTTGTCTTGTTTCTTTCCCTTTTCTTTCTCCCTCCTTGAATCCCATAGACATGTCCGACTTTGAGAACAATAATGATAATCGTAGAGTGGCAGATTTGAGTCAACGGAATGACAATCTCTCCACAGTGACCAATGCCTTGGTAGGAATGAGCCCATCCTCCTCACTCTCTGCTTTGTCCAGTCGAGCTGCCTCAGTCAATAGTCTACATGAGCGCATAATGTTTGCTCCGGGTAGTGAAGAAGCCATTGAAAGACTCAAGGTAAGAGCCATTATGAAGAAGACCATGTTTCTACTGTAAAGATATGGAGGAAATGTGGTAGAAAATATTATTAGATTCCAACATGACATTTTTTCCAACTATAATAATTTGAATTATCTTATTCTTTTTAAAAATAAAAAGTATAGAAAAGAATACAGTTAAAGAAAGGAGAAAAAAGAAATAACTTCCATTCATCTTTAAAGCAATTACAAACAAACTCATTATTCTTCTACGCTCCTTAATATTATAATAATCCTATTAGCTCCTCTTTCAATCTTTTTTCAACCATCAAATCCAGAAATAAACATTTCAGGGTTTGTTTGTTTTTTCATTTTCGGCAAGAAGCTGATAAGGAATTATTTATAATGCACTCTCCCAATATATTCAAACCACAATAAAAATATAGTTAACATAAAAATTAAGCAGCAGTTAAAGTGCATTAACATAAGCATTAAAAATCAATATATAGCATAATGTATTTGCAATCACAACTGACAGGATTTACAGCAATACAGTTTTGTTTCTAGTCTTTAAAGCCAGTTGTTTATGTTTTGACATGCTGTAAAGACCTGATTCTATTCAGGTCCTACGTTATGAGGGGTGGAGTCCTTTGTTCAATAAGGTTGTGTATTATTTGGGGCTGATGCCCAGATCCCCCATCTTGTTTTATTTTGTGTTGTGTTTTAATGGTTATATATTGTTTGCTACCCAGGGTTGGTTAGAAGATGGGTAGCTCATAAATTGAATAAATGCCTACATACAATTTAAACAGCCTTAGTTTATTTGACTGATTTGTGTCTTCTAAATGCATGGCTTCATTTAGAATTTGTATATAATAGAAGTGCAACACCATAATAATATTGTTCCCCAGCCTACCAAAATTAAGATGCAGATAAATTAGAATTCTCATCCTGGCAGAAATCTGTTCTAAGACATCTAGAGAATATCAGATTGCCAAAGCCTTTGTAGAGTAACAGTAACCTAATGTATTTAGGCAAAATATTTTTGGTTCAATCAGATGACAGTCATGAAACACTCATATTTAACTTGAACTGTGCAGGAAACAGAGAAGATAATTGCGGAGCTGAATGAAACATGGGAAGAAAAACTGCGTAGAACAGAAGCAATTCGTATGGAGAGGTAGGAATAAGGCAGCTAGTCTAGTCTAGAACATTGTTAATGCCACAAGGTTCAACATTTTATCATAATATCTTTTTCTTTTGATAGCTAACGTTTACTTTTATAGCTGCTGACTGAAAATGCTACATGAAGCATTATTTTATAAAATAACAGAGTTTTTGTGGGGCTGACTGGAATACCTTCCAATTCAACATCATTTCAGGAAGGGTATCCACATCACCCTTTATAACTGTGACAAGAAAATATCCCATGTGATGGCACTATAACATAATGATTTCCTGTTAAAATTCGAGTTAGAACAGTCATCACATGAACAATGTTTCAATCTGTAAATTAGCTGTGGTGAGCAGAAAGTCTGAGATTCCCTTTAAAGATTAATTTTTTATATGAATTAAAAGCATGTCAACTATTGGACAAATTTGTTGAAGTCTAATGATACCAGTGATAGCAAACCTTTTGGGCTCAGCATGTCAAAAATTCAGAAAATGCCTTACTTGGTTCTGCTGGCTCTTATTTCTAAATCATCTTACTATGTTATCTTGTTTTAGCAAAATTTTCAAAAAAATCTTCCTTCCTTCCTTCCTTCCTTCCTTCCTTCCTTCCTTCCTTCCTTCCTTCCTTCCTTCCTTCCTTCCTTTTTTCAGAGAAGCTTTGCTGGCAGAAATGGGAGTGGCTATGAGAGAAGATGGTGGTACCTTGGGGGTATTTTCTCCTAAAAAGGTTGGATACTTTTCCCCGCTAGATATTGATCATAAACACTTTGAAATATGCTTAACTCTGACACTCTGACACTCTTCAAAAATATAAAGTATTAAAATAAGGAGAAATTATGCACCCATTTTTGGAGTGTGACACTTAGCATGCCAGCCAAAACTTGTTCAGACCTTGAGCCAATTTTGATTATCCTTCTTGCTGTCAACTACTCTAAGCAGTTGAGGGTTAACCTCAGTGATATAATTCCTGTCCTTTAAAAAAAAAGTAACTGTGAAATCCTATTCATAGGGGATAATGCTGAAGGGCAGGGTTAAATCTAATCCTAAACATATAATTCTTTAGATCTTTAAAAAGAAGAAAAAATATGGTGGGAGGTTTTCAGGGAAGCAAGTGTCACTGTGGGAAGAAGGTTGAATACTTCCTATTGAGCTTGATGTGTTTGATCCAGAATGGAATTTGTCATACTAGTTTCTCTAGATTGTTTTTTCAATATCAGTTGCATATTTTGTTTTTAATAAAGTATGCAGCTTGACATGATGGGATGGTTCATTTTTATAATAGCCAAAGAATTGATGCTATGATCCAGGTTGTTCTCAATGAAGTGGATGTGGAAAAAAAATATGATTACATCTCTCCATGGCCAGAGATGAAAGACTATGCTCGCTTTTCTCCATTGTTTTTGTAGACACCACATCTGGTCAACCTAAATGAAGACCCACTGATGTCTGAGTGCCTTCTCTATTACATTAAAGATGGAATGACCAGGTAATAAAGTTTGAAGCAACAGAAGCTATGCCAGGGCAGTTCTGTAGTTAATCTGTTACACGAAGGAAAATACGATGCAAAGCCAAATAAAGTTGCAAATACTTCTGATGATTACCACGACTGATTGTAGAGATTCTGTATGCTCTATGATGGTGCCTAATGTACGAACTTAGTCCCAACTCTTCATAGGAGATTGGAGAAACTGAGAGACAGATATCTGTAACCAGTGACTTTTCAGAACTTTAGCATAACCACTGATCCTGACATTGCAATATAGTGCAAGGTGAAACCTTGAACAGTTTCAAACACTAATTTCATAATCTTAATAGACCTGGAAATTCTTTTAAAAGAAGATAACCACCAAGAGACATTCAATTCAGTTAGTCTGGACTTCCCATGTCATAATCATTGCTTTTAATTTGGCTACAAGCAAACTAATCTAGTAAAATAAGAACTACCGTGTTTCTCATATAATAAGGCCGGGTCTTATTTTTTTGTGAGCCCCGAAAAAATGGCTAGGCCGTCTTTTCGGGGGTGACTTAATTCCCCCCCACTTGCATCTTCAAGCAGGCGGCGACAGCTTGGATGTTGACCTCGGCATTGGTGGGGCACTTCGTATCGGGGTCAATGCAGGCAGCACCATATCCGGGTGTGCAACCAAAGTACTTCCTAATGGCAAGCCCCCCCACCATTCCCCCCATTTTGCATATTTTAATATAGGCCTTAATTTGAGAGGAGGGGCTTAATTTCATTTCATGCCTATAAAACATGCTGGGACTTCCTATTGGGGGAGGCCGTATTGTTGGAGAAACAGGGTAGTATATTATACAATTATTTATGGTAATGTTCCCTGAATTTTACTACTTGTTTGTTAGGAGTACATAACAGACCTTTTGCAATGAATGAACTATTGATAATGCCTTACAGTTTTGGATCACTGGTCCCTGAATAATTGAGATTTATCTTCAACAGGGTTGGTCGAGAAGATGGTGAGAGGAGACAGGACATTGTGCTTAGTGGCCACTTCATCAAAGAAGAACATTGCGTATTCCGAAGTGACACTAAATCTGGCAGTGAAGGTATCCTTATATGGAAAAACTCAACATTTGCAGATGTTCTTCCCTATTCCTAGTGGGGTGTGCATGAGCAAGCCATGATCACCATATAGACACTTAGTTCTGTTATAACCAAAACTTACAAAATTATAGGACATATATGTCATGGAAGTGTAAATATTTTAGCAGAATGTTTAAAACCAGCCAAAGAATGAATAACTCATGATTTTGAAATATACTAAGGGAAAAATCAATTTTCAAAAATTCAGAACCAGCTTTATGCACAGCCCAGGGAGGTATGTACTATAGATATTCGGTAATACTCAATATTTCTTTTTGAAGTTGAAGGGTATCTGCGTGTCATAATTGTGAGGTGTATCAACTTCCAGATTTTGTAGTTGATCTATGTGACGTTTAACAACAGGGTTAAGTTACTATAACTATCCTTCACTTCCTCATATTTTTTAGAGTTGGAGATCACTATTAACCGCACATTGGAGGATAATTATGTACATATTCCATAAAACATCTTCAATAGTTTTGACTTTCTAAATTCCATTTGTATTTTTTACAGCTGTTGTGACTCTGGAACCTTGTGAGGGTGCAGATACTTATGTCAATGGAAAGAAAGTAACAGAACCCAGCATTTTAAAATCAGGTAGTTTCACTTTCTAAGAGGACACATTAAGCAGTAGATCCTTAGCATAAAGACCAAGTGCTTTAACAGATGTCTTGCAACAGATTGACTGCTTGCCAGACCATGACAGATTCATAAAAATCATTGTTTGAAAGAAAAATTGTGTTATCCTAAATATACTGGGATTTGACCATGAATTGCAGTCAAGTTACATAACTTGCATCTTATATGCATGTGAGATGTGAGATATAGGTCTGCAAGAGAGATTGTATTGTCTTAGTATTGGATTGGATAGATTTTGAAAAACAGCCCCATGTACATTCCTGTTAAATATGTCCCATTCCCCCTTTCTATAGGAAATCGCATCATCATGGGGAAAAGCCATGTATTTCGATTTAACCATCCAGAGCAGGCGCGGCAAGAGAGGGAACGAACGCCTTGTGCAGAAACTCCTGCAGAACCAGTAGATTGGGCTTTTGCCCAGAGGGAATTGCTGGAGAAACAAGGCATTGATATGAAGCAGGAAATGGAACAGAGGTGAGTAAGAATAAAAGTATGAAACAACTTGTGAACAAGAATTAAGACGTCCTGGCTAAGCGGTAGGTCTAACACTTTACATATAGACATCCAAGGAGCAGGGCCAAAGGGAATGGGAAAGATCTCTGCCTGAGACTTCCAGGCAGGCTCTGTCTATCAGAAAATCCATCATCCCCCCCCCCCACCTCCATATATGTATCCAAATGACATTTTGGGGTGGCAAAAATGAAAGAGCTACGGAAAGCGGATGTTGTCTCTGATTGCTGATTATCAATTTTTCATTCCTGTTTTTAGGCTTCAGGAATTGGAAGACCAATACCGAAAGGAAAGAGAAGAGGCTAATTACCTTCTGGAACAACAAAGACTTGTAAGGATTCCTTTGATTATTCAGTTTCCCGAATTTTAGGATGTATGTCTCATCGTAACAATTGGGTTCAAAACACAGTGCAAAACGGTGTTCATAATGGCACGTGCAAAAAAACGTACATGCAAATGTTTGTGCATTTTTTTCAAATTGCAGAAATTTAATAAATGACTTTGTGATCAAATAGGTGAGCCTAGCATGGACTAGAAGTAGACCTATTTGTCTATTCTTTCCTAGCTCATTTGCGAGAGGAATAATGTCTAGAATATAGCAACATGATATTTCTGATAAACTTAATTTCACCCGTTACGTTGATCAAACAACAAAGTCACCAGGTTCTCACAAGCCTGTTTAACATACAGTTCTGTAGTTCATTAAATGGAGAAGCCAATTATTAAAGAATTTACTATTTGGAGGTAGCTTCATTTCCCAGTTTTACAGGCGTTTAAATTGCAGTAAATGAAGAGAACACAATACATTATTATTATTTTTTGCAATAATTTTATTAAATGCTACAATTAGAAAGATAAAAGCTAATACAAACTAAAAGAAATAAAACAATAAAAAGAAAAAAAAGTGTAGAAAATAAAAAAAGAATGGAAAGAAAAAATAGAAAAATAAAAAATAAGAATATGATAAAGAAAAATAAACATACAAAGAAGTAACTTCCTTCTTAGTATAAGTAATAGAATACATTTTACTACACTAAAATAGTATACATACAGGAATAATTTTAATAACATCACTTTCTCTTAAACTACAAAAAATGATTTCTCTCCCCCCATATCTCTTCTCTTAAAAATTTTAAATCTTGTTTAGTTCTAGTTAGCAAAAGTCTATTAAGGGTTACGTATGGTATTTTAACATTAATCAAATAAAACACCTTTATATAACTTTCATTTACTCTTTAATCCTTTCAAATAATGTCCTAGAACTTGATTTCTTTTCCTTTTTTCTTTTTTTCTTCTCATAAAATCCTTTAACAAGCTTCTTTTGTAAATTTAATTTAGGAAACTTATTCAAATCACTCTTCTGGCTGGTTATTTGTGTGTCCCTTTTAATTATTAAGACATCAGCCAGTTTCCTTTGTATATCCAATATATCCTCTTTTTATAGAACATTCTTGTAGTGTTTCATTTTTAAATCCATGTTGAAATCAATTTCATTCTAATTCAGGAGAGCTTGTTCCTCTTCCATAATATAGTTTACACACAGTCTGTATATAATGAGACAGTATTATTAAAATTAAGTTCTGAGTTAATTGTTCACAACTATCCTTTAAGGCATCCAATGTTTATTTTGTTCTGTTCTATATTAGCAAGTTGAGTTTAAGTGTACTTCTTTAATTGTAATCTTTACTTCCTCCTGGTTACCTCTAGTGTACAGTTTTCAAAGTCCCATCTTGGGACTTCGAAGACTTCAAAACAACAGCTATTTCCAAAAGGAGGGATTCTTATAATTAATTTCAAATCTATCTGGAACTTTATTTATAACTTTCTAAAAACAACATTCTAATCACCCTTTTGCCATTTATTTGCTCCAAAATTATTTTTCCAAGTCCTTAAACTTATACTTTAAACTACTTTCATTAAAGACCAGCAAATGCCATAAAACTTGCCATTCCAAAGGTTGTTAATATTTGAAAAGCAATAAAAAGAAATTCCAAAATGATTAAGAAATGAGGTTCAGTCAAGCTTTATGCCAATGTACGCTACATTACAACTATGAGTTTAGTTGGAATCCTTCAATTCCCAGCTGCTCATCTCCCTGGCTGATTGCAAAAAACCTGCAGTCTACTTGGGAGGAGCAGATGTTCAAAATACGCATGGGTGATCTTATGATCTCTCCTTTCTCCTTTCAAAAAAGAGATTTTGCTGGCCTGGCTCCACCTTCTGGCCACTGATTCCACCGTAATTTCATCCCTGCTTCTTCAGAGATGCCATATCTCACTGGAAGTGTCAGAATATAGTAAACTCTTGGCTGTTTTCTTCTTGTCATTTTAGGATTATGAGAGTAAATTAGAGGCTTTACAAAAGCAAATGGACTCAAGATACTACACTGAAGCTAATGAGGAAGAGGAGGAGCCTGAGGATGAAGGTGAGCTTCTAGGAAATAAATAAACTGCTGTAGGTTGCTTTTAATAAAACAATATTGTATTCAATAGAAGAGAAAACATGTAGCTCAGGATTGAATTGTGGAGTCTTTGGTATTCTTTGAGCTGGGTTGTTTTCTTGTAGACTTTTCATTACCCAACTAGGTAACATCATCAGTGTTGACCACAAAAAGCTAAGAAGGGAACAAAAAGACCAGGATAGATCCCCTCCAACAACCAACAGCCAGATAAGCAGGGAATAACCACAGGAAGAAAATCAAGCATTAAACAACAGTCTAATTAAGAACTACCAAGGAGAAAAACCCCACCCCCACCAATAGTGGCAGAGAAACTACTGTATATGTGTATATGAGAACAAACCCCCACACTGACTAGCACCGATGATGTTACCCTACTTGAGTGATTAATTGTCTGCAACCAAATAACCAAGCTCAGAGAGCACCAAGGAATCTACAATATTGTATTCAACTACAAATGCCCCAGTAAATGGACAGGCAGTCGTTGGTACTCTTCAGAGAAGCAATAGAGAAGAAATGTCTAGCTTCTGTTTCATTAGTGAGTTATCCCTGGATTTATTTGTTAACATGAATCATGCATTGAAATGGGATAATTTTATTTATGTAGCTTTGTAACTCGAGAATCATTATTTACATTCCTACAATTACGTTCCCACAATCTTAGCAAATTTTGGGTTCAAATTACATAAGTAATTTGGCTATCTTTTCAGCTTTGATTCTAGTTAGATACATTGGGGTTTTATTGGATGGAAGATTTATATTTAAAATGGAAGCTAAGTATCATTGCCATATCCTGTTTTTATTCATTTTGTGCAGAGGTGTCTTGTGACAAGACTTTCTTCTGATTCTGCATACTTTTACAAGAGAAGGGCTCCCCACACGTATCATCTTGTGAAATTGACTTATGAACTATATATGTTTTTCATATTATCTTGTGAGCAAGATCAGACAATATAGGCATACTTGATTTCATACTTGAAATAAGTAGTTGACCTTACAGAGGTATTTCATTTTCTTTGTTTATCTCATCAGTTCAGTGGACAGAGCGAGAGTTTGAATTGGCACTCTGGGCCTTTAGGAAGTGGAAATGGTATCAATTTACATCTCTTCGAGACCTGCTGTGGGGCAATGCCATTTTCTTGAAGGAGGCCAATGCGATCAGTGTGGAACTGAAGAAAAAGGTAAACAGTTCTTGTCTTAGAAAACAAATATGTCCCTCCTTCCCTTCCTTTCTCATAAGTTGATGTTACAAAATAGTTTGGAAAACAAATCTGATCCAAGATATGGATTCTTCTCACCCAATATCTAATAACATCAGGTGGTAGGGCTTCAATAATGGGAAAGCCCCCCCAAAACTTTTTGCTAAATTTAAGTCCCATCTTTTCTGTAAAATACAGAATTTTTTAAAATGTGGTTGCCTTTGTGACTTAGTGATAATACTAACTAGGAACATTTATAATTCACTTCCAGGTTCAGTTTCAGTTCGTGCTCCTCACAGACACCCTATACTCACCTCTGCCTCCAGACCTGCTTCCTCCGGATGCTGCCAAAGACCGGGAGAAACGTCCTTTCCCAAGGACCATTGTGGCAGTAGAGGTGCAGGACCAGAAAAATGGAGCAACCCATTATTGGACTCTGGAGAAACTCAGGCAGGTGTAAACTTTTAAAGCCAAGGTGGCTACTAGCTGCTGATGGAGATCATTTTTAATCATGTAGGGGGAAAATGGCATGATATTCTTACCTGGAAATATAATGAATTAACTTATTTTAAAATACAACAGGACCTTCGAAAGTAAATGGAACATGAATTCAATTGCCATGCTAAATCATGTGACTGCCTGTTAAAAACAGCCCTTTCAGTGGACTGTGATTTGGATTAAGAGGGCTAAATGTGGTAAACAGAATTATATTAGATAATACATAAGTCTACAGAATTACCCAGTCTTTTGTGCTGAATGGCCACGTTAATTCATGATGCCATTTGATCTGTGATGGATATCTCACATGCTCCTTTTTACTTATAACAATAGCACTTACTTATATACTGACTTATATACAGCCCTATAGTGCTTTACAGCACTCTCTGGGCAGTTTACAATATAAGCATATTGCCCCCCAATATTGATCCTTGTTTTACTGAGCTCAGAAGGATGGAAGGGTAAGTCAATTTTGAAACTCCTCAGGATTGAACTCCAGGTTGTGGGCAGAGTTAGCCTGCAATACTGCATTCTAACCACTGTGCCACAAGGGTTCCTTATGCCAAGGACAGATTGAACAAGCTGTTGATCAATCCAGATCTTGACAGGTTCATCACATGGGTTGAAATCTGATTTCTATGCATGCCAAAATAATTATGGTTTGAAAATAGTGATGGATGGCCATTGGTCCTTACTATAATTTCCTTTCCTGCCGTTAATTCCCTTTCCTGCTACAATTGCCTTCCCACTTTATAGGCATTTTATTTTTAAGCATACCAAAGAAGTTATATATCTGTGAATAGTTATGACTTCAATGGCTACAGTCTTCAAATCTGCAATTATAGTCTCTTATTATAAATTCAGAAATCCTCAGAACTTTGGAGCTTTTTTTATTTCTGCATATAGTATATAAAAACAGTAATGTATACATCAAATCTGACAGCAATCTAGTATCTTGCTCCAAACTGATAAAAATGGCCACTCTTGTAAATTCAGTCTTCTGTCAATTCAAGGGAAGCTTTTTTTAACATAAACACCAGAACAGCCATGTATACCTACTAATTATGAGCATGCTGAAGTATGGGTGTAGGCCCTATTCTGTGAAATAGGTTCTTTCTCCAGTTTCTTTCCACTACTTGAAAATGTTTTTATTTACCTGACTTGAGACCATGCATTTTATATGTCTCAATAAGCAGAACAGGTTTCTATACCAAATTCTTACTATATCAAGTAAGATAGTGGCATGCACAACAGTGATGGGATTCAAATATTTTTACTACCAGTTCTGTGGGCATGGCTTGGTGGACGTGGCAGGGGAAGGATACTGTAAAATCTCCAGTCAGGGGTGGTATTTTCTGGTTCTCCGAACTACTCAAAATTTCTGCTACCGGTTCTCCAGAACTGGTCAGAACCTGCTGAATACCACCTCTGATGCACAGGTTGGGCAATACTTTCTCAAGTACTGTTTTGATAGAAAATCTATTTATTCCACCATTGCAGGCAGAGGTTGGACTTGATGCGGGAGATGTATGATCGGGCAGCTGAAGTACCCTCTAGTGTTATAGAAGACTGTGATAATGTGGTGACAGGCGGAGACCCCTTTTATGATCGTTTTCCTTGGTTCAGGCTGGTTGGCAGGTGAGAGTTTTGGTCTTCTTTATAAAAAAGTATAAAGCAAAACCAATGAGTTCCAAAGAAAAAATAATAATCCATAGCTAGCCAAAGCAAATGGTAGGTAACACAAGCTCTCCTTCCACTACGGAATAATTATTGTATTACATTTTAGATCACAGTTCAAGATGTTAAGATCACATCTCACATCTTCCTCTTGATAGGAAATCAGGTCAACATCTCCATTCCGTGTTGGAGTGGATTGTCCATTAATTTTATGCAGAGCCTTTTAAATATGATCTGCACATAAACTTGCACATGTACATTTTTCACAAAACCATGCCTAATGTCCAAATGCAGACTACCGAGAGCTAAAACTTTCTGCAGCAAGATGATTATGATCTGTATTCCCTGTGGTCCAGCATGATGCCTTCCTCACTTCCCAATTCTGTGTAGTTTAGCTCATGCAAGCCACATTATAGCCCATCGTTACAACTTCCTGCATGTTGATTACAATTTCTGAATTATGAAAAGCATCACAATTAGATGTGATGGGAATATGACAACCATTTCATTACCTTACTACCATGTAGATCCTTTTGGTGTATGATGCTTCTAGATGACAACAATAGCAACCAAAACTAAGCAAAAACATTGTAGGGTGAAGGGTAGCTCAAAAACACCTTTATAGAATTTTGTACCTTTGTGTAGGAGTGTGTGTTTGATGTATGGAGTGTGATACCTGCCTATACACTGCCTAGTATATATTGTGTGTTCTCATGAGCTTCACATGCAACTACCGTATTAGAGAAAAAATGTCATACCATCAGTTGAGAGTTGGTTGAAGTCCAGATAAAAAGGGTTTAGCTATAGAATTTTAACAAATCAAAGATGTATTAAAGAAATATTATAGTCATTTGGGAGGATTCATAATGGAAATCTTCCCCTTACCAAAATCTCAATTTGATGAAATGGACACCAGGAGAGCTTTCACCCCGTGCACTGAATCTTCACAATTTTCAGCTGATGGCATTTGTGGCTCTTTTGTTAGATGTGTTTGACCTGGGAAGTTTTTTTTAATCTCCTTCCTTATTAATTCTGCTGCTTGATTTTAAAGAAGGGACAAAACAAGCCCTAGTCTCTCTCTCTCTCTCTCTCTTTCTCTCTCTCTCTGTGTACACGCGTGCGTATTTAGAATAGCTGGTGTTAACCTGTCTCCTATCTTGTTGTACTAACCTTAGTTCAGATATCTCTGGCTGCAACAGCTCTCCTATTTTCAACACATGCATGAGCGAGCGCATGGCTGATCTCACCCCCTCCCCCACCTTCTCGAACCCTGACTCCGACATCACCGAGCCTGCTGACGAGCAGCACGTGGGGAAGGAGGAGGAGGAGGAGGAGGACCTGGAGGAAGACATCTTTCCGGAGTACCCGCTGTATGATGGCCAGGATCCATTTTACGACCGCTCCCCCCTGTTCAGTTTAGTAGGAAGGTTGGTGAGGTCTTAGGAGAGCATGCTGGGAAGGAACTAGCTCTTTCGCATAAGAGACCTGCTTTCCCATGTCAAGCACACAGGGGCTGGGGGGGCCAAAAGACATTTCAGAGGAAAAACCCCTCCCCCACCCCTCCACAAGGGGATGAGTAGTAGAAAGGAAGACCAACTACAGAGTGAAGTAACACAGGATAAAAGGCAAAGCATCTGTAAATGGATGTGATAAAACCTGCTGGCAGCACCAACACTTTGGCAATTGTACAGGTGTCTGTGTATGTGCATTATATTGCCATATCCTATGGAACCCACAGTTGCAGTTTTACAGTCTCACAATTGAGCATAATTTCCTAAGAACTAGCACTGAAAGAAGACTCTTTGTTTTTTCTTAATTAAGTTGGTCAATAGTATTTTAAAATCTATGTTAAGTTAATCATGGTAGAACATCCACAGAAAATTAGGATCATAGATTTAATAAAGTTATCCATTGATTTGGGATAGGTATTAACAGGTAACTCTGAAATAAAGGACCACTGAGCAGAACATGATTAAAGAATATCTGGGATTTAGAAACTTAGAATGCTAAAGGAGAATTCCTGCCACATTGTAGTTAGCAGAAACACTTATCTTTAGAAAGCAAACTGGGTCAGTTACTATTTTCATACATGCACTGAAAAACTTTGTCCTTGCTGCTTTAGGACAATAAAACAGATTTTGGTTACTATAAATCCCCCAATGTATCATTCTGTATAACTATAACAAGCCTCAATGATGACAAAATGGTGGCACATGATTGTAACATCATAACCCAAATGTCACAATTATGTAATAATGACTAATGCTGATTTGCAAGTTCCATCATTTGTGTGATGATGTTATAATACATGTATCAACATTTATCTCTCCATACCACAACAGTGTACTTTTGGCATCTTTTTCTTTGCTTGGGAAAACAAAAAAATTGACCTATTTTAGTAACTAATGCATAATTTGAACCACTGAGGAAGTATAATCCTAGAAATCAATCTTCCATAGGATTCACTTATTGGGCCATGCTATAATGTGCTTTATTTAGCTTTCCTTAAACCATTGCAGCTTATTCAAGAACGATGAATAAAACAAACTGTGGTGTAATACAATATATAAACCCTGTCTGCCAAAATATTGGCTGAGGTTTTTGCAATATCTTTATCAGTTTGCCCAAATTATTTTTGTCTCATTAGACAACAGCTAAACACAGCTCTTCACAGGGCTACTTAACTGTTTAGTGACTGAAATTACAACAGCACTGAACAAGTGACTTATGACCGTTTTTCATACTTATGACCGTTGCAGGATCCCTATGGTCACATGATCCAAATTTGTGTGCTTGGCAAATGGTTTATATTTATGATAGTTGCAGTCCTGAGGTCATTTTTTGCAACCTTCTGACAAGCAAAATCAATGGGGAAGCCAGATTCACTTTACAACTGTGTTACTAACTTAACAACTGCAGTGATTGGCTCAACAACTGTGACAAGAAAGGTAGTAAAGCGGGCAAAATTCACTTAACAAATATCTTAACAAACACACGCATCATGACATCATCAAACAGTTGATGTGACTTCTCCACTTATGTCAGACATCATTAAGTTATTAGAAAATTATGTCATTTTCATGACGATGTCATGATTGCATCCATTTGATATCATCGTGGCTTGTTATAGCTGCAGCAATCTTTGGGAGTTCTGATGTTTTGCATCCTAGTTCAGGCAGGAAATCCTGACTTTTAGTTTTCTCTGTTAAGTAGCATAATGGGAGCAAGTGAGGGAGTAAAGGGGCTTACAAAAGGCAGAGAGGGATAAGGGGGGAGAGTCCTGCAGTCTCAGACCGAAAGAGCTGGCTTCTTCCCTTTTTTTTTCTCCTCTTGGGGGATTTGAGATTTTAAATCAATAAACAGGCCAAACGACCAAATAGTTCAATGAGGGAATATCCTCTTCCCCCAATCCTGTGAACTGTTCTTGGGGGTCTTTTGAGTCAGTCAAAATTGACTCCTCCCATGCAGCAGCTGTGCCGTTCACATTTCTCGTGAAGTGTGCTTTGATTGGATTTTTTGTCTTTGATTTTTATTTATTTTTCCTTATTTATTTATTTTTAGCTGCTGGCTCTATCTCCAAAGCTTAAGCAAAATTGGGGGGGGATGGTTATTTCACTTTTGTCTTCTTTTGAAAGGCTTTTCTTTGGTCTGAGCATGCCATCTTTGCACCTCACCAATCTTGTGGTTAGCGACTCTGTTCCTTTAATGACACACAGCCTCTATTTTCTGCCTTCCTTTATTCAACCCCCTTCCGCCACCTTCTTCTTTGTCTTATTTCCTTTTTTCCTCTTCTTGCTGATTCCTCTCCTCAACCTCTCCATCTCCTTATTTTCTTTCCTTCCCTTTGAACAATTGTATGGAAGAGGCAATTTCAGCCTGTGAAATGCTTAATTATTGGTTTACTTATTTCTGGCCTGCTTCACAATGGTACTGCAATGGATGATCTATCCAGTGTCAAACCATCCAATATCAGATAAGATCCAATATAAAAATAGAGATTATGCTGCAGAATGACTGGATCGGTTGATAATTCTTTGTGATCTATAATGTTTTATTCTCATGAAATAGATACTCTGCTATCTGTCATAATCCTTCCAACTATCAGCTTTTGTTGGTTACTTTTTTTAAATTTTAATGTAAAATTGAACAGTTGAATGGAAACTTTTCAGAACAGTAAGGAGTCACCTGAAGATTGGACAAATAGGAGGGGGAAATCATGATCTCAGGTCTCATTGACCTGTATTGACTTTGTAAAATTAGATTTTTACAAATCGAGAGAAAAACATCATCTCATGTGTAAGCATATGTGTGTTTTCCCAACAATCAAAACATGTTGAGCAAAATAATTTATATGTTATTTAGCTTAATATGTATTAGCCACATATGAATAACTTAACCACTCAGTTCAGTATTGTGCCAGGAGAACAGGATAGCTATTCGTGCTAAAGCATAGTTTTACCATCAGGTAGAACAAAATTTCTATGGATATTTTATATTGGCCCATAATAATTCTAGAATGCCTGTCATGTACCATAGATATTTGATGTTTGTTAAGAAATTTTTCATCCCATACAATATAATTTATTGCTGATTTTAATACTATTGCAGCTACCAGATTAATTAGTTGCTTCCTATTCATTTCTAGGAAGGGAATAGTTAAAATAAAAAAAAGTAATATTACAGGAACAGGTTGATATAATGGATGTAAACGATCCCAGTTCTACAATCCTGTCCAAGATAGGGTACAATCACTATATCATTCGTCTATATAATGCTTGTTGACTATTTTATAGAATCTTAATTTCCCATTTTTATTCCTTATTTATCCATTATGTGCATTTATACTCCTTCATCTCCATAACTATATCAGGCACTGAGAATGCAGTAAAATTGAACATGGAAATTTCAATACATTAAGAAAAAAAATCTGGGACAGAAAGTATTAAATAAACAATCCATTAGTATGACAAATGCTTGCTTTTGTTTCTGTGTGTGATGGTATGACACCAACTGAAAATAGCTGAACAGCTCAATCTGGATCTAATGCATAGTTTTTCTATTTCAAAATAATTCTAATGAATTTTAAGCAGAGGTCTTTTCATTTTCATATATGAAATATCCTATAACTTTAGTGTAAAAACCTATTCTGATTGTAATGTGTATTGATTCCTTTTTCATGTCCCACTCTTAGCAATATTTATAGATGGCACATGAATACATACACATTTAAATTTTCATATTTTTCTGAAGTCCAGCTTTTCTGGCTTACTGTCATAATAAATCTGTTGCTGAGAGGTTTGTCCTAACTTGCTACAGTATGCAATTTGATACAGACGCAGCTCTGATAGAATTCTATTGATGGCTATTTGCTCCATAAGAGATAATGTTTCAAATCTATAAGGGTTTGCTGAAGTATAATGGTAGTATAATTAACCTGCATGGGCCTTTCACTTTAGTATATAATATCAACCCAATGGAAAGGGTTAAAAATGGAATCCATCAGTATCTCTTTCCACATGCAAGTCATTCAAGGAAATATATCCCCAAAAATAAATAATACGTAAACTCACCAACATATTCTAATTACAGAAGAATATGGAGTCTGGGATAAATAGTATTATTGTTACTCACAGCTGATACCAAAATCAGATAGATCAGCTGTTGTTGATCTCCTGTTTAAGAAGGCAGTGAAGTTCTTACCTAGCTCCATGTGGGAATGTCATTTTAAGCTTCCCATATAGATATTTTGCATTTAGTAATTTTACTCCTGGGTATAATTGCAAGGAATCCCTCCATTCTCCATCAATGAGTTGCACAAATCCAGCTAGAACATACAGTTATCTTTATAGAAATGCTTTCCCCCCATTCGTTGGCTAATTAATTCTGAAATAATAAGAAATAATTGGAAACAGGCTTGAAATCGAATGCATTATGTCCTTTTCAAAATTCTGAAAAAGTGTTCCTCTTTAGAAGGGATTTCCTCTTCTTTCCAGTCTCTTTACTTTCTCCCCCCAATTCTTTCCGCTTTTAGTTCCTTCAGTCTAATCCCATCTGCCTTCTCTCTTTTCTGTCCCTTGAACCCATTGTTATTCAGCAGCAGGACCTTGGACGAATTACAGCACCCAGGGTACTAGTTGCCTAGTCTCTCCGGCCTTGTTCTAGTTTTCCTTCTTGCATCAGCACCATACCTTTCCCTTCCCTTCGGTCATAAGAGATGACAGAACCAGAGGTACGCTATGCTAGCGCTCACTAACTCACTACATTTTCGCTTCATGCTCAGTACAGGAGCTCTGTTTTAAGCACGCTGAACCCCCCTCTCTGTCCGGCTGGCCATGGCTGCTTTTCTTTAGTTTTGCTTTGCAGCACCATATTGTGATGTGAGCGGTGAACTGTGGTCCCAGCTACCATCGGCTATGGAGTATGTTTGGAAAAGTTCATACGTGGGACACAGTGACCACTGTCCTATGTTACTTTTCCTTCCAGAGCATTTGTGTATCTCAGCAACTTGCTATATCCTGTACCTTTGGTCCATCGTGTTGCCATTGTCAGCGAGAAGGGGGAAGTTAAAGGATTCCTGCGGGTAGCAGTTCAGGCCATTTCAGGTAAGAGATGGGTAAACAAAATGAAGGAGGTGCTGGTCCTTCTTTTGGTGAGCAACTTTTAAAAAAAAATATCTGTGGGGAAAGATCCTCTTGTATATTTGATTTATTTCCCATCTTTTACTCCAAAGAACAGTCTTTTCTAAGTAGTTAAAATGAAATATTAGGGTGCATTATACGGGAGAATGCTTTAACAAAGCATTTATTACTAGGAATCCCAGAGAGCAAAAGTTAAAAGTGTTTCAACTGATTTATAAGAACGTATTTAACCAAGCCGGTTAAGGAGCCATTATAATGTATGAACATACTAACCTCAGGCAATATTGAAGCAACGAAGATAGGATTACCAGATATCTGAACAGGCAAAGGAAGTCAGGACATTTGGAAAGGAGGGCAAATGGTAGGAAAAGCCTTCAGACAAACAAACAACACATTGTTTGACTTTTTTGATAAAAAAATTCAGTGAAAAACTGCAAAAAAAAAGGTACTTGGGCCTATATGTATTTGAAATTACTTTTTCCAACACCAGAAAGACTGTTTTTTTCAACTGCAGAAACTATGCTAGAACCAATTGCCAGACAAAAGCCTTCAGTGTGCCAGCAGCCCAAGGAGATGAGAAAGAGGTTACTAATCAATTAATTAAGATCATAGAATGGAACATATTAACTTGTAATTAGCCTTTATGGAAGTGCTGCACTGCCGGGAGAAAACCTGATCAAGAAGAGTTTGTTAGATACCTAAAAGGCTGAACAATGTATGAAGCTCTTGGTGAGGATTTATGGCAAGCTAGATATCTTTTTTAAATGGCATCCAGATTGGACATTACAACTGGGTGCAGACTGGCGAAGTTCTCTGGAGCAAGAAGAAAATCTGAGATAACCCTTTGTGCTCCGGTCAGGTGCTCCTTGTGAGTAGATTACAGGACAGAAGTTTTTATGATTGACTGTTGTAGTTGAACAGCTGGGAATAGGACTTCCATCTTAGCTTACAGTTTTAACACAGACTTTTTTATAAGTAAAAAGTTTAACCAAACCTCATCTCTTAATTTACCTTTGGAAAAAAATTTTTACTTGTTTTGAAATATTAAGAACCTTTGAAATGACAAGAATTATTGAATTTAGTTATTGAATTATTGAAGTTTCCTTCTCCTTTGCAAAAGAAATTTAACATATAAGTTTAAGGATTTAGAAAAATAATACTGTTTTAGAATAAAGAACAAAAGAAAGTTCAAAGTGATTATTTTGGAAAGTTAAAAGCAAATTTAGGGTCCAGATGATTTTGAAATTAGAATTTGTAATTAAATATAATGATCTTTCCTATGAGAAACTGACTATTTTAGTTTACTGGAATGGTAACATGATTAGAAGGAACTTTGAATGTTGGACATTAGAGGAAACTGAAGGAAACTAAAGATTACTTAAAGAAGAACACACAGACACATTAATACAAAATGGAATAAAATATTTAAACAACAATAAAATACTTTTATAGAGAGTAATTTGGATAATTCTTTTTTACTGGATTTACAAAAGAGATCTGTTAAAGCTTTTCAAGTGTTTAATGATGAGACAAAGAGAAAATCAAAAGAAATCAAGCTCAAGGACATTATTTTAAAAGATTAAAACCTGAAATTGTTTAAAGTGAGGAAAAGGGATACAGAGTCAGCTTATTTGATCATGAGTAAAATAGTTATTGTCAGGCACGAACAACCTGCATGAGCAGAGTTCGAGCCAACTATTTATTATGTTCTGCCTATAATACAGAAATATTCCCAGTCTGGCATCTCTCCCTTGGGAACTATTAGAGAAGGAACCAAGGCATTCAGGGAGGACTGATTCTGGACCTTTTACAGTTGCACAGTGACTCCAGAATTAGCTTTGCACTCATCCCTTCTTCCTGCCAAACTGGATGCTTCCCAACAGTTTTGTAGTTATTTCAGATAGCCTTTAATAGACTTTTGTTGACAAAGAATGAATGACAAGGCCTTAATATTAGTTACGAGATGAATCAAGGAAAGAAGAGTGTATTTGTTATGTTACCAAGAGATAGTGTATTTTACTGAAATTGCTTGACCTTGGTGATGAAGAAGAAAGTTACCTCTTTATTTTTTTTCTCCCTTTCTCCCATTTTTCTTTTTTCCTGTACTTTCTATATTTTATATGTGCAGTATATGTTGTACTTTGCACTAGTTTTGACTCTTTCAACTGTAATATTAATAAAATTATTTTTTCAAAAAGTTGGGCAATATTTCATTTAATTCTGCCTGTTGGATGGAGGACATGAAAACCAAAAAAAAAAGGAATATCCGCTTCCTACCAGACATCTGGTAATCTTCATGGGCAATTTTAACAAGTGCCACAACCAAGACATACATCCATACATACGAAGGATAATACAATAACAATTTTTTATAATTTCATGTCATATGGTTTCTTTATTGCTCCTAATGATACTATGTTAGAGGCATTGTATTGTGTTTTTTTTCACTTTGCTACATCCATATTTTAATTTAACTCCACATTATTCATTGTCTAAAAAGTTCAGTCTCCTTCATCAAGAAATGAGATTATTTAATTCTTCTGCAAATTAAATTTCTCAAAAAAAATTTTTGTAAATTTTATTTGAGTTTTCACAAAGAGAAAAAAAATACAAATAAAAACATCTTTTTTGAAAGTAGCGTAATCCCGGGTTACATTTTGTGTACAGACACAAATTCAGGTTCATACTCATTTTTATATTCTATTCCATATCTTATTACTATTTTACATTTTCTGCATAGCTTCTCCCCTCTTTTAATTTTCTCAATTTTATTTTAATTATCTCATCTCAATTCAAATCATTGTATTTATATTTTTTGTCTGTCCTGCTTCAATTATCTATTATCTTTTCTCATTAAACAAAATTTCTCCTATAGTTACTGATTGGAATATGACGCCTTTATATCTTTTCCCTAAAGTTGTAACATTCAATATAATACATAACTTCCATTCGGATTCTGCTTGGTACATTTTTAAAATACACATTGTATTCTTAAAAAAAGAAAAAATTATAAATGTATATAATTAAAACAACTTTCCATTCCAATTCTATCATTAATATTCATTAAAGTCTTAACATCTTTAACATTACTTTTCAATTAAATATCATACTTCTATGGGAACAATTATAAACTTTCCATAGTTAATTCTCCCCCCCTCTTCACTTATATTTTATAAAACATTAACTAATTATTCACTTATTTTATTCACAAACATTTCACTAAATTACACTAACTGTTTTATCCCTCATTTTAATCATACGTTGTTTCCAATTTTCTAAAGTTATTTCTATTACTAATATAACAATACATTCTTATGTACCTTTACAGAATCCCCTTTTCAGTTAGATTTTCACCCATTATCTCTAAATAGGTCCTGTTTCTCTATATCTTGCTCCGGTCCTTTGTAACTTCTTTTCCTTTCCTTCTTCCCTCTCTTCTTCTCTCTCCCCTTTTTACCCCCTTGTCTCTCTACCTCTATTTCTCTCTTCTGTATTCCCCTTTTCTGTTGCTTTCCAGTATTATACTTATTTTTTGAATTATTTTTCTTTTCTTTGGTTGTTTTTTAAGTCTTAAATTCTCCATTCTCTTTCCCCCTTTCCTTTTTCTTCCCCACATAAAATTGCTTGTTCATTAAAGATGGCTTCTTCTTTGTCCCAGTCTTCTTGTTTTGCAGTTGTTTCTTGTTGTTTCTCATAGTTCCAAATCTCCATTTCTAAAAATTGAAAAACGAAGAACCCTTCCCTTCTTGTGCATCTTCTTTGTACTTTTTAAGTTCCATTTTCAATTCATCCAGAAGTGGTGCCATTGTATAAATTTTTAAACAACCACCCGATTGATTTTAGTCATTCAAATATAATAACCAAGAATCCAAAGATCACCAAATAATCCAAATTCACGTGAGCTGTTTCTTTTTTGCTCTTTTTTTTTCACTTTCTCTTCCTGGGGTTACTATTTAGTTGCAAAGTTTCAGTTAAAATGTATCTTTAAGAAGTCTTGTTGAAGTTTAGATTCTTTTTAATTCCAGGCAGTCTCCTCCCTCTTCCAGATCCTGCCCTTATTCTTTTTCTCTCCCTCCCTTATGAAAAAGAAAATTTTTAATGTCCAGAAATCTTTATTATCCCTTTGGCATTTTGTTTTATTTTCAGCTTAATTGCCTATTGATGTCAAAGCGGATTTTTCCGATTTCTTATTTAAGTCTCTTAGTTGTCAGTATAGGGAAGGAGAGAGAAGGGAAAAAAAGCCAAACCTTTCCCTTTTCACTTTTCTTCGCTGCTTCCGACTCTTCTTTGGGAGCGATGTTATTTTTTGTAAGTTTAAATGCCAGGGTACCTTAGTTGTTGCTTTTACAATTTAACCCGGTCAGCCAAAACTTTCACTTCTTATCTTCCTCCTGCACATTCTTTTCCGGTCAAGTTCTCCTTTATGGTGGCCATTTCGGACCACCGCTGCAACCGCCTTCGGGAAAGGGAGTAATGGCCAGCTGAAGAGGAGAGATGCGGCTCTCCTCAACCCTGCTGGCAGTCTCCCCCCTCTTCACCACCTCTACGGGGTGGCTTAGCCCCGAAACCAGCCGACTCGGGGCGCTCCAGCGGTGAACCCAGACAGAAACCGCGCACGATCGCGGATTTCTGTCTGTCGCTGAAGCCCTTCAAACCGGAAGTCCCCAAATTAAATTTCTCAATTGATGGGAGTCATTTTTTGAAAGTTTATTACAGTTTATGCTACAGATAAAGGAAGCTCATCTTTGATATTATAGTTATTGAATTTACTCTCAAGTATTCCTTTTGTAGTACATCAACTACAGATTTTAGATTTACCTTTTATAAACAATTTAAAGAAACATATTTTAAATAGCTTAATCAAATATATTTGAAACCTAGTAAGGACAAATGCACAATTCCATGGTTCTTGAAGCCTAGTAAGAATATTGGAATGATTCAAGCTTCATGCTGATTGGGAAATTCTGGAAGTCCACACATCTTAAAATTGCCAAATTTGAAAACACTGATCTAGATAATTAATTAACCAGAACCATTTTTTTATAGTTGCTTCATCAAATACCAATCAGTATTTTTATCATTTCTTTGAATAATAACCATGAGCTGGTCTTGCCTCCGAGGTATTTAAAAATAAAACAAACATTTTTAGGGAACTTCTGTGGCTTCCAGCTTATTGGAAAATGTGAACTTTGCTCACTGTGCGTAGACCCTACTTTAAGATGGGCGGCTATACAAATTGAATAAATAAACTTTTGTTTACTTTCTATACTCTCTTCCTGTTTTCAGCTGATGAAGAAGCACCAGATTATGGCTCAGGAGTGCGACAGTCAGGAACAGCTAAAATATCCTTTGATGATCAGCAGTTTGAGAAGGTATGCTGTAAAAACCAGGACTATATGAGAATTATTTCAGTGGGGTTGATTTCATGAAGATATTTGTCTCATACCTAGTCAATTATTAACAGGTTTCTTATATAGATTTTAAATAAATTAAACACATGGGACTTTTGAAAGATGGGATATGTCACAACCTGATACTATTGCTAGATGTCTGAAATATGTACTGTGAAAACTTCCTCAACAACAGCTCTGTGTTTACATTTTTCACATGTACTGAAATTAAAAACCTAAGCACAGATTCTTCCTGTCTCTAGGTTAACAACTTTCAGGTTCTAGATTTTGTTGGTCTGGTGTTTGAGAAGATGAGTTTATATTCCGTTTTATGGATACTATTCAAAAACATACAACATTTTTATTCACTCATGTTGACCACTGTGAACCTCTTAAACAAGAAAATAGAATATCAATAAAAATAATAATAAATGTAAATGCAGCAGTCTTTGCATGCCCTTCTTTTCTTTTTTTAGCTTCTGCCTGTTTTCTTTTTGAGCTTTTCCATACATTATTTCCATACATTGCAATTGTTTAAAAAGATGAGAAAAACTGTTTTATTGCCAGAGACAATAATATTGATGCTTTTCTTTGTAGTTCCAGTCTGAATCCTGTCCTGCAGTGGGAATGTCTCGCTCTGGAACATCACAAGAGGAGCTGCGCATAGTAGAAGGACAGGGACAAATTACTGATATAGGGCCATCTGCAGACGAAGTTAACAACAACACTTGTGCAGGTAAAAAATCCTTCCTGTTTTGGGACGGCGGAGGAAACCTTTACACAGCAATAAAATCACATTGGACCGTCTTATAAAGAAAATATAAAATGCTACATTGTCAAATATATTTGAATGGTGCTGATACAGTGAAAAGACTAGGCTGAAAAATGAAATAGGTTGACATACTGCACAAAATGTCAATATTTTAAAATGTTTTAACACAATGAAGATGAATAAAAAGGGAATACAGCTAAATTAAGATGAGGGGGAAAGTTTAAGCTTTCACAAAATAGGCAATGTCCAATGTTTAGATTACTGCAAAGTGCTTTATATGAGACTGTCAATGTAGACCAGGGGTGTCAAACTTGATTTCATTGAGGGCTGTATTAGGGTTGTGTTTGATCTTGGGGAGCTGGGGGTGATGGTCGGGGTGTGTGGCCAGGGTGGGGTGGCTCTCATCAAGGCTCCGTTTTTTACTGTGACAGCCTCCTACTGCCTCCCCGGGCCTCCGTTTTCACTGGCAGAGGGCTGCAGGAGGCTGTTGCAGCCAAAACCCAAGTCCAGGTGCACCTTGTGTGGCCACCCTGACTCTATTTTTGCTAGCAGAGACACCACAGGCTGGTCCTTCACTGTTTCCAGGGTGGCTCCACAAGTCAGATCTAAGCACCTTGTGAGCCAAAGCTGGCCCCCGGGCCTTGAGTTTGATAACCCTTGATGTAGACTGATCAGAAACTTCAGCCACAGTTAGTTGCTTTCTGATGTGTGATTTATAGATCATATTGTCAACTACACTGTGTCATTCCCAGGATTTCTGGCAGATGGCAAATTGATCGTTATAACTTATTTGATGAAGCTTTTCCTCAGATATGGATACATGATTTTCTTCTTTGTTGTACATATGAAACATGGACAGATAAGATATGAAACTTTATAATTGAGAAGAAAGTGTTTACAATTGCTATTATGTTTTCTTAGCCACTCCAGAAGATATTCTCCTGGAGAGTTCAGAGAAATCCACAGTTGATGGACCTTTTGAGGCAGCTCTGGAGCATTTGAAACTGGGCAGCATTTTCACATTCAGAGTTACTGTTCTACAGGCTTCCAGCATCTCAGCAGAATATGCGGACATCTTCTGCCAATTTAAGTGAGATACAATTTCCATTCCACCATTTGCTATCCATGTGGTTTAGATAAATTTAGAAGACTCTGATTACTCTTTGCAATTGATTCACTCTTTTTACATGGAGATCCTGGCTTGAGAGAATTAATCAAAATGATTTTAACATTAAAAATTTGAGGAATGGGGGCTAGAATATAAGTGCCTTTAAAAGGTTCCCACTGACAATAGATAGAGGAATGAAGCTTAATAGCCTAAAGATATCAATTACTCTTATGAGAGAATGTGGAAATACAGAAGAACCCTACAAGATGAGAGGAAAAAGTATTGTCTTCCTAATCTTTCCATGTATTGTCATGTTTCTGAACTGAAAAATTCTAATGGAGAGTAGAGGCCTAACTTGTGTTTACAATTTGAATGAACAAATGCACACGTGCGTACACACAGCCCGTGTATATGCTTTTGAAATGAATGTATTCAAGCATGGTAATAAAAAACTCTTTTTTCCCCCACAGCTTTATTCACCGCCACGATGAAGCCTTCTCTACTGAGCCCTTGAAGAACACTGGTCGAGGCCCACCTCTTGGCTTTTATCATGTTCAAAATGTTAGTGTAATTTTCTGCTTCGTGTTGTGAATTTTGCATATTTTGCATTACTTCTCCTTTAAAATTGTACAAGTCTTTTAAAGACTGGCAGGAAATTAAATCCAGCTTTCTGCTTACTGGGCTAACACTGGTTTTAATGATTTCTATGTATATTACAGTACTAGAGGTTTATGTTTCTAGTTTTAAGACAAGAGTATTTTGTTTCTAGATGACCATGAAAGGGGAAAATTTAATTTTTTTTGTACAATTATGTCCTTGACCTAATTAGTGATATGTTATGCCTTGCTTTGTTGATTTCATTCTGGAAAGATCACTGATGAAAGAATAAGGACCTAGAATGGTAGAAAATTAATGAAGATAATGACATATATTAAGATTTAAGTTTTAAGATTTGCTTCAGTGAATGAAAATTTTAGATCTTCCAGCAAGTTTTACCCAGCTTAATAATTTGCCATTTTAAGTTGAATATCTTGTTGTATAAAATAAATATTTTTATCCTTTTTTGTCTTACAGGTTGCAGTTGAGGTCACTAAATCCTTTATTGAATACATTAAAAGCCAGCCAATTGTCTTTGAAGTGTTTGGCCACTATCAGCAGTATCCTTTCCCCCCTCTCTGCAAGGATGTACTTAGGTAAATTATCATCCATGATCTTTCACTATCTTTGGCTCATCTGCTTCTTTATAAGAAGTGGAACTTGCCCTACAAGGCACTGAGATGTTTGCCTGATTTTCAGCAACAGTTTAACTTTTGCAAAGCTGCTACAGTGCAGTTTGTGCATAAAACAAATAAAACATGTTCTAGTATGTTTGAGGAATATAAAGAGACACAACACTATTGCTTTGTTATTTCAAATTCTTACACAAATAAAAATCGTGATACTGTTTTATGTTGTATGTTCAGTTTCCAGTATATGATTGATTACATTTTAATAGCATTCATTTATGCCTTTTTATAGCCCCCTAAGACCATCTCGCCGTCATTTTCCTCGCGTCATGCCATTATCAAAACCAGGTAAGAGAGAAAGTATTATTTGTTTTACATGAGCATTAATGAGAATTTCAGAATTTTTAGACATTTAGAAGAAAATATATTAGTGATTAATAACTTTTATTTGGAAAAGCTGTTCCAAAACTTTTTAGAAGTTAGCATTGTGTTGCCTTCAGTTGATGGTCAATTGAAATAACAGATATCCTGCCCAAATTTTCATAAGGAATAGATGTAGCAGAGAATTATCTGTGTGTCATCTCTGGTTGCGCTTTTCCCAAACATACATCTAAATCAGTGGTCCCCAACCTTTGTTGCTTGGCGGCCTGGTTGAAGGGGAGAGAGGAACTAAGCCATGCAAGTGGTGGGCTGGCATGCATGCAGGCAGCTCAACTTGCGCAAGCTGCAGGCCAGCGTACTTGTGCATGCATGCGCAGCTCAACCTTTGCAAATTGAGCTGCGTGCGTGCATGCACACCGTCCCACTGCTCATGTAATTCAAGCTACATGTGTGTGCTGGCCTGCCACTCGCATGGTATGGTTGCAAATAGGCCGTGGCCCAGTAGTGGGCCACCGCCCGGGAGTTTGGGACTCCTGGTTTAAATGGTTAAACTTCAGTATAATTTTTCAATTTTCAGCTTTTAACCAACTTCTTCTCCCTTGAATTGAACACTTGCCTAGTTGGAAAGACAGGATATCAACTGTATATAAAAAATGTCATTGATGAGGGACACAGAACAATGAAGTTTCTCCTATATAAACAGTTCTGATTTCTAGAGTATAGCTGATCTCCTTGGGATATCTCAATGTTTGCAGAATAATTTGAATAATTTTTAGGCACCTATTACAGAAAAGTTGCTCCAAGTCCTCAATAACTGCTTATTTAATTACATCAAGTAAGAACGACAATGCATGATCCTTATTCTGTTATTATTTTTATTCTGTTATTCTGTTATCCTTGTTTGATGCTCTTAATGGCATTGGATGTAACGTTTTCTCTTTCTTTGTGTGCCTTGTATATTGCCTTGTATCTTTCATATGAATTTTTTTATATCTGGTTCTTGTGAGAAATTGTGCATAGACTCACAGCCTCATCTGTCTTGCTTCTGTGCATTTATGTCCAAGGGCCTTTCTAAGTACCAGCCATTTATCTTTCAACTTAGCTCTTTAGGCATGATGCAGAAACCCAGCTGCAGTGTGAGATAATAGAGTTTCTCAACCTTTATACTTGACCAATTATTCCATTTTATTATAATTTTTGCAGTGCCTGCAACAAAACTAAGTGCCATGACAAGACCCAGCATTGGCCCATGTCAATGCAAGTATGATCTCATGGTCTTCTTTGAGATCTGTGAGCTGGAAGCTAATGGCGAGTAAGTTGCTTTATATGCTTATGAACAAGTACATTTTGTTAACTGATTTAGGAGCCATGAATACCAATTGAATTACATAGCTGAAACATTTTCATTCTGTTTTAGTACATTTTCTGGAAAAAATAATTGCCAAACTTTAAATGTAATGTAAGTAATTATAGGATAGATTCAACTTTATTGAAATCTGAATTGGATTGGTTCAATGCTGGATTGGATTGGTTCAACACTGACTTGGTGTTGTATATGGTGACTTTCTGATATTGTTTCAGACAGGAATAAGTAAACACTTCCTATTGTACAGATGCAGATAATGAACCTATGAGACTCTGAATGAAAAACATTTTCATCCTAACTCTAATTGTCCACAAAGTGAGTTAAGAGTGGTAAATTCTAATGAGATTGAAAAACTGATGATACAGTACAAGGTTTTATCATCGAAGGTAGTGAATTGACCCAGAATTGATGAAGGGCAGGGCTCCTGTGCCATTAACAGTGATGCAAGAAGATGCATTACTACACATATATCGTTGCCAATTATAGTGCTATAAAAATCCTAGAAGTTGGGGTCTCAAACTTTCCCTTTTCTACATGACAATTAACGACCTTATGCAGAATTTTGTAGTATTGCATTTTGCTAAACTTTTCTAAAGAATGATTAGAGAATCTCTGAGAGAGATGTAATCTCTTATCTAATTACGAGTATTTGTACTTGCAAATGAAAACAAGTCATACATGTGCAAATTAATGTACAAAGAATTTGAAACAAGGAACCTATATGTGAAATTGATGGGAAAATATCAGATAAATGCTCTTTAATCATGAATAAATCAACCTGATCTCCTTGTGCCACTTTGTTTGATACTTATTTTCTCAGAATTGGTTTCTATGGAAACAAGCCACTTTTATAAATCTTGGAGGCTACGAAGAATTTTTTTAAATTAGATTGAATTTTCACACTGTGTATTTTTCAGTATCTTAAGCATATCTGAACAATTCTTGTCACAAACAGAAAACTGTGAAATATCTTGTATCTTAATATCAAAGGGTAGAGCAATGCAAAGCACATATTTTTAAAATCATACAGAAAGAATTGTAACATGAAATTGTAAAAATAAAGTCCAGTCAAGGCGAGCAAATTAATACTGATGAATACTTGTTTACTCAGTGCAATATAAATGGAGATTAATAAACACATGCATTTTGTAAAGCTTTACTATAGTACAATTCTCATCATTCTAGGCCAGTGTTTCTCAATTTTGGCTATTTCTAGAATTCCCCAGACAGTCCATACTCTAAAAGTTGCCAAGATTGAGAAACATTGCTCTAGCAGTGTAGATATCTGACTGGTGGTGTGATGCTAGGGAACTCAAGATCCAAACATATATTGAAAGCACAATGTTGGAGAAAATGCTGTCTATTCAGTCTCAATGAAATGATCTTTTCTAGCTATATCCCTGCCGTTGTGGATCATCGTGGAGGAATGCCTTGCCTTGGGACTTTCCTATTGCATCAGGTATTTCATGTATTATTCTTACCAATTCCTAACCCTAAACCTATTCTAAGCATAAGAGAATGATAATACAATTTTTATTCTAGAAAATGAGTTGTTAATTACAATTTTTGGCGAATGGGCAGCTTTGAAGTATATGGGACTCAGAGCATTTAAAAACATTTTTGGTGTGTTTGCTGCTTCACTGAATAATCCTTCATATGTTCCACTTGAATGGGAAAACAGGATAGTGTTTACCAATTACCTAGAATCTTTTTGGATTCTATAATCTATTATTTTATAAATACTTTTTTGTTTTTAGTAGGATCATAACTTTGATTACAATCTACTTTTAAAAAAAGAACATTCTGGAAATATAAAGGAATAGATTTATCAAAAAAAAAAAAAAAACCCTACATTTTTTCTTCAACACAAAGTGGCAAAGTTGTCAATTTTCAGGAGTCCCACCTAATAATTTTACCTTTGTATTCTCTGTACAACAGAAATATAAAATATTTGCTTAGCATTTTAACACAGTTCTTACAACTGCTAACTTTATTACCTTTCCGTATGGTGGATGTCAGGGTATCCAGAGGAGGATTACGGTTACCTTGGTGCATGAGACAGGGAGCCACATCCGCTGGAAGGAAGTGAGGGAGCTTGTTGTTGGTAAGCAAAATATTTGTTCTATATCCCAATCAATGTTGAAGCTATACAGTACATCTGAACTAAGCAGTCTCAAACTCCAGAACAGCATCACTGATTTTTAGAAAAAGCTTATGGATACAGATGCTATGTAACAAGAATCAAAATGGAGCTTTCAGTGATTTTTCTTTACTTTTTGTGACAAGTTGTTCACTTTGGTAAACAAAGCCTACATTTGGATGTTTTACAGTATATCTCCTCTGTAGCCTCCAGGGAGTCTCTTGGATTACAAAAGGATAGAAGTGTTCTGGAATAGAACTAATGTAATAAATGAACAAATCTCCTTTGATACAGTTTGAAGTATAGACTGGAACTTTGCATAGAAGATTGGATAATGCATTTGTTTATGTTGACAGAGTTTGAAAGATTGTTAAATTATAGTGATGATTGGTTCACGGTCTCTTTCTTCTAAGAGGAGCATAGCTCAGTATGGTAAAAAGTATGAAAATATCCCAACAGTGTGATTTATTTTCAGTTCTCATCATGATCAGCAATGATGAATTTAAGAACTAGAGAATAATCTCATTTTATAGACATACTATATTAGGCAGACTGCAAGCTACAGGCCTTATGTGACTCTTTAAAACCTTGCAAATGGTTATGACAGATGGCATGCTGGAGACTTTATAAAACATGACTACAAAGGAAATATGGCACATATGGATGAATCTTCCAAAACTCTGCCTTCTGCCTCCTATCATGTTGAAGTGGAGAGCAGAGAGAGAGCTGTGTATGCATCACTCTAGATCTTCCATTCATATTTTGGAAAAGACTTACCCAATTATGTTTTAGATTTCTAGAAATATATTTACTCTAATCCTGCTGCAGCAGTATAGGGAAGATAAAATGTATGCTCTATCCTCTATTTATAGGTCGAATCCGGAACACTCCAGAAGGAGATGAGTCCCTCATTGACCCCAATATCCTCTCTTTAAACATCCTCTCTTCAGGATACATCCGGCCCTCTCAGGATGATCGGTAGGTCTCTCAGAATACTCAGCTAATCTGGGTCAGTCACGATATTTCTATTTGTATGTGCCCAGTTGTGTGAAATGCTTTTTCCCTGAAAGACCCAACTCTTTATTCTTCTAGTTAAGTCAGTAGATCAAAGTTCTGACAAAGCTAGCAAAAAAGAACACGACAAATTTGCACACAGAAAAGGCGAGTGGCTTTCCTCCAGTATTTTTTTTCATGGGTAACAGTTTAAGAGACTAGTGCAACATAGGAAGTTGCCGAGCATTAGTTAAATCATTTATTTGTCTAGTCTGGTATTATTTTCTCTGGCAGAAAGTTTCGTGTGTCTGTATCTGAGGTCCATCTTCCCCATGTGTCCCACTTAAAAATATTGATTTAAGGAATACTATTTAATAATAATTGGAAATACTTGAAACAACCTAGAACCTCCCAAATGGTTAGCAGTTACGTGACCTTGGAGGACTGGCATCTCTCCACATGCAGAATATGTTTACATTTGCTCCTGGACTGTGGCTCAATTGCTTTAGCAACAGTCTGCAAATATTTATTTGCCATATATTGTAAATATTACTTCATCTCACAGCCTAGAATAGAATAGAATAGAATAGAATAGAATAGAATAGAATAGAATAGAAGAAAGCTGATAATATTTTCATGTGCTATGAAAGGGAAGCACTGACACATGCATCTTTCTACAAGGGCCCAGTCTCTAATGGAACAATGTGTAGTAAAATCTTTTGGTGATGTAGAAGTTTCCAGATTTAGCACTGCAGTTTGAATGGAACAATCCTTTTCCAAAATTTCAAAAATGGCTATGGGGATATGCTACAGATTCTTTCTATTTTGAAAAACATATTTTAAAAAAAGATATTGAGAAAATAAGAGGTTGGAATGTGAAGCCCTTTCTTAGTTCCTGGTTATTGTATTACTATGAGAGATTAATAGTAAAGGATAACACAGTGTCATTAACAAATGGATGATTTATTATTCCTAAGGTGAAAGACATGCATGAGTGAATAATGCTATTCTATTAGGAAAACAAAAGACAGGAGACAATGTGACATCTCATTCATTCATCTTTTTCTGAAGATTAGTTTCTCTTTCAGTACCTCCTACAGTTGAGACCAAGTTATTATGATCAAATAATCCTGAGTATATTCCTCAATATTGATCTCAATTCAGATGTTTAAACATGTATGACTTTTACAACCCTCTGAAAGAATATATGGGTGAGTTGGGAAATGATGGTGAGTCAAGAGCAGCGTAAATAAATCTCAGCAAAACAAGGTGTAAGTATATCATGGAAAGGAACAAAGCTGATGAGGGAATGTGAAAAGGAAAAAGAGGTTAGTTAAAATAATTCCAGTCTAGGATTTTCCAATCTGATGTCCAGATATGTTAGAATATAATTTCCAGGCAGCCTGGGCAGAGTTTGAAGGATGATTGTTCAAGGACAGGGAATCGGCAACCTTTGGGGGCCATCAGACACAAGTTAAATGTTAAGGCACATCAGTTGCAAATTATCTCTTCCCTGAGACTAGTCAGCTTTCTTTCTTCTCCTTTCTTTATGGAGAAGATCCTCTCTATTATCCCAGCTTTCTTTGCTCCTTTTTTTCTGGGCAAATGATCAAATCCCACCAAACACTGTGCTGCACCCATCCTCCATGATTGCTTCCCCCAAATGCCAATAAAATATATGTGAATGGAGTTCATAGTTTTAAATAAAGATGACATTAGAACTGGTTGAACACATGAGTGGTTTTCCGGTTTGCAGGGCTTCGGCGACAGACAGGAATCCGCGATCGTGCGCGGTTTCTGCCTGGGCTCGCCGCTGGAGCGCCCTGAGCCGGCTGGTTTCGGGGCTAAGCCACCCCGTAGAGGTGGTGAAGAGGGAGGAGATCACCAGCAGGGTCGAGGAGAGCCGCATCTCTCCTCTTCAGCTGGCCAAACTCCCTTTCCCGAAGGTGGTAGGAGCGGCGGTCAGAAATGGCCACGTCAAAGAAGAACTCAACCAGAAAAGAACATGCAGGAGGAAGATAAGAAGTGAAAGTTTTGGCTGACCAGGTTAAGCTGAAAAAACAACAATTAAGGTACCCTGGAATTTAAATTTTACAAAAGATAACATTGCTCCCAAAGAAGAGTCGGAAGCAGCAAAAGAAAATGAAAAGGGAAAGGTTTTTTTTTCTTCTCTCTCCTTCCTTACATTGACAATTAAGAGATCGGAATAAGAAATCGGAAAAGTCCGCTTTGGCATCAGTAGGCAATTAAGCTGAAAATATAACTAAATGCCAAAGAGACAATAAAGATTTCTGAACATTAAAACCTTTTTCTTTTATAAGCAGGAAGGGAGAGGAAAAGAATAAGGGCAGGATTTGGAGGGAGGAGACTGCCTGGACTTCAAAAGATTCTAAAGTAAAACTTCAACAAGACTTCTAAAAGATACATTTTAACTGAGATTTTGCAACTAAATAGTAACCCCAGGAAGAGAAAGTGAAAAAAAAGTGTAAAAAGAAACAGCTATTTGGATTGTCTGGTGACTTTTGGATTTTTGGTTATTATATTTGAATGACTAAAATCAATTGGGTGGTTATTTAATTTTTTTTACAATGGCATCACTTCTGGATGAATTGAAAATGGAACTTAAAAAATACAAAGAAGATGCACAAGAAGGGAAGGGCTCTTTTGGCTTCATTTTTCAATTCTTAGAAATGGAGATCTGCAGCTACGAGAAACAACAAGAAAAGACTGCGAAACAAGAAGATTGGGACAGAGAAGAAGCCATCTTTAATGAACAAGTAACTCTATGTGGGAAAGAAAGGGGAAAGGGAGGGAAAGAGAATGGAGAATTTAAGACTTAAAAAAACAGCCAAAGAAGGGAAAAATAATTTGAAAAGTGGATATAATGTTGGAAAGCAACAGAAAAGGGGAATACAGAAGAGGGAAATGGAGGTGGAGAGACAGGGTGGTAAAAGGGGGAGAGAGAAGAAGAGAGGGAAGAAGGAAAGGAAGAGAAGTTACAAAGGTTTGGAGCAAGATGTAAAGAAACAGGACCTATTTAGAGATAATGGGTGAAAATCTAACTGAAAAAGGGATTCTGTGAAGGTATATAAGATTGTATTGTTATATTTGTAATAGAAATAATTTTAGAAAATTGGAAACAACATATGATTAAAAAGAGGGATAAAGTAGTTGGTGTGGTTTGGGGAAATGTTTGTGAATAAAATAAATGAAATAAAATAAATGAGAAAATTGAATTAGGAAGGAACGGGAACATTTTAATTAGTCAATGTTTTATAAAATATAAGTGAAGAGTGGGGGGAATTAACTATGGAAAGTTTATAATTGTTCCCATAGAAGTATGATACTTATTTGAAAAGTAATGTGTAAAATGTTAAGATCTAAATGAATATTAATATTAATGATAGAATTGAATTGGAATGGATTGTTGTTTTAATTATATTATACATTTATATATATTTTTTCTTTTTTCAAGAATACAGTGTGTAGTTTTAGAATGTGCCAAGCAGAATCCGAATGGAAGTTATGTATTATATTAAGTGTTATAATTTTAGGGGAAAGATATAAAGGCATCATACTCCAATCAGTGATTACAGGAGAAATTTTGTTTAATGAGAAAAGATAGTAGACAGTTGAAACAGGACAGACAAAGAATATAAGTATAATGATTTGAATTGAGATGAAAAAAATAAAATAAAATTAAGAAAGTTGAAAGAGGGGAGAAGGTATGTAGAAAATATAGAATAGTAATAAGATATGGAATGGAATATAAAAATGAGCACGAACTTGAATTTATGTCTATACGAAGAGATGTAACCCGGGATTATGCTGCTTTCAAAAAAGATGTTTTACTTGTATTTCTTTTCTTTTTGTGAAAACTCAAATAAAACTTCCCCCCCAAAAAAGAACTGGTTGAACACAGCACACACCCTCCCATTTAATTAGTTTTTTAAAGGTAGTATGGCACATATCAATGAAGACATTGACAGGGATATCAATATCCTGTATATCCTTGAGCATCAATTCCATGTGTTTGATGATAATATAAAAATACATTCTATTCAAAAGAAATTTTCCTTTCCAAACAAGCTAGCAATAAATTAACAGAAGAAAAGCAAAGCAAAACAAAACAGGAAAACAAAGCCAAATGAAGTACAGCAATGTTGTTCCTTTCGCTGATATTTAGTTTTGATTAAATTGAAGTAGATACAATTTATATAAAGATGTTTCCAGATATCAGCTTTTTCAGTGACAATAACAGCTAACCTATAAGCAAAAATGAAAGGAAAAAACTTACAGGAAATTTACCTATTATCCAGAACAATAATTATTGGAAGCTGTTGTTCCTAGGTTTATTTAGTGGTTACTGTTACTCCTACACTAATCTTAACAGCATACGTGCCAAGCAGACTTCTGTTTTACAGGACCCTGGCTTGTCAACATGCAGTCATTTGTAAAATCAATGATTAAAACTAATATTAGGAAGTATTCCTAATTGTATGATGGATTTTGCGTTGTAGAATGAAAGCAATCGATCCTGGTCATACAATGTTTCTTTCATCCCTGGTTCCTGAGCTTTCTATCTCAGCCTCCCCTGATCTGGTGCCCTCTAAATGTATTGGGATATAAATCCAGAATTCCTATTCAGCATGCTGGGAATTCCAGTTCAATGACTTCTGAAGGAAATTGGGTTGAAAACAGCCACCCTATTACATATTCTAGAAGTGGTGTTTTTTCTAATATTTTTCCCAAACTCTGCAGTTCTTGGCAGGAAACCTGAGTGTGATTGTTTTCAGTATGTTTCAGGATTGATTAACCATTTGATTTATTTGGAACATTTATTAGCCAAGTGCCCTGTTATGGTGCTCAAAGTAGCAGCCTTCATTAAACCCAAAATTTAAATTTCTAAATTCTCATAAACCATAAGAAGTCTATTGTTGAGGCTTCTGAGCATTGCCAAAGAAGTAAGAAAGACTAGGAATCACATATCCATAGGTTTCTACTGCTCCTTCCTCTTGATGTCTTTCTCCTATATGAGCATTATTCTTAGCTGCCTGAATGGATGAAAACAGAATTGATGGCTGGCATCTTAAAGTTGTCAGGAAGGCTGGCCAGATTTGGCTGAAGGAAAAGAATAACAAAAGGTCTATCTACAAGAACAGCCTTTTCCAACCTGATGTGTTCCCAATCTGAGACTACAATTGTTGTCATCCCAAGGTAGCATTTTTATCTTGAGGCAGTAGGAGTTGTAATCCGATCCCATCTGGATTGTATCAAGTTGCAAAGATGGCATTAGAGCACCCATTTCTCATCTTTTTTTAATTTGCATGAATTTTAGGAACTTTCTTTAAATCTTGATAGTACTTAACTAAGAACTTTTTGTTGGGATCTTAGCTCATCCACCCACATGGGCACTTGTTTCAGTTCCCAGATATCATGTATCAACAAGATATTTTCCCAGTAGGCAGGCAACCATCTCTTAGTTTAGACTTTATTTACTGTATCACAATATCGTTGAGTAACATGATGCAAGAGAACTTCAGACTAACTTCATGTTCATAGCATTGTAAAAGTCCTCCTTGTGTGTTGGCAAGAAGCTCCTGTAAAGCCATGTAGCAGTATTTATAGGAAATATTAGACAAAAGGTGATGATGAATCAGATTGAATGAAATTAGAATATCTAAAACAGGAGCCTTCAAACTTGATAGCTTTAAGACTTGTGGATTTCAACTCCCAGAATTTCTCCTCCAGTCATGTTAGCTCAGGAATTCTGGGAGTTGAAGTCCGCAAGTCTTAAACTTGGTCTAAAACACTAGAAGGGCAGGTTTTCTTTGAGACAAGACAGCAACAGCAAAACAAAAAAAGCAAACCTAGTACAGCCTGAATTTCTAAATGAGGACAGTACTTTTCTTATATATCCGTTTATAGCCAATGGATGTATTCTCACAACATGTGGAATAAAATGGCCTGTTGAGAGGCAGACAGACACTGATGTTCCCAATCTTTCTACTGTCATATACAACTCTTTCAGCAAACGTTTACCTTGTCTCCTAAACCTGAAATAGATGCCATTTTGCAATTGGAGAAACCAGCCTTTGTAGTTTAGACCTGTGGTGGCTTAAAATCCCACTTACTCTAAATGGCAGGCACTTCTGATCTAGATGGTATACTAGACAAAAATTCCTGATTAAGAACTATGTGCAATAGTGATAAAATGGTGGCTGACATGGACTTGTCAATCTAATTTTAGGACCTGCAAATATACCAAAGGCTCTGCCCTGTTCACTTTCACAATGCTGAGGGAGCTTAAATTTGCTTTAGGTAGTGATGTACTGACAACAAACTTCATTTGAATTTGAGTGAATTGATTTAATTTAAGGCTCTGCAGTAAAGGCCCCCAAACTGAACCCTAGAAATTTCAGTGCATCTCATTGTTACTGCACTCACTAATTTACAATGTGTTCATCAGAGGGCCTTGAGCTTTCTTTCTACGTGGGACAGAGGGGAGCCGTTTGTAGGGCTTAGGCTTTGGAAGATCTGCATGATAAAACTGCTGATGCTACTGCCACGTCCAGCACCACTGCCCATTTAAACTAACCATGTGATTGTTTGTATTTTTGCAGGCAGTTTCTTGATTCGGATATGCCTAGGTATTATTTGTGAGCTTTCCCATATATTTTATTTCCTCTCACGCACCTTTTTCAAATCAGCACTGGGTTAGCAATGCTATAGACTAAACTTGCTTCCACCTACCTGAACACACCAGCTTCTTCCGTTCTTTTTTCTCTTCTGCATCATCGGGCTTCTTTTTGTTCCATTTTGTTCCTTGGCTGTTGCTTTTTGTAAGTTTTCTTTCAAAGGCCAGTGTTTTTCTTATTTCTCTCTCATCCATATATGCTCTCTTTGGGAACTGGGTGGCTGGGAGACAGCACTTTTTTCCCATTTGATTTCCCTCTTTCCTTCCCCCCCATCTCCGCCCCCAAAAAAGACTGTCCTGTCCTGTCCATACTGAAACTCCTTCATCCCCTGCTTTCGGCTTTGGCAGTAACACAAAAGGAGTTGAACTGATGCAGGCTTCATGAGATGCTATGCTCTATGTGACTGGGGGTGAGAGAGGAGATTAGGGTAACCCCAAGATGGTGTGAAAGAGTCATCAATGAAGGAGGGGTGTTTAACAGGCTTCCTAGGATGTCTTCAGTCACATGTGGGTGCAAAAACTGTTCAAAATGTAGTCTGAGGCAACTGTACGAATTCAAGTATCAAATGGATTGCATGACTTGGGCTGTGACAATGATTAGATCTTAAAGCATCCCAAGGAGCCAATAAAACGGCCAACTCTGCATGCTAGGAAGATTGGAATTTACTGAATATAATTCTTTAAATACTGACAAGATCCTGCTGGTCTCACTGGCTGAAGTCCCATATATTGGAGAGACACTATGTTAAGGAGGAAACTTATGCCAGGTCAGAGAACAGGATTAAAAGAGCTAGGTCGTGATATAAAATGTAAGTGATTCTTCAGACATTTCTCTACTCCCTAACCCCAGTATAATGATTGTCTTCTTTTATTGAAAAATCAAGGGAAGCTAAAGTGGAAAATGGAAAGAAAAATTGTCTGGTTGATTTAGTTTAGGCTAATATTTGAATTAGGCCTATTTTGCTTGCTAGAATCTAGACTTAGCATGTGTTTGTTTTAGAGATGTCAGTGTTAGAAAATATAATAAATGATAAAATATCAACTTTAGTTGCAAGTCAGTATGCAATTAAGAAGTACGTCCTTAGTTTATGAGGTCACTGTAAGAATTACAATTTTATTGCAGTGGCTTCTAATTAATCATTCAGATTTAAAAATTTGGGACCAAAAGTGTAATTAAAGATAATTTGTTGGAGAATACCATGGATGAATCAGACAAGACAGTTGTGGCCACTGTGATTTATAGCTCAGTTCACTAAAATTAGAAGCATTTCCTGCCTTGGTGCCAGTATTTTTGTTCCTTCATCTGCAGTTTTCTGCCAATTTGAACTGAGTTTCTGTTGCCTTTTCCAGGCACGATGATGGAACTGGTTTCCATTCCTGGTTTCTTATGTGGTGTGGGTTTATACAACAAAGTTTACATCAGACTTTCTATGATGGCCATCTGGAAGATTAAGCTGATTTTACCTTTTGAGAATTAGAAAATGATTATTTTATACGAATGAATATTTCTAATTTTGGATTTCATTTTTAGAGTCATTGGAATTTATTTATTGCTATATTTCTTCTCATCTTACTGTAGCACTTTTGCCTGGAACACTTTGCTTGTTCCTTCTTGATGATTAGAATATACTGTAGTTTGATATGATAAAATAAACTTGCTGAATTCTCCTCAATACAGTATCATTGCTCGATACTGTTAAGAGAAGCTGTATTTTTTAGGGAAGTACTGTAGACTGAAAGGGTTTTTTCCTTTAAATTTTACTTTCATGAAATCATTGTAGCACAGCCTCTCCAAATTTCATGCATTCCAGATGTGCTATGATTACAACTCCAGGCTGCCAAGTGATTCAGAGAGCTGTCATCCCGACAGATCTTCAAAGCAACAGGTTGGAGGAGACTGAAATCCAGTTTTCATACTGAAAATTACAATTCTGATAATTTGGTTAATTTTTTAATCTACAGATAATATAGTATATTATATAATATATAATATTATATATTATATATTATATATTTTTAAAAATCTAACTGAATCACCAGGGCTATTTGACCTTCACCTAGAAAACAAGAGGGATATATTCAACACAACAGTCTGGGGGCTTCCTATTGTGTACATGTCCTTCTACTAAGAGATTGAAGAGAGAGCAGCATTGTATCTAATTATGGCTGGTTTCATCAAATCTCCATGCATCCCTGTGTAGCTGCCTCTCTGGGTAGCGTTTCTCAGACACCTATAAACAATGCTTTCTGACATTTTAATTTCTTTGTGTATCTGTACGTGTGTTTGTCTTGGGTTGCCTTCCACTTATAGCATTTCACTTGGAAATGACACTAGGTATTTTTGTCTCACTTTTCTCTCATACCCTTGCCTGATCTCTTACTGGTTTCCTTTCTTTTCTCTTCACTTCTACACTCTTCCTGTCCTGTTTCCTTCCTTTTTGGAATTTGTCTTTGACTTGCTTGTGTCTCAGTGAATTTAGCTCTTTTGGTTTTTGCAAAACGTCTGTGAAAATGTCTGGTGTTTAGAATGGGGTAGTTAATTGTGCATCAACCAATACTCAGATCCTCTTTACCAAGAATCAGCTGTTGATCTATTGTTAATAAAATATCTTCCAACAGGTGGATTGGTGTCTCTTATTATTAAAGAGGCTTCTGACTATGTTGATACTGAATGTTGGTGAGCTGTGTGATAGTGGAATGCCAGGATATTTTTAAAACTTGAGGATGCTCAGATGGAAATGAGAGAAAAGGAGGAGAGAGAGAGAAAGTCCCGGTATTTTGATTATGTTTGGAAAGTAATTTCTGAAATGGCCCCTGGTATATAAAAAAAATAAAATTGAACCAAGTATGTTTTACAAGAGAAAAACCACTTAAGTGAAAATGTGCTTGAAAGGGGATAGGTGGAAAATTGGGCATGTGTTCTAATTAGCAGAATTCTGACTTCCTTTGGGTGTTCCAACATGACCAGAGCAGCTAGTAAGCCATGGAATTTATTCTTTATGGAAATCTGGATTTCTGAGTGGGCATAATATTCCATAGCACTATAGGGTGCTAAGCTTATGGATTGCCTAAATGAGCTAAGTGTTGGCTTGTCCAAGTAATAAGGAAAGCCTGGAGTAAAGATAGTCCTCGGCTTACGACCACAACTGAGCCTATAATTTCAGTTGTTCCATGAGACATTTGTTAAGTGAGTTTTGCTCCATTTTACGACCTTTCTTGCCATAGTTGTTAAGTGAATCACTGCAGTTGATAAGTTTGTAACCCAGTTCTTAAGTGAATCTGGCCTCCCCATTGACTTTGCTTATCAGGTCGCAAAATATAATCACATGACCTTGGGACATAGAAATGGTCATAAATATGAATCAGTTGCCAAGCATCTGAATTGTGATCACATGATAATGAGGATGCTACAATGGTTGTAAGGGTGAAAAATGTTCATAAGTCACATGTTTAGTGCCTTTGTAACTGTGAACAGTCACTAACTGAACTGTTGTAAGTCAAGGACTATCTGCACAGTCTGGGCTCCAACTTTCATAGACAAATGCGACGGTTTATATTATCAAGGTTGCTACAATAAACAGATATTCAAATATGGAATGAGAGTGACTGCCTTAGTTATAACACCCAGAGTCCAGGAATAAGCCAAATTTAAGCAAGTTCACTCTTCTCATTAAAAGTTTGGGTTTTAAATAATCTAACCATGTTTTTTTGGAAGCATTAGTTTTATTCACAGATGGATCACATAAATTCATTTATCATGAATGGCACAGCAAAGTTTGAGAACTTCTGGACTAATATCTACTGTGTGTAGAACATATTTTTCACACTAAGGATTACAGGTATAATAGTCCACAATTTTGAAAATTGTTATGTGCAAAAAACAAAAAACAAAAACAAAAAAAAACATGGTAAATTAGCTGCAAGCACTTTGTAGCAAAATTCTGCCCAGGTAATACTGAAAATGTTTCCAGCGATATAGAATTGAAAGCAATACTGAGCATCCTCACTTTTCCTTTCTTTTTTTCTGATTATGCTTGCCAAAAATTAGTATTTCCTTCCAATGGAAGAAAGATTGTTTATTTTAACATATTTGACTGAAGAGATGTGGCCTTGGGGTGCTTTAGGCAATGCTTTAAGATGACCAGTTATTTCTATATCAAGGAAGGATCTTTTTCAATTGCTATCTAAGTTTATTGCTTCTTGCCCACTTTCTCTTTTAGATGGCATCTTAAGTTACATTTTTGGATGACCTCTAGTGGGAATGGGATGAGGGTAATGCATCCATCCTGGGCCTCGCAGTGGCTGCGGATACCACCGACCATGGGGTTGGAAACAGATAGAACTATATTCTGCTGGTTCTCTTCCTTTCTGATAATAGCTGGTGTTGATTGGGAACGAGAGGTCTCACCCTCTACTCCAATTATATGGGTGCCATAGATTTTGGTGCTCTCTCCACACGTTTAACAGTTATTTAAAATCACTGGGTGAGGTCATCTGTCACCATCATCTCATCATCATTGTTGAGGGACTATCAATAGGTGATGATGTTCAAATGTACTTCCTGCTCCTGGCATACTAAGTGATGCTGATGATGTCTTGTCTTGGTGCCTGGGGGCTGTGGGGTCCGCCCTGTGGAACCTCATTCCCTCTTAAGTGAAGCTAGCCCCCAACCCTTATGTCCTTCCAGAAAGCCTTCAAAACATAGTATGTGTGGTTTTTTTTCATGAGGTCTGAGGATCCCCTGATAGTAGGGAACCCACACTGTGGCTACATCATGCATAGCATTCCGATTTTACCCCCTCCCCCCTTGATTTTAATAATTGAATTGTTTTAAATTCATTTTATAATATATGTAAATAATCAGTTTCATTATAGGCTGTCTGGAGCCTCCTTATGTGAAATGGGCTGCTATCTAAATAAAAACAGTTCCAAAATAAGAATGAGTCAATAGATCTCACAATTGCTTAGAATCATTCAGTCAGAAGTATGGATCTGTAGGTGCTATTTCTGTCTGTTATACTCTTAGGTCTAATCCTGTTTATTGTTTAATGCCCCATGTCTATGTAACTCCCTTTTCAAGTGTTGCCTTCCTCTTTCCCTGTTTTTCTGCCACCTTCTCTCCTTTCCAAAATCATTTCTATCTATATGGGGCCATTAAAATATATATAAAATATATATATATACACACCACAAGACCTTCCTTGAGAATTCCCAGTGATGCTTTTACTTTTGCCTTTCAAACAAAATATTGTATTTCAGGCCAGAGTACTCCAGTTTGGCCACATCATTCAGACAGATCTGTGTGTGTGTATGTGTAAGTGTGTGTGTATGTGTGCATTTGTGCATGTTTGTGTTTTGTTCCTATTAATAATGTTTTGGAATAATTTATAGTCTTTTATTAACCAGGTATTTTGTTTTTTTCCTCTGCAGGACTTTTTACCAGTTTGAAGCTGCGTGGGACAGCTCCATGCATAACTCTTTGCTCCTGAATCGTGTTACCCCTTACAGAGAAAAAATCTACATGACCCTCTCTGCTTATATTGAGGCAAGAAAGTGCCTTCATAATGCTCCCTGTGCAATTGTCAGATCCACATTGGCAGCTGCAAGGCTGTGTTTCAAAATTTGTATGATGCCAAGCATAACCTCTCATGATTCAAGTCCACCCTTTCCTACATGCATGTAACCAGGAATATATAACAACTTGAGATGTTTAATACTTTGTTATCAATGATATTCAGCATTGGCTGATGCTGAAAAAGTTACTGAGGCCAGATCAGATTAGGAACTTGATGAAAGTGAAGCATGTGGGCTGGATTCAATATTCCCTCCAAAATCCCAGAAAGAGACAACAACAAACCAACTTTTCTAGGGATGGAAGAAAATTACACAGATATAGAAATGTAATCATCAGCTTAAGCTTGTTTTTTTTTAATAATCACTGTATATGTGAAGGAGAGATAGAGCCTGGGGTCAGAGTCAAGAGAGTAATTAACCTGGAGTTGTTACATTTTCATAAACAGTCCAAGTCCTGCCCTTCTTGAATTCAATTAACTTGTATCTAGCACCAGTTTAGTACTGATCATTAGTTGACTAAAATCTTGTGTATAAATCAACTTAACTGGAGCTTAATGTGTGGTCCTGGTTCTTCAGGCCTGACAGTATAATAAGATTATGGTCTCATTTCAGATGGAGAACTGCACCCAACCTGCTGTTGTCACCAAAGATTTTTGTATGGTCTTTTACTCCAGAGATGCCAAACTCCCTGCTTCTCGATCAATCCGCAATCTATTTGGAAGTGGAAGCCTTCGAGCTTCAGAAAGGTAAGAAAGGCCAGAAAGCAAGCACATCTTATTAGGATAAAGAATATACTCCTGACATGGAAGCTGTAGGTGTATTTCTTCATAGACATTAACTGTGTTATGTTCACTTCTTACCTAAGGGCTGTTAGGCTCCATATAAAACTTTCAGCATAACATTAACATTATCTAAAAAAAAGAGTTCGGTCCGCTCATCTTGAAAGAAGTGGGGGAGTAAAATTATTCCTTGAATGTACTATATTCATAAGAATGGTGTGTCTTCTATTACCGTGGTGGCGAACCTATGGCATGTGTGCCGAAAGTGGCATGCAGAGCCATTACTGCCAGCACGCGAGCCCTCGCCCAGAAGAGGTCTACTACGCAAGCGTGCATGCTGCCCGCCCGACAGCTGATTGTTGAATACCTGGGGTGCATGTGTGGCAGCGCGGCGGCACGCAGGAGACACTCGTGCATGCGCAGAAGCATGTGGCATACCCATGGGGTTGCATGGGCATGCACAGAAGTTCACAGTGCAGGGCACGCAGGTTGCGTGCACATACGCAGGAGGCATGGGGGGCGCACGCATTTCCTTCTGGGTGATGGCACACAAGCACGAGCAGACAAGTACGCGTGCAATTATCAGCACGGGAACCCAAAAAGGTTAGCCACCACTGTTCTATTAGCTTGTTCTGTTTTTCACTTTCTGCTACAGTAACCGTGTGACTGGGGTCTATGAGCTCAGCCTCTGCCGAGTTGCGGATGCTGGCAGTCCAGGTAAGAACTTTTGTCTTTATGAAAGGGTCTCCATGAGGTTTTGGGCTTACAGTTAAACAAGAGGGATATAGCTATAGAAAGCAAGACTTAATTGTTGCTATAACTTACAAAATATGAATGTATTGCATGTGCTTATTGAACACAGCTATGCTGAATAAAGATTTCCTCTGTAGGTATGCAAAGGAGACGAAGGCGTGTGCTGGATACCTCTGTGGCCTACGTACGAGGAGAAGAGAATTTAGCTGGGTGGCGACCCCGTAGTGATAGTCTCATCTTGGATCATCAGTGGGAACTGGAAAAACTGAGTCTTCTACAAGAAGTAAGACTAGCCTGAGGCCTGATAACTGCCAGTTTCACATCAATGTAGTCCTGCCCCAACCAATGGGCCAGGTGGCAAAGAGTAGATTGATGTAGAGTAAAATACTTAAAATACTCTTCCCCATCCTGGATGCCCTGTAGATGTATGAATTCTAACTTCCAGAATTCTCCACCTGGCATGGCCATTTCGGATAATGGAAAGTATCAATAGCAAACTTGCCTTTCTTTCCATAGGTTGAGAAAACAAGACATTATCTGCTCTTGCGTGAGAAGCTGGAGACAACTCAGCGCTTAGGTCTGGATTCCTTGTCCTCAAGCTCCAGTGAAGATTCTGATTCCCGTAGCACATCTTATGTCTCATCTCCAATCTCTGCAGATGGTACCCCAGAAGGGAGGCCTTTACCTCTTGATATTCCTAGTGAGAGACAGAAAGAACTTGCAGTCAAGGTACAGAATATGGAATGTGCTGGAAAAGTTGGCTTCATATTTTCTTTAAGTCTATGATCCGATGGGTATTTCTGTACCTGCATTCTGAATATTCTCTGCAAGTTCCAATAGTATTTTTTGTGTGTGAAAGTAACAGTCATTCCTGAGTGGAGAAATAACATTTCTTAGCAGGAAAGCTTTCTCAGCAAAGAGCATTTCCTTAATTTGAAGGCCCATTGAGAATATATGTACATTTCTACAATACAAGTACATGGTGGTGATTTCCAGCAGCAGCACCAGTTTTTATCATCAGTTACAAAATATTTGTTTTGTAATTTCTTTCCCCCACTTCTTCAAAGGGTTGAACATTTGATTGGAGTCCATATTAATCTTTGCGCTTGAGGAGGGAAAGAGAGAAGGGAGGGAGACATATAGTTTGAGAGGCAGACAGAAAGGTAGGAAAATTGCCCATAGGAATAAAAATTATCCACACTTGTTCAGATACAGGTAGTGCTCACTTAATTACTTGTTGAATGGTTTAATGACCATTCAAAGTTTTGACAGTCTTGAGAGTCTCAGGAAGGGTGCTTGACAACCAGTAAAGCACTTGTTGTAAAACGACACGCTGCCCCAATCCCCATGATCATGTAAGGCACTTGTCATCTTACATTTACAACCAGTTGCAGCATCCCATGGTCATGTGACCATGATTAGCCTTTTTTGGGGGGCCCATTGGAGATACTGGATTTACCTAATGACCACATGGGTTACTTAATAACAGTGGTGACTCGCTTTATGATTGTCATAAATACAAAATCAAGTCTGGTCATGTGGCGATCCTCTAACAACCACCCAACTGTGATGGTAAATAGAGGATTGCCTATATAGTTAATTTTTGTTCTCGTCAGAATCAAAACTCATTTTTCTCTTTCTCTATTTTTTTGCAGTGCTTGCGTCTTCTTACACACACGTTCAACAGAGAGTACAGCCATAGCCACGTGTGCGTGAGTGCAAGTGAGAGCAAGGTAAAATACCTTCCGTGCTTTCATACCTATTTATTACTCTTATTACCCCCCATATTTTAAAACCTAATCCATTTCAGAATTGACTCCCAGAGTACCGAATAGAGCTAATACATTTAGCTCAGGATACATTGGATTTTGGAGCAAAAAAGGAGACTAACTTATATACAGTAAAATATCAAATTCTGATAATTGTGAAATGATGAAATCCCACCGTATCTGAAATGTTCTCATCCTGAACTTCTACTTTGTGTTGTGGAACAAATTGCAAGCTGACCTAAAGGGCTTATTCTAAAGCCCTGATGTCCTAACTTTTCTCTTTTACTGCACACACCCTTTAGAAGAATAAATGATAAATGAGCATAATTTGTAGACATTAAGGGCGCCTGTTTTCTGAGAAGGCCCTGAATATATAGTTGTAAAAGTGCTGAAGCATGCAACCAAGATTTGGAGATATTTGTTGTCAGACAAGCATATCCAGTGACAGATTCTTTTTATACCCAGCTATCTGAAATGTCAGTGACTCTGCTGAGAGATCCCTCCATGTCAGGCCTTGGTAGCGCAACATTGACCCCCTCCTCAACCTGTCCATCCTTGATCGAAGGCCATTATACTGCTACAGAAGCCAGGTAAGAAAGGTGGCAAGACTAAAAATGCCGGGGTTGTTTATGTATCAAAGGTACATAGTTTTACTATGAAAAATAAAGGCCATTGATCAAAATGTAATTGAAGTTATAAACCTGCTTTTTCTCTGCAGACCTCTCCAGCTCCCTTCCAGAGTAGAAAGTCCTGAAATTGAGCTCACCATTGAAGGAGAGAAGAAGAAATCCCCGGTTTGCGGCCCTGAGGATTATAAGGAAATCCCGCGTCTATTGGTTCCTGATATTCAAGAGATTCGTGTCAGGTAAAAACTATGGGCAAGTTATGGGCAAATTAGCAACTTGGCTAAAACTGTGAATTTTATTCCAATCATTATGAGTTGGATCAGATTATCAGAGGAATCATCTCATTCCAATTATATTGACCCATCCCAACTGTCAGTCTTCCAGATGTGCCAGAGACCACAAAATTGCTCCATAGACTTGATTGTTGAGCACACACTGTGCAGTTTCTATGTAATTATTAAATGGGATGTGAATGTGTCTCCTCTACAGCCCTATTGTCTCCAGAAAGGGCTACCTACACTTTCTGGAACCCCATACAAATGGGTGGGTGAAGCGCTATGTGGTTGTGAGACGCCCCTATGTCTACATCTACAACAACGACAAAGATTCTGTGGAGAGAGCAGTCCTCAATCTCTCATCAGCTCAGGTGGAATACAGTGAAGACCAGCAGGCAATGCTAAAAGTAAGAGTAAACTTTGTTCAAATAAGTGTCCCCACAACAGGTTGCTTTCTTTACTTCCCTTTCCAGGAAATACTATAGTTAGGCTGTTTTTGGCATCACTGTAAAGAGGAACTAAGGTTAAGGTAGAAAATCACTGTGGCTAAGATGATTATTTAGACTGTCAGATAAATATGCCGCTAATGTGATAGCAACCACTTTAAGAGACAGTTTGGCCTAGTGGTTAAGGCACCAGGTTTGAAGGCAGAAGACTGTGAGTTCTAATCCTGTCTTAGTCATGAAAGCTGATTGGGTGACCTTGGGCTAGGCATTCTTTTAGTCCAACTCCCATCACAGGGTAGTTGTGGGGAAAGTAAGAAGGGGAGGTGTGTTGGATATGTTCACTGCCTTAAGTTATTTATAAAATTTATATCTATAATAAATATCAATAAATAATTTGATGAATGGATTTTTTGGGATGAGAAGAAATAACCAAACCCATTCTCATTAAATATAGGTTGCAAGTTCCATATTTGCAAAACAACTTGTGCAGCAAATATTTCAGAACATGGAGTGTTGCAATATGGATTGTTAAGACTGTATGCAAGCAAAATATGGATCTCGGTTCACATGACTTGATTTCTGTAACTTGTAGTCAGTTGCAGTCATTATAAACTGCAGTCATCTTGTTCTTCTATGAATGAGCCTAACTAGCAACTTTTTACTTGGTTTAGACCCCTAACACTTTTGCAGTGTGCACTGAACATCGTGGAATTCTGCTGCAAGCAAGCAATGATAAGGACATGCATGATTGGCTGTATGCATTTAACCCTCTCCTGGCTGGATCAATAAGGTAACTGAATGCCTTAAAAGACTCATCTTTGACTTTCCAAAGAATGTATTTTTTGGAATGTTTTGCACAAACAGCTCCCATTAAATTGCTGGATAGCTGGTATAAAATTATAGAAGGAACCAATTGAAAAAGGCTCTTCTAGAAGAAGAGTAAACTAGTTCATTTATACTACTGTTAGAGATGGGCAACCTTTGATTCAGTTGAGATTCGTGTACCTGGGTGGAAGTCTGAAGCATAATTCCTCTTTGTTTTTTTTCTCAAGCCTTTACATTTGTTCTATCTTGGCTTCTCCAACAGATCCAAATTGTCAAGACGAACAACAACCCAGGCAAGAATTTAACTTAAGAGCTGTGCGCCTCAAAAAAAAAAAAACAGAAAAGTGAAATAATGGGTGCTGTTGGAAGATCCCCATCTGAAATTTGGATTTTTCCTATCATTCATCTCCTCAGATGCCTGTGCCACAGAGTGATCCATCATGAGTTACAGCTACATTGGGCAAACTCATTTCCCTTGTGTAATTTTAAAAGGGTAGTTTTCCCTAGAATTCTTGCACATATGTGATCTTCCACTCTTCTCTCTATTGGGTGGCTTATGACTACTAACAAAGCAAGAGCTTTTTTCTTTCCTTCTGTTTTTTTTTAAGTCCTAAATCAATTGTTCAATTTAAAGAGATAGGAATTTGCAAGAGTGAACGCTAATGCTATTTAAAGAGATAAAAGTGATAGAATTATGTGCTGCTAATTCATTACTTACTGTTGACATTTTACAAATTACTTGATAGAGAAAGAGTAGTATGAGATTATATTTATAAGGTATTTATTTCTATTTACTTCACTGAAAATAATATGCATTCTGTTAATCATGTGTTTCGGGGTCTCCCTTAACTTATGCATATTCCTGATGCTGGACTGCATTTTTGGTAAAGGAAAAGATACCCAAAGGAGCAAGGCTATATTTATTTGCTTTTCAAGTTGCATTTGTTGTCTAGACATTTCTTTCCAGTTTGTTTAATTAACAACATTCTCCCCCTCCTTATCCGCTCCCCTCCACTAAGACAGAGTTTTTGTTTTTTTAAATGCTGTGACTGAAGGCAAAGGAACAGCAACAGAAAATAGAGGAAGCAGCTCTCCCCTTCTGCTTCTTTTTTTCTTGTAGGGTGGCTTACAGTTTTCCATTGGATACATATAAGAGCATAAACAGTCACCTGCTGGATTGGACCACTGGCCAATCTCGTCCAGCAGCTTGTTCTCACAGTGGCCAACCAACTGCACAAGGAAGCCCACTAATCTCCCAGCAGATGGCCTCCAGAGGCAGTCACCCTGCTATCAAGGCTAATAACTACCAACCCCCCCGCTATTTCTATGAATTGGTCCAACCCTTTTTTGAAGAGTCAAGCTGATAGCCAGCACCACATATTCCAAGCAGAATAATTTGTGAAGGAAAAATTTAAGCACCCCCCAGCCAAGTATTCTTTTGCTCCCAGAATATTGCTTTTCATTAATTAAAAAAAAGAGCCCACGAAGAAGCACTGACCTTCCATCTTAATAAGGATGAACAGCTGGCACTGAACATGTGCTGTTCCTAAAAAGAAAATGCTGGTGAGAGGGCTGCTTAATCCTTTCCCTGTTGCCAAATATTATTCATGGCATGGAACAGTTTTTCTCTACCTTACTGCCCTGTCGAGTTAGGGCTGTAGTTCTCAGATTTCCCTGTCAACATGGTCATAGTAGCTCTACATGCATGGAAGTACCAGATGAAAAAAAGCTAGCAGGACCGGGAGAATGCTTTTCATTAGCGATGTCATAGATAATATTTAATTATCGTATAATATAGCCATTTGAAAGAATATGGCTGCACTCTTTGATAAGGAAGGATGGACAAAAGGCAATGTATGCAGTGCAAACTCAAGATGGTGTCTAGTCTTCCCAAGAAAAGAAAGAACTACTATGTGTTGCTTGCACTTAAAACTGATTGTCTGGAAAAGAGTTTGTTGTTTTCTTTTCTGAGAAAAGTAGATTTAGAGAATTCAGTGGGAGTATAGCAAATATGAAAGGGATCCTTATGTAGGAAAGGGTATGCCTTTCTATCACTATAGGAAGTGAAGCTGTTAAAAATCTCCTTCAAAATGTTATCTCACTGCTTTTTTTTCTTTTTTGTTAGAATAGTGGAAAGGACCAATTGGAAAATGAAGCTGACCAAAGCATAGACTCTAAAAAATCAATCAATCCCTAGAACTAAGTAGTTGAGGAAGACATTTTCATTTTTATTAAACTTTTAGAGTAATCTTGAAAGCAAAAGTGTTTTATCTCAGAGTTCTTGTTTTTGGTGATTTTTTTTTTTAATAAAATGGGTATCTATGTAAGCCAACCTTTGGCAAGCCTCTGAAAATCCCCAGCCCTTCTAATATATGTTCCTAGGAATGTGGCATATTTCACTAATAGTGAATCTTGATTTGCACAGCATGGATACACTTTGGTTTCATTGTCTCCCACTTTTTTTGTTGCATTCATTGGTCCTCTGTGTGATGCCCAGATGAAAGTTTGTTTAAGGATATACTGTTTGAATTTCATGTGCATGTGAAGTGAGACGTGTGAATATAAAGGCAAGAATATCACAATCCCTTAGAATTGATAGATTAAGTGGATTGGTAAAAGTATTCCAGAGGTACAAAAATACAGGTTTCAGCAGGAATAACTCTGCTAGATTAGACAAAAACTCCAGAATCCTTTTATAATGCTGTAGTCTCTGGCTGGAAGATACTTGCTGGATTCACATAACATTATCAAGCCAATTGCTTCTTTTTAGCTTACACTGTTGTGTGAATCCAGAAAATGTGGGTCGTTGATGTTTTTTGATTTGGTGTGTTGTATAAAATTAGTTAACTGTGATTTATTCTGTAAACCATGACTTAATGGTGTTTGAACACAGCCACTATATGATTGTGAGATTTTCTACATATTTCCTCCTGATTAGCTCTCTTTAAGATAGCATTTCTTTCCTCAAGAAACTATTTTTAAACATCTATAGGACAGAGCCTAGTAGATCCAATATCTTACTGATCTGGGGTCAAAATTGAGAATCATGGACCCCTCCAGACATTGCTAAACTGCAACTAACCAGAAGCATAATGATGCTGGAAACTAGTTCAGCAAATCTGTGAGGAATCCAGGTTTCCATTCATTTATCTAACATAAAACACTTGTCTTGCTCTTTTAAGAATTATTAGCACTAGTTCTTAATTCTGATCAGTCAAACACTAATTAGGTTGGGACAACTGTTTGGGCAGAATGTGTTACCCTGATTTAAATGCACAAGAAAGGTATTTTTACTGCCCTTTCAGTGAGAAGGTTTAAGAGATTGTCAAGTGACACTTTTATTTACTTTAATCTTCATTATTTACTCTGTGTTTGCAAAATAGCAAAGAATTATAATAATGACTTTAAAACAGCCTTGATAGGCAGTTTTATTCATTTCAGCTTTCCAGCCTGAAGCTGCTTCCAGACAATGTGTTTACAGTAAAATTGTGTATGTCTTGTTCATTCACATTTAATGAGGAATTAACACCACAAAGTCATCCTCCGGTAACCCTTGTGTTTTTCTAGTGGTGCTCCTGTCTTTTTTTAAAACTGAAGAAAATCACACTTTAGGGAAATTAATAAATAAGCAGTAACATCTATTTAAAGCTGTGCTGGGTGGGAAAACTATCTAAATTAGGATAGTTAGGAAGATTTGTCATCGACATTTGGGAATGCTTTTATTTTTGTATTCCTTGCCATGAATTTCTCACTGCAAGGCCAATTCCTCTTTTATAGTGCAGTTCCTTTTTCAAAACATTTTTTTCATTTAACCCTTGCAATTCATTTAGTTGTTCTTTAAAAAAAAACCAAGGCAGATTATATGTTTGATTTAAAACAGTAGTTTCCAATGTTTTCCTTTACATAGATACTACATTATCAGCAACGGTTTTGGGGAGCACCACATAAGTCAAGGACTAGCATTATAATGCTTGTGGGCACCAGAAATGACCATCCAGAAAACCTCAAAAATAAATGGTTTTTTAAATAAATGGCTGAAATCATACTATGAAGTTTGGGGTAAATATGCCAAAATTTGGTGAACTGATTAACCTTTTGTATTAGATTTGAAGAATTTTTATTTTGGTCCATGCCAGGTATTATCTAACATTCTCTAAGCTACAGATTGGGGACCACTTATCTCTAAAGCAACTCTGTTCTTGATTATTCCATTTGCAACAACTTCTCAAAGGAAGCTATGAGATACTTGTTCCCTCTCAAAAGGAAGTTTTATTAAAATCTATGACACAGAGTTTAACTATTTAATTAGAAGATTTGACAATACTTTGCTATATATTTAAATAGTTGCATTAGAGCATTTTGTAGCAAATAATTGATTTTTTAAAAAATGCCATATTCTGATCCTATGATGAAGACAGATGATAGACAGACAGATAAGATAGGTAAGACAGGTGTTCAGTGAATGGAATATAGTAGCCTTTTTTTTTATAGAAAAAGTGGGATTTCAATGTAGAAAGTCCACTGTGCTTCAGGTTATAATTTACAGTGAGAAACAATGATTTTCTGGCACTATATATCATCCTAATTCTGGAAACATGCTAAATCTAAACATTAAATTATCTCATAGAAATTTGATTCTCAGTTTTTCATTTAAGGTTGATTCTTGCTCTCTTATTAATATCTGGCCTATCACCCACCAAACTAATTATTTAATTAGACCAAATAAAATATGTAAACAGCAAATGAGCACTGTTGAAATGTAGGTTTCCTAAAATCTCTAGCTGTTGGAAGTCAACTTGAAGAAAGCATCTGAACTTGGGCATACTTCCTCTGAGAAACAACCACACTTAGTATACTCTGCAAATGATTTCTAGTTAGCAAGTTTCACAATGGGGCTTTTTCCCCAGGTAGGTGTGCAGAGGACCACAGGCTTAGTCATCTGAAAAGTAATGTACTCTTTTAAATAAAGGAGAAACTTATAGAAGTTAGAAAAGTTTGTTCTTTTTGAGCATATGTTCTGTATCAAAACTTCTATAAATGGCATCCTCTGTGAATACTGTACCGCACTATAGAGCTGATATTATTCCCACCCAGCACAGTTCAGGAGATGCAAAAATCAAAAGGATCAGAATATCCTTATTATTGAGACAAAATCAGGTACCTGAAAAGTCTTTTAGTTCCTTGTACAAATCTGAAATTGTCAGATATTTCATTATAACAACAATGAATGAAGTAGTTATGTCAGTATTCTTGCTTGTATATATTTAGCTCTTCATATTAAGCAGTCAATAAATATATACTATCAACTGCACAATAAAATCAACTGCACAATAAAAACAGAAAAAAGAAAAAATGCTCGAGTGGATTGTGGACGAATGAATAGTGGAGCATGCCTTAGGTCAGCCAACCTGAAGAGCATGTCCTTCCATGGTGCAATGGTTGGGTTAAAGCTTGATCTCATGCTTTATTTCATGTTTCTTGGGCCAGCAAACCTACAAAGAACATGAGTTTTGAGTTGAGATGAAAGGTTTGACCCAAAGCCACTAGGATGAGCAGAAATATTTTGAGCAGAATGTAAAAATAATAGATAACAATGAGTTGGTGAATTCTGATCTCAGCATATTGACTGTAACTTGTCATATATAAAGCAAGATGCAGCTTTCGGCTGAGTGAATATCCTCAAATGATTGTTATTTATAACAGGGTAGTGAAGACCTAATCACCAGCAGATCATTTTTCTTGGCCTCTGTATTACTGAGGGTGCTGCTTCATTCATTGCTGGAAAAAAATCAAGCTGCTAAGAAATACTATCCAGACTTCAGCTGAAATAGATGAATCTCTATTGATTTATTATAATCCTTTTGACTTTGTTTGAATGTAAAATTTTAAACTGTTTAAAATGTTTTTGGAACTAAGTACTTAGTTCCACTAACAAGGCCTTTGTTGAAAAGAAAGTTCTTATTTGTTTTTCCCCTACTATGTTCATATTTTGGAGCCTTATCAATAGGAAACTTAACATGAAATGCAACAGGGTAAATTTTTAACTCTGCTTTCTTATACTCCATACCCTTGGTGGCAACCTCAAGAGGGAAATTAGTTATTGTAATGATATAAAAGAACACCATGGTATTGTACTAACTCACACATTTCCATAATATACATGCTGGAGATTGATGCTTATTTACTGAGTGGCACAGTTTTCTGTTTCTTCAGCTGCACACACTAAATTGAGAGGCACTTATCCCATGCAGAAGTTCTTTCTATCACTTACCAGTAGATTACTCCAGCACGATAGACTTGAATATCATCATAAAGCAACAGAAATGAAAGGAACATAATTAGCCAAGAATAAAAAAATACCACAAGTAAATTGCATACCTCTGGTAACTTGCGGCTATAACACAAGGCATTTAACTGTTTAATATGCTATTACCGTCTCTTTTTCTGTCATGTATTCAACTGCATATACAGTATGGAGGATTTCTAACATTCATAAGCTGAGATTCAGTATCAAGATCTTTCTGTATAATAACAGGTTATAGTTATTTAATTTTTCTTATTTTGCCTGTGCTTCCATTATCTAGTTTGTCTACATGAGTTCTTCCTGTGATGCCATCTCCAAATGCTGGGAGACTATTTCTCTTGCTTTGTACAGTATATACGTGATTGCTGTGGGAACACCCTTACCACTGTATAAATAACAATACTGAAGTAATGAGTCTAGTTTTCTTGATGTCTTAAATTATGAGTGTTGGAAATTAGGGTCTTAAACTGTTTGTGTACACTTCAGGCACTGTTCAGTAAAAGAAATAAATGTGGCATTTATGCAAATACTAGGCTGTGTTTTTGACCTTTTTTTAAAAATCAAAAGTTGCTGTATCATAAAAATCGTTTGAATGCCAGAAGTAACCAGAAATAAACATGTGCTGCAAAATAATCATTTCAATTCATAAGGGAAAACTCCATGAAATGATTAACTGTGTAAAAATGATAACAGTAAATCATACTGTGGTTTGAAATAATATGCTGTCCGAAACATGAATAGTCCAGATTGTGGCCACATCTCTCCAAATTGACATAATTGATTCAGATTACATAATAATTGATTACACCTCCACATATCATCTGAATTTGATTTGATGGTTAATTCGTTTCTTCAAACCTCAATTCTAGTGGCAGAGGCAGCAGCAAACATCCATTCCTGCAGTAGTATTTCTGCAATTTCTTTTTCAATTTCCATCTACAGCCATGCAGGCTTTCCCCCCCTGTCATATGACAGGGTATAGAAATGTTAGCTTTCCATAATTGAGCTACAGAATCTATCACAACTAAGTGTGCTATACATAGAAAAGTGCTGGATTGCCAGCACTGGCAAAAAACGATTTTGCGATCAATTTGGTAGAGGCACAATCAGCAAACTACTTCCTGCTACAGAACTGTGATGTAATTGACTGAAATTTAGCACATTGTAGAGACCTCATTTCCATATGTATTTAACTACAAATCCTATCTCCCAAACTAAGAGACAATGGGTTCACCATGCTTGTATTTGCATTACAAATGTGATTGTATCATTTGTTATAAAAACTTTAGCAATAGTTAGATTAGGTGAGATAAGCGTTTATTTGATACTTAAAAAATACAACCAAGTGCACATTTGCCAAGAGTATTTAGTGGAATAAAAGGGCCCTGACTCTGGAGGCTTCAAGGCTTCTGAAAATACAAGCATCCAATACAAGTGGCATTTTAGTTGCTAATTTTGGTAAATTCACCCTGCTTCTTTTGGCCCTGAATTAATTTTTCTACTTCACATGCCATTTGTCATCAAATTCATGTATTTTGTAATTGTAAAAGCCTTATTGTGAACTTAAGGGTTGTTCAACAATAATCTACTGGGGCACCTGGCACAGATTGGAAGTAATCTATAATTTCCATACATTTCTCCTAACCATTTTAAGAGTTCCTCATCATCACATCATAGTAGCAAAAATCTGTATGTAATGTAATTAAGATGCTGAAATAGAATTACACCTTAGTAACAGTGTTACTCAAATTATAAGTAAAAATGTAAACAAATCTTAGCAAACAATTTCCAGTGATGGTGTGGTCCCCTGCTTTGTTCTTTCAACTTGCTGCTGTCCATCGCCCATGCTCCACTACTGGCACTTGGATAAAATTATGGTTACCGCATCTCGGCTGCAAAAAATCTGAAAAAGTACGAAACTACTTTTAGGATTTTTGCAGCCCAAATATGGACACTCCAGCTATTATATGACCATGCTTGCTATTTAAATTAAAGGTCAACGTTTGTGGGCCGACAGAAAGGTCCGGTGACATTATCACCTGCTATTAGTACAACCGACCAGCCCTGAATCCTGAATGCTACTCGTTCTGCTCCCCCCGCAGGAAGCTAGGGCTACTCGGGCAGCAGATGTGGCACTTTCAGTTTTTAATCTATGAATTATCAGATATCGAGCTACTGTATAATCTCATGATGCTCCTTGGGGCTTGGAGCGATGGCCGAGAGCCTTCCAGTCGTACGAGACGATCCACCTTCGGAGCCATCGGGAGTGGGGACCAGAAGCTGCAGCGCCTCCCCAAGCGGAAGAAGGCTGAGCTCTTCTTCCAGATCACAGAAAGTATCACACAGACCGGCCCTCCTCAGGTTTCCTTCCAGGGCTTTCCCCTGGAAGGAGATAGCCGAGGAACCGCCCCGGAAGCAGCTGGGCTACGCCCGCCGCCCTTTGTTGGGGGCCACAGAGACCAGACCTCAAAAACAATTCAGAGGCGTCTTCGGACTCAGGACCTTCCGGCCACTTGAACGAGCCCTCTCGCTGGTTTTAGCCTCCCCAAGATTGCCGCGACCGTCGCCTTGAGGGCCGGAGTGCGAAGGCGGCGCTTGAGTCACCCTGACGCTAATGATTGACAGCTAGGCCCGCCTTTGCGCGAGGAGGAGGAGGGGGGAGGGAGCGGCTCGCGCTGGCCGGTGCCGCTGTAGCCTCGTTAGGGCTGGATGGATCTGTTCGGGGACCTTCCGGAGCCAACTCCTCCGGCAGTAGCAGCAGTAGGTGAGTGGCGGGACCCTTTTGGGGTCGCCCCCACCCCCATGTTGGAGGAGGAGTGGGCCCGAGTCTGCAGGAAACAGGCGAGCTGGGTTAGCTTCTCTTTCCCAGGAGCCTTCCGTGTTGCCTTGCTGCAGCTTCCCGAAGGAGCAGAAGCGGCTCTCTCGGACCCTTGTGACGTTCTAGTCACAACTGTAATGCTGTAATGCTTAGAATTAATCCCGCTCTGTCAAGCACGAGTCAACGCGCATGCGCCTGTGACCCCACTGGGAAATCCACGAGTCTCTTATTGACACTCGGGGGTGACCTCTGGCGGGCGCAAGTAACACCTGAGAAGCCCGGGTGGCTCCTAACAGCCAAATCCTGAGGAACAGCCATTCCCACCAGTTTTATAGCTAGAAGGGTGAGGCAATTACCTGGCGATAGGATTGCTCTTGCCATAATAATGTTAAAGTTGTAAAAAGTAATGTGTAAAAAACTGGACACCAGCTAAACGAAACAAAGATGTGTCAAAAAGTGTTTACTATTTGATGTCGCCTGGCAGTCTTTGAATTTTTGCAGCTCTATTTGGCAGTCCTATTTTTGAATACTGTATGTTAATAGATTACTCTGTATTTGGTTTTGTTTTATTTGGTTTTGTTTAGAGAAAGAGGGACAGAAAGGATCTCTGCTTTTTGATGATCTTCCTCCAATCAGCAACAGTGATTTGGGTATGATTGTCGTCTATGTCTTGTGTTACTCTGAATTCTCTTGCTTTTCTCAATCAGCTACTTGAGCCCTTGTGCAAAATTCTCCTTAGAGGGCGTGGAAATTCAGTGAGTTTATCTGGTCCGAATAGCCAGGAATTTGCCAACTTGACTATAGGATTTTTCTGTTGGCAAGTTCTGACTTTTTTTACTTGTTTTATTCTCTATGGACTTCTTGTTTGCATCATATTGGTGCAAAGAGGCATTTAAACCAGTCCTTTTTACTTTTGACATTTTTGCAAGCTTAATTTTGCTGTCCCTAGGCAAGACTCCATTTTATTATGCATTTAGATGTAACTAAGATTATTTTCTAGCAATGGAACTGTAAATAATAGAAAGACTGGTAGTAGGAAAGCAAAAGCTGAATCTTAGGTTCTATGTTCTCCATTCTTTTGTTTCATTCTATCCTTGTGCCGTAATTGAACAGCGTACAAAAATACTATAACCACTCCACAGTTATTTAACTCTGAATCTTTTTCTTAAAGGGAATACTTTTATATGGAGATAGATATATAAACAGGAAGATAATTTTTAGAAATATATAGTTATGGGAAAGCCATTGGTTGCTGGAGTAACACATTTTGCAAGATCCAGTTTCATTTCCTGGGGTGGCTGGTACAGATTCAGCTTCTACTTACATCCTATATTGGTACCAGTACTGACTGACATATCAGATAGTTTTCTTTTGAAACAAAATTTCTAAATACACTGCCAATTTTTAATTTACTTTTAAAGAAATGTTACTATGACTTAAATTAACAATTCATACTTCTAGTTAGTTTTATTGGTCAATGACTAAAATAAATTTCTGTCTACCTCTAGTTATGTGTCTTTTTATAAGCTATATTTTAATATGGATAATGAACATAATCTTTTCCATGTCTATTTCAAAGCTATTTTGTAAGGCCTACTTCTAAGTATAATATTATACTTACTTAGAAGTATTTGCAGTCCTAGTGCTTTCCTCTTCATTTTATGAATTGGATTTAGTGCCATATGTGAAATGGCTAAAATGTTAAGTAGCTGTTAAGCTTGGCAGAGTTTTTTGTAGATGAAACTGCTCAAAAATCTAAATACTGTTATGTATTTCCTTGTTTGGTTGGGTTTTTTTTTAGGAGCAGGAGGCTCTTTGCTATTTGATGACCTCCCACCTGCCAGCAGTGGCAACTCAGGTGAGCCATGACTAAATTTATTTTGCTATTTATTACGATGCTCTAATAGAGTTACACTTGAGTGTTACCTGTTTAAGTACCTGTGGTTTACACTAAATGCACACAGGCAATGTGTCTAAAATGATATTAGAAGAAACGGTAAAATGTCTCTCTGATTTTCCTTTTTTCAGATTAGAGAATTTCTATGCTGTTCATGTTTTTGTTATGATACTAATCAAGTACTTGACTAGGGTGAGATTACTACTCTGCTATTGCTGAGGCCATAAATATCGACACAAATTTACCTCAGATCAATATTTGTGGAGAAATAGCAATCAGGGAATTGGTTCAGCATGTTCCCTGAGTAGTTGGTCCAAATTAATCTTCTAAAGCAGGGGTCGCCAACCTTTTGGACCTCAGGGACCACCAAACTCATAATTTTAGATCCCAGGGACCACTAACTGGTTCTGTGGGCGTGGCCTAATTTGTGGGTGTGGCTTGGTGGTCATGTGACTGGCTGGGCATGGCTTATATGTAAATATTATAAATATATAAATATTGAATTATTTTTATAAAAAAGAGCAACTTTTACCAAAATCAGGCAGAGCAGACAGATTGAGTTGCTCACAGAATCACAGATTCATTCAGAAATCTATCTGCCATTGGCTAGCTCAGTCTGTCACATAAAATTTGCTTGCAAGCAAACTCATAAAATTTGCTAGCAAGCAAACTCACAAAATTAACTCACAACACACCATGCATGTAAATATTGAATTTTTTATTTTAAAAAAGAGCAACTTTTACCCAAAATCAGGCAAAGCAGGCAGATTGAGTTGCTCACAGAATCATTCAGTGATCTATCTATCTGCCATCGGCTAGCTCAGTCTCTCAAAATTGCTTGCGGTGAGTCTGCACTGAATTTGCTTGCAAGCAAACCTTCAGTCCTAAGGGAGATTTGGCTGTGCTTAGCTAGAAAGCAAGAAATCCAACCATTTCCTGCTTCCTGGCTAATCTAAATCTCCCAGCATAGCAGAACAGATTATGGTCAGAAGAAGGAAAAATAGCAATTTAGCAGACAAGTTTGCCGGGTAAGGAGTGAGTGGGCGGGTAGGGAGGGTTCCTGCGGGCCATGTGGGCTGAGCAGCCTTGTGTTTCTACGCAGCCTGGATTAATTGCTTTGTGGGGGTGCTCTGGGGGTGAGATTTCTCTGCGGTTCACCAAAATTTTCTCATGGCCCACCAGTGGGTCGCGGCCCACTGGTTGGTGACCACTGCTCTAAAGCAGCTGTTCCTTTATTTTATTGGCCTGCATTTCCATGTAGTGTACAATTAGGCCTTTTTACTTCAATTTTAAATATCAAAATTTATGACAACCTTGGTTTTTTATTTCAAAATATTAAAGCCAATCTAAGCTAAAGGAAAAACTCAAGCATAATTAGGTAACAGAATAATAGTAGTATACAATGTGTCACCATTTGCCATTTAGGGCACATCAAAGTATGCCTACAGAACACTGCTGTTATTTGAGTTGAACTGGCTCACAGTAGGCTTTCCAAGTCGAGTTCAAGATGCTGGCTTCCATCTTGAAAGCTTCATAGCTCAGGGCCCAAGTTTCCTACTAGCCCTGTTAGTCCTTTGGAAAACTTGAATATGTGTTTTTTCCCCTCTGGCACTCAGTTTTTATTGGTGCCCAGTTAACGTATCAGTATTTTATGTGTGCTGGGAAGTGGTTGCAAGGCATCTCATTCTTTTCATTATGTATATTGTGGGTTTAACATGGTGTTTTATGAACTGATTTTATTGTGCTAAATTCTTTGACTAAGATGGGTGGCCATATAAAGTCTATAATGAAATAAATAACATTTTTTTGTTTTTCAGCTTCTCATCCCACTGAGCAAGTTTCTCTTCCTGTGAGCTATGGGAAGGGAGAGAAGAGGAAGTCCATTGAAGGAGAGAAGAATGGGAGTGAAGAACTTGTGGAAAAGAAAGTTTGTAAAGGTTTTCAGACACTCTGAAGCCAAATATTTTATTCTATTCTAGTGCTGCTTTAAATAATAAAAAAGTGAAATTGTTTTCCTAAGATGGTTTTGCTTGTAGCCACTCATAAGAATGGGAGGAATTGCTGTACATAGATGAAATCCTTCCTGAGTATTTCTACCTTAGATGAATTTGTGTTTCTCCTTCCTTAAGGGTACCAATGCAAATCCTTTTTCACTTAAGAATTACGATCATGCTGCTGTCATATGTATTAGCTGCATTCCTTCACAGAACTCAAGTCAGCATCAAGTATTACTATTTTTCTCACAGCTGCCACTTTTATAATTCTTATGTTTAAAAAATTAAGCATACAGATTGCTTTTTAACCTGATTGGATTCTGTTTGCAAAAACAATATATACATAATTAAGATTACCTAATGTAATTAGTACAAATTTGAAGGCTATCCCAAAGTATTCATTGTGCCACATGTATTTTTTTCTGTGTGTTGCCAAATTTATATTATTTGGAGCAACATGACTTAGTTGCTCCTGTATTGTGCACATCCTAGTGTCATTTTGCCTAGGACACTGTGTTATGGCATGGTTTTAATAATGACTTGCTGATTATCTAAATTGTTGACTCAGTGCATGATTTATCAGCTATAGTGAATAGGTCCAAACATCAAGCTAAACCAAAATATTAGATATGGTTTATGCAGTGTGAGAAGCCTGTCCTTATTTATCCCCTTAGTGATGCAGGGAGCATCATAGCTAAACTTGCCCCAGGTTAAATATAGAAACCCAAACACAGTCTCTAAATATTTCACCTGAATTATAATGTGATGGCTGTTGGATAAGCTTTTCTTAGCATGATGTTCAGATTTTCAGTCAGAGGTACCATACAGGGACTATTTACAGTTTCAGCATGGATTATAATGAAGAGGTTGTTAGAATTCTGGTCCTTATTTTTGATAGCTGACTGTAGTGCTATTACACAGGAAACATGTTCAGGGATTAAATATGGGTGCATTTTGCTCTGTTTTTCTTTAGATTCTGCAGGTATTCTTGGTTTGAAAGGTTACGTAGCAGAGAGGAAAGGTGAGCGAGAAGAGATGCAAGATGCCCATGTTATTTTGAATGATATCACAGAAGAGTGCAGTCCCTTGTCCTCTCAAATGTGAGTTACGTAGTTACTTTTTGATTGGATTTTTGTGTTTTCCTCCTGGGTTTAATTGCTTGTCTGGATGGTAACTTCAGCTGGTTTATTTTGCTTTACAAAATAAATAACTATTTTGTTTTTTGTTTTCTATAATGCTATAATGATGCAATATATATATATATATATATATATATATATATATATATATATATATATATATATATATATATATATATATAATTTTAAATGTCACTGATTTTAGGAACCATGACTAAAAAGAGAATCCAAGACATCTAAAAAAGATGTCAGAACATTCACATTTTTAAATTTAAATTTTTGCAGAATAAAATGACAAATTCTTCCCCAAAGAATGATTGGGAAGAAAATAAAGCATTAACTCCCCCCAAAACTGAATTAAAAATATTGATAAGTAATTATGTATATACAATATATGTATATGCTCTTTTTTAATAGATCTATTTTATATTTTGAGTTTCTAGCTTATTCCAGACGAGCATTTCTTAATAACTTACATCTTTAGCATGATCTTCTTTTACTTTTTACATTAACCAGGAAAGTAAAGATTCTTCCCACTTGGAACATAATATTAAACCTGTGTATTAAGTAATTTGACATCACAGTCTTCATGTATATATAAGGCATTGATAACCATAATGCAATATTATTTAATATGCACTTATATCTAAATATAAAATATGTAAAACAAATATAACATAATATAAACTAATATCGGCAAGAAAATAGTTATAAATAATAAAATATCTAAATATCAGCATATCTTCATCTTTGTTGAATAGAATTGGCCAAGTGTGATTGGACACACAAAGAATTTGTCTCAGGTGCATAAGCTCACCATGTATATATAAACAAGTAATTGGTCATAAATCATAGTTAAAATTATTAATCAATTACAAACAAAAATTGATAAATCATAAGAAACCAATAGGATAGTAGGAAAGATGAGAAAAGATGAGAAGTGAGACAGTGCTATGGGAATCAAGTATTCAGCGGAGTGATGGCAGAGGGGAAAATCCAGTTGTTTTGGCATGCAATGCTCTATAGTGGCACCCTGAGGGGAGAAGTTGAAATAGATCATGTCCAGTATGTGAGGTAGATATTTTCTCTGCCCTCTTTCCTGTTCGTGCAGCATGCAGATCCTCAGTGGAAGGCAGGCTGTTTCCTATTGTTTTTTTCTGCAGTACTATCTATCTATTGAAGCAAAGAAACATTCCTACATAAAAGATCCTGGGAAAACAAATATAAGAGGGTTTTTTTCAAACTTCAAGAGATCAGACCTACTGTTGAAAAAGGAGAGTCTGTATATTCGCATTGAGGACAAGATAAAAAATCCCATAGGAGTTAAAGTGTAGTATTTTCTTGTACAGGTACTGGAATCTTTTCATAACTGAATTGTTAAGGGAAGTCTTGGAACTGGAAAATGTAAAACAGATCACTTTAGCTTTTCTGAGGCTAGGAAACATTCCTGTGTGTAGGTTGCAGGAAAGATTAATTTTTTTCTGGATCTCATGTTACAATTTCTACAGTTCTGTTGATAAATAAAAATTCAGTATCGTGCCCAATTTCAGAGTGAGAACAGTCTTTATCTATACGTTCTTTATAGAATTCGTGTCTCATATTTTGCTGTTTTTGATGGCCATGGAGGAGTTAGAGCTTCAACATATGCTGCACAGAATCTGCATCAAAACCTAATCAGAAAATTTCCTAAAGGTCAGAAAATATGGTGGTATTCTTTGAGTTCTACTTCGGTTGAGACCCACATACTGACTTGGATCTGTTAATAGGATATTCTTATATACTATCCTTTGGAAGATATACACTGATTTAAGTGTGTGAGTTAATTAAACAGTATCAAGCAGTACCTGAAGAATAACTTGGGTAAAACCGAATCTAAATCATTAATTTGATTTGTAGACTTTCTTAATCCCATATTCATGCAGGATTAAGCAAAATAATTTTCCTTTCACTATGAATGCTGAATTTTCTGTTTTCTCTGAGAGCTGCAAAGAATGGCTGGGGTGTCAATTCTGGAGTGTGTGTGCCAATTCTTTCTAATATTTTCTCCATTAACCTCTGGGTTAGGTGTCTGATTGTTCCCTTTGAATATAAAACAGGAGAGGTACCCAGTGTGGAGAAAGCAATAAGGAGATGCATTTTGGATACTTTTAAACACACAGATGAGGAATTTCTCAAACAGGCTTCCAGCCAGTAAGTATATACTTATCGGGGATATAATATGTCAAGGTATTTGAAGTAGAATCTCTGTAGAAAGTTGGAGGGGATGCAACTTTGAATTTTTTTCTTCTATCAACCAATTTCTGTGTATGGAAAGGTGGCCATTTGAGAAAAATATTATCTGATATTTATTTGCTATTTTTAGAACTTGGATAGGAGAGGAAGGTACTCCAACACGTGTTCTGGGATGTTGCACTTGAAAATACCTGAAAGGCTGTATTGCACAAGTGTCAAACTCACGGTGTCACATTGCTGTCATGTGACGTTTCGCGATGTGTTTTTCCTTCATGGAGCTGGGATGGATGTGGCCTGAACACGATGCACCTGGCCCACGACCGCCAGTTTGACATCCCTGCTGCATTACATGTGTGGGGTTCCATAAGGCCTCACATTTCCATCATTGTAATGGGGGACTTGGTATCTTATAAGAATCACCTTGAGTAGTTGGACTCATCTTTGTTTTGCCCCCCGATTTCTGAAACCTGCAGGAAACCTGCTTGGAAAGACGGTTCCACGGCAACCTGTGTGCTGGTGATTGATAACACTCTGTACATTGCCAACCTTGGTGACAGTAGAGTAAGTCACACTGAAAATTGTGGGTCCTACATGTGATTCATAGTATTAAACAAAGGGTAATTGTTTTGTTTCAGTGATAAGATGTTATAAACTATCCTTTAGTTCAGTAACTGGTTTTTTTAACCAAGGGACCAGGAGAGTAATACAGACTCTTCTTATATTAAGCACCTGGTGATTAGAATAGAATGGAATGGAATGGAATGGAATAGAATAGAATAGAATAGAATAGAATAGAATAGAATAGAATAGAATAGAATAGAATAGAATAGAATAGAATAGAATAGAATAGAATAGAATAGAATTCTTTATTTGGCCAAGAGTGATTGGAAAATCACTGGGTGATTTGGGAGAGGGGTATTTTTAGTGCCCTCTAGGTGATGCTCTATACTGGGTGATGATGTCTATTATATTTTTTTACTTTTTCTTGAATATGGGTGTAGGTAAGCTCTGGTGCCTTTTGCTACCTAAGTAGAACGCTTGATATTTCAATACAGTAGGGGTTGGCAACCTTTCAACATCCAGCACTATTACATGAAGTCAAGGGGCATCCCAGATATCTCAAAATAAACAGTGCTCAGAATGTTGGCAATCTTACCCAGAGTTCAAGAGATCTCAGTCTTCTTGTTTGGTTGGGTTTTTTTTCTCCCTTTGCTTATTTTTCTAAAAAAAATCATTCCAACTTCATTTGAGGGGGTTGGCAGTGCTGCTTTGAGGTCAATGGGGCCTTTGTTCCCCAGATGTCATTCGTTAAGGACTACAGTACAATGTGCTGCTTAGATCTTGCTAGCAGAGACTTTATGCTTATAGCCCTGGCACTTGCTTACAAGAGTTATTTTGTCAATACAGGCAATTCTTTGCCGTTACAATGAAGAGACTCAGAAGCACACAGCTTTGAGTCTTAGCAAAGAACATAACCCAACTCAGTATGATGAGCGGATGAGGATCCAAAAGGCTGGAGGCAATGTCAGGTAACAAATAGGAAGCAACAAAGGGAAATGATGGGAAGGGATGTCAGAGTTGCCAAAAGTTTCAGCAACTTCTTGAGGAATTTATGTGGTACAAAGCTTAAAACGTTGGTGTTGCAAATCGAGGTTGAAAGTCCTATGGATCTCACTGGCTGAGTTAGGGACACACTAAACTCAATTTTCTTTTTGTTATGGGAATAAAGTTAGGAAAAGCATCTATATCAGTTTGAAAGGTTGAAAATGGTTGAAAATGTAATAAATGTTGGGTATTTAATTATGGGTTTTACATATACATGCACAAACTCCATATAAATTGTGATGTGGCAAATATATTTTAATTGATATTTAACATAACATTAAGGTTCTAACAAACATTTCATTAACAAAAAGGTAAAACAGGTTTTCCCAGCTTGATCCCCTTCAGATAGCTGTTTTAGATTATTGATTTCATTATATGATAAGAGTAATGTATATATAAGAGTAATGTATATAATGTAATACAGAGTACTTCCAAATAATTCTTCAGATAAACGAGTATTGATTTCTGTTTTTAAATGTAAAGAAAACATTTGTATGTTGCTTTTAGTCACATTCTAAAATTAGAGATTGAAGCTGAGAAAAGAATTATATCAGCCATTTGTGAACACTGTAGACAAATTGAAAGATTCTAGATTTTTCTTTCTTTGACCTGCTGTGTCTCTAGATAGTCTTGATCTACAACTGCTGTCACTCTGGATTAGTGACTATGTTTGATAGAAATTATGAGTGTTATAAACCAGAGTTTCTGTGGATCTACAGTTCAGAATTACAATCCATATTTTAAGGACTTAATTTAGAGACATAATTATAAATCCAGCACCCTCCTTTTTCTGTTTAGGGAAGGACGTGTTTTGGGTGTCCTGGAGGTCTCACGCTCCATTGGGGATGGACAATACAAGCGATTTGGAGTTATCTCTGTGCCAGATGTCAAACGCTGTCAACTTACGCACAATGACAGGTAAAACTGAAACAGTACTCAGGTAAGGAAATATGCGGTGACTCTTCTAAATGGCTTCAAAAGTATAAGTACATGCTTTTTTTTGTACTTGGGTACATCTTACTGTCAGTTACTTTTGCAGATTTATCCTATTGGCCTGTGATGGTCTCTTTAAAGTCTTTTCACCAGAAGAAGCTGTGAACTTCATCATGTGTTGTTTGGAGGTGAGAGGAGGAAGGTTGTGATGAGAAATCAAGAAGAGGACAATTGTTTGCTTGTTCCTCTTTTACACTTACCATGTTGTCATTTCATCACTGAAATTTGTATTACTGTTTGCTAAAGGATTGTTGCAAACAATGTTTGAGAGGCAGCTGAGCTCTTTTGTTCTTTTCTGTTTTCTACTCTATCGGCTGTATCCTTGCTTTCAACTTCAGCAGAGACTTATTCCATCAGGTGACAAGATTATTGCCCCAGGGTTGCTTTCTCTCTCAGATTAGGGATCCAGGATACCCATTTATTTTGCCCCAGCAGCATGGCCCTGCTGTTAAACAGGGCAACATTTCTGAGACTGCAGAGAGAGTGATTTTGCTTCCTGTTAAAATGCAGAAAAGGTATACAGGAGCATGCCCATTATGTGAGTTATTTTTGTGGGAAAATAAAGGGGCCTTAAAACTAATACAGATAGTATTTTATGGACTTCAGTCCATTCTTATGTATTGTAATTTTAGAGTCGAGGCAAGATACTGTTTTCTTATTTTGGGGGACTTATTTCAGCAAATGAGGTTATCTCTCTTTTAGGTTACATTCTCTGTTTAATAGAATATGCAAATAACTATGTTGAAGCCTACATTATTACTTCTAGACCAAGAGGTATGATGCAGATTCAAAATGTCAGATGAGACATGACTATATAAAATTAACTCATTGGAGTGAAAGGAAATTACCCTGACTTGTGTGATCTACTACTTCTCAACAGGATAAAGCTATGCCCACAAGAGATGCCAAATCTTCCGCTGATACAAAGTATGAAGCAGCCTGCAACAGGCTGGCCAACAAAGCAGTGCAGCGAGGATCAGCAGATAATGTCACTGTGATGGTGGTCCGGATTGAACAGTAATGGGACGAATACATGCAAGGAAGATCCATAACAGCATGCAGCCAATTTAATAGAACACAATAGTGTGTTTGTGAAATGTGCGCGTGTGTAGAATTTTATGGATTTCCCCCCAGACGCTTATTTGTAAATAAAAGGGTTTTTTATAAGCATTCAGGTCAGTTCATTGTTTCATAAATTGTAAGTAATTGGGTCTTCTGTTTTCCTCCTTCAATGGGCTACAGGCAGTAACCTAACAAAATTTCATGCAGATAGTCATGTTGTTTGCTGTCTTACAAGATGCTTCAGGTTCCAGGATCCCACTTTTAAAAAGACACGCACAAAGGGCACTGGTATATTTAATTGACAACTTGTTTTAACTGAGCATGGGTTCTAAATTCTAATCCCTTCTTGGTTGTTTCTTGAGTATATTTTGGACACAGGAACAATTTTTCTGGTTGTCATGCAGAGAGGATTATACAGTATTTCTCATTCTGTTGAATAGGGTAAAGCTAACACATCCAGCAAATGAGGTTTTCCTTGGTAAATTAGTTTTTTATCCAGTGGAAAAAAATCGAGTAGGGATTTTGGTAGTAATTTTGAAGACTTGACAATTTTAATAATTCCTGGCCATAAATACTGTAATATAGTCATCTGAACTTTTGATTCAGGCTGCATGGATACTACCTCAAGTAATATTTATATAGCTGTATGCAAAATAGACTAAATTTCCAGTGAACCTGAGCTAGAAAGTGAGGTTAGATTAGATTTTAAATGCATGGAGTAGTGGAATAGGGCATTGTTAGATTCTTAGGCTGAAGTGTTGGAAGAAAATATATTAGAATAAGTATTTTATGAATAGGATTGGGCTGTCATTGAGATGATCATGTTTATAGTGACTGAAATTAGTGGGATTTTTCTGTCTGAATTTAAGTTGAGATATAGAGTAAATCTGTGCCTTGAGTCGGCATTGACATGCCAGTGTAGCTTGAGAGAACTAGCTAACATTGAATTATAGTTTATTTTCAGTTATGATACAAATTAAACATTTAGGAAAGAATTCAAGGTATGAGTTCACATGTGAGGAAAATCTTTTTTTGTGAAATAGCATTCGCCTCTCTTATAGATGCATAAAAGATGTCCATTAAGTACCATTATTCTGATGATTTAATTAATAGGAATAGAATTAAGGTATTATGGGTGATGATACTCAATGGTGACAAGTGTAAGGGAAAACTAAGGGGGGGGGGAGATAGAGACTGTAGGAACAGAATGCACCCCAAACTCAATGTGAGCAAATGGGGGGAAAGGGGGGGGGGAAGACAGGTTAATTTTGGATTGCATTAAATGAAGCTTTGTGGCTCATAGGAAGTAATAATTGCAGGTATTCTATTCTGCACTTGAAATCCTATGCCCATTCTGGACATCCCACTTAAATAGCACATGAAGAAGCCAAAGTGTATTTAGAGAAAAGCTACTAGGACAAGGCATACTGAGCTCTGTGAAGAACAACTAAAGACACTGGGCTTATTTAACTTGCAACAGAGAAAGCTAAGGAAGGTACAATACTGGTTTATACTGTAAACAGCTAAAACATGCTATGTATAAAAGGGGGTGGACCTGTTCTCAGTTGACATTAAAAGAACAAGAATCAATGAGCCAAATAAAATGAAAGAATCAGGTTTCAAGTAAGGACTAGTTAAGCTGGGTATTGGGAAAAGCTTGATGGATTCTTGTATTGAGCAAAGAAATGTTAGATGATCTGTATGGTCCTTCCAACTCAGAGCTTCTATGCTTCTAAGTGACATTGGGGTGCAGTTCAACCAATAATAGTTTCGCTTGTGTGGATGTCAGCAGCTGAGGTTATCAATCAAGTAATAAAATATTTGCGAATCGACCCTTAAATTCTCAGTTTAATTTTCGATATCCTTTGCAAATATTGTCATGCTGTTAACTATTTGATAGAAGGTGTTCAACAAATAGAATTCAAACCAGGAAAGAATATTCTCCGATTTAAAAATACATCTTCAGTCAAACATTTTCAATATACAATATACAGCCTACCCATTTGACTGGTAAAAACAAGTAGAATTTCAAAAGTACCTGTAAACAATTAGATATAAAATTATATCTATATATTGGTGCTCTCTGTTGAAATTACTGAGATATCATGACTAGCTCCATGGTTCTTTTATATAATAAATCTACTAAAGAGTCATTTTTCCTGTGCATCAGCTTCATTGTTTGACCTATTTTTTTTGTAACTAAATAAAACACATTTAAAAGTGGGTGAATGTGTTCATTCACTATTTTTTTAAGAGTAAACTAGAGTTGCTGTAAAAATATACTATATAGTATATACACTGCTCAAAAAAATAAAGTGAACACTTAAACAACACAATGTAACTCCAAGTCAATCACACTTCTGTGAAATCAAATTGTCCACTTAGGTAGCAACACTGATTGACAATCAATTTCACATGCTGTTGTGCAAATGGAATAGACAACAGGTGGAAAGCATAGGCAGTTAGCAAGACATCCCCAATAAGGGAGTGGTTCTGCAGGTAGTGACCACAGACCACTTCTCAGTTCCTATGCTTTCTGGATGATGGTTTGGTCACTTTTGAATGCTGGCGGTGCTTTCACTCTAGTGGTAGCATGAGACGGAGTCTACAACCCATACAAGTGGCTCAGGTAGTGCAGCTCATCCAGGATGGCACATCAATGCGAGCTGTGGCAAGAAGGTTTGCTGTGTCTGTCAGCATAGTGTCCAGAGCATGGAGGCGCTACCAGGAGACTGGCCAGTACATCAGGAGACGTGGAGGAGGCCATAGGAGGGGAACAACCCAGCATCAGGACCGCTACCTCTGCCTTTGTGCAAGGAGGGACAGAAGGAGCACTGCCAGAGCCCTGCAAAATGACCTCCAGCGGGCCACAAATGTGCATGTGGCTGCTCAAACAGTCAGAAACAGACTCCATGAGGGTGGTATGAGGGCCCGACGTCCACGGGTGGAGGTTGTCCTTACAGCCCAATACTGTGCAGGACGTTTGGCATTTGCCAGAGAACACCAAGATTGGCAAATTCGCCACTGGTGCCCTGTGCTCTTTACAGATGAAAGCAGGTTCACACTGAGCACATGTGACAGACGTGACAGGGTCTGGAGACGCTGTGGAGAATGTTCTGCTGCCTGCAACATCCTCCAGCATGACCGGTTTGGCTGTGGGTCAGTAATGGTGTGGAGTGGCATTTCTTTAGGGGGCCGCACAGCCCTCCATGTGCTCGCCAGAGGTAGCCTGACTGCCATTAGGTACCGAGATGAGATCCTCAGACGCCTTGTGAGACCATATGCTGGTGCGGTTGGCCCTGGGTTCCTCCTAATGCAAGACAATGCTAGACCTCATGTGGCTGGAGTGTGTCAGCAGTTCCTGCAAGACGAAGGCATTGATGCTATGGACTGGCCTGCCCACTCCCCAGACCTGAATCCAATTGAGCACATCTGGGACATCATGTCTCGCTCCATCCACCAACGCCACGTTGCACCACAGACTGTCCAGGAGTTGGGGGATGCTTTAGTCCAGGTGTGGGAGGAGATCCCTCAGGAGACCACCCGCCACCTCATCAGGAGCATGCCCAGGCATTGTAGGGAGGTCATACAGGCACGTGGAGGCCACACACACTACTGAGCCTCATTTTAACTTGTTTTAAGGACATTACATCAAAGTTGGATCAGCCTGTAGTGTTTTTTTCCACTTTAATTTTGAGTGTAACTCCAAATCCAGACCTCCATGGGTTGCTAAATTTGATTTCCATTGATAATTTTTGTGTGATTCTGTTGTCAGCACATTCAACTTTGTAATGAACAAAGTATTTAATAAGAATATTTCATTCATTCAGATCTAGGATGTCTTATTTTTGTGTTCCCTTTATTTTTTTGAGCAGTGTATATGCATACATCCCCCCCAATATATAAGTAAATACACAAGTATATAAAAGAGCTGCAATTTGCAGATGATTGATTGTACTGCAGGGCAGGGCAGTGCTTAGGCCTTATCAAGCCAGTAGCATTTCCAGAATGAGAAGGGTGGATGCACAACTTACTGAGAATATGCTTTCGCTAAAATAGAGCTATTATAATGCTCAGCTTAATCATTTTGATGCCCAGAATTCTAAATGTTCTGCAGATGCTTCTGCCCTCTAGTGATCTTTAAAAGTGAAACTGAATTTTGACTTTCCAGTTTCGTACATTATTTTCAAATTTTCAAATTCTGAGCAGACAGGTAGCTTATAGAATAACAGAGTTCGAAGGGACCTTGAAGGTCATCTAGTCCAACCCCCTGCTCAAGCAGGAGAGTCTACTCCAAATATTAGCCTGTACCTTATTAGAAATGTATCTGTATGGAAAACAAAACAACATCTTTTTGAATGTATTATAGCTACTTTTACTTTAAAGAGTGTTTTTAGGAAAGGAAGATCCTAAAATGCATTATTCCTGAGTTTCCTGAATATTTAAGTGGATTTAACTTAAACTAGAATTTGTAGATGTGTGATTACTATGAGCCTATAAAGTTGTGTCGAACTGAGCTGGTGTCTGCCTGCTGCTATAACTCCCAACTAGTTTTGCTAAAATACTGTATATGTATTTGCTTATGGAAAGCGATTATGAGAAGGAGCAGCAGTTAAAGAAGTGGCTTTCAGGCTGGAATAGATAAGGGTGTGTCCTCTGCATTTCTCTGATATATAAATTAGAGAAATGGCTTAAAATTTTGCCTACGTGCCAGTGGTGCTGTAGGGCTAGAGGGTGGTGCTGTGTTGGTTTTGTTGGATATCATACTACAGTTCTGATAGCTACAGGGAAAATAAAGACTATTACTCTGAAAGAAAAGTTCCCTTACTGTAATTGGTGAGCACATAATTTCATAAACTTGGTCTGATACAATTAGGAATTAAATTCAAAGTGCACTTGCCTTTCCTCCATTCTTGGATTTAGTGCACCGAAACAATGTAAACTGACAGGTGTAAGGCAACAGTTTTTAGGGTTAGCAGCATTTATAAGCAACCCAGTACTACTGTAATTATCTGTGTCAATGTGATTGATAGTAATGTATATAGTGTCATCAGTTAAGAGCCGTAGAGTACCATACAAAAGGACATTTCACATTGATTAATGTAGGGCAGTGGTTTGGATATGGAACCAGGGAGATTTGGACCAAAATTCATTATTACGAAAATTCATGAGATGACTTTAGCCCTGACATGATCTTTTCAGTCCAACAAAGTATTGGTGGGGGTAATTATTAGAGAAGAGAGTTTACCATCATAAGCTCTTGGAAGAAAGCTAAGATACAAATGAACAAAAGGTAAAACACCGGAGGATTTCTGTAAGTACATACATGCAGAGTGGTAGAAGTGTTTGATACACTTAATGAGCTGATAATATCTTCAGGAAAAGTCTTATGTTTTATAAAGCCATTCTGTTGTGGAGGGAACAGCAAGTACTGTAAATTCTTGGGATTAAAGTAGGGTTGAGAGCCATGTCCAAAGGTATACTAGGAAACGGGTCAAATTTCAAACTTTTAGCGCAAGAGGAAAATATAAATTGTCTTCAATCAAATGTCACTTGTGATCTTCCTTTGGATGTTCTGCCACATGCTGAACTCTTTCTACAATCACATTTTTCACCTTTAGATGTTTAATCAAGGGTTTGTGCTTCTAATGATTCCAATTCCACTTGACCAAAAGACAGAAGCTTTGCTTAGAGCTGATTAAAGGCAGGATTTCAGCTTAAAAATAGGCAGTTCTAGGTCATTTAGATACCTAAGAGGACACCCCTGAAGTCTGACCCACTTCGTACAATGAAGGAGGATCCTGTTGCATTATCTATGAAAACTGAAGCATACTGGCCAACCTATAATAGAGAAGGTCAGAGTTGGTAATTAAGTTCACACCTATACTAAACCATATTTTATTTTAATTATGGCATGTTAAAGAACTAAATTGATTAGTTTACACATAACAAACTAAGCCAAATATATGGTGGGTATGATGTGTAATAACTAGACCAGAGGTGTCAAACTCACAGCAGCATCACGTGACACATTGGGATTTTTCCCCCTTTTGCTAAACCGGGTGTATGTGTGGCCGGTGCGTGATGCATCCAGGCCATGGGCTGGGAGTTTGACAGCCCTGCTTTAGACATTGAATTGAACACAAACCTTGGGTTTAGTTGGCTTTACCTAGTTTTGAAAGCACATTCTGAAGAGGAAAAAAACAGTTAATTTAGAGTTTGGCCTCTACTGTCCTCATGTCAAGAAATGTATTCTTTAAAATAAAATCAACTTAAAGTTGGATATTTCTGAAATCATATAGGTTTTTAGTATGCTTGCTTGCTCTCTAAAGACTCACCTGCAGAAAGAGAATTCCACTGACTGAAATAGTGAAATATTCACTGGATTTGTCCAAACTGCTGACTGTTTCCAAAGAACTGAAAGTAAGATAACAGGGTCTTTAGTAATGGATGCCAGAACACAAACTGACCTCTTTTTAATTGACCAGTTTGCTCTAAAAATCTTGCTTCCCACATTTATTTTATAAACCTGTTTAGTTGTAGATAAGAGATTAGGTGAATTAACTACATAGGTAATTAATGATTACCCATATTAGGATACATAGGCAGGCCAGGATGCAGCAAAACTGAAAAACAGATGCTTTCCAAACATAAAAATATTTATACCCCATTCAATCACCTTTTCAGGCGGCAGAGTGACTCGACACAAATCAGCAAGCGCAGGCGATCTCGGGCCCGTGATCGATACTTTGTAGGATGTATTTGAGGAACTGCAAGAGGTAAGAAAGAATCAGGCTGGGCTGCAAAGAGTGCCAGCAACTAGAAAATGACCCCAGATCCTGGACATTAGTAAGGGCATTGCTTTAATATACTTATTAGTTCAGTGCCCATCACTTTTTCAGAGATGAGTCATGTAGCATGATCCACAAACTAGACTTTTGTAGTTCCTGCTTTTGTTGCCTGAAAGAACACTAAGAGATCTAAAGTATCTAAACAACCCAATTAGCCCAATCCATCCTTGATTTAGCAAATATGTATATTTCTATGACTTTGCTAGTAATCTTTATATCATCCATTACTGCCAAATTTCTCCCTGACACTAAATCTCATTGGGATTCAGTATTATCGTTTTTAAAAAAATTCAGATGAGGTCAGATTTGGCAGTATTACAGTTTGTTTACTTTTATAGAAAAGTTCTTTAATAAAATAAAAACATCTTACCAATTCTAGATTTTGAGTTTATACAATGAATAAGCCAATCATGTATTGTTTTATTTCAAGTTAAGCACTTACCAACATACAGTCTGGCACTGAAAATGTAGTATCCACTGACAGGGGCCATATATTGACCATTGTTGAGGTTTAGACCTAGGCCACGATGGAATAGCTCCTCTTTCTTAGGCTAGTACCAAGTAAACAAGAAAGGTTCATTTAGTTAAATCTATTTGCTAAGATCAAAATATTAAACATATTCCAAAATAGTCAACTAAAAACACAGGGTAAGTGGGATGGAAAGCTCAAAGACCATTCAGGCAGAAATAAATCAGGCAGCTGGGATGTTTAATGCTGAGTCCATAGCCATCTGATAGGAATCAAAATCAAATACAATTTGACAACTCTGCCATGAAAATTACAGCATTTTCCTCATTAGATCAACCCCAAGCAGGAAGTTAATAGGAGCAAACTTGGTAGAAAATGCAGTGGAAGAAATAGTCTTAATTCATGTTTTTCAAACTTGACAACTTTAAAATGTCTGGGTTTCAATTCCCAGAATTCCCTACTAGCATGCTGGCTGGCGAAGTCTGGGAATTGAAATCCCCAGATCTCAAAGTTGCAAAGTTTGAAAAACACTGATCTTAATTGTCCCATCTGGTTGTGCCACATTATTTGATCTTCCCTCTAAAATAATCAATGACAAGACATTGAGGCTGGCAAATGAAAATTCCCTTCTATGTGTCCAGGACAGAGTAGCCATTATAATGATAATTAGATAAGGAGAAAAGTTATTACAAAGACCACTAGAGTCATAAGAGAAAAAAACTTCTTTGTTCCGAATGGGGATATTTAAGTAATAAAGTGTGTTGCAGAGAACAGAGAGCAAGTATTACTTATTTGTGAACACATATTTGTTAGTATAACCATGGTTGGGAATAGCAGGCTGGACCCAGATATTTTTTTTTTGAGCACATTCTCAGGAATTAATGGGACTTTAAATCAGTAATGATTAACATAAATGCAAATAATGTACCAAAGCAGGTCAAATGACAAATTTAGTAATAAAAAAATATCTCCATCAGCAAAATGAACATTTTAAGGCTTTTAGAGGGTGGGGTTTCCAATCAGGGATTTCTTTAGTTTTATTTTTAGCAAGGTAATCTTTACTTGTTAGCTTTTTTCAGTGGAGAGACTGAATTCATTTAGCATGAAGGGTAAAAAACCCAGTCTTGCTGCTAAATTTATAGTTGCAATTTTATGGTGCTAATGGGCCACCAGAGGGGGGGGGGTATGCAGCCCATAGATTGCCAGTCTTAATTTAGAAACACTTAGGTGAACAGTATCTAACCATCAAATCATATTTTTTGCTAGCTGAACTCTATGCGCGCTTGATCTAATCTGATAGGTATTAACCGGGAAGTGTGCTAAGTGTAAAATAAACTAGATGTTACCCACAGTAATTTTCCAAGTATATTGGTGAGATAACAGCTATGTACATTTGATATATAAATAAACAAACAAAGGGCAACCAACTATCATTTAATATTATAGACATCATGGACAGACTAAAATCCAGCTGCCTGGCCCAAAATGTCACCAGATATCACCTCTCATTACTATCCACTGGTCTGAAACCAATTGAAAAGGATCCAGACAATTTATTCTTCTGACCACTTTCTCAATGATTGGAGGCAGGACAAATGGGATACAGCAGTTGTTTCTTGAGGAGGGGATGATCCATTGCCGTTAAGAATGGGCAAAACCACCTTCTCTGTCATTGTCTGGTTTCAATGATCCATCATCTCCTATCAGGCTTTAATTAGCCAGGAGGGTCATGGATCATGTTGTGAATGAATAAAATTACTAAGCCTACATGCAAAGCAGGTTTTGGAAGCCTGCACATTTGATTGGTCCTTAAACAATGAACAAGGATTGGTTCATAACAAGGCCCTGATTGGCCAAGCTTAGGACACTTCTTATTGGTTATTAGTTTAAACTTGATGCACTTAGTATTGGTTAATAGGGTAGCAGCCAACCCTATAAAAGGGGTTACTGCTACCCATAGCTTGCTCTGTTCTGTTCTATTTACTGTTAATAAAGAGTCACTGGTCAGATGTCTGGTCTCCATTACTCTCCAAATGTAACAGATCAAATACACAGTTGGGCTCACTTAGAGGCCTAATTATTGTCTCTACTTCAGAGTAGCAAACTTGAACACTTTCCAGTTCAAGCCTTGCCAGGCTCTCCAGAATCTACATGCTGAGAGAGTCCACACAGATGCAATCTAATCTAAGACTGTTACCATCCTCTCGTTCCATGCAACAAATAAGGCCTCATTTGAACTGTGCATTAGAAGCAGCGCTATCCAACTTCTTTCCTTTAGCTACTTACTATATAATAAAGCTGAAGTTCTTGAAGGGACCGTCGATCCACTGAAATGTTCTTCCGGGTCTGGCAGTGGAATGCTGCTTCTATTCGTCCTTGTTCCCTGCTTGTTATCAGTGGGACCCTATTTTGGGGAAATAAATTCTCTTCTTTTCCATCTCCATCCTCTCCACGCTGGCATGTTTTGCTGGTGGTTTTCATATTGATCCTCTCTTGCTTTCTAATTATTCCTGAGCCATCAATACAAAGATTTATAACAGATTTGCCTCATTATATCTTATTCTCAAAATATGGTTGACTTGATTTTCATTTTTATTTTTTTTAATTGTCAGAGTACAATTTATTTGTTTGTGAGGCAAAAGCAGATGGAAACCATGTTCAGGCGATAGCTTTCCATACATCACACAAGAAGAGGTATATAGCCATTCCCTTCTCCAGCTCCAGCTGGTTACCTAACTGAAAAACCAGTATCTACCGAGTGACCATCTGCAGCAAAGCATCTGAATAATGCATTTCAAGAATTCCATGCAATCCAATTCAAACCCTGTGCTCTCTGGATTCCAGCTTATGCGGTATGGATGGAGATGCGTGTATGTATGCATATACTGTGTGTATTCATGCAAAGGTGCCTCTTATCCAAATACAGACAATTGGCTGTTTAGTGATGTCACCATTACAGTTTGGAAGGAGGAAGGGCTGCTCCCTGCTCCATGTTGAATTCTACATAGGAAGGCAGTGCCTAAATAGGGTTTTGGATCTCTGATATCTTAGGCTACAATATTCTTCAGAGATATAGCTACTTCATATGCTCTCTAGTCTTCATCAATCTGGTTACTTTTAAACATGCTGGAACTACAATAGCCAATAGCCAATTGTAGTTGGCTACAATTTCCTAACTAGAGAGTTGCAGTTTCACACCATCTAGTGAGATCAAATTAAAAATAAAACATCACTCTCAGAATACTAACCATAGGCTATTAAGAATTATTGGAGGAAAGTCACAGAATTCTCTGTAGGCAAATAAGCAGAATCTGAGGAGGAAAGAATGGAGGGCTATCTAAGCAAACTCCTAAGGGAGGGACACTGCACCCCATCCCAATATCCAGTATTGGTCACAAGTCAGTTTCAAGAGAGCTGATTTATACATTGTAAACTTATTCAGAATGCAGTGTTCTAAGATTCCCCAGGGTTTTCACCTTTTTAAAAATTCTGCTTGGCAGTGGTGGAGAAAGGAAAAATCTGAACAGTAGGTTTTAAAGACCAGCTAGGAAGTTAGCAAATGCTAAATATCCCTAATAATGCAATGTTTTGAAGCAGAAATAAAATATACTCTTCTGAAATTCATTTATAAATTAATTTTACTTTACTACTTTGATTGGCAGTAAAACAGAATAAACCAATGCCAATTTTATTTTTAAGCTTGATACTATTTTATATAAATAGCATGAGTGACAGACTTTAAGCATGCTGTACATGAGAGTCAAACAAACCTACATCTGTTTGTGCAATCTGCCTAGAAACCTGTCCTAATCAAGGCTCACAATTTAAGAATAAGGGCACCAATGTCTTTTTTTTGTGTGTACTAAAATTCCTAGGAATTCATAGCACAATCCTCTTGTAACTGACCAACCATACTACTCTTTGTTAATTGTGAATGGGCTTCCGAAAGCCTGAATGATATCCAACCTTCCTTACTCCATCTGCCATATACTCTAGTCATTACATTATATCATTTGCCCTGTAAAAGGAATTTTAAAAGGTTTATCCCCAGAATATTAATTAAGACAGCCATACTATCAATACATAAAATCAACTTAGTCACATTCATTATATTTTCATTTAATTGTAGCATAATATATTTTCTTGGAGTGTAGTAACATTTGTTCCTACCTTTGAGCAGCAGCTGGAATTCCCTCAGCAATTTCTCCTGAGTAATAGTATCTGGACGAGATTGTGCTGGCTCTGCAGCCTCTAACAGGCCTGGAATGCCAAACTAGAACCCAAATTTACCACAATAATTAGGTTCTAATCCTTCAGGTCCAAACATAAAATCATTTATATCCTTATTGTCCATATCTATGGGACCCATTTTATTAATTTCTGTTTTTCCTCTCTTAATTAATCAGCTTTGAAACATTTTGTAATCCCTCTGACACAGGAACAGTATTACAAATTGAACACAATATCACCTGTAATATCTGAACTATTCTTCTTAAACCTCTCACACATGTACAAATTAACTAGTGTAAATCCTGAATATATCACAGGCAGTTCTGGTAAAATCCAGTGAAAGGACACCATAAAAAAGCAGATATGATTAATTATGCTCCACAGTATATATTAGGGAGTCACAGCCCCTAAGGGATGGAACTTTGGTACAGAGCTTACTAGGATGGGTTGTCTGTTGTCTCTGGGGTTCCCCGATTGGCAGAAGGGGCCCAAGGTCTTTCTTTGTCTAGGGCAGGCGGGGGTGTCAAACTCGATTTCATTGAGTGCTGCATCAGGGTTGTGTTTGACTTCGGGGGCCCCAGGATGGGCATGGCCAGTTTGATGTCACTCATGTGATCAAATGCCCCTTTTGTTAGTAATTTGATTGCTAGTACTCTGCCAGGAGTTTGTGTGGCCCTCCTGGGCTCTGTTTTTGCTTTCAGAGGGCTGCAAGAGGCTGTTGCAGCCGAAATGGAGCCCAGGAGGGCTACGCGTGGCCCTCACAAGCTCCGTTTTCACTGGCAGAGACACTGTGGGCTAGGGCGGCCCCACAGGTTAGATCTAAGCATCCTGTGGGCCAGATCCAGCCTGCAGGCCTTGAGTTTTACACCCCTGGTCTAGAGTAATGCTATATAGTATTCCTATATATTACTTGATTGCTATCTCATGATATGTGAGTACGTTATGTCTTTATACTGCTTTGGAATAAATCCTTAAGTATCCATATTCTTGTGGTCAAACCAGGCACACAGTTAACTAACTTTCCTTGGATTTGTTGTGGGAATACCTAAAAGCCGTCAATTGTCTCATTTATCATAATCAACTACCCTAGAAAAAAGATGAAGAATAGGTGAAAAAAATTGAACTAGAATTTATGACCAAACTTGGCTAGCACCAAACACATGCTCTAAACACTGATTAGCTGCAGAAACCAAGCCACACCTATTTCTGTTTGTCTGGCTAATGGAGAAGGGATCAGTGTAACCTTGTGCTAATCTTGTGGTTCATACACTTAAGCAATTATAGGAAAAATGACCATGGCTCTGAATTTTTAAAATGATGACTTTTGTCTGTATGTTACCAGAACTAGTTAGGAGATTTGGCTGAGTTAGTGACTGAGGTTGTGGGAACAGGACTTCAAAATCTTTAAAAATAGAGAATATCAAAACATAGGCGGCATGGTTAAAATTGCTTACCTTAATCTTTCCGGACTTGTTTTTATTATTTTTTTTGCTCCTCACTTCATTGTTCATGAGGAGCATCCAAGCATTCCGGGAATCCGAGCTATGAATCTTTTGTGGAGTATTTTCCTTTGCATAATAAGAAAAAAGTTAAAATAAGAAAAAATTAAAGCAACTATATAGGTTGATGACAAAATATAGACAACCTGGGAAAACAGCAATATCTCCAAAAAAAACAACAACCACTGAGAATGAATGAAAATTATATGCCATCTAGACTAGTTTTCCTAAAGTACTACACCTCATGTTTGTTGGAATATAATTCTTCAACATTTCTAACCATACTGGCTGAAAATTATGGAAACTGTAATTTAGCAAACCTAGTAGTCACTCAATTGGGGAAGATATGAATTATCTGTTTATATTGCTGCTTCTCATTATTCAAAAAAGAATTTGCAAGTTCTTGTCATAAGGATGATTGATCAGATTGGGTTTTGCACTGTTTTGTCTCTCAAAACATTCATATATCACTGTCATCTTTGAGGATACTTTCCATCTACATTTTAACTTATTTTTTCTATTTGCTTGTTAATAGGTTGTCTAAAATATTCCTAATGAGTTCATCAGATAAATACAGATTCTGTGAGGTTCTTTAAACTGTCTTATCTTTTATCATTGTCAAAATGACTTCTACTGATACAAAATTCTCCCTCTTTATTTATTTTTTCTCTCAAACATGCTCACATTTCCTGATTCATAAAGTCTAAATGTTGTGGTCAGGAAAGAATCATATTTCAGAATGACTCCAATTTTCTCACAGCCAGAAAAAAATTACATCAAGTATCTTCTAGATTTGAATTGAGTTTGAAGTCTGGTGATTTCAGTTACTGACACATAGCTTTCTTGGTATCAGCAAGAGCTGTTCCTCTGTAACTTCTAGTTACAACTAATAATGTCTAGACAAGACCAGCTGGGCACAAAACTGAAGTGCTTTTTACCTAATGATTTTCAGTGCAACTCTATGAAGAGTTAATAGAAATATCCCATCACGCTCAATAGAGCTTATCTCCAAGTAAATATGTATTAATTCCTATAAAAATCAATTATGACTATGACAAGATAAATTAAAAGGCATACTTTTTATATATTCAAATTGTTCACCACCCAACATCTATGCCATATCCATTGTAGGCACTTCTTCATCAAGGAAGACTTTTCAATTTTTACTAAGAGGTGAGGAAGAAGCCTTCAGTTAGTAAGAAGGAAATAGCATATGAAATGTTCTTACTGAATCCTGGGATGATGGCAAGGGAAGACTGCTCGTTTCATTCCATTGAGATGCCTTTTCCTGGTTCCTTCTGTCTTCCTGTTTCTTATTTTCCACAGTGCTGGCACAGAAAAACATTGCTAGTAGACTCATAGCCAATAATTGAACTGGGCAGCCAGAAAGGAAAGGCCTAGCCATATTCTGGCACATAATTGATCCCTTGGCTTATACAGAGAACTAGAATTAGATATGGCACAGGAACACAAAGACAAACTTAATCTATGGTCTTTCAAAAAATATACAGTAGTCAATATATCTGTGAAAATTTCACAAACGAATACTAACTGCAAGAAGAAGTTGTCCAATGTATCTTCGGTTTATTTTTTCACAGAAGACTTGTCCAAGAATATCAATATCTTTCTTTTTTTAAAAAAAGCTTGTAAAAAAAGTAAGGTTTAAAAAATGTAACTGTGTGAGCCCGTCAATTGCACCTGTTCATTAGATCAGAAAGAGCACTTCAGTTTCTTCTTCAGGATCAAAGATGCGTAACAGGTTATCATGGGACTACTTCAAAAGCAGCTCAGTAGCAGAAATCAGGAGTTTCGGGCTGCCCTTAAAAAAATGAGCTCATCCAGATGGTATAGAAGCTGTTTGCTCTCTTTCTCCTAGATTCTCAGTCAGAGCATAGATAAAACTGTATCAAAACCACAGAAGTCCCATGATGGTTGCCTTCACAGCTTTAGCTGCCTTGGAGTGCTTGGCCCAACCTCTTTTCAGTGCTCTCTCTTTTTCAAACCAGGGACTCGTATGCTTGTCTGATTACATCCCTACTGCCACTCTGCTCCTGTCTGAATATCTTTGCCCAGCTTCCCTTCTTTTAATAAGCTTGAATTCCCCGCCTCACCAGAAAGGTCACTTGGCCTAGAGAGCCACCTCTTGGCATCAGGAATAAATTACAAAAGCAGAATTCATGCGGAAGCTCATCAAGATCTGGCAGCAGCAGAACAAAGAGATAAGTATGCACTAAAAGTGGCTCCATGAAATTTCAGTGGCTTACAGGTTAACATGAAATGCAAATGGTTGTATTGGCTTTGTTTCTACCTTGTAGAGAATTTACTTAGGTCGGGGCTGAGAGAAAAGGGCCTTAATCTGGGAGACCTCATGGTTGAAAGAATTCTAGGGCATCACTCATCCCATAATGTATTTCTTAATCTTAAGGACACATCTTAAGGCTGTTTTATTTTGTTTTAAATGTAAAATCTATGTTTCATGTGTAGTGTTATAATTAAAATAATTGTCTCATTTCTTAAACTTTTTCAATCTTAACTCATTTATCATGTAATACATTCAAGAAAATAAAGAAAATGGAACCAACCAACAAGAAACACAGTGCAGGTAAAAACTGTAACAAGAATAGTAATAACAAAATAATAGGAATACAAAAAAGTTGTTCCATAGTACAGAAGATTGTAATGTGCTTTTTTCCTGTTATTTTTATTTCAGAATTGTTACATTTTTCATTTTAATCACAAGTTTAGTTTACTTAAAGAATTGAATGGAAGATAATTTTTCCATTTGATCATCTGACCTGGACAATCCTTTGAATAGATTTAGTAAAAAAGACTGAAGATACACTTGTATGAGATAGAATGGAGACTATCAAGGGAGAGAAATTGCCCTCAATCTGTGGACATTTGCATAATTGCAGGAAATGCTTTTTCTTCTAATACTCCATTTTATATGGTTCAAGTGCCTCCTCAGAGGCTTTTCTAAGGAATACAGTGGGAAAGAGAAATGCAGTCATAGCCCATATGGTTCCTTTTGGTAGTCAAAATAAAAATGGCAAAAAGGATTTTGAATTTTTCAGAATTATAATCTCTAAATATTTGGGCCAGTGGCCATATTATGTTTGAGCACTTGTGTTCTGAGGACAAAGAAAATTCAACTTCAGAGGCCTGATGCAATCACAGAAACCCATTTCTTCAACTACAGAAGCTTCTATGGCTCTTGCTTCCCAGTCAAGTCAGTATTCCAGTTTTACTAAAAATGTTAGAAATGATGCTTAGGATCTGTCCATGGGTCTGTCAAAGGAGGATTAGAATATCCACAGCCTTCCCATTCCTCAGAAAATTCAAAGGGACCTTCCATATGTGGCTTTAGTGCTGATCTGATACACCATTCTTCATGGGAAGCCATCTGAGCACAGCCAGACAGCCACTTTACAGGACTCAACCATGCCCTGATTTTATCAGGTTGTTGTCTTCATCTAATTCCCCACTTACAACTAGGACAACTTAGTAACCTTTAGCTGTTCCATCTTCTTCCAACACAATTTTTAATTTGTGCACAATCTAGCATACTTCATCAACAACGTGGTCAGAAAGAGCATGTCCTCTGTGCTCCAATCCTTGCTCTTCCTGAGCATGTTGACTTAGGCTGCCATAGAGATCTCAGTCGCTAAATTTGGAGTTCTCTAGTAGATTTCACAAGTGAGTACATTATTTGCTAAATAATCAGGAGGAACCTGGCAGCACCTTTTCCAGTAACACATTTTAGGGATCACTCTGAGGAAATTAAATGTTGTGGTCCAAGATTGATGAAGTGAGCTACAGCTCACAAAAGCTTATCCCTTTTAATAAAACATTAGCTGGAAAAAGTTCTGTCCTCTGTAACAATATCAACAAATGTGATCTTAATGCTTCTGGTCAGTTTCTGCTCAGTTTTACAATTGCATTAAAAAAAGAAAATAATTGATTTTGTTGATTTTCCCTTGCCTCAGTTTCTTGTCTCTCTCTGTCTCATGTTTGCTCAGCCTCTGAGCTTAACACTCTCCCCTCCCACACTCATTACTCTTATTCACAGAGATTCCACACTGCAACTCACAACCTTGATTGCAGCTGTTGGGAAAAACTGAAAAATTACAGTATTGTGTCATCATGACAGTTTTAAATGAAAATTCATACGCAGGAATAATAAAGTTTTGATTACAATGCAGCTTTATCATACCAACAGTTTACTTTTTTTTTAGTTCATAATATGAACTGAAAATCCTGGGGGAAGGGAAATACTTTTATTACTCCAGGAGTTACTATAACTTAGGGATCAGGCACCAATTGAATGGTTGGATTTTTGCTCCCAGTCTTTTCTTGGTTCAATGGAGGAAGCATTAATTGGTTCATGGTGTTCCCTTTTCTCATCATCCTGAGATCAGTAGGGATGAGTATGACAACTTATGACTGCCTTCAAAATACCCTGGATCAAAGAATGGAGAATTAAAGAATGGAGGTGTTACAGTGTAGTAGTACTCATTTGATTTCTATTTCTACAGTAATGACTCAGATTTAAGGAGACGTGCATTAGTTCAAAGAGTACATGATTTCATTCACATTAGTCCAGATATAATAGAAATAGTTTAAAAAGCAGAAAAGGTTTGAAAGGGAGTAACAGAAAGAAATCTACTCTTTTCTTTTTTGCGTTACACTTTGGGATGCAATTTTCCCCTTGCTGCATAAACAACATGATCATTATTGGTTTCATTCTCAGTTGTCAGTTATAAAAGTGCTTACTCTGCCCACGAGACTATTCCCATCAATCTTCAGGACCTCAATAAAGGTCTTTCTTGCTTCCCAAAGCTACTCCTATTAGTTTTAGTAAAGAAATAAAACATAGTCTTCCATGTAAAACTGGAAAGAGTAACAGGGCTCTTATGCAGTAGGCAGGCCACACCACACCATATATATTAAGTAGAAAACACTACTTATAGTGCTAGGTTGCCTTTATAGTGGACAGGTTGAAGATGATATAGTACATTCTGGTCTTCAAAAAATGGTTTATGAGATGTTCTGCACAAGGCTGTCAGAACATGTAGATGTGCCTATAATTATGGGTGTTATAACTGAACCACTCAGGAATACAACTGACCTTCTCAGTATGTCCCTTGATTATTCGGCCATCCTGTATTTTCCTTTATAATTCTGAATATTTCACATCATGTCTACCAAAAGCACATTCAAAGAAATGAACAAAAAGAAGAGATACCAAAATTCCTATGTTGATTTTCCTCGTTTTGGATATGTTTGGATTACAGTTCCAATACTTTTAGCTTATGTTGGCAGGTTATTCTAAAGATTGTAGTCCAAGTTATTTGAGGATACCAGGTTGGGGGTGAAAAAAACTACACTTGTTCTTGTATTCTGAGAATTAAGTTTGGCTGTGTGAGAAATTATAAAAAAATCATAATCTCTTTCTTGCTCATATTTCCGTTATTTCTTTATTAATATATACAATATACATGCCATATGGCCAAATAGAGACCTAGCAATCAAAGAAGGATAAAGAAATCCACAAAATTTCAGACAAGGCTTTGGGCAAGAGAGGAGAGATATTTGAAGTATTTACTAGTTCCACTAGTCTTAAATCCACACTGTATATCAGCTGTATCATATCAACCTATAGGTGTTCTGCCAAGTGAAGTACACTTGCCTGATGCCTTCTTACCTTAAGGGACAGAAACTGGTAACATCTTAGAAATCCTACAAAAAGCTATATGTGTATAGCTATACCAAAGTCTGGCTCTCCCCCTCTTTTTTTTCCGTTCATGCGTAAATGAAATCTTAAGTTCCATTCTTGAGCTCTCATGTCATTGTCTTGGCCTACTGTTCCCAGAAGAATGAGGTAACCAAGCTGTTCACTCTCCCCTTCTCCTTCTATTTTCCTTGACCATCCAAATGATGTCATGGGAATGAAAATTTCATTTAGTCCTCAAAACAAAAGTCAATGCATATTAGAGTGTGCAATGCTTTTAATTTAGTTCTCCAAAGGTGTTTCTGAGGATTTCATTAAAGCAGCTACTGTGTGTCCCAAAAACAGATGCAGCTGACTTCATGAATTGCAGCCACATGCTATATTGTGTGTTTGCCTGTATGCCAAAGGAATGTTTTGGAATCAAACACAAAGCATTGTACATCGCCAGTACCTTCTTTTATGACTACAATATTCAACATACAGCAATTAGGTTAATATATGTAAATTAGTGTTGCTCAACTTGGTGTTACACAATAGAAAATCTAGGATGATAGATTAATATTTCAGGAACTTTAAATAGTGGTCACAACATAGATTATTATAGATATAAATTTCATAAAAGTTATATAATAGCTGGACCAAGAGCATATAAAATTTTAAAATTAAAAATTGTACAAAACCACAGTCACATTGAGTTTGGATTCATTTTTTATTTATATTTAAAAGAATTCTGAGATTCTTTAGAAGTTCACAATAATATAAGAAATTACAGAAAATATTTAGATACATTATTAATGGAGTACTAATATTAATGAACCATTATTAATGGACTATAGATATTAAAAACTATCTATATTATTGCCCAAGCTGGAAGAACAGAAATAAAAATTTAAAGTTACTATTCACATTGCACAAAAATCTTACAAAAGTGAATAATCAGTCTGCCTGTTGTTCTTTATCATGATAAAGATATTGTTTTCCTCACAATTGTTAGTAAAGATGGCATCTAATTGTAAAAATAATCCAACTGTGGCAAAAATAAGCTTGTGATTTATATACTATACCATCACTTCTCAGAAACATGTTTATGCCTAGTAAAAAAAAATCACAGAAACATTACAAAAATTAAGATGGTGAGTACTATCAATATTGTTTTTTCTTCCATGCAATTGTTTTTTGATTCTCAAAGACTGTCTGGACAAGCCTTTGAAGTTTTCTTGACAAGGTTTTCCATTGCCTTCTTCTTATGAATAAGTAAACGTGGCTGGAGCAAGGTCACCCAGCTGGCTTTGTGACTAAGGCAGGACTAGAATTCACAGTCTCCCAGTTTCTAGCTGATACCTTAATCACTACACCAACCTAGCTTTTAATAAATAAATATGAAATCTTAATTCTTAAATTACAATCTACAGTGTAAGATCCAGAACACCTAATCTCTCCAAAGCACAGCAAAGCTGTGAGACCTCATACCAAACTTTGTGATCACAACTGAAAATTTGCATGACTCAGGTGACCCTGAGGATAAACCTCCAAGTGGCCTCAACGATTCTCTACAATAATGCAATTGACCAGCTGTCTGCAAGGAATATAAATCCTTCCATTCCCCACCATCCAGTCAGAGCTGAAGAAGCTTCTTGGATGAGAAGTGAAACTTCTTCAAAAGAAAAAAAAAACAAGAAAGTCCAGTTGCCTCCTGAAAAACACCTTTGGGACAACCACAACCTGGATGATGGAGAATCTCCACAGACTCATGACTGGAAAGGTTCTCTCCACTTGGAAGTATCCATGAAGATAGAAGAAGATGCATGGTAGAGCCATAAACAAGGAAGTGACCCTTCCCTTGTCCAAACATCCTTGGCACAATCATACATTTCCATCTCCACTTGATAGTCACCATCCATACCTTTCCAGTAGCCACCGGTGACAAAGAGCTTACCACCAAGTGGTACCATTCCACCATTTTCATGCAAAGTATGAAGCTGCTGCACCTGAAAAATATACATTAGTCATGTTGGAATATTTTAAGAAGATAGCTTAATTTACACATAGAGCAGTAATAGATTAAGAAGCAGACAATCATACAGAACATATCTAGTTGAGGGGGAGACACACATTTGTGCACTGGAATGAAAAACAGACACTGTCACATGCATAAAAATGTACTCCAAATGAATATCTTTAAGCCTCACTGATACTTATCATTTGCAGGATTACTAAACTGTGAGGGTTAATTATGCAAGAGATGAAAAATTGGATTATATATTAGGGGTGAAATTCAACCACCTCGGCCCACCTTGTGAGAGGTGGCAGAGATGATTTGAATCGGTAAAAAAATTGCCCCTGGTTGCTATTACTATTATACCATGTATACTAAGCCATGCCCACAGCCATGCCCACCGAGTCAGTAGGGAAAAATTGTGAATTTCACCCCTGTTAGGAGCTGGTACACAAAACTGGAAACAAACTGTAGGTAGTCCTCACCTTACAACAGTAATGAAGACTGCTTATTTTTATTGAAGATTCGAGTTGTATTGTAAATGAAACACATAATTAAGAACACCCCCATCCCTGCTTTCCCAAATACATTTGTTAAATGAATACACGAATTGTTAGGTAGAACGTAGGATGGCTCAGAGATGGAGAAGACCACAGCTGGCACTAGGGAGGAACAAACTACGAGACGAGCAAAAGCAGCAACATTTCTTCCCCTTAACTGTGTCATGTGGCCCAACAATGGCCCAGTAAGGGAGTAGCTTTCCCTATTATGACTTTCTGAGCTCTGCATATCTTTGAAAGAACAGTGACTGGAGGTGGGAAGGAGAGGGTGGAACCCAATGGGGTGGCAAAGCAGTGTCTCTGGGGATCTGGCAGGGCAGGAAGGGAGGGAAATAGGTGGGTGGGTGTGCTGCAGCATCTCTGTGGTCAGTTGAAATGCAAATGACCAAGGGACGCTGCAGGGGTCATAATTTTGAAAGAGGTTCCTATGTAGCTTTGTGGGCAGACACTGTTGTAACTTTGAACATTTGTTAAATGGTCAAGAGCTACCTGTATTTACTTAAAGTTAATATATAATATAACACTGAAAATATAGTGACTGCTTATTAACAATTGTTTGCAGTAAGTATAGCAAATTTAAAAAATATCAAAACATGCTAAAATAAACCAACCCAACAATAGTTCCTCGAAATGCCTGACAATTAAATCAGTTTTAACCTTGTGTCAGAAACATTGGATTTTTAGATTAAGGACAATGTCCTTGAAATGACTACTCCAGAGTCATGGTGTTCCCAAGAAAAAGCCCTCTCCTCAGTAAATGCATAATGAAACTCTGGAAATAATGGTATTCAGAAGAGGACTTTGTCAGACCTTCAATGGATTGGTATGAAAAGAGACACTCATGAGATATTTGGATCACAATTTTAAAAATATTTTAATTATAATAATCAGATCACAAGACTTCAAAGTTAATAGTGATTGTAATTATTTCTGTAAAAATGTAAGAAGAACAGATCTGGCTGAATTTGTCAAAATGTCCATGCTCATTTTAAAAATGCAAATCACCCTACATTTATTATTTTATATACAGAATTTCTTTGATGCAGCCTTTTAAAATACTGTAAAAATCTTCTAATTTATTATTTTAAAAATAAATATTATGCTCTCTTCACTATGCCTCTTTCCTTAATGTGTTTTATTGTGTTTTTGTAGATTTGAGGGGGGGACCATTTAGTTAGTGTTTGTAACATTAAAAGCAGAAGACCCAAATTCTCTCTCAACAAGATAACCCTTTATATATTACTGCTTGACCCTAGTTTAAAATTAATACAGATTATTTAATTCAAAAGAGTAGTTAATAATAAATCAAAGTATATACAGTGTATGATTAGGTGTATAAATATATGCAGTGTATGATTAGGTGTATAAACCTACTAAATAGATGAATGATGTCATGTTTTGGACCTGATATACATTTATTGATGTATAGCCCTCAAGAGCCATAAAAGTCACTCTTCCTTTTCTTCCTACCTATCCAACAAGAATATACAGTATGCTGCTATATTGGGCTGAATTACATAGCCTTGCTTTAACTCTTGCCTATCCATCTGAAAAACAATGAGATCATAACAAGAAATGATACTTATCCTAAAGAGTCCTTTAACAGAATCAAGTGGAAAATTGGTTTGGAAAGGAATTGTTTAATGACAAGTTGTAACCAACAACATTTTTAAGGGGCACTGGCAAAAGCAGAACCAATGAGCAGCCAAAATAGACAGTGTTAACTACTTATTCATAAATTAAAAGAGATGGGGAATCTGGCAGGGTATCCTCTGCACCTGTCCTGTGCATTGGAGTCATCTGAGCAATGACGCCATGTGAACAGCTGCAGATGGATTTCAGCATGACACTGAAAACCAAACTTCCAACAACACTGCTTATATCTTTACTGAAGCCAAGTGGCCAGCAGAATAGGACCAGGTTATGTTTTTGCTTGAGATACCATCATTCAAGAAACAGATCTTGTTTTTCTGAAACACAGATACCACTTTGTACAGTATATTAAAGACCCACAAGGTCTGTTTTGCCGACCAGAGATAATTCTACTAAGGCAACCTGAATCTCTGTTGTAATGTAGATGTGAAATTCTGGAAGCCAAGTCCCAATTCATTTTGAAAGTGCAAGGCTGGGAAAGTTTTTCATTGTCTTGTGTATAACAATAATTTCTTTTTAGCTGTTAGTATATTATTATTAGTATTAGTTTTATTGAGACGATCTTAGAAAAACCAGGTAAAACAAACACACCCATTCTTTGAAATTCTGCATATGATCGGTAAAGATGTAAGTAATAATCCAAGTAATGTAGTAATAATTATATGTAAGTAATAATTATATAAAAAAATAATATAGTTACTCCCTATTTACCCACCTTCTGCCATATGTTAGCATCCGGATCGTACACATAGACTTTCTTTGTATTATCACCAATAAGGTAAATGACTCCATGCAAAGAGGCACAGCAAGGAGCAGAGAGATACTTGGGGAGAAAGGGAGATGCAATTATACTCCAGACATCTATTAAAAAAAATAATTTTAATGAAAATCTTCATTATCACTGAATAATTAATTTAATATATTTTTAAAACTGTTTATTAAAATCACATGTTAATATCTGGTTATTATTTAGATGGTTTAAGCAAAAAAAATCAATAAAAGTTAAAGCATGATAAATTCAGATTATCCTATTTTTATTATTACCATCAAACTAGAAGACAACAAATAAAAGCTCCATATAGATACATAAAACATAGTTATTGAATGTTCTTGATAATGAAATAAAAATCATACTGGAAGTGAACTGTCTCTTCGGCCTAAATGTTAAAACCTTTGTGGGACTATCAAAATGGATGTGAAACAATCTAAGAAAGTCATCAGTGCTGAAAAGAGCTTCAGACATAGTCTCTCATATTCATCATCATCACCATCATCTTTATTTTAGTAATAATGTCTTAGTCTTAGCTATCTCACATTGTATCATTTGAAAACCATCCCCTCCACTTCACTAATAAACATGCTAAAAAGACAAGGCCCAGGACTGCAATGGGATCCCATTTAATGTTTATCTCCAGTTTGAAGAGGATCTACTAATGAGCACTTTTTGAATACGGCTCCCAAGCTAGTTAAACCACTTAATTACTATGCTGTCCAGCCTACATTTAACTAACTTTTTAATCAGCATACTAAAATACACTGTCCAATATTTTGCTGAACAATATTTTGTCATTCTGCTAGGTAAATTTACCCAATCAAAACATGAGATTACTGTCAAAACGTGTTAGAAATTTATCCTGATTTCTGTAATTGCCATGTTGTTTTGAATGCTTTTTCTAGACAGACTACTGTAAGATTTGGTTTAATTTTTCCAGTATGAAGTAGAACAACAAGACTTTTCAAGGGTTGGTAGAAGGAAGCATAGAGAGATAGAGGTGAGCTTTTGGTGAATAACTATACAGGGGGCAGTGAATTATGTCCAGAAATAAAAGAAATCCCAAAACGTATTACTATTTTGAATATATCAGAACAAGATGAGATGGTGGACAACTGATAAAGCATTTGATAAACACCATTGTCCCTATCTAGCATTAAACGAGCAGCAATTCTGACATTTATTGTAATGTAGGCACATGTTTCATAATTGTCATCTAATGTCTTCTGGGCAAACTAACCTTGGTTCACATGGCATAATACTTATTATAACTAGCAAGTTGATGCTAGCTGAGAGATTTTACAAAAGCCATGACAAACAAGTAACTTGAAAGTTTCCTCATAGCAAATGCTTATGGTATGGAACTTATGTGTAAGCTAGATAGCTGGATAAAGATGACTATGAGCAACTGTTATTTAAAATAAATAAATAAATGCTATCTTCGATTAAAAAAGACTAAGTATTTCTAGTAATAAGGTGATATAGAATATGTGGCTGCAAGAAATAATACATCATACATTTTTAATGATGTTGTAATGAGAGCACCTGTCCAACTGTCCAACTGACTACAAAGATTCTGTGTGTGTGTGTGTGTGTGTTTGCATGTGTGTGTGTGTGTGTGTGTGTGTGTAAGAAGCATGTCCTACACACAGAAATCTTGCCCATGATTATGACCAACACATTTGTATGATACTTGGGCAACATATTATAGGAAATGATGGGTTTCTATTTGGTGTTATATGTGACAAGTTTTATAAGGCATTTAGAAACAGGTCAGAGAATATCTTTCAATGATTATTAAAAAAAAAAAACTTGCTGCAAAAGCACTGTCAGCTGCTTTGTTAGAAGTATTTTCTATTCCTTCTTACCAATAGCAGGGTTGTAACATTGGAGGGTCAATGTATTGTATTTGATAGCACAAGAACCAATGAGGTACAACTTCCCAAGACATCCGGCTACAGCAAAATTACTGACATACTTCAAAGCAGGACTGACAAAGCACCAGCTGTCATTATAAGGATCATAGCATTCTACTTCCACAATGTCCATAGTGGTTCCTTTAAAATACATAAAAGGGGAGAGGAAAGGTTGTTCCATAAGCTTGAACAAATTCAGGCAGAGCAAGATACATGCAGGTCGTGTGAACTTGACTTACTTATTTCAACAAAGTAATATCTACACTGTATATTTTTCAGTCTTATGATAAAGACTGATTCTTCTTTTCCAGTTACATGTAGCCTCATAAAAACTTATCTATCCATGGTATGTAAGAGGCCTAAAATGGTCTAAGTGCACATCATGATGTGAAATAGTTCATATTAACCAAGATTCATCCATGTTAGTGGCTAAATACATGTAGGAGTCCCAAATATTTTTCTCCACAATTTCTACAAAATGTGCCTGAATTATAGTCATTTTCTCTCACATTTTCAGCTCTGACAATTGCAGTATCAAATATTTTTTCCTCATCTTTGTCCTCATCCAAGTATAACCACTGTTGACAGAAGTGACCTTAGGTAGCGTTAGAATTTTCTAATTTAGCATCTAACCGAATGCTGTTGTGACTTTCTTTGGCAACCCACCACACAGCTCCAAGTTGTAAAAAAAATGTTTCTGACAATTCAACTGTTACATTTTTGTGCAGGTTGGATAATAATTCTATTTCTTTCTCTCAGCCCTCTGCTGACCTATGCCTATAGAGTAACTTTCTCCATCTGTCCTCCAGAGAAGGTAACTACAAATCCCTTAATCCTAGCCATCAGTTAGACTGGAAGGCTTCTGCATAATGAGGCTTTCTTTCATTACACATCTCATTTCCTACCACCAATGGCATAGATCTCTCCATTGAGAACAGCATTGGCATGATTTGTTCGCGGCTTCAGCATTGGAGCAATGGACTTCCAGACACCATTCTTAAGGCAGAAGCACCAAGACTGTGTTGTAGACCAGGTGTCATTCTGTGAACCTCTGGAGCCACCTGAAACCAGAAATAATTATCATAGTCATTGTGAAAGTGATCTGTTATTATTTTCAGAGTTGACATTTGTTCACTCCTTTTGCTTCTGAATCTTCTGCAAGCCTTCTACAATTTGCAGATTTTAAAGGTAAAATGCATCTGATAAAATCATGGGATATTATTACACTTGCCTTTTACTACCTGACTATGGGATCTATGGGATGTATTGCAATTATTTTCTCTGTTATTGATCAGGTAAGCAGAATAAGTCTTATGGGGAAACATAAAATGTTTTATAGATTTGGTAGCACCCATAAATCCAGAAAGTATGCTATACTTACCTGTAATGTAAATGTTGTTGTTCAGAGCAATCATAGAAAAGCCCCATTTATTATAATCTGGAAAATCAGGCAAAGCAATCCATGTTTCTAAAACGGAAAAACCAATGTTTAAATAGCCTCTTAAACTCTTACATTATCCTAAGAGTTTTGCCTTGCATGATAAAGATGGTTCTGCATTATTTCCATTTTTAGGGTATTAGCAGTAATAATATGTTGGGCAAAAGTCCAAAATCTCTACTTTCTCTTTCCATCATTGACCCAAGAGACATGTCCTATACTGTATGCAACTTTATCTTCAAGTCAATAACAAAGGTCTAGGGATTAAGTTTCTCCTCATCCCAATGTTTTTTCTTAACTTTAATTCCTAGTCAAGTCGTTGGCTTTTTATAATGAATGAGCTATAAGAGGTAGATGCTCACACAGTTCAAATGACATACTTTGTGTCTTCAGGTATGCTGGTCTTGCATGATGTTCTAATGCTCTAGTTGTTCTCTCAGGCTGGGTGTTTGGTGAGCTCAATTCATTGATTTGTCTGTTGTGGTTTATTCATTATTTGATCATAAATGGGAAGTATATATTTGGACCTCTGACACATAATATTTTGACAGTTGTAATTTATTTTTTAATTAATTTGAGTTATTTTGCTGTTATTTAGTTTTCATTGTTAATTGCCCAGAGGGCTGCAGTAGTGAAATGGAAGGCATTATACTTTGTTTAAATAAATAATTAAATAAAATATATTTAGGCAAGTATTGAAAAGTCCATATCACACAGCAAATGAGTAAAGCACCACAATGAATAGTATAATGGGCAGAAGGCAAAGGTGATATTCAGCAGGCTCTGACCAATTCTGGAGAACCGGTAGAGGAAATTTTGAGTAGTTTGGAGCAAATATCACCTCTGACTGGCCCCACCCCCAGCTGACTGGCTGGCTCTCTTTTGCTCCCCTGCACAGGAGAACAGAGCTGGAAAGCAGGTTAGTGGGGTGGGGAGGGAATGGGATTTTGCAGTAAACTTCCCCCAGGAGTGGGGAGGGAATGGAGATTTTACAGTATCCTTCCCCTGGAGTGGGGTGGCAATGGAGATTTTACAGTATCCTTCCCCTGCCATGCCCACCAAGCCACACCCACCAAGCCATACCACGCCCACCAAGCCGCCCACAGAACAGGTAGTATAAATTTTTGAATCCCACCACTGGCAGAAGGGCAGATAGATCAGAAGACAGCACCAATCTTCCCATGAACTTTAAATTTAGGTACAAAATGATAATATAGTAACAGTTTAAAAGTAAGCAAAGACAAGAAAAAGGGGTTTTCATGATGAATTTCAGGACAGGAAAATGCCACCGTGCATATATTCAAACAGAAAAACCATATAAAGTTAAAGGTAATATATCGTCATAATGAGTAACAGATCTTTAACTGGTCAGTATTATGTTAACAGAGATAATGAACAAGATTATAAGGACAGAGGATAAAATACAAGGTAAAATAAGGTTATATAAGATTGAGAATTTTCTGCTGAATATCGACAAATGTGAACCTTAAAAATATCTGATTATGACTGTTATTTCGGATAAAATTCAGAAAGCTGGCCTATGAAAAAAAGAAAGCCCAGAGAGGAACAATAGCTTGAACAAGACAAAGGGAGAGATTATTGGGGATAAATAATAAGTTTAGCCAAGGAGAAAGCAAATAATTTTTGTAAGGTTGTACAAGAAGAGGTAAATTGGCAATGCATGAAACATGGGGTCCAGTGGAGAGAGAGCTAAAATACACCCTTGGTCTCTGGGTTTGCAGTGGTTTTGTCAGTGATATTGAGAAGAATGAGGGAAAAAACCTTGGAAGTAAAACTATACAATTTAGTCCCACAAGCTTCCAATTGAAATTCCACACCAACACAGCAGCCACCAAACGCATCCTAAAAAGAACAGAATTGGCCCTAATTAGAAATGAGAACACAGCCAAGCCCCCACCCAATCAAGTCACACCCCCACTAGCAGTTAAAAGGAAGAAGCAGCTGCAAGCTCACATCACTCTGAGAAGCACAGAGCGGAAGACACAAGCCTGAAGATGATGAATGAGACTTCATCGAAACGTTGCCTAGATACTTCCAATCTTACGCGGGAGAAAACCCGAATAACCAAAGATCCACATACAAATACCCTGAGAACCTCAGAAAACAAATACTGCACCTCTACGGGAGGAAACCCACCATCTGACCAGGACTTATGAAAAACTTGAAGTCCAAAGAGCTTCCATTTTATGTGACCTCGCATTCCTATGCAACTGCCGAGATCAAAATTTAATTCCCACAAGCTTCCAATTGAAATTCCACACCAACACAGCAGCCACCAAACGCATCCTAAAAAGAACAGAATTGGCCCTAATTAGAAATGAGAACACAGCCAAGCCCCCACCCAATCAAGTCACAGCCCACTAGCAGTTAAAGGAAGAAGCAGCTGCAAGCTCACATCACTCTGAGAAGCACAGAGCGGAAGACACAAGCCTGAAGATGATGAATGAGACTTCATCGAAACGTTGCCTAGATACTTCCAATCTTACGCGGAGAAAACCCGAATAACCAAAGATCCACATACAAATACCCTTGAGAACCTCAGAAAACAAATACTGCACCTCTACGGGAGAAACCCACCATCTGACCAGGACTTATGAAAAACTTGAAGTCTAAAGAACTTCCATTTTATGTGACCTCGCATTCCTATGCAACTGCCGAGATCAAAATTTAATTCCCACAAGTTTCCAATTGAAATTCCACACCAACACAGCAGCCACCAAACGCATCCTAAAAAGAACAGAATTGGCCCTAATTAGAAATGAGAACACAGCCAAGCCCCCACCCAATCAAGTCACACCCCCACTAGCAGTTAAAAGGAAGAAGCAGCTGCAAGCTCACATCACTCTGAGAAGCACAGAGCGGAAGACACAAGCCTGAAGATGATGAATGAGACTTCATCGAAACGTTGCCTAGATACTTCCAATCTTACGCGGGAGAAAACCCGAATAACCAAAGATCCACATACAAATACCCGCGAGAACCTCAGAAAACAAATACTGCACCTCTACGGGGAGGAAACCCACCATCTGACCAGGACTTATGAAAAACTTGAAGTCCAAAGAGCTTCCATTTTATGTGACCTCGCATTCCTATGCAACTGCCGAGATCAAAATTTAATTCCCACAAGCATCCAATTGAAATTCCACACCAACACAGCAGCCACCAAACGCATCCTAAAAAGAACAGAATTGGCCCTAATTAGAAATGAGAACACAGCCAAGCCCCCACCCAATCAAGTCACACCCCACTAGCAGTTAAAAGGAAGAAGCAGCTGCAAGCTCACATCACTCTGAGAAGCACAGAGCGGAAGACACAAGCCTGAAGATGATGAATGAGACTTCATCGAAACGTTGCCTAGATACTTCCAATCTTATGCGGGAGAAAACCCGAATAACCAAAGATCCACATACAAATACCCGCGAGAACCTCAGAAAACAAATACTGCACCTCTACGGGAGGAAACCCACCATCTGACCAGGACTTATGAAAAACTTGAAGTCCAAAGAGCTTCCATTTTATGTGACCTCGCATTCCTATGCAACTGCCGAGATCAAAATTTAATTCCCAGAAGCTTCCAATTGAAATTCCACACCAACACAGCAGCCACCAAATGCATCCTAAAAAGAACAGAATTGGCCCTAATTAGAAATGAGAACACAGCCAAGCCCCCACCCAATCAAGTCACACCCCCACTAGCAGTTAAAAGGAAGAAGCAGCTGCAAGCTCACATCACTCTGAGAAGCACAGAGCGGAAGACACAAGCCTGAAGATGATGAATGAGACTTCATCGAAACGTTGCCTAGATACTTCCAATCTTACGCGGGAGAAAACCCGAATAACCAAAGATCCACATACAAATACCCTTGAGAACCTCAGAAAACAAATACTGCACCTCTACGGGAGGAAACCCACCTTCTGACCAGGACTTATGAAAAACTTGAAGTCTAAAGAGCTTCCATTTTATGTGACCTCGCATTCCTATGCAACTGCCGAGATCAAAATTTAATTCCCACAAGCTTCCAATTGAAATTCCACACCAACACAGCAGCCACCAAACGCATCCTAAAAAGAACAGAATTGGCCCTAATTAGAAATGAGAACACAGCCAAGCCCCCACCCAATCAAGTCACACCCCCACTAGCAGTTAAAAGGAAGAAGCAGCTGCAAGCTCACATCACTCTGAGAAGCACAGAGCGGAAGACACAAGCCTGAAGATGATGAATGAGACTTCATCAAAGCGTTGCCTAGATACTTCCAATCTTATGCGGGAGAAAACCCGAATAACCAAAGATCCACATACAAATACCCGCGAGAACCTCAGAAAACAAATACTGCACCTCTACGGGGAGGAAACCCACCATCTGACCAGGACTTATGAAAAACTTGAAGTCCAAAGAGCTTCCATTTTATGTGACCTCGCATTCCTATGCAACTGCCGAGATCAAAATTTAATTCCCAGAAGCTTCCAATTGAAATTCCACACCAACACAGCAGCCACCAAATGCATCCTAAAAAGAACAGAATTGGCCCTAATTAGAAATGAGAACACAGCCAAGCCCCCACCCAATCAAGTCACACCCCCACTAGCAGTTAAAAGGAAGAAGCAGCTGCAAGCTCACATCACTCTGAGAAGCACAGAGCGGAAGACACAAGCCTGAAGATGATGAATGAGACTTCATCGAAACGTTGCCTAGATACTTCCAATCTTACGCGGGAGAAAACCCGAATAACCAAAGATCCACATACAAATACCCGCGAGAACCTCAGAAAACAAATACTGCACCTCTACGGGGAGGAAACCCACCTTCTGACCAGGACTTATGAAAAACTTGAAGTCTAAAGAGCTTCCATTTTATGTGACCTCGCATTCCTATGCAACTGCCGAGATCAAAATTTAATTCCCACAAGCTTCCAATTGAAATTCCACACCAACACAGCAGCCACCAAACGCATCCTAAAAAGAACAGAATTGGCCCTAATTAGAAATGAGAACACAGCCAAGCCCCCACCCAATCAAGTCACACCCCACTAGCAGTTAAAAGGAAGAAGCAGCTGCAAGCTCACATCACTCTGAGAAGCACAGAGCGGAAGACACAAGCCTGAAGATGATGAATGAGACTTCATCGAAACGTTGCCTAGATACTTCCAATCTTACGCGGGAGAAAACCCGAATAACCAAAGATCCACATACAAATACCCGCGAGAACCTCAGAAAACAAATACTGCACCTCTACGGGGAGGAAACCCACCATCTGACCAGGACTTATGAAAAACTTGAAGTCCAAAGAGCTTCCATTTTATGTGACCTCGCATTCCTATGCAACTGCCGAGATCAAAATTTAATTCCCACAAGCTTCCAATTGAAATTCCACACCAACACAGCAGCCACCAAACGCATCCTAAAAAGAACAGAATTGGCCCTAATTAGAAATGAGAACACAGCCAAGCCCCCACCCAATCAAGTCACACCCCACTAGCAGTTAAAAGGAAGAAGCAGCTGCAAGCTCACATCACTCTGAGAAGCACAGAGCGGAAGACACAAGCCTGAAGATGATGAATGAGACTTCATCGAAACGTTGCCTAGATACTTCCAATCTTACGCGGAGAAAACCCGAATAACCAAAGATCCACATACATATACCCGCGAGAACCTCAGAAAACAAATACTGCACCTCTACGGGAGGAAACCCACCATCTGACCAGGACTTATGAAAAACTTGAAGTCTAAAGAGCTTCCATTTTATGTGACCTCGCATTCCTATGCAACTGCCGAGATCAAAATTTAATTCCCACAAGCTTCCAATTGAAATTCCACACCAACACAGCATCCACCAAACGCATCCTAAAAAGAACAGAATTGGCCCTAATTAGAAATGAGAACACAGCCAAGCCCCCACCCAATCAAGTCACACCCCCACTAGCAGTTAAAAGGAAGAAGCAGCTGCAAGCTCACATCACTCTGAGAAGCACAGAGCGGAAGACACAAGCCTGAAGATGATGAATGAGACTTCATCGAAACGTTGCCTAGATACTTCCAATCTTACGCGGGAGAAAACCCGAATAACCAAAGATCCACATACAAATACCCGAGAACCTCAGAAAACAAATACTGCACCTCTACGGGAGGAAACCCACCATCTGACCAGGACTTATGAAAAACTTGAAGTCCAAAGAGCTTCCATTTTATGTGACCTCGCATTCCTATGCAACTGCCGAGATCAAAATTTAATTCCCACAAGCATCCAATTGAAATTCCACACCAACACAGCAGCCACCAAACGCATCCTAAAAAGAACAGAATTGGCCCTAATTAGAAATGAGAACACAGCCAAGCCCCCACCCAATCAAGTCACACCCCCACTAGCAGTTAAAAGGAAGAAGCAGCTGCAAGCTCACATCACTCTGAGAAGCACAGAGCGGAAGACACAAGCCTGAAGATGATGAATGAGACTTCATCGAAACGTTGCCTAGATACTTCCAATCTTATGCGGGAGAAAACCCGAATAACCAAAGATCCACATACAAATACCCGCGAGAACCTCAGAAAACAAATACTGCACCTCTACGGGGAGGAAACCCACCATCTGACCAGGACTTATGAAAAACTTGAAGTCCAAAGAGCTTCCATTTTATGTGACCTCGCATTCCTATGCAACTGCCGAGATCAAAATTTAATTCCCAGAAGCTTCCAATTGAAATTCCACACCAACACAGCAGCCACCAAATGCATCCTAAAAAGAACAGAATTGGCCCTAATTAGAAATGAGAACACAGCCAAGCCCCACCCAATCAAGTCACACCCCCACTAGCAGTTAAAAGGAAGAAGCAGCTGCAAGCTCACATCACTCTGAGAAGCACAGAGCGGAAGACACAAGCCTGAAGATGATGAATGAGACTTCATCGAAACGTTGCCTAGATACTTCCAATCTTACGCGGAGAAAACCCGAATAACCAAAGATCCACATACAAATACCCGCGAGAACCTCAGAAAACAAATACTGCACCTCTACGGGAGGAAACCCACCTTCTGACCAGGACTTATGAAAAACTTGAAGTCTAAAGAGCTTCCATTTTATGTGACCTCGCATTCCTATGCAACTGCCGAGATCAAAATTTAATTCCCACAAGCTTCCAATTGAAATTCCACACCAACACAGCAGCCACCAAACGCATCCTAAAAAGAACAGAATTGGCCCTAATTAGAAATGAGAACACAGCCAAGCCCCCACCCAATCAAGTCACACCCCCACTAGCAGTTAAAAGGAAGAAGCAGCTGCAAGCTCACATCACTCTGAGAAGCACAGAGCGGAAGACACAAGCCTGAAGATGATGAATGAGACTTCATCGAAACGTTGCCTAGATACTTCCAATCTTATGCGGGAGAAAACCCGAATAACCAAAGATCCACATACAAATACCCGCGAGAACCTCAGAAAACAAATACTGCACCTCTACGGGGAGGAAACCCACCATCTGACCAGGACTTATGAAAAACTTGAAGTCCAAAGAGCTTCCATTTTATGTGACCTCGCATTCCTATGCAACTGCCGAGATCAAAATTTAATTCCCAGAAGCTTCCAATTGAAATTCCACACCAACACAGCAGCCACCAAATGCATCCTAAAAAGAACAGAATTGGCCCTAATTAGAAATGAGAACACAGCCAAGCCCCCACCCAATCAAGTCACACCCCCACTAGCAGTTAAAAGGAAGAAGCAGCTGCAAGCTCACATCACTCTGAGAAGCACAGAGCGGAAGACACAAGCCTGAAGATGATGAATGAGACTTCATCGAAACGTTGCCTAGATACTTCCAATCTTACGCGGAGAAAACCCGAATAACCAAAGATCCACATACAAATACCCGAGAACCTCAGAAAACAAATACTGCACCTCTACGGGAGGAAACCCACCTTCTGACCAGGACTTATGAAAAACTTGAAGTCTAAAGAGCTTCCATTTTATGTGACCTCGCATTCCTATGCAACTGCCGAGATCAAAATTTAATTCCCACAAGCTTCCAATTGAAATTCCACACCAACACAGCAGCCACCAAACGCATCCTAAAAAGAACAGAATTGGCCCTAATTAGAAATGAGAACACAGCCAAGCCCCCACCCAATCAAGTCACACCCCACTAGCAGTTAAAAGGAAGAAGCAGCTGCAAGCTCACATCACTCTGAGAAGCACAGAGCGGAAGACACAAGCCTGAAGATGATGAATGAGACTTCATCGAAACGTTGCCTAGATACTTCCAATCTTACGCGGGGAGAAAACCGAATAACCAAAGATCCACATACAAATACCCGCGAGAACCTCAGAAAACAAATACTGCACCTCTACGGGAGGAAACCCACCATCTGACCAGGACTTATGAAAAACTTGAAGTCCAAAGAGCTTCCATTTTATGTGACCTCGCATTCCTATGCAACTGCCGAGATCAAAATTTAATTCCCACAAGCTTCCAATTGAAATTCCACACCAACACAGCAGCCACCAAACGCATCCTAAAAAGAACAGAATTGGCCCTAATTAGAAATGAGAACACAGCCAAGCCCCACCCAATCAAGTCACACCCACTAGCAGTTAAAAGGAAGAAGCAGCTGCAAGCTCACATCACTCTGAGACGCACAGAGCGGAAGACACAAGCCTGAAGATGATGAATGAGACTTCATCGAAACGTTGCCTAGATACTTCCAATCTTACGCGGGAGAAAACCGAATAACCAAAGATCCACATACAAATACCAGAGAACCTCAGAAAACAAATACTGCACCTCTATGGGAGGAAACCCACCATCTGACCAGGACTTATGAAAAACTTGAAGTCTAAAGAGCTTCCATTTTATGTGACCTCGCATTCCTATGCAACTGCCGAGATCAAAATTTAATTCCCACAAGCTTCCAATTGAAATTCCACACCAACACAGCAGCCACCAAACGCATCCTAAAAAGAACAGAATTGGCCCTAATTAGAAATGAGAACACAGCCAAGCCCCCACCCAATCAAGTCACACCCCCACTAGCAGTTAAAAGGAAGAAGCAGCTGCAAGCTCACATCACTCTGAGAAGCACAGAGCGGAAGACACAAGCCTGAAGATGATGAATGAGACTTCATCAAACGTTGCCTAGATACTTCCAATCTTACGCGGGAGAAAACCCGAATAACCAAAGATCCACATACATATACCCGCGAGAACCTCAGAAAACAAATACTGCACCTCTACGGGGAGGAAACCCACCATCTGACCAGGACTTATGAAAAACTTGAAGTCCAAAGAGCTTCCATTTTATGTGACCTCGCATTCCTATGCAACTGCCGAGATCAAAATTTAATTCCCACAAGCTTCCAATTGAAATTCCACACCAACACAGCATCCACCAAACGCATCCTAAAAAGAACAGAATTGGCCCTAATTAGAAATGAGAACACAGCCAAGCCCCCACCCAATCAAGTCACACCCCCACTAGCAGTTAAAAGGAAGAAGCAGCTGCAAGCTCACATCACTCTGAGAAGCACAGAGCGGAAGACACAAGCCTGAAGATGATGAATGAGACTTCATCGAAACGTTGCCTAGATACTTCCAATCTTACGCGGGAGAAACCCGAATAACCAAAGATCCACATACAAATACCCGCGAGAACCTCAGAAAACAAATACTGCACCTCTACGGGAGGAAACCCACCATCTGACCAGGACTTATGAAAAACTTGAAGTCCAAAGAGCTTCCATTTTATGTGACCTCGCATTCCTATGCAACTGCCGAGATCAAAATTTAATTCCCAGAAGCTTCCAATTGAAATTCCACACCAACACAGCAGCCACCAAACGCATCCTAAAAGAACAGAATTGGCCCTAATTAGAAATGAGAACACAGCCAAGCCCCCACCCAATCAAGTCACACCCCACTAGCAGTTAAAAGGAAGAAGCAGCTGCAAGCTCACATCACTCTGAGAAGCACAGAGCGGAAGACACAAGCCTGAAGATGATGAATGAGACTTCATCGAAAGCGTTGCCTAGATACTTCCAATCTTATGCGGGAGAAAACCCGAATAACCAAAGATCCACATACAAATACCCGAGAACCTCAGAAAACAAATACTGCACCTCTACGGGAGGAAACCCACCATCTGACCAGGACTTATGAAAACTTGAAGTCCAAAGAGCTTCCATTTTATGTGACCTCGCATTCCTATGCAACTGCCGAGATCAAAATTTAATTCCCAGAAGCTTCCAATTGAAATTCCACACCAACACAGCAGCCACCAAACGCATCCTAAAAAGAACAGAATTGGCCCTAATTAGAAATGAGAACACAGCCAAGCCCCCACCCAATCAAGTCACACCCCCACTAGCAGTTAAAAGGAAGAAGCAGCTGCAAGCTCACATCACTCTGAGAAGCACAGAGCGGAAGACACAAGCCTGAAGATGATGAATGAGACTTCATCGAAACGTTGCCTAGATACTTCCAATCTTACGCGGGAGAAAACCCGAATAACCAAAGATCCATATATACATATATACATACATACATACATACATACATACATACATACATACATACACACATATATATATATATATATATATATATATATATATATATATATATATATATGGATCTTTGGTTATTCGGGTTCTCTCTCGTAAGATTCAAAGTATCTAGAGCAGCGTTCGGCAGTCCACTCGCCATCCTCAGGCTGGTGCCCTCGGCCTAGTGCCAGTGCAAGCAGTGTGTGACCGGAGCTGCCATCTCTCTATATATACAAGTGGTGGGGGATGGTGTGCTGGGCTGGTTGGCTGCGCTGCAGCCTCTTGATTGGTTGATGGAGTTGATGTTGGTATAATGGGCTGTGCAATGGCCCTTTGTTGCAGAGATATCCTGGATCTTGTGCTGTCATCTCCTGGGTCGTTAGCCTCCTGTGTTTTAACGGCCCGGGTAATGGGCTGTGTGACGGGCTTGTGAGTTCCTTTGTTGTGGCATCCTGGGTCCTGCGCTGTAATCTCCTGGGTCGTTTGTGTTTTGATCTCTTTTCGATTAGCCTCCTGTGTAGTAACAGCTTGGGTAATGGGTTGTGTGATGACCTTGTGAGATTTATTGCTGTGGTATCCTTGGTCTTGTGCTGTGATATCCTGGGTCATTTGCTGTGTTGTGACTTCTTGAGTTCTTGAGGTGTAATTTCTTGAGTTTTCTGATGTGATGTCCTGAGCGGGTGGCTGTGATGTAGCATTTTGGGTTTTTAATATGGCTTTGAGTTTGGGGTCTGGGTCTGTGTTCGTTTGGCTTCGAGTTCGTGGTGGTGCCACATCTTCATGGTGGGGGTCAGTTCGCTTCATGTATGGTTCAGAGGAGTTTGAAGTGGGTAGTGATGCAGCTGCAGTGCGGCTTCTGGTCTGTGGTCGTGTCTCATCTTCTGTGTGGGTGTGAGTCTGATTTTTACGTGGAAGTGTGGTGGTGGCATCTTGTGTGGCCCTCATGGGTGTGGGTCTGGTGTCATTTATCATGTTGGGTACTCGTCTGTTCATGAGGGCGGGTTTCCAAATGGCTGGTAAGCGGGAGGTGTCATCTCTTTTATTCATGCTGTGTGGGCGTTTTCTATCTCTATGGCTTCTCTGATTATTCTGCTGCTGTGGTGTTCAGTTTTGGCGATAGTTCTGGTATTTTTAAGATCAATCTCATGTCCTGTGGCTTTGAGGTGTTGGGCCAGGGAAGAGGTTGGTTCTTCTTTTTTGATTGAGTTCTTATGTTCTTCAACGCGTGCACTTATTCTTCTGTTAGTTTGTCCAATGTATGTGGTGAGGCAGGCAGTGCAGGGGATTTCATATACTCCTTGGTTTTCTAACTCGATTTTGTCTTTAGGGTTTCTTAGGATGGTGGATATTTTTCTGTTTGTGCAGAATGCTGTTTTAATGTTGTGTTTTTTGGAGGATCTTGCTGATTTTGTCTGTAGTGCCTTTTATATATGGGAGGAGGGCTTTGCCGTTCTCTTGTTCTCTGTCTTGGATTTTGGTTGGGGTTTCTTTTTGGATTAGGTGGGTGATCTTTTTGGATTAGGTGGGTGATAGGGAGAAAGAAGATCACCCACCTAATCCAAAAAGAAACCCCAACCAAAATCCAAGACAGAGAACAAGAGAACGGCAAAGCCCTCCTCCCATATATAAAAGGCACTACAGACAAAATCAGCAAGATCCTCCAAAAACACAACATTAAAACAGCATTCTGCACAAACAGAAAAATATCCACCATCCTAAGAAACCTAAAGACAAAATCGAGTTAGAAAACCAAGGAGTATATGAAATCCCCTGCACTGCCTGCCTCACCACATACATTGGACAAACTAACAGAAGAATAAGTGCACGCGTTGAAGAACATAAGAACTCAATCAAAAAGAAGAACCAACCTCTTCCCTGGTCCAACACCTCAAAGCCACAGGACATGAGATTGATCTTAAAAATACCAGAACTATCGCCAAAACTGAACACCACAGCAGCAGAATAATCAGAGAAGCCATAGAGATAGAAAAACGCCCACACAGCATGAATAAAAGAGATGACACCTCCCGCTTACCAGCCATTTGGAAACCCGCCCTCATGAACAGGCAGTACCCAACATGATAAATGACACCAGACCCACACCCATGAGGGCCACACAAGATGCCACCACCACACTTCCACGTAAAAATCAGACTCACACCCACACAGAAGATGAGACACGACCACAGACCAGAAGCCGCACTGCAGCTGCATCACTACCCACTTCAAACTCCTCTGAACCATACATGAAGCGAACTGACCCCACCATGAAGATGTGGCACGACCACGAACTCGAAGCCAAACGAACACAGACCCAGACCCCAAACTCAAAGCCATATTAAAAACCCAAAATGCTACATCACAGCCACCCGCTCAGGACATCACATCAGAAAACTCAAGAAATTACACCTCAAGAACTCAAGAAGTCACAACACAGCAAATGACCCAGGATATCACAGCACAAGACCAAGGATACCACAGCAATAAATCTCACAAGGTCATCACACAACCCATTACCCAAGCTGTTACTACACAGGAGGCTAATCGAAAAGAGATCAAAACACAAACGACCCAGGAGATTACAGCGCAGGACCCAGGATGCCACAACAAAGGAACTCACAAGCCCGTCACACAGCCCATTACCCGGGCCGTTAAAACACAGGAGGCTAACGACCCAGGAGATGACAGCACAAGATCCAGGATATCTCTGCAACAAAGGGCCATTGCACAGCCCATTATACCAACATCAACTCCATCAACCAATCAAGAGGCTGCAGCGCAGCCAACCAGCCCAGCACACCATCCCCACCACTTGTATATATAGAGATGGCAGCTCCGGTCACACACTGCTTGCACTGGCACTAGGCCGAGGCACCAGCCTGAGGATGGCGAGTGGGACCTCGCCGAAACGTTGCCTAGATACTTTGAATCTTACGGGAGAAAACCCGAATAACCAAAGATCCACATACAAATACCCATGAGAACCTCAGAAAACATATATATATATATATATATATATATATATATATATATATATATATATATATATATATATATATATATATATATATATATATATATATATATATATATATATATTTCTCTGGGCCCTTTTGAGGGGAACATTACTACCACTGCTAATAATAATTTTTTATATAGAAAATTTAAATTTGTGTGTATATAATAAGCAGCATCATCTGACAATCCCAATCACATTGCAGTATTACATTCAGTCAGTATTTACTGACAATTGTGAAGATAGACTCAATGCTTGGCCCCTTTGCAGAAAGGACTGGCCAAAGATTTCTCTAAAAATAAAAATTTAGCACTGACTCATTAGAACTGTTACATATATACCCAGATATGTTTGGCAATAATTATGTATGGACATTGTTTCTATGTTCACAATATTGTCAACATTGCCCTAAAATTACATCATCTTTTCCAGATTACACCAAGGATCCAGAATTTAGAAACCTAACCTCTAAATTAGTTCCTCTTCCAACTTCAGTGAACTTGTAGGCTAGTCTGACAGGTTTCACTGTCAATGTGAGCCTGGGAGGAATGCAGTTGCTTCACAATAACAAACAGCCCAAGAAAACTCAGAACATTATGTCATCTGGAAATCTAAGTTGCCTGTGGCAACGTAAGTAATTCTACATTAAACCCAAAAGCATGATTGTTTCTGCCCATACTAACATATCTTGTATTGAAAGTAGGCCTGGAGAAGTGCTGTTTGATGTGGCAGATTGCTTTGTAGTTATAGACTTATTTTCCCATTTCTCCTTTCATTTACTGAATGAGGCAGAAGATAAAGAAAGGCCTTATAATCAGGGAATCAACATATATAAATAATAGTTAACAAATATAATCTAGCTTTATAAATATTGAAAGGTTTTGCTGTTAATTCAAATGAAGTTCCACAAAGGAAAAGAAAACAAAGATCTGTGAACAGAAAAACACGTGGAGTGCATTCAACAGAGCAATAGGCAGATCCCAATATTGTAAATTTTCTGAATGTTCCCATCCCCACTTCCTCCCTGGAAAGATATTCCAACCATAGTATAGCATAACCATGATGACATCAAAAAGCCAAAATGTATATCCTACCTTTTCAGATTTGTATCACGAATATCTCACCCAGGGTTGCTTGATAGTGAGGTGGATAGCATATAAATAAATATTTTTCAATTCTACAACACTACTGTTATTGTTGCACTGCAGTACTCAGTACCATGAGCTAGAGTATTGTATAAAATGTTCTGGCTTGAAATAAAGGTGTTCTGATGCTGTATATTAGGAAAGATTTCTGACACTTACTAGTGTTAGTATTATAAAAAGCAAAATTTCTGGAGAAGTGTAGTGGCTCTTCATCTTCATCATTTTCTTCCAAAGCTCTGCCTCCCACAACCACCAGCACCTCTTCTAGCTTCTGTGGAAGAGCCTTCAGTCTCTGCTGGACAAAGGGCTTATTCTCTGCCTTAGAGTAGGAAAAAAAAGTATTTCACAAAATAGAAAGCTTCTAATTTTGCACCACTCCTTGGTTGCTTTTTTCAACAATTTGTATGTTGTACATTTAAAATTGTAAGGTGGCATTTGGTAAGGCAAAACTTCCCAATTATTCCTGTAATGAATCTATATACTTTCTAGCTCAAGCAAAGCAGGAAGTTCAGCCTATCCTTAATGTGCATGAATAGTCCATTGATTTCTTCCCATATGTCTTCCCACTTATTTTACAATTTGAACACACTTGGACCACATACTATTTTTTTTCTTAAGAAAAAAAAAGAATTATGCATTTTAAAAATGCCTTTCTCTGATATCTCAATCAGGTAGTGTTATGGGGCACATATCTCTATGTGAGCTGTGGTGGCACAGTGCTTAGTGCAGTATTGCAGGCTACTTCTGCTGACTGCAGGTTGTCTGCAATTTGGCAGTTCAAATTTCACCAGGCTCAAGGTTGACTCAGCCTTCCATCCTTCCAAGGTGGGTAAAATGAGGACCCAGATTGTTGGGGGCAATATGCTGACTCTATAAACCACTTAGAGAGGGCTGTAAAGCACTGTAAAGTGGTATATAAGTCTAAGTGCTATTGCTATTACAACTCAGTTACACTTGGTAAACACAGAACAATCATTCATCTACAGTTCATCATTCAGTGGGACTTTTAAAAATCTATTTTCCTTGTCCCCCAGGTTGCTTTCTATGCTGCAGAGAGATCCTAATTATGATGATGATAACCATTCTAACATTTCAAAATTTATTCTGAAGAATAATTTGATTAGCAAAAAATAACGTAAGTGTAGACATGATGATGATGATATCCATTCAATCCATTCAATCCAGACTTTACTGTCAGGATATGATATCAAGAAAACAAATGGAGTGGCATTTATTGTAAGGAATTTAAACCTGTTGGCCCTATAATTAATATGTAAACTAAATAGTGCATTTTATCAGATACTACCCTCTATCTACCAACCCAGCCACAGCCGAAGAAGCCCAGAGGTTTTTCTAGGTAGAAAGTCTTTCTTGGTTTTTGAATCCTTAATATCTCTAACCAGCCCAGGATGGACTATTAAAAAGAAATGCCGCCTTTTTTCATAGAACAAAAATATAAGTCTTTGCCAGTTTAACCAAATTTTATATAAAAGCCAGGAATTTTGTAAGTTCAGATTTATATAGCAAGCAAACCAATCACTGGTCCAGAATTCCGTTGCATACCTTCTAGCCTTCAAACTGAACTAGAACTGGGTCAAAATACATAGTATCTCCAAACACTGACCGTGCTCCGATGTCTAGCAATGATAGCCTGGCAAGCTTCTGATTCTTGAATCAGTGGTTCAGATGACAACATGTTTTGCAGATACTGATCTGGCAATGAAACCAAATGCACTAAGTCAAGAAGCTCTGGAAGGTGCACCACTCTGGCCAATTTTTCATACTTGACCCACCTGAACACAGCTTCAACTAAGCTCTGTTCTTTTTGTACTTGCAGTAGGTTGTTTGACAGATAAATAATTAGCCTCTCTTTGGATAGTTGAAGAAACTCTTCCTGTTGAGATACAAGTTCAAAATTTTCTTGCAAAAATGACCACGCCTCAGATGAAATCTCCGAACAGCCATGCATCTCTCCAAACTCACAAATGCCCAAACAGTTAGTTGCATCCATCTGCTGTCTCAAGTACCGACTGCAAACTTTCTGGATGATGGGGAAATGGAGTTGGCTGGATGTCCTAATCAAGGCTTCCACGTTCCCCTGATTGATAGTCACTTTTCCTGTGTAAGCAAAATTAAGCAAGGACTCCATAGTGATGGGATCTACTTCTTTGATCTCTACACGTGCTGAAAAGCTTTCCATAAAGTCACCTGAAAACATAGCATTGAAGTACTGACTACAGAGGGCCAGGATACTGCGGTGGCAAGGGAATTCATATTCCCCAACAATCAAAGTGACATCCGAGAGTTTTGGTTTGGAACGTAAGGTCTGTAATCCTTCCAGAATAGATTGAGGATGGGATGGAAGGCAAAAATCGAAGTCATCAATGTTCCTCACCATGGTAATATTCTGCAAAAGGCTCTAATTCTGTACTTGGAAATGATTTTAGATGCTCCTAATAAAAAATAATTTTCCCAGTCCTGTTCACAGGATAAAAGGAACAAAGTCAACATGAATTCCGAATCAATGGGCCTTTTAAAATAATTCCATGTTTACAGTATGCAATCCAATATTTATTTTTCTTTATTTACATAATTTCAATTCTGAAATATACAAATAAAATCTAACATGCTACACATATATCTATGTATTCCTTTAAGCTAACAAATAAATAAAATCAATTAGTGTTAATTGTGATTATCCTGATCTTACAAGTAAAATAAATCTGTATGAGTGTAGAACTTTAAATATGGGTGATGCTTCTCCCATAACTGTCAGGACCAGAGCTCTGCCATGCTGTGCACAAGATGAAATATTGAAGATGCTTTTTGATCTCAGAGATACACTGTTAGTAACCCATGGAACAGCTTCTCCATTAATTTACCTCATACATGCATACACACACACAAAAGCTGCACTATCCAAGCCAAAAATAAGCAGGCATTCAACAATAAGAACTGAAAAGGAACAAGGTATAAAAGCAGTTGTTGATTATTCTGCGTCTACTTTTGAGATTCCTGTCAGAATTGCAATAATATCAAATAAGGAAAGAGAAATCAGAGGACCTGACGCTAAAAAATTGTTTGTGGAATCCCTCAGGAGGTCACTACCATTAAGTCATTTAAGAGGTCCTCTAGAACAGTGGTCCCCAACCTTTTTGTACCAGGGACCAGTTTCACACAGAAACACTTTTTCAAGGACCGGGGAGGGTCGAGTTTGGTGGTTTGCTTGCAGACGTTTCATTACCTGACTAGGTAACATCTGATGTTGTTACCTAGTCGGGTAATAAAACGTCTGCCAGCAAACCACCAAGTTCAGGGAGCACCAATGCCTCCTCATTGCAACCCTGAGCGACAGATATTCTCTTCTATTGGGACATTTAAAACGGAGGGTTTCAGCTGCAGATTCAGGAACTGTGCCGGGCTGAGGAGCGCCTTCAAAACTGAGCACTGGGCGGTGGCGGCCCACGGCTGTCTCCACGGCTCAGGACAAGTCCCTGCAGGACGGCTGAGAAGCCCTGCCTTCCTCAGCCCCATCCCTCAGGTGTCTCCCTCCCTCCCTCAGCCTCATCCCTCAGGTGTCTGCCTCGTTCCTCTCTCAGTCGCTCTCTTGCTCCTCCACCAGCCCAGGAAGAAACTGCTTCAAAGAAGCCGGCAGGGTGGCTTTTCCTGTCGCCGCAGCTCCTGCGAAGCGCCCGTTCACCCCCACCCCACCGCCCGTGGTTCAATCCAGTGCTCCATTCTGCCTGCCTGCCTGCCTGCCTGCCTTCGTTTCTGGTTGTTTCGGAGCAGCTTCGGCTGAGAAAAAGAGGTGAATAGTTATTATTCTCAGCCGAAGCTGCTCCAAAACAACCAGAAACGAAGGCAGGCAGGCAGGCAGACCGGAGCACTGGATTGAACCGCGGGCGGCAGGGTGGGGGTGAACGGGTGCTTCGCAGGAGCTGCGCCGACAGGAAAAGCCACCCTGCCGGCTTCTTTGAAGCAGTTTCTTCCTGGGCTGGTGGAGGAGCGAGAGAGCGACTGAGAGAGGAACGAGGCGGGAGGAAACCGAAGCCACTGAGCCAGAGAGTAGGACAGGCTTCGGTTGCTTCCTCCCTCCCCTTCTTTCATTTGTGTCCTTGATCCCTGATCCCAGCAGCATTCACCGAAGGCGAAGAAAGCCGCCATTTTTATTTTATTTTTTATTTTTATTTTCTTTGCGGCCCGGTACAAAGTGATCCACGGACCGGTACCGGTCCGTGGCCCGGTGGTTGGGGACCCCTGCTCTAGAAGGTCCTCTGGAAGAATAACATACAGGATGAAGTTTCAATCCTACATCATATGACATTTCTCTGCTCCCTATTAACAGCCATTTCCTGGTATGTTGCTGGTTGAAAGCAAAGCTTAATAATATCACTTTTGCTAAGTATATTATAAAACATGATATTATCTTTTCACAGGAAACTTGGCTTGCCAGTGAGCCAATGTTTGATAGTTATAAATCTTTTCAGTAGGGACAGTTCCTAGAGCGGGATGAGTAAAACTTTGCAGTGATCTAACATCATTAATTTCTAGTGTTTAAAATTTGAAATCTTAGTTCTTAGTTGAAGATTACATTATGGCTATTATTTTTCAACTTTTTCCTTTTCTTGCACACATACACATACACACACACACACAAATTAAATACATATATGCATAAACGTACATACATACATACATACATACATACATATATACATACATCCCAACCACAACCACACTCCTTTATAAAGCACATCTGGAATAGATTGAAGTTATATATTAGTGATTTGTAAAGCAAATCAGAAATACGTTATGTAGCAGGTGATATTAATGCAACAAGTCCCTGGCCTTGTAGGGACGGTTCGCAGAAATTTTCAGGAGGGGAATTCCGAGGGGTTTAGAAGTTACTTAGATATAGGGTAACATCGGACCTAGTGAGTAAAACGCCGCAACCACCGCAGGGGGCCGCCCCAGCCCCCTCAGGTCGCCTCCCTCCTAGGGTCGCCTCGCATCACGCCCACAGCAGCCAGGAAGAAACTGGGGGGGGGGGGGGGGGGGGGGGGGGGGGGGGGGGGGGGGGGGGGGGGGGGGGGGGGCGCGCGGGGGGGGGGGGGGGGGGGGGGGGGGTTTCTTGTGGCCACAGGGGCCCCAAGCGCCCGTTCCCCCCACCCCCCCCGCCCGCCCCGCGGTTCAATCCACAGTGCTCCGTTCTACCTGCCTGCCTGCCTGCCTTCTTCGTTGGAGCAGCTTCGCTGATAAAAGAGGCGAATAGTTATTATTCTCAGCCGAAGCTGCTCCCAAACAACCAGACAGGCAGGCAGGCAGAACGGAGCACTGTGGATTGAACCGCGAGCGAGCGGGCGGGCGGGGTGGGGTGAAACGGGCGCTGGGAAGCTGCGGCGACAGGAAAGCCACCCGGCTTCTTTGAAGCAGTTTCTTCCTGTGCTGGTGGAGGAGCAACAGAGCGACTGAGAGAGCTGAGCCAGAGAGCAGGACAGGCTTCGGTTGCTTCCTCCCTCCCCTTCTTTCATTTGTGTCCTTGATCCCCGATCCCAGCAGCATTCACCGAAGGCGAAGAAAGCCGCCATTTTTTTTATTTTTTTTTTTTCTTTGCGGCCCGGTAAAGAGTGCTCCACGGCCCGGTACCGTCCGCGGCCCGGTGGTTGGGGACCCCTGCTCTACAATGATAAATCCCTCTACAATAACTATTATCTCTACCGACCTACTGTAGAGATAGTTCCTCCACTTCTGCATCAGTCAAAAGATACGGTGGGAAACTTCTGCATGCTATATTTGTTTCAAGATTCCTACAAACTGAACCTAATCTTACTGAATGGCTCAGTACCTACTGCCTATCCCAAAGAATTTTCTTTTTGGGACAGCAGTGACATCTTCCCTAATACCTCACATTGTCCTACATTGAAGTAAATGCAATATCCTTCATTCAGAGCTTCTCAATAGATAGCAACCTGACAGAGATAGTTCTCAGGAATTTTAACTTTGCAGTGCCTGACAAATGCTTTATGAACTAAACCCTGTAACTGTAGGATAAGATCTATGCTCTATGCAGGTCAGGGATGGCATGTGGGAAGGGTGGAACAGGCCAGGAAAAATGTGGGGGAGTTGAGGAAGGCAGGTGGGAGAGATGTGGATTGGGAAAGGCAATTTGGGACGGACAAGAGGTGCCACATGGGTCATGGAAGGAACGCAGGGGCAGCATGGGTCAGAAGGATGTGTGGGCATACAGTACGGGTCAGGGAAGGTGCATGGGGGGCTTGGACTGGGTCGGAAAGGATGCATGGTAGCTGAGCAAGAGGTGCTGTGTGGGTTGAGAAAGGCATGGGTGGGGAGGAAACATACATTGGGGAAGGTGCCTGGGTGAGGTGGCACATGTTGGGGAGCATGGGGGAATGTGTCATGGGCCAGGAAGGGTGCATGAGGGTTCTTTCACCTTCCTTCCTTCCTTCCTTCCTTCCTCCTTCCTTCCTTCCTTCCTTCCTCCCTCCCTCCCTCCCTCCCTCCCTCCCTCCCCTTTTCAGGAGGGAGGTAAATGGCTGGTGCTGGGTGGGGGACAGAGAGAGGGGTTGGGACACTAGTTGGGAAACTGTCGTGGAATATTGAAAATGAAGATCAGGTGATGCAACAGTAGCACAGCATCACAGCTGGTGGCATTAAAGCAGCCATAACTTTCCCTCAGGAGTCATGATTCCCAGATTCTGGACACATTCTGTAAGTAAGCTTATTTGAGGTACCTTGATTCAAAAATGGTTGCCCTATGATGCATTGTTATACCGCATTAAAGGTGATGACCAGAATTTTAGTAATATACAGATGAGTCAACAATCGGCCACTATTCTACTTCAGTTATTTCCTCATATCTTCCCAGCCCCAAAGATTAGGAACCAGATATTTTAATCAAAACTCTAGTTTGATTTAAGAGGCTTTGATTTAGTTCTCTTGAGATTCTTTGCCATTTATTGCTAGGATGAAGATTTAGTAATCTACAGTGATTAAACTCAGTGCCACAATGACTCACAAAACTGAGCAAACCAAGACTCTCAAATATCCCGGAGTCCTTTTTCAGGTCTCTAGTAGGAGAAATGCTCACTATGACTATGCAACTCAGAATGTCTTGGCAATTGGAACTTTCTAGTAAGGGGCACCTTACTCATTCTTGCTAATTTACAGTTACTATTTGCCAAAGTGTGTTCTCAGCTCCCATACGGTGTTCAGACAGAGCCCTCTACTAACTACTCAAAAGTAGAAACTACACATTTCTATGAAGTATCTTTCAAATTCTATACATACTGGTTAAGCTATGTTAAAATTAAAGTTAAAATTTCTGCCCATATATTGATTACTTAAGCAGATAATTTCAGTGCTAAGATAGAGAATTTATGTATTTTAATTCTACGGGTTCTCCAAGGAAGCTTTCCTGTTCTTAGGCTATGTCCAAGTCAAAAGGGTGCTGACATAGCAAATGCTGGTGACAGGGACAACTTTTCCATCCTGCATGGGATTATTAGATTTCTTACAGTCACCCCACTCAGACAGACTCTGGGTGGCTTACAACAAATAAGAACAATTAAAAAATAGCTTAATAGCCCAGAGAAAAACAGTTACATATATATATCAGGAGCTCCCAACACCTTAACTCCAGGTCTGGGATTTCATATTTCCATCTCAGCCTTCCATACCAGTGATTCTTAACTTGTTTAAACCAATTGCCTCTTTTCCTAGTCTCAAATAATAATATTACCTCCACAAAACAAGTCCCAAACTGGATTCTTGACTCACAAACAAGCAATTACAAATTGCTCCATTATCCTCAGGATATATATCCAAATTATTCACTTGGGTAATTATACTCTAGTTTAAAAACTAATGTTTTATACAGCCTGTATAGGGAAGACATATATTTTATCCTATTTTATTTTGTTTTGCTAAACTAATCTATCATAAATTTTAAGATCGTACAACTTTAAAGAATCAAAACAATCTGAAAATTTATATATATATAAATGTGCCAAGAAAGATTTAGAAATTATATTGTAATTGTAAATAAATACTGTAAATAAAACAGCTTTCTTGCTAGGAATGAGAGAGAGTGAATAGTCCAAGGTCACTCAGCTGGCTTTTTGCCTAAGGCACAACTAGAGTTCCTGCTCTCCTGGGTTTTAGCCTGGTACCTTAACCCCTACTTTAGCTCTCTCTTGTTAATAGTTAATATTACCCATCCATTTTTTTTGACAGGAATCATCACCACCAACTTTCAGAGCTTACCTTATTCACTTCTTTTACATGCAGGCAACGTCTGTTCTGGGAGAATGTTTGGAAGAGAGCTTGCCTTGACCCTTGCCAGTGACAGTTATTAGGCTGGTTTTTTTCAGCAGTTGCAGCCTATGTATATGTATTTTTAGATTGGTTCTTACAACCGATATAGAGGAGGGAGGCCAAATGCTTTGACAGTTATTCTCTCCAGATCACCTGCTCTTAAAGCAACCCCCAAATAAGAAAGTAGGATGAGAACTTAGAGGGAAGATATGCAGATAATGGAAACAGATTTGAAGATAACTTCAATCAAGTCTGAAATTTGATTTCAATTTGATTAGGATTCATCTGTAAGATTTTAGTATCTCCTCAAACTTGATAATATTTATGGACACATGTGTTCAATAAACATGAACTCTACACACGCACACACACGCACACACAAAGTGGGCCTGTGTTTATTCAACATGCTTTCCCATAAGAACTTTAGTTAGGGTTTACCTTTTCCAATTTTCTACATTTTCAGTAATCACCCCAGCTGGGTTTACACCACATGCTAGGCTACAATGTGGCTGGTTAGTTTGCACTTCATGTGTTTTATGAATATAAGGTGACCAACTTTTTTACAATGAAAAGGAGAATACAAATAAATTGAAGAAAAAGAACAAAGCCACTTGCGCGTGGCTCACTCTTGTATGTGGCTCACTCTTGTGTGTGGCGCACTCTTGTGTGTGGCGCACTCTTGCACACGGCACACTCTTGCTCACACACGGCACACACTCTCAAAACAATTCTCCTGTGTGGAGCGCATGCATCTCATAAGTGTGTCTCACCGCACTGTACTGAGCCTTGACGAATCGTCATGTCAAATACAAATATGTCATATCACACACAACAGATCGGCTCGGCATCGATCACATATGGAGATTTACAGATTAGTCTTCAAATATCAAAAAGGAGGACATGTAGGAGGACACTTTTTGAGGGAGGACAGAACTTACAAAAGGAGGACTGTCCTTCCTAAAGGAGGACGGTTGGCCACCTTAATGAATACAACTGTTGAATTCTAAACAGTATCCACTGATCAAATCTTATGATTAGATTTGATCTTTGCATTGGCTGGTTCACTAAATCCATGGTAGTTCCAGCTTTGAGGAAGGTCTGGCCCAGATACTGTTTTCAGGGATTTCTCTTCTTTTGGGAGACTTTATAGGGGGCAGGTTTTCTGAAAGAAAACAACAATGAAAAAGGCTGGGCCTAATGTATAATTTTGTTTCCTATAATTCTCCTGATGTAGCATTGTCATAAGACAATATTTGATCCCCTCACAAGGCTGTTGTGGAGCTAAATGGAAAAGGTTACCAAAAAAAAAAAAAGGCAAAGGAAGATGCCAATGTCCAATAAGTATATGCAGATTGTGTTTCAGCCTTATAAACCCCAATACTGCCTCAGAGATGACTAATTAAGCAATACTTCATAAAATATATACTATCATTGATTGCTACATTGATGAATTTAGCCAAATATATGTAATATATGAATATGATAAAATCAACTTCAGTGATCATGAACTTTATGATCATCACTCTGATGAAGTTTGGTTTTTTTTTGCTGCAATAAGAATAATATAAATTACGGACTTCCGGTTTGTCGACTTCGGCAGCGGCAGGGATTCGCGATACTGCGCGATCCCTGCGGCGCTAGCCGTCTTGGTGCCTCCGATCCGGACGGGTTTGGAGGCTGGGGCTGCCCTGTAGAGGCAGCCGAAGACAGGGGATCCGGAGAGGGGTTTGGGGGTGTTGCAGACCCCCTCCCCAGCCGGCAAAACCCCTTTTCTCAAGATGGTGGAGCGGCGGTCTGTAATGGCCGCCACAAAGAAGACGGCAGCTGGGTAAGACTGTGCAGGAGGAAGAGGGAGAAAGTTTGTGAAGAAAGTTTTCTTGGCTGACCCAGGACTATAAGACGTACCTAACATCCTGAAAGCTATGACTTTTTGAATGATATTCTGTTTCCAGAGGAGAATTTTAAGCAGCAAATCTGAGGTGCTGAAAGGAAAGTTTACTCTCCTTCCCTATGGAATCAAAAAAATTGGCTTCTTGTGATAAGTGGGAAGGGAGAGGACAAAAAAAAATATTGATATTTTGTTGGAGGAGATGCCTTGAAGATTTTGAAACTAGAAATTAATTGCAACAAGGCTTTAAAATACAGATTGGGCTTTTCTTTTCTTTTTATTGATATTACCCCAGGAAGAGAAAGTGAGAACTTTGTGCTTTGCTTGGACTGATTGATGACTCTGGGACTTTGGGACTGTTCTAACTTTTGAAACATCTTGGTTGTTTTAAGAAGAAGGAAAAAAAGAAAAGATTTACAATGGCTTTACTTGTTGATGAACTTAGAAAGGAATATGAAAAAATAAAGAAAGAAGGCAAGGACGCTGTGAAAGAAGCCTTTCTCTTTTTAGAAATGGCGCTTGCTATTTACCAGCAAACACAACAACAGATGGAGAAAGCAGAAGAAGAAGAAGAAGAAGAAGAAGAAGAAGAAGAAGAAGAAGAAGAAGAAGAAGAAGAAGAAGATGATGATGCCATCTTTAATGAATCCAAAAATTTAATTAAGAAAGAAAGGAGAAAGAGAGGAAGGAAAATGAAGGACTTAAGACTTAAAAAACACCCAAGAAAGAGAAAAATAAGATGCAAAATCAACACAATGTTGGAAAGCAAAAGAAAAAGGAATACAGCAGAGAGGGAAGCTAACAAGGCAGAGGTTAGGAGAGGGGGTGGGTAAAAAGGTCAGGTTGGAAAAGAAAGGAAGGGAAAAGGGGGGAAAAGCCACAAAGGTTTGAAACAAGATGGGGAAAAAGGAATTTTTTTTAGGGACAAAGGGTAATGTATAATTTTTTTAAAAAAAGAAGATTCTGCAAGGTACATAAGATGGTATTGTAGTATTTGTATTAGAAATAGAAAACTAGAATGTTATAAGAATTAATAAAATATTGAAATGTTTAGTAATGATAGACTTTAAAATTTAATAAAATATTAAAGGGAATGTTTAGAATATTGAGTTTAATTAAAGAGTTTAATTGACTATTGTGTTGATGTTATTATAAATTTATTACTGTAGCATTTGTTTTTGAAATAGATAATTGGAATGTTACAAGATTCAATATTTAGATTTATTATTTAATTATGTATTTAACCATTTTGGATTTATTATTTTTTCTTCTTTTTAAAAGTTAGTAGGTAGAATGTACTAAGCAGAATCAGATTGGGTACTAGGCGTTATTTTAAATGTTAATTTAGGGGACGATAGAAAGGCATCATACTCTGATTAGTGATTCCAGGAGAAATTCTTTTTTTTTTTTCACTATAGGGAATGAGATAAATGGATAATTCGGGAATGGACAAAAGATACAAGTACAATGACTTAAATTAAAATGAATTAAATAAAATAGAATTAAGAAGAGTGAAAAGCGGAGAAGCTATATAGAAGATATAGAATGGTAAATAAGATAGGTAATGATATATAAGATGAGCATGAATTTAATTGAAGTCCATATAGAGAGAGGTAATCTGGGGCCAAGTTACTTTCTTAAAAGAAGTTTTATGTTTTTGTGTTTTGTGTGTTTATGTCTGTGTGAGAATTAATAAAACCTTGGAGGAATGTTGGATGAGAATAACGGTAATCAAGTCAGAGAGAAATGAAGATGATAACTATAAATTGGATAAATATAGGAAAAAATAATAATAATAATAATGAAATTGAATAAAAGTAAAGAGAAATAATGAGAAATTTGCTAAGAGATATTTATATGTTCATATGGAAATGGTGTAAAATAGAACTATGTTGTATAAAATAATATTTTATTTGACTTGTAAAATTTATAATGGAAAGAGGTTTTATGTATTCAATGGTTAATGATGGTTTGTTTGTCTTTAAAATTAATAAAATTTGTTTAAAAAAAAAAGAATAATATAAATTACAAGCCTCTGAAAACATGCTTTGATTAAGAAAAGATGTTAATTTAAATCAGGGGGACACAAATTAAGTTCCCACTCCTTCCTGTGCTTCTCCCTGCCCTTGACTCAAAAATTTGATAGCAAATTTTCATTTTCATTGTGATAGTAGCATACAATTATTAAAGATATGGTGGAGTAACCATGATATCTATTTTATTTTTAGTTTCTTGGAATTTCTTGAAATAGGAAATGGGAATAGAAATGGGAATAGGAATACCCATTTCTTGGAATAGATATAGCTCCTGCATTCTATGCAAGGGCCAAAGGATCTCAAAGCAGATGGCATACTTCAGATTTAAACTGTATAGCTTGCAAACATCTGGTTTAAAACAATATTTAAAAGAGGACATTCATATTGCAAGCTATAACTTAACAAAAGTTGGCAAAGGAAAACAAAAGGCAATTCAGATTTTTGTTTAATGCAAAATTTTATTTATGTTGCTAGAAAGTTCACTGAGATCCAGCAGATACAGATACAGTTAAAACAATACTGTTGGTTGATACGATATAAGGAAGACCTGAGATTGTAAACCCAGTGCAAACCATAATACTCTTTTGAAATATCCTCGTAAGCAATAAACACTTTGTTAAATTTCAGAGTAAAAATCCTCAGATAAAATACTGCATTTTATCTTATACTGTAAATAGTAAGAGCTTTATAAAGAATAAATATAGGGGTATGCTGTATGCTTGAACTGAGATAAATGTTCTTATTCAGATTCTGGAACCCACATTATAATCTTTTATGGAGAAATACATATGACCTCCAAATAATAATAATAGTAATACAGTACTCTAAATTAAAGTACATTACACATCCATTCAAGTATTCAAAATATAAAACTAGCATAAACATTTAAAAACTAGATTTTAAAATTTATATTTGAGTAATATAAAGCTCATACCTAGAATGGATAGTTATAAAATAACAAGAAGCCAAAGATAGTCACCCTTTTGAAAAAGTGGGGGGACGACTATTTTATTGACCAATTTGGTGACCCAATTTTATAGTCTACTTTTTTTTTTGTCTGTGGTTATATATTCAAAAAGCTCCAGATAGGTATGGGTGGAGGAAATCTTCCTTTCAAAAAAGCAAGAAAGGGGTAATACTTCCTGAATTTTTGCTAGCTTTCCTCCTGCCATAGATGTGTCAGAAGGCAAAATACCCATATGTGCCCCCAAAAAAATATGCAACAATATTATGCAGCAGCTTTTATGTTTTGGGAATAACTCTTCAGTTGACTATCTGAAAACACCAGGCAAATAAACTGCAAAGCAAACAAATTAAGTGGAATTTTCAGGTTTAAGCTGCATGCATCTTAGAAATGGAAATAGTTGAAAAATACTTTTTTGTTCTGAATAATTTTTTTTTTTTTTTTTTTTTTTTTTTTTTTTTTTTTTTTTTTTTTTTTTTTTTTTTTTTTTTTTTTTTTTTTTTTTTTTTTTTTTTTTTTTTTTTTTTTTTTTTGGGGTGTTGGGGGGGTTTTTTTTTTTTTTTTTTTTTTTTTTTTTTTTTTTTTTTTTTTTATTTTTTCCACCTTATTCACTATGGGGGGGAATCAATGTTTTTATTATACTCCAATAAAAATCACTATCATAATTCAGTTGTTCATGATCAAAGAACTCGACTGCCTCGTCATTACAACAAGTGGCGCCTGAACAGGGACCCTCTTACTTCAGCAAGGATTTGGTGCACCTTCAACCCTTTCCGTTTTCTTCAGCCTTTTGGTTTCTGTAAGTATGGGGTCTTCGCTTTCTGAGGAACAAAAGAAGCATGTAGATGAATTAGGCTATTTGTTGAAGAAAAATAATACCGAGGTACCACAGAGAAATCTCTTAAGTCTGGTCCAGGAGATTGCAGCTCAGTGCCTATGGTACCCAGAAAAGGGGTCTTTAAAATTAACTGATTGGGAATGTATTGGGAAAACATTGCACACTGAACCTTGAGCAAAAATAGAAATTTTGCATGTGTGCCATTTATGTAGGCATGCAATTGAAACATTTGGTCACAATGAATTTTCTCTTTTAACACCTCCACCTTTACGTTATACTAATGCTGTCATTTGTCCCCCTTCTTCACCTGAATATATGTCTTCAATTCCCTCAGCTCCTGCAGATACAGGGCAAAAGCCTCCTGACTCTATTGTTCAGTCTTCTTTTCAGAAAATGGTAGAGACTTGTAAAAGGGATGCCTCTGTCTCAGGAACAGAACTTGCAGAATTACTGTCTGTTTGTCCAGTACAATATCGTCCTGGTCAGGGGCCACAGCTTGGATTGCAAGTAGCAGAATGGGAGGGTCTGCCTTATCAGATCTTAAGAGAGTTAAAAAAGGCAGTTACAGACTATGGGATTAGTGGTAATTTTACAAGAGGACTTGTAGAAGGAATAAAAAATGGTTATACAATGATCCCTGAAGATTGGAAGCAAATATTTTGCATGATTTTAACATCCATGCAATATGTGGTTTGGGAGAGTGAATATATGAGACATGCTCAAGCTGCTGCTTTAGGAGGAGGAGGAGCATATACAGTTGAGCAGCTATTTGGTTCTGGATTGTTTGGTACAATTCCTACTCAAGTTGTTCTTCCTCCAGCTACGTTAACTATTGTTTCTGAATGTGCCTTTCGTGCTTTTCTTAAGGTACCCCAAGCTGGAGAACCTAGAGCAAATTTTTTAAACATTTGACAGAATGCCAATGAGCCTTATGCTGACTTTGTTGAGCGTCTGTCCAAAGCAATTAGATAGCAGTTTGATCATCAGGAAGCTGCTGGTGAACTTCTTCGCCAGTTAGCTATTGAAAATGCTAATGCAGATTGTAAAAGAGCTTTACAGCCGTTAAAGGCTACTGCTCATTACACTCTGGCAGATATGCTGTGAGTCTGCCAGAGTATTGGATCACAAACTTACAAAATGCATATGTTAGCAGCTGCTATTCAGAACTTCCGTTCAAACTCAAAATACATATGAATTATAAATAGTAAAAAAACAACACAAACCACACGGAAGCAATTATTGAGACAAGGCAGGATAAGGGCTTGAAGACGTCCACAGATATTGAAATACACACACTGGAAAGGATGCCAGAACTCAGATAAGAACTGACAAACTAGAAATATTTTCACGCTTTGCTTCCAGCACTGGCCCATGCGCAGTTTGTCCTTTTAAACAGTCCTCACAGCTGCAGCCCATGAAGGAAATCAAGGCCCTTTCCTCCCCTGTAGACCATGCCATTCACGTTTCTCCCTTATCTGCTCCTCCCTGGATGTCCTAGGATGAAGAAGGGATGGGCCTGGGTCTTCCTCTGAATGCCCAGCCGGCCTGAGCCCTTCCCCAGTTTCCTCCACAACCTCCGGAGCCACACTCCCACTCCCTGTCGGCTGTTCCTCCTCTCCCTCAGAGTCAGATTGTAACAGGGGCATGACACCTTTTTAATTGATAGTTCTTTACACCACAAAAGTCTAGCTGGGGTTTATTTTTTGCTGTGTCGTTTTGTTATTGTTGTTTAGATAACATGACTTTTGCAGATTTTTCTTAGTAATTCCCAAAGAGTTTATGTTTGCTAATTGCAGCAATATCTCTGAAGTAATAAACCATATAGCAGCAGGCTTCTTGGTGTAATCTGCACACCATTCTTACTTACAACAGAGATTACTAATGTAAAGGTCCTGATTCTTTAAAGCTAAAGATCTCTGCTTCTTTTTCTTTCCAGAAAGCAAAACTCCTGTCAATGTAACAGTAGACATCATCATTATTACAGTTACCTAGTTCAAAGTATTTTCCTGAGACCTGCTCTTCAGGCTCATGAACACTAGCTGATATCCTCATTTTGGTTCTTATTGTTGGATTTGTTTCTATTGACAGCCTTTGGAGTTCTGTGGTTTTAGTCATGTTGTTATTACCAAAAAAATGTTCCTTGATATCTTCAAAGCTATCTTTCCAGTTTCTTTTGCCTGCTGCAATCTCATCAATCACTGTTTTGTGAAAGGCACGCACTGTTTCCCACTGATGTCGACTCAAGTGATTGAAAACTTCAAAGCAAAGGAGATGTCTTCCTTTACGTTCTTCAGGTGATAGATCTAGCTCCAGGATATGGAAGTAGCCAAGCATAAATAGCTCAAGACTCAAACTGTTATAATCAGTAGGCTTGCCCTTGACATAGGGTAAGAATTGTTCTGGAGAATAGATTGTGTGCTCATGACTTTGACATCTGATCTCCTGAGATGATAGCAAAGAAATGACATCCTTCCAGTGACTGATTAACTTCTTGACAGCATATCTCTGATGAGCTAAATGGACAAATCTCTTCATTTCTTTCAAGGGCTTCTGCAAAGGATCCTGCTGTTTTCTGAACTCTGCTATAACTTCTACAAGACCTGCTTTTATAGGCTGCTGAGTACTTAGAGTCTTCCTAGTCAGCAGTTTCAAAGAAGGAGCATATGCAGATTTCTTCCAATGACTTAGGAAAAGTAGCACAATTCGTTCTTTTCGGAGGATGGCAGATTGTGTTATTGACACACAGCTCCCATCTGCTTTAGAGGACAGTTGCTTATAGATGATGTTGGAATCACTGGCACTTTCCACATCTCCAAGCTTATGTTCTCTACCATTTAATTGCCTCTTGGTCTTACAGATGCTAAATAATGTTTGAAGTGTTGACTCCTTGCTTGCATCATGTTGCAAGGACATGTTCTTCAAAACCTTGGGTTCAAAAGGTTTGTGGTAACTCAGAAGATTATATTTTTCAAAATTGTTTCTCAGACTTTGCACAGAGACACTACTTTCTATGATTTCTTTGTTGGATGAATCTTTTAGGAAAAAACCTGTTTTGCCTGACTTCTCATTAGCCCCCTCTTTCTTAGTTTTATTTATATTGTTAAGAAGTAGAGACATATATTTTACTATTCCAGACACATGATTGCACCAGTCTGGTAGCTCCTCGTTGTCATCCTGGGAGAAAGATGGAAGAAACTGAGGGTTGACTGTGACACTGATAATGGGAGATGGAAAAACACTTTGTAGCTCTTCTGTTAGACGTCCCAGCTCATTTTTAAACTCCTGGCATTTCTTCTTCATCTGCAGCTTCTCAACTTGGTTCTCTAAGTACAGCAAATCATCATTTGTTAGTAGTTCCCCATAAGGGCCAAGGATAGCCTTGTGATTCTGTGAGTATTGCCAGACATCTGTATCTAGTGCCCAGCTTCCTTTGTTCTGGGTAGGGCAAAAAAGAAAACAAGAAGAAATTGTATCAAGTCATGTTCATTCAAAGGCATAACTTCTCAGCCTGCCATGAACAAATTTTTCAAGGACATTATTAGTGGAGTTACAGAATCTTAGATACATTTGAGTCATCAAGCCTTATTGATGACACCACAAGTATGCAACTGGAAGATATTTTAAGATAACATGATGTCTCAACAAGAAATGAATCAAAGTAAAATGTTTGTCTACCTACATCGTAATTCTATTCATAAATATAAATTAAATAGGACAATATGTTCCACCCCAAAAAACAGAAGATGTAACCCCAACCACCACCTACCCACTACAAATTTAATGATTTCTGTAGTACCTTATACCTGGCCTGAATTTGGGAGAAAGAAGTTTTCAACACAGTGAGTTCAAAACAAAATATTCAACTGGAATTATAAATAAATAAATATGAGTTAGAAAAGAAATGAAGAGGCACTTTATTATTCTATTAGCTGAGTGAAATACCTTCTTGTCCTCCTCTTCTTCAGATGCTAGTTGAGCCTGTAATTTTCTGACCATCACTTGCCGTTTCCATTCTGGGATACAGAAACCTTGCTCATCATGGGTAGGCACCAAGGCATCAATATCCAGTGCTCCTAGACTGTCTAGCTTTGATACAGTATTTTGTCTCTTCATTTTTCCACCCTATATAGGGACAACTATTTCAAAGTTTAAGAATACCTCACAATGTCTCTTCAAATAGTTTAAATAGTTATATAAGTAAAAAGTTATAATAACATTTTATCAAGAAATTAAGATTAATGAAAGGAACCGAACAGAAAACTGAAATGTGTAGGTTAGCTTGATCTTTTCTGAAAATCTATGTCTGATTAGCCAAATAGTATGACCTTGCAACATGAAAAAAATCAAATAAAATTTGGAAGCTTAGCTGGAAGAAATCACCAAGAAAGATTATAGGAAAGCCAAATGAATGTGAAAGATATGAGACAGATTGAAAGACTCAATGGACAGGAATTCTACTGTGAATCTTTGCCTTCTTTAGAAATGTATTTATCTTCAATAGACTCAATTTATCTTTAATGGACTTTAAAAAATTATCAGGCAGAAAACCAATTAATAAAAATAAAACCTTAATACTATTAAAGTATTATTTATTGGAGCATTGCAAAATACATAAAATAAAAAATGGAAAGAAAGCTATTTTGACAGAGGACGCAGTAAAAGGAAGGAAGGAATCGGAGGAATCAAGCATTCTATTCAGAAACATGTTAAGCTTCTTGAAAAGGTGCTGGATAAGAGCTTTACCAGCCTATGTTAAATTTCTGAGTAAAATACTCAGAATTCAGGATTAAATTTAGCCAATCCAAGTAACTGGCTCATGGCTAATAAGAACCCTTTTTTGTGTTTTTAGGTCATGAAATTTACAGTTAAAAAGAAATTAGCTTTTCAGACATGATATATCAAACTGTTTTATATTAACAATATAAAGCAAGGAAGAATGTGGTATACAAAATGAGTTGTGGATACTATTATATTGGACACAATCTTCACAAGAGTTTTAGAATGGCATTGGATATTTCACTAAAACTCCCAATCTCTCAAAATCATCCCTGACTATGCAATACTGAGAACAACTTTTTTAAAAAAGAATCAGATAGACAGCTCCTGAAGAAATGGGAATTCCCTAATCCTTACTCCAAAGGAAAATAAAATTGCATCTGCAGTTTCACTGATCCATGCCATTGTATTGTAGCATTTAAGCTAGTCCACCTGGGCCAGGGAGGTTTGGTTTCAAATCGTCACTCAGCTACAAAATAGAGCAAGCTTCTTTGGGACTGTCAGTCTCTTCAAGTACAGTTTACTTTACTGGATTGTTGAAGGAAATAAAATTAGGGAAATATACCCTGAACACTCAGAACAAAGGCAGGAAATAAATTAATCAAATACAACAAATGACTATGGTAAATAAATATACGTTGTGTATAGTTGTCTGATCAACCACAAAAACTGTTAAAACACATTTTCCCTTGACAAACATACTAAGGCAGCTAAGGCCTAAAGGCAGAGAGGCCTCCTAACGTAAAAATTTCTATAAATGAAGAAATTGATTTCTCATAAGCTCCTCAAAGCAGCAGAATTCCAAATAAATACTTCTTTTAGTATACTTTCAAATACACCAACCCTGAACTAGAAAAGAATCAACTCAGTTTTCAAAAATATCGGTATCTTGGGAATCATAAAGGTCCAGAATTTACCTTAAACTGATAGAGTTGTGATGTGGGAATGTCCTGGGACAACTGACTTATTCAGTCATATGATACAATTCACAGCTAGTGCTCTTAGTGCTATTTTTATTCAATATGAACAATTAATATGGAATGAAAATAGAACAGTTTGCAGTTGCTTAATTTGGACTTTGTTTTCTTCACAATCTCCTCATATTAGTTCTTTTTTAAGTGTTCAGTGAACATATGCTGAAAAAGAGAACTAAGTTTGCACTTTCTGTTTCATTCCCAACTTGTAAATTACCCTGTTATAATTTTGGATTAAACGTTTACACATGAAAGGGAGAACACTGAGAAATCTGTTTATTATGGAGTTGGTTGGAATTGAGATTATATCCACTGTTCTCCCTGCCATTTACTTCTTTATTATTTTTAAAAGAATTTTCCAAGCTCTTCTACATTACCAATTGGCTGCCCATTCCCAAGGGAGAGTCAATTTGGCATGCCAATTGTATATATACAATGGTTATGAGCTGGAGAGTTGGTTTTGCATTGTGAGCTCACTCATAGTGCAATGAAGAGGACAAGAAATTTCAGTTTGTGTATTCCTTCTGTAGCAGAGACATAGCATAGGAGCAACCTCCTTCTTGGAAGTTTAGAAGAAGATAATTGGTGTGCTTGTGATATGTTGTTCCCAGGTACACATTATTTTCTGAAGGTCCTTGATATACTGTACACCCAGGAATAGAGACAGATTTTCCCTTTATGTGGTAGAGTTCAATGCCAAGTTTATCCATTATATTTGATAGCAATTTAATTTCTATCTCAAAATAGAATAAGCATATACATTTGTCTCTGGAAATATAAAAGCAGTTTGTTGACTTTCTATGAAGAAATCATAAAGCTGAAATGGAAGTTGGAACTTCTATTTCAATCAGCTTAGCATTGCAAATAATGATAAAGGAATGAGAGAGCCATAATCCAATACATCTGGAGAGACCAAGATTCTTCCCAGAGACATCCACAGAGACATGCACTTAGGCACAAATAACAACTCTCCAGCATTTCTAAAGCAATTTGAAGATGCATCAAAATAAAAACTTCCAGACCTTACTTGCCTCTGTACCACAAATAACTCATTCTGTTAAGAACTACTGTATGTCTAATCTTGCTTGAGAGATTAAGGCAGTATTAGCATCTACAAATAATTACACACACATAAATTCCATAAATAATAAAATATTGAAATAAAGCATTCCAAAATAAACTGATAAAATCCAAAACCCACCAGTATAGCTATTACCTGGCTATTCTCCATAACTATATCTCCATTCAACATCTGCAGACAATTTTTAATTCTTAGTATTTGATCAATATTGGTTTTCTTTTGCTTCAATACTTTGACTTTGAAAACTTGAGCTTCTTCACTGTCAGAATTGTCCTAATGTGACAAAGAGACAAACACATAGTTTGCTTTCTCTTCTTATGCATGAGAACAGAAAAATGCAGTTATACATTCTATGAGAAACCAAAACTCAGTCTGAAAGACGTTTTCAGGTGCACTGCTGCTACACTGAGCATATGGCTTAGTTTATTTACATATTGTTTACAAGTACCTTCTCTGTGCTTTCAATGTAATTCCTGAGGTGTCTACATCTAGGCACAAAGAAATAGGGTTTTGTTTTCACAAACTTTTTGTAGCTGCCCTGTATAAGTGTATCCTTAGTGAATGAATGTTTTAAGGCAGGGATGGGCATGCTATTTATCTTATAAGACTTGGCATTATATTTAAATCTATTTTATATTTAGTCTATTAAAAAGTTTTAAGTGCTTAATTGAGCTATCAACTTGTCTTTTAAAAACCTGATTAACCAGTTAGATTGAAATGTATTTGCTTATTACCAGTAATTCAATATAATGTTGCCTTTGGTCTTGGAAGCTAAGCTTTTTTGTTTATTATTATTAAGAACTTTTATATGACTCCTCAGCCCACTCTCAGTAACTCTGGGTGACTTACAAAGATAGCCCCCACCCCCCAAAAACCCTAATAACTCCACCCCATCCCTCTCACCTTGTTGACCCTAGTTAGTAACTGGATGGGAGAATATTGAGCAAAATGAAAAGTATAGACTAGATTGGGAAATAAAATAAAAAAAAAACTTGACTTGAGGTGAACATTTATCTTACATTTATCATATAATGAGGTAACTTACCATTTATTTATTTATTAATTAAATTTATTGGCCACCCAACTTACCACAAGGCAACTCTGGGTGGTTAATATTACCGCTAGTAATATAATGTTACTTTTCACCCTTAAAAGGAAAGCCTCAATAGTCTCTCATCCAATTAATGCATTATCTGATATTGGGGAACCCCAACAGTGGAACAAAAAAAAATGAGGTAGCAGAACTGATCCCTGGAGGTTTATGAATTCTGAGACAGAGATGCATCTCCTGGTCTCTGGTCATCTCTGAGCAGAGATCTACCTCTCCCTACAAAAACTCACAGTCTTTGTGCTCCAGCAGGCAGAAAAGATGACTCTAATTATGGGATTTGTCTCACTACTGAGTTAAAGTGCTATCTACCTGCCCTTGAGTGGGCAGAAAGCAACACCAGTTGAAAATTGACTGTCCCCATTACTGGACCCTATTCTTCTTTTGATTCTTTCCAAGTATCTACCAATCATCTAATTTCCCATTATTTAAGATTGTCTTTCGCTTTGGATGGGAACAAAATGAAAACAACATATTGACTGAAAAGCAAAGAAACATTGCCAGGGCATATCATAGCTAGGTAGAACTGGGGACATGGCCAAAAATGTACATACCTGTCTTGCATTGCCATTTGTTTATGGAATCCATTTGGGAGAAAAGAAAGAAGATGAGGCAAATATTGTTTTCTCTGGCTAGATCCAATTTTAGGAATATCAGAAATTCTAAACAAACCAATGAATATGAATCAGAAGGAAGCAAAGTTAAAAGAACTCATCATTCTTCCTGGAGATAGACATAACTTGTACTGTGTACCAGTTGCAGCAGAAAGGGCGGGGGTCAGGAAGTCACAAATTAGCATTGCATTAATATTTGAAGTCTGGGCATCAGATGGCAGAGTGACACAAGGGGTTAGAACATTGGCACTATGAAGAAGGATGTTGGCTGGCTGCCTTGGCTGTCCACTTTCCTTTTCACTTATTTCTTAGAATATCCAGATTTTATAAACAAAGAGAATATTCAGTTAAGGTAGCCCACAGACAAAGAACACCTGTTTGGCTGACAATGCTCAGGTTTCCCACTTTAGGAATTGAAGTAGGTTGAACAAATGCCAAAACATTTTGGTGGTTTGCTTCTAATTTCATCTTGTACCTATGTGCAAAATCATTCTTTGAATTGATTTTTATTTTATATTAATTCATTTTATTTTTGGTATTTCTGTAGAGATAATTCTCAATTTACAACCACAATTGAGCCCAAAATTTACATTGCTAAATGAGAAATTTGTTAAGTGAGTTTTGCCCCATTTTACAACTTTTCTTTCCACATTTGTTAAGTGAATCACTGCAGTTGTTAAATTAGAAACACAGTTAAGTGAATCTGACTTCCCCATAGTCTTTGCTTCTCAGAAGTTCACAAGAGAGACTCACATGAACCTAGGACACTAGGACATCATAAATATGAATCACTTATCAAGCATCTGACTGTAAATCATGTGACCATGGGGATGCTGTAATAGTCATAAGTGTGAAAAATGGTCATAGCTTACTTTTTCCAGTGCTATTGTAACTTTGAACAGTCACTAAACAAACTGTTGTAAGTCAAGGATTACCTGTACAGCTGTGCTTCAAATAACTCCCAGCAGTTCACAATAAAGCCATAAACAAACAATCGACATTATTCAGCAATACCTCAATTAAATGTTCACCTGGACCTCATCCCACTGGCACTGAGTGGGCTTCAAAAGGTCTCCAAAACAGCATTGCTTAAATGGCTTTCTGAAAGACCATGGGTTAGGTGCTAATCTGCCTTCTCTTGGGAAGCTGTTCTAGACTGAAGGGGCTGCAATGGAGAAATGCTATCTCTACCTGTTTCAAATTTTTAAATAAATGGAACGTAAAATATCCATTTCTTTTGAAAAGAATGTAATATGTATTTTAGTTTTCGTATATTAAATAGTTTTATTACACACACACAATTTATTTTTAAAATTAGGTATTGTTTTAAAAATTAAGTGGATAAAGATTAATTGAAAAGCAACATTAGGAGGTGTGTGTGGGGGAATGTTTGATCTTTTTTCCTGCTTCCATTCTTTTGCCATTTTCCAGAATTAACTCATATTTCACTCTACCGTTATTGACAGCTGTGAGTTGAACAAGAATTTAGGTTTCCTTCTTCAGGCCTGTATTTAATTTAAGATTATATTAAAACCCAAAATAGCAATTTCAAAGAAAATATAGCACTTCCCTTCCTCAATGTCACTGTTCTAATTAAAACTGGAATATTGCAGCTAGGAAATATTTACATTATATCTATTTATCACCTTAAATAGATAACTTCTCCCATTAGGGCACTAATGATGTTACCTAGTTTGGGTAATGAAATGTCTGCAATAAAAACAACCAAACTCAGAGAACACCAAGGACCCTTCATTGTTGCAAACCTCTGCAAGACATTATTAAAGATCCCTCACTGAAATTCTTATTTCTAAGATGGGAATATACTGCTGCATTATCCAGTTTTTGAAGATATCATTCAGTTGAGAAATTAAATTTGTGAGGAAACAATGTCTGTGCTTGGAGAAGAAGCAGGATGGTAAATCATCTGATATAAGAGGAGCTGAAAAAAATTGGTGTTAATGAATAAAGCCTGCGTGTTCTATCAAATGTAAGGTGCAGCAAATAACAGCACGAGAACATCTGCAAATATCAATGAAAAAATCACTTCCATCTCAGGTAGGAAAAGCCTTATATAAATGCAGTTCATGATCCTCTAGACATGTTCTATGTCTGTGCCACAGTTTTTTCTGTTCACAAAAGGGAAAAAAACAACTGGAAATAAGTGACTAATAAAGAAAGTATGAAACCGATTCCAGACTGTAACAGAAACATTTTTCTGATCCCTGCATCATATTAAACCTGGTGGTTTCTATTAATCCATATTAGTCCATATTGCAGGTTGATACTAAGACATTGGTATTATGGTTTTCCTGGGTTTCGTGACCTATAGAAAGATGAATGCTATCTTCTTTCTCATCCATTCTAAGAAATCTTGCCATAGTAAACAGGTAGTGTGTATTCATGTCTGAATCATGGTGGGTTTTTATACATACACAAATCTCTTCAAGTTATGAGAAAGAAAATTTGATTTTATTTGCCTGTAGGAATAAAGACTATAATGTTCTTTTAACATGCATTGCTGAAATATCTACTAAATCAGTTGGAGAATCTTCTGGCATACTACCTCTGTGTATAAATGTCATGTAAATATTTTATTATATTTCCTTTATAGATCAGAAACCAAATTAAAAAATACTAGAAAATTCACCAGCAGAAATTATAGGAAAAGGACAGGTGCATTTGTCTTGGAAAAAAGAAGCACTTGCAAATTTGGCTCCCAGAAACATAACTATACAATCATTTACCAACAATTTTCAGAACCTACTAGGCCATTGCTATAGCATTGGAAATCTATGTAGTCCTCTGAGATGAGATAATCTAGATGCCATTTCTAGAATTACAGAAATTAGAATTTTAGCCAATAAGAGAATGGGAAGATTAACCAAGATTATTTGAAATGTTAGATCACATAGGAGTGCTTTGAAAAACATCATATTCAAAATGTATTTCACTGAGATCCTTAAGCATTATCCTAAATGGTTTTAACTATACAAACTTTGGCTGAAATAATCATGTTTTAGGCTGTCAGTGGGTCCTACCTTATTATGTGTAAGGGCAAGCTGTGCTATGTCAGATAAAATAAGATCACTGGTGCTTCATAAAATATTGATGAATTCTGTAGACTCAGATAGGATACATAGCCCGCTTGAAGGTATCAGCATGTCTCAGCTAACCAGATCAATGTAGAAGCAATAGCTGGATAATATAGAAGGGATATGATTTATTTAATATCACAGTATGATGATTAGGGGTGAATGCTGGTAAAAATGGATTGGATATTGCCTATTGTATACATTAGTATACAAATTTGGCTTTGGCAAAATATTATTACTTCGACTGATTCCCAACTACGCTCACATTGTTGATTCTGACACTGATATCAACACTCTTTCCTTGTTAGACTCAGGTTCAACCCAAAGTGGGCCCAACAAGTGCTTGGTGCTTGCCTACTCTGAGAATGTATATTAAAACACAAAAGGAGAGCAAGCAGCAGAAAACTTCCAACAAAAAACTTCAAGGATAAACCACTACTCTGGAAATCTTCATTCACAATGCCAACAAGGATGCTGCCCTGGGAGAGGTATTAGGTCCCTAAGCACTGAAGCAATCATACTGAGATGCCTCTGCTGCTGCCACATTACCTTCCATTGCTCAGCCATGGTGGTAATGCCAGTGTCAAATAACTTATTGCTGACCAACTACAATGATATACTGCTGAGCGACAGACCAAATTAAGCTGCCAGTAGAAGACTGTCTTCTATCACCAGGACACCCTATCCCATTCTACCCCCTACTTTCTACCTGACAGGTCTTTTCATCACACAATTTAATAGATAGAACCAAGTGACAAAGGAAAGTAGGTTCAGAAAATGTATCCTCCTTTTCTTAATTTGGAGATATCATGTTTCTCTGTCTTCTTGACATGCATCTGATCTACATCAGCAGTCAAATTGATTGTAAAAATTGTCCTGGACTGGATGATATAACCCTAAAGTGCAGTGGCTACAGTGACTGAATGTTTTCTGACAGTGAGTTTAAAATGCACACATTTTTGACTTCTTGCATTTGGAAAATGTAGACAGGAAAAACATTTACTTATTTTTGTGATGGAAGCAATCTCATTTTATTGTTCATAATCTAGAACATTAAGGTTAGGGTTAGGGTTAGTCCTTCCTAAAGAATTTGTAATTCAGTCATGTCAGGTGGGTCAATTTTCATTTGGTCACAGAGAGTTAATTATTGTTTTAACATAATGTTCACAAACCTTGGCTCATATATTCCTCTAGTTCAAGGGTGTCAAACTCGTGGTGTAATGGTGGCATCACATGACATACCAGGACTTTTCTCTTCTTCACTAAACCGGCCAAGGATGGGGCCAGCATGTGACATATCCGGCCTGAAGGCCGCAAGTTTGACACCCCTGCTCTAGTTCTTATATTTTTCTGATACAGTTGCAGGATAGTTTGGTTTTTAGGTAACAGTCATTCATTATGCATGAATCCTTAAACTCTTACTGATGTTAATTATGATCTATTGAAAAACTAATTAATCTAGATAGTTTCTGTCCAGTCTCCAACCTTCCCTGAGAAATTAGTTGCATGACAGATTCAAAAGGCTCTGGTTGAAGTGGGTTATCAGGACTTTCTCAATCAGGATTCAGGCTGGAATATGGGACAGAGATGGCATAAATCATACTCTTAGATGACTTCTGGTGGGATCAGGAGTAGTTCATCCATCCGCTCTCTTTTTGTTCTTTCAGAGGCCTTAAAAACTATTGGCCCTGTTATTCTTCAAGATTGGCTTTGAGAATTGGGGGTGGATGGCACTGAGCTGTGCTTCTCTCCTTCCTTAGAGGTTAGTTCCAGACTATGTTGATAGGGGAGGAAAAGTTCAGCCTATGGCCCTACTTTGTAGGGTATTGCAGGTTCAGTCTTCTCTTCCCTCTTATTTAATACCTACAGGAGACTATTAGGTACAGTGATCCAAATATTTAGGGTTGAACTATCATTAGTATGCTGATACCCAACTTTGTATCTCTACCTTGGATTGCCTGAGTGATTCTGTGGATGTCCTATCTCAGTATCCAATTAGCAAGGCCTGGTTGGAGTGTAATAGGCTTTGACTCAACTCAAGGAAGTCTGAATGGCTTTGGGTAGTTGGGTCTTCTGGTGTGAGTTTTTTTCTACCTTTGGTCCTGAATGGGTGGCACTGCTTCAAATCACCTGGTGTGCTATCTGGGGAATTGTTTTGGACTCATGGCTTCTGTTTGGAAGAACAGTGGTAGTTGTGGCCAAGAGGGTGTTTGCACACCTTTGAGTTCTGGGACAATTGCATCCATTCCTGGATCGTGGCTTTGCTCACTTTCATTCAGGCCCTTTTGATCTTCTGTTTTGACTACTGAAACACATTCTACGTGGAGATGCCCTTGAAAAGCATTCAAAAGATTTGGCTACTACAGAATGAAACTGCATGGATTGTAAATGGTGTCATTTATTCAGCATATGTAACTCTAATGCAATGTGAGCTGCTTTGGCTGCTAGTGTTCCCAGATGCAATTCAAGGTGCTGGTTGCCATCTTTGAAGCCCTGCATGTCTTGGGATCAGGTTCCCTGATGCATCGTCTTCTCACAGTTGTTTCTCCTTCCAATCTGCTTCAGAAAGATGAACATACTCCAGATTCCATTGTCCAAGGAATGTCAGCTGGTAGGATTAGGAGATATGCCTTCTCTGTCATAGCCCCCATTCTCTGGAACATCCTCCCTTTCAAGGTACCCTGTTGGCTTTGCAGAAGATCTTGAAGAACTGGTTATGTGCACAAGTCTGAGGTCCAAGTATGTGAAGGATGTCATTTTCTGGTTATGTTAATATTGACAGACTAAAACTATCTGATAGTTACTTTATATACAGGTTGTCCTGGATTTATGACCAGACTTGAGCTCAAAATTTATCTTACTAAGCAAGACATTGTTAAGTGAGTTTTGCCCCATTTTATGACTTTTCTTGCCATATTTGTTAAGTAACACCATGGTTGTTAAGTGAATCTGGCTTCCCGATTGACTTTGCTAGTCCGAAGGTGGCAAAAGGTGATCACATGATTCTGGGACACTGCAACTGTCATAAATATGAGTCAATTGCCAAATGCCTGAATTTTGATCATGAGACCATGGGGATGCTGCAATGGTCGTAAATGTGAAAAATGGTCATAAACCACTTTTTTCAGTGCTGTTGTAACTTTGAATGATCACTAAATGAAGTGTTGTATATCAAGGGCTACCTGTATTTAATTTTTCTTTTTATATTGTGTTTTTAATTGGTTTAATTGATCTTATGATTCTTGGCTGCCCAGAGTCATTTTTCTAAGGAGGGCAGTTATACAAATTGAATAAATAAATAAATGGACAACACGTCTAAAGACATTAATTTTGGGCTGTCTCTAATAGTGGAAATGTTCTAGGAAGAAGCTGCAATGTACGTAGGCAGAACTGGTATCCACTGTTTCAATATTTCATATAATACATTATAAAATTATATACCACCATTATAGCAAACCCCCCAATCACAAGAATGGAAGCCTATAAGATTTATACAAAAGCCCAGTGTCCTTATATCTTGGTCCACTTCAGAGGTGGTATTCAGCAGGTTCTGAGCAGTTCTGGAGAACCGGCAGTGGAAATTCTGAGTAGTTCAGAGAACCAGCAAATCCCACCTCTGACTGGAGATTTTACAGTATCCTTCCCCTGCCACACCCACAGAACCGGTAGTAAAAAAAATTGAATCCCTCCACTGGTCCACTTGTGGGGCCACAGTTATTGTCATGAAGCAATCTGGTGGGTTTTTTCACACTGTTAATATTTTATTAGGAACCTGAGTGGTAACAGAGGCTCTGGTTTCCTATTCCAAATCTCAGGCTATTTTCTATGCTTTGTTCAATGAAACCTAAGCCCTTGATTAGGACTGCAAAGTTAATGTGTCAAGTTAACCACAGTAGCCATTTCAATGCTTTGCTAAGCCTTCCCTACTTTCAGCATAAGAACTCTAGCCACTTAAACCAAGATACTTGCCTGAAGCTTCCATCCAAGAGAGGAAACTCAGCTCTTCCCCAGGACCCTTTGAATTTTTCCCCAGGCAAGGGTTAACAGCAAGGCCTGTTATTACTCTCAGCCAGTTATGATACACATAACTAAATATTTCCACTCCAATTTTCAAACTAAAAATGTCTACAAGGACACAAGGGACATAGATAAGTCTATTTTGAAGCTGCAGTCGGAGGTTTTTAGATGCTTCTGGAATTTTTATTTATTCAGTTTATATAGCTATCCATCTCTTATTTGTGACTCCAGGTGGCTTGCAATGAAAACATAAACATATATATATATAAAAGAATAAAACAGCCATACAAATATCAAAAACAGTTAAAGCCACCCGGATACAGTCACCTAGAGATCATAGACATTCAAGAAAGAGTAGAGCTATTTTGTGGACTCTACACCAATCTATCATCCCCAAGTCAAATGACATCATGTAAAACTCAGAGGCATGACTTGCAGTCTTCTCTAATGTTTTCTATCCAGAAAAGTTGAAATTATAGTTCTCAGATTGAAGGCCAGGATGGGTAGAAAACTTGGGTTTCAATCACAATCCAGTTTGAGCAGAATGGTAGGTTGGGAAACAAGAATTGTATACCTCATACTGTGCTTTCATCCCTCATCTTCATCCCCTTAACTTTCCTTTTGCTCTTTCAGGTGATAAGGCTCAGGCATCATTGGGTTGTTATTCCCCCCTCCATTTTATTTTTTTTCATCTTATGTTTTGTTTTATTTATGTAAATCTTGCAACTTCTTATTTGTTCTCCTTTCTTTTTTGCAGTAGTCTGGATATGCAGCCATCTTAACCTAGCATCTGTGAGAGATTTTGAGGGGTGGTGGTGAGAGAGTTATGGGAGGAACTTGAGACAAGAACACCAATAGATAGCAGAAGATGTGAATGACTTAGGTAATTCTCAACTTATGACCATTTGTTCAGCAATAGTCTGGAACTAAGACAGCCTCTGAAAGGGTGCTTTGCAACATGTAACATACTTCTGACCCTCACAAAACATTGCACCCACAATTGCATGATAGCGATCTGGTTGTTTGGTAATCTGTTCACACTTATGACCATTTGTGAAGCACCCTGCAATCATGAGATCGCCATTTGCAATCTTCTCTACCAACTTTCCCCAGAAAGTCAATGGGGAAGCTGGCAAGGGAAGGTTGCAAGCTGCTGCTGACTGCTAAGAGGACTTCCTCGTCTCTTGGTGCTGGCTGAAAGAGTTGCCTGCTGAGGGGGGCAAACTCCTTCAGAAGGGTACAGAAATGGAGCTTGGATCCCAAATATTAGAACTCAATTTCTGCAGCCCACTTGGGAGTTACCTTCCACACACAGAGGGTGGGTGTTAGGTATAACATTGATACCAAATATGGTTTGGGTGAATAAATATATAAAACTTAGATATCATGGTTTAAGTGCTTATCACTTTAAGCACAATGCAGCAGGCAATTAGCCGATTAAGGGTGCGGTTAGAAGTTACAATATAAGGAAGCATTAGAAGCAGGAAAGCTTACTGTGAACTGTGTCTAACTGTGACTTACTGTCTGTTACTGTAACTGTGTGCTGCTGCGAGTAACTGTGTGTTACTGTGACTAACTGTGATTACTGACTGTGAGTGCCTGTGACTGAACTGTTATTGTTTGCTACTGTTTGCTGAATATCCAGCGTTTGTTTCTCTGGAGAGTGAAACCGGAGGAGGAGAAGATATCTTTATCGGCTGATAAAGATATTACAAGGACTCTTAACTTGAACTATACTAGTGAGTCTTATTGGATGGAAATACTGTGAATGACTTAATGGACTGAATGACAATGCTTAAACTCTAACTGGATTAAAAACTATTTAAACTACAAACAGTGTTTGTGTTCAGTGTGTGTATACTCTGGGGCCCTTCCGCTCTCCTTTGGCTTCCTGGCTTGACTACTGCTGCAATAATTTTCTAGGGGTTAATCTCCAAACCCTAACATTGGTTATGGGCCCAGCAGCATAGTCTAACTAACCAGGATATAGCAGAGAGAGTTGGTGTGAGTTGCACATTACTGTAAAAACAAACTGTTTTAATTAGTTTAAAATAGTCATAATATCTGAAGAGTAATGGCACAAGTAAATTTGTCACAACTGTCCATGATATCCAGGCTGGATGGAACAAACTATGTTTCATGGTCAATGAAATGTAGTTTACTTCTACGCAGAGAAGGTTTGTGGGACATTATAGCAAACCCACCAGATGTGAGTAGCTGGGATCCTGCTAATGATGATGATAAAGAAAAGTTACAAGACTTTAAACTGAAGAATGAGCAGGCTTTATGCATCATAGGACTGACTCTCTGTGATCAGCAGCTTGTCCATATTCGTGGAGAAGAAAATGCTGCAAACTGCTGGGAGAACCTCAGGAAGATTTATGTTCGGGACAGTGTAGGAGCACATATAAATCTTACACGGAAGCTTTTCGAACGCATCTTCAGAGGAATGGAGATATGTTAGTTCATTTAAACTGTATGAAGAGCATTTTTCAAGAATTGCAAGAAAAAGAGCTTATATTTAATGAACTGCAACAAGTCTACATAATAATATCTTCATTAGATCAAAGCTATGATGACTATGTGACTTCGTTAGAGGTATTGCCAAAAGAAAGCCTCTCATTAACCGAGATTACAGGCAGGTTACTAGAAGAAGCCAGAAGAAGGCGTGAGCGTGACGAGCTGAGAGAAGATAAGAAAGAAGAGAAATTATCTTCAAAGCTTGAAAGAAACCAGCAAAGCAAAGTAAAGCACCTGGAAGAAGAGAATTTATCTTCAACGGCATACACAATTAAAAAGTGTTTTAATTGTGGAGTCAGAGGACATTTGGCAAGATTCTGCAAAAAGAGAAAAAGCCAGAATGTAAAAAAGCCAAAGAAAGCATTTGAACTAGCCATGTTAAGCAACTCTGATGTGAAGAATAATTTATGGGTGGTTGACAGTGGCGCATCCCACTGCATCACAAGAGATAAGACAAAATTTATAAAAATGTCTACAAGCTCTCAACATATATCTCTTGCCAATGGCTGGAACCTGAAAGCGAAAGGCCAAGGTTTTGCACGTTGTCCGTACATAAACCAGGATATAAAAATGTTGTATGTACCGCAACTAAAGTTTAATTTGCTTTCAGTAAGGGTATTAGATAAATTAGGTTATGTAATTACTTTTAAAGATAATAATTGCATAATTGAAAAAGATAACAAAAGGGTAACTGCAGCTTTAAATGGAACATTATATATCTTAGATAATAGTAAGAAAGGGGAGGCTCAAACTGTATTTAATAATATAAAGCCTCATGAAGAATGTATCCATTTATTGCATAGGCGTTTGGGGCATGTAAATTTTAAAATGCTAAAACGTACAGTTGAGTTATCTGAAGGAATAAGGTTAAAACCTTGTGATAAATATTTGCGTTGTAATGTTTGCTGTGAAGATAAGAGCAAAGTATTGCCTGCAAATAGGCTAAATGGTTTCAAAACAAAAGAACCTTTAGAAGTAGTATTTGCAGACATAATAGGTCCAAAGAAACCCAGTATGGGAGGTGCTAGATATATACTGAGCATTATGGACCATTATTCTAGATATGGGTTTTGCTATTTAATGAAAAGCAAAACTGAAACATATCAACATTTTTCAATTGGCTTAGGTTTGCTGAAAGAAAGTCTAAACGACAACTGATAACCCTGGTGACAGATAATGGCACGGAATTTATTAATAACAAATTCCAGAACAGACTTAAAGTAGCTGGAATAGAGCATAAGAAGTCTGCTCCATACAGGCCAGAACATAATGCTTTTATTGAAAGAAGAGGCCAAACACTACAGGCAATGGTTAGAACAATGTTAAATGATTCTGGGTTACCTGATTCTTTGTGGGGAGGCTACAATGTGTGCTAATAACATATTGAACAACGTTGTTAATACAACAACAGGTGAAATTCCATTCACCAGGTGGCATGGCAGGAAACCTGATCTAAGTTACCTGCACACATTTGGTGCACCAGCATGGGTGCATATTCCTGCACAACTCAGAAAAAAAGGGCAACATAGAGCTAAAAGATTTTTCTTCGTTGGTTATCAGGCAAACCATAGGGCATATAGATTTTGGGGAAAGGCACATCTAAAGTGTTATGTAGTGCTAGTGCCCAATTTCTAGAACATGAAGGATGGAATAAATTAGAACAGGATGCCAATAAAGATGTAATTATTGAATCCTATAGAAATCCCATTAGTTATCCCTGTAACTTTAAAAATAAAGTAAAGAGACAAATACAGGATGAAATAGTGCCCATAAAGGAAGAAACAGATTCAATAGCTGAACAGGATGAGGAAGATGAACAGGTAGTAGTTCAACAAAGTCCTCCTGTAAGCCCTGTAATTCCCAGAAGAACTACACGTATATCTAGACCGCCTGATAGGTACCAGGCTAACACAGTGTGCCAGATTAATCAAGTTCCTAATTCTGTTGAAGAAATTAAAAAGTATCCTACTAAGGAAAAAGAAAAATGGTATGCAGCAATGAATAAGGAACTGAATTCATTAAGTGATATGAAGGTGTATGAAAATGCCAAATTACCTGTAGGAAAGAAATCCATTGGCTGCAAATGGATATTTAAGGTAAAAACAGATAAAGATGGTAATTTAATCCATAAGGCAAGGTTAGTAGCCCAAGGTTTTAGGCAGAATGCTAATGACTACGATGAGGTGTTTGCACCTAGTCTTAAGGCAGCAACCTTGAGAGCAGCTTTAGTGTGGGCAGCTAGTAAAAACTATATAGTTAACCATCTAGATGTGGAAACTGCTTACTTGCACGCCCCATTAAAACATATTATTTATATGAAAAAACCTGTTGGTATTAAAAGTGAAAATAAGGATAATAATGATTGTTGGTTGTTAAAGAAAAGCCTCTATGGTCTTAAACAATCAGGCTATGAATGGAACCAGTATATTGTAAAGGAACTAGACAATATAGGATTTAAAGCTGGTTTAGCCGATCCATGTCTGTTTAAAAGGGAGACAAATGGGAAAGTATCATTATTATTACTATTCACAGATGACATTGCATTGATAACTGAAACTAATGATGAAGCAAATAAAATAATAGCATCATTAGGAAAGAGAATTAAGATCAAGCAATTAGGGGAGATAAAGAAGTATCTCGGTTTGAATATAAAGAAAACACGGAAAGGTTTTAAGATATCTCAGGAAGATAAGATAAGCAAATTGCTAAAAGATTACAAGATGGAGCTTTGTAAGCCAGCTAAGACTCCAATGAGTCAGGAGTTTAGCAACACTGATGTACAAAGCCCTGAGTTTGATAAGGTGATTTATCAATCTTTAATTGGTAGTTTGAGTTATATTAGTAATTGGTCTAGACCAGATATATCGTACTGTGTGAATCAGTTGGCTAGATTCAATTCTGCACCATGTGAAAGACACTGGATTGCAGCTAAGAGGATATTAAGATATCTTAAAAAGACAATGAATTATTCATTGTATTTAGAACCAAAGGGTGATTTAATTTTGAGTGCTTATGCAGATGCTAGCTTTGCATCAGAAAGAGACACTAGAAAGTCGACTTCAGGAACAGCCATAATGCTGGGTAATACATTAATAGGCTGGAAGTCAATAAGACAACAGCATATAAGTTTGTCTACTATGGAGGCAGAATTCTCCTGTTTATCATTGTTATGTACAGAATTAATAATGTATAAACAAATGTTATTTGATATAGGTATAACTGTAGATTATCCTATAATTATACATGAAGATAATCAGGCAGCAATTCAAATGGCCACAAATATTGGAGTAAAAACAAGGAGCAAGCATACAGATCTAAGATACCTAAACGTGAGACAATCTGTAAGAAGTAAGATGATTCAGCTAGAGTACTGTATGTCGGAGGACAATTTAGCTGATAATTTTACTAAAGCCCAAGGTGCCAGTAAGCACCAGGAGAGTTGTGAAAAATATGGGATAAGATTGTAAAGGTATTATAGATTTATTTCACCCAAAAGGGAGTATGTTAGGTATAACATTGATACCAAATATGGTTTGGGTGAATAAATATATAAAACTTAGATATCATGGTTTAAGTGCTTATCACTTTAAGCACAATGCAGCAGGCAATTAGCCGATTAAGGGTGCGGTTAGAAGTTACAATATAAGGAAGCATTAGAAGCAGGAAAGCTTACTGTGAACTGTGTCTAACTGTGACTTACTGTCTGTTACTGTAACTGTGTGCTGCTGCGAGTAACTGTGTGTTACTGTGACTAACTGTGATTACTGACTGTGAGTGCCTGTGACTGAACTGTTATTGTTTGCTACTGTTTGCTGAATATCCAGCGTTTGTTTCTCTGGAGAGTGAAACCGGAGGAGGAGAAGATATCTTTATCGGCTGATAAAGATATTACAAGGACTCTTAACTTGAACTATACTAGTGAGTCTTATTGGATGGAAATACTGTGAATGACTTAATGGACTGAATGACAATGCTTAAACTCTAACTGGATTAAAAACTATTTAAACTACAAACAGTGTTTGTGTTCAGTGTGTGTATACTCTGGGGCCCTTCCGCTCTCCTTTGGCTTCCTGGCTTGACTACTGCTGCAATAATTTTCTAGGGGTTAATCTCCAAACCCTAACAGTGGGACTGTGATCATTGAGCAAAGCAGTCATATGGACATCTCGCTTAACAATCACCCAATGACCAAGATTCCAATCCCAATTGTGACTGTAATTGAGGACTACGTGTATCTGGCAAACAGCAACTCAGCCTAGGGTGCAGAAAGACTCCAAAGAGATTCGAAACTTTTCAAGACATTCCTCTTTAGTGAACTTATTTACTAATAAAATAGGGCTAGAGGTTCTGATTGCTATTTCCAAGATACCCTTCCATAGTCTTAATTCTTATACCAAAACTTCTATTGAAATCTGGGTGATTCTTGTCCCTTGTTCGTGCTCTCTATATGGGATTTGATATTACTTTGGCTGATATGCAAAATTTATTCCTGCTACACACAATGCATTCTCCACAGACAGCCCCCCACAGCCTGCCAGGCTTTTCCATTTGATCTTTTAATGTTTTAAGCAAGGCTCCCCTTCAGAAACTTTACTATTTCCATCTTTCCGTGTGCAAAAAGGTCAGGGAATGGCCAGTGTTAAATGTCTTTAAGCAGAAGGCATATTCTCCAGGTGGAGGATCAGGGTGTGATTCTTCCCATGCTTTCACTGTGTGAAGAACTGTTTTGCTCAAATAGAGCTTAAGAGTCTGGCAAGGTTATTTATTTATATAGAGGAGGGCTGTCAAACCGCAGGCCTGCAGGCCAGATGCATCACGTGCTGGCCATGCCCATGTCCAGTTTAATGAAGGCGAAAAAAAATCCCCAATGTATCATGTGACACTGCTGTGACAACATGAATTTGACACCCCTGTTGCAGAATATAACTACAGAGGTCATGCAATTGCTGATATACAAATGTATTTTAAATAAAGTATCAGCAAATTATGTATATATATATTTGCTGATGCTTTATTTGATACACACATACATATGTACACACACATACACGTATGTATATAGACAGTACATGCATAATAGAATGAATGGCATGGTGGTCTAGTGGTGAAGATGCTTGCCTCCCACTCTGAAGGTTGAGAGTTCAATCCTAGGTAGCAGCTAGGGCACAAAGAACAAAAATCTGATGCAAACTCTGCATGGTGTCAGAAAGGGCATCTGGCTCCATCCAGCCGCCCCCAACTCTGCTCCAACAATATAGGAGATAAAATATTAAATTAAGATTAAAACCATAATAATATCACTGTAATATGGAGCCATAGAATTGCAATGGGATATCTATCAATATCTAAGGAAGCTAACATCTAACTGCTTCTGGTGTGGCTGGAATGAGATTGTCCCAGGTGCCTTGAAATTTCTTGAGACTTTCTTGAACATTATGTGTTACAGTTTGTTCCGGTGCACCACAGTCACATTGTGGGCTCTCAACCATTCCCCACTTAAAGGGTCTTGCCTTAGTTCTGGCATAGCCTGTCCTGATTCTATCCAGGTGGCTCCATATTTTGGGGGGCAACTGCACTCGGGAAAGTGGTTTGGTTGGATCTGAGCAATCTGTTTTTTTTGTGGTTATTAAATGTTTCCCATCTTAATTGACATTTTTTATATAGATTGTACGTGTGATATATTATCCCAAATGTGTTTCTGTGGTGAGGCTTAATGGTGGTAAGATAAGATGCCCCCATTGAGACAAAATTATAAAATCATGTCAAGGTTAAAGGGTTTTTTTCCTACTTGCCAAAATCATACAAACTATCACTAGTAGTATACACAACCCTCATTGTATAAAAACTGCTACTCCCAAATTAGACATATGCAGCAAATCACTAGCTATAAAATGGAAAAACTGCTCAAAATTATGTTTAATTTCAGTAGCATGCACTTTTATGTAAATATGCCCAGAACTGTGATAATGCATTTTTACTCTGTGTGTATATGTATTAAACAGCTCAATAATATTCATTAAAGTTTATTTCCAAATAAAAATATTAAGATTGCATCATAAAGCCTAATGCTTAATACTTCCCATTAAGTTCATCAGACATTTAATCTACAGCACACAATGTAAATGATTAGATCTGTACATCAATGAAGGATGGATGGGATATACTGCAAATGAATAAATGGCTAGGATAAAACATTTTGCATTATTCTAGTAATGTCCTAATATTTGTCGTCTTTAATTGAACAGATGCTATTCAATCCTGTAGGGATATGTAAAACGTTCCCTTTGCAAACAGTGAAAAATATTCAGTCTGTTGCAATATCTGTTTCCACAGTGTACACTCTTTCAAATCTACAATCCTATTTTAGATTACTCCACCTCTCATAATGAGGAACAACTGATAAATTCCAGAAAGCAACTTTTAAATGAGAATTAAATATACATAGCAGTAAAATCCAACAATTGTTGGCATTCACAGCTAATCGAAGAGCAATATGTATACAGGCATTACAATTATGTGTGGTATAAACAAAGTCCAACTCTTCTCTTGTTTCTAGTGTATGTTTAGAAAGTCCTTATCAACTTACTTTCACACTATTTTCTCCATCTTTTTCAGCTGTTGTATTTTGGCAAGTTGCTCCATCACATGCTGGAATTGCTCCACTGTTTATTTTTGGTTTCCAAGAAGCTTTGCTTGCAGAGCAAGAGATTTGAGAAAATCCTCCTTGCTTGCTTATGATGCATAAAAGACTAGGTCCTCATTCAGAGCACTATTTGATTCTGACTGCTATCAGCAACTGGCTTTGCTCATTGGTAGCTAATACAGCAGCACTTTGCTTTCCCATCTATCTGAACTTTATTGCTGGTTTTCTTGCTTTTTCTGAATTTTTAAAAAAATATATTAAGCAGGTGATGGATGTTTCTGATTATTTGGTAAAAGATGATAGGAACCCCAATTTCTGTTGTGGGCTTTAGAAAGGAACACAGGCCTGGTAAGACTTTGCAGAGTTTTTGATCGTATTAATTCTCCTTTCTCTTGTGACGTTAACTCCTAAAGTGTCAAATGTACTTTAAATGGACTAATCAAATGTAAAGCACATTTTATACTCTAATTTATAAAATAGCAAAAATTAAAAGTTACACTGTTACACTGCAATTTTATCTGCTTTATATATTCATCAATTATAGGCTACAAAAACTTGAAGAAACTTTAATTACTGTTTTTCTTTTTGAGTTTCCTATGTCTCCATTTGCTTTTTTTAAGTGCAATTCCATATTTTCATCATTTTCTGGGTCATTTGAGATGGAATAATTTTACCCTCAATACAAATACAATCACATGCAAATTCAATAAGCAAAGAAAGTTGGCAGAAGCACTCTGTTATATACAAACATTTTCAATATTAATTCCTCATGACAGACTACATTGTATTCTTTATCATAATTTGCATATCTAAATATTTCTCAATCTTCTACTACCAGTAAGACATATAATTTTCTTTCTCTAATGTTTACCACATGTTTAACTCCAGTTTTCACTCCAGGTTTTCTATCACAAATATCTTAGTAATTTATTTCAGTTCAATATTTTTTATTTGTCATTCAATCTAATTTCACAGAAAACATACAAGTTCTTAGAAAACAACACAGTACCATCTAGCTAAAAACTTAAACATAGGTTTTTGTCTCCTATACAGTGCCTCCATCACAAACATTCCTTATAAATTTATCCATAAATGTATATAAATTTCTTAATAAATAAATGGATAAATAAATAAACAAACCTAATTTTGGATCTGGGACAGAAATAGATGAGACAAGAGTGAAAGAAAGGAAACTGTTTCGTGAGTCCTTTCCAAATCAAGAAATATTTCAAAATTATAAGAATATATTTGGGGTTTAAACTGTACTGGGTTTCAAAACTGATTTCAAAAACTGTTATGTAAAATATCCATGAATCTGCACAAATCTGGATATAGATCTCCAAAGTTATTGTTTGATGAAATATTTAAACAGAACTGTTGAACATGAAGGAAACTGGAAGATTAGATATTAGATATTAATGATTAGACAGAGATTCAACAAATAAACTTCCTGCAGTATCATAGTTAAAGGAGATGGGCAAGGCCAACTCTCAAAAAATGAGATTAAAAATACAGAAGAATTAAATGCTTATATTAGCTTTAAATTACAGTCAACATAAAATCAGATGCATGAACTGGTTGCTTCTTTATATGTTGTATCTTTCTATGAACAACTAAGCAGTTGTATTTCATGCTAAGATATAATTGTGCTTACATTTTACAGAGGGCATCTATTTACAGTATAACTCACTTTAACCGTTTAGTACAGGCCATGCTGCCATGTAAAACAAATAATACTATGAAAGGTCAGCGAGTGACTTATACTGGAGAATTTCCTATTAAACCTTAGCAATTACAGTACTAAGAAACCAAACGTTACCTCTTTAGCTCCAAACAATGTTTCAGTGGATGCAGTAAAAAATAAACAAAACACAAAAACAGTAGACCTTGTTTCACTTATTCAAGACAATTACAACATATTTCTGAAATTCAACATTTAAAGAAAATACACGTATATTCCTAGCTGCCATTATCTCTTCTATTGTAGGATTTTTCAAGTGAGAACAGATCTCCTATTTATGATATTTATGACTTTTTATGATTTGTAACAAACAGCGACGGTGAAACCCAGCATCTATCATAGCACCTGCCTCTTCTCAAAAAAGAATACTGTTGTGGTTAATTCTGTCCTCTTGCCATTCATGACAGAAAGGGACAGCAACAACCTGATTCAGATCCCCAACATCTGAGTTGCTTCCAGTATGATTTACTTGTCAGTTAATTAGTTATTAGATTTATATCCCACTTTTATTTTTGCAAAACTCAAGGCAATAGGTTTAGCTACATAAAATTATAAATAACCCTTTAATGCTAAGTTAAATGGAAGGAAGCAGACCCATATGTAAGCAATATTGTTTTTCTCTGTTCCTTAATTCTAATAGATGTATTATACATTCTTTCACAGTGCATATGTATATGCATACATGCATTGATCAGAGTAGAACTATTTATTATTATACATTTCTGGATTAAACATAGACATCTCCAAGGCAAATCCCTGATTGGTTCAAATTTAGAGATTTATTTGACCATATATGTATGCATATGTCAGAAGAAGAAACCCAAGAAAGTCCAGTTGCTTTTTGGAAAAAGCACCTTTGGGACAATCATGACTTGGAAGAAGGAGAATCTCCATAGATATGATTACAATAGGTAGAAGGCATATGCATTTATATACATATACATGTGTATATGCCTTCTACCTATTGTAATCATATCTGTGGAGATTTTCCTTCTTCCAAGTCATGATTGTCCCAAAGGTGCTTTTTTCCAAAAGCAACTGACTTTCTTGTTTCTTCTTTGAAACATTTCACTTCTCATCCAAGAAGCTGAAGAAGGATGAGAAGTGAAACGTTTCAAAGAAAAAAAACCCAATATAGTCCAGTTGCTTTTTGGAAAAGCAACCATGACCTGGATGATTGAGAATCTCCATAGACATAAATGAAGAACTTTTGGATCGAAAGTAAATATTTTCAAAGAAAAAAAAAAAGAAAAGAAAGCCCAGTTGCCTTTTGGAAAAAGCACCTTTTGGACAACCATAATATTTACATTTGTTTTTTAAAAGGTATTTAAAAGCTGTAAACAAATTACTTGATATTCAACAAAAATTCTGTTTCATATAATTGATGGCAATACAATAGCTCACAATATGTCAGATGTAAGTATGGCACATTGAGCAATGGAGTATCAGAACTAGATGAGCTCACTTCCTGATACTGATGAACAGAATCTGTTGTTTGTTGTTGCTGCTGCTGCTGCTGACTATAAGTATACAGCCTACTGTAACTCAGCCACAGCCTGTTTCAAATCTTCTACAATCAGATCCACATCTTCTTTGCTTGTATCACGGCCCACACTGAGGCGTATGGCATTCTGTGCAACATTATAAGGAATTCCACAACTAAGCAGAACAGCTGAGGGCCTGGAGAACAGACACAATTAAAACAAAATATAACCTTTAACAGTATTTTTACCATGATCTGAGAAGCATATAGAGAAAGGAAACACATTATGCAGAACTCCTCCTGTCCAAAAAACATTTATTTTTAAGGCATTTTTGTTTCAATAGAAATTCAAACATGGTCAAATTTGTATACTGAAGTCTACAGAATTGCACACTTCATAAGGATGATAGACAATTAAACCATACCACACAATTCAGTAATTCTGAAATTTCTTTCAGAATTACTGAATTAATGTAATTAGATTAATGTAAAGAGATTAATGTTCAATAATAAATATGGTATGGATGACAAGCTAAACATTAAGGGCTTTTAAGTATGGAGAATGTGGAATTGTTATTTACTGCTAGCATTTAAAACTGATAAAAAGTTATTATATACAACACATACTCCAAATGACTTATGGAACCAATTGTGATGAAAGGTTGTGGATTTTTATTATGTTATGTTATTTTATTATGCATGTTATTGCACAAGCCAATAACAAATTTAAACTTCAAATCCAGGTCTTTATGTAGCCAAGATAGAACACCTACATAAAAAGATTCAGAAGAATCATAATTGTATTAAAATAATGTTTTTTTAAATTATCCATTTTAACTACAAGAACAGATAAATTCAGATTTAATTATATTTCATGACTATGCTATAAACTGACTGATGAGACAGAGGAAAAGCAAATCAATAATAAACCAGATTATGGATTCAAGTCATGGATGGCAGCAAAACTACTAGAATAAGTCTCTTAGTATTGTGTAGCTACCTTATTTGCATTCCAAAACGCCTATGGCAATTTTAACAAGTATTCTATAAGTTGCAGAGTATGATTTTAAGTCTTTTGAAAAGAAAGATATAAATGCAAAGTACTTATACAAACCTGCGGTATCTGAAATACTGTATACATTACACAATATGGAGAGCAAGTAACTTCTTGATACTTGGTACATCATTTTATATTTCTCTGTCTAATCAGAACAAAAGCATTTTGCAATATCCTAATTCCCCATACTCCATTAATTATATAGGCCATTTCCCCCAAAAGAGAGGGCTATGGGGATTTGGGAAAAGATTTGTTTACAGTGGTACAAAGCATATGCTCATCACTAGGAATAAACACATATGTCAGCAGATTGATCAGTTTTTATAATGGCCCGGGTAGCTAAATCAAAATACTCTTAGCTTCTGAATAGTCAATTCTTTCCCTACTTCTATCAAGGCTGCATAATACCTCTTTCCTTACATCTTACTCTTAAAGGCCCAGAAAGAATAATATATAGTGAGTCAACTGGTAGAAGATCAATGGAGGAACACAATTAGTTAAATCATATATTTGTTCCTATTGCACAGAATAATGGATTGTGAATGATGCTTATTTCTTGGATAATATTATAAATCAGTGAGGAAGGGGGCAATTACAATAATGTAAGGGCTGTAATTACTTATCATAATACTTTGTCACATGCCATTACTAGCTGTTAAGAATATAATGGTTAGAATGGTTGACTAACTGCTATTTGAGAGCTTACACGGGAGGAAAAACATTCTTCAGCTAACAAATACTGCACTTAATTAGATAAATGGCCTAGATATTAATATATCTATAGAACACTTATTCCTATTCTCATGAACTAATTCTTGGGTAATATGAGAAATTGAGAGCTGTGATGACTCTAAATGGTTAATTATTTTTAAAATACACACACAAACAAACTTCTTTACATATGCCCTCCAATTACAGGAACCACAGCACAACACAAATGACTTACTGATCACCCTTTTCAGAGTGGCAGGCTGCCCCAACACTGGCTAGCAAAGTCCTACAGCGTGAGAGCACCAGCCAACCTACAGAAAAAATAAGATATATATCTGCTCTCTTCTCATAAAGTAACTATGGGCCTAAGTACAGAAGAAACACATACAGTTTGCTTATAGTTTTACCTATGGTATCACTTATAACTAAGATATAATTTTAAAAATCAGTCCTTGTTCATACTTTGGTAGAATTGGCACTCATGAATGTTGACAAACAATGTTAGGATTATAGATACAAAATTGCTACAACCAAATTAGAACATGGGAAATATATATTTCAAATTACGTTTCAGGGACAAACCAGAAAAATGCCTTTTGACCACTTACAGAATTCATTTTGTAAAAAAATTTCTTTATATTTTGCATCTCTAGTTGGCATTTTCATAATGAAATTACAATGCAAATTTGACTAAGCACACAAAAGCATGCTGATAACCTCCTGATTTGGTCTAAGGCAGAGAGATTAGTTTTAAAAGCAATTAATACTAATTTTTTTATTGATCACTAAATACAAAATCCCGTAAATCAATCATAGACTAGTTCTTAAAGAATAGTGCAAATATAGATATAGACGTTACCTTGTAGACCTGAGCCCAATATAGAAAAATTACAGGTGTTGCAAAGTCGTTTAGAGCCTTCTAATCGACAATTAAAATGGATATTTTGTCTTCCAAATATAGTCTAGAATATGAAGTAACACTTTTTATAAAATGTAAAATTAACACACACACACACACATCACAGATATCACAGAATTCAAGAAAAAATAAAAGCATATTATAATTTTAGATACATAAATTTTAAAAAAATATTTATGGGTAGTATTGCCCTTGTGGCAGTATAATTTGCAGTATAGCACTCACAGGATTAAATATCACCTTATTCATAGGTGTGGGAAGAATATCTGAAAGGTCTTGTGTTATGTCTACCTTGTTCTGACAAATCAAAGTAGGACATTTGTCACAATTCTTGTAGTAATGAATTCCAAGAAAGGCAATTCAAAGAGGCTTCAGTGTTATTCTGTTACAAAAAAATAGCAGTTCTGCAATAGTCCCTAGGGTTAATCCAGATATGACACATGTATCTATAATCTGAACCAATGTGCTCTCTGTGTCATTTCTGTCCATTTGCTATTTTAGCATTCTTGCCCTTTGCCCCACTTCCATTTAGATTGAAAGGCATCACTGCCCCATGACTGTTTAGTACAGTATCGTTTTCTGATGTCATCTCCTGCTCCTATACAAAGACTGCAAAACTATACAGAAAATAGACAAATGACTGAAATTACTTCAAGCCTTTCTTCCAGATAATCCCGAACCTTCCTCATGTGAGCTTCATATAGCTCAAAGTTTTCATTTACCAATTCAGCTGCCTGCAAAAGAAGGTGAGAATATCAGGCTAAATATTAGAGCCAAATTTGAAAGGAATCATTCAGTTTCCTTGTACACCTGACCATATGATGTTTATTTTCATTAACCAGGGTAGACAAAAAGCCAATATGGTAGGTCCACGGGATCCCCCAAATCTCCCAATCTACTGAACAAAACCCAATACCTACAAAACAACCTAAAAGATAAAAAGTAATAGAAAATGTTGGGGTATTCTGTAGTATGGTTGTACACACTTCAAAAATAATCGGGAGAAACCTAACTCTTTTTCAAGGCTACTCAAAAACCTAACATTTTTAAAAAACAATACCAATAGGTCCAAAAGATTTTTTTTCTTTTTTTGCAAATTATTTTCAAAGCATGTAAAGCATATTTTGCAGTACCCACATTCAACAATCAGAGCCATTCCCTAGGAGGGAGGTATCAAAAGCAGGCAAATGACGAAAGCACTGGTTCCTGTGGACTCCACTCCCTGCCATTTGTTTATATACTCCAACTTGATGTTTTACTTTTAGCCTGATAAGCTACCTGCACAGTTACTGAGATTGAAGACTTCAAGGTGCTAAAAAAAATTGTGAGATTGCTGTAAGCACCTGATCATCTATTAGTAACCCACTATATGTTAAACTAACCTGAAGGTATAAGTCTAGGTGTAGAACTTTGGGTTCTCATGCAAACACAGAAAACATTATGAAGACTTGGCACAAGAGTCTAGAAACTAAAGAATATTGGCATTGACTAAGTCCAAGCAAAGAAATCTCAGAGAATCTGGAGTTACTCCCCTCAGGTATATGAATACTGCATTTAAATCTATGACTTGCTGATATCCATGTCCTCTTTTTAAAAAAATATAGTAAAGACACACTATTCAGTAAGACAGTTTTTATTCACACTGCATATTTATATTATTTACCATTTTTAAGCCTACCTTGCCAAGACCAGCAATCATTGGAGTATTCTCAGTCCTAAAAAAAAAAGCTTTTATTCATACACTTTAAATTACATAAATGTCTACAACTGTATGAAGTGTTTAACACATTACATACACTTAGCACAACAAAGATATTACAATATGTCACTGGTATTAATGTATGAAGTAAATAAAACAAACACTTCTAATGAAAATCAAGATACTACCTAGGAAACAGAAGAGCCTCTCCTTATTTTATCAGTTTATTTGCATTTTTCTTCCAAACATTTCCATATCTTTTCGCGCACACTCTTAAAACCTATATACAATTCACTATAGCATTAGAAGTGCAAAATGTATGGCATGGCAGGTGTCAGTGCTACCTATGGTTCCTTTTCAAACCAGTTTTTCAGGCATCAGCCCTGACTTCTGCTCTTCATAAGTGCCTATTACTCAACTGCTCTTCCAAATTCCACTCCCTCCAGCTTCTCTACTATGCTCACTATGACCTCCATCATCTTTTCTACCTTCTGTGTTACTTCTACTTGCAGTTTCTCTTCTGTGGCTTACCTGATACCACCTCTGCTTCCTACCTAGCTAGATAACTCTCATCCTTTGTTCCTGTGATCTTTACTCATTTTCCTTCCCAGTAGTATTTCCATCATTGCTGCCTCAATCCAGTTCCCCTCAACTTTCTCTCAATTCATTTGATACTCTTCTGCAACCCTTATCCTACTGCTTTTCCCTTCCTTTACCCATTTTCTCTGTCTGTCTGCTACTCTCAGCATAGTCTGCTCTTGCCTGTACTGTTTATCTTCTTCCCTCTTCTTATCGTACTTGCATTTCCTTTTTCTGCAATTTAAGATAAAATCAGATAACTGGAATTGAAAAGCAGAGCATTGAAATAGATAGGGATCCATCTATTTAATTTCCCAGGTTTTTTTATTCAGAGATATAGAGAGACGTGTTTTTGTGTTTGTACTGAATTATAAATTGGATTGAGAGAGGAGGGAAGGAAAACATAGATGTGTTTCTACAATAAAACTTTAGTTTTTAATGATTACCATTTTTAACTGATTCTGTGCCATCATATTAGTGTTGACTCTTGGTGACAAAATAGACTGACCTTCAGCAAGATATGTCCCCAACCTGGCCCTTCAGGTCTTCCCATGGCATACATGTCACCATTGTACCTGGGTTCATACAGTTTACTGCTGATCTTTCTTTCTTTTCTTTTTTCTATCTTTCCTAGAAGTGATCATTCTCAAAACAGCTAGCTCCTTGCATAATTTGTCTAAAATGTAATAATTTCAGCTAGGTTATTCTGCCTTGAGAGAGAACTATGGATCCATTTATGGCAGCACAGCAAGGTTTAAAAGAGTACTTTTTATTTACTTTTACTTATTATTTAATTTTACTTGCCAAATAAAAACAAAGACAAATAAAACAAAATACTCCATTCCTGCTCATGATGGGTTTTGCCCCACTACCCTCTTTTAGATTACAGTCCTGAGCATGTCATCAAGCATGCCTACATGCTTTTGAACCAAAGAAAGTTGTACATCCTGCCACAGTTTCACAATACATTTGTCTCTAACAATTCAGTTGGTTCATCCAGTGCTCCTGTTCACTATACCCTGGGCGAAAACTCCATTCCTGTCCACCTCCAAACAGCATAGGGTGAAGAGGAGTGTTCATATCAAGTCCTCGCACATACAAGGCTCCAATACGTGGGGCATAAAACTGCAATTATAAATCACAACAGTAAAAGCAATATATAAAAACTGAAGGCAGATAAATTATAGTTAACAATGCAGATAAAGATTCCTAAAAAGATGACTTATTGAACAGAGATTTCATTCAAAAATTATTCCTGAGGGCCATCTGCTGGAGAATCCTTAAAGGACCCTCTGAAGTATCATTAAAATCAAACAATGATTCTCATCACAGAATTATAGAGCTGGATGAAGCCATTTTGACACTGGATTGGGCTGTCTATTCCATGTAAGAATTCAAAATAAAAGGCTCAGTGCTGGATGGCTACTCAATCTCTGCTTGAACAATCCAATGTAGGGGAGTCAAGCATCTCTCTGGATAATTCAGCTTTATATAGTCATTTTTCTCAATGTTTCCACTACTTCTACTTCGTGATACTACTATTGGTTACTATCAAGTCAAACATTACAAATACTCTTGTACTTTCCTCTTTGAAAAAGAAAATTACCAATAATTTCCTAGAGGTATCAAACTTAACAGTGTGCCTCCTTAAAATGTGGCATAATTAAATACTTTATTACTGTTTCACTGCTTTATATTCTGTATACCAACATGCATAGTAAGATTATTCAAAGCAGAGTTTACTGTACAGCTATCCAACAAAAAACATTCCAACAGCATGTCACATGAGATCTGTAAGAAAATAGTTTCCAGAAATGATAAACTAAATTAGAGGCATAGTGGCTTCTAATTTAGTAAGTGAGAACTATTGGTCTTGTGTATGAAATTCTCTAAAGTTCAGAAGAAGTCACAACAAGGAGATAGTAGCCCAAACAGAGAAAAATATACCTTGTGTCCTACAATAGTGAGGTAATCTACTCCCAAGTCCTGCATGTCCACTCGCCCCTTTCCAATCATCTGGGCTGCATCTGTGTGCACTAAAATCCATGGCAGACCAGAGGCCTTTCTCTTGTGGTTGATAACTTTAATCTGCTGACTGAGTTCTGAGATGGGCTGAGAGAAAAGTATCCTGTTAGGTGTCAGGAGATATAATTTTATCAAAAACACCACCTTGCCCTCCTTATTAGCATAATAATTTATTTTTGAACTACTGAAATAGAAAAGATATTACATCAACTAATATGCTCTGTGTATCACATTGGATATAATTCTGATCTTTCATAATTGAAGAATAGCCTATGACTAATAGGCCTATTGTTACATTGGTATTACCATCTTTCTACAGTCATAAAATTTATTGTTAACATTTACCTGCCTCCACAATAAGATTAGCATAACTGAATCTACTTAGTAACTTAATATTGATCTTGTTCTACTTATTTAGAAAATTTTACAATAAAAAACAAAGCCAAAATGTGTTGCATACATATCTAGCAATTTATTAAACAAAAATGTAATAATCTATGCTGGCAAAAATAAAGTCCTTGTTGTAAAATATGGAAGCAAGAACACTGGCATAAATAACAAAAAATTAAGAAATTTTAAGATATTAAATGTTAAGAGCAGCTATCCTAAAGAACCTGTTTTGATACATCTTTGGCATTAGTTTAGCAAAAGGGAGATAACTTCATGTGTGTGTGTGTGTGTGTGTGTGTGTGTGTGTGTGTGTGTGTGTGTGAAAGAATACATACATATAATTTTATAAAATGTATAAAATACTGTAGACAGACATCAGTCTACAGAAAGATAAATATATTTCAGTGGATTCATTATATTCTCATACATGAATAAACCTGTTCCTCGTGGCTTTATTTATTTACTTATCATCTGTTCATCATTGTAGACATTGCCCCATCCTTGGAATACAATCAACTGAAACAACTTCAGTCACAATCACGTGTCATTTGCAATTCATCAGTCAGTGATTGAAAGTAGGTTGAATGAATATAATAGAAAATGTTTTACGAGAATACCTGTCAGTACTTGCTAATATCTGACATAATCTCAATTAATTAAAAATATAACTATTTTCCTTAAATGTATGAGCTATAACAATTAAATTTACAACTCACCATCACAACCCCAGTTTCATTATTTGCTAGCATTACAGAAACTAAGCAGCTAGTTGGATGGATTGCTGCAACAACATCATCTACTTCCACTCGCCCAGTCACCTTTGATACTGGCACAAAAGTGGCTTCTACAAACCAGGATAAAAAGAAGAATGTCATCCCACAGTTCAAATTTGTTCAAAAGCAGTTGCTATTTTTCTTACAATAGGTTTGAAGGATGCCACAATAGATACCAGATAATTCCAGTCAAACTGCTCAGCAACAGAGACTGCAAGATGTAGCAGTCATGAGGAAACCTAAAAAAAGTTACAGGTTTAAAGGCAGAATTTAAGGAAAAAGGGAAACTCCTCAGAAACTCAGCAGCAGCTTGAAAGCAGGGTATAATTTAGCTCCTTTATTTTATAAAGAGTTAAGAGTTAAGAAAATGCTTATAATGAATTCTGCCAGGTGCAAGAAACCATGAAACAAGGTTATTCAAATGAGTAGAAATTTATTCCATTCTAGCTGTTTATAAGAATCTGAATTATTAATGGTCAAGGCAAATTGGCGATAAATAAGAGTCAATGGAATTTAAGGAGGGTGAGACTTAGATCTCTTATGGGCATAAAAGACTCCAAACTAATGACACACTTGCCCCCTTCCCCTTCAGCCTGGTCATCTACAAATTCCTTGCATAACTCCATCTAATTAAATATAAAAGGAGGGATAAAATTCTAATAAAATTTTAATTTCATAATAACACAAGTACCAACCTTTTTAAGGTAGCCAAGTCAAGAAACAGATCCCATACTGTAAAAATTACAGGAACTGTATTAACTGTATTATTATAGGATATAGTAACAGAATCTTGAAAGCCTGACTTTGAAAGCCAGAGTTTTCCTCTGACCTCTCTTATACCAAAGAGAATCAAAGCAGGTAATCTTGAGTTTCTTCCTCACACTCTCTTCTTCCTAGGCCAAGCTATTTATTTTATGCTGTTTATGCAAACTTTTTTTTTGCACTCCTTCAAGTTTATATAACCATTGCCTTCTACAATTAATGGTCTAAGCTAGGATGGCAGAATGAAATGCATGTATTTCATTCAGACAATAAGATGGCCTTGATGGAGATAACACAGGAACTGTTAGGCAAACAGATGTGAAGTATTTTTTTTAAGTTCAAAAGAGACAGATAACATTTGGAAGCATCTCACATAGAAATGCTTCAATTCACTGAACTATAAGGAAGAGAGGTATAGCATGAACAGATTTGAAGATTCCATGGATATTTTTTTAAAAACAAAGAATTTTTAATAGCTGAAGATGCATACTTGTGCTGAAAACTCATCTACCCATTAAAAAAATAAGAAAGGTAAACTGGTGTGTGTGTGAGAGAGAGAGACACACACACAAAGCATCCTAAGACTATAAATGAGATAGTGAGATAAAGAAACTCATAAGTTCATGTTCTACTAAATTTGTGTTTTGTGAACGGCCATGCCTACAATAACAACCATTTTGTGAAACATCCTCACCTCCATTTCAAAAGTGCCACCAAAAATGTTGATGGCCCTACCTCCAAAATGTCAATTGCTCACCAGCTTTTTGTTCCTTCACCAGGTGCTCTACAGGGAGACGAACTGAATCATGTTCAATGCAAGATATAATGATATGTGGAAGTGTCCCTAAGGTCTTTTCTTCATGGCTTTCTTTTGTTGCAACAGTACTTTGTTTGTTGCTTTTCATAAAGTTCTTCACTGCAGTATGAATCACTAAGTTATTTGCCTGGAGAAAAAAAAAGAATGAAATACAAATCAGATTAAAGAATTGTTCTGTAGGATAGAAAAATATTTTTCTTTGAGTTAAAAGGGGGGGGGGGGGGGGGGGGGGGGGGGGGGGGGGGGGGGGTGTGGGGGGGGGGGGGCGGGGGGGGGGGGGGGGGGGGGGGGGGGGGGGGGGGGGGGGGGGGGGGGGGGGGGGGGGGGGGGGGGGGGGGGGGGGGGGGGGGGGGGGGGGGGGGGGGGGGGGGGGTGGGTGGGGGGGGGGGTGGGGGGGGGGGGGGGGGGGGGGGGGGGGGGGGGGGGGGGGGGGGGGGGGGGGGGGGGGGGGGGGGGGGGGTGGGGGTTTTTTTTTTTTTTTTTTTTTTTTTTTTGTTTTTTTTGTGTGTTGGGGTTGGTGTGGTTTGTGGGGGGGTTTTTATACTTCATTATTTTCTTTTTTTTTGGGGGGGGGGGGGGGGGAGTTTAGACATCATAAACAGGATTATTTTTTGCTTATTTTTCTCAGCCAGAATTTCATTTCCAGAAAATAAAAATAAATATGACTAAGGCTAGAAATTGAAGGCATTTTTAAAAATAAAAGTCAGCTCAACATAGTGTTAACAATGTCAGATATCTTACTTCTGTCCCTCCAGAAGTGAAAATAATGTCCTGGAATGATCCTCCCACCATTTTAGCTAGACTTTCACGAGCTTCATTTATTATTTTCTTTGCTCTTTGACCTGTGGATGCAAGACAAAAATGTATCATATAAGGTAGATCCTGATTATTTTGTTTCTCACACTAAAGGCATGTGCATTTTAATTATGGGCTTTTCTCCCAATTGCGCCTAATTATTGTACAGAGAAGTCCCAGCAACACCACTTTTCAGTCTTGTATCCATGAAATTACCTTTTTATTCCCCAGTCAGTGAGTGAGATAGGCTTAAGTAATCCTTTGTTCTAAGTGTTAAAATGGCATTTTCCTCCTTAAATAAACAACACTCAACACTAGCCACAAAGTGTGCTAAAATGCTACTTCTCCTCCCACTGTTTTGAAGGCAAAACATAACTTAACAGCTCTGAAAGTTATCCAACCATTGTTGCCCCAAAACAATATTAATGAGGCTAGGTTTATAACATCCAGTGATGGCTACCAGATGCTAAGAACACATAGCTATTTTGCTGCTTTAAATTGTAAATGCCAGGTATGCTTGATGGTTTGACTAATTTTACACACTTTTTAAAATTTATTTGTATTGCTTCTTAATAATACATAAAATATGACTGTTTGCTGTTAAATTACCGTGTTTCTCACAAAATAAGGCTGGGCCTTCTTTTTTTTTTGACCCCTGAAAAAATGGCTAGGCCATCTTTTCGGGGGTGACTTAATTCCCCCCCTTGCATCTTCGGGCGGGCGGGTGGTGACGGCTTGGATGTTGACCTCGGCGTTGGTGGGGCACTTCGTATCGGGAAACCTTCCGCCACTGTTGCTTTCCCTTCTCCCCTTGCTGCCGCAGCATTTAGAGCAACGCAGCGGCATTTGGCGCAGCCATGCGCAGCCAGCCAAGCCTTCTCCCTGCAACTGGGGCCTGGTGGAGACACTCAGCTTCAGGCGCTCCTGTCGCTGCCTTCCCTTTGCCTTCGAAGGCAAAGCCAATTCTTTTAAAAATAACACCCTACAACCGGTACGAAAAAGCCTCCCCTGCCCGAGAGGGCAGCCCAACCCCACGTAGGGAGGCGAATCTCCCGGGGCTGCAGCGCAGGATCGGCCCATCCTGGGAGAAGCGCCCAGCCGCCATCCCTGCCTGGCGCTGGGCAGAGCGCGAAGAGCTTCGCCTGGGGCGCCCAGCGCAGCTGACAGGCGGGCCCTCCTACCCGGCAGCAGAGCTCTCCCCAAGGCAGCGAGCGCCTCCCCGCCGGACCCACCGCTCATCCTGCCAGAGCCATGCAGGCTGGGCAGAGCCGGGAAAGTGAGCCGTGGGTGCGCGCCCACTTGCCAAGCAAAAGAGCCGGGCCAACCCGAGCTTGGCTTCCTTCCCAAGTCCCTCCAGCCCGAACCCAAAGGGGCCACTGGGAGAGGCCGCCCGAGGCAGTTATAGCGCCCACCCATCCGTGGACAGGGAGGCAAGGCGATGGCTTGCGCCGCATCCTCCTCCGAGCTGAGCCCCGCCGAGTGAGCGCCTCTGCCCGATGCCCATGCCGCTGCAGCGTTTGGAGCTGCCGGCACGTTTGGAGATGCGTGGGGATGGGGACGGGCTGGGCGAGGGGTGGAAAGAAAGGGCGGCTTCGGGCTCTCTCAGCCAGACCCGCCAGCCAGGGAAGCAGCGCTGCTGTCACCTCGCTTTCCTGTTCGCGGACAGATGGGCGCTATCATTGCCTTGGGCAGCCTCTCCCAGTGGCCCCTTCAGGTTCAGGCTTTGAGGGACTTGGGAAGGAAGCCAAGCTCACGTCGGCCCGGCTCTTTCAGTTGGCAGGCGGGATGAGCGGAGGGTCCGGCGGGGAGGCGCTTGCTGCCTTGGCGAGAGCTCCGCCGCCAGGTAGGAGGGCCCGCCTGTTAGCTGTGCTGGGCACCCCAGGTGAAGCTCTTTGCGCTCTGCCCGGCACCAGGCAGGGATGGCGGCTGGGCACTTCTCCCAGGGTGGGCCAATCCTGTGCTGCGGCCCTGGGAGATTTGTCTCCCCACGTGGGGTTGGGTTGCCCTCTCGGGCAGGGGAGTCTTTGTCGTACCGGTAGTAGGGCGTCGTTTTTAAACGAATTGGCTTTGCCTTTGAAGGCAAAGGAAAGTCAGCGACAGAAGCACCTGAAGTCGAGTGTCTCTTGTGGGCTCCGGTTGCAGGGAGGAGCCCTGGCTGGCTGCGCGTGGCTGCGCCAAACGCCGTGTTGCTTTAAACGCCGCGGCAGCACGGGGAGAAGGGAAAGCAACGGCGGAAGGTCTCCCGATACGAAGTGCCCCACCAACGCCGAGGTCAATGCAGTCAGCACCATATCCTGGTATGTAACAAAAGTACTTCCTAACGGCCAGCCCCCCCTGCCATTCCCCCCCATTTCGCATGTTTAATATAGGCCTTAATTTGGGGGGAGGGGCTTAATTTGATTTTATGCCTATAAAGCATGCTGGGACTTCCTATTGGAAGAGGCCGTATTGTTGGAGAAACACGGTATATGTACATACACATGCAACATTACATGCTATCCTACCATCTTTTCCAAGCAGCAAGCCCATGTATTATTTTTAAACAAAGAAAAATTCAGTATTGCATGTGTATGTACATATAATTTAACCGCAAACATTCAGATCCAAATGTTACTAGGGCTATCTCAATTTTCCATAGTTACTGCTAGAAGTGACTGGAGGCTGTAATGATTCACCATTCAATGTTTTGAGTCTTCTAATAAATCCTTAACTGCCACTCCAATAACCCTTCAAAATTAGATCCCTCCTTTACCATTAGACATGCTTGTACCCCAAAAAGATGCTTTCACAAAATACCTCCATATTATTTTTATCAGACCTGCTTCATAAGAACTGCTAGGATTGCCCCATGCTTCATACATGGCTTCTTTAACTGTCTCAATCACTTCTGGTGCCAGAGGGGTAGTTGCATTGTAATCCATATAAATTTTCCTATAGGAGATAGAATGAAAAAATGGTTATCAATGGAAAGAGGAACCACATAGATTAATACCATCACCTTCACACTAGGTTGCAGTGTGTATTTTGGAAAACCTTCTTTGAAAAATCTTTCCCACTGCTATCTACTTTTCCAAGCAGTAACACTACTGTATTTCACCTCTAAATGTTACAAAATTGTATTTCTATACTTTCTTGGAAAACTGTCATAAAATTGAGAGGGGTTGCCTCACTCTTTGATACGTTCATTAATTTTGAAAGCATTTTGTATTTAGTTATGACTCATAATCAGACATTTGAAATTGGCTAATAATCTTAGTGATCTGGATATTCCATTCCAGGATAGTGTTCTTGAATGAGATTTGCAACCCATCCTACGCAAATTCAATTTAAAATAAGCCCCACTAAGTTCAACAGATTTTATTGTAAAATAAATCATACATGAAACAGCAAGTTCTTAGTACCGTACTTAAATTAAAAGCAAAGACTATAAGTTGGTAACAAATGTTACATACCTGCTTGATGAGATATTATTTTTTCCATTACAGTTTAATTTCTCATTAGTCTCCGTTCTTTGTTCCACTAGTATCATCTTCAAGGTGGTCTCTTCCATTCTCAGCCAGCCTCCTTGTTAAACTATGACCTGCGCTGAAACAGAAAAATGTATCATGCAACTCTCAAGATCACAATTTGTTTCTCTGCAGTAGCCTGCCAGATGCCCAGTTCAGGTACTTGCAGAAAAAGCTAAAACTCCTTAGAAACTCCTGCAAGTAGGCATATTGGCTTCAAAAGAAACATGTACAAAAGAATCCAATGCAGGTAGACAGAATGACGCACTATCTTATGTGTATGGCAGTAATTGCTTCTAAGTGACAAGTGACTGGCAAGGAATGGAGCAGAGAACATATGGCTGGGACAGCCTGAACTCAGAGGATCCATGGTCAGGAAAAGGAATCAAAGAGATCCCTGAATTTGGTTGCTGTTACCTTTTTACAACTTCGTTGTCAGAAGGGCATTAGGATCGCCACAGTTAATTCTCAAAACACTTGTGTCCTCAGGATCCTTGATTAAATTGACCACTAAGAGGCACCATATGACTGATTTCATCCTTATTGACACTGCTCAGACATGAGTAGCCAGATGTTAATTTAAGAATTTCAAATCTTCTCCCAGGAATTGCACTCATGGACTTTTATACTTTTGGTGACTAAATATAATGCATTAGTTTATCCAGGTCCTGGAGTTTAACAGTTTCAGGAAGGAATATATACAATGTGGATGTATACAATCCACCTTCCCTTATGCTCTCAGAGCAGAAAGGTAATGTCAAATCTTTGGCATCATTACTATTCTCAGCGAGGGCTACAAAGAACTAGTATATGACAAAATAGAGCCAATATTGGGTTAATTGAACCAATAATGGATCTTCTGGCTCTGTATAAAGAGTTGAAAGATTATGAGATGGCCTCTGAGATTGCAACAGTGAACATTAGTTATATCAGCAAGTTATATTAGCACATTGGTTCAAGCAAAAACAGAAAGAAAACTTAGATTTTTAACTAGGTATTCATTTGTATATATGTTGTTCAAAATCACTTTGGATCCAGCAATCTTTTTCTGTCAGTGGTAAAACAAACATTTTATAGACATAAGGCATAAGAGTAAGGCTCCTGTAATATCTCAAGCTCTGCCTCTCTGATTTAGGAGGTAACAGTTATAACAATAAGAAGCCACTCACTGATTGACCCTCAGTTTTCTCTCTTTTAAATATATTTAATTTGATAGCCATTGACAAAGCTTATGAAAGTGAACTCCATTCTTTAACTCCATTAAGACATGGGAAACTCATGACTCTCTAAATATAATTAAAGTATAACTCCCAGCATCCTTCAGCACTGGTCATGCTATTGAAAGCTACAGTTCAACACTAACCTAACATTTTTGTTTTGTAGGAAGGGAATTTGCATTGCCTTACTAAAATCAGCTGACATTGTTAATGCAGCATTAAATAAGACTAAACAATGAAATCTTGTATGATATACAGAGCATTTAATTCTCATATACTTTGTAGTATAGGCAGCAAAGCAACTTTATATACCATATTTCCCAATTTGCGCAACCAAATTTGTCCAATTTTCAACTTTTCCATCTTCACTTCTTTCTAATTGCTATCCTTAAGAGCATCACTGATGTATCAAAAATAGCTTTGGAAATAGTTGCTTCCTAAATCCCACTGAGTGGGATGTAACATGTCTTTCAATAAACAAGCATCAAAATATACCTATTAATGTCTATATCAAAGTTTAGTGCCTGCAGATATGCTGCACTTCAATTTCCTTAATATCCAAAACAAAAGGGAACCTAGTAAAGGGTTGGATCACAGTAGTAAAGACTTTCATCAGTCAAAACTAAATTAGCTGATTAAATATTTGACACAACACTCCAGTTCCAGTGTTCTGTAGTAATTTAGTTTTAGCATCTTTAATTAAAATAATTTTAATGTTTCCTTTTTTATTTCCACCTTCCGTCTGTTTTTAAACTACAAGTCCTCTGGGAGGGGAGGCTTATACTTTTGGATGCCTTGGGTCCATTATTTAATAGCATTATATTTAATATCAATTATTAATATACTAATATAAATAACAATCTTATAATATGAAGTTAAACAAATCTGTGCCAAGGTTAGCTTTTAAATTTTTAGTTAATCTGATAATAGAGAAATTTGCACCAAGCAAAAACGATGGCACAGCATCAAAAGATAAGCAGACTGCTATAAAAAAGGTTAAAAAAAAAAATCGTAGCGCATCACTGTGTATAATATCCTGGAGAGGAAAACGGAGAAACCGTCAATCACAAAACCAAGCTCGCTTCTCACCGGGGTTAAACGTCGAAGACTTCAACTAAGCGAGACAATTGTTACACAAACTTCACGGCGTAGCCCTTGGTTACTGAGGGAAATCGTCTAAAGGCAAACCAGTCCGCGCCCTCTTACTCAGCCATAGCTGATTAGCGGCGATTGAAAAAAATTACCCGACACGCAGCAAGAGAAGTTCTGAGTCTAAGCACTGACATATATGACGTAGGAAGTGACATATGACGTAGGAAGGACGGCAGGCACTTACTTAGTCCCGCCCTCGTTGGCAAGGTGACGGTACTCCCAGAGAAGAGCGGATTGGCCAATATTCGAATCTAGTTTTCGATTAACGGCAATTTAAGCAGGTTCACTTTGGAGGACCAATCGAGTTTTTCCCCACTGAAAGCCAATTGGCTAAGAGCCTCCCTGTTTTTGTGGGTCGGCCAGTTCTTTCGTCGATGAGGATGGTGCCATCTAGTTTAAAATAACCTACTCCCCCCCCCCACCAGAGAACCCCCTCCTTATTTTAACCGTGATGTCGTTTGTTGACTCGCCTTACTAGATGGTACTCATTTTTGTTTTGCTGTGCTGTTATTCAGTCGGTTCTTTTTCCCGCTAAGAAAAAAAAAAGGGCCTGTCAAGAGTTTTCCAAAACTTGGTAGGCCCTTACCCATGTTTCGTCTCCGCTGACTAGTCAAAACGAAACGCAAGCTAGCTGACGATTCCTGGTAGGTTAACGCTGTTTTCTTCAGCCGCTCGTTAAAAGCCCGTTTGGACCATAGAGACGGCGAGATGGAAGGAATTTCCCCGAAAGCAAGCTGTAAATATGCCCTTCTTCAAGATGGCGGAGGTGGGTTCACTTTTCCCTTTTTACTGCCTTGAGATCTCGCGGGGTTTCAGTAAAAGGATGGTACACGGCGCGTGGGCCTGTAAGTGACGCCTTACCGTTTTTTCTTTTTTCTTTTTTTTTATATTGCCGTTCTGGTAATCTGAAACGGGAGGGGAGGGATGAGAGGAAAGGCGGATTTGAAGTTCACCGGACTGGGTTCCGCTGTCGCTGGCTTACCGGGGAAGAAGGCTTCAGATGGCCTGCTGTACGCAAGTGGGCAGAGACTTGACGAGGCCGAGAGGGAGGAGGCCGCTCCACCCCCTTATGGGTCCGGTGGCCCTTTGCTTTTTCTACGTAGCATCCTCGTTTGAGAAAAGCCAAATGAAGTGAAGTAGCGACTGGGATCTGCCAAATGGAGAGGGGCTTCTCATTCTCCGTTTGGAAGGACAGCGCTCAGTCACTCACACCCCAGCGAGCAAATAAAGAGCCTATAGGTATTCTGGAGTTTGCTGACAGAAGGGTAGATTGAGGTGGCTGGTGGGGTTTGTTTACCCTGTTTTGGAAAGCTGCTAGGTTAGAGAACAGAATCGGGCGGTATACAATTTGAATGAATAATTATTGTTATTTATGTGTTGCAGCGAAGACACTAATAGTTTTGTGGCGCCCAAATACTAATGCGTTAAATTATCCTACCCATTACAGTTCTTCCACCTCCCGGTTGTCTTATGTTTTCTTTGGCCACCTGCCCTGCAGACGTGCAACTTTTTTTTTTTTTAAATTGCAAGCTGCTGGAAATTATGCAACTATAATCCAGCTGCACAATGTAAAGTTTGTATTTTGAAGGCTGCTGCTTGCATTATTGGATAAAAATCGAGCACTGTACATGGGAGTACCGCTTACTCTCCTCTGTGTTTCCATACCTTTTCTTCATATCTAAGAAAAGTGCATTCTGTTTAGGGCAGCATTTCTTTGCACATATGTTTAAGAGTAATTAAAGTAGACAGCATTAATATTTAAGAATGTATACAGTTCTGGAAATTCAAGTTTAGTTTAAGCTTTGCAGCTAAGTCGGGTTTTTTTCATAGCCTACAGTTTTTGAAAAGATGTAGAAAATTTCCATAAAGAGCATAGTTAAAAGTTGATAGTATAAAGCAGGTTTAATATAGCTGTGATTAATAACTTATGTTCAGCTGCAAATGGCTCCAAAAATACCTTTGAGAGAATATCTTCTTACTTGGGAGTATTGCAATTTCCATCAGTGGAAAATATACATTTATTCATTTAATACATATATTGCCACACTCTAAAAGACTTGTGTGGTGTAACAGAAAAGCAGACTAGTTGAGAAATAATGGCAAAACTATTAATTTTCATAAATTATAATTAGAAATATAATAGGTAATATGGACTGGAAATCTTAAAACTCTTTTCTAAATAGGTCAACTTTTAAGGAATTGCTAAAGGATAAGAATAATGGAACCACTGAGATTTTTGGTGGTATGGCATTCCATATGGGGTTTCCATTCCATTGAGGAATAAGATGTCCTTATTTTTTCCTAGATTTTATATGGAGAAGAAACCTTCAGTGGGTCTGTGTCCTGAATAGGTAGAAACTATTTCAAGATGATCCTGAATTATTTTAATTTATATAGGCATCCAGCTGTCATATGAATTAGGGCATAGTACACAACTGTTAAATTTTACAATATAATAACATACAGCAACAACTTCACTGAATCAAAAATAATTTAAAAATAGTCAAGATGGTAATAAAACCTTCTGGTCAGTTCCTGTGGGAAAAGTGAAGCTTTAAGAGCCTTTAAAAAACAAGGCCAGGGGCAAGACTACACAGCATCTAAATTTCAGCAGGCATGAAAGCAGAAAAGACATGCCTCCTAGACACTGCCAGATTACACTGCTTATGTGATAGGTGCATGCCTAGTCTCTCAGATCTTATTGGATGCTAAGATGAAGTTGGGCTTTAATTCATTTTGAATTTTCCTGTTGGTCAGTGTGGATTCCAATATTATGTGTGAAAAGTAGCTCTCACCTGCAGACAAATAGGCATTTTGGTCCAACTGTAGCTTTACAATAATTTTAAAAGGCAGATCCTGTAAAACATAATGCAATGTAATCAGGATATAGCAGTGACATGGCTTTGTTGATTTTATTTGTCTTTTAGGTTGTATCCAAGAGTTGTTGTAATGGTGATATGGACAGGATATAAATTTAATAAAATAAATACACTTTGTTGTATAAACATTGTTTTATAAATCTGTATTGTTTGGGAAAATATTAGTTATCTTTGTCAATAGAGGTAATTGAAAATACAATTGTTTCAGTAAATAAAATAATATACTAATGTTTTATACAGTTTAATGAAACAGTAAGCTTATTTTTTTACCCATCAAAAGCAATGCAATCATGCTGGCAGCAGTCAAATAAAAGAGAGCTGTTTTCTCTCTCTCCCCCCCCCCCCTTCCCCCAGCAGAGTGGAGAAAGTTTGGAGAGGAAGAGGTTTCAAGAGTACTGTAAGCTGTGTAACTTGCCTGCAGCTCTCAGTCCTAGGCTGCCAGTGTGATTGCATTGCTTTTGACAGTAAGTGGGCACTTGAGCATTCCAAAGAGTGGGGGAATGGTAAGAAGGCAAACAAATGCTAAAGCTGTGAAACTTAGTAGTCTTGTCTCTTCCAGCTGGAAAGCATGGTTTGTGATTTCCCACTTGACTGCTTAATGGCAGAGTTGCCGATCCATATTACGACAGTTAAGCGAGAACTACTCGTACAGCATTTTAAAGTTTTTGAATTAAAATTCTCATTTCATTGTTGGTGTGTTATTTCAGCTAATGTCTCCTTTCTTTTTCAGCTTTCCATATAAAGTGACTTTAAACAGGAATTATGGCAGCTTTGGATAAAATAAAAGCAAAAAAGACTCTGGGAACTGTTGATTATGTAGAATCATCTGAATTTGCACAAGGAATTCTGCCTACAAAGAAGGATGTCATTCAAAACATGTTGTATTTGTTGCATCCAAAAAGGGCTGGTCAAGCACAACGATCCAAAGAAGATGCTGCCCAATTGCTTGCTGAACTTTTGCAGGAACACTGGTTGTTTTGCAATCTATATACCATAGCAACACACAGCATAAAGAAGCATATTCTGAAAGTATATGAAGAATTCTCAAAGTTATACCAATCCAGAAAACGAAGAAAAAATGAACTGTTTATTCAGAAAGCAGATGACTTCAATAGGAGTTCAGAACAGCTTTTTGATATATTTTGTACAGACACTGTTACACGAGAGAAATTGGAGCAGTGCAGTGGTGTTAAGATGACAGATACTGAATGGAAATTCCTTGAAGATCAGAGGAATGAGAGAAAAATGTACTTTGAGAACTTTGTGGACAAAAAACAAATGGAAACAATAGAAAGACGGAGAAAGGTTGAGTCATTAGAGCATTTTAGGAAAATTGCAGAGGAAGAGAAAGAAGCTCGTAAGCGGAAAGAAATGACTTCAAACAGGGATGAACAGCCAGTTGAAGATGTTAATAAGAATAAAGATGACTCCTGTCTTGAATACAACAAGGGAATTGCAGGGTTTTCAGATAAAGCAAAAAGAAAGCGTCTGTCACCTTGTTGGGTAACTGGGACAGCAACTTCAACCACTTACAATGAATCAGTTCCTTCTGAAAATCAGCATCTACGTATGAATATCAGAAAAGTCAGACCAGGATTCTATGAGACTTTTGACAAATAGAAGAACTGCTAGTTTGATATCTGAACGCTCTAGTGGAATTAACTTAGATCTTAAAGTACCAAGATTATTTGGGAGTCGGTGTAGATAATTATGTTGGGCTCCATTATTTTGCAACAGCAGCACCAAAAGGATTGGTTAAAATAGTCCATGGAAAAAGTTAAGATGATAGTCATTTAGTTTTATAGCAATATTCACAAAGAGAAAATATTAGTTATGAAAAAAAATATAACATTTGCAAAAGAAATCTGAAGTTCCAGTGCTTATAAGCTTAGAAAAGTAGACATGAACAGGTTACATTCCATGAGAATAATGTATGCATTTCAATAAACAGCTTAGGAAGATAATGCTTTATCCGTTATGTACAGCATTTGAATCAGAACCAGGCATACTAAAAACCTTTTGCTAAAAACATAATATGGAGGTCTGAGGAAGAAAAAAATGAAGAGTAAATTAATTAAATAATGTGTTGTATTCCAGTTTTACATCGCTGGGGATTGGAAGACCATATCCAATTTATTAACCTAAGAAGCTATACATGGCTATTGAAAGGGACAAAATTCATAGTCTTTGTGTAACATTGGAATATTGAAGATCACAATAAACTGCAAACTCAAACCATGACAACTAAACCATGTCCCTTAAGGAAAAATAATAATTGGTCCCAGTGATTCAGAATGTGCTGTTATTTTCTAGGGGAAAAAGAAAACAAAAACCTGCCTGGCTCTAAGAGATGTAGTATATATAACTTGCAGTTGATACACTGAGATTCAAATGGTTTTAGGTATTTGCACAAAAAGTAATGGGTTGCTTATTTGACCTAGTAGATGCTAAGAGACCCTGTACTTTGGCAAACCAGTTCTTGTAGATAATTTGATAGCTTATTGGAAGAAAACAGGAATTTTAAACAATGGCGTTTGATATCAGTGTGCTGGTGACAGCTATCGTTTTTCTAAATTTTTGGCAATTAAATATCGGTGGTAATTATGTAAAAAAATCTGTAGTTAAAAGTAACAGGAAGATGTGTAAAACACAATATGATATGGTAACACAATAAGGTAAACCTGCCGAAAGGTTAAAGAAAAAAAGTCTCATAGACTGATAATTTTGAATGTGTAAACTGTCATGTTTGCAACAACAGAAATATCTAGTTACTTAGTCATACCAACTGACTTTGTATATAAGTTGTTGATTCTTTAAAAATTTAAAACTTAAAATATTCAAATCTTTTCCTTATAATTCTAGAGTAGTCCCATGGCGAGATAGGCAACAAGTGAATTCAATAATATTTTAAGAATAATTCTGCATAAATTAGGTAGGTACATTACAAGAGCTATGGTGGCACAGTGGTTAGAATGCAATGTTGCAAGCTAACTCTGCCATCAGCCAGGAGTTCAAACCTGACCAGCTCAAGGTTGACTCAGCCTTCCATCCTTCCGAGGTCGGTAAAATGAGGACCCAGATTGTTGTGGGCAATATGCTGATATTTGTAAACTGCTCAGAGAGTTCTGTACTAGCACTATGGAGGTGATGCAAAGTCTTAAGTGCTATTATTATTACATATTTTTGTTTCATTTCACATCTAAAAGCTTTTTTCTGTATTTTTAGCATTATATTTTCCATGTATTCCCCTATAACAACTAACTACTAAAATAAACAGTACACACAGTACAAGTGAATATATGATTAAGTAAATCCAAACTGGTTTTAATTATGCAATTGTTTTGAAAGGAAAATAATCAATTTGAATGCTAAAATATCAACAACAAAAATAAGAAAAGTAGTGTTGGAATTAAGCATATTGGTTAACTGTGTACCTCTGGAAAGCCTCCAAATAAGGTGCTTTATGATGACAATAACTCCTATTACAAATTGTTCTTTAGATACTGGAATTCAGAGGTATAATCATATCCTGGAAAATGGCAATGGGAAACCACCTGCCTAGAAAATTATATAGTCCTCAGGAATGAAGCTTTACTCTAAATTCTGGTATTTAGAGCCATGTCACTTTTAATTATTCGTATTCTGATACTCCTGAGAATGTTTTGAATCCTTTAAAATTATCTAAAAAGTGATTCGTTTTATAAAAATGAATTTATATGATTAAATTAAGTGTTGTATAATGTGAAATGGCTTCTTGAATTTCCCGCCATTCACCTTCACCTGATGATCTCAGATTCTGGTATTATGAAGAAAACAAAATTAGACTTAGTTGAGAAGCTTAGTACAATAAATGGGGGAAATGAGTCATGGGCCTTATTTTTTCTTTGAAAGTCCTAAAGATTAAGGAATATACAAAATAAATCACTTGAGATGTTTTTATATGGGATGTAGTATAAAAATTGTAGAATAATAGAAACTCAGAGAATGAAATTTTGAGAATGGGAAATGTATGCCTCCTAGGTTAATTCCTTTATATCTACCTTTTACAACTAAAGGAAGATGATCAAGTATGTTAACTTTGTATTAAGCTTACTTGAACAGTACTGTGATCAGCTACAGAATAATCAATTGCATGACCAAGACAGTTTTCATACAAATGTTAAGAAGGCTCTCAATTAACAGTTTTAATTGTTTTATAAACTGAGTTAAGATTTTTTTCTGGCCAAGAATAAAATTGCTTAAAAGCAGCATTCTGATTGTTTGCAGTGCTTTTCATCAATATGTTAAAGCTTTGTGGCCTTTATGAATATTAACAGGATCAGCATCTCCCTAATCTAACTTTAATTGGAAGATCTGTTCCATTTGTCAATTTTTTGAGGTTGAGATTGGAGATTGAATACAATTTTCTCGAAACCTTTGCAGTTTTTCCTTTTGTTGTTTTGATTTCTAACTTGCAAATCTGTTTCTAATTATTCTGTCATGTGAATAAACATCTCTGCTGCTGTTTCTTGTTTTAAGTCTGATAGAAAGTATTCACCGTGCATCCTGGAAGAATGGAATAAATGCTTATGATACAACAGTCTCTATAATCTACTTTTGTACTACATAATAATTATATCTAAAGCTTATTGAAACAGTGATTGGATGGAACCAATCCTACTTTTGAGGGGACCCTAACCATAACTTAGAAGGCCTACCTCTTAATCCTACTTCTTTGTCATTATATGAAAATTGAATCAGAAGTTTGATGCTTGGCCTGAATGAATAGAATCTTTCTTCACAAGGCAGGTTCTAATATATCACACATGGTCATATCAGTCAAGTTAAAATTCCATGCAAATTTCCGGTCAGAATTTGCAAACCAATTGTGATTGCAAATATGAATAATCTTTGATACCAAATTCACATCATTGATTAGCAGCCGAATCATTCCTGCATATAGTCAAAATCTGTAGCTGACAAAATATGTCCAGCTTTTGGGAATAGGAACTGTCCAAAGTATGCTTGTACTTGTCCATATTTTTCTAAATATACACATAATTCACAGACTATCAGGATTATGGGAATTTAATTCAATGCATGTAAGAAATGTTGGTCCCTGTTCATGTGTAGCATCAAGTCAAGACTAGCTTATAAATAGTGAATGGAATTGCACCAATCAGATGAGCAACATAGTTAGGCACCATGAATGAATTCAATCCTTAACTAGCAACAGCCCTCAAATGCTTTCAGGTAAGTCCCAGTGCCAATTTCAGCTGAATTTCTAATTTCACTTGAAATTGTAAAATAGTACGTACTTCTGTTTCTTACAGTTCCCACTTCATTAATGAATTTGGGTGAGGTGCAATGCCACAATAAACATAATCATGTAGGTATGCACAGTTCTAAAAACGGAGGTGTGGATCAACTAGTAACCAACAACAACTGCCTAGATCTCATCTTTTGCAACAGTTTGAATTTAATTTACGGAATACAAATAAAAGAATCCTTTTCCAACAGTCACCACAGCATGATTGACTTTTGTCTCAACATATGTCCTCAAAAATAACGACGGGATCCCCAATTATAACTTCAAAAAGGCAACTATGATCTTATAGACAATGATCTCATCTCTTGATTGGCAAATTCTATTCACTGGATGCAATACTGTTGAAGACCATTACAACATATTTTTACTTGAGGTCAAAAGAGTCATCAAACTATGTACCAATAACAACTTCCAAAACCAGGAAAAAAAATTACCCATAACAATAAGGAAGCTCCAATCCAAAAAGACATCCCTTTGATGGAAAAACAAATCTGGTCATGTTCCCAACTTTAAAAGCTGATACAAAAATTTATGCCACCAGATAAAGACTGAATGCACCACTTATCACATTAAACAAGAGGAAAACCTACGCACAAATTCCACCTGCGCTTTCTACAATTTTGTAAACAAAAGACTCGAGGTCCATCCCACCCCTGAAAGGACCTAACAGTAAAGACTGTAATGATGACACCATTAAAGCCAATCTTTAACACCATTCTTTGGCTCAGTCTTTGTAAACTGCAATGGATCATGCCCAATATTTCCTAGTCAAATCACAGACAACTACAATGATCTAATACATATCAATTTTATAGAAGATAATGTTGAAAAAACACTACGCCATCTCTAAAACCATCTCTATCTTTTGGACCGGACTGAATATGTGCCTACTCCTTCAAAAAGCTATCCACTGCCATAGCAGAACCTCTAAGCATAATCTTTGAAAAATCTTTCAGGACCAGCTCCTTGCCATATCTATGGTCACTAGCCACGGTCATCCCCATCTTCAAAAAGGGAGACCCCAGCCTAGTTGAAAATTACCAATCTCTTTATGTTGCGTCACCTGTAAAGTCATGGAATCAATTATTAATCAATCCATTATCTTCCACTTAGAGACAAACAACCTGAGTAGGTTAGAGAGTTCTAACAAACAGTTTGGTTTCAGAAAAAAACTCCTGTAATCTGCAACTCCTACAATGCAAAAACATGGACTACACAACTTGATCAGGGCAAAGCAATTGACGCTATTTACATAGACTTCTGTAAAACTTTTGATTCAATGGTACACTGAAACTAAAATCTTATGGTATCTCCGGACACCTGCATAACTGGATAGATGCATTCCTGTCAAAAAGGCAACAAATAGTCAAAATAGGGAACATCCTATCAAATCCTGTACCTATCAACAGTGATGTACCCCAAGGCAGAATTCTAGGACCAACTCTTTTTATACTCTACATAAATGACCTCTGTGATTATATTAAGAGCAACTGTGTTCTTTTCGCTGATGATGTAAAGCAATTCAACACCACTGACAATACTGCTACCCTTCAAAATGACCTCGACTATGTGTCAGAATGTTCAAACAAATGGCAATTTCAAATCTCAACAAACAAATGCTCTGTCTTACATATTGGCAAAAAAAAATAATATCAGAAAATAAAATACAAGCTGAATAGTCAAGACCTTGTTGATGACCTCAACTGTATCAAGGACCTTGGAGTACTCATCTCTAATGATCTAAGTGCTAAGGCCCACTGTAACTACATAACCAAAAAGGCATTAAGAGTTGTTAACCTAATCCTGCATAGCTTTTTCTCCAGTAATATCACTCTACTAACTAGAGCATACAAAACATTTGCTAGAACAATACTTGAATACAGCTCATCAGTCTGGAACCCGCATTACATATCAGATATTAATACAGTCAAGAAAGTCCAGAAATATTTCACAAGAAGAGTTCTCCACTCGTCGTAGCACAATACCTTATGCCACCAGACTTGAAAGTTTTAGACCTAGACAACCTAGAACTACGCTGCGTTCCATCTGATCTAAGGGTAGTACATAAAATTATCTACTGCAATGTCCTACCTGTCAATGAATACTTCAGCTTCAACCACAATACAAGAGCACACAATAGATACAAACTCAAGGTAAACTGCACCAAACTTGATTGCTGGAAATACGACTTCAGCAACAGTGGTCAATGTCTGGAATACTCTACCTGACTTTGTGGTTTCTTCCCCAAACCCCAAAACTTTAACCTTAGACTGTCTACTATTGACCTCACCCCTTTCCTAAGAGGTCTATAGGGGCGTGCATAAGCGCACCAACGTGTCTACAGACCCTGTCCTATTGTTTCTTTTTTATTTGTATACATTTCATATATTCATAACCATGTTTATACTTGTTATCTAATACTTGCTTGACAAGTAAATAAATAAATAAATCATTACCTAGGTCAATATGTATCCATTTTTTCTTGCTTTCTGGATTTAGAGATGTAGAAATATGAATACATTTTCAATAGCAGGGATACAGCAGCAACTAGCCATGCTCTGTTTCATTCCAAGTGTGTTTAAAATACTTGCAATACCTGTATTCTAGTGACAGAGGAAAATAATATAGTTTAGGGAAAATATATATAATAGCCATGTTATTAGTTGAGCTATCTGAACCAAAAGGGGAAGAACTACTATGACTACTACAAAAAGGAGCGAGAAAAAAGTTAAGCTAATATATTTACAGAAAGGTAATGAATAGAGAATTAGATGACAAAGCATTACTGGAGAATAGATTAAAATGAATTCACTGTTAAAAATAATTATCCAAGTGTTTCTAAAGTAGAATGGACATTTGTGGATCTAAGAACACATTAGCAATACTTATGATCATTTGAGTTATATACTTTTATTTCTTTGGTGATCATTATTGTGGGCTTTTCCTAGCTTCATTTTAGTGAAGATATAATGATTAAATACCATGGAAAGTCCACAAATTTTGTCAAGAATAATTTAAAGTGTTTTGAAACCAATTACCTACTTGAGAGTAACTGTATATTTATTTTTCATGAAAAGCAGTTTCTGATCCAATTCTCACAGAATTAGCATATAAAAGAACACTACTCACAGCTTTTAGCTGTCACCTGATTTTCATGAATTGAAGCAATAGACTAGTATTAGGTTTTCTAAAACTAAAATACAAATCCTATATTTGTATTTTAAATAAATTATGGCAATAACTTGTCAAACAACATGAATATAGGTGCTCAATATTATTATATTCCTGATTATAGCCATATCTTTGCAACATAAAAAAATAATAATTGGCAAGTCTCTCATGCAAGTTATGGAACCTTATCAGAACTGTAAGGGACCAGGGGTGGGGTGGGGTGGGGACCCAGCACTTCCCCATACACAGTATAACCTTCTCATTTTCCAGTCAAGAAAGGTAATACACAGTGTGTGCAGATGGCACAGGGTGGAGTGAAACACTGTGAAAGAAACACGATATTTCAAATAATAAAGCGGTCTAAATAGGCTTTACTGGAGAGAGGTTTTATTTCCCAGATTCATCAGAGTGTTATTACCGAGTTTCTGTTTGTATCTTCAATCAAATTTTATTGATCTTGTTCCACACACCACCACCTCCCTCCTCATCTATCCTTATTTCAAGATGGAGCAATATAAAGAGCAGAAGGAACTACAGAAAGCAGATATTGTGTTGATTACCATTTAGGAGGTGAGACCAACAAGGTGGTATCTCTTGATTATCAAGGCAGCCTGGCTAAGCATGTCAAAGCTGAATACTTAGAAATATTGAAAGAAATGAAAAATAACAACCAAGGAGTCATTGGAAAAGACAAATTATAGGCAGGAGCACCATCTTTTTGCAAACTGTTTTTGCACGTCTAATGTTCCAAAGCCAGCAAGGTTCATAAAATAATTGATGATCCTTCAGAATATTTTACCTCAAAACTGGGGTTTTAATTATCTTCTGGCACTTTTAATCAGGTTTGTTTCATGCAAAGTTGATCCAAAAATAAACTTGGAAGATTAGTTTACTCCTTCTGTACATATGTTTCTGTTCCAGGATGTTCAATTCCAATAGAGCATTAGGAGAAGGAGATTTGAGAAAGTTACTGAAGATTTATCGCACAGAGATTTCAATGGCAGTGGATGATGTCTTCCCATTACTTCATGGGCTTGCTGATCATGAAATTGTCACTGAAGAGATGTTCAAGGTGAGAGGGGAAAAAAATCTGAGTACATATAGCTCTTCAGTACAATACTGGAATATATCTGTTTCTTTTAAGCCATTCATTTAATGTGTTACAATAATTTGCATATTTGCTGTTTTATTTTATACAATATTATGCATAACTCATATTCAGTTACAGTTTTGCTGATCTCTCTCTCTCACTTTTTAACTTTGGAGTTTTTATTTTTCATTACTGCATTTTCTCTTTCATTCTGTGCAAATTATTGAAATGTGATGGTTTTTCAGACAGCTTTGTATAAACTTTTATTTGGGCAGGTACGATGAAAAATCAAGAGAGTCTGAAACTGTATATCCTGGGTATTAACTTTTAGAATTGAAGTATGAATGAAAGTGTTGTCTCCCAATTTATACACCAAAGTTTAATGTTGAGGCTATTACCATCCCTAATTAGCTACTACTCAAGAAGATGGACTACAACAAATAATATATACTGCATGTTAAGCATTTTAAAGGAATAAAATATATTTGAGAATTAGGTCAATTTTGTATTTTCTCTCTCTTTGTCTTGAAGGACACTCTCCACCTGAAGGAAACTGAAGGCTGCCACCGGGCTTTTTATACCATGTTGACATGGTTGCTAAATCAGGATTTATCTTCCATAGAAGATTTCTGGAGAGTCCTTTTCAAAGAATACAACTTGGAGAGGTATTCCAAGCTTCAGTCCATTTGGAGCAGCTTTCCTAAAGGTATAAGATGTTGTCATCATGGCCTTAAAATGAAATTTACAGGAGACAGAAGTTGTGAATAATAGGTAGTACAGAAATTGAGAATTATGGAAGTAATCCAAGTTGTATCTAATTGGCTGGATGTGGTTCATAGTAAAATTAGTGTACTTGGGACATGTCTAGCATATCAAAGTGATTTTAGTATAAGCTAAAATTCAAGTTTAATTTAAAGCCAACCACTTGATACAATGATGAAAATGTGAGTTAATAATGCCAGCACATTTAGAAGATCTATCTTGTGGCATATATCTGTCTTTGCTAAGGAAGAAGTTACCTTCTATGTAGTTGGAGATAAATTCCCACAATTGTAGGCAAGAATCTCAACCAGTCTCAGTATTTCCCTTGTTTTCAGATATGGATTTCAGCAAGCATCGCAGAACAAAGAAAGTTGCCATTAGTCCAAAGATTGTGACTCAGCACAAATCCCAAGGAAAGAGAAAGATAGAAGAAAAAGACCCTTTGCAATTGACTCAGCCTTCAGGGAAAATTGATCTGCACCTTGGTATAGAATTATTTACTATGTTTTTACTGTATCTGTGGGATATTGCAGTTTAACTAAAATATGAAAAGAATAAATTTAAAGAAAAAAGGAAATCCCTCTCCAAAACTTAAGCATCTCAGAAGAGGAATGACATCATACTGCATTTTTCTCTTTTTATAAAATTAAAGATAACATGCCGTTGGAGTTAAACATTCCTTTACAGTATATTGTCTCTACTAATGGTTCTCAAGCTTCTGAGAAAAGTATAGTTCTTAATTTTATTCTAATAAATAACATATAATAAGATTTATTGTTACAGGTAGTCCTCAACTTACAACTATTTGTTTAGTGACCAAAATTGCAATGGCACTGGAAAAAGTGGCTTACAACTGTTTTCACACTAAAGATTGTTGCAGCATCCTCACAGTCATGTGATCAAAATTCAGGCACTTGGCAACTGGCATGTATTTCTGACAGCTGCACTGTGCGAGGGTATTGTGATCACCATTTGTGACTTTCCCAGCAGGCTTCCAACAGGCAAAGTCAATGGAGGAAGCCATATTTGCTTAATGACTGCATGGTTCATTTGACAACTGCAGTAATTCACTTAACAGCAGTGGAGAAAAGGGTTATAAAATGGAGCAAAACTCACTTAACAACCTCTTTGCTTAGCAATAGAAATTTTGAGCTCAATTGTGGTTGTAAGTTTAGAACTACCGTGTTTTTCAGAAAATAAGACTGGGCCTTATTTTCTTTTGACCCCCCAAAAACAGCTAGGCCATCTTTTCGGGGGTGATTTAATTTCCCCCACCACCATGCACCTTCTCCTAGAGTGCCCCGCGGGCAGCCACGCCTCGCCACCAGCCGCTCCTACCGGCTGAGCACGGAGAGCTCCTTACCTCCGCCAAACGCCTTTGCTGCAGACCTGAGTATGGTGCTGGCTGCAGGCTGGGTCAGTGGGCGGGCAGCGGCGGCGGCGTGGATGTCGGCCTCAGCAGCGGCAGAGCATTTTGCACCACTGCCGCTTCCTCCACCGCTGTCGCTTTCCCTTCTGCCCTTGCTGCGGCTTATGCTGCGTTCAGAGTGCTGCCATTGGGCAACATGCAGAGGCCGGAGTCCCTGCTGGACATTGTGGCATAGTGGTAGTGGAGAAGTGGCCCTTCCAGCGGGTGGAGGAACGGTTTGAGCGCATTCCTCCACCAGCAGTGTTTCAGCAGCTTCTTAGGTGAGAAGCCTCCTCCCTAGCTTCCATGGTTCCTGCCGGCAGTGGCTCCTCTCTCGCCAGTGCCATCTCCAACAACAGCAGCAGCAGCGGTGGGACAGACCTCACTGCCAACGAGAACCTCCTGCCCTCCCGCAGGGGCATCGCTTTGCTTGACGGCGACTGGGAAGCTTGGCAGGGAAAGAAGGAGGGAGGGAGGGAGAGAGGGAAGAGTGTCTTCCACCACTGCCCACTCGCTGAATTGGCCTACAGCCAGCACCATACCCGGGTCTGCAGCAATGGCGCTTGGGGGTAGGGAGCTCTCCCCTCTCTGCCATGATCGGCCATTAGGAGCAGCTGGTGGCGAGGCGTGGCTGCCTGTGGGGCGCTCCTAATGGCAAGTTTCCTCCCCACCCTTCCCCCCATTTTGCATGTTTTAAATGAGCCTTAATTTTGGGGGAGGGGCTTAATTTCACCTCATACCTAGAAAACATGCTGGGCCTTCCTATTGGAGGGGCCTACTGTTGGAGAAACATAGTACCGATATTGTGCATTTTGCAAAAAAAAAAAAAAAAAGACAATTTCTGCTTTCAGTATTGCAAACTGTCTTATAAATCAACAGGGTCCCATCCTAAAACAAAAGCTGTGAAGAAATCAGAAAATGCTGAGGTACAACATTACCCTCTTCCAAGTGGTAAGTTTATCACTTTGCTATTTTTGTTGAATAGAATAGAATTCTTTATTGGCCAAGAGTGATTGGACACACAAGGAATTTGTCTTTGTGCATAAGCTCTCAGAATACATAAAAGAAAAGATACATTCATCAAGAGTGAAGAATCATAAGGTACAACACTTAATAATAGTCATAGGGTACAATAAGCAATGAAATCATACTAGAAAACAGTTCATATAAATTATTAGGATACAAGCGACAAAGTTACAGTCATACAGTCACAAGTGAGAGGGGATGGGTGATAAGGAGTGTTGACAAGATTAATAGTAATAGTAATGCAGACTTTGTAAATAGTTGGACAGTGTTGAGGGAATTATTTGTTTGGCAGAGTGATGGTGTTCGGGAAAAAACTGCTTGTGTTTAGTTATTCTGGTGTGCAGTGCTCTATAACAGGGGCCACCAACCTTTTGGACCTTAGACCACCAAACTCATAATTTTAAATCCCACGGACCACTAATATGAATTTTGACATATGGTGGCTTGCTGAAATTGGTGGGAAAGTCAGTCCCATATTCCAGAGCTGCAGTAGTCACAGGACTGGCCTTTTGGTCATCCCGGAGCAGTTGCTCCTCTACCCAGGTGCACTGGCCTGCCATGGACTGGAGGAGCTGCTCTGGGATGACCAAAAGGCCAGTCCTGTGACTACTGCAGCTCTGGAATATGGGACTGACTTTCCCACCAAAGTCAGCAAGACATCCCATGATGGATTTCCCTCCCCGCTAAGTCAGCAAGATACCCCATGATGGATTTCCCTCCCCGCTATTGGTCTTACCTTCCAGTTCCAGCTCACGTGGCTCTACTCAAGGTAAGGTCTGTGCTCGGCCGAAGGGTGGGGGCCAGCAGGTGGGTGGGCCATGTGGGCGGTGCAGCCTTATGTTCTCGTGCAGCCTGGATTAATTGCTTTGGGGGGAGTGCTTTTGGGGGACATTTCTCTGTGGACCACCAAAATTTTCTCGCAGATCATCAGTGGTCCCCAGCCCAGCAGTTGACGACCACTGCTCTACAAGGTCATTTTGAAGGTAGGAGTTGAAACCGTTTATGTCCAGGATGTGAGGGGTCTATAAATATTTTCACAGCCCTCTTGAATATGCTAATCCATACTGTTCGGCTACTTCTGTGAAATGATCTATCAATCAAAATAAAATTTAAAACCATGAACAATCTTGTTTCATTATCAGATCATTAGATTTTGAAATGTCTCCCTGGGATCTCAGAAAGAAACAAAGAATTTCACAATAATTTGACATCCTTGTTTGGAGACTTGTCAATGTTACATACTGAAATGTCACACAACTTGGTTAAGTTTTAGATTTAATTTTGAAGTCGTTGGTTGCTAGTCTTTGACTATCCAACATTATCTTTATACAATGCCTTAACGTACTGCTCACTCAGATATGATCCCAAGTCATTCTTCTTATTTAGAATTCTGAATGGCTAAAGTATTGTTCAGCATACAAAATATTTCTTTAGCCAGGCAGCCTATATATTACATTAGGTGAGAAAAAATGTCATTAAAGGCTATTCAGTAACTTTTGCTGAATCAGTTTCTCATTTTAACAGTTGTTCTAAGCTGCTTTTTGATGATTTCATTTAAGTCTATTCTTTGCATGTAAGAAAATTGATTAATTATGAGATTCAAATAAGAAAAATTAGATCAGTTCAGTATTATCTCTCCACAATTATCCTACTCAATCTAAAGAACCTTCTAATTGCTAAATATTCTCTTCAAAGAGCCAGTATAATGTAATGGCTATGGCATCATAGAACCTGGGAGATTATTTCTAGTTCCATCTAAGGCACAAAAACCAACTGGGTGACCTTCGCTTTGCCCTCAGAAGAAGGCAATGGCAAACCACTTCTGAAAAATCTTGCCAAGAAAATTGAAGGGACTATTTCAGACAGTGTCCAAGAATCAAACATGATTGATAGAAGAAACTGATAAGGAGAATATTTCAATGTTGAAATTAAAGATCCTTGGTGCTCCCTGAGCTTGGTTGTTTTCTTGCAGATGTTTCATTACCCAAACTAGGTGACATCATCAGTGCTAATATGGAGTGAGGTTTGCTCTCAATTTATATTCTAGTGGTTTGCCCTGTTGGTGTTGGTGAGAGTGGTCTTGGAAGTTCTTTGCTTGGGCTGTTTGACAGTTTCTTGATTGAGGTATAGTCACTTAATTGTTGGTCCAATGTTAATCTTGGTGTTAATCTATGCACATCAGGGTGTTGATTGCTGGTATTGAAGTGTTTTGGTCTATATCAGTGATGGTGAACCTTTTTGTTGTGGTGTGCTGAAAGTGCGTACTTGCTGGCACCCACAATGCAATGCACCCCCCTGCACATGGTCGTGCAATATCGCCACCCCCCCTTACCTGCACTGCACATGCACACGCCTCCCAGCTGATTTGAGGCCCCTTTTCGGCCTCCCAGAAGCTCGAGGGAAGCCTCTGCAGCCTTTGGAGGCTGAAAAACGGGCCCATTTCATCACTTCCAGTTTCGTCATTTCTGGTATTTCCAGAAGGCCCATTTTTCGGCCTCCACAAGGGTGCAGAGATTTCCCTCGAGCATCTGGAAGGCCGAAAAATACCTCAAATGGGCCGAAAATCAGCTGGGAGGCACGTGCATGCGCAGTGCAGGTAAGTTTGGCTGGGACTCGCGTGCCCGCACAAATGGCTCTGCATGCCACCTATGGCACATCATGGGTCTATATGTTCCCTTTTTGGCTTGTTGATTGTTTCTTTTGAATATATTAACAGAAAAGAAATCTTCAAACAGAAATAATAGACAATTTCAATGTCAAGATGAAGAATTTCCAAAGGAACGTTAACTTGATCATTTGTTATAATAGCATTTTAAAAGAGTATTTAAGTAGATCTCAATTTTGCATATGGGGATCTGAGGTATAAAGGTGGGAATCTACTGAACAGTCGAGAATCTATCACAGCTGTTTCAAAGTGCTACATTCTACTTTAGTACCACTTAAACATTGGCACAATGATATTCTCCATATTGTGTTAAGCTTCTTTCTTGCTTTGTTGTAAAATCTATACCAAACTTACTTCATTTTGCACTGCTGGGCGTATGCAGAAAAGATAACTATATGTTACATTATATTGTTTGAAAAGGTTAATTTGGTTTAATACTGTATTTCAATTACAGCTAAGGTTAAATTGTCTCCTAGGAAAGGCACAGTTCCAAAGATGTCAAATATGTCTTTTTCCAGGCAATGCTAAGAAATTTGTTAAAGTTGGGGATGAATATTATACATCAAGCACATCGGAAGAACTTGGAGAAAATAAAGCTTATGAAAAGAAGCCAAGCATGAATAACAAAGAACCCCAGGTTTCTGAATATGTATAATTATATACTATTATAAATTCTTATTCTCTTTGGATCTTTAGTAGTAAAAAGGAATCTATGCTGGGCTGACTTCTCTGTTTAAAGTCAGTCTCACTGTGGCAAGGTTATGGTGACCACGTAGAGATAAATAGGAAATCCAAGAGCCTCTATTAGTCTTATTTATATAGCACCAATAGCAATGTACTTTTCAAGAAGTGTTGCATGCCAATCTATATTGCCAATCTATATTAAAATGCAAAAATAGCAACTGAACATGACTGTTCAATATGAATAGGTGAACATCAGCAAGAAAAACATTTGCATGCTAGTTCCACATACAAAAGACAGATACTGTGCTAGATACTGCATTGTTTACCTTGCATATTAGTGGGAACATTTGTGTGGAATTTGAATGCATTATTTTAAAGGAAAGGAACAATTAATGGCTCCTGTATGTGTGCAGCCTACGTACTCATTCCTTGCTGCCTCGTTGAATCTTACCAATCGCTATTACTCAATTACACAATTATAATAGCATAATTTCTCAATATTTAAGTCAGTGATCACATGAAACTACAATGTAAGCCCTATGGTTGACATTTAAAAAAACATAAAGTCACTAACATTCCCTAAAACTGAAGTGGAAAACAATCTCATACAATTTCTATAATTGTTCCATCTAATATGGCAATACATCATGTTCTTGCTGAGGTAAATAAGAGAGGTGAGATTGTAGAAAGAACCTATAGACATATTTTTGTTGGAAAACTGCTGTTTAGACTAATCCTTTACTGTATAGTAAAGTAACAACCATTCAAAGTTACAGTGGAAACCCCATTATGACTTATTACCCAATTCTGAAGTTTTGACAATTGTACAACCTCCTGCGGTCGCATATTTCAGAGGTTTGGTAACCAGCTCAACTTTAGAGCTGGTTGCAGCAATCCATGGTCACATGACTGTGATTAATGGGTTTTTGTTTTGTTTTTTACAGATTTCTGTTTTTTTTTTACTGGTTTCTGGAAAAAAATATCCATTAGAATACATTGATTCACTTAATGATCATGGCATTTGCTTAACAACTGCTGCAAAAAAAAAAAAAAGTCATAAAATTGGATCCGGTTATGTGAATGTCTTGGACTTGATGACTTACAATAGAAATTCTGGGCTCCATTATGGTCGTAAATCAAGGACTAAGTGTATATGACACTATTCTAATATAAATGAAAAATTTCCATAAACTTTCCTGTGATAGGAACATGTGGAGGCATGATGGGAGTTGCCCTGTGTGTTCCTAATAGCTAATAGTTCATTAGCTTTGTCCTAATCTAGGATAGCGTATACCCAACGTATAATCCATCAGCAGTGGGAAGTCCCAATTTTCCTTATGTACTAAACTGGTGTCAGATTCAAAGATGTGGGTTTGGCCATGATGTATTTTTTTTTCCTTCTTAGATGATGTGCCATTTCTATCAAGATGGAATTCCCCAAGTATTTCAAAGCATATAATAAATGCATAAACTAATTTTTACCTGTTTTTATAAAAGGTATTAATAATTAACCTCTTTATTACCCAAATATTTTTTTGGATTTACGCTTCTCCCTAAATAGAAATAATCAGTAAGACCTGCAGAGATTTGGGGCTCTGTATGACCTGTTAACTATGCTTGGAGACATCTCACTGTTTTTATAGGGTGTGTCTTCATAGTGCAGTTTTTATTTCACTCCCAGTCCAGGGTGGAGGGAGCTTAAATTTGTCCTTAGCCATTCCAGTTTTAAAACAGTATTCTCCATCTTCTCCCACAAGTCTTAGAGTATGAATGAGATTAGGACATCTTATTCATGATCTTGCTGCTGCTGCTGTCAAGAGCTTGCATCTAGTGAGCTTCTGTTGGCTTGTTGAGGATGCCATTTGGTCAATATTCACTGCCCTCCTTGGCTGCTTTGGCTTGGGTTACATAAGAAATCGGACATCTGATTTCTGCAATATCTGACTCGGGCTTTACAAAATATCGTTCAGACATTATACAGATCTTTCTATACATTGGTATATGATCTTCTGGAAGACTGTAAGCCTATTATTAAATAAGTTTTCGTGGATATTGAAAATCTTTAAAATGGGCTACTGGTCAAAGTAAACTAAGAAATGATAATTTTAACAAAAGTCTAGTGATTTAATAAAATCAGCAAAAGCAACCTTGGCCATATGTAAGAAATTGGTTCAAATTGTAATGTTCTTTTCATTTTAATCATTCCACAATTTTGCTGGCCAGAAGAACGATGATGAATGTGCCATTTGTAGGGATGGTGGAGAGCTGATCTGTTGTGATGGGTGCCCTAAGGCCTTTCATCTTGGTTGCCTTATACCACCACTGACAGAAATTCCAAGGTAAAAACAACTTTTATCCATCTAAAATTGAATATAGCCGTGGGTTCAGATTTACAGCGATATGCTTTCTTGTATGATTATGGTTCTTTGTGGCCTTTAAAATTAGTTCCTTAACTTAGTTTTGTAATCTTATGTACCATGTTCTCACTGAGTTTTGTAATTAATTTTAGGGTGCAGGCTATAGAAGGGCTTTTGTTTTTATTATTTAAACAAATAAAAGATGACAAACATCTAGGTTATAATTTAAAAAGTACAGTAATCAACACCTTCTCAAAGTAAAAAAAAGAAGAATAATTGTGAAAAAGATAGATAGATGTACATTATTAGATATAGCTATGTACATTGTTTATATCTAAGGTATCTTCAAGTCAGGCACAACTTCTGAGATCTGTAAAAATATTCTCCATCTCAATCTGTCCTCACTGGTAATTTGAGAAAAATTAGCACTTCTTACAGGAATATCCCACTGATAGCCTTGATCGCATCTAACCACCTTATCCATTGTCTTACTTTCTATCACTTTGCTTAACCTTGACAGACATATCTAATCCATATCTATCGGTATCACAAGCCCAAGTATCTGAGTGTCTGTTTACATAACTCCAGTGCAATAGCCGCTCTTTATTTTTCCAGGAACAATTAATTTACTGTGGGTTGTTTCTTGCAGACCACATTTCAAATTCATAATTTGAAGATATCTGTTTTATTGCAGTTATTTATTTTCAGTTTTTCAGTTATATATTGCCATTGGGAAAGGCATTGCTTTAGCTAGTCTGGTCTATTGTGCAGATTTGCAGGCATACATAGTGTGTTTTAATTGGAGGAATGTTAAAATATGGATGAGGTATACTTATGGACTGGTTGTGTGACATATTTAATGTTTGTTTAAATATTGCCTTATTGTATCTGACATAGGAAGATATCTCAATCAAGAATATCAACAAAGAGAAGAAAATAACAAGAAAAAGAAAATAAGATATCCCAAAGGTGCTTTATCCAAAAGGCAATTGACTTTCTTGTTTGTTTTTTCTTTGAAAACATTTCATTTCTCATCCAAGAAGCTTCTTAGATGAGAAGTGAAATGTTTTCAGAGAAAAAAAACAAGAAAGTCCATTTGCCTTTTGGAAAAAGAATCTTTGGGACAACCATAACCTGGATGACTGAGAATCTCCATAGATAATAAAATGAAATATTTTTTAAAAAATCAGAAATATTGCAAGAAAATGTATAATTAAGGTAGGACTGCTGAACAACAATAATAATAAGAGAGACCTAATAGAAGCAAAGAAACATTATAAAGAGATTGAACACTTTACAAACAAGATTTGTAAAGAGATTGAACTCTTTACAAACAGGATTACTGAATGACAGAACCATTTGTAAACCAAGAATAAGGAACAAATATTTTTTGACATGAAGAATGATAGGCTATTGATCAGCTGCCAAGTGGTAAAGCATCAGGTATAGAGATAATGCCATTGAACTGTTTAAATTTTTAGAAGAAGTAGTGGTTAATGTCCTAGTAATTTATTTATTTGCTGAAACCTGCCATCTGGATATGCTTCTTCCATTACTGCATTGGGTCTGCCTCAGTTATACTCTGGAAACATCAATATTCACTCATTATCTTCATGATGCTACCCTTGCCTTATCTCCAGGCCATGAATGAAACAGCTTGAGATCATAATAAGCATAACAGTTTTAAAGTAATATTTTTCTGCTTAAGTCAGTGCTATTATATCATGGCTTCATGAAGTATAAAATCTGTACATTTAGTCATGCTTGTGTTGGAGATTAGATCAGCTGACCTGCTGTATATGAGATCAGAGGTGTGTTTAGGAAATGTTGGGAAATCTGGCCACAATCTCTCAGCCTCTGCTGCTGCCATTTTCTTCCAGGATTTGCCATTTTCATTAGCATCTTGATTTCTTTCACATTCATTATCCCCTTTCTTCCTGCTTCTCCCTGTTTCTGACACAAACTTTTCTTTGGGCATCTACCACGGGAAGAAAAAAGGAAAACACTGTTGCACTATTTTATGTGTAAAAAGTAGAAGCATTTTTATGCAATTATGCTGAAACAAAATATTCTAAAATATATTTCTGGCTTTATATACTTATTTTGTGTCTATAGTTGCCCATCTCAGCATATGACTCTTTTGCCCTACCCTCACTTATTTCACTCCAGAAAATAATGAAAACAACTAAATCGAGCTTTTTCTGTCATTTTCCTTATATTTACAATCATTCCACTTCTCTCCGCCCCCTGTAAAAGAGTAAGACAGGACAGCAATTTTATGCATTGTTTTGTGTCATTTTAAGCATAAGAGAGCAGCACTAACTCAACGTGTGTAGTAGGAAGATTTAGATGGACAGAATCTGAAGACAGCATGAACAGCAGGCATTGTGTATAGAGATCAGCAGCAGCAACAGATATTGATAGATATTATTCCATGTGCATTGTGAGACCCTAAGTTAAATATAATGGAGAATGCTGTCCTTATACCAGTGCTGAATGTAATTCAACTGAGAACTACCTCAAAAAATGTGGATAAAGGGCAGGGATGTGATCCCACCAGTATAACTATCGGTTCTGTGGTTCTGCATCGCGCGCGCATGCGTGAGTCGCACAAGTGCAATTTACGGCCTGCTGAGCTGCCCGGACAGCTGAGCAGCGCTGTGTACGGTGCACAGCAGTTGGAAAAGCCCTTTCCCCCTGCTTTTTCAACCGCAGCTGTGCCATGCAAAGCAGCTGCGGTTGAAAAAGCAGGAAACAAAGGACCGGTAAGAGCCCGGACGGGCGGGTGGGCCAAAACAGCAGCAGACACAGAACCGGTTCAATGTATGCTCTCTGTTTGCTGCTCTTCAGAGCAACCGGTTCTACAGAGGTGGACAGAACTGGTAGAATCCCACCCCTGATTAAGGGAAAAAGCAAAATATTTTCAGCCAGTAACTACTCTGCATGAAAGAAACAGATTATATATAAGATTTAAGAAGCTTTTTAATTTATTTTTCCTTCTTTTTTCCTTTGTATATTTGATTATCTACCTGTCTTTCTGCCTTGGAACACTCATCAGTGGGACATGGAGGTGTGATTCCTGCTCATCTGGGAAGGCCAAAGAGGACAGGGGCACTGAAGAGGAGAAGAATAGAGAGTCTTTTACTCAAAGTCAGGTATAACTGTAATTTTTTACTTTCCAGGTCAGATGGTCATTCTGTCCAGAGATGATAGGAGCTATCATGCCAGATATCAGAAGCATATTAGTTTGGAGAAGGCTGCCATATCTAAGTAATTCTAAAATCTGCTGTTTTTTCCAGTGGTTGTCTGTTCATTTGCTCCTGTATCACAGTTCTAGTTTTCATTCTGTAAAATGAAAACAGAGACTGAATTTTGTTAAAGCTATGCATAGATATTTGGTGTATAATGTAATTAAAGAACTTCTGTCTCTTTAAGAACATTTTGAGACCAGCATATGACAGATCTGAAATAATTTGCACAGTTTGTATTCCATTCTATGTGCAAATGTTTTCCTGCTGAATAAGGACTGGAATGTTATTTAATTTTCCTATCTCCTAAGGGTGCTGTTTATGTCCAGAGAACAACTGAAGATGGGAGGAGAGTTCTTATCAAAGAACCTCTGTGTGCCTCCTTCAGGCAACCCCTGCCATCTTTGCTCTCAATGTCTGTGGCAGCTCCATCCACAGTACAGAATGCTGGAACAGAGAAACAACTGGTCAGTAGATTGTCTTTCTGTGGATTTTTCACATTTCAGTGGGTGAGGCCATTTCAAATCATGTATGTATGTATGTATGTATGTATGTATGTATGTATGTATGTAAGTAAGTAAGTAAGTAAGTAAGTAAGTAAGTAAGTAAGTAAGTAAGTAAGTAAGAATTTATGCAAGAGTCAGATGGGGGAAACAATTTGTTGCCATGTGTTTGACTTAGCTGCTTTCATCAGAAGAGCTGTATGTTAAGATAAAAGTTTAAAGCAGGGATATGTTTTTGGCTTTGGGAGACTAAAGATCACACTCCAAGAGATGAATGGGCTAGGAGCAAGAATGGGGCAAATCCAAAACTAACTGAAACTGTTTCAGTTTAAATTTAATTAAAACTAATTTAAGTAAATGCTAGAATTATGTTTCTCAATATTAAGTAAATTTGAATAAATAGAATACAAGAGCCAGTTTGGTGTAATGATTAAGACTCCAGGCTAGAAACTGAGAGACAGTAAGTTCTAATGCCAACTTAGGCACAAAGCCAGCCACTCTCTCTCAGCCCTAGGAAGATGCAATGGAAAAATGCTTCTGGAAAAAATACAGGAACCAGTCCAGGCAATTTCTAGATAGAAAAGAGATATTATGTAAAGTACAAAATTATTCTCAAGAAGGCAAAAAAGGACCACTTTTTGCTAGAAAATTACTTTAAATTGTATTTTTTCAGAAATTAACCATTGGTGATAAATGCGGTATATGCTGGAAAGGAGGAGATGTGGTCTACTGCAATAAATGTTTCAGGGCTTTCCACTGGCGCTGCCATTTTCCTGCCCATACAGATGAAATCAGGTATTAATTGTGCTGAAAAATAAATCTTTATTTATCTCTTATATTTGTCAAGCCTTGGCATCTAGCCTAGTGCAAAACTCCTGTGAAAAAAGGCCCCAGCTGTTACCATGGAAAGTGAGCAGGCGGAGAATGGAGACCTGACAAATATTGATGTCAGGTGCACTAAATTAATGTGACTGATATGACACCTAGAGGCATATTTGTTCCTAATTTTTTCCAAGGCCATTTTAAAGTTTTAGCTAAGGCAAAACTTTAATCTTCACCTTTTGCAGAGGGTTCTGTACAGGTGCAAAATCACATAACTGAATGATCCACCATATCACCATCACTCTAAATATTCCTGAATATCAGAGACAAAATGATAAGGTGGAAGGCTCTACTGCAAATGTTTATGCTGCTGTTTGATTAGATAAAAGATTTATGTGAGGAAAAAAAGACACTAAATCATTTGAGAATCTACTAGTAGTCTAACATAGCTCTACCCAGTTTAGCAACCATGGAATCTGAAATCAAGTCTTATACTTTGAGGGAATGCTTAAGATTGTTTTTACATTGTGTTCTAGTGGAATCCTGATATGTAAGTCCTGTTTTGACAACTCTACAGTTATCAGCTTGGAAGGAGACTCACATTCCAATGCTCAAACACTACGAGCAGTAAAGGTCAGATTTTCCATATTTTTTTCAGCCTTATTGTACCCAGTGGATTAAAGAAATCTGGTATATACACAGATGGCCTTCATGACTTTTCATGCTTCAGATGTGAGATGCAATTCCTATCATTGGTTTATACCTTGTTATCTGAGATTAATGGGAGTTTGACCAATGGTTTGCCCAACACAGGGCAAACCATTTTCAACTAAAGTACTGCAAATGGGCTAAATTACTGAATGCTGGCACCCATTGCTTCTGTTGGAATGAAATTTTAGAAAGTTCTTGCTGTTTCAACCCTGCTTCAACCCTGCTATTGTTCACTGCTGCCGTCATGTGATCCTAAGTTACAACTTTCCTACAACTGACACCTGCCCACAAGCCAATTGGGAAGCCTGGGAAGCTTTCTGAGAAAAAGTCAGTTGGGAATCACATCCTTCCTTAAAAGCTTGCAGGGGAGAAAGTCAATAGGGAACCTTGCAGAAGAATGTCTCAAATTGCTCAGGTAAGTCTCTTGCAACCTAAGTCTCCTGCAACCACAGAATCTCTGCCAGACCTTCTGTACTCACAAATATATCTGAAAGGATGACCCAACAGGTAAAGTTTATAAATATAAATGAATGTGTCAAATCAAAGGATTTATTCCAGAAGTGAATTTTGAAGAGAAATTTGAAGAAAAAGACAGGTATGGTGGTCTCCATATGTTTAACTATGACACAAACCTACAACTTTTACTTGGTTATCTGTTAATCCATTCCTGCAGCTTATATTTTTGAAAAGTGTCTCAAATAGCTTCTGCCTCAAGCTTATAGAATCATTTTCACTTCCAAAGCTCAACAACCTCAGCATACTAAAAATTTTATATCCACGTTCCTCTAAGACTGAACCCAATGAAGACTTCTGATGATTATTGTATTGACCCCTTTCTGGGGGAAGGCAAGGAGCAGGTATCAGCAGACAAATGCAGGACCCACCAAAGGAATATGAAGATAGAATAATTTATTCACACCTGACTTTTTAAACTCTCATGCATAAGGCTGGTGTTTTCCTTTTACCATAGTTATGTTGTACAAAATTTATATGATCATGATTTGCAATCTATAGGCTTCCCCATTGACTTTACTTTTTGGAGTTACCTGAGAAGGTCGCAAATGGCAATTGCAATACCATAGGGAGATTGCAATGGTTGTAAATATGTAAATATTGAAAATTTCATAAGTTATTTTTTTGTCATATCATAACTTTGAAATGGCCATTAAACCTGTATTTAGCATGAGAACAAATCCTATTGAACATGTGGAATAGATACTTCTGAATAGATATGTATACAGTTACATAGTAAGGAAATATTTTGAATCCTAGGTGGTAGAAGATTCTGCTGGAACTGAACCTGCATTGAACAAAGATGATCTGGATTCACTCTTAGGGGAGGTAAATCAAATAAATAATGATGTCGGTTTATTTATTTGGCTCTGTAAAATATCTAATGTGGAATTTATAATACATCTGTAGACTTCAGCAAAAATAAAATCATTCTTGGTAATATTCAGCATTTGACGCACTAGTTTAACAAATTCAGCCACAAAATGATTTGCAAATTTGTGGGAAAAACGGTTGATCAGAATTAGATGTGGTTTACCCTTCCCAGGAATAAGTGAATTTGTTTTTTTAAGTATAAAAATAGTTTTATGTTTGCCTTTATTGTGTAACCTATTCCTATGAATTATCTTCTTTCTATATTCAGATTCTGATTATTTTATTTTCTCTATAATCTTCCAGAATACATTTGATGGGATTTTGCATTGGGCATTCCAGAGCATGCCTCGTTCATTATCAGGCACCCAAGGATTTTTCTCATAGATGGCACTGTTTTTCAATAATAATAATAATAATAATAATAATAATAATAATAATAATATATCTAATTCCATTGCTATTTTTCAGTAACATGGAATATAATCTCATTTTTCTACAGTTCAACACTATGCTCAAAATATGATTTTTTATGTTTTATATGTATATTGATAGAATGTACTGATAGTAACTATCTTATGTAGTAACTGTTTACATTTACAATGATGATGAAAAAATACGTTCAGATCAATCTTTGCATTTACAACTGTCATGGGTCTGTAAAGAAAAAAAAAGCTGAATAAACATAAGCACAGCTGCAATTTCATTTAGTGACACTTTGTTTAACAACCAAGTCCCAATTGTGGTACCCTAAACTAGAACTGCCTGCCTATTGTTAATTCTGTAACTGAACAAGTCAATGAATTAATTTTTCAATTAACCTCTCACAACTGTTGGCATGATAGTAGTATCATGGTAAAACATTCAGAAAATCTGTAGTTGGTGGTGGAGTTCCTGGGGACTTAATTTTCCTTCTGTGGGAGAAAAGTTGGAGACAGCTCAGGAATTCTTAATGATTATGAGAGCCATGGATGTATTCCAGATATAAGGGCTTAACACATTACTCACTTTAGATGATTTTTTTTTAATCTTGAGGCAGCCAATGTGATCTATAACTTTGTAACATTGATATTATGCTTTGCCATCGTCAAAAAACTCCTTGCTTACTATAAAGTGACCTCTAGATTTCTTAATGTTTTATTATTATTCTATGGTGTCATAACTTGATAAGGAAGATCTGGTGCCATACCACTCATGAAATAGATCTTACTGGTCTGCCCCAGGCATCTAATGGAATTCCAGGGTGGTGGCTGAGGTTTCAGTAATTTCATCTAGTATTTAGACATGCATTCAGGACTTGGAACAGATGGGCTGTACTGTACCCTAAAATTGCCAAAAATTGTTTTTCTAGTTCTATGTCTAATATAAAGAGTTAAACAAATTAAGCTTTTGCTTTCATCTATCTCTGTGCTTTAAAATAATAACCTCATACACACTCAATTGATAAAGCATAGACGTGAGTCTGGGAGCTGTATTTCATTATTATTTGTATACTTCATCATGCTATTGTTACAAAATTTTGAAAAGACAGTACACTGATTTTATAAACAGGAAAATGGGCAGTTATGAAATATTAAATATAAATAAATAATCTTACTATTCTGGTAAAAAAAGCTGTACTGCATAATTAATACAAAACTTCAGGTACTTTTGTTACAATGCATATTTTCAGCAACAGTTGTATTCTTCAGTTTGTGTGCACAACTGACAGTAAATTTCAACTCTGTAGTCAAAGAGAAATACATCAAAGGTTTTGACATTCTCCAAATATTTTTTCCCATTTCTGAAAAGTTGAATGTAAATTTATCAATTTCATTCCTTACCTTTGTAATTCTTGTATACAATTTTCTATATTTGTGAAAAATGTTCCCTGTCATCAAAATCTAAAATAATTTATTTATGCAAACTGGCATTTTGTTTTCTAACAATTATGTTGACTAAGATTGGATACAAGGTTTAGAATAACACAGTTGGAAGGGACCTTGGAGATCTTCTAGTCCACCCCCCTACTTAGGCAGGAAACCCTACACCACTTCAGACAAATGGTTATCTAATCTCTTAAAAACTTCCAGTGTTGGAGCATTTACAACTTCTGGAGGCAAGTTGTTCTACTGATTAATTGTTCTGTCAGGAAATTTTTAGTTTTAAATTGCTTCTCTCCTTGATTAGTTTCCACCCATTGCTTCTTGTTCTACCCTCAGGTGCTTTGGAGAGTAGTTTGACTCCCTCTTCTTTGTGGCAGCCTCTGAGATATCGGAACACTGCTATCATGTCACCCTAGTCCTTCTTTTCATAAGACTAGACATATACAGTTCCAGCAACCGTTCTTTATATGTTTTAGTCTCCAGTCCCCTAATCATCTTTGTTGCTATTCTGTGTACTGTTTGTAGAGTCTAAACATCTTTTTTACATCATGGCGACCAAAATTGGATGCAGTATTCCAAGTGTGGCCTTACCAAGGCATTGTAAAGTGATATTAACACTTCACATCATCTTGATTCTATCCCTCTGTTTATGCAACCTAGAACTGTGTTGGCTTTTTTGACAGCTACAGCATACTGCTGGCTCATATTTAAGTGATTGTCCACTAGGACTCCAAGAGCCCTCTCACAGTCACCACTATTGAGCAAGGTACCACATATACTGTACCTGTGCATTTTGTTTTTCTTGCCTAAATGGAGAACCTTACTTTTTTCACCATTGAATTTCATTTTGTTAGATAGACCTAATGTTCAAGTCTGTCAAGATCCTTCTGTGTCTTAAGCTTATCATCCAGAGTGTTGGCTATTCCTGCTAACTTAGTGTCATCTGCAAATTTGATAGTCCCAATGGTTTTCCTGTTTCTTTGCAAACTATTGTATTCATTTAATTGTAAAAGTAAATACCCGTGATGTTATTTTAAGATTTTCTGCTAATAACATACTCCATATGCAATTTATACAATATTTATTTCCATTTTCTCTGATTCACCAAGAAGCAGGATAGTTTTAGGGTCACTTTGCAGGGACTTGACTGAAGACGGTACTGGAACAAAAAAGGTTAATTATCAGTTATTGTAAATTCATGAGGGAGGGGCAAAATTTTCAGTGATGCATATTCTAACAAGATGGAAATTTCTTTGTATTTCTAAATAATGGTTCTCTACGATCCAAGTCCTTCAGGATTATAGACTGAAATAATCTTTTGTGAAATCTGAAATGATGTCTATAGAAATTCTCAATCATCCAGGTCGTGCTTTTCCGAAAGACATCTGGACTTCCTTGCTTTTTTCTTGAAAATGTTTCTCCTTTCATCCAAGAAGCTTCTTCAGTTCTTTTTTTTTTTTTTAAACAAGTTTTATTAATTTTCAAAACACACATCATTTTCCATTACATGTTTAAACCTTTTTCCATTATAAATTTAACAAGTCAGGTAAACTATAATTCTATTTTAAACCATTTCCATATAAACATACAAAAACCTCTTATCCAATTTCCCTTTATTTCTCTTCACTCTTATTCAATTTTATTATTATTATTTCATCTACTTCTTTCTGACTTAGTTACCATTATTCTCATTCTATATTTCTACAAGGTTTTATTAATTTCCCCCCCAAAAAAACAACATAATCACACAACACACAAAACATATAAAAGATCTTTTTGGAAAGTAACTTGGACCCAGGTATCTCTCTTTTCATGGACTTCAATTATATTCAGGCTCATCTTACATATCATTACTTATTTTATTTACCATTCTAAGTCTTCTATATTAACTTCTCCACATATTTCACTCTTCTTGATTCTATCTTAATTAATCATCTTAATTTGAGTCATTATATTTATATCTTTTGTCCATTCTCTATTATACCTTTGTCTCATTCCTTTTAAAAAGAAAGAAATTTCTCCTGAAATCACTAATCAGAGTATGATGCCTTTCTATCTCCCCACTAAATTAATCAAATTAATCTTTAAAATACCCAATCCGATTTTGCTTGGTACATTCTAACTGAATAATACCTCTAAAACAATTAAATACCTAGTTAAGCAATAGATTTAAATATTAAAAACAAAATACTATAATGAAAGTTTTATAATAACATCAATACCATAATCTTAATAAACTCTTTAATTAAAGTTTAATATTCTAAATCTCCCCTCATATTATATTTTCAAACCAATCATTATTAACATTCCAACATTTTAATCTCTTATCAACTCTCAAACCATTTAAATTTTCTATTTCTGATACAATACTACAATGTCATCTTATGTACCTTGCAAAATCTCTTTGAAGAAATTATACTTATCCTTTATCCCTAAAAAATTTCTTTTTCTCATTTAATTTCAAAACTTTGTAACTTTTCTCCACCTTTTCTCTTTCTTTCTTCCCCCAACAAACCTTTCTAGCCCCCTTCTAGCCCCCTTCTTCTAGCCTCTGCCTTACTGGCTTCCCTTCTCTGTCGCATTCCTCTTCCCTTTTGTTTACCATCCTTATATTGATTTTGCACCTTGTTTTTCCCTTTCTTAAATGTTTTTTTAAATCTTAAGTCCTTTATTTCTCTTCTTTTTCCTCTTCCTTCCCTCTTGGTCGAGTTCTGAGATTTATTAAAGATGGCTTCCTTTCTTTGTTCTTCTTCTGCTGTCTTCATCTGTTGCAATGTTTGTTGATCATTAATAAGCGCCATTTCTAAAAAAAGGAAGGCTTCTTTCAAACCAGCTTTACCATTTTGTTTTGCTTGCTCATAGTCTTTTCTCAGTTCCTCGATAGGAGAAGCCATTATAAATCTTTTCTTTTCTTTTCTCTTACAACAGCCAAAATATTCCAAAGAAAAAATAAGACAATCCCAAAGTTCTCAGTCAGTCCAAACCAAGACAGAGTTCCCACTCTCCTCCTGGGGTAGTATCAATTAAAGAAAAGGAAAGTCCAAATCTGTTTCTTAAAGTCTTATTACAATATATTTTAGTCTTTCAATCCTTAAGGCATCTCCTCCAACAAAGTCTTAGCATACAAATATTTTTTTTTTAAGTCCTCTCTTTTCCCACTCACCGCTTAGAGCCAGTTTTCACCTAAAAAAAATAGGTTTCTTAATGTTCACTTTTTATTCCGTAAAAAAAGAGGGTAAGCTATCCTTTCAGCACCATTAAACTGCCGCTTTTTTCCTCTTCTCGAAGGTATCATTCAGAAAGTCATACTTTTCAGGAATTTTGTTAAATATATCTTAGAGTCCTAGGAACCAAGAAAGACTTTCTCCTCTCAAGCACTTTCTCCACTTCCTCCTGCGCATTCTTACCCGGCTGCCAGCTTCTTTGTGGCGGCCATTACAGACCGCCGCTGCACCGTCCTGGGAAAAGGGGGTTCTGCCGGCCGGGGAGGGGGTCTGCAACACCCCCAAACCCTTCTCCGGATCCCCCCTACCTTCAGCTGCCCCTGCAGGGCAGCCTAGCTCCGTACCCGTCTGGGTCGGAGCCCCAAAAACGGCTAGCGCGGCAGGGATCGCGCAGCTTCGCAAATCCCTGCCGCTCGCGAAGCCGACAAACCGGAAACTCCGAAGCTTCTTCAGTTCTGATGAGAAGCAAAACATTTTCTAGGAAAAAAACCAAGAAATTCCAGCTGCCTTTTGGAAAAGAACCTTTAGGGCAATCTGAAATTATGTTGAACCAGATAAATATACTTTAAATCTGAATTGCCTCTGAATACATTTCTTATTGATAAAATAGCCTGAGCTAGATACTCAAATAATACCCAACCTTTCCAAACCCCCTTGCTCCAGTAGGCCATTATCTGCCAGCTGAATAATACATCAGAGGCCATGCAAGTTATAGTGTTTACATACTTTTAAATAGCAAAAGCTCTCTGGATAATTTAAGGAAAAAAATTCATATACCAGAACTATATGGTATAACAAATAGGACTGCAATACCTAGGAAAATAAAATAATAACTAGTACTTAAAATGCCATAATATATGATATCAGATCAGTCTGTTTGAGGAGAATATTCTGGTGCTGAGGTACCACCACTTAAAAGCCTCTTCAACTTAAATTTCCTTCCTAAATTACATATTGTTTATAATGGTAGATATCTGTAGGAAGAATATATTGCACCTGTAGGCACCTCCTTAAATCAAACATTGCCAGGCATACCCATAAAAATATGTAGACATAAGAAATTGCTCGTACATGTTACATGAGCAACCACATGTTTTCTAGATAATTTTTCTCCAGTAAACTTGCATTTTAAAAAACATACAATAATCCAGCAGAGGGCAACACCAGCCTTTCAAATTTCAAATTCAGGCACCATGTAAATCTAAAAACTTAATGTTTATTGTAATGTTATGTTCATTTGCTTCTGCTGGCAAGAGAAATTACAGATGAACTGATATATTTCTAAGAAAAGCATCAGAACAAAGCCTGCTTGTAACATCTTGTATTTAATTTTAAAAATTATAATGCTATTTCATCACTGACAGCTCTGTTTACATATTATTTTGGTATAATTTTTATGTCTCAATTTTTAGTTCAGAAAACTTAAGCAACCTAATTGATTTTCACATCAAATAAATAATTGATCATTTGTAGACTCTGCCTCTTATTTTTATATAGGTTAAATTGTTATGTTGGATTTTGTTTTTTAGGCTGACTTGTAACAGTTCAATCTTATACATTAAAAAGAGAGAAACTACAGGATCTGGACCTCCAAGTATATTTTCTTTTATATTACATGTTTCCTGGATGTAGTTATCAGCAAGGACGCTGAATAAGTTGCAATCTCAAATAATCAATAGATACTTTAGGATATTTCCCGAAATACCATGTAGACACATATGGCACTAATAAAGACCTCCATATACATAATTATTTGCAAATTTGTAAAAAGTAATAATCATTTATATGCATTATTCACGCAAGCATTTATATTGTGATATTTCTGTAAGAAACCATTTTCTAACCAGCATTTTAGTCTAACCAGCATTTTAGATTTTAATTTTTCCTAAGTAGATAAATGGGGATTCCCTGTAATTTTCAGTGATATATAAAAGATTTCATCAAGGTTTTTGAAAAATCCTCTGTCCCACTGGAAATTAGGAAAGATTTAGACCCTTGCATGAGAAACAGCTGCTGAGCTTTCAGGGAAGGAAAAGAGACACTCTAGAACAAGACACAGGATTGTGATTCTCTAAAGGGCAGAGAAAATACAGCTGTTGGCTATGAGAAGACAAAGAAAAGTTGTAGTAGTTGGTTGTTCACCTTTAAAACAAATCAGAACAAATATGTGCTGACCAGACCTATAATCTTATGAAGTGTGCTTCTATGGAACAAGGATCAAAGATGTAACAGAACAAACCCTTGAGTCTGCCGAAAATTACATATTTGTGTAAATCCATATGGGGATAAATGATACTGCAATGAATACCTACAATTAAACAAATAGCTCTTAGAGACTGAAAGAACTCAAGACCTGTAGAGATTCTCAGTCATCCAGGTCATGGTTGTCACAAAGGTGCTTTTTAGGAGGCAACTGGACTTTTTTGTTTTTTCTTTTGAAGACATTTTTCCTTCTCATCCAAGAAGCTTCTTCAGCTCTCACAGGATAGTGTAGAATGGAAGGATTTATATTCCTTGCAGACAGCTGGTAATTTGCATCCTTGTAGAAGGTCTTTGAAGCACTTGGAGGTTTATCTGTGTACTCAGAATCACTTGAGTAGTGCTCCTGGTTCCTGTAGTCTGCAATTTTTCCTCTGAAAATCCATTCCTATTCCCACACCACTCAAAGAGTGTTTATCCCAAATTGTAGAGCTAAAAGGATGTCAATGACCCTCTAAAAGGATGCATATTACCAGTTGTCTGAAAGGAATATAAATCCTTCCATTTCCCACTATCCTGGCAGAGCTGAAGAGCTTGGATGAGAAGCAAAATTCTTCAAAAAAAACCACAAGAAAGTCTAGTTGCCTTCTGAAAAAGTACCTTTGGGTCAAGACCCTTTAGGTTCTGATAATGTTCTTTTTAGTCAATGGGAATAATTGGAAACAGAAAACAAAGATATTGAAAATGAATGATTGGCTATACCCATAGTCAATACTTGTGTGTGAAATTTGAACTCTAGAATTATGGTGTAGATTATGGTGTAGATTATGTAGAAAATTGGTTGTACATAAGGGTGCTAAAAATGACCGAAATATGGATACCTCGGCCAAAATTTCCCAACTTCTGTAGTTATAGATGAAAATCCTGAACTAATGACCCCATATTTTAAATAAGAGTGTTTATATAATGCAACATAATAAATCATTAATTGAAAAATCAGAAATAATGCACTATGACTTTTGTTATTTATACATTCTCATGCCTAGAATTTGGGAAATAAATAAAGTACTGTTAGGTTAAATGTCTGTGATAAAAATGAATGTTTTGCGATAATTATGATATGTTCCCACTGCTTCTTTAGAACTTAGAATCAAAACTGATGATTAAGGATGAAATATTGATAATTTATTCAATGTCAAATAGTGCAAATAGCTAAATCTGTTCCTAACTATGTCATTTGTACAGGAATAATGGTGGAATGCAATTTATTATTAAATATCTGGGCCACACTGACTATAATATTTTGGATTAGAATAAATGTGGTCTTCAACTGAACCATGATATGACTATATAGTACATTAATTATTAGCATTTGGGAAGAGATGCATCACCCCAAATATGCAACCAAATATATCCTGGAAAAATGTGGCACTAAATATACGGGAAATAAAAATACAAATGTATGAATTACAAAAAAGAAACAATAATTTGGAGTCAAGGAACCTTGCTCTATTGTACCCTAGAAGAAAAGAAGTAATATATCTGCCTGAGCTCATAATGTTTTGGATAATTTGAATATTATACTATATGATTGGAATATATATTATTGTTTATAGTAGGTCTGTAGAAAAAGATAAGATCTCAAGTCCATTCTGTCATTATATTTTGGTCTGACGAATGCCCTGTAGAATGCAGATGATCATTTATCCAGTCTAAAGAGAAATCAATGATTAAATTATTCTAGTCACACACTGCAAGAAATACACACCTTTTGATGCAGCAATCACCATAGTGCTTATGAAAAAGAGTGCTATAGGCAAAGTGCAACCTTACATCAATCTTCAGCTGTTGCCACTGCAAGAGTGCCAGTTTTGACTTAGTGATATTCATATTTGCATAATCTTCATATTTTTTTCTATCTTAACTACCGATTTTTCTATTTCTTTGCCAATTGATCTATAAAAGCATTATAATTTTTATTATCATTTCTCTAACTTTTTTTTACATGACAAGTTCGGAGGAAGGTTAGAATTAAAGTCTCATTATTTACACACATACATATCCACACACACCTTTGCCCAAGAAACAGAAGTATGTTCTCCAATAATTTGGCAAAGTTTGTAATACTTGGCTCATTGGCAAAACAACACAATGGCTGAGTAGCTGACTTTAGCCTCAGCTGGAGATAGAATCATATCCTCACTGTTACCACTATATGATGATTAACCATTATTCAGTGCAAGTGTGAACTGAATAGCTAAAAATTGAAGTTTCCTCCTCAATTCTTCATTTTTAATTGGCTGAAACTATCCTCATGCTTATCCTTATATGTGCTATGATATTCAATAGTTACATTTCATTCTATATTGCTATTATCATCCCATCCCCAAAAGAGTAAGTGCAAGAAAGATGCTACCAAATAGTTTGAAACCAACAATTAAATGAACAGAAGGAATAAAAAGATGATCCAAAGGTAAATAAATCACATCTTTTGATATAAACGCTGTGCTTTCTTAATCATGCTAGAAGCAGGGAACAAGTGCTAAGTCATATGCACATGATCAAATATTTTTTTTATTTTTTTCTTCATATATTATAGATAAGCCTTGTGTGCATGTGCTCACCCATTTAGAACTAACTCTTCAAAACCATACTTCAGGCAATGACTAAGTCCGTTCTTTTCTTATGCTTCTCTGACTCTTCTGCTTATGCCCTTATAGATGCATAAAGTGTTAACAAAGACTTTATTTAAGGGCTCATTTAACAAAACTCTTTTATTATGTGGAATAAGCAAAGAAAAAGGGTTAAAATGTGCTCCTTTGGAATTTCCACTTCTTTGGAATTTTTCTGTCTGGACTTCCTCAAGATCAACATTATTTATGATAAACACCAGTGCTCTGCGGCTAGAAAAGAAAACTAGTACAATTACTAGGAAAGGAAACCTGAATCTGAATACTTCCTTGCTACTTTTTGCTGCATTGGCTTTTCTGATACTCAGCTTTTATTTTCAGGAATTCTGGTTATCTTAACAAAAATAAATATAATGTCAGGCAGTATTCTGGACAATTACTGTTTGAAGCAGGCACTTAACAGGGTTTTAGATAAAGGCATTACTTTCTACCAGTTCTGACTGACTAGCTACTTTTTAGGAAAAATGTACTTCAGAAATTTTAGTGGCTTATCATTGATTTCTTGTGGCAAAGATACTGATAGAATAAAAGCGTAAACAAGATTATGGTTACTGTACTTTCATATAGAAAAGAAAATCTCTGCTGATTTTTTCTGGAAGACAGAAAGTCAAAGTATAGTGTTAATAATGTTACATTTGTGACTTCATTCTAGATTATTTTAGATCTCAGGAAAAATGTGAGAGATGTGCCTCTGTAAATTTAAGGAAGTTCCCTCCTGGGATAGACAAATTACAAGCTCTTGCCTTGAAAAATATAATAGGAGACATTTAGCTAAAGCCAGTTTTCTGTTTAGTGCAAACATTCACATTCAAACAGCTCCATTGATGTTTTAGAAAACATAAAGCTTTTCTCTGATATCTGAAGCACATCATTTTTTTCCAACAGCTATAGCATGTTATCTATAACAAAATTATGTTTTTATTTCTCTTCTGACAAAATTATGAGTTTATTCTAGAACCCTCTGATAATCATTGTTCTCTCAACTTCTAGGCACAATAATCTCCACATGAAAAGGTACATTGGAAAAATTAAAGAAAACCTCTGACATTTTTTACCTAACTTGTGTGCTATTAAAGAAAAGGATAGTGAAACATTTTATTGAGGAATTTAATAAAAATCTAATGAAGTTAGAAAAATCTAAGTTACATGTCATTTGGGAGTTGAACTTCAAGATGAATTACTTAATACCAACATCGCATGAAACAATTTAATTAGTAACAATTTAAAACTGTAGAGATTTTACATACAAGCACACAAATTCTTGAATGGCAATAATTCTGGATTAATATGTAAAAGCATGAATTACAAAAAGAACATTCTTAAAAGAACACTTTCCTGCTTTTTTGACATTTGTTCTAGATAGGTTTTAAATTATTTTCCCAAGTAGTGATGTGGACCAGAACTTTAATGGTAATTTTTTAAGCTAAAAATAACCCTCAAAACAAAGAGTATTATGGTACTTTAAAGTTACCACTTACTTTATACTGTTATTAGAGTGTGTATTTGTACATGTATACATGTGCAAGTATATGCAATTTCCTTTCCTCCCATAATTTTTGCACGTGCCTGCAAAAGCAGAAGTTGTTACTAGAATATTCTGCTGTACAAATTCTATATGTACAGTGTTAGCTCCTATCCTAATTGTTCTCAGTAATTTTCACTTTCCATAGTACAGAATAGGCTAAAAGGACAAGCACATTTAAATGTCTATAAAAATAGTTCTCACTATTGTATCACTCTTCCCCCCCACCCCGCATCATTTGGGATTACAAAGCCTAATTTCAAAATGAGTAAAAGGGAAAGAACCTTCTCTTCCTTATTAGTAGCACATAGAAGACATGCTTGTTGTTTTTATTACTATTATGTCCTGCACTTGTAAAATAGATTATGAAAAATGTTACATGCAGAACAAGGGAAGACATAATATAGAATAGAACAAGCATTAAAGCATAAATAGGACATGATTGATTCTTCTCAGAGGTGGGATTCAATTTTTTTTACTACCGGTTCTGTGGGCATGGCTTCATGGGCATGGCAGAGGAAAGATACTGTAAAATCTCCAGTCAGAGGTGGTATTTGCCGGTTCTCTGAACTACTCAAAATTTCTGCTACCGGTTCTCCAGAACTGGTCAGAACCTGCTGAATAGCACCTCTGCTTCTCATATGTGGCAAATAGCTCAAAAGGAATAAAGACAACTATATTCTGAACAGTCTTATGTATGTTATTGCAATGGGCCTTAGTTTGAAGTTTCCATTTAATAGTAATATTGCTTCATGTGAAATTTAAATTCCAAGATAGCATGCATCAAACTTCAACCTTAATATCCTATACCCAAGATTAACAAAAAGTAAAATGTTAATGGCTTCTATGCATGTTTATTAATTTTTTTATACCAGTACTCTGCACATCTTGTAGAGAAAGTGCCAGATATCTTAACTGTGGGGCACAAAGGAATAGTTGTTGTGCTAATCAACTATTTGATCTTTTCTGATGGCAGCAGTGGATTCATTTCCTCCCCCCACCCCCAAGATGTCAGTGAGTCACCCAAGACTGCTTGATAGGCTAACATGTGTTTAACATGCCTGCTTTCCACTGATTTACATGACTGTCTAAAAATATTTATGACTGTAAACCCCGTATTATATATATATTTACCTGGTGATAATTTCCAGTGAATTCATTCTAAGACTAAAATTACTCTATTTAACTTTACTGCCAGGTAAGTGCATGTCAGAAGCCAATGTTATCTATATGTCTAAATATACACAATTCACTAAAGATGTCATATATAGAATATTAGAACAAAAAATAGAGCCATACTTCAGCTTGCACTGACAGATTGGCAATGATATATCTGGTTAGTTTCTGACATAACACTTTAATCAGGAATGAATATAGTGTATAGTGAGGTTATAGCTGTAGGCTCTTTGGGCTGTACCCAGAAATGATATAACAGGAACATTTATTTTCTAAGAAAAAAAATCCATCATTATGCTGAATGGTTGAGGTTGAGGCCAACAAGGCATTTTGGCACCAGATTTCCTATTCCATTTGACTTAAAATGTGTTGGCATCTTGCAAAATGAAATGCGAACCTGGCATAACATTTCTAAGTATGTTTCAGAGTCCCATAAGATTTCCAAAGGAATAAAAATGGATAACTGCAGGCCAGTGCTTTGTTTGGAAGTGTTCCCAGATACACTGAAAAAGAACAGTGTAAACATGAGGAAGAGGAACTTGCTCTATTACTGGTTGCAAAGCATTTTAGGGAATCAATGCTCTGCAACTGTTCTTGTCAGCCATTTTGTGAACAGGCAAACCCTACAACTATTATTTGGAGAGCACCAGAACATGTTCCCAAAATTTCACACCAGCTCCAAGAGATACCGCACTCCTGTTTTAAAATATACTGTTTACAATTTAATCTTAAATCTATCCAAGGCAGGTTTGTTATTACTTTTCCTCTCTTCCATCAAATCCGAAAAGGCATCTCTGACATCTGACAGCCCCTAATGACATCTGACAGGAGATGGAAAGGCAAAACCAAACGCACATTAGAGTGCAGCTTTAATCAGAGTTATAAATTATACATTTTCATTATTAAGTTAAGACCCAAGCCAATCCACTTTTTGCTCGGAGATTGAATACAGCGGTTCATCAGCTATCATAAAAGTGCAACAACAGGTGTTTGTTACAGCCAGAGAGAAATAAAGGATCAACACCGGATTCGGTGACAGGTGCAGCGGAAAAAAAATAACGGGGGAAACTGTAAGAGTTTGAACTTCCGCGACAGGGATAACCCCAGAGACAGAGACTTTACTGCGATGGCGCGCCAATCTCTGGCGCCTCCTTAAGTCTCAGCCCGGCCTCTCGCCGCTTCCCCGCCCCCGGCCCTCCTTCCCCGCCAATTCGCCAAAGTCCTAGAATAAAGTTTGCTGTTAGCGGGGCGGGTAAGCTTTTAGCAAAGAAAGGAAGAGAGCCCGGCGGCGGTGGTTCCAGGGCACGCTCGTACTTTTTCGACCATGGCCTCGTCCGAACTGGCCCAAAAGTTGCAGAGACGACTGCTTCGAGACGGCAGCACCTCGGAGGCGCCTCCTGCAGAAGAGGATGACAGCTTTGCTCCTGAGCCGGTGGGTTCCGAAACGAGCCCCGAGGACCCGGCCGACCCGGCCGAGGATCGCAGTGCGCTGAATGCAGCTGCTGACCCGGAGCTGAGCGCCAAGCTGACTCGCAGGCAGGACATTAATGCCGGCGCGGCAGAGCCCCGCCTCGCCCAGGTCTTCAATCCCTACACGGAGTTTAAAGAGTTCACTCGCCGGCAGATCAAGGATATGGAGCGCTTATTTAGATTGTAAGCATCGTCTTAGCCCGCACTATCTCTTTACCGTTCTTATTTGTAATTTTCGATCTTGGCGAACTTGAAACGCCTGAGTAGTTTTCTGTAGTATTTATTTCCAAATCTTTCACAGATTCGAGCCTCCACGTATGTTTAAAACAAACCTAAGTTCCAACAGTGGTTTCTTAGTATCGATGAAGTCTGTGGAATCGTTGAAATTTAAAGTTTTTAAAACCTTTTATGCGGAAGTTCAAGATTTTTTGATATGAATCAAGCATGAGGCAGTTAGAGAAAGGACTTTGAAAAAGTTGCTTATAACTCTACCTGCACTGACAGAGGTCAATGTTTAATGAGAGTATTATTGACTCTAGAACAGGAGAATGCACAATACCTATATGCTAGATACATACTTTCTTGGGAGAAAGTTTTGTTAATTGTAGTAAGGTTTACTTTTGAGTAAACTTTTACAGAACTGTCCTGTGTATCACATTTTCCTCAACTGCTCTGATAAATTGAAAGGTAATGTGAAAAGTCACAATAAAACTGGCTAGATTCAATGGAATTTAAATAGCATGCACAGGATTGAAGACTAAAATATAGAGCAAATTCTGCAGATCCAGTAGCTTTTTTCAAAATGAATTATTGGTGTGGCTGTTCCCTTTTGTACTTCTGTGTTTATCATTTTAAAAAGATAAACTTCATCAATCTCTTCCCTCATGTGTTAATCTTAAAATTTCCAGTTCCTTCTTTTGCTGCTGTTCTTGCAAAATGGAAACTTGTAGTGTTTCTTTTTGCCAATTCTCTGTGTTGTGGGGAGAAAAAACATTCACTAGCTAAATTAAAAAGATCTTCAGTCCGCAGAACTGGAAGGGTCAAGTTAAATCTCCCTATTGTTAAGTTTGGTATCTTATCTCTGTGGTCAGGATTGGAGCAGCAGTTTATATTTGGCCATAAAAATCACACTGCACAAAAAACTTGACCTTCCCCACCCCCCTGCAAAGTCAACCATGGTTATATTTAGCTTGTGCTTTTAAGTAATAAAAGATGTACTATTTGTCACTTGTTCCAATTATGTTACTAAAAGAGGAATTGAAAAAGACTTTGGCCTGATTTGCTGTACATTTTTGATTGCTATTCCAACTTATTAACTATATAGTCATATAGCTGCTATTAAAGCAAGTCCTAGTGTTCAATATATATGGGCTAGTAAACTAAATTAATAGTATAGTCTGTGCTTGATTGAATTTAATGGGATTGGCTTCTGAATCCTGGGCCTTTTTATCCTTGTTCCTAACTATAATACAGACAACATTTTTATGACATCCCTGGGATGTCTTCATCCCATCCCCACCCTATGAGACAAATGTAAATCATTGTGAGCATCTAGTGGAAGCTGCAAGATGTGTGAAATCTGTTTTGCTTTGCCACCCACTATGTCAGAGATAGAATCACATGACCAGTAGTAAGTGAGATTGCCTGTTTCAAGCTATTTTTCCCTCCATTTCCCAATCTACTTCTCTGCTGTCAATCTGCTGGACATGACGGAATATAGGGAAAATTAAGTTCGTTCCAAGGCTTATAATGGTATAAGGGTGAAGTGTCATAACAGGCTGAAATAGCACAATATAGAGAAATATTGATATGCTTACCTCCCATTACTTTCTGATGAGGAAATTGTAAGTTGCTATTGATCAATTGTATAAAGAAAGGAAAGAGAAATTTTAAGTGTCTGTGATATTTTCATGATTGTTTTTAAAATTTTTATTCAGAATGGGATACAGGTGGAGAGGCACAGGAAAGAAACAGACCCCCCCCCAATTCCTTTTGCAGCACTATGAATGGTGGGTATTTTTCCTGTAGCCTGATGATCGGCTGAAGAGGGAGAACAGCATACTTGCCATTTTGCTGATTGTGAGTGCACTAAGTTAGGATAGCAACTTTCTGCAGTGAGTCAGAACAGAGATAGTAGCAGGATATGGATCAGCAATGTGGGAGGCAAATTTCAGGTTTTGAAACTGGAGTAATTTTTTGCTGACTCAAATATAGTTGGCTAGATTTTAGTAGCAGGAAAAGGATTTATGATATATTGATTGTCATACAGGAATTGTGAAAGCCCTGGTTCAGATATCTACTTAGTCACTGAGTTACTTTGGGCTGCTCCCTGACTGAGCATACACACTATGGTATGCCATTGGCTTGTTGAATAAATGATTTACAGATCATACAGAGTGACTGAGTTCAGGTTATATAGTAAACTGTTATTAGTTACTAAGCTAAACCTGAACATAGCAGTTTACATGTCACATTAAACTGTTAGGTACCCTGGTTATTGGTGAATTACCGTGATGTGTTTTCCATGATGTGTTAATCCAGTCGTTGTTATCACTATCTCTTAACCCGCAGAGGCAAAAGAAAGTACAGTATTTATTTGACTTATATGCCATCCAATTTATACATGTGTGACAGTTTTTGAAATTTTATTTATTTATTTATTTATTTATTTGATTTGATTTGCCAATTGTTTACAAGATAATAAGTATAAGTGTATACATAGTTGTGAATACATGAAATGGGTACATATAAGAAAAATAAAAGAATAAGAGAAACAATAGGACAGGGACGGTAGGCACGATGGTGCGCTTATGCACGCCCCCTACAGACCTCTTAGGAAAGGGTCAATAGTAGACAGTCTAAGGTTAAAGTTTTTGGGGTTTGGGGAAGAGACTACAGAGTCGGGTAGAGTATTCCAGACATTGACCACTCTATTGCTGAAGTCGTATTTCCTGCAATCAAGTTTGGTGCGGTTTACTTTGAGTTTGTATCTATTGTGTGCTCTTGTGTTGTTATGGTTGAAGCTGAAGTATTCATTGACAGGTAGGACATTGCAATGTATGATTTTATATACCATGCTTAAGTCAGACCGAAGACGGCGTAATTCAAGGTTTTCTAGTTTTAGAATTTCAAGTCTGGTGGCATAAGGTATTCTACAACGAGTAGAAGAGTGGAGAACTCTTCTTGTGAAATATTTCTGGACTTTCTCAATTGTGCTAATATCAGATACGTAATGAGGGTTCCAGACTGATGAACTGTATTCGAGTATTGGTCTAGCAAATGTTTTGTATGCTCTGGTTAGTAGTGTGATATTACCAGAGAAAAAACTACGTAGGATTAGGTTAACAACTCTTAATGCCTTTTTGGCTATGTAGTTGCAGTGGGCTCTAGCACTTAGATCATTAGAGGTGAGTATTCCAAGGTCCTTTACAGAGCTTGGGTCATCATCATCAAAATTTGCTTGATGCAGTTGCAGGAACAGTGATTCCAGAAGAGAAAAATGAAACAATTTATGAGGTTGAAGAAACAATAGCTTTACAATATTGATATGACAGCTGCAATAATACAGAGATTCCTCTCTGACATGTATCTTACAGGAGATGTTTCTGCTGAGTTAGGAGTTAAATTCACACCTTTGAGATAGACATCTAGACTTATAAAGCACATTCCTTGCTTAAGGAAGGAAAATTGTGCAATCTGTGCTACTGATGGAAAAAAAATTCTTGTCTGCTCAGCTCTCCTATAGAAACTGAAACTGATGTTTTTCCCCTACCTTACCCTTCCCATCCTTCAGCAGCCAATATAATTCTTTGTAGTTGGTTAAAAATGCTGCCATATGTAGCCATGTTAATTGAAGTTTCTGATTCAGAATATGATATCACAAGATACAAGTTGTCCACAACTTACAACAGTTCATTTAATGACTGTTGAAAGTTATAATGCCACTAAAATGTGACTTATGACCATTTTTCACAGTTACAACAGCATCCACATGATCAGGTTATCAAAATTCAGATGCTTGGCAACTGGTTCATATTTATGGCCATGTGTTTACCTTTTGCGATCTTCTCACAAGCAAAGTCAATGGAAAGCTAGGTTAATTTAACAACTGGGATACTAACTTATCAACTGCAGGGATTCACTTAATAACAAAAAGGCAAGAAAAAATCATAAAATGGGACAAAATTCACTTAACAAATGTTTCACTTAGTAACAGAAATTTTGGACTCAATTGTGGTTGTAAGTTGAGGACTTATTTGTGTCTATAGACCACAAATGGGCTGTGGACAAGTACTCAACAATGTTCTTTTTACTTTTTAGTTTGCACTGTTTTGTGAAAGTTACCTTAAAAGTCCTTGGTTTCAGTGCCTTTATTTCACTCAGACATGTAAATAGATGCTAACAGGTAAATAGCAAATAGATAATAAGATATCTTACATCAAGCTCTCAGAAACAAAACTCAAAAACAAAGCTGGATTTCTGGAATGCATGTATTGTTAGTAGATAATGTAACAGAATCTTAAAAACTGCAAAAGCCATTTGTCAAGTCAGCTTATACTCTCTGCAATGCAGGTGGAGTGTTTAGTCTTCTGAACTAAATACATTTTTTTTGTAATGATCCTGCTCTGTCTTTATCTTCCCAGAGTCTGTTAAACATTCCATGTTATTTACTTACCTGTGATAAGACAATTTCACCCTTGGTTGACCAAGAAGAGAAGTTTGTATGAAAAGAAAAAAGTCTTGTTTTTTCTTTCTGTTTATTGAATGCATATGTTTATGCATATTTTTTTAAAAACATATTTAAAAGTGAAATAAAACAAAATTACTACAGGTAGTTATCAAAGTTACAATAGTTTTTTTTTAACAGCCTCTGAAGCACTTCCAGCTATTGTAAAATGTGCCATGTATCCACAATCTCATGATTATAGTTTGGGTTTTTTGGCAATCTGTTTGCCAAGCCTCTCTATGATCACTGTTTGCAATCTTTTAATAGAATCATAGGGCTGGAAGGGACCTTGGAGGTCTTCTAGTCCAACTCTCTGCTCAAGGTAAGAGTTTTTATACCATCTCCGACAAACAGATGTCATATCTTTTATTGAAAACTTTGAAAAGCATCACAACTCCTAGAGGCAATTGATCAATCATTCTTACTGCTAAGAAATTCTTATTTCCCGATTGAATCTCCCTCTGACAAGTTTCCATCCATTGCTTCTTGTCCTGCCCTCAGGTGCTATGGAGAATAAATCAACACCTTCTTCCTGTGACAGCCCTTCAAGTATTGGAAGACTGATATCATTCTTCTCTGGGCCTTCTCTTCACTAGGCTAAACATACCTAGTTCCCTTAGCAGTTCATTGCATGATTTAGCCTCCAGATCCCTTATCATTTTTGTTGTTCTACTCTGCACTCTTTCTAGAGCAGGGTTGTTGGAACTCGATTTCATTAAGGGCCGCATCAGGTTTGTGTTTGACCTCAGAAGGCTGGGGTGGGCGTGGCCAGCTCATCACTTGTGTGATCAAATTCCACTTTTGCTTGTAGTTTGTTTTGCCAGCACTCTGCCAGCAAAAATGGAGCTCAATTTTTGGCTCCATTTTGCTGCGACGGCCTCCTGCAGCGCTCCATTTTTGGCTCCATTTTCGGCTGGCATGGCCTGCTCCATTTTCAGCTCTATTTTTGGCTGCAACCCTCCTGAGCTCCGTTTTCACTGGCAGAGCACTGCAGGAGGGCGTTGCAGCTGAAAATGGACTGTGCAGCCCTCCCGAGCTCTGTTTTTGCTGGCAGAGGCACCATGGTCCAGTCCTTCGCTGTTTCCAGGGTGGCCCCGCAGGCCAGATGTAAAATGACCCAGCGGATCAGATTTGGTCCACAGGCCTTGAGTTTGACACCCCTGTTCCCTGTTCTAGGGTATGAGTGTCATTTTAGAATTGTGGTAACCAAAACTAGATGCAGTATTCCAAGCGTGGTCTCAGCAGTGCAGTACTATTACTTATTATGATCTTGATGCTATTTCTCTGTTGATATAGCCTAGAACTGTATTAGTTTTTTGGCAGCTGCAGCATGCTGCTGACTCATACTTAAGTAGTGATCCACCAGGACACTTAGATCCCTCTCATATTTACTACTGTGGAACCAGCCACTTCCTATTCTATACCTGTGCATTTGGTTTTTCCGGCCTAAGTGCAAGACCTTACTTCTCTCATCACTGAACTGCATCTTGTTGGATGGGGCCTAATGTTCAGGTCTGTCAATATCCTTCTGAATATTGAATTCATCTTCCAAAGCATTGGCAATTCCCCCCCAGTTTGGTGTTCTCTGTAAATTTAATGAGTTCCCCTTCTATCCCTTCATCTAAAATAGATCATTTGTAAAGATGTTGAAGAGTCATGTCTAAGACAGACTCTTGAGATATCCTACTGTGTACTTCTCTCTGTGTAGTTATAGCTCAATTGAGAACTACATGCTCAGTGCAGTTGGTCAGCCAACTGTGAATCCGTCTGGTAGTAGCACTGCCTATCCCACATTGTTCTACTTGACCAAGACGTAGGCTGTAGTCTACTTTGTCAAAAGCCTTACTGAAGTCCAGATATACTATATTCATAACATTTCCCTGATCCATTAATTTAGTCACTTCGTCAAATAAAGGAATGAAATTTGTCTGGCATGATTTGATTTTAACAAACCCATGCTGGCTTCCTGTATTCACCTTGTTTATTTCTAGATGCCCACAAATCCACTGTTTGATTATCTTTTCCAGGATTTTCCCAGGTATTGATGTCAAGCTGATTGGCCTGCCATTTCCTGGATCCATTTTTTTGCTCTTTTTAAATATTGGAACCACATCAGTTCTTTTCCAGTTCTACCATGCTCCAGAAGCTCTGAAAGATTTCATTCAGTGGTTCTGAGATCACATCTGCCAGCTCCTTCATATATCACATCCTGGGATTTAAACCATTTGGTTCTGGAGATTTGAACTCATTCAAAGCAGATAGGTGTTCTCTTATTAATTTCTTATCAATCTTTTTTGCTGGTTTCCCCAGAAAGTCAGTGGGGAAGCCAACAAGGAAACTTGCAAGCTGCTGCCAACTGCCAAAAGGACTCCCTCTTGTTTCTGGGGACTGGCTGAAAGCTGCCTGCTGAGTCGAGTCGAGTAGAACAGAACAGAACAGAACAGAATTCTTTTATTGGTCAAGTGTGATTGGACACACAAGGAATTTGCCTTGGTGCAAATGCTCTCAGTGTACATAAAAGAAAAGATACATTTGTGAAGAGTCAAGAATCATAAGGTACAACACTTAATAATAGTCATAGGGTACAATAAGCAATCAAATCATACTAGGAAACAGTCCATATAAATCGTAAGGATACAAGCAACAAAGTTACAGTCATACAGTCACAAGTGGGAGGGGATGGGCGATAAGGAGTGATGAGAAGATTAATAGTAATAGTAGTGCAGACTTTGTAAATAGTTGGACACTGTTGAGGGGATTATTTGTTTAGCAGAGTGATGGCGTTCGAGAAAAAAACTGTTCTTGTGTCTAGTTGTTCTGGTGTGCAGGGCTCTATAGCGTCATTTTAAGGGAAGGAGTTGAAACAGTTTATGTCCGGGATGTGAGGGGTTTGTAAAATATTTTCACAGCCCTCTTTTTGACTCATGCAGTATACAGGTCCTCGATTGAAGGCAGATTGGTAGTAATTGTTTTTTCTGCAGTCCTAATTATCCTCTGAAGTCTGTGTCTGTTCTGTTGGGTTGCAGAACCAAACCAGACAGTTATACAGAGGTGCAGATGACAGACTCAATTCTAGATAGTAGGCCCAGCCCTCTGCTGGGCTGCAGAAAGAAGCCTTGGACCTGTAACCTAGCTGAGGTGTTATCTTCTGCATACAGAAGAGCACTGGGAATGCCATTGTTTTGAAGGCTAGAAAGATTTTTAGCCTTCAGAACAATGACTTTCACTACCTTTCTAGCCTTGTAGCAGTAGATAGTGAAATGACTCCGAATATTTAGAGATGGGGATCTGTTGTGGGTTCTGGATTAATTGGCTGTATCAGTTGACTTAGTTTTAGAGTTTGCGTAACATTCACTCAATGCCCCAGACGATAAGTTTGATTTTGGCAACAGGTTTTCAGCTTCTTGCCTTTCTGACACCAATCCTTGTTCATTTTTCAAATCCTGTTCATGATTTTTGTTTGCATCTGGATCCTACAACAGAGGAGCACAGCCTAATGTTTTTAGGACCATATTTCACCTCCAAAGTCTCGAGTGACAGCTTCCAGAGGCCTTAAAAAGTTGTTATTAAATTTTAAATATGTATAAATAGGTACTAGTATAGGGCAATGTTAATTTCTTTTGATGTAAAGATGTGGCCATTTCCCTACTTTATTTGTGAGTGGGATAGATATTTAAGTAGTAAATATAATTGCCAATATTGTGTCAACTAAAAAGCTAAAGTGCCAGTTTGGTGGATATTTGAAGGTATAAGAAAAGTAATGAAAACTTATTTGAAACACACTTTCATTATTTGATCCTAATTAAATGTATATAACCTTTGCTTATAGTCACCCTTAACTTAAAATGAGGACTTTTTAGAAAGGAAAATGTACAGTTACTAATTAAACTTAATCATGGCCTAGAGACAAGCTGGGGAGAGAGAATAGATAATTCCAAGAGGGAAAATGCTAATAAGTCTCTTTCAGATGAAATAACATGTGGCAAAACAAAGCAATTATTGTTCAGCATGGGAATTCCACAAGAGTTTTAGTCAGTTTGAGTAGAAAAATTCATAAATGCACATAACTGGAGTTTTAGCCAAACCACATGGCTTAAACTTTCACCAACTATGTCAGTATTTTATATCTTTTCAGTATAAGGTTATAACTGAACACTTTTTAGAAAGATAATATACACACATTCATTTATGTAATCAAAATGCTAGGTATAAACCCTAGCATCTTCACTGTAAGGGTAATTCCTCATGACAACCTAAGCTGCTTGTCTCCCCTGCTGCTCCTAGCTGTTCCTAAGCTGCCTTAAAAAAATTCCATCTGGATTGTACTGGTTTTGTAATGGGGCTAAGTTGAAGTTCAGACAGAACAGCAGCCACAGTAGACCCTGGCTGGTAGTTCTCTTGCTTCTTGTCCTACCAATTTATATAGGAAAGACAGCCCTTTCTAGATGTTTTCTGTGTGAATGTATGTCACTTATACTGAGTGCAACATTCCTTTGCTGTCTGAAGCATTACAAAAAAATTCAGATCATGATTTCTGCTCATTCTACAATTAAACAATGATGGTACTTGATTGAAATAGTCAAGGGCAATGCCACTTTGAACAAGACTACATACCTGAACCTCTGTCTTTTTAAAATGTTCATGGGACAGTTTAGTTTGTAAAGAATGTAAACAGTAGAATAAGAAATTGAAGATTGCTGAAGTGGCAACTTTACAGTGAGTCTTCTTTATTTTCTCCAGCACAAGGATTGGAAAGTCCACAGATGGTTTGACACATGTCTTTCTGCCCAGAGACTGAGTCCATAATCTTTGCCACGCCCCTGTCAACTGTCACTTTTCCCCAGTACGTGACTCAGTCTTGCCCTAAGAGGTTGTGGCAAAGATTGGCTCAAGATCTTCGGTCAGAAGTGTGGATTCTCCAGTTCGTTATTTAGCGCTGGCAGGTTAGATCTTGCAGCGATGCTACTTCTAGTGCATTTACATGTCCTGGTATATTTTTGTTTTTCTGATGGAATACTTTCATAGAATTTATATTTAAAAGTTTCATTTTCTGTTCTCAGAACATACATGAACAAAGTTTTTTAATTATTTTGAATAATGAAAGTGGTCCTTAAGGCAGACTGAAGGACATATTTATATATATATGTGTGTGTGTGTGTGTGTGTGTGTGTGTGTATTTATATGAAATAAGAATATAATAAATAACAACTTTGTTGTTCTGTTTCTTCTCAAGTGTGATAAGCAGGAAAAGAGTTTGAATGACCAAGACTTCTTTCATTTTTTAGTGGCATATTAGATTGCATATAATCATAGCAGGTCCATGACTATGAACTTAGGAATGCCTCAGTCATACAGAAATTGTGAATGAAGATAAAATTTTAATCTTTAAACAAGGGCTAAGCATTTGAATGGCTGTAATCTATTTGCTGTATATCTCTTTAAAATATTTTTGACATGCTTATTTAAAAAAATAGGAAGTGTTGAGACAAGGGATAAATAAATACAGGTAATCCTCAACCTACAATAGTTCATTTAATGACTATTCAAAGTTACAACAGCATTGAAAAAACTGACATGACTGTTTTTTACAATTATGACCATTGCAGCATCTCCATGGTCATATGATCAAAATTCAGATGCTTCACAACTGACTCATTTATGACGGTTGCAATGTCCTGGGGTCATGTGATCACCTTTTGAGACCTTCTGACAAGCAAAGTCAATGGGGAAGCCAAATGCACTTAACAACCATGTTACTATCTTTAACGACTGCACTAATTCACTTAACAACTGTGACAAGAATTGTCATAAAATGGGGCAAAATTCACTTAACAGATGTTTTGCTTAGCAACAAGATCAATTGTAATCATAAATTGAGGACTACCTATATATGAGGAAATTTGCTCAGTCTAATACCACTAGAAAAAGCATGCCTCATGCAAATAGTTTGTATTTATTTCTCCAAATGCTTGTGTGGGGAAACTTTATTTTTCATTTTGCACACAGGTTCCTCATGTGTCATCTCAGAACTGGGAATATGAAATGCATAATCCTGGTTCATAATCCTGGTTCAGATTCCTTGGATTGATCATGACGATGACTAATAAGTAATTAGCAATATAATCACAGTAACAGTTCTCAGTATGAACAGTCTGATTAGCTGAAGGACTTTTGCCAAAGAAAATTAGCCTCTTCTTTAATGGAAATAAAAACAAAGGAGCAAGAAGAAATTACTGCTCATTTGAAAGGAACACTAGGATTTCCTTGCCAAAGCCAAGTGAAATAAATATTGTCTTTGGGATCTGATACAAAATTCTAGCATGGGGTGCAACATTTACAGCAGTCAGTAAGAGCTGCTTTCTGGGAGTAGCAGTTTCCCTTGTGAATGATACACAGTCAACAAACACACCCACTTTAGGAATAGGGAATGAGTTAGATGGAACTTTGATATGGATTTTGTTTTCGATGCAGTTGTTTTACTGCATAGTTTTGGAGTGGAGCCACAGTTCAACTTTTTATTTTCTTTTTGGCTATGATCCAATCTCTTGTGCTGTAGCTTGTCTCTCTCCTTTGTCTTTGTGCTTTTTGAGTTAGCTAGTCTCTGTGGTATGAAGTTCTTTCTTGGTTAATCTAGTTTAAGAACAAGAAAAAAAATTCTCAATCAAAAAGGGAACTGGATTTTCTATTACAGTTTTCTATACAGTTTTCTATCTGTATTGTCCAATGGAAAATTCTGGAGAACTTGAAAGTTCTAAGTTTAGAGTTTAGAGTTCTATTACTCTAAAACTTTTGGTTTGCTATAATAAGTATGTCTTTTTGTGGATTTTAATCTTTTCTCTTCATCCATAGGACTACCTTGGTTTCTCACAATTCTTTTAATCTTAGTTTCTCCTTTCCTAATTAAGCTTTAAATTTTGCTTTGCATAAAATAAGCTTCCCTTAAAGTTATGGACATATCCACTTGTTTATCATTTGTTTAAAACTATCTGCCCAAACCTTGTGCTCTCCAGCAACTTGATGTATTTCCAATTAGCTTGTGTTATTTGTAGATTGTGTGAAAATTTTCTGGTTTTTATTTTCCTCATCATGGATTTGGAAGGAAGCAAATTAGGCCATATCTGCTCAGGGCAGATATCCAAAGCAAAGAATTAACCTCTACTTCCAATGAAGGAGAATTATATGATTTTCTAACATATATCAGCTTCTGCCTTCTAACCTAAATCCTTTATTCTATATCTGATCCAGGTCTTCTGTGAGACATCTGCCATGTATTTGAACAATGCTGTGATAGTCCAGTTTGGTGCAGTGGCTGAGTTGCTGGGCTACAAATCAGGAGACTGAATTTAGGCCTTCTTTAGCTATGAACGCCAAATGCATGACTCGGTTAGTTAGTCTTTCTTCAGCCCAATCTACCACACAGAATGTTGGTAGTAGGGAAAAAAGACATTCCTTTTCATTAAACAATTATTGTTCGACAATGTTAATTGTGCTTTAACTACCTCTGATAATTTTGGAGCAATTTTTTAACAGCTAAGCTGCTAAAAATGTTTCTTTGACTTGCTATCGGTAAAAGCAAGATAGCAAAAAGTTTTCCAGACTAGAACCATTTCCCTAGCCTCTTTCTTTCTAATGTTCTGACTTCTCACTTCTTAGCAGGCAGCAGTTAGAAAAGGGTTTGTTATATCATATTGACTTGCATTGAATTCTACTCTATAAAGTTTACCATATAAAGTGAGCAGTGAGATGGGTAGCATATAAATTTAATAAATAATGAAAAAAATATACACAAATTACTAACAGTATCTTTTTGTTGTATGTGGCATATCATTTTTATGTAATGTCTTGAAATATGTAGCAATATAAATTTTATATTATGCTAATAATATAGTTCCTGGGGCACTCCATAGTTTAATAAGGAGATCTGGATACAAAGTACCACAAATAATGCTTTAACCCTATTTGCTAGAAAATGAAGAATAAATATTACTGTATAGAGATACTGTCATGCCCCTGGTGGAGACTGACTCTGAGGGAGAGGAGGAACAGCCAAGAGGGAGTGGAAGTGTGGCTCCCGAGGTTGTGGAGGAGGCTGGGGAAGGGCAGAGGCCATCTGAGCAGTCAGAGGAGGACCCAGGCCCATCCCCTATCTATTCTAGGGCACGCAGGGAGGAGAGGATAAGGGAGAGATGTGGTTTCCTCGGGAGGAGAGGGCCTTGATCCTGTTCATGGGCTGCAGGTGTGACAACTGATTAAGAGTTTGGACCTGCGTACTGGCAAATGCTGGAAACAAATTGTGTAAATATCTCTATAGTTCCTCTGAGTTTGGCATCCTTCCCAGTGTGTGTTATCTGCGGACATCCTCCAGCCCTTATCTTGCCTGGTTTGTGTTGTTTTTTTTCTTCTTCATGTAACTGTGTGGGAGTTTTTTTTGTCTTCCATCAAAGATATTTGGAGCTTGGAAGCAAACTGAAGGAATAAAAGGGGCTTCACCTGTTTTCTGTGACTGTTTGTTTTGTATCCCACCCTAGGTCATCACAGATACAAGCCCAACTTTGAACCTGTACCACACGATGAGAATAGCGAAATACCAGTATTTTTCTCTCTCACTGCCTTGATTGAAAACTGTCCAAAGGCAGCTCTCAAGTTGCCTCATACCCTATTAGGGAAGGATAGACAGGATAATATATCTTGAGGCTGCTGAGATATGTTTACAAGACATTTTATCAATCCAATTTATTGCGTTTGCTCTGACATAGATCCCACTTTTACAGAAACAAGTTGGATAACTCAGGCAACATTTTGTGGGGTTATCTTTGTAGTTTCAGAGAATATAGATATGATTCTCAAAAATGAGTTCTGCTATCTGTGGTATGTATCTATGCTTGCACAGATAGCAGAACTCAGGAAGCTGGGTGAATCATATACTTTTGGATTAGAGGTAGTATATGGTCATCTGAAAGTGGGTGGGCTGGATAGGCAGGTAATATACCACTTTGAAAGAGGTGATCTCCTGATTCAATCAGACTAAATAGCTTCCAATCAGTATCTACCCTTCTTGGAAAAGTTTGTGGAGAAGATAGTAAGACTACAACTACAAAGAATCTTGAATGAAGTAAATTATGTAGATTGGTTTCAGTTGGGTTTTTAATCCACGAATGGGACTGAAATTCCATAGGCCATCTTGGAAAACTTGAACAGGAAGGTATTGCCTTCCTATTCCTATTGGATCTCTCAGTGGCATTCAGTGCCATTGACATGATAACCATTTGAACTATCTCCCAGCCAGAGTTATAAATGGAAGTACTGTTTTACAATGTCATGTTGCTACTTAATTGAGCAGACTCAATCAGTGGTAATGGGAGAAAAGCCACCCCTTGTTTATGGTTCTGCAGGGCTCAATTGTTTTTTTCTGTGTTGTTTAACTCCTTCAGAAATGGCTTACTCCTTCAAATCTCTTGCTTTTGATGGTTTATGTCATTGTCAGGATTTCATGAGTACTTCATATATCCTGATACTAAACATCTTATAATTACTGCCTTTTGTTTCAATTAAACCAGTTAAATATAAACTTCCTTCTTAATAGCACTTAACAGTTATATTTTCCTAAGAAAAGAAATAAAAGTCACTTTAGTGGTTAAGGCTCCAAGCTAGAAATGGGAGACCATTACTTCTAGTCCTGCCTTGTCACGAAGCCAGATGGATAACTTTGGGCCAGTTGCTGTCTCAGCTCTAGGAAGAAAGCAAAGGCAAAACTCCTGAAATCTTGTCAAGAAAACTCCTTGGACTTGTACAGGAGGTTACCAGGAGTCAAAAACTGGCTCCAAGGAACCAAGAAAAAAAAAAGGAGGAAAAGGATATGATGAAACAAGTCCGTCTACTGGCTTGTGTCTTTTTGCCACTCTTAGAAATTTGTGTTCAAACAAGGGTGAAGATTTTTTGTGGAACTGTTGAGGGTTGTTAAACTGTGATAAATTCTAATTTTGCTTTATTAGATATTTTATTAGACTCACTTCCTCAGTAGTTTAGTTGTTCTACTCTTCTCCCCCACCCCAAATTTTGACTTTTTGTTAACATTCTCAGAGGGCAAATAGATTCTTAAGTATTATCAGTTAAGCTCCTTGGCATTTTTTAACTTGGTATGGGTCATCTAGAATGAGTTTCTTGGATTGTGATCAACATTAAGGAAGAGTTAATGTGCTCATTCAAGTTTACTTGATTGCAATTTATTTCATCTATGGAATTCATAACTATCTTTACTAAAAGTCAAAGAGGCATTATCTTTTATATACCCTCTGTCATACAGGCAATACAGCTGCCTGTACTAAAGATAATGAATGGTAGTTTGTTGTTTCAGATATTTTCATAAGCAATTTATGGTAAGGGAAGGAAATATAATAGATGATAAAATTTCCATTTATTTATTTGACATATCCTGTCTTATGTGTATTAAATGTTTAGTATGAAAAGTATAAAATTACAAATCCAAATAAAAATACTTTAGATTAAAAAGTAAAAGAAAATGGGTGGCTGAATGCTGCTACTGAGGCATGATAAAACCGTCACCCTTTTGAGGCATGATGAAATCGTCACCCTTTACTCATTGAGCTCTTTCTTGTCTTGAAAAACAAGTTTGTCTTCCTTGCTTCACAAGCTCACTGGCTAGATTTGTACTTTTTAAAATGGTCTCAGAAAAAAAGTGCTCCTTTAATTTGTGTTTGTATACTGCTGAGCTGGTTTATCTACGGCTTGCTCTTGCTGAATTGAAAACAGATTGAATATTCTGTAGCCTCTTTGCTTTTTGTGGCAGTGTAACTTTGGAAAGCTATGCTTTGAAGGAAAGATCTGGCACAGCATACTGAACACCTATTGTAATACTATGATAGAGCAATGCTTTGCCATCTCAACCCACTTCTGGCAAGACCCAGTTTCTCACAATCTTTGCTTTGTGTTGTTTCTGTGCTGGAATGATGGATATGAGAGACTGCTCGCTGGCTGTGGATCCTGATTCAGTTAACCCTTCTGGAGCTATTGCTGTTCTCGCAAAACTCCCATTACAATTCGTGCAGCTCCCATAAAAACCTCTTTTTCAGAGTGGCAGGATGCCATACTTTGCTTTTGTAATTTTTGTTTGTGAAATTTTGATTTGGGCAGTGACCCAGTAGGCGGAGAAAGAATGAGAATGACATTTCCTGGGATTGTAATGACTACTTCTGTGTTACAGCCCTTCTTTGAATAGAGGAAATACCTTACTGCAATTCTTCTATCATTGCAAGTGCATCATTGTTATAGGGGGGGAAGTATCCTATTTTTTGATGTGTTATACAAGTGTTTAGGCTCCTTGTATGTTACTTTTACAGAATTTGGCACAGTTGACGTTCTTATCTGATAGCTGAGATTCATATCTACTAACTATCTTTTGGGCATAATATAGCCCATTATCTTTACTGAAATCATTTATGTCCATATTTTTGTTTTTGGACTGGAGGCATCCTCATAAAATGTAACAATAAACTGTAATAGTTACTTATATCCCTACCGTGTGATTATTTATCATCCTGACTTCAGAGAAGGGGTGGGTATTAATTTTCCTGAGACTGTTGTAGCGGAGTGAACTAATAGGGCTGTTGACGCCACTGTCCTGAGCTGGACAGAAACAGCCAAAAGGGTGGATGTGGTCCATGGGGAGATGAATGCCCAGGTCTGCTTCAGATTCTAAACCTACTTGCGGCCCATGGGCCGGATGCATCAAACATTGGCCACACCCACGCCCAGTTTAGTGAATGGGAAAAAAGTCCTGTCACATGACACTGCCATGACGCAAGTTTGCCACCCCTGACCTAAACAATCATCAAAAGCTTTAGAAAAATCTAATTTGGCAAGTTTTGAAAAACAGCTACAATGCACAAATGGAGGTATAAAGTATAATATAGGGAGGAAATGCATTGCACCAATTGGCTGGCTGTTTGAAGTTGTTTCTCCCCAAGTGGAACTGAGATATGATCTTCTTCCATCATCCATAGTTTATTTATTTCTGTTTAAACTACAGGTAATCTTCAACTTACAATTGTAATTGAGCCTGAAATTGTGGTCATAAGTTGTGCTGGTTGTTAAGCAAGTTACCACATGATCGCACCTGGTTTTACAACCTTTTTTGCAGTGATCATTAATTTGATTGTTAAATGAACACAGCATTTGTTAAGTAAATCCATTGTCTGTCATGGGCATTTTTTGCTGGAAATGTCAAGTAAATGTCCATTTCTGGGGAAAAACCACCCACTGTAAATCATGTAATTTGACCACAGGATGCTGCAGACCCAGTTTCCAAGTGCCCCAAATGTGATCACATGACCAGGGGAAGGCAGTTGTCAAAACTTCAAATCTCTGTTGTAAGTAGCCTTGGGGAGGCCTGTTGTAAATTAGATTGTTACTAGGTGATTGAAAGTCAGCGACTACCTGTATGGAGGTCAAAGACCACTTGAAGGTTACCATGGTCCAGAATGTGGCTATGCAGGTAGTTATTGCTGTTTCCCAATTTCCCAATGGCTACTTGTTGTTTTCTAGGTGCAATTAAAGATTGTTCTTCATGTGTAATGCCTTCATGACTTAGGGGATATGGTTATCTTTGAGATAATTTGTTATTGTTTTTAGATCAGATAAAGTTAATGAGATCCAGATCCCAGTGTAAACCATTATCATCCTATGGAACAAGAACATGTGCCTACTTTGTAACTGTGTCTGTCTTGTGTGGTAACATTCCCTCTGAAGTCCTCGCAGCCTGCTCTGAAGTGAATATTGTATTGTATTGAATATTGTATTTTGGTCTTTGATTATGACTGCTGATTATGTGTATTCTGTCCCAATGCAATGTATCTGTTGCTGGCATTTGGTTGTTGTTAATTCTGTTGTTTTTGTTTCTCCATATTGTTTTTATTCTCTTATTTTAACCCTAATGTATAAGCCATCAGATTTGGAGATGTCCTGAACAGACTATCATGCATTGCCTAACAGTCTATCTTCCTGAATACCCTGGATAATTTCATACATAACATTCGGTTACTGTAGGCTCTTTTCCATTGAGAATTGCTGAAGTTGCACAATTTTATATCCTTTCGGACCACTATGGACATATCTTAACTATACTTGCCTCTATGCATCTAGTAAGACACATGCTGGATTTTATATTCTATTCAGTGCAGTCATGATCTGAACTTTGAAACATTTCTTGATGATTCCATTATCATAGACCAAGGGTCTTCAAACTTGACAGCTTTAAGACTTGTGGACTTCAACTCCCAGAATTCCTAACATGACTGGAGGAGGAATTCTGGGAGTTGAAGTCCACAAGTCTTAAAGCTGTCAAGTTTGAAGACCCCTGTCATAGACAATTAACTCCCTGGTCATTTACACTTAAGCAACAAACCTCTTCAGGATGAAGATTCTGTTAAAATGTTCTGAACCATGTGCCTGAAACATTTGGATTTTCTAAATTTGGGGAATTTCTTCTTTGTCAATCATGCTAACAAAGCCCCAGCTGATTTGTGGAATAGAAATAGTCCCAGGTGGATGACAGTATTGCTCCCAAGTGACATTTTCTCCAATGAGCTGCTCCGAGCGTCCAGTAGTGGTAGGTGCTTAGTCTCTGCTCAGATAGGCTGGGCTTAATTGATAGGACGCTCCTCCTCCTCCTCCACGGTCTCCTCCTTAACGTCCCCCCGTTTTAGCTCAGCCTTCAGTGGATAGGTAGCTTTCTCCTTGGCCAGAATAGGAACGAGTTTTGAGGTTTGATCTTTCATCAGTAAATTCTAAATTCACATCACATAGAGATCCAACGGCAATTAGAGCTCGAAGCTGTCGGAATTACTATCAGATCGGCAACAGCGATCTGGTCGCATTCACGGCGATTGGGGCCAGATGCTAATAGACTTGCCATTGTGATTCTTTGAACCGCGCTATTTTAATAAAAGGGGGCTTGTCCTTTTTTGTCTGAGGTGATTCCTTCCGACGGAGAATGAAGGAGTGGGGGCATCAGAGCTCTTATTCTCCCCTCTTCGCCTCTCAATCACAGAGGAGCCATTTTTCAGGCGATTGGGACAGTGAAGGTTTGCTGTATTTGGTGCTCAATTTAACGGCCAGTGCCATTTTAACATGGTCCCCTGCTGCCTTTTTGGCATGCAATCTAATGGCCTGCACCATTCTCAAATTGCATCGAGTGGAACTTCCATCTAATTTTTGTTTGACTGCTGAGAGGTTTTAACCCCCTTCAGGGCTCTCAGTGCAGAGATCGGGGGCAAGAAATCAACTCCCATTCTTTCGGCTTAGCAAGATTAATTACTTTAGTTGGCAGCCCTCACAGTTCATATAATACACAGCAGCACAACAGCGAGTACCAAGGCCTGTGTCCACCTGTGCAGGCAGCTGTTGAGGTATGGTATTGAGGCATTGATAACTTCATTTATTCATATATAGATATATAAAAATTATATAATAATAATTATAATAATAATATCATATCATATATACATATATGTTTATAGATAACAATAACAATAATAATAATAAACTTATCTCGAATTGATAGTTACAAAGAAATAAACCAAAAAAGGGGAGTAAGTATTTATAGGGCTCCCTGCCCTGTCTTGGAGCAGGACCCCGCACGTGCCAACCGTCCACATACATTTTGCCTCGTAGGTTTGAGAGTCGTTAAAGAGTCGTAATGGCAAGCAGAAATAGCTCTAAGGCATGGGCCCAAGACAAGTCAAAACGAGCTAAGGGTCCTTCAAAGGCCGCAGAAAAGGATGCCAATAGATGCCAAAAGGCACATCAAAAAGTGCACAAGCGAGGCTGAAAAGAATTCCCAGCCACCTACTCCAGCTAGGCTGCCTCAGGTTCAGGGCACCCCTGTACCCTTAGACTTGTTCATGCCATCTAGGCCGACTAACACCGGACCTGCCTAACATGGTCCCTCATCAGGTGCACCTGCTCCAAAGTGAGCCCCTGAGGCTACCCTCACACCAACGGTGACTGGACTCTGCCAAGAGGAGTTCCTTCCAGAGGAGGTCCCAGAGAGAATGAAAGCATGGATGGAGCTAGCGATCCGCAGAGGAATCGCAGCGGGGGTGCAACAAACTGTGATGGCCAGGCACATTCCAGTTGCTGAATGCGACCCACAGTCTGTACAGTCTCTATGCAGAACGGATCTGCATTACCCTCAGGTACCTCCCCAAGAGGAGTTTTCTATGATTTCTCATACATCCACATGATTTGCAGCAGGAGGAAGAACAAGAGGACGAAATGGAACAAGTTGAGGCAGAGTCAGTAGATGACAGTGACCCAGTCCTGTTGGAGGTGGACCCCCTCGAAAGAGGCATGTCGGATGATGAAGGCATCATGCCTGACCAACTGACCTTTACGGGGCCGTTCCGTCCTCAACTATTCAAATCATTCCTCTTCAAGGCCAAAAACACTGCTTGGCTTGATAAATCTCCCCCCTTGCCCAAAAACCAGGATCACAAGGGGAGTCAGAGGATTTGATTTTCTCCCAACCAATTACTGAAATGGATGTTATCCCAGTCCCGCAGATGTTTTTGGATCTGGTCCAGAAACAATGGGCTTTGGCAGCAGCGTACCCCGCCCCCACAGGATATGACAGAAAGTTTTGCAATTTGGCACCAGAATTTTCCAACTCCCTCAATACTCCAGAGGTAGATGATCCGGTGGTAGCCTTAGCATTCTCCTCTGCGATTCCCAACGAAGCAGAGGAGGCTCTCACACCAGAAGAGAAAAGAGCTGAGTTAGCTCTCCGCAAGGTGCATCAGTGAGATGCGTGGGCCATAAGGGCGGCAATGGCTGCATCTTTTTTCACTAGATCTTCCCTCAGATGGCTCCGTCATCTGAGGGAAGCCATTCCAAATTCTAATATCAGGGCGCATCAGACATCACCAAACTAATTCTGGATGCAGAATTCTCTGCGGATGCAACATTCAATGCGGTCAAATTTTCAGCAGGAGCCATGGCATTGCAGGTTACAGATCACCGATTGCTATGGCTTAAGCACTGGCAAGCTGATACTAAACACAAATAGAAGCTTGCCTCTTCCCCAATTTTGGGAGACAAATTGTTTGGCGCTGTCCATGAACTGCTTCTGATAGAAACCAGAAGTAAGAAAAAGATATTCCCCTCCTTTTTTCATCTCCCAGATAACAGAAATTACCAGCCCTTTTGGAGAGGTTCCTTTCGCCCCTCCTATCAGGGACAATATTCTCCAGGATTCCAGAGGGTATCTGGCTTTAGGAACGGCCAACAGTCAGATAGATCGGATTTTGCTGACAGGAACCGAAGGAGAGGGCAAGGTAAAAGATCGTTCCAGGGGGCAGGAAACAGGAGCTTCCGCCACCCAAAACCAATTCAGAGATTACGCTCCCATTGGAGGACGACTAAAACTCTTTGCAGACTGTTGGGATTCCTCTACCTCAGATTCCTGGGTTCGAGCCACGATTAGATTTGGCCTGGCTCTGGAATTCCAGTCTACACCCCTGAACTTTTTCATGACATGCCCTCTCTCCAGAAACCCTGTTAAAAGGAACCTGATGGATACAGCTATCAGACACCTACTGGAGATCTGTGCCATGCAACCTGTGACTCTGGATCAGCAAGGGCAAGGTTTCTACTCACTACTCTTTGTCGTCCCGAAGAGTTCGGGGGGGTGGGGTGGAGGACAATTTTAGATTTAAAACAACTCAATCGTTCCCTAGTCTATCAAAAGGTTTAAGATGAATACATTGCAATCCATTCTGCTTAGCATAAGAAAGGGCAACTTTTTAACATCCACTGACTTAACAGAGGACTATCTACACATTCCAATTAAACCCTCACACAGCAAATTTCTCATATTTTGTTATAACAACCAACATTTTGAATATGTCGCTCTACCCTTTGGGTTGTCATCTGCCCCAAGGACATTTACAAAGGTCTTGGCAAAGGTCCTCTGGCCGCCCTTCTCAGGGGTATACCTGTAAAACTGTAGTGCTACCTGAATGACATTTTGCTTTTATCATCCTCATCCAGACAGACAGAATTGGATACTCAAATTACCTTACAAAACCTTCAACAACACAGTTTTTCCATTAATTGGGCAAAGAATAATTTGTCTCCTTCAACTGGTTTATCTCACCTGGGCACTGTAATAGATACTGTAAAAGGGAAAGTGTTCCTATCCCGAGAGACAGGAAAGCATTAGAAAATTAGCTCAGATCAGAACCCTTAAGCAGATTCCCCTAGCCAACTTGTCCAAATTATTGGGGAAAATGATCTCCTGTGTTTCTGGGCCCGGTTCCACGCAAGATCACTGCAATGGTACCTACTTCCATACCAACGGTTGGGACAAAGCAACTCCAAGGCCCGTGTCATTGTACCATCGAAGGTCCTGATATCTCTGCATTGGTGGACCGCTCCGACCATCAACAAAGGTCGCCCCTTTAAAGAGCCCCACAGACTCACCATCACTACAGATGCCAGCCTGTTTGGATGGGGAGCACACTTCCAATCCCTCACGACTCAAGAGTGTTGGTCAGCAGCAGAATAATTGTTCAGCATAAACTGGTTGGAGCTCAAGGCAGTCCATCTGGCTCTTCACAGTTTCCTTCCACATATTCGGGCAAAGAACATCCTCATACTTACCGGCAACGTCACAACAAAGGCCCATATAAACAGGCAAGGGGGTACCCACTCGAGACAACTTATGAGGGAATCAGAGAGACTGTGTCTTTGGGCGGAAAGGAACTTGCTCTCCATCAGGGCAGAGCATATTTCAGGCTTGTCAAACACCCAGGTGGACTGGTTAAGCAGGGCCACAGTCGATCAATCAGAGTGGCGCCTGCACCCGGATTTGCTTCAGGAAGCGGTACAGAAATTTGATCAACTGGTCATAGATCTGTTCGCTTCTCCCCTGAACTCGCAGCTCCTGAGATTCATCTCAAGGCACCCATCCCAAGGAGTGGAGAACATCAACGCCCTACGTTGCCTGTGGCCCTGGGACTCCAAAATGCCTTTCCCCCTCTCCTAGTGATTCCCAGGGTAGTCCAAAAACTTTTGGAAGAAAAAGCAGAGCTGTTGTTGGTGAGCCCATACTGGCCCAGGAGGCTGTGGTTCGCAGACCTCAGGGGTCTGTCGACAGAAGAACCTTGGAGGATTCCGCTGCACAGAGTTTTGCTCACCTAGGGTCCGATTCAACACCCGGACCCTCAATGGCTCCACCTAGCCATATGGAGGTTGAGCGGAGACATCTAAGAAATGAGAATCTCTCGAACAGGGTAATCACCACCATCCAAGCAGCTCGCCGCCCTTCAACAAACCACATATATAATACTACATGGAATATTTTCTATAAATGATGTGTCAAATCCAACGTTGATCAATTTTCTCTGTCAGTGGCACAAGTATTGGAGTTCCTTCAAGAGGGTCTTGACAAGGGTCTCTCACTGAACACCTTGAGATGACAGGTGGTGGCCCTAGCCTTGGTCTTTACCTGGAAAGGTCTAAGATCTATCTCACACCACCCACACATACAGAGTTTTATTCAGGGAGCCACAAATTTATGCCTTCTGGTGGTGCACCATTACCCGACCTGGGACCTTAACAAGGTCCTCACGGCTCTCACAAAGGGCCCCTTCGAACCACTGAAAACTACGAGTCTCCATTTTCTCACATACAAAGTAGTTTTCCTGGTAGCAATAACATCAGCACAACGTATCTCAGAACTAGCAGCCTTATCAGCCCAACAAGACCTTTGTATTTTTCATGTTGACAGAGTGGTTCTTCATCCAGACCCTGCTTTCATCCCAAAAATTAATTCGGCTTTCCACAGGGCACAAGAACTTGTTCTTCCGAACTTTTGCCTGAGACCGTCTCAGGGGCTAGAACATCAATGGCATCAACTAGGTGTACGGAGAACTCTCCGTACGTATTTACACCAAACAGCTCCTTTCAGGAAGACTAAGGCTCTTTTCATTTCCTTTCAGCCAACCACTCAGGGGCACAAAATCTCACCTTCAACTATAGGGAGGTGGTTGAAAGCTGCAATCGCTAAGGTGTACGAGACTCAATCATTACCAGTGCCTAAGGGCATAACAGCGCATTTGGCCAGGAGTGCCACAACTTCAGCGGCTTGGGCCATACAAACGCCAATAGCAGAAATATGTTGGGTGGCAACATGGGCTTCCCCATCGCCCTTCATTAAACATTACAAAATTGGTGTGTTTACTTCTGCTGAGGCCTCCTTTGGTAGGAGAATTTTGCAACAGGTCCACATGGACCTTGGGGGGACTCCACTCCGGACAGAGATCCTCCCATAGGACAAGCCAAGCTTTGGTATGTCCCACTACTGGATGCTCGGAGCAGCTCATTGGAGAAAGGGCATTAGTACTTACCTGATACCACCTGTTCTCTGTGAGCTGCGACGAGCATCCAGCTCCACCCAATTTCCGTCTGGTGGGATCCTGTTCCAACCAACAATTAACCAAGGTAAAAAAAGGCGAGGGTTACATCACTTTGTCTTTGCCAAAACTGGGGGACGCTAAGGAGGAACCCGTGGAGGAGGAGGAGCATCCTATCAATTAAGCCCAGCCTATCTGAGCAGAGACTATGCACCTCCCACTACTGGATGCTCAATGCAGCTCACAGAGAACGGGCATATCAGGTAAGTACCAATGCCCTTTCCCTCCCACCAAGCAGAATAAACTATTTTATTTACTAGGCACCTGAGCATGTTGAAATGGATCATCTGATCGATGGATTCTTGGGACAGATCAAACTGAATGCAGATTAAAGCCCATTTTAAGAAAGTAGTACTGTATCTCTGATACAGCTCTCATTGGCCCAGAAAATCTGTACAATTATAGTCCAGTTTCAATTATTCCATTTCTGGAAAAACTGACTGAAAAAAAATAGACATCTTAATAGTTCTAAATATAGCTGAGGCATACAGATTATCTGGCCTCTAAGCCAGGATATTATATTGAAATTGTTCTAGTTATTTGGTGAATAACCTGTGCTAGAAACTGGATTGGAAAGTTGATTTACTTCTTGGTGGCTGTTCTTTCTTATTAATGACCAGTAAGCAATCCATATTCTTGCACATTGCCTCTGTATGACAATGGGCTGGATGAGGGATAGCAAATAGCACACAAATTTATTATTATTTATTTGATTTGTCAATCGCTTACAAGATAATAGGTATAAGAATAAACATGAGTATGAATACAGGACATAAGTACGAATAAATGGGGACAATAGGACAGGGATAGTAAGGCACGATTGTGCACTTATGCACGCCCCTTAAAATTTTATAAATAAAAATTTGATTTTGGAGTTTGAGGTTCAACCAGTTTTGAATGAAGTTGTACTTTCCCCGAAAAAACAGGTCTACTGTCTGGGAGTGCTGCTTGATTTTCAGTTGTGACTGGATTCACAGGTAGCAATTGTGGCAGTGATGGTATTAAGGAAAAGTGTCTCTAAGTTGCAGTTGGTGACAACTAGGCTGTTTACTGGTAACAAGGTACTAGGATCATACACCTTTAATGTAGGATCTGCATTGATTACCACTTGCTGATTGGGCACAATTTCTGTAGTAGAGCATTGAATTTAAAAGCCTTAAATGACTTAAGGCTGTTAAAGGATAATTGTTTTAAAAGATCACCTCTCCCATTATGAATACACTCAGGTTTTAAGTTCTGCAGAAGAAGTTTTTTTGGAAATGTTTCTGCTGTCAAAGACTGTCTTTAAAGCAAGCCAAAGAAAATCTCCTTTGGCATTGCTGCCAGTATGCTCCTATGTTGCATTTGGATCCTGCTCTTTTAGTATTAGAAAATCTGTTTTTAAAAGAGCTTCATGTCTTTCGCCAGGTTCTTAACTGACTTTAGTATCAGCTTTGGAGTTTATTTTAGATTATTTTTCTCTATTTGCATTAAAATATATTAGCTGCTTTAAAAATAAATCAACATTATAATGAATTTTCTATTAGCCAAAATTAGAGCTCTGAAAAAAGTAGTTTTAATTGTAGCTTTTTTCTATCCTAAAATATATTTCTGTATCAAACATCTGAAAGACTTAAGTCTAAGAATAATACCTGACTTTATGACTCCTAGGGTGTTTGCCCCAGACACTCTCTCATCTGTGAATATTATCTGTGTTTCTTAATTATTCCCTGGTCCACTTGGCTCTTTTTTATTTCTTGTGAATCAGCCCTTCTTATCTACAAAACTGGCTTTTTTCTTTGTAGATTCTTTTTTTTTTACGGTTACAGGAAGTGAGGGGGAGGGTGTAGCCAAAGGGATATTCAGACTAAAAAGGAACAAAAAAAATATAGTAATGATTCATCTTATTTTTGCTGCCAGTGGCAAGGAATTTTATGTATGTGAAGTGCTCTTGTGTTGCTAAACTTTATATCATCAAATTTTAGATTTCAGTTCATCTAGAAACCCACAAGGTAATCTATGTACATGTGCTAATTATATTGTGGGCGTAGGATCCTTTGTTAACATTTTCAATCAAGAAGCCAGAGTTCTTTCAATAATAAGGAACATATTTTTTCAGTTTTCTCAATTTGAGAAAAGGCATTTAAAACCCAAAAGGATATTTTTAAGAAGAAATAACAAAAATACTAGTATGGTGCTTCTTTCAAAAACAAATGCCTTTTTTAAAAGAAAAAGATTAATATTTCATGAATGGTTAATTTCTAAAATTCTTTATGCATATCTGGATTATGTTTTGTGATTGTTACATAGATATATCTCCCCCCCTCCCTTTACATATGTTTGTCTGAGGACAATAATTAATTCAGGCTTTCATGGAGTTGACATGCCAGTAAAATTGTTTATTATTGTATATAAACTTCTGCTATATGAACAGATAAGGTACAGAAAGGCCAGCACTTGAACCATCCTTTTGCTCCACATTGTTATGTGTCTTTCTTGTTTGGTGTGATTTTGGGTTCCTTTTAAAGCCACCTCCTTGTCCAAGTCTCTGCCAATTGTCACATCAGAACTGGGTGAATTTTTTCCATTTCCTGTCAATCTTTTTCTGAATCAATTAAAATTTGGATGATATTGAGAGGATTTTTTTAATCACTCTATTTAAAAGAGCAATACCATATTGAGGACGAAGGAATGAATAGGATTTAATTAGACCATGGAAAACATTTTTTTCTTTTATGTATGAGTGACAGGCTGTGCTTTATTTTTTATCTCAGGTGGTATGTTTAATTATGCAGATGATTTTTCAAATATCATGTTTTCAAGGATTTTTTCCCCTTCCATTCAATCATTCTTTCACACTGCCTGGACAAGTCCCTGCAGTTTTCTTGGCAAGCATATTCAGAAGTCCTCCATCCTAGGACTGAGAGAAAGTGGCTAGCCCAAAATCACCCTCCAGGATTTGTGCCCATGGTGGGACTAGAACTCGTGGTCTTTGTTTTCTGATACCTTAATCACTATACCAAACTGACTGTTTGTATTTCAAATATCAGATAGCAATTTGGCCTATTGATTAAGTCAGCAGGCTAGAAGGCAGCACTGTGAGTTCTAATCCTGCTTTAGGCATGAAAGTTGTCTGAGTGACTTTGGGCCAGCCATCATTATTTATAAAAGTAATAAAGGTGGGATTAAAAAAAATCTAAAAAAGAAAAAATCCCAACCTCATACTCTATCATTTCTCTTTCTTCATAGACAGCAAGCAAATGACAAATTTGAGTCATACAGAGTAATTTGCTTCAAGTCTGATCTTGCTAAGGTGGGAGAAATAGCTAAAGGAATTGTTGGCTAAACAATGCACAAAATTGGCCCTGGTTAGAGGGTGGTATTTGGATTTATTTTGACAGAATATTTGGGATTTATGCTGGTGAGTTCGAGCTCTGTTATGTTTTTTGTGTACTTCACCTTGTCAGCCAGGCAGCTCAACAGTGGCCTTTTAATATTTCTTTTTCTGCTTAGGTATGACTCTGGAAAGGATGGATACATTGACCTTATGGAATTGAAGCTGATGATGGAGAAACTAGGTGCACCTCAAACACATTTGGGTCTGAAGAATATGATCAAGGAAGTGGATGAAGACTTTGATGGCAAGCTCAGTTTCCGTGAGGTACGTGCTAGTAAGAAAGATATGCAATGCAACAAGAAAGCAGAAGAAGTAGCTAAGTTCCAAGAATGTGGAACTTAGCTACTTCTTCTGCTTTTCAACATTTAGAAAAAAAAAAAAGAGAATGTGCAGTACATTAAGAATAAGATTTCAGTACCCTATTTAGAGTAACACAAGAGGATATTCAAGGACATAATTTCCCAAAGGAATTCCAAAGAATTAGAATTTGCTATTTATATATCTCCCCTATCCACTCCCAAATTTAAACCATGGAAGTTTTGTGCTTTAAAGATATTGAAATCCAAACTCTACAGTATTACTTGATTTGTATAGCATGTTAAGTCATGCTTACTTGGTAGTAATCTACTTATGTATTAGATTTATACTCCGCCTTTATTTTGTGAGATTCAGAGTGGAAACCATAATGTTCCTGTTCTTATTTTTCTTACAACTAGAACCTTGTGAGTTAGATTGAGCTGAAAAAAACTGATCCAAAGCCACCCAGCTGGTTTCCATGTCTAAGGGAGAATTAAAATGTAATTTAAATGCTGGGAGTACACATCGCACTAAACCATGCAGGAAACAATGGAATAGAGTAACATAATAGAGCCAGTTTGGTGCAGTGGTTAAGGCACCATGCTAGAAACCAGGACACTGTGAATTCTACTTCCACCTTAGATATGAAAGGTGACTGGGTCACTCTCTGTCAGCCCATCTCACCTCAAAGGGTTGTTGTGGGAGAAACGGGAGGAAGAATGAATATTACATATGTTTACCACCTTGAGTTATTTATAAAAATAATAAAAGTGGAATATAAATGAAATAAATAAAATATTGGTTTTGTTCTTACTAAACACTAAGATATGCTCAAATTTGTTGGTTTTGACTCAGCATATTGCATAAGAATTATAGTTGGACTGTAGGGAACATGCCATGGATTTATAAGCTTCTTATTTTCCTCCTCTTCCTCTTTCTCCTTGTATGCTCCAATCACTCAGACACACTCTGCATTGAGCACAATAGGGATTACTGTAATAGCCAAAGCAGAATCAGAAGACAATTCAAACGGTGTTTTTTTGAACCATGTTTGGCACATAAATAATATTTTATCCATATCAGAGCCATTCATTTATTGAAATTAAGAACTGAGGAGTGAATTGTATACATGTACAGAATCAGTGAAGGGAACTTGGAAGAAATGTTGAGAAACATTTTGTAAGCGAAAAAGACAAAAGTATTACTTAAGTCCTTGGAACAGAAATAATATTAAAAGAATCAGGTTGGCCCCTCCATGACTCAGTGGAGTGTAAGAGGGAAGGAAGGAAGAAGTACAACCAGACTTGCGAAATTTTGTTATTTTAGCCTACAATAAAGTATCTTTCTCATCTTCCTGTGAAGTTGAGTTTTGGATCTGATCTACATTTAGGAGGACAGAAAGAGCCTTTTATCCCCTACAAAAGTAGGCAATATTCACTTGCTGGGTACCACCCAAAGATATCCAAATAATGTTCTCCAACTTCAGATGCTATACCATGATACAAAGTGCATAGTCCTGCACAAAGCAAGTGCCTCTTTCATTCAGATATTGTATATTCATTGTGAAAACCATTCTTTATGGAACAAACGTTTAAGGGAATCATCCACTATAAACAATATATCCTATATTTTTGTACTGTATGTGGGAAGAAAAAAACTTCACTCAAAATCCTTCTGTAGGCATATATTAAAAATTAGCAACAGGCTGACAGTTAAATTGCATAGATATGCATCTACAATAATGGTTTTAATTGTTTAATATTTGTAATGTAAACTGACTCCCAAATTAATAGTCAGATGTCCATAAGAGACTACTTGACACATCCCAGAGGGCCAAGGAGTCTGGTAATATGCTATGAGATATAAATTCTTGTTATATAATTAAGGAGAAGTGCTTTGACCAAAGCTTTGTGAAGATGACCAAAGCATTAATTCTTATGTACATATAGTTTGGATCTCCCTGAATATAAAAAGCCAGAGAAATATGTACAAATTATTTGATTTTGCCCAATTGCAAATAGTATACTCAGGTAACTCGTTAAATAGAAATGTATCCTGTTATAGTCAATGAATTGGAATCTGGAAGGAACAGTTTGGGGCAAGGGCAGATTGGTATAAATAAATTCCTTCACTCTAAGACTAGATCTTAAATATGGGGAGGCCCACAGTTTCCCTCTCAATTGGGAAGAATCTTAATTGCCATCAGATTTTGCACAGAACCTTTTCAAAGTGTTGTTTTGGAGTGCCCTTTCTCAACTTCAATAGATAATGTGGAAAGAAGTATCTTCCCCCACAGTTACTTGTTTTCTACTGATATGTACACTTAATGTTAACAATAATTCTGCATGGAATTGTTTTTGAAAGGACCTTCAACTGATATAGAATATTGCATGAAGCTATTGAATAACTTGATAGATTAAAAAAAGCTTCACTAGATTTTAGTTTGTTTCTGGGAATATTTCACATACTGGCTTTAATCAATAAAACCCTGAATGGTTTAAGAGTAGAAGGTCCTACCTGAACACTTCTTCTCGGAGAGCCGAAGGGAGAATCCAGGATGGGTAGTCTCTAGTCTCCTAGCTCTGCAGACCAAGTTGAAAAACTGAGGACACACCCCCTGGTAACGGTCCCCAGTTCTGGACGACGTTGTAACGAATTCAGCTGCTCCTTGTTCTCAAACAGATAGTTCAGTTGATACTGGAGACCTAGAAGATGAACAGACCTATGGAACAGCTGTCCTGTCTTACCTAAGAGGTACTACAGACAAAATCAGTAAGATACTACACAGGCATCATATCAAGACTGCCTTCAGAACAGACAGAAAAATAGCAGCCATCCTAAGAAACTCCAAAGATAAAATTGACCTGGAAAACCAAGGCATATACGAAGTCCCCTGTGCATCATGCCCGGCCACATACATTGGACAGACCAATAGAATAAGTACCCGCCTGGATGAACACAAAAATGCAGTAAAAAAGCTGGAACACACTTCCTCACTAGTCCAACACATGAAAGCCACAGGTCATAGCATCAACTTCAGTGGCACCAAAACCCTAGCCACTATAGAAAACCCCAGCCACAGAATTATCAGAGAAGCCATAGAGATTGAAAAAAGACCTGAAAGCATGAATAGAAGAGATGATTCCACCAGACTGTCAATCATTTGGAAGCCTGCACTCACAAACAAAAAAATCTCCACACCACTAGCCAGGCAAACACCTGGGCACAAACAGACCCCCCCGATACCTCCAGCTCAAACACACCCCAACCAGGCACCCAGATGAAACCTAGCTTCCTAACAAATGATAGCCGTCCATTTACTCGGAGCCAAGCTGCACTAAAAGCCTCCAATACAGGAACACAATGTTGCCAGTCAATCAAGACACAAAAAAGCCACAAAACAGACAGAAGATATTAGAAACACCAATCAAGCAGAACACAGCAAACTCCAAACCAATAAACACAGACCAAGACTCCCAACCAATCAGGATGAAGAAAAAACCATTCTGGCACAGCAGTAGGCTAGCCCCAAATTTAAAACTGAAACAACTGTAAAAGTCTGACTCACAGACGAACACAATATAGAGGCTTGATGATGGCAGATGAGATTCTGCCAAAACGTTGCTACAACTTTAAAAGCACAACTATAATGACATGGGAAAATACCCGAACAAAGCTGAATACCATACGTGTATGTATATGTATATGTATAACTGCAGTGACGTGGGAAAATACCCGAACAAAGCTGAATGCCATACATGTAAGCACCCGCGAAAACTTGTGTGTGTGTGTGTGTGTGTGTGTGTGTGTGTATATGTATATGTATATGTATATATGTGTGTGTATATATATATATATCAGCCTAAGCTGTCAGCTACAGCCACAGTAGCTGTCCACCACTTCAGGAGGCTAGTGCGACCCAAAGTGGTGAGCTCAGCCCAGCTTCGCAATTCAAAAGCCAAGTCAGGGGGAAAAAAGTTAAAAAAACAGCTGACTCTTTGAATTGCAGCAAGCCCTGACAGGTCAGAGGCTTGCGAGCCTGGCGCTGGCTGCACCGCAATTATCAGGCAGACTCAAGAGTCTCGCAGCTGCCACAGTGCTCTGGGGACTGGATGGGGGGGTCAGGATTTAATCCCGATGGCCAGAACCCCTCCCAAGGGACAATCCTGGAGACAAACTGCAAGATTGTCCCCAAACGAAATAAATGGCTGCTGCCGCCGAAAAGGGACAGAGGCGCTTAGCGGCAGCTGCAGTTCATCCCAGGCAAGGGAAAGTGGATCGGGAGACGGTGAGTTAAATAAGACACCGACTCCTGCCCCAGCCCGGGCCACACAGGTTCTCAGGGTCTGTTAGGTATAACATTGATACCAAATATGGTTTGGGTGAATAAATATATAAAACTTAGATATCATGGTTTAAGTGCTTATCACTTTAAGCACAATGCAGCAGGCAATTAGCCGATTAAGGGTGCGGTTAGAAGTTACAATATAAGGAAGCATTAGAAGCTGGAAAGCTGACTGTCTGGCTGTTACCGTCTGTTACTGTAACTGTGTGCTGCTGCGACTAACTGAGATTACTGACTGTGAGTGCCTGTGACTGAACTGTTATTGTTTGCTACTGTTTGCTGAATATCCAGCGTTTGTTTCTCTGGAGAGTGAAACCGGAGGAGGAGAAGATATCTTTATCGGCTGATAAAGATATTGCAAGGACTCTTAACTTGGACTATACTAGTGAGTCTTACTGGATGGAAATACTGTGAATGACTTAATGGACTGAATGACAATGCTTAAACTCTAACTGGATTAAAAACTATTTAAACTACAAACAGTGTTTGTGTTCAGTGTGTGTATACTCTGGGGCCCTTCCACTCTCGCTTTGGTTGCCTGGCTTGACTACTGCTGCAATACTCTTCTAGGGGTTAATCCCAAACCCCTAACATTGGTTATGGGCCCAGCAGCATAGTCTAACTAACCAGGATATAGCAGAGAGAGTTGGTGTGAGTTGCACATTACTGTAAAAACAAACTGTTTTAAATTAGTTTAAAATAGTCAAAATATCTGAAGAGTAATGGCACAAGTAAATTTGTCACAACTGTCCATGATATCCAGGCTGGATGGAACAAACTATGTTTCATGGTCAATGAAATGTAGTTTACTTCTACGCAGAGAAGGTTTGTGGGACATTATAGCAAACCCACCAGATGTGAGTAGCTGGGATCCTGCTAATGATGATGATAAAGAAAAGTTACAAGACTTTAAACTGAAGAATGAGCAGGCTTTATGCATCATAGGACTGACTCTCTGTGATCAGCAGCTAGTCCATATTCGTGGAGAAGAAAATGCTGCAAACTGCTGGGAGAACCTCAGGAAGATTTATGTTCGGGACAGTGTAGGAGCACATATAAATCTTACACGGAAGCTTTTTCAACGCATCTTCAGAGGAATGGAGATATGTTAGTTCATTTAAACTGTATGAAGAGCATTTTTCAAGAATTGCAAGAAAAAGAGCTTATATTTAATGAACTGCAACAAGTCTACATAATATTATCTTCATTAGATCAAAGCTATGATGACTATGTGACTTCGTTAGAGGTATTGCCAAAAGAAAGCCTCTCATTAACCGAGATTACAGGCAGGCTACTAGAAGAAGCCAGAAGAAGTCGTGAGCGTGACGAGCTGAGAGAAGATAAGAAAGAAGAGAAATTATCTTCAAAGCTTGAAAGAAACCAGCAAAGCAAAGTAAAGCACCTGGAAGAAGAGAATTTATCTTCAACGGCATACACAATTAAAAAGTGTTTTAATTGTGGAGGCAGAGGACATTTGGCAAGATTCTGCAAAAAGAGAAAAAGCCAGAAAGTAAAAAAGCCAAAGAAAGCATTTGAACTAGCCACGTTTAGCAACTCTGATGTGAAGAATAATTTATGGGTGGTTGACAGTGGCGCATCCCACTGCATCACAAGAGATAAGACAAAATTTATAAAAATGTCTAAAAGTTCTCAACATATATCACTTGCAAACGGTTGGAACCTGAAAGCGAAAGGTGAAGGTTTTGCACGTTGTCCGTACATAAACCAGGATATAAAAATGTTGTATGTACCACAACTAAAGTTTAATTTGCTTTCAGTAAGGGTATTAGATAAATTAGGTTATGTAATTACTTTTAAGGATAATAATTGCATAATTGAAAAAGATAACAAAAGGGTAACTGCAGCTTTAAATGGAACATTATATGTCTTAGATAATAGTAAGAAAGGGGAGGCTCAAACTGTATTTAATAATATAAAGCCTCATGAAGAATGTATCCATTTATTGCATAGGCGTTTGGGGCATGTAAATTTTAAAATGCTAAAACGTACAGTTGAGTTATCTGAAGGAATAAGGTTAAAACCTTGTGATAAATATTTGCGTTGTAATGTTTGCTGTGAAGATAAGAGCAAAAGTATTGCCTGCAAATAGGCTAAATGGTTTCAAAACAAAAGAACCTTTAGAAGTAGTATTTGCAGACATAATAGGTCCAAAGAAACCCAGTATGGGGGTGCTAGATATATACTGAGCATTATGGATCATTATTCTAGATATGGGTTTTGCTATTTAATGAAAAGCAAAACTGAAACATATCAACATTTTTTCAATTGGCTTAGGTTTGCTGAAAGAAAGTCTAAACGACAACTGATAACCCTGGTGACAGATAATGGCACGAATTTGTTAATAACAAATTCCAGAACAGACTTAAGGTAGCTGGAATAGAGCATAAGAAGTCTGCTCCATACAGGCCAGAACATAACGCTTTTATTGAAAGAAGAGGCCAAACACTACAGGCAATGGTTAGAACAATGTTAAATGATTCTGGGTTACCTGATTCTTTGTGGGGAGGCTACAATGTGTGCTAATAACATATTGAACAACGTTGTTAATACAACAACAGGTGAAATTCCATTTACCAGATGGCATGGCAGGAAACCTGATCTAAGTTACCTGCACACATTTGGTGCACCAGCATGGGTGCATATTCCTGCACAACTCAGAAAAAAAGGGCAACATAGAGCTAAAAGATTTTTCTTCGTTGGTTATCAGGCAAACCATAGGGCATATAGATTTTGGGAGAAAGGCACATCTAAAGTGTTATGTAGTGCTAGTGCCCAATTTCTAGAACATGAAGGATGGGAGAAATTAGAACAGGATGCCAATAAAGATGTAATTATTGAATCCTATAGAAATCCCATTAGTTATCCCTGTAACTTTAAAAATAAAGTAAAGAGACAAATACAGGATGAAATAGTGCCCATAAAGGAAGAAACAGATTCAATAGCTGAACAGGATGAGGAAGATGAACAGGTAGTAGTTCAACAAAGTCCTCCTGTAAGCCCTGTAATTCCCAGAAGAACTACACGTGTATCTAGACCGCCTGATAGGTACCAGGCTAACACAGTGTGCCAGATTAATCAAGTTCCTAATTCTGTAGAAGAAATTAAAAAGTATCCTAATAAGGAAAAAGAAAATGGTATGCAGCAATGAATAAGGAACTGAATTCATTAAGTGATATGAAGGTGTATGAAAATGCCAAATTACCTGTAGGAAAGAAATCCATTGGCTGCAAATGGATATTTAAGGTAAAAATAGATAAAGATGGTAATTTAATCCATAAGGCAAGGTTAGTAGCCCAAGGTTTTAGGCAGAATGCTAATGACTATGATGAGGTGTTTGCACCTAGTCTTAAGGCAGCAACCTTGAGGGCAGCTTTAGTGTGGGCAGCTAGTAAAAACTATATAGTTAACCATCTAGATGTGGAAACTGCTTACTTGCACGCCCATTAAAACATAATATTTATATGAAAAAACCTGTAGGTATTAAAAGTGAAAATAAGGATAATAATGATTGTTGGTTGTTAAAGAAAAGCCTCTATGGTCTTAAACAATCAGGCTATGAATGGAACCAGTATATTGTAAAGGAACTAGACAATATAGGATTTAAAGCTGGTTTAGCCGATCCATGTTTGTTTAAGAGGGAGACAAATGGGAAAGTATCATTATTATTACTATTCACAGATGACATTGCATTGATAACTGAAACTAATGATGAAGCAAATAAAATAATAGCATCATTAGGAAAGAGAATAAAGATCAAGCAATTAGGGAGATAAAGAAGTATCTCGGTTTGAATATAAAGAAAACACGGAAAGGTTTTAAGATATCTCAGGAAGATAAGATAAGCAAATTGCTAAAAGATTACAAAATGGAGCTTTGTAAGCCAGCTAAGACTCCAATGAGTCAGGAGTTTAGCAACACTGATGTAAAAAGCCCTGAGTTTGATAAGGTGATTTATCAATCTTTAATTGGTAGTTTGAGTTATATTAGTAATTGGTCTAGACCAGATATATCGTACTGCGTGAATCAGTTGGCTAGATTCAATTCTGCACCATGTGAAAGACACTGGATTGCAGCTAAGAGGATATTAAGATATCTTAAAAGACAATGAATTATTCATTGTATTTAGAACCAAAGGGTGATTTAATTTTGAGTGCTTATGCAGATGCTAGCTTTGCATCAGAAAGAGACACTAGAAAGTCGACTTCAGGAACAGCCATAATGCTGGGTAAGACATTAATAGGCTGGAAGTCAATTAGACAACAGCATATAAGTTTGTCTACTATGGAGGCAGAATTCTCCTGTTTATCATTGTTATGTACAGAATTAATAATGTATAAACAAATGTTAATTGATATAGGTATAACAGTAGATTATCCTATAATTATACATGAAGATAATCAGGCAGCAATTCAAATGGCCACAAATATTGGAGTAAAAACAAGGAGCAAGCATACAGATCTAAGATACCTAAACGTGAGACAATCTGTAAGAAGTAAAATGATTCAGCTAGAGTACTGTATGTCGGAGGACAATTTAGCTGATAATTTTACTAAAGCCCAAGGTGCCAGTAAGCACCAAGAGAGTTGTGAAAAATATGGGATAAGATTGTAAAGGTATTATATATTTATTTCACCCAAAAGGGGAGTATGTTAGGTATAACATTGATACCAAATATGGTTTGGGTGAATAAATATATAAAACTTAGATATCATGGTTTAAGTGCTTATCACTTTAAGCACAATGCAGCAGGCAATTAGCCGATTAAGGGTGCGGTTAGAAGTTACAATATAAGGAAGCATTAGAAGCTGGAAAGCTGACTGTCTGGCTGTTACCGTCTGTTACTGTAACTGTGTGCTGCTGCGACTAACTGAGATTACTGACTGTGAGTGCCTGTGACTGAACTGTTATTGTTTGCTACTGTTTGCTGAATATCCAGCGTTTGTTTCTCTGGAGAGTGAAACCGGAGGAGGAGAAGATATCTTTATCGGCTGATAAAGATATTGCAAGGACTCTTAACTTGGACTATACTAGTGAGTCTTACTGGATGGAAATACTGTGAATGACTTAATGGACTGAATGACAATGCTTAAACTCTAACTGGATTAAAAACTATTTAAACTACAAACAGTGTTTGTGTTCAGTGTGTGTATACTCTGGGGCCCTTCCACTCTCGCTTTGGTTGCCTGGCTTGACTACTGCTGCAATACTCTTCTAGGGGTTAATCCCAAACCCCTAACAGGGTCACCTCCACCCAAGTTTTAACATGAAACCGAAAAAAACCAGTCCACCAGCAAGGAAAGTCAAAAAAATAAAATAATATGCAAAAAAACCCAAACTGGAAAAAAGGCGCGAAAAAATGAAAGTGCTAAATCGGCAAGCTGGCTAGCTGTCAAACCTGATCTAAGCCTCTCTGCGAAAAAAAGCTTAATCCAGGGGGTGAATATTCTTCTACAATCCTAACTATTCAGAGCCCTTAAAGGGAGGTTTGAACACGCTGAGACCGAGTGAAGAACTGGGGACCGTTACCAGGGGTTGTGTCCTCAGTTTTTCAACTCGGTCTGCAGAGCTAGGAGACTAGAGACTACCCATCCTGGATTCTCCCTTCGGCTCAGTGGAGAACATCTAAATTCTATTAAAAAGTTCTCTTCAGAAATGGCAGGAATGTTCTCTGGCTGATCTGCAGAGTTTAGTTAAAAGTTATAGAGGGAGGAGACATTTCTGAGGTGCCCATAGAGGCAGATATCTCTCTCCCTATCATTACCAACTGGAATTGCACTTTCATGAGGGAAGGCAACAATAATGAATAGTCCCCCTCCCCCTTCCAGTCTTTCAAAGATGGTCAAGAACACTATCAGCACTTTGAGGGTAGATTAGGTCAGATATCGGTTATAATAACAGAATCTTGAAAGTCTATCAAAGTTTCTCTTCCCTTCCCTTCCCCTAATACCCAGGAGAATAAAGGGTGAACCAGAATCTTGAATTTCTTTTTTTCACTCCCTCCTGCTTTCTGAGTTGTGATGATGTTTTTGGCTGCTGCATGTTTTGTTCAAAAGTGACTTGGTGTTGCTTTACAATGCCATGATGGATGGTGTTAAACATAGCTGAAAACCAGGAAAGTTTCAGGTGTCTCCAAAAGTCATCCACAAGTGTGACCAATGCATCTTTCATGCTGTATAGATCCAAGTCTGAAACCTGACTACCAATATTTCAAATACTATCTATGACTCTTTGTGATTTCAGGACCACCACTTGGTCTACACTTTCCCAAAAGAAGTAGGTTGAAGTTAGTCAGGTTCAAAATAGTCAAATTGAAGGAAGGCTTCATTAACTCCTTTAAGATGGTAGGAACACTCTTACTCAAAGAAATAAACACTTGATTTATTTCTTCAGAACTCACAGGCTCAAAATGATATTCCAGTTATCTGTATTGCCACTGTCCACTGGCATGAAGAATCCACCATCTCTTGAACCTGAGTTGTATTGTCTGCCAAATGCTGTGAGATTGCCCTCCCTTGAATCTTTTTGGTATAAGGGGATAGAGACACTGCTAGGCTTCAATATTGTATTGTTATATTCTGTAACAATAAAGTTCCAATGGTTCTTGGAAATAATTTATTGGCCTGACCTGTCTTAAAGGCTGACAGGAAGGGATTTGCTCCCCAGAACTCCATAGCAATCAGAGAGTGATCTGTCCATAATAAGGGATAAAGTTCAGTACACCCCACTTTCAGATTATGTTTCTGAGAAGTGAGAAACAGATCTAGTGTGTGACCTCTTATATACATGCAAGATTCAATAACTGGGATTACGTCCATGGTTGTTATGACCATGAACTCCTAGTTCACTCCAGACTCCTCACAAGGGAAGGTAGGTTTAAATCTCCCAAGACTATTAGCAAGGCATAAAGGGAATTATCTTGAGGGACAGGAGGAAGAGCTTCTACCAAGAGAACAGTCAAATGAAAGGAGATAAAGGGAAAGTGGGGAGGCACTTCAGACATGGAAGAAGAACAAAAAAAATTCATGTAGCATATTAGCAAGCACTTTATATTTCACCAGCATTGAATGTGTGCTAGTGGGAAAAGGTATGGAAATTCCCTGAGTTGTTGTGTTCTATAGTTTTGCAATGGTAATTTATTCCGATCTACTTTTACGCCTGGTATTTACTAAAGTTAATTTTTACTTCTTCCAATTATCACTCTATCAATGTGTAACTAATTGCCACATACCATTCCAGATCAGATCTCAAAGTGAATAACATGCATATAAAACAACAAACTTGCTGCAAATAATTTATTTCACTAGGAATAATGACTACATATCTATAGTTTTTCCTTGTTATTAGCCACCCTGTTCTGTGTTTCAAAGCACAGGCTAAACATCTATTTTTTTGTTGTGAAATGTTTTGTTTGTTCTTTGGGCTTTCCCTTTTTTTCCTAAAAAGATTGTCACTACCCCTAGGGCTACCAGATCTGGGCTATAGACACTTGATTTTGCAAAAACCATACTGAAAATTTTAGTATTTTACTATCATCTGGTTGTCATCCTTAATTTTGCAGCTCAGAACTTGTAATCTTTCCAGCAGAGTAAAATGGAATCTGCATTTGTAACCTTGTAATATATAGACTTGCAAATGCAAGTTGTCTTACATTCTTTCAAGAGGAATTTATTCACGTCAGTTTCTGGAATAACAGTTGTTCTCTGAGAATTCTAAAGGGTACCTTATTCTAGTACCTTTAAACACCAGAATATAATATGTCTTGATTTGAAGTTTTGTTACATACATGTTGCTTTCTTCATTTTCTGAATAGTGATTTGATTTGGTACTTGAATGTATATAGATTGTACGAATTATAACCATAAATACTGGTATAATATTGTAAAGAAACTCTAAAAAGTCATGTGAATGGAACATTGTGAAATCACTAGCTACTTATCTAGAGAGAACTTTTTCTATTCCTGTGCATAGAGATGATCTGGATTTGGCAGATCCTATCTGACCTCTTCCAGCTGTTATGAGTCATTCCCATGTGCCTCTCTTTTTTGCTCTGTCACTGGGTATTACAATGTGTTTCTCTATTCTTGTGGCCAAATGGGAGAAATCTGGCTGGTAATTCTGAGAACTATAGTTCCCCTACAAACAGCTATGTCTGTGTACATACTGGAATAGATTTGCATTCTAGAGTGTCACTGAATTTGAAGAGCTCCTTGTTAATAATAAATATATAAGGAAGCTTTTACAAGAGCTTTTCTTGTAAAAGCTTCCTTATATATTTATTATTAACAAGAAGCTCTTCAAACTCAGTGAATCTTTATTTATGCCAGGTCTCACACCCCCTGAGGCACCCTGTGCTCCTCTTCCTGCTCCTCAGGGTCCCTGCAGGCCTTGGGTCTGCTTCCCACTCCACCAGGCTCCATACCCATGTCACTAATTATGCGCTTACCTTTCAAAGGCCTCTGGAGCTTGGGTTAGGAAAGGAGTGCAGGCTGCTCCGTTCCTGGGCCACATAGTGAGATCCTGAAACTAACCACGATTTTCAGAGCAGCCACAATTCAATGAGGCTATCCTAAGAATGGCAGCCACTCCTGGAACTGTGCCACACGGCCCAGGAACAGAGTGGCCTGCCCTCCTTCCCTAACCCATGCTCCAGAAATCTTGGAAAGGTAAGTGAGGAGGTTGTGGGCCCAGTGAGAAGCAGGCCCAAAGCCTACAGGAACCGGGGAGAGAGATAGGTAGGGACACTGTAGCATCCCTGCAATTCAAGGGTGAACAATTGCAGGTACCCTACAGCAGCTCTACCTTTGAAACTGGGTGTAAGTAGCTTTTGGGGGGGGGTCCACCATAACACTGAATAGTCGCTAAGCAAGTCCTTATTGTCAAGGATTTACATAATATAACTGGGTTGCGTTCTCAGTTAGATTCTGTACAATTTTTCAGTTAATGAATTATTATTGATACAAGATTGCCAGCATGGATAAGCTGCTAAACTTTATGTTTGTACCAGCTTCCTTACACTGCAGTTCTGTTTATTCATGAATTAGACCAGTGAATTGGAGAAAATGCATCAATTCAGGAGTAACGAACATGATCTACATGCAGGACCTGGCAAAATTGCTTTAATTTGACCAACTACATATTCTGTTCTTCAGCAAATGGTTTCAGAAGCTGGCCTACATGTTTAAAATATTCCAAGTCTTGACAACAGTTTTATATTGCTTACCAAGGCAATTCTTGTACAGATCATAGCAGTTCTATCAATTCTATAACTTAGTTTCTTACAAAATGCAGTTTCTTGTCCTCATCATATCAAGAAATAAACCATATTATTCTATTTCTATGGGCTTGTCATGGCAACTATGGCAGAAAATGAACTCCCTTAGTCAAGAACATTTTTATCATGCTGAGATGATAAAATTCTGAAACAAAGGTTGAGATGATTACATTCAGTGGCTTTGTGGCTGTAAGCCATTAACTTCAAAACTCCCTCTCTCCAAATATTGAGTATATATTGATACCACACCAGCAGTCCAGGTGTGTACCATTGCCTGAAAATTATCTTCCCAGCTCAGCCACCCTAGATCTTAGTAATGAGAGTATACTCAAGATTGCAAGCATACCTAATACTCCTATATCCTATGAGAACAACCCTGTGAGGTGGATTAGGGTGAGATTGACCCAAATTCACCCATCTGGCTTTCATGCTTAAGGCAAATCTAGAACTCCCTCTAGTGCCTTAACCACTAGACTATCTGCCACATTCCCTTGACTTTGCCTTTATCACATTCCAGCCCATGAATGAAACAGGCAGAAATCATCTTTAGCTGCTCTGATTTAAAATAGTTTTTTGTCCATTAAGCCAGCAGTGATCCATGACAATGTAATGGTGAGTATATTCTGGCACACTTTACTTTGGCTCTGGGCAATTTCCTTTGCTCTATTTTTTTAATCCTCCAAAAAGAAACTCCGATTTCAAAAGACTATAAAATTTAGTATTAAAACAACTTGTCATCTGATTGATGAGGTGAGTTGTCAGTAAAGCAAAAGAGGCTGCACTGGGCAGCTCTGACAAAATGGGCCTACTTTGATAGCAGAAACAAGCTCACCCAGAAGCTAATTGCATGAAAGGTGGGAGATTGGCTATTTGATAAGCTTGTTTTGAGGCAGGCTGAGCCCTCTTAAAAAATGCTAGGGTTAGATGCTATTGAGGCAGGATAGATATTGGCAATAGAGTCACTTTATGCAAATTAAATTTTCTGACAGCTCAAGAATGGGTAGATGGTGCTGTAACTTAACCAAGCCATTGAAGAAGGCACAACATTAAGATAGGGTGACTCATGATTTGTCTTGAAATAAGACATGGGTAGGAGATTTCAAGTCCTCCATTTGTTATGGGAAACATGCCAAAATGCACAAAGGGGATTAAATTGCCAATTGCCTCTAATTGTTTGTTTTTCTCACTTCATGAAAGTTTCTGTAGGTTGTCTAATATTAGGAACAAACTGGTATTCTGAGGGGAATCTAGAGATTCGATGTGTTAGCTCAGTCCCTCTATCCTACAGTAGTCTTTAGTCTCTGTACTGTGCTGTGAGTAATGACTTCATCATTGTGGCGAAGTCTTTGTTTACAGGCACGTTGAGCCAGAGAATATGACTCACTGAGGAATTGTTAAGTACTGTCCCAGCAAATAGTACTACATAGTTGGATGAATACACCCATTCTAACTATGGCCTGAAACAGTTTAGCAGTTGTGTAATCTTCTCCCACCCATCCCTGGGGCATTTAGGGAGTTTTAATTTTTTTTTAATTTCAGATGCTATATTAGTAAGCTACTGGGAAAAAGAATAAGCTTGGGAACAAACAGTTCTGTCAGATGCTTAACTTCCTGATTAAAAAAATATAATTATCAGTATCATTAGATTCTACTGTCCCCTAGTGAAAAAATATGAATTCTGCACAGAATAATAGTGAAATCAGTACTATCCATTATATGTAGTAAAAGTTGTAGCCAAAATTGTCTGTAGAACTTGATAAATTATTTTGTGGTTTTATCTGCTAAGGGTTTATAATTTGTCTGCACGTAAAGTGGAAATACAATTGAATCCATTGAATATAAGGATATGTTGAAATTTGGAAAAAATCTAACTAGAAGCAATAACTTTTGAATAAAATATCACTTTAAAATTTAATAGCATCTTTGGTTTTCTTTTTAAACTTCTCTGGTCTTGGGTTTCTCTTCAGACTAAGGGAAATAAAAAGTTCTGTATTACTCTCCCATAAATTATTTATTTTTAATAGCCTACCTTAGAAAAGCTGTAGGTTCTTAGTTGTTTGTGGGGAAGTTGGGACAAAACATTTATCTGATGGATCTCCTCTGTCAGTAGGCCCTAGTGCAGTGGTCACCAACCGGTGGGCTGCAGCCCACTGGTGGTCCGCGAGAAAATTTTGGTGGTCCGCAGAGAAATGTCACCCCCAGAGAACCTCCCAAAGCAATTAATCCAGGCTGCATGGGAACACAAGGCTGCGTCATCCACATCAGGGGTCCCCAACCGCCGGTCCGCGGACCGGTACCGGTCCGTGGAACAAGTCTTACCGGGCCGCTGGTTGCTGGGCGCCACCATCTTTTTTTGGTAAAAAAGTGCTTCCGGTGAGCTTTTCCGGGTAGAAAGCTCACCGGAAGCACTTTTTCATCAAAAAGATGGCGCATTTCGGTGAGCTTTTCCGGGTAGAAAGCCATTTCTACCCGAAAAAGCTCACCGAAGCGCTGGCACCGCTCATCTTTTGATGAAAAAGTGCTTCCGGTGAGGTCACCGGAAGCACTTTTTCGTCAAAAAAAGATGGCGGCGCCCAGTTGATGCCAGTACCGGGCCGCGGCACCCAGCTGATGCTGGTACCGGGCCGTGGCGTCAAAAAGGTTGGGGATCACTGGTCCACATGGCCTGCGGGAACCCTCCCCGCCCACTCACTCCTTACCTGGCAAACTTGCCTGCTAAGTTGCTATTTTTCCTTTTTTTTTCCCGATCATCAGCTGTTCTGCTGTGTTGGGAGATTTAGATTAGCTAGAAAGCAGGAAACCATTGAATTTCTTGCTTTCTAGCTAATCTTTAGATCTTCGGCCCTGCTTAAAACCTTCCTTAGGACTGAAGCTTCTATTATTCAGTGCAGACTCAGGTAGCCAATGGCAGATAGATCTCTGAATGAATCTGTGATTCTGTGAGCAACTCAATCTGCCTGCCTGCTTTGCCTGATTTTGGGTAAAAGTTGCTCTTTTTTAATAAAAAATTCAATATTTACATTAAAAATTCAATATTTACATAAATATTTATAATATTTACATACAAGCCATGCCCAGCCAGTCACATGACCACCAAGCCACGCCCACAAATTAGGCCACGACCACAGAACAGGTTGTTAAGAAATTTGAATTCTACCCCTGCCTGTGTGTGTGTGAGAGAGAGAGAGAGAGAGAGAGAGAGAGTTTAGATCAGATCTCTCTCTCTCCTCCCACCAACGTCAGCAAGCCACCGTCAGTCAAAATTCATATTAGTGGTCCCCGGGATTTAAAATTATGAGTTTGGTGGTCCCTGAGGTCCAAAAGGTTGGCAACCCCTGCCCTAGTGGATTTACCAGACTGTAATGGCAATGTTTTAGCAGAATAGGGCTTTTAAAAAATTCCAAACAATGTCCTAGAGCAATGTTGCCATGAAGGCATTTATGGGAACTATTTTATGATGTTGGCTATATCACAGCTACCTGCTTGGAGTACTAAGCAGTTGCTCACAGATACCAATTACTACTGCCAACATTTGAGTGGAGAGAGTAAGGGAAATAACATTGCAGAAAAATGTTAACCTAATCTTCCCCAGTGTAGTGTTCTCTGTATGTATATGTCTACAGTTGCTATAGTTATGGGAGCTTTTAAATAAACATTTAAATAAGGGATGATCTAGCCACAAATCTTCTTTATCTACTTGGACCCTAAACATACACTTTCTGAATAAATGCAGAACTTTAATTTTGAATCTCCAATCTTAGACTTGGAGTTTAATTTTATTGATTAATTTTTTCTAAATAATTTCCCATTGTCTTTTTCCCCCTAGTTTCTTCTGATTTTCCATAAAGCTGCAGCTGGAGAACTTGAAGAAGACAGTGGATTGATGGCTTTAGCAAAGCTCTCTGAAATAGATGTGGCTCTTGAAGGAGTAAAAGGAGCCAAAAATTTTTTTGAAGCAAAGGTAAAAAAAGCATATGTAAGGTATCTTGGGTTTTTCTAAAAGTCGCTACAAATTGTTAAATGTGTAGAAAACAATGACACAAAATGAATTTTGTTCTTATTTAAATCAATTCAAATATTTGTCCTGTCCTTGAAATGTGGCCATTGTAATGCTACTCACAAATGTAGTGAATTTCTTTTCTCTGCACAAGCTGCGTACCTCTATAATGAGCTAAGCCCTACTGAATACAGTGTGTTTTACAATTGTTACAATGGTAATAATGATATTACTATTTTATACCTGAATTTTAGGTTCAAGCTTTGTCTTCAGCAAGCAAATTTGAAGCAGAAATAAAAGCAGAACAAGATGAGCGAAAACGTGAGGAAGAGGAAAGACGGCACCGCAGAGCAGCCTTCCGAGAACTCAAGTCAGCATTCAGTCAATAGTGGAAAAAATGTGTCACCAGAAATTGGTGTACATTCTTACAAGCTTTGTCTGTGATTAGACACCTACCTAAATGGAAACAGAAGTGATATGATAGCTCTTTTTCTTTTTTGTTTTTGAAGCTCCTGTTTATTAGGTGCTGGAGGATGTGCCACCAATGGTAGCATTCAGAAATTGCAAATGCTAGATGTAATTCCAGTAGGCCCTATACTCTTAATAATAATTGCTTAGAAGAATTAAGTATCCTAATAATGAAGTCCCATTAGCAAATGTTGAAACTCCTCATAAGTAAATTGAATACTGGCAATTTCATTTTTTGTCATTCTAAACAGTCCTGCATCAATAGTTATAAAATATTCTTTAGAATTTCTATATAATATATAATGCTATATAATGCTTAGCTCTGCTTTACTTTCACAATAAGACCTTGCTTCTCAGATAAGCTGGAATGCTCTAATTCCAAGTGTTCTGTATATTAGAAAACAAGTTTCTGATGGTGGTACTGGGGACAATGGGATAAAGGAAATTTTTAGTTATTAGATTTTTCCTGCAATCCAAAAATATTCTTATCTGAATGACAGTTACATTTTTTCATTCTGCTGATTCAACTTCTCTCCCAAGTTAGACTTAAATACCTCTAAATTTTTCCATGACAGTCATGAGAAAATGTTTAAGGGGCACCACAGGCTACAGCTGGAAAGAGGAGATGGAAAATCCAAACTGCACAAGTGAAATTCCATGTGTACTTTTCTGAATCTAAACTGCTATTTAACAGTGCTGAGTACATATCAAAGATACAACATTCACCATTCATTTTTTCCTCTTTTCTTGGTAACAAAGCAAGTAACAGTTCTGATCTTAGGTCTTCTGCCTTAGTTCTGTATTTTTGTGGTCACATTCTTTTATATGATTTGCATGGGACCAGAACCTTTTTTCCCTTTTATTTCTGTGTATTTTAGTCATTGAGTTTTAACGTTACGAAATTTCTATCAATAAGAGATTAAGGGAGCAGTATAGTTTAGGGTACATTAGCTTTCCACTCTGGAAATCCTCATACTACTTGTGGATCATTATTGAGAATTAAACTCCTTTTTGCAGAGTTATCACTTTCATAAGATGTTGAAATTATTTGCCAGTTCCAACAGTTTGCAAGAAAAACTAGATTTCAAAGCAGAACCTGTAATATAGTTCAACAAGATTCTATTGTATACAGAATTTACACGTGTATATGTCTACATACATAGAGAAGAAAAATGCTTGCTGCTTTACTAATCTTGCCATGAGATTGCCAACAAATATATTCTCTATTTCTTTGTTTTCACATTTAGCTTTTTATACTGTGATACTAAACTGTGAGTGCAGAATAATAAAAAAGCAGCCTGTTGAATATATAGTAGTGGGTAAAAGAATTGCTAGTAATTAAAACTGTATTTGCAAATCCACAGATTATATTTGATAAAAATTGCATGTTTTAGTGAAAATATTTATAATAAATGTTTTTATACATCATAAAGTTTGATTTTTTTGTGTTACATATGTAAATAAATTTTTGAAAAACTAGTGGAGGTTAAATTTGAAATCGGTATCAAAGTAAAGTTTGCCTCCTTAAGGGAAAATGGGTTTACATTTATGCTCTGAAAAATATGAATCAATTATAATCAAGATGAAAACTAAAGTATATTTTTGGAATTCCCACTAACCCTTATCAATAACATAGAATTTTTGGAATTCCCACTAACCACTAATCAATAACGTAGAATTATTGGTATGATCACATGAATTTATCTGGTTTGAATCCCATAAAGGATACTTAATACTCATGAGCCCAAGACTGAATTGTTCTCATTTGCTTTTGATGTGTTCTGTCATTTAGTATTGGACTGTAATATCAACTATTTCCACTGTTTATAAAATTGCTTTGACATAATCTGAATGAGTATGTATTAGTACAACCCTGCTGAAGCTATTCTAAAACTAGCCTTCTTGATTTGGTTTACTCCAGACATAGCAGGCATCAAAATTTCAGAGATCCCTTTCTAGAAAGCTAACAAAGAGTTTTTGTTTTTGGATTTTTTTCTTTTAAAGTTTGATAGGGCCTTGTTTACTGAAAATGCCTTTGAGAAACCAGAGACAGGAAGGCAGTCTGAGGAAATATAAATGGCAAATTATTGCACATTTCATTGAAAGATGCTTAAACTGCTTTTCTCTGAGCTCCGCCTAGTGGATTATTTCTGTAAGTTTGAATTGGAAGTATTATTCTATGTAGAAATTTGTCATAAATACCAGCCAATAAATGGAATGGGAGAAACAATTAGAGCAAATGAAATTCCTCTTTGTTTTTGCAAGCTATATTTTTCTTTTGCTGAAACTTTAAATAGGGCTTCAAATTTCCTTATATTTGACTATGCAGTAATATCAGTATTTATTTACAGAATTTGTGTCCTATTGCATAAGCAATTAATTAAAAAAAAACCGGTGCTTACATCTTATTCTATATCATGCTCATTTTTCTGATTATTTATCTTTTTGTTTAAGTAAAAAACATTCACAGAGTTATATTTGAGAGTTTTTTAGCAATTAATTTTAGTCAGTTGGGAAGGTGTAAAGTGGCAGTTGAGGAGAGGGAAATACTGTAGATGGGTTCAGAGGTAGTATTCAGCAGGTTCTGACTAGTTCTGGAGAACTGGTAGCGGAAATTTTAAGTGGTTTGGAGAACTGGCAAATACCACTTCTGACTGGCCCCACCCCCATCTATTCTCTGACTCCTGAGTCCCAGCTGATTGGAGTCCCAGCTGATCAGCTGGGTCTTCTTTTGTTGCCCTGCACAGGAGTATGGAGCTGGAAAGCAGGTTAGTGGGGTGGGAATGGAGATTTTACAGTATCCTTCCCCTGCCACGCCCACCAAGCCACGCCCACAGAACCGGTAGTAACATTTTTTTAATCCCGCCACTGGATTGGTTGCTACTGGTATGCATCAGAGATACAATTACTTCTTGGAAAGTGAGCTTTGAATGTACAAATTCTTACCATTTTAAATACCAGGCATAATGAAGAGGTGAGAAATTTTTTTTTCATACTTTGAGGTGAGAAAAAATTGTTTAACAGAGGATAGAAGTCCCTGATATTTATATTCAACTTTATTTAATTTTATCCCACTTTTATTCCTTTATAAGTAATTATAGGTGGTGAACATACCTAATGCTTCTTCCTCCTATTTTCCCCACAATAATAATCCTGTGAAATAGGTTGGCTGAGAAAGCGCGAGTGGCCCAAAGTCATCCAGTCATCTTACATGCCTAAGGGGAGAATAGAACTCACAGTCTGCTGATTTCTAGGTGGCATCTTAACCACTATATCATACTATTATTTATAATTATTTATAGCCATATGAGAGCTCAGAGTCAGTGCAGGGTAGCAATTAACATATATCACATGACCTAAAATGGACACCTAACATCAAAAATGTCATCAAAAAAGCACAACAAAGAATGTTCTTTCTGTGCCAGCTCAGAAAGCTCAAACTGCCCAAGGAGCTGCTGATAACAGTTCTACAGAGGAATTATTGAGTCTATCGTCTACACCTCTATAACTGTCTGGTTTGGTTCTGTAACCCAGAATGTATCTTTTCTTTTCTGTACACTGAGAGTATTTGCACCAAGACAAATTCCTTGTGTCCAACCACACTTGGCCAATAAAAGAATTCTTCTTCTTAAACTAAGGTCAGGGAGTATCAGGTTTAATCCTATCACAAAAGTTCACTGATAACTTTGGGCCAATCAAACATTCTCGGCCCATCCTCAAATGTTAAAAATGGGAGAAGGGAATGCTGTGTTTATTCTAAGAGATCCTGGAGGAAAGATGATAGTAACATTTAACAATTTTTGACAGCCAATGTAACGTAGTCATTCAGGAACTGGATTGGCACCATAACACCAGGTTCACCTGCAGCTACAGAAACTTAGTGTTTTGTACCCTGCCAATCTCAAAGTGTTATTGGTGTACAGAAAAAGGGGAAAAGGGAATAATATATGTGCTGCTTTGAGCTCCTAAAAACTGAAGAAATAAATACAGTATATGAATATCCATATAAATGGCAAATACTTTTTAAATAGTGTTTGGTCCCATTTCTGATTTTTAAAAATTGAATATACTTATCACTGTAAGCAGGGCTTATATGGAAAATGAAGAATACCATCCTTACCAAATTGCATCTGTCTATGCATTTCAAATAAAATGAAAGACATGCTATTGATAGATCAAAGAAAGAAAAAGAACACAAATCTTAAAATACAAGTAACATTTAGCTCCTGTTATCAGTAGAGATTTATACTCTATTTGCAACAAATTAGGCAGAATTTGATTGCAATTAATTAAAACTCTTGCATTATTTAGACTAGATGACAGCAATCATGTATCCTTCAGAGATTGCTTTGTTCATTTATTATTCATTCTTGACTTTAAAAAAAACAACAAGTTTTATTTCAGTTTTCCACATTTTAAAAACATCTCTTTTTAGTGAACAGTATGATTACAGGTTTCCACATTTACATACCAATATGACCATAGTTACATATTCAGTTTTTATATTCAACTTATCTTAACAATGCTTTTATATATTTTCTATTTTATTGTATTATTCCAAATGCTTGCCTCTTATTTAATTCATCAGTATTTCTGATATCTTCATAATTATTATACTTTAATACTTTTAACTGTCACATTTGCATATTTCATCTTAAATTCTAATTTGATACAATCTTTCTAAGAAATAGTTGTCCCACCAAAATTATCAATTTAAGTGTGCCACCTCTAAGTATTACATATTGATCAATTATCTCCCCTTTTAAATCCCATTAATCATTTAACTTTTTATTACCCAAAAAATTGAAATTAATAATCCCTTTAAAACTACATAGCATATATAAATCAGATTCTGCATGGTTTTTCCCCTTTTTAATTTCATAAGACTTATTTACAATTTCAAAAAAGAGAACATATTAATCTATTCATTTAATCCTGAATTCTGATGTTAATTCCATTTCAGCTCTCCCCCTTTATCATTTCAGTTATTTCAATATATTTAATACACATATTCCATTAATTATTCCATTCATCTTTATACATTTAAACAAAGGAGCCTGCATTCCAATACTAGAAAATGTCTACTTCATTACAGCCTGCCTCATATTTCAATTATTTCAGTATATTTAGTAAACATATTCCATTAATTATTCCAATTTATCTCTATACATATAAGAGCTAACATTCCAATATCAAAAGGTATTTGTTTTTCATCTTAATCTATATATCCCTATTTCCTACAATATTCATAACTTTAAGTATGTTTATGCTACCTTGCAGAATCCCCTTTTTGAATATTAATCAGCCAGTCTCTATGCCTTCTAAATAAGCAGTTTCTTTTCATTTTTTTACAATTCCCATATTTCTTTGTTTCCAGATCCTGTTTCTTATCCCTTCTCTTCCCTTTCATTTTCCCCTTTCTTCTTCTACTCCAGTTTTTATCTCCATTCCTATTTATATCTTCTTTCCACCCTTCAAATTTCTGCTGTTTCTTTTTACCTTTTTTAATTTTTCGGATATTTCCCTCTTTATTTAACTTCTTACATCTCATATTTTTATTTCCCACTCTTTTCCTCCTCCTTTCCAAAATTCTTTGTTCCTGATGATAGTTAAAAATGGCCTCTTCTGTAGTCAGCTCCACCTCTTCTGTCTTTTGTCTTTGTTCATATTCTGCAATCACGTTTTCCATAAATTTTAAAGCAAAGCCCAACAATTCACCTTGCTCTTGTAATGTTTTTTACATTCCATTTTTAATTCCAGAAGAGATATTGCCATTTTACACATTTTTGTCTAATAATTTAATCCAAATAGTGTCTATGAGATTAGTTTCCAACAGTCAGCTTTTGTTTTATTCCTCCCAACTTTTTGGTTCACAACTAATCCAATACCAAATCTATGTCAAAATCAACAATTAATCCCAGGGCAGAATCTTCATGCTTCCTTGTTTCAATGATTCAATTTTTCAAAGTTCTTGTTTTATTGTATCAATATTCCTTACAGTTTTTAAGAAACAGAGTCTTTTAGGGAAAAAAAATTAAATTTAACCATTAGATGGCACTCTTTATTATAACAAATCTTCACCCCTTTTTTTTTAATTTAGCTATTCGGCTTTTTAAACCACAATCTTCTGGGAGCTTCCGGTTTGGGCTTCTTTAGCGACGGACTGAATTCTGCGATCGTGTGCGGTTTCAATCCGTGCTTGCTGTTGGAGCACCCCGATCCTTTGGATTCAGGGCTGAAGCCACCCCGTAGAGGTGGTGAAGAGGGGAGAGACCACCAGCTGAGTCAAGGGGAGCCACATCTCTCCTCCTTGGCTTGGCATTATTTCCCTTTCCCAAAGGCAGTTGCAGCGGTGGTCAGAAACAGCCACATCAAAGAAGAACCTGACCAGACAAGATTGAGCAGGAAGGAAGACAAAGGGAGAGAGCTTGACAGACTGGGCTAAGCTATTTATGCAAGGTACCCTGGAACTAAAATTATTAAAGAGCGTTATTCCTAAAAGAAGATTTTTAAAGCGGCGGAGAGGGGAAAAGGAAAAAAAAATATTTCTCACATTGATAGCTGAAATTGGCTTTGAAAGTTAAAAAAGAAGAGACTTGTGTTGATTTACTTTGACACTAACAGGTAATCCTAAACTGAAATTAAAGTGTCAAAGGGAAAATAAAGATTTTTTTTGGACATTCTAAAGTCCTCAAAAGGAGGAAAATGGAGAGAAAAAGAAAGGATGGACTTGGAAATAACAGAGAATATCACCTGGAAATAAAAAGAATTAATTGTGAAACTTTAAAAAGATTTCCAAAGGATATACTGTAACTGAAACTTTGCTACAATATAACAGAGCCCCTGGAAAGGAAAAGTGGAAGAAGCAAGAAGAAAGAGCTCTGGATTACTTGGTGATTTTTGGAATTTTGGGTGTTGGATTTTTAGTGGTTTGAATTAAAATCAATTGGGTGGTTGTTTAAAAGTGTTTAAAATGGCAGTACTCCTTGAGGAATTAAAAATGGAACTTAAAAAAATGAAAGAAGAGTCATAAGAGGGAAAAGGATCCTTTGGCTTCGCGCTTCAATTTTTAGAAATGGAGATTTTGAACTATGAAAAACAACAAGAAATGCTTGAAGAACAAGAAGGGTTGGACGAAGAAGAAGCCGTCTTTAACGACCAAACAGTGCAATGTGGGGTAAAATGGAAAAAGGGGGAAAAGGAGTTAAAAGTTTAAGCCTTGGGGAAACAACTAAGAAAAACAATAGTTTGAAAAGTAAATATAACATTAGGAAGAAGCAGAAAAGAGAATCAGAGACAGAGGGACAAAAAGGGTGGAGAGAAAAAGAGGGGAAAGATAAAAAGGAAAAGAAGTTATAAGGGACAGAAACAGGAAATAAAGAAATGGGATACAAGGATTAAAGGTATTAGCTTACTTAAAAGAGAGATAATGGTTAAAATATAAATTAAAAGAGAGGATTCTGCAAGGGTACAAGAGATAGTGTTGTTATATTAGAAATAGTAATGAGCTAGAAAATATGAAACATGATTAAAGTGAAAGATAAAACTGATATTGTGATGTAATGGAATGCTTACTAGGAAGTAAGAGGAATGAATGAAAATAATGTAATTGTTTTTAAGGATTTGTAAAACACAATTGAAGAGAAATGTGAAAGATTTATAATGAAATCAATATCAATTGTCAGGATGAATTTGAATGGATTAATCATTTTATTCATTATTTTTATATATATTTTCTTTTTTTAGAATTAAGTGTGTATTGTTAAGGAAAAGTACCAAGCGGAATTCGGTTGATAAGAGTTATATGATATAAAATAGATATTAGAAATTGAATGTTATAATTGCATAATGTATAAATTAAATGTTTAATGAGATTTGAAAGGATAATTGTAAAATATAAAGGTGACACACTCTATTAGGGGGAACCTTGCTTTTTAATGCCTGGAAGGGGAAGGAATTTTCTTCTTTCTCTTCCCTTTCGGGATGATGATGGAAAAGAATCTATGAAATTATAAATAGGACAGACAAAAGTACAAGTATAATGACTAGAAAGATATAGAAATTTAGAAAAAGATATGTAATTGAATTAGAAAGGAATGAGATAATTATAAAATAAGGCTGAGGAAAGTAAGGGAAGAGAAGAATTATTGAAAAATTGATAAAATAGTGATATGAAATTGAATACAAAGATGAATATGTAACTGAGATTATGTCTGTATGGAGATGTAATAACCTGGAATCATGCTGCTCTCAAAAAAAGATGTTTTATTTTTATTATGTTTTGTGAAAACCCAATAAAACTTTTACTAAAAAAAATCTTCCAATAAAAAAGTCAAATCCAATTGGTATTAAGTTTTCCCTTTAACAGTCTCAAGTTCAGCTTTATTAGTGCCTATGTAAAATCAGAATATATTTATCCAAATTAATTAAATGGTTTCTTCTTCCAGCTTCTACCTTTCTCGGTTCAAAGCCCCACCGCTGTCAGAGACAATTCACCCCTTTTTTTCTCCTTCCTCTTCACCGCTTTAAATCCTTTCTTAAAAATTCTTAAAGATTAATCCTGGGGTACCTTTCATTTAATTATAGTGTCCCGTTTCTCCTGCTGTCCGCTTCTTTCTCTCTCCTGCACAATCTTATTCCAGCTTATACTTCCCCTTCAGGGTGGCCATTTTAGACCACTGCTTCAGACGTCTTTGGAGGGAGCATTTGCCAAGCCAGGGAGGGGATTTGCGACTCCCCTCTACCAGGCTGACAGTCTCTCCTTCCTCCACCGCCCCTACAAGGCGGCTTCTGCCCCAGATCTAGATGATCGGGGCTCTCTGATAAAGAAGCACGGACCATAGCCACAAACGATCACGGTCAGCAGTCCGTCTTCGGGGAAGTCCAAAACCGGAAGCCTTCATTCTTGACTTCTGACGAATGTATCTTTTCTTTTATGTATACTGAGAGCATTTGCACCAAGACAAATTCCTTGTGTGTCCAGTCACACTTGGCTAATAAAGAATTCTATTCTATTTATTTAGTTGGGATTACAGGTAATCCTTGATTTAAAACTACAATTAAACCCAAAAATTCCATCGCTAAGCAAGATGGTTAAGTGAGTTTTGCTACATTTTATGATCTTTCCTGCCACAATTGTTAAGGGAATCATTGCACTTTTTAAGTTAGTAATGTTTGTTCAGTGATTTTGGTTTCCCCATTGACTTTGCTTATTGGAAGTTCACAAAAGATGATCATATGACTCTAGGACACTGGTCATAAATATGAGTCAGTTACCAAGTGCCTGAATTTTGATCACGTGACCATGGGGATGCTGCAGTGGTTATAAAAATGGTTATAAAATGGTCATGTCTGATTTTTCAGAGCTGTTGTAGCTTCAATCAGTCATCAAACAAATGGTTGTAAGTCAAAGACTATCTGTATATACTACTCAAGTCTGAAAGGACTCTGATTTCTTCAAACAGTAAAAACACAGGCACTAATTTACAAATAGGACTGACCATATGGAACACACCTTTCAGTTTTGAAACTGCATCCAAATTGCTTGTTTTTACCTTCTCAGGCCCTATACAGCAAGTATGAAGCTACTTTCTTCCAGACATGACTGCATGGATAGAGAAGTTACCAGCAATGCTTTCTCTGCAAATTGTGAATTACAAGATTAGAGAAATGTTGAGGCTTTTGTAACATAGCAGTCTTTGGAATTCTTATTATGCCTAATTTTCTTTCTTTTTTCCCTAGACTTTAAAAACATTCTAAATTGGGAAAGGATTATTTTTTGCTATGAACAGCCCATTAAACAAGCACATATTAAGATGGTTGAGCTAAGAATTTTTACTAGAAAAGGATACAGTATTAATTGAAAAAATAGTAAAAAAAATAGCGATGGGAATTTAATTTTTATTTCAGGTCTAATACGTAGTCTATTGCAACATCAAGTTTTAGGTAGAAAGGAATATCCATTATATAGTACTAGAGATTGTAATGTTGAAGTATTTCAGTAACAGACTGGGTTCAACCGTTCATACATAGCAAATCATTTGGTTTTGACATAGCATACTAGTTGAATTCAGCTATTATATCTTATAAACTAAGATTCATTGATTAATGCAATTATGAATTCAGACCACAAAGCTGAACTTTATCCAAGCCATGGTTACTCAAACCATGGTTTTATTTGTCAAATTTATATGGCCACCCATCTCATAAACAAGTGATTCTGGGCAACATACAGCAATGGTGAAAGACAACATTAACAATTATTAAAAGCTTTAAAATAAAACAGGAAAAATATATTTGAGCACAATGTGTGAACTTGGCATAATTAACGATAAATGTAATTTTGAATCCTATAATCTCTCTCTGAATCTATTTACTCCCTTCCTCTGCAGCTCAAAGCACAGTATAAGACTAGAGAGGACAGAAAAGCCACTCTTAATATGCAAACACGATGCAACATGGCAAATAAGATGCATGCTAGAAAAGGAATAGAGCTGTAACCCCAACGTTACTACACCGGGATTTGTAAAGGGAGCAACTTGGCAAAGGACAACGAAGAGTAAGATATGGGCAAATTGGGTGTAACCAACTTGCGTGTAACCAACTGAGTTCCTGACTCCATCTGACCTGAAATAAAATTATAGGCTGTTCTTGCTTGAAGACAGAAACTAAGCAAGAAGAACTAGATAGAAGTTTTACTGGAATGGATTACCAACATTCTGTGGAACCTTATAATTTGCAGGTGCCATGCAAATATGCAGGTCTCAATTACTGAATTGTTTTGGAAGTATCTAATGGTCTTTGCTATTGGAATCTGCCTTTTGCAATAAAATAAAGACTACGTAGTGTGCTGTGTGGGAATTCCTTGTCATTTGTTGAAAACAAACTACCTTATATCAAGTTTACGATGAAAATTAAATCTTAACACAACATAATAGAATTCAAAAAATACCAGACATACGCGACTTTCGTTTTTTAACAGCCTGATAGACGGGGGAGAATATCACACGGATCTTTAAAAAAACGCGACACAGCTAGGCTCTTCGGGAGAGGGAATTCTTCAATATGATCGCATTGCTAAACCACAGCGTCGGCTTTCTTGGTTTGACGTAGTGTATCATGTGAGCCAGTCCGCTATGAACCGAAGTCACCACTTATAGTTCAGGATTTTGGAGAGCGCGGCTGCGTCGTAAAAGGAGAGAGAGAGAGAGAGAGAGAAAGCTGGGCAATCTTCTACACCAGCGAGCGCCGCATTGGAAAGTTCTTCCTTGTTCCGCGAGCCGCTTCCTCTTACCCAGCTTATCGAAAGAGGGCGGGGCCACGGCAGTGAGGTCACATGACCTTGCGTGGTAGCACGGTAGCCATCTTGTGTTGCTGGTGCTGAGGTTTGGCTTTGGATCCGAGAGGCTCTGCGTTCGCGACCTCAGGTAAACCGGCTGTTAGTGGGCTTGCCTCTCCTCTTTCAGACGCGACTTCTTGCTGGGGTTCTTAGTTTTCTCTCCCTGGCCTGTGTTTGACTCACTGTCGTGGGTTTTTTGCCCTGAACACACCTAGGCCTCTCGCTGAGCACCGGCTTCCCATATGTCTCGTATCCGGGGAAGCGCCCGAAGACGGGCGAAATGGGCTTGAGACTGGCGTTGGGGTTTATTAGCTGTGGCATATGAGTTACTTAAGTAATTTGCAGGGTCCGGGTGAGCAAAACGAAGCTTCGGTAAGGGGACGGCTCACTTGGCACTGACAGATCGCCAAACAGAAAGGGGCTTCTCCCTCTCCATGCGGCATATCGATAACATTTCTAAGTCTGGCTGGCTGGCTGGATGAAACTGGGCTCTGCATTCACAGAGAAGCGTGTTTATATTCCCAATTGCTGTGTATCTTCTCTTTTAACTCGTAACACAGTTGTGCTATTTTCTTCAGTACGGGATTGGGTCTACACTTTTTTTAAAAAAGGAAAGCGCTCTTAACTTTCCAAGCACACATTTTACCAAACCCAAGAAGGAGGAACCGTTGACCAATTTGTCAACGGTTTGCGTAAGAATGGCGTTTAATATCTGAGTTAGGTAGTAGGGTGTACTTGTAAATAGATGGTTGTGTAGTGTTCAATAATGCACCAGCCTAGGTATTATAGAGAAACTGATAATGCTTGATAACTCCTACTGTTTAATGGTGATAATACAGCTCAGAAGAATGACAGGCAGTTATGCTTAATACTGTACACAGATATTGGAAATGTAAATCATTTAAGCAAATAGAGATTGTATTGATGAATTCTCAAAAGGGGAAAACAGGTTATTTATATGTTTAATATATGTATTTTATCTAGAATTTTATGAACTTAATAGATATTGTGAAAGAACTTGAATAAATTCCATATGCATATTTTCACAATGCAATAGAAATTACTTGTTCCTAGCTTGGCTAGGCTAAATTTGCCATACATTCTGCAAGAGATCAACTGGAAAATTATTCATTTCAATTAGGTACTATATACCCAAACTAATATAAAATAGACATAGATGTAACTCAAACATCATATTAACTCTCTCCTAACTAAACTTTCATTGGTTGGGTTTACACAAAACCATGTCCTATACTTACAAAGTTCGGTGAATGGATTCACACAACACACTAAGATAGAAAAAAAGCAAATTATATTTTGGCTTAATATAGTATGTCAACTTAGTTGTGAATTGACAGCAAGGTATAGGTGTAAAATCATTATAGATTGAATAAATATGAAGGCTGTTGCTCCAATTTTCAATAGAAACCGGTAGACTTGAGTTATAGTCCCACCATAGGCACGAAAACTGGCTGGATGATTTTGGGCTTGTCACACTGCCTCAGCCTGACCAACTTTACAGGCTTGTTGTTAGGAAAATAGGAAGGAATATTATGTATGTTTGCTTCCTTCCTTTATTTACATAAAAATTAATACAGGCAAATAAAAATCTAATAAATGGTCCCCACTCTTTTGATTTTCCACAAGAGGATAAAAACATAGTTTTGTCAGGAGGTCTGTGAAAAATGAATGGAGTCACTAATTTGATTGTGTTGTTGCTGCTATGGGAGTGGGTAGATGGATGGGGGGTTAGAGGGTTTTTATGGTAGATTTTTAAAAATTTTGAAAGCTGCCAGGAATTACCCATGTGTGAGTTGGGCAGCTATATAAATTTGTTTAATAAATTACCAAATAATAGCAATTGATTTATTATCTCAATGATAATAGTAACAGTGCAATAACTAATGCACACTGAAGAAGCTTACAGGGAATTGGCGACAAAGGCTTAGCAGTACTGACTGTTGAAAGAAAGTCCATCTTTGATTAAATAATGATCAAGGATATGACATAGGCAAACAAATGGGTTTGGAACATAGCAGATACAATATAATTCTGGGAAACAAAGTATGACAAAACCTGGTTGAACAGTGAGAGAACTAGATGGTTTTTAAAAGTGGAGTTTGAAAATCAGAGCATTCTTGCAGTTGTGAAAATATAAGAAAATACATAAGGAATTAATTCCTTTTGAATGTAAAGTATGTGAGATAAGTGCAAAGCTAGTTCTACTAATATCTGACATTTTTCTCACATGACAGTTGCACATGAATGAAATATTTAGCTACATGTATGGAGACTGTTAAACCATAGTGTAGTGTGTAGGTATGTGAATGAACTTTGTTATTCTTTACTACTACTGTAAGGAAAAGATTAGAAGTATTTCCATCTGATTCAGTTTATCAGAGTTTGCTGTGTCATGATTTGGAATTGAGATGAGCTTTAACTGTAATATAGTTGAACTGAGCAAATTTGGAACTCACGGTTAGAAGTTGGCATTTTAAACTGAATGGTGTGAACAAGACAATTTCAGGCTTATTTTTAATGCAGTCCTGGTTAGATTGTATTATTTCATGCTCAGTCTATTTAAAATATATTTTTACCTTTGTTTCATAATCTTCAGTGTTAAAGGGTAAAGCAGACTTTCAATTATGCTTTTATTGTTTTATTTATTTTATAATATACATACACTGCTACAATCAATGGTAGTATATAAGGAGCAAACTGGAAACAGAATATCTCAAACATTAAAAACAATATAATGTAGAAGATGGCAACAGTTGACTTGCAGGCCAAATGTCTATTGATACAAAATGGTGTCTAGGACTTTCCTGAATGAGAGAAGGGTAAGGGCCAAAACCTAGAACTACGACACCTTTGGTCCGATCTAAGTATAGTATATAAAATCATACATTGCAATGTCCTACCTGTCAATGAATACTTCAGCTTCAACCATAACAATACAAGAGCAAACAATAGATACAAACTCAAGGTTAATCGCACCAAACTTGATTGCAGGAAATATGACTTCAGCAACAGAGTGGTCAATATCTGGAATACTCTACCTGACTCTGTGGTTTCTTTCCCAAACCCCAAAAACTTTAACTTTAGACTGTCTACTATTGACCTCACCTCTTTCCTAAGAGGTCTGTAGGGGGCGTGCATAAGCGCACCAACGTGCCTACCGTCCCTGTCGTATTGTTTCTTTTTCTTTTTTCTTTTTCTTATATGTATCCATGTATTCATAACTATCTTTTTACTTATACCTATTATCTTGTAAGCAACTCACAAACCAAATAAATAAAAATAAATATTTGCAAGAACATATTCCAAAGTGTGGTGGCTGATCTTTGAGCTTATGCTCAAAGTGGATTTAATAGGCAATCTTTAGACATGGTGAATGACATTTGGCATGGTGGTCCTGATATATCCCAGTACCATTCCAGCAACAAAACTTTAACCTAATCTGAAGTGAAATTTATTTATTTTTTTATTATTTATCTTGAAGGGAATTTGAGTAGTGTGGTAGCCTAGTGTTGAAGACGCTCGCCTCCCACTCGTAAGATTGAGAGTTCAATCCTAGGTAGTGGCAGGTGAAAAAATATATCTCCTGCGAACTTGTAGATGTCAGGAAATACTTCGTGAAATACTTTTGTCTTTCACGTTTTAAAATGAGAATTATGTTTAGGAAACTATACACAGCCAGCTAAAGAGAATGAATGTGTGAGGAATGAACAGTCTTAAGACTTTCAAGATGAGTCATTACAAGACAGCATTAATAGATAAGACTATTAATCCTTCCAATCATCTCTAGCTTTATTAGGTCATATTTTATCACGGATTGTTTTATGAACAGAGGAGAAGCACTTAAATAACATTCATAGATGGACATGCTTGTTTGCAATTCTGTAAGAGACTCAAGCATGTTTACTGACATAGATCCCAAATTATGGTAATTAAAAGTTCAATTATTGTAATTCATATTTTTGTATAAAGCAGATAAATGAGTAAACTATGGAGTCAACAGCATGCTTACTTGGTATTAAACAGTATTCCTTAAGAACGTAAGAATATTTTCTATTTCAATGAAGTATCTTGAGGATATAGTCAAAAAGATATTAACAAATTTATAGAGGCAGCTATGGACAACTATGTATTCTTGCAAAAATCACAACTGTGACTATGTGGAATATGAGTTTCCATTAAGGAATACCTAGCATCAACAAGTTTCTAGAAAAAAATAACAGATGAAAGTTTTGACTAATATAGCCTACTTTCGACTATTCCAAATTGAGGAAAGTTAGCTATGCTTTTGAAATCTGAAGGTTTGTTGTAATAAATAAGATACATTGGATTGTTCATGTAGACTAAATACTGTTTACACTTCATGAACAATCCAATATATTTAATGTTAGTAATATTATAATCTAGCAGTTTATGTCAAAACTTTGTTTTTCCTGCAAAGTATTGATAATTCCCCTCTCCCAATAACATTCAGTGTCTTCCAGTTTGATACCCTATGCCAGAAAGGGTACAACAGTATCTATCTTTTAAAACACTTTATCAATTTTGCTACAAGAACTATAGATTAAATTAAAAATGTGTTTGGGATGTCTGTTGAATGATTATAAATATTGGCTTTTATTTACTTATTTATCCATGAAATTATCCATAAAATAGCCAACCAATCTAGTAGACCCTGGATAGGCTACAAAATCCATTATGTGATTAAAACAATTGAAAACAAAAAATGAGAAAGTCTGGACTAAAAACAATCACAATAAAAATATAAAATTGGGGCCCAACAAACTCATTTATCCCAGGCCTAGGAACAGAGCCAGGTTTTAAGGGTTTTCTGGAAGCCAAGGAGAGTGGATTCCTACCACCCTTACCTCTGGTGAGATGCTGTTCAGTGACAGAAAAGCCATGCTTCCTTGGTCTCAAAACATGGCAACATTTCATAGAAGAGACTTGGAATGGATCCACTCTGCCTGAATATAATGGGCAGGCAACAACAAGAGATAGGTAGTCCCTCAGACAATCAGGTTCTATGCCATGGAGGCTTTGCAATTAACAACCAGAATTTTGTATTGTAATCTGAAGCCAACTAGCAATTAAAGAAGTTTATGCAGCAGCAGTGACATATGGGTGTAGTGAGAAGTGCCTTTATTGTCCATACTACTGAATTTTGAACAAACTGGATGATCTTCTAGGATTGCCCCATGTAGAGTGCATTGCCCAATCACTAGGTGACTAAAGCATTACTGATTGTCTGAAGAGTCTTTCCAAGGGAAAATAAACAGTTTATTAAATGGAAAATAAAACAATTTTGAGATCTTTACAGGCATGGTTTTTTTTTAAAAAAAAAAATCTTCACAAATAGATTTAATTCTCTGGGCTATGTACTCTTTTTAGTATTTTGGGAGGGTTTAACATTTTATAGGGATGTTAATTCTGTTAGAGCCTTAATATATGCGTTTTCTTTCATTTTTTTCTAAAAATTAGCAGGAAATTGCCCAACTATTTAAGCAGTTGGCTTCTATACTTTGATGTTATGATACCATATGGCTCCAGGGGATGCAGAAATGACTAGGTGACTACATGGAGTTACAGTTGTCCACCTCTAGTTTAGATTAATATCCTGAGTTCTACAAAATATTTTGAGAAGTTCTTTTAAAAAAACAGCAGACAATATTTTCTTTTTTGCTTTTGCAGAGAATATATGTTATATTTTCTTAACAATTTTATCAAGAACCTGTGAGTATGGTTTGTTAAAAACTTGTATATACTGGCTTTTCGTATCATATAAATTTGACTGCTCCTGTTTGATTCTTTAATAAGTGATAGCCCTTCCATGGTTTAGTTCAGGGGTGTCAAACTCAATTTCACCGAGGGCTGCATCAATGTTGCGTTTTACCTCGGGGTGGGTGGGCATGGCCAGCTTGGGGTCACTCATGTCTGAGGCGCCTATGGTGGCCTGAGGGCTCTGCCAGTGAAAATGGGCTCCCGAGCTTTGTTTTTGGCTACAACAGCCTTCTGCAACCCTCTGCCAGAGAAAACAAAGCTCGAGAGGGCCATGTACAGCCATCGCTAGCTCTATTTTTGGCCTCTTGCAGCCCTCAGCCATCGAAAATGGAGCTGGAGGGGCATGCCTCCAAGCATTGTTTTCTGCTGCAACGGCCTGCAGCCCCCGGAGCTCTGTTTTTGCTGTTTTTTGTTTCCCTGTGGGGTAAATCTAAGCATCCTATGGGCTGGATCCAGCCTGTGGGCCTTGAGTTTGACATCCCTAGCTTATTTGATATGATAAAAACAGAATGTTTGGCTTTTCTGTAATAACAACAAGTAGGAATTAAAAGAAAATATTGGAAAAATGGTTCACTTAACAGTGTTACTTATGTAACAACTGCAGTGATTCATTTAATAACTCTGTCAAGAAAAGTCATAAAATGAGGCAAAGCTCACCAACTTAGCAATGGAAATTTTGGGCTCAAAATTGTAGTTTGTGGAAATTTTGTGGTTCAAGTCAGGGACTATCATGTTATGCCATAAAGATAAATGTAAATTTATCATAAAGATAAATGTAGCAAGGATGAATGCAAAAACTGTAACGGGTTTAGTATCTCAACCATGCTATGAAAATATTTGAGAAATGCTAATGAGGAAAATTTGGGAAGACTTCAACCTGATTTTTACTTTTTATCAGGGCATTGAGAAAGGTATCAGTGTAATGTGAAAAACGTATTGCATGTTTAAATCAATCAGGATAGTGAATAGGCTTGAAATAAGGTATGATTTGTGCAAATATAGAATTGAAAGTTGGTTGCTGAATGAGAGAAGTATGTGATGAAACTAAAGCATGCATAGGAATAAATAGAATGGCTCAACATGGAATAAGTCAAGTATATATGGATGTCCCCTTGTAAGCCATGGATATAGGAATGAATATATAAGAGAAATTTGTGGTAATATTAGAATTTTATTGGTTGGGGACTTGAATATGTGTGTGTACTTTACTATACTACTGTATGTTGTTGGCTGAGAGTTAATGTTCTATAATAAATGTTGGCTATATTATTTAGCAAGAAAACAAATTGTTGGTTCATGTCCTTGAGCATGAGTGCACCATGTGAATTTAAATAAAAATGGTGAAAAACTAAAGGAGCTTAATTTCTGTATTTTCATAGGATGCTTATTAAATAGGAAGAAATGGATGGAGAAATTTTAAGGTGGACAAATACTGATAGAAAAGTAGTGGGTGGTATGTTGTCTATTTCAAGTAGTGAAGAAATGAAAATAACTGTTAATAAGAGCATGCTTCTGTCATCTGATTATATGAAAGTATGAATCGTGTATGCTAAGAGAAACATAAAAGTAAGTGGAATGTCATACTTAAAGAGTACATGTGATAATACAGGAAAGAAATGGAGTCAGAATATATAGGTGCTAAATGTATATGGATTGAATACTGAAATGATGGCCAGTATGAAAGAAGTACTTTGAGATGGTTTTGTAATATAGACATAATGAACGAGGATTGTGTTGGCAAAGAGTGTATATTAGAAGACTGAATGGGTCTAGAGCAGGGGTCCCCAACCACCGGGCCCCGGACCAGTACCAGTCCTTGGAACATTTTCTACCGGGCCGCCGGTTTGCTGGGCGCCGCCATCTTGTTTTGATGAGAAAGTGCTTCTGGTGAGCTTTTCCAGTTGGAAAGCGGCGTTTGGGTCCTGAAGGAATCCTCGCGCCTTAGTTTCATCGAAGGGGGGGGCGGCTTCGAACAAAACTAAGGTGCGAGGATTCTTTCAGCACCCAAGGCAAGGCGAGCTGAGCGACCGTCCCGAAGCCCATCGACAAAGGTACAAAGGAGGAGTTGAAGGTGGCGGGGAGAAGCAGGGGACAGCTGGCTGGCCGGTCGCTCGGCTCACCTTGCCATGCGTGCTGATGCCGGTACCGGGCCGCGGATCATTTTGTGATGCCAGTACCGGGCCGCGGATCATTTTGTGATGCCGGTACCGGGCTGTGGCATAAAAAAGGTTGGGGGCCACTGGTCTAGAGCAAGGGTCTTCAAACTTGGCAAGTTTAAGACTTGTGAACTTCAACTCCCAGAATTCCTGAGCTAACATGACTGGAGGAGGAATTCTGGGAGTTGAAGTCCACAAGTCTTAAAGCTGTCAAGTTTGAAGGTCTAAAGGAAGCAATTGAATGAAAATGATGAGATTCTTGAAAAGAGAGAGAGAACGATTCAAGTTTAAAGAACTTTTTAAAATCTTTTACTTTTTTTAGGCTAAAATCCCTTTACGCTATAATTTTTTCACTGGGGAGCAGCTTGAAATCCATGACTAATTTTTTACACTTTTTTTTTCTGCAGCATTTTTCAGATGCAGTGAACAAAACTAATCATCTTCTGATTGCAGTCATAACATAGATTTATTTAGTTTGAGGCTTGATTGTCAAAGAAAAAATCTTTCTTCTTATTCTACCATGCATCCCTTTGTGGTTTTTGCAGGTCTGCCACACAATATTCAGTCCTTCAGATTCCAAAGTAGTTTTTCTTAGGTATCTACTACAGTATACAGGCTTGAAAAGCACCGGGAGCTGCTGGAGAGAATTGAAGACAGTTAAGACCCCAGATACATAGTTATTTCTCACTCCCAGAATATTTTAAAGTCTATCACCAACATTTTATTAATGCTACTCTTACTTTCTGTGGATACTAATGTAATCTCCCAGATACATAAGTCTTCATCTCTTTGCAGAGTCTCTCTGGTATTGAAAAACAACTAATATCTTATCTTGCTGCCTCCCTAGGTAGCAATGACAGGTTAAGTGTTAAAATCTGTTAGTTTCTACTTAATAATACAATGTAACTTATACTTGACAAATTTAATCGTACATTTTATTTTTTTATAAAGTTAAATAGAGCTGTACTTTAACTTTCTAGGGTATGGTGTTTGGTCTCCCTCTCCCTCCCTCTCCCTTTCATGCACTCCTTGATCCAGGGCTGGATATGGATACAAGTTCAAGAGTTGAACTACCATCAGCCACCTCTTGTACACATGGATGACATCAAGTTGAATGTTAAGAGTGAATGAGACATCAACTCACTGATCACCTGACATGGATCTCCAGTGAGGACATTAGGATGTCATTCAGACTAGAGAAGAGTGGCTAGATGGTAATCAAGAGAGGAAAAGTAGTTAGGATGGATGGGATGGAACCACCAGAGGGCCACATAACATTCAGACCAGTTACAAGTAATTTGGTATGTCATAGTCACATGGGAACCATGGCAAGGAAGTAAAAAAGACAGGAACATCCAAGTACCACGAAAGGATCACAGGTCCTGAAGAGCCAGATTAATGGGAAGAACAAGATCCATCCCATCAACACTTATGGTCTATCATTCATCAGATACCCTCTTGGTATAGTGAGCTGGCCCAAAAAGGACATGGAAGCTGCCAATGTGAAGACCCAGAAGCTCTTCATGTACAGTGTACAGAGGTTCCCACCCTAAGTCCAACACCCAGAGACTGTACACTAGCTGGAAAGAGGGTGGACAAAACCCAGAGTACCCAGGAATACATCAGTAAGATGGCACCAAAGATGAGCTTCTGAGAGAATGCCTGAGTCAGCAGAGAATGCCTCCCAGCAGACATTGGAGGAAGTGCCATGGCAAGGCAAAACCCTGCATATGATGTACCATTGACACAGATAGCTGAGGTGGCAGATATTGGGAAATCCTACCAGTGGCTGAAAAGGGCTGGATTAAAAGCACTGAGGCACTGATCATAGCAGCACAAGAACAGCACTAGGCACCAGATCCATAAAAGTAGGGATCTACTAGACAGGATCTAAGTACAGAGTATGAAGAGTGGCTCCAAAAGATCCCAGGAACATCAGAGTTCTCTGTCCTAAAGAGTGCATTGTTAGGAACAGCTAAGATCCTACGCAGAAAACTCCGAGGTCTCTGGTAAAGGAGAATATTTTCTCTAAAAGTATTTAACAGAGTCATGCTGTTTCTGACTGTGTGATGAATTATGAGTGAATCCATATATCCCTATGACTTATGTTGTTAGTTGCATTTGTCTTAGAAGAAAAGCCCTTAGTAACCCTGGAAGTCATAGGCTAGTGGATCACAGGCTATTTGTGAAGTGTGTGAAATAGACATTGTTTGTAATTATACCTTTATAGCAAAGGTATAGCAAAGCCAAGAATCTTTCTCAATCACACAAGATATGACATCTGTCTGCTGGCTTGTTGTATGTTAGACTGCTATATTTTGGAATACAAAGTTAGTAAAAAGATTAGCTACTTCTGCTTTCCCAGCTACTTCTGCTTTCCCAGCTACTTCCTAGCAAAAACTAGGTTTTGATTAAAGAATATACTGAAAGGAATGTGAGTTCTTTTAAAGGAAGCATCTTTGCTAATGTTGAAAATGGAACGATTGAATTTTACTGGAGACTGTGTTTTATGCATTTATTAGACTAGAGGACCTCCAAGGTCTCTTCCAGTAGAGCTGTGGCACTAGAACTTATATACACTCTTATGTATTCATAGTTTGTGTTTTCTTTTTCAGGTTAATATTTTTCAAAAATGGCAGCGGAAACTCAGACACTTAACTTTGGACCTGAATGGTAAGTCTGTCTGTCTCTTTATTTCTCCAAAAGATTTTCTCTTTGAACGTTGATAATATGGTAGCTGGTTTATCAATATATTGCTCCAAATGACTGTGGAAAAAATACACGAGGTGTTGAATTCTTTTTTTAAAATTGCAACTATGTAGGTTATTTATTTAAAGAGTTTATATGACTCTCTATCTCACATATTAATCTTAGGCTGCTCCCAACAACTACTAAAAACATTACATAAAGCACTTTCTCATCAAGGCTACATAGCCATCCATACTACTGACCCCCAACTCAACACAATCCTGTGAAGAGGGGAGGGAAAGCCAGGGTTCATGGCCTTCAGAGGGCTAAAAGAATAGCCCCCCCCCCCCCATATCAGGTGGGAGACTATTCTAAATCAGAATTTCAGTTTGAATTGTGTTGTGCTGTATTGGAGACATCTCAAATCAATTTTATGATGTCCTGTGGTGATATAATTAGATGTTATTTTCCTTTAATCGTCTTTCTTACTTGAAGAAAATATTGATATTCACTTTGCTATTTCCTGCCATATTATACAACATAGGGAAACCTGTGAGATCAGTCTATTACTCTGTATTTACTACTCATGTTGCTTGTATATTATCTGAAAACAAATGATGAGTCAGTTCTGTATTAGATCTAAATACAGTAAAACTGAACATGGTTTTGGGTTTCACAGTAGTCAGTAAGCAAATGAGAGCCTTGTTGAATTAGCCAGTTATCCATCTAATTCAGCATTCTTGTGCTATATAAGGCCAGTCAGGTGCATTCTGAAAGTCACATAATATAAAATAGGATGATGGCCCTCTTTTGCTGTCACTCTAAATAAAAGGTGAGGTGGTAACTTGAGGTGGTAACTTGAGGTGGTAATCAGCAAGTAGAGGCTTGCATATCATGGACATATGATTTGAACAGATGATAAACAAGAAAGAATAAAAAAAGCCTGCTTGGCCAGATTGAGGGAAGTAAAAAGAAAAGAAAACAAGTAGATGGATCATCTAAAACAGTGATCCCCAACCTTTTTTACGCCGCGGCCCGGTACCGACATCAGCTGGGCGCCGCCATCTTGTTTTGATGAAAAAGTGCTTCCGGTGAGCTTTCTACCGGAAAAGCTCACCGGAAGCACTTTTTCATCAAAACAAGATGGCGGCGCCAGCAAGCCAGCGGTCCGGTAGGACTTGTTCCACGGACCGGTACCGGTCCGTGGACCGGTGGTTGGGGACCCCTGATCTAAAAGAGTAGAATTCTGTGAATCAGACCTGATTCAAATTGATATTTAATTAAAAAAAAGTGTGATTCAAGCTGGCAAAGAGATTCTGGGGCACACTAGTTTTGAGGGAATTTATACGAATTTATACAGCATATAGACTGTAATGCCAGTTTTGGGTCAAGTGGTTAAAAATAGGAATTATAAGGTGTTTAAGGTGAATTAACCCTATTAAGTTTTAGTGGGTTGTAAATATTGTAATATTTCATGGACATCATTTTGAATAGTTTCATGGCAATACATTTTTGCCTTACATCTTGTTTAAACAAGAGATGAAACAAGAACAGCACAAAAGCTTCTAAATCAGTAGTGTCTCCAGGAATGGGGGTGGAGTACAGAATAACAAAAGTAGCAGTATGGTAGGGTAAATCCCACCCCTTTTCCATATCCATTGTAATATTTCATGCACATCAGTAGGGATGGCTCTTGCAGCACAGTGCTGCTTTCACCATCCTGATGGAAGTTGCAGAATCTCAAGGGTACCACTGCTCCTGATTGTTCAACAGTCTCTGAATTAAGAAGCATAAAACTCCAACTGTGAAAAGTACAATATTTTAAAACTACAGGTAGTCCTTGGTTTATGACAGCAATTGTGAGTGGAATTGATATTGCTAAGCAGTATGATTGTAAAAGTGATGTTAAGAGATGGCACTTAGCAACAGCAATTCCATCAATCCCAGTTTTACCATTAATCAAGCACCATGTGGGTCCTTTGCTTTGGAAAGCCAGCGGGGAATGTCAAAAATCACACTCACATGACTGCGGCTGTCTGAAATGTTAGAATTGCATGCTGGATACTGGTCATTCAGCACTATTGTAATTTCAGACAGCCGCAGAACAAATGGTTGTTAAATGAGGACTGCCTGCAGTTACAGCTCTGACGTTTCCATAGGCTTTTTGGAATGCCAGTTTTATAACGGCACTGATGAATTACCATTAACCTTGCTTTTATGGGTTGGAATTCTCCTTGTGAAATTCTTGGGTACCACAGGGATTGTCGCAGCTGATTAGCTAGCTTAGGACACCCACTAGTGCTAATATTCTGGCCTTGTTGTTCAAGGATATTCAAGGCAAATAAGTCAGATTTCTTTTTTTTGGATAGCAGTTGGAAGAATGACTTGCCTTTTCTTTACAAGCAGTGGAACTTTACTGTTTCTGATCATTGGGCTTTGTGGAATTGCAGAAGAGTTGGCATAATCAGTTGCCAAAGTTGGCCCATTATTAGTGGCAGTATTCCATGGTACTAAAATTATGGCTTGCTGACATTGCTCTGTTATAGTTACTGTATGAGTGAAAGGTAGCAAAAGCAGGTTGATAGTGAGACACAGTTCCACAAAATAGGTCACAGAGAAAGAGGCTGACATGAATGTTTTTAAGAACAAGAGATGGTAAGAGTTATGATTATACCTTGTGTGTCAGCCTCTTTCTCTTGACACCTGTTCACTCTTTTTGGAGAGACCTACATCTTCCCAGTCATTCAGAATTTAAAAGTAAATTTTGATAGAAGAAAGAATCATAGTTTATTTGCCTTGAGTATAGCAGAGTTGAATTCCCAGAACTGCTGGCAGAATCACCCAGAGGGGTGTCATTTCATACACACAAAAGTGCTTAGAACTGACCACATTGAAAAATTAAAAGCTGGGAAAGTGAAATTCTAAAATGAATGAAATACAAATAATAGCCTTGCTATCCTACAAAAATATTAATAGGCAACAAGTATAATAAGATAGTAAAATAATTAGCTGGTACTTGACTCATTGAAGAGTCCATTGCATCATTCAACTCCTTCCCCCTTTTCAGCATTCTTTAAATATACTGTCTAAGTGAAATTGTGGTACATATTTATCAAATTTATATGGCCACCCTTCTCACAAGAAGGGATGCATTTATATTTGTATGTATGTATGTATGTATGGCATTCAGCTTTGTTCGGGTATTTTCCCACGTCATTGTATTTGTGCTTTTAAAGTTGTAGCAACGTTTCGGCAGAATCTCATCTGCCATCATCAGGTTTCTGTATTGACAATACAGAAAAGCAAAATCACCGGCTTGATCCACAAAAACACACTGAGACATAATAGTGACCCAGAAGATGAACAGACCTATGGAACAGCTGTCCTGCACTACATAAGAGGTACTACAGACAAAATTAGTAAGATACTACACAGACATCACATCAAGACTGCCTTCAAAACAGACAGAAAAATAGCAGCCATCCTTAGAAACCCCAAAGATAAAATTGACCTGGAAAACCAAGGCATATACGAAGTCCCCTGTGCATCATGCCTGGCCACATACATTGGACAGACCAATAGAAGAATAAGTACCCGCCTGGATGAACACAAAAATGCAGTCAAAAAGCTGGAACACACTTCTTCACTAGTCCAACACATGGAAGCCACAGGTCATAGTATCAACTTCAATGGCACTAAAACCCTAGCCACTATAGAAAACCCCAGCCACAGAATCATCAGAGAAGCCATAGAGATTGAAAAAAGACCAGAAAGCATGAATAGAAGAGATGATTCCACCAGGCTGTCAATCATTTGGAAGCCTACACTCACAAACAAAAAAATCTCCACACCACAAGCCAGGCAAACACCTGGGCACAAACAGATCCCCCCTGATACCTCCAGCTCAAACACACCCCAACCAGGCACCCAGATGAAACCCAGCTTCCCAACTAATGATAGCCGTCCATTTACCCGGATCCAAGCTGCACTAAAGGCCTCCAATAAAGTAACACAATGTTGCCAGCCAATCAAGATACAAAAAGAGCCAAAAAACAGACAGAAGATATTAGAAACACCAATCAAGCAGAACACAGCAAACTCCAAGACAAATAAACACAGACCAAGATTCCCAACCAATCAGGATGAAGACAAAACCATTCTGGCACAGCAATAGGCTGCCCCAAATTTAAATCTGAAACCACTGTAAAAGTCTGACTCACAGATGAACACTATACAGAAGCCTGATGATGGCAGATGAGATTCTGCTGAAACGTTGCTACAACTTTAAAAGAACAACTACAATGACGTGGGAAAATACCCGAACAAATCTGAATACCATACATGTAAGTACCCGCGAAAACTTAAGAAAACAAATATATATATATATATTTTCTGAGGTTCTCGCGGGTATTTGTATGTGGGTCTTTGGTTATTCGGGTTTTCTCCCGCGTAAGATTGGAAATATCTAGGCAACGTTTCGATGAAGTCTCATTCATCATCTTCAGGCTTGTGTCTTCTGCTCTGTGCTTCTGAGAATATATATATATATATATATATATATATACATACATACATACATACATACATTATACATACATACATATATTATTCAGCTTTGTTCGGGTATTTTCCCACGTCATTATAGTTGTGCTTTTAAAGTTGTAGCAACATTTCGGCAGAATCTCATCTGCCATCATCAGGCTTCTGTATTGTGTTCGTCTGTGAGTCACAGCTTTCAGGTCTTTTTTCAATCTCTAAAAAGACCTGAAAGCATGAATAGAAGATATGACTCCACCAGACTGTCAATTATCTGGAAGCCTGCACTCTCAAACAAATAATCTCCACACCACAAGCCAGGCAAACACCTGGGCACAAACAGACTCCCCCTGATACCTCCAGCTCAAACACACCCCAACCAGGCACCCAGATGAAACCTAGCTTCCTAATAAATGATAGCCATCCGTTTACTCAGAGCCAAGCCGCACTAAAAGCCTCCAATACAGGAAACACAATGTTGCCAGCCAATCAAGACAAAAAAAGCTACAAAACAGACAGAAAATATTAGAAACACCAATCAAGCAGAACACAGCAAACTCCAAGACCAATAAACACAGACCAAGACTCCCAACCAATCAGGATGAAGAAAAAACCATTCTGGCACAGCGTAGGGCTAGCCCCAAATTTAAAACAGAAACGGCTGTGAAAGTCTGATTCACAGACGAACACAATACAGAAGCCTGATGATGGCAGATGAGATTCTGCCGAAATGTTGCTACAACTTTAAAAGCACAACTATAACGACGTGGGAAAATACCCGAACAAAGCTGAATACCATACATATAAATACCCGTGAAAACTTAAGAAAACACACACACACACACACACACACACACACACACACACACACACATATTGAAAAGAATAAATGTCAAACACATTCATATTATTCCCACATACACATGATTAAGCACAGAGCCACTAATTCCCTGAGAACCCCAGGTCAGGCCTTGAGGGACTCCTGAAAAATAAAGAGAGATGGAGTTGTGGTCACTTCAGGGAAGCAAATGTTGCATAAGGCAATATGCCATAGCAGAGAAGGCCTATCTCCTCAGGCCTGCCAATATAATCATTCTCCACCATGCTGTGGAGTCTGCCACTATAAAAAGCCAGCCTCTGCTGAGAGCCCCAGCTTTTTGACTCAGCTCTTTGACATAGAGCTAGTGTCTCTGAACTCTAGAATAGTTAAAAAGCAATCTATAGCAAATCAACAGATCTGAAAAAAAAAAGGGTCAGGCCGCAGGAACTGCAGCTTACAGAGAAGAGGTGTTATGTGCTGTTTTTAGAAGCACATATGCAGCTAAAGTTTGCAGTAGGTGAAGCTTCTGGACAGTCTTCAAGGGCAGGGCCAATTAGAGCAGAGGTTGCCAACTGGTGGTCCGTGAGAAAATTTTGGTGGTCTGCAGCGCACTCGTGTCTGCAACAGGTGATACCGGTGGCAGATGGTTTGATGCACGCGGGGAGGGTAGCATGCAAGAGATTGTTGCATCAGTGCACTTTCTGGGTGTTTCTGACCTGCGAGGGGAGGGCGCAATCTCCCGTGGCCCTCCCGTCAGGAGGCGCAAAGCGCTCGCCGCCCCTCTGGCAGCCACCAAGCCTCCTCCCACCATGCTTCTCTTTCTCCTCACCAGAAGCGCTCATATGCCCAGTGGGAAGGAGGAGGCTTGGTGGGTGCCAGAGGGGTGGTGAGCGCTTTGCGGTTCCTGAGGGGAGGGGTCGAGCCTCCCCCTCGCAACATCTTCACCTGAGGGCATCACTGGCAGCTGCTTCCTGCGGCTCAGGGGGTCTGTGCTCTTCCCGCTGCTGCTCGGCCTCGATGCGCGGAGGCAGGAGGCAGCAGCCATGACATGGGTTTACTAGGGAGACTGCAGGATTGCCCCAGCTCCCCGCCAGCCATTTGGTCTTCCGCATGTGGCCCGTCGGCCTCTGGGCATCAGATTCCCACCACCCAGCACCAGTTCAGAGGTTCCTTTCCCCCCACCCCCACTCCCGGGACAGAGAGACGGGTGGGGGAAAGAGAGAGAGATAGAAAAGAGAGAGAGAGAGAGAGAAAGAGAAAGAAGGGGGAAAGAGAGAGAGAGAGAGACAAGACACAGAGAGATAGAGAGGGAGAAAGAGAGAGGGGAGAGAGAGAGAGAGAGAGAGACAAGACAAAGAGAAAGAGAGAGGGCAGAGGGAAAGAGACGACAGAGAGAGAGAAAGAAAGAGAGGAAAAGAGAGAAAACAGAAAAAGGGAGAAAGCGGGAAAGAGAGAGACAAGACAGAGAGAGGGAAAGAGAGACAAGACAGAGAGAGAGATGGAAAGAGAGAGAGACAAGACAGAGAGAGAAAGAGAGAAAAGGGAGAAGGGAGAGGGAGAGAGACAAGACTCAGAAAGAGGGAGAAAGGGGGGGAAAGAGAGAGACAAGACAGAGAGAGAAAGAGGGGAGGGGGGAGGGAAAGAGAGACAGAAAGAGGGAGAGAGAGAGATCCCTGTGTTTTGTTTTCTGTGGGAAACAGGTCCAAATGACTCTTTGAATATTTAAGGTGCAGAAACAGGTAGCCAAGCTAAGTGCCTGAGGCACCCCATCCCATCAGTGGGAGTCCAGGCGCTTCAGCGAGCGGCATGCTGGATTCATATTAGTGGTCCGCAAGATTTAAAATTATGAATTTGATGGTCCCTGAGGTCCAAAAGGTTGGAGACCCCTGAATTAGAGCACATTACAATAATCCAATCAGGAGGTGCTTACGGCATGAGTAACTGTGAGTAAAGTGTTCCTCCCCTTCTAGGAATGGTTATAATGGTTATAACTGACTACCATACAAATATGTGCAAGAGTTGTGAATCAGCAGGACCCCCAGATGTCTAAGACCATACAAGCCGACACAGTACCAAATTTTCATAGTCCTAGAACTGACATGCTCCAAAATCCAAAGCCATACAGTCTTGCCAGGATTCAGCTGAAACTTATAAGTTCTTCATCCATACCCTCACAATTTCCAGATTGAGGATAAGAGTATATAGTATTGTTGTAGTTCACCGGCAGCAGATGCAGATAGCTGAGGTCTCGGAGAGCAAGGACTCGGATGAGGGGCCTGCGTGTGATGCAGGGATGGGGCCAGGACTGTCAGAGAGTAGAGTGCTGCCTTTGGCGCTTATGGAGGTTGGCAGCAGTGATGCAGAGGACTCTGAGGAGCCTGTGTCCAGTGTGCGCATGCGCAGGGTTGCTTGAAGGAAAGAGTAGCTGCAGCAGCACGGATGACTCAGGAGTAAGGCTGCAAGGTGATGGCCCCTCCCTTAAGGGATAAAAGCCAGCCCTCAGAGGTGGGATTCTTTGCAGGAAGCAAAAAAGTTCTTGCACTTCAAGTCTTGTGGAAATTCAGACTATCCTGGTTTGTGTTTGGAGACTTTTGGTTTTGAATATTTCCTTGCAATTTAATCTAGTGTTCTTGGCAGCCTTGCACAACCTTGGCAAGGCTTGTTCTTATCTGGGACAATTAGTTTTAATAGCATTTTTACTGTGAATGAACAAAATTCACAGAGAAGTATTAAACACATTTTGCTTTTATCTCTGTTTGGTTTTTGTTTGCTTGGAACGAGGCTTGGGTCAGAACAAGTATTAATTCACCAGGGCAGAGATGTACACAGGTAGTCCTTAATTTACAGCCAAAATTTGGACTGGAATTTTTTAAGTGATGCAGTTGTTAAGTGAGTCATCACATGAAATAACTGATTTTATAACCATTTGTGCCATGGCCGTTAAGCAAATCACTGTGGTCGTTATGCAAATCCTGCCTGCCCAATTGTCTTTGCTTGTTGGAAGCTGGCTTGGAAACTTGTAAATTGCAATCACATGACTGCTAAACACGGCAATCATTATAAATGTGAGCTGCTTGCCAAGCTCCTAAATTGCGATCATGTGACTGCAATGGTGGTACAACAATTATAACTTGAAGTATGGCTCTTTGCCACTTTTTATGAGGTCCCCATAACTTTGGTCATCATTTGTACTGTTGTAAGTCAAGTACTACTTGCAAATTGGATGTTGTCAACATCTGATGATACCTCACCCCATGGCAATGGATGATGTCACTAAGTGGACTTTGGGTTTATATTGATTAGGAGTAGAGTAAATATGGAACCCTGCAGCACCCCCACACCGTAGGGACCAAAGGCAAGATCTCTTCTCTCCAGTCACTATCAACTGGAACCAACCCTGGAGAAAATGCCGCTCACCCCAATAATCTGAGACAGTCCTGAAGGATACTATAGTTAGTATCGAAAGCTGCAGAGAGGGAAGAGTCAAGTAGGGAAAGGATGAACCCACAATCCTCATTCTGCTCTCACCAGAGATTATCTAACAATACTCCAAATTTGTCTCTTCTTTAAAAAAAAAAAAAAACTTACACATTGGGTTGAAATTTCAATCACTGGTTCAGTACCTTTTTTTTAATCCATTGTTTTTAGTTTAGATCTCCTATGATGTATCTATAAAGTTTGGGGTTTACCCAAATTTTACTTACACATTAAATGAACCATTATGTATTTGTATGTCTGCAAAGGTCAGTCACCTTCTTGGATCAAATTAAAAGTTATTGTTTGTTTAATGCCTAATTCATATAATATTTAAGTATTGTATTTTTAATATACTTATTTCGAGGCAAGTTGCATACCTTATTTGTTGTTCAGAAAGTAAATATTTTGCAGTTCTACAGGATATTTTCTCTGTTCTCTTCTGTTCCATCTGTTATTAATAAACATTCTGGCCTTGTACAGAGGTAACTGGCTCCCTGCAAATTCTGCTTTGAAAGTCAGCAATCAGCCTTGCGAATGCAAGCTCTGTCCTTTTTTTGGAACAAATTTCTACCACCTTTGCTGATAATAAATATACTGGGTAGCAGAGCAAACCAAACTTAATGCAAACCACATTTCTTTTAATTGTGATCCAGAGACATGGTAAATTATATTTCAGTGTCATATTTATAAGGAAACTAGTTTTACTTTCAGAAAAAAAAGTGTGTAAAGACAAGGCTGCTATGACTGCTTTTGGGCTTTTTGCCATTGTTATATTGTGCTGGTCTTAGAATTAAGAAAAGCATTACTTGTTCCATTTGGGGGGGGGGGGGTAAATAATGTAAGGCTGCAGACACTGATATTCCCCAGAAAAATTATTTTGTGTCCACTAGTCTCCGTCCTACCTGCTTCTGAGGTGGCTGCATTGAGATCATTCCAGGTGCCTTGAAATTTCCCAAGGAGACATTTTTGAACTATCAAATGCTTATAATATTTCCTGAGTTAGTTGGTCTAATCTGGTAACAAAGCCACACTGATTATACTATGCGTTAGACTATTGCTTTAGGCAACTGGGGCCAATTGAGTATAGTTTCCTTTTGGTTATTCTGTGTTGTGGTTAGCTGGCAGCAGGTGCGGATGGCTGAGGAGAGTGAGGACTCAGATGAGGGGCCAGGACCATTAGGGAGTGGACTGCTGCCTTCAGAGATTGTGGGGGCTGGCAGCAGCGATGAGGAGGTTCCCGAGGAGCCCGTGCCAAGTGTGCGTGCACGCAGGATTGCTCGCAGGAAAGAACAGCTGCAACAGCATGGGGAACTCAGGAGTAAGGCTGCAAGGTAATGGCCCCTCCTTCAAGAAGATAAAAGCCAGCTGTGAAGCTAACGTTCTTTGCAGGAAGCAAAGACGTTTTGAAGCTCAGTTTCATGGACATTACAGTATCTTAAGTTGGTATTTGAAGACTCTTGTGTTGTGAAATAGTTCTTATCTGTGATTTTTGGCAGTCTCGCACAGTTTTGGCAAGGTTGTGTTTATCAAAGTTAATTAGTTTGCAACAGCCTTTTAACCGGGGATTCGTAAGACTCATTAAAATGTTTCTGTTCCTTTTGATTATTGTTTGTCTTATTGGAAAAGGGTTTGGGTCAGAACATATTGTTACAGTGTATGGCCATAATTTTTATTTTTGTATTTTATATTTATATCTTGTACATGTTTTAACTTATGTGGGTTTCAGGGGAGTGTGTTTGTGTTTGTTGTTATACATCGTCCCGAGTCACATTGTTTGAGTTGAGCAACTTTAGAAACTTAGTAAGCAAGTAAATAAATAAGTAAAGATTACATTGTGTTTGGAATAAAGCTACTCTATAAAAGTATTTCAAAGGTTCAAGGTTGGAATAAAATAGCTAGACTGATTATTTTAATACATAGAGAAATAATATTCAAATTGAACATTGATTTTTTTTATTTAGTTGCCATGAAAACAGTGGCCACAGGGTGGCAGCAGATTAATAGGATAAAATTCCAGTTTGTTTGCTAAATCTTTCATTTTTTTTAATAACAGAGGAAATGTCACTTGATACTTTCAATAGTTACTGTATTATTTAACAATAGTTATTTACTTTTATTTAATACCTACAATGAGGCTTCAGAATATTTAGCAATTAGTGGGAAGTATATAAAAGATGCTTGGTGGAATGATGAAATAAAAGTGGTTATGAATAAGGAAAATTGTATACAAGAAAATGATTCCTCTGTTATGACAGCAGCCAACTGATAATTTGGAGTATGTAAAGATTGTATCTCCTCCTGACTTTGGATAGATTTCCTTTATAGTAGATGTCATGAATTTTATTTATAATGCCATCCTTGTTGCCATGCAATGAGCAAGCAACCTAAACTGATGCATCATCTCTTCTTTATTCTGAACAGTATTTTTGGACATTGAACTACCTTGTGTCAAAGGATTAAATACCTTTCTCTTTGTAATCGATATGCTTTGTAAGATGGTATACCTAATTCCCAGTTGTGACATTGCCTCTGCACTGAGATAATTCAACAAATTTTCCAAAGCCATGGCTTAATGATTCACATAATAGTTTTGGAAAGTTTATTTAAATTACTGGATATCAAACTCCACCTATCTTCTGAGAAAGTTGATTGGGGGGGGGGGTGGAATCTAGGAACAAATGCTAATTTAGAACAATCAGAGATGCAATATGCTAATTTAGAACAATAATAGATGCAAATGTTGGATTGCACTCGTATGGTGACTAGCCTTTGTACGTGGGTACTCAGAGTTTCTTTCTTTCATTAATTAATTAATTAATTAATTAATTCATTCATTCATTCATGATAAGTGATAAATGATAGCAGTGTTCCAATACCGAAGGGGCTGTGACAAAGAGGGGGTCAACCTATTCTCCAAAGCATCTGAAGGCAGAATAAGAAGCAATGGATGGAAACTAACCAAGGAGAGAACTAATTAGAACTGAGGAGAAATTTCTTGACAGTTAGAACAATCAATCAGTGGAATACCTTCCTTCCAGAATTTGTAGGCACTCCATCACTGGAAGATTTCAAGAAGAGATTGGACAACCTATACCATGTCTGAAATGGTATACGGCAGTGATGGTTAATCTTTTCAGTGTGTATGTGTGCATGTATGTGTGCGCTGCAGTGCCAGAACCCAAAAGAGAGAAGTTGGCTGTTGCACATGTGCGTGGCGGCCAGTGGCACTTCTGGGTTCCATCACATGCATGTGCGCTGGACACTTGGTCTTCCTGCAAAGACCAGCTGGCTGGCACGCATGCACACGACAGAACCCAGAAGAGAGTAGCTGGCTGCATGCACATGCATGCCGGACCAGCTGTCCAACTCACGTATGTGTGATGGAACCTGGAAGAGCAGCTGGCAACGGCGGGCATACCCATAGAGTGGGCTCTGCATGCCACTTCTGGCATGTGTGCCATAGGTTCGCCATCATGGGTATAGGGTTTCCTCCTTGGGAAGGGGGCTGGACTAGAAGACCTCCAAGGTCCATTCCAACTCTATTATTCTGTTATTTTATTATTAATATCTGATTTTACTATTAAGAACCCATATAGTAACATTATTTAGATTAAAGAAGATTCACTGACAACTGGAATGATAACTAAATATTCTATTGATTTCAGTGAGTGTACTTTCACTATAATTAAAAATATTGAAAGTGGGTAGATTTTACTCTTATTTGGTTAACAGTCTATATGATGAACTTCCAGTCAAAACTCCTTTTAAATCCATAGTTTAAATTAGACATATATTTATTAAATGTATCATGTAATTCATTTTTAATCAACTTTTTTTCAAAAATGGGAGCATTTATGATATATTTAGGTCAGAAAATTATATAGTTTTGCCCCGTCAAAATACAAAGCCCAAAAAGATTTTTTATTGTACTCATGTTTATTGTATTATTTGCTAATCCAATTGAAGAGATTATGATAGCATTGAAATGGAGGAGGGAATGCAAGTATAATAAGGACACAAAATCTTAAGAGTAGAAACCTGTTCAGAAAATTATTTCAGCCATTGAAATAATTATTGTACATGATTATTTCAAAGCTTCAAACATTATTACTGAAAAAGTTGTTAAGACAACTTACCTGATCTTACCACATTATTCAAGTTAATAATTCAGACTAAAAGTAGTTCTTCTATGCAGGTCTTAGTTATAATGGACCAAATGCGCATATTCAGGATAGTTGATTTGATATACATTTTAGGTCTATATTCTGCTTTCTTCAAATGCTAGGAAAGCAGCAGGCAGGATGGAAACCTGCTGCTTTAATTCTGCAGTCCATTGAAAATCAGGCTGTGAAGGTAAATAGCTAGATAAAGGAAGAGAAGAGGTTAGCTCTGGAATGCTTTCTGCGTGCTCAGCTAGTCTCCAAATTTTACAAGATGCTGTTGGAAGTTCTTAGCCTCTAATATAAAAGTCAATATGGAATGTAGAAAAATAGCTTTTTGTTAGGCTCATTTGTAATGAGGAGGCCTTTGGAAGACCAACCATTCCACAATGGAATTAATCTTCCTGTATCTACTGCTAGGCTCAAAAAAGTTATATCCAAACGATAGAATTTGACAACATAGAAATGATTGGGAAATGAACAGGTTAATTACAGAACTGGTAAACTCTCATTCAATTTAATCTTATTGCTTGGTTAAAAAAAAGGGTAGAGATTTTTTTTGAAGGACTTACTGTAACTGTTTTTTCAGGTGTCTTTTGTACTTTGGAATGTTGTCAAAGCTTTGTCATACAAAATAGTTGTAAAACTGATATGAATGGAAAAGCAGGTCTGAAGTTCTGGTGGACCAGACTGGTGGACCAATTACATTGCTTTTCTCTGTCTTGAATTGTAACAACTTCACATTTCATCTTTTTCACTTCTGTATTTGATCACAGAACATTTCAGGTTGAATACAATATAACAGACATGACAGATGACAGATATGAGGACACTTGGGCAAGAAGCTTTTCAGTAATTTTACAGTGTTGTAATTTTTTGCCAGGGTATGTTTGGCTTACATGAGTCCTATGTTTATATAGAGGCCTGTTTGGACCCTTCTACAATTTAAAAAATTATCTAGCAAGAGTCATGTCCTTCACTCATACCATGCAATTGGGCATCAGTCCAACTAAACTATGGGCATCAGTCCAACTAAACTATTTCAGTTTGTGATCACTGCAACATCAGCAAGTTTGTTCTTGAACTGATTATTCTCCTGCTTTATTGAAATTATTATAAGCACTGCTATTTAGCTACTGAAAAGACTTGCAAGACTTGTAATTGTTCTTTGCACTCGTAAACCACTGCCTGGCAATAAGGTTTAAGCGTGACAAACTCCTAGCTTAATATAGCCCCTATTCTTCCTCTAAATCAGAGATGTCAAACTCAAAGCCTGCATCTGGCCGCTGGGGTACTTAGGTCTGGCCCATGGGGCCACCTTGGAAACAGCAAAAATGTGGTGTCTCTACCTACCAGCAAAAACGGAGCTGGGGAGGGCCACGTGCAGCCCTCCTGAGCTCCGTTTTCCCTGGCAGAGTGTTTCAGGACGCCATTGCAGCCGGAAACAGAGCTCAGGAGCCTGTTTTCGCTGGCAGAGCACCTGGGCCATCACAAGTGCCCCAGACATAAGTGACATCAAGCTGGCCATGCCCCCGAGGTCAAACGCAACCCTGATGCCTCCCTCAGTAAAATTGAGTTTGACACCCCTTCTCTAAAATCTTATTCTTGCAATGTGCTTAAATATTATTATAATGTACGAAAAATATTCTGGCGATCAAATTCTCCATCATAGAGAAAGGATATTTAGATGTGTGCCACTGTCACTGGCATTTATTTATTTAGCAGTGTTAATAAACTGCCCAGATTATAACATTCTAGTTAACATTCTAGTTAAACAAAAACAACAATAATAAACAGCAGTAATTCTAATATGAAAAACAGAATATGCAACCAAGATGGATGCTCACAATCAATTCAGGACAAGGCATATTAGAATAATATAATTTTTACTATATTTGTTATAAGGAAGGTGGAACAAAACATACCTTGCTAGAAGTGTTTCAGAAATTGCCTACAAAGGACTCAGAGTATAAGCTTGCAAAATTTGATTCCTAATAGGTTAAAAAAAAAGATTCCGGTGTGACATGAATCTTCATAGCCACTGTCCTAATGAGAAAATTACATGTATAAAATACTAATTTCATTGATTTCTTTCTCCTCTAGGCTTCGAGCTCTATCAAGTGGTGGGAGTGTGACATCTCCTCCTCTCTCTCCAGCTTTGCCAAAATATAAATTAGCTGATTATCGTTATGGAAGAGAAGAAATGTTAGCACTTTTTCTGAAAGATAATAAGGTAAGTAAAGGGAAAATAGTCATATCTATATTGAAATATGTGCATAGTTATTATGTTATGTTACTACAATACAGGAGTAAGCATTTTAGACTCAAATATGCTAAAGAGAGATTTTAAATAATTATTGATTAAACTACTAAAAAGATTTATGTTCCTCTAATCAACAACATTGTTTTTCAAAGGTAAAGGTTGTGCACTGCTGTTCTAATTAATACTTATGAAACGATTAGTAAATTAATTGAGTTGTATCAAAATTTCCTTGTTGAATGAAAATATTCTTTAGATTCAGTCAGTCATATTTTTTTCTTTTCTTTTATAAATTATTCATTACATTGATTACTTTAACACATGGACTAATTCAATTAAAGTTACAAATATTTTGTGGGCTGGCACCACTAGTTTTCACTAGTATTCCATCTTGTATACTAGGTGATATTGCTCCATTGCCTGGAGAATTCACTAAGAGAACTCACATAAATTTGTTACTTAGCTGTAAGTGCAGCTTATAAAATGATTATCTGGACATACCAGATAATCAGTAACAGATAGCCAGTAACAGAAATATTTGTATCAGTAGCACCAATTTTTCCACTGTTGATGACAATTGCAGACCAACTGAACAAAGCTGGTAGCCTGGAATATTTGTCTGCTGAAATCACAGGTTATTGAAACATAGAATGAAAAGATAGGAAGGATTTGAATATAATATAGTCCAAGCTTCTATCCAGTACAGGAATCCTACTAAACTATCTCCAATACATGTCTATCTAAACTTTGTCTAAAAAACTACAGAAAAAGACAGTCCACCAACTCTTGAAGAAGTCTATTGTTGAACAGCTCTTACTATTAGGAATTTTTGTGTGTGTGATGTTCAATCAAAATCTACTTTGTAATTTAAACATATTCTGATTCTGTTCACAGAGCAGCTGTAAACAATTCTGCTATGCCATCTACATGACAGTCTTTTAGATAGTTGAAAACAGCAATCATACCTCTTTGCAATTTTATCTTCTGTAAACATACTTATAACCTCCAACCATTCCAGATATACTGTATTTTTTCACAAAGGTCCCTTATCATCTTGGTTGCTTACCTCTTAGTATGTTTACATTTTAGTTTGTTGAAGTTCTTTCCAAAATGTGGTGCCAGAACTGGATGCAGTATTCCAGCTATTGCCTATTTAGCTATGCTAAATAGAGAGCAATAATGACTTCCTTTGTTCTTGGCACTACAGTAGATCTCTGCTGATGTAGCCTAACACTTCATTTGTATTTTGCAAATGCATCAGAACTGCCTGAGTTGCTTTATAGTGAAATGGGCGGCACATAAATTTAACAATCAGTAAATTGTTGGCTCATGTTCATTGTGATCCACCAAGATACATAGACACTTTTCATGTATTTTGTTTGTTTTGGTAGCTCCAAATCAGTGTTGATTCCTGGCTATTGCTGGACTACTGCCTACAGTTTCATGCCTAAAATGAGATTATAACACATGATCTCTTGGTTTGTAGTCTGGTGCCTTGGCTTTCTTTTTAAGGTGTACTGTGCCCAATATAGGTACTTTCATCCTATATTTATGCTTTTGGTTTTTCCTATCTGATAGAGATTTTTCCTACCTATCTCAATTTGTTCCTGTTAAAATTCATCCTGTTGACTTTTGCCCATTGTTCTTCCTTGTTTACATTCTTTGAATCTTGACACTGTCTTCCTAATGTTTGCTATTTCCCCTAATTTTCCATCATGTAAAATTAATAGTCATATTTTCTAACTTCTAATTTGAGTCATTTATAAATGTGTTGAACAGGATAGGCCTAGAACATAGTCTATGGTACACCACTCAATTTTTCTTTCAGTTTGACATGGAGCTGTTAATGAATACTCCTTGAATGCAATTGTTCAACTAGCCATGTCCATCTAATGGTAACATACTCTACCCATATTGTGATATTTACTCTACTAGAGTGTCATGAGATTTTGTCAAATACTTCACTATAGTCCAGGAGATGTAGTCATGCAATGTTGCACTTTTCAATCTCTGCTTAGGAACAGAAATTCTGGTCCTAATTACTATAGTTAAGCAAAGACTATCTATAGTTTGAGGGGATTCAGAATATTACAAGTTTTGGGAGTTCAGAGTGGAATTCTATATTATCAAAATTATCAGTCTTATCACTTGCCATTATTGCATTGCAGTACATCTGTTTATATTGCTGATATGCTACAGCCAATTACTGTATGTCTTGAGTTCTCAAAAGTATAACTTAACTGGGTCATAGAGCTTACTACTATGGTGACATTCACCTTATCATTCATCCTAGCTGAGGTAATGATATTGCAGAGAAAAATTTAAATAATGTTAGTGTGAATCATTGAAAGTGAATCCTTTTCTGGTTGTCTTGCTGATGATATTGACGTCTTCCTTCCATTATTCATGAATTCTTCCGAATATCACTTCTTCAATACTGCCTGATACAGTCTTGAAGATATTGGTGTTTCCACCAACTGATCCAACTCTTCAACAGATTGTATTTTTACCAAGCAGCCATAGTTCACACATTGTAGATTATTTATTTGATTATCGCCCAGGTCTTCCACTCTGACAAATAATGTAATTTGCAGGAATTATAAATCAGGGTTGGTACTGATGAACGTTGTATCAGTGGACCTGATTTTGATTGCGAGTTTTGCAGGTGTTGATATTTTTATTACTACTTGCTTCTTCTTGAAGTGAACTGTTTTCATTCAATTTGTATGGCTGCCTATCTCACTAAGTGACTGTTTAGAAATTAAAGTAAATTAAATTTAAAAAAATAAAAACAATTACAATAATACAAAAATGAAAATATATGGCAACTGAGAATAAATCGCCCATCATAATCCCTAAATTAACTAAAAAACAGGTCGCTGTGTATACTTGGGCCCCCAGACCTGGGCACAGTTTTTTTAAGAGCTTATAAAAAACTGAAGAGTTGGGATAATTATAATTTAAAATACAGGTAATCCTTGACTTGTGACAGTTTGTTTAATGATCGTTTGAAGTTATGTAACTGAAAAAGTGATTAATGAACAGTACACACACTTAATAACCATTGTCCCTATAGTCACGTGATCAAAGTATTTCTGATTATGTATGGTAATGTATTTGTCAGTTGCTGCATCCCAGATCATATGATTGTCATTTGTAATCATCTCAGAGGGCTTCCAACAAACAAAGTCAATGAGGGAAGCCAGATTCACTTAAAAGTCATGTGATTTGCTTAAAGATCAAGGCAGAAAGATTGTAAAATTGGGTGTGTCTCATTTAATGACTGCCTCACTTAGGCACAGAAGTTCTATTTCCACACGTGTGTGTGTGTACACACACACACACACTTACAATAATGAACTCAGAATTCCAGGACTCTTCATATATACTTCAATGATCAGCCAATTCACTTGACTTTGAATTCAGTGTGCTTTAATTTGCTTTAAATTGATGATTTTCTTCTGGGGATTAAATTCCTATTCTTTTTTTTTTAATGCAGCAGCGGAGTATAATCACACTGGGAGTGTTCCTTATTATCTCCTCTGACTTTTACTTCTGATAGTTATAGTGTTTGAAGAAACAGAGTTCTCACTAGATATGATTTCTAATATATAAATAGCATTTTTTCATGAAAATGACAAATGCTCATAAATATGTGCAAAGTCTCAGTAGTAAGAAAGGTTCTCTATACCTTCTGATTAGTTCAATTCTGTTGTAGTGCCCAAGTTGTTCTGTGTAACCTTATTTTGTGAAGGCCTGATCCTTATGTATTTTAGGATTACAAATCTGTGCAATTTGTGCCTTTATTAGTAATATCTCAAGTAGTTTGATCTAATTATTAAGAGGAATATCAGCATTTTTCTAAGCCAAATAATATCCACCAGTGGCAATAAACTTCATAGATAGATGTCTTCATATTTAAAGAAAAATGTTAGAGTGTTAAATTCTGTAACCAGAGGAATTGAATAAGTGCAGAAGGAGAATACTGATTTTATTTTGTATTCTGCTGCCAGCAGAGGCTTTCTATAGTATTATTATGAATCAAGACAACTGTATCAGGTTCTCATGTTAGCCAGGCCTATTACAACATTCGGGAAGATCTAGAGAATCTGTTTTGCTTTGTGTGCAGCAGTTAACATTCGTTTCTAGTAAATGAAATGTATTTATTTTATGGCTTTTGCAGATAAGCACAACAGTTTGCTTGTTGCAAAACTTCCTCCAGTTTCTATTCTCCTTGCAAACAGACAGCCTTTCTGTTCCTTTCTTCAGACTTTAAGAGCCATCGTAGATTCCTATTATGTTGATGGGGTTTCCATGTTCAGCAAATAGCTTAAATGTTTCTAAAAGGTTTGCTCAAACTATATTTGCTTAGGTAACCAATCCTGGCAATTAAGAGAACCTTTTTGTACTCTTGAATCTATTTATGTCCAAACCCTTTAACCCTAACAACATTTAATCTCAGACTGCTGAACTGGCTTCCTGGCATTCTTGGTTGCCATTTCATTGCCAGTACGTTCTGTACTGCATGCATGCATTTGCTGTACTTCACCAAGTGAAGTACCTCATCCAAATGATGTTGCTTTTTCAGTTGAATCTGGATATTTTTCTTCCATCCTTCTTTTCAATATTGTCTATTCTACTATAAATTTCTCTTTACTATTTGAAGGTGTATAAGGCTTTTTGTCTAAACTAGATAAGATCTTTCTGTAAGCTATAGATACCAGCTATTGCAGATGTTTATAGGATTTTGTCATATTTTCTAAACAGTTTGCAAAATAGTCCTCTGGCAGGTTTTGAGTGTTCCATTGTTAGAGTGTAAACACTGAAACAATGGACAGCAACACAGCAACCATGTTCTTCATAACTTTTCTACCAGAGAGCTTTTATAATCATTCTGTCATAACTCTTCTCCTATTTAAAACTGTTGACTTGGTATACAAATAAAAACAGACATATTTCATGTTTGACCCTGACCTTATTTCTTTCCTATATATATATGTCTTTTTGCCCAGCAAGAAAGGTTCCTACTTATCCATATTTTGTTAGCAGAGACCACAAAGTAGGAGGATAGGTTGGTTACCTGAAATTATAGCTCTCTGAGTGGTCATCTGTGAAGTTACACAACCTACTTTTTTCTCTATTGCTTATGTTTTCTTCTGTTGGTGATTCTATTCCCTATTTATCTGCTGTGGTAGTTGTTAAGAACTCAGGAGAAAATAGGATAATGTTGGGATATGCACACTGGGAGCCAGGGGCATGTTTCCCTCAAATTTTCCATTTGTTCTAAAATAAGTGTCAACAAGTTGATGTACAGTACGAAAATCCATATGTATGATGGTGTAGATGACCACTCAAAGATCTATTGTTACAGGTCTGCAACCTCTCCTTTTTTTTTAATTTCCCCTTTAGATACCCTCAGACCTTCTGGATAAAGAATTTCTACCCATTCTACAAGAGGAGCCCCTACTACCTTTGGCACTAGTACCTTTTACAGAAGAAGAACAGGTTAGTTTAAAAAAAATTAAAAATGGGTATTTATATGAGAATTTAATAGTAGATTATTTATTATAGCACATTTACTATTCAGGTGAAGAGAACCAGTTCAGCTATAAAATATTTCCTTATTATGCATGATAATATATACTACATAAATATTTTACAATTTAAAAATAAAGTAAGTATTCCCATATATTCTAAATACAACTACTGTTACTTACCGAATTTCATGTTGGCCGATATTAAAATTAAAGAATTGTAAATGATATTCCAAGTATATGAGTTGACCTAAGAAGTTTTTAATGCCATTTTCAGATATTCAGAAAGTTTCTTGTTTAAATTTATTAATTTACCACAGAGTAAAAAAATATAAGGTAATTCTGATTTTACAGTCTCATTCTACTTAATAAGACTCATTATGATAAAGTACAAGATAAGAATATTATACACACATACATACAAATACATACACCATGTTTCTCCAAAAATAACACCCAACTGGAAAATAAGCCCTAGCATGATTTTTAAGGACACTGGTAATATAAGCCCTACCTCAAAAATAGGCTCCATTTAAGATCATCAGCTAGATGGATGCATTTAGAACCGTATTTCCCCCAAAATGAAGACCTAACTAGAAAATAAGCCATTTTGGAGCAAAAATTAATATAAGATCACAGTCACATGATCATGGCATGTGGCAACAGGTCATAAAACTGACCTGCCCAATTTGCAAACACATGACTATTGGGCATAGCACAACCATTTGTGATGGATGGGGTGTTTTACTGGTCATAAAGCACTTGTTTCGTGGCTATTGCCATTTTGAATGGTCCTAAAGTGAGCAGTTGTAAATCAAGGTGTACCTATATGAATATCTCACTGAAAAGGTCAACTCACTGCAGGAAGAGGACTCCTATATATTCTAGAATATTGTTTTCTAGCTTCTTACAGATAGGCCAATGGGAACCAGCCTGTAAAAAATGTAAGGACTGGTACCATCCGGGAGTCATTGGAGTTGTATTGTCCTAATATGGTAGCCTAATTGAAAGTCAAAATCAATAAAAGCTGATCTCAAAAATATACTTAAAACCTAGATTTTATTTCAATGCCAGTATTAAAGTATTGCTGGTTTAAATATGTTTTAACTATTCCGTCACAGAATTTTGCATCAGCTGAAGTTTATAGAATGTTTTTAAAGAAAGGTTTAGGTACAGTGTATTAAAATAATTTAATTGGAGATATCAAAAGTATTGATTAACTTAGCAATGCTATACCTTCCCAAGGAAAGGGCATCAGTTCTTCCCAGTGTTGCTCAAATGTGTTATTTTCAGATACTGTATAAAAACATTCAGTCATCTCTTGATTAAAAAGCACTATTATAGCCCTATGAAGCAAAGTCAGCATTTCTATAATTGATTAACTCTTATAGGATACGTTTCTCTGACCCAATAAATCTTCCCTAACACTACTATATTTTACTCATTAGGGATTCTAAGATGAAGTTTAGTATACCCGCTGATCTGATTAAAAAATATCAGACTGTTGAGACAGTGTTACAGTTGCCAGCATCATAGTTCAGACATTTATTTGAAACCATGTTCCTGAACTCTGGAAACAAATGCCTTGACTTCTTGTTGAAGAACTTCCAGAGCAGAACTACAAAATGAATATAAGGAAGGGTTGTATTAAATACACACTAGATACACACTAAATACGCAAAAAATGTTGAGTGTTGTCACATGACAATTGCAACTGCAACAGCTGCCACGAGTTGCCAATGTAATTCTGGACTCAATTACAGTCATAAGTTGAGGACTACCTGTAATAGATTTGATACCTGAATCATATATACCAAAGTGATGTTAGTTTAAATTGCAATTAAATTATAAAACACATTTCCAATCTCTTCTTTTCATGCATATTAGAGAGAGAAAAATTGGGATGATTGAGCTCAAAATTTACTAACATAACACTAATTTAATTGTTAGTTTCAAAGCATGCTAAAATATTGGTTATTTGAACTTCAGCACTGTTCAACATAACACTGCATTGTTATGTTGCTGGAACATATGTTACTGTTATCTTCTAAGAGCTCAAAGAGACCAATATGGGGGCCGTCCTATTTATCCCCAAACTGAACAAAGCTGAAGCATATGTTGGCTCGGAATTACTTAATAAGCTCCGTGGTTGAATAGGGATTTGAACCTAAATTTCTCTAATTCCAATCCAGTATTTTGAGTACCACACTACACAATCAAGGGAACCACATTTTATATGATATATGCATTCATATCACCATTCTGGTGCCAAAGAACTCTATGGCCTTTTTCCAAGCCAGCTCTTTAATCCTTCTATTACATTGGCTATTACATTAGCACTGTAGCTGATTTCCTCTTTGTCCGTGATGGCGAACCTATGGCACACGTGCCACAGGTGGCACGCAAAGCCATTTGTGCAGGCACGCAAGCCCCAGGCAAACTTACCTGCACTGCGCATGCACGCGCCCCCCAGTTGATTTTTGGGCCTTTTTCAGCCTCCCAAAGGCTTGAGGGAAGCCTCTGCAGCCTTTGGAGGCCGAAAAATAGGCCCATTTTGTCACTTCCTGTATTTCCAGAAATACCAGAAGTGACGAAACAGTCCCATTTTTGGGCCTGCAAAGGCTGCAGAGGCTTCCCTCAAGCCTCTGGGAGGCCGAAAAAGGACTCAAACGTGCTGAAAATCAGCTGGGAGGTGCAGTGCAGGTAAGGGATCAGCGGGGGGACCGCCTGTGCATGCGCAGGGGGGTATGGGGGGCATGCACATTGCCTTCTGGGTGCTGGCACGTAAGTGTGCGAGTGCAAGCACGCACACAATTTTTGGCACAGGAGCCCCAAAAGGTTACCCACCACTGTTCTATGTCATTCTTTAATAAAAAGATCATAATCATATAGCCACCCAAATGTTGTATATCAGCGGTCTCCAACCTTTCTAGTTTGCGGAACAGTGGGGGGAGAAGAAATGGAGTGGGTGTAGCTCCATTTGTGCAGGCAATGGGCATGTGCACCTACTGTTCACACAAATGGAGCTGCATGCATGTACATGCTTGCCCACCACTACGTGCACAAGTAGAGCTGTGCACACACACTTTCCTACCACTTCCGTGGCCTGGGGGTTGGGGACCCCTGATGTATATGTAATTGTTTCTAAATAACTTTTCTTTTTAATAGGGGGGTGGTAATTGAATTTTAAATTCTTTTGTGTGTACTCTACCACTGAATCAAAGACTCTATTTTAGAAGCTTTTATAGCTTTAGAAGTTGTATTTGTGTGTGTGTGTATGTATGTGTATGTGTGTGTTAATAACCATGGCTACTAAGCAAATCATGCAGCTTCCCCCAATGACTTTACTTATGAGTCACCCCTTGGGAAGATTACAAATGGTGATCATGTGACACCCCCCCATGCCGCAACCATTGTGAATATATGCCTAAGTTAATCACATGACCAAGGGGATGTTGCGAAGGTTGGAAGTGCAAAGACTAGTCATATTCTCCTCCATGCTGCATCTAGAGCCCAGGATGGGTTGACTCCTTCCTATGACGTCATAGCTGAGTCTGTACTAAGATATAAAAGCCAGCCCCTGGGAGAGACCCCAGCTTTTGACTCAGCTCCTTTCAGTCAGTAGCTGTGTCTCTGAAAACGTTCTGTTAGATAGCAATCACCAGCGATCTTCAGTACTTTTTTCCTCTCTTCAAGCAGCTCCCAGGGATCTGGGCAGCTGCTCTTCCAGGAGAGCAGGGCTCTCTCTCTCTCTCTCCTGCAACGTTGGGAGCAGCTTTACAGAGCTCTGTGCAGGCAAGCTGGGCAGCGTCTGCAGACCTTCCACACGCCTGCAGTTTGGAGGGATCGTAAACACGATCGGCAAACTGATAAGAGCTCAAGCCAGCTGATCGTGTAGCTGGTTGCTGTGTTTTTCCCTTGCTGACTTCGCTCGGGGCTCTGTATAGCCTAAGGAGCGATTCTTCAATCTTGGAGCCTGTTTTCCTGTAGTCAGCGGCCATCTTGGATTCAAGCCTTCCACCACGAGGTGAGCGGCCATTTTGTAAGCCCGGGGGCCATTTATACCCTAAGGGGCTTAATAGAAAAATTTCTAAACTTCTTTCCAATGCAAGAGCCTTTATTTTACCAATGGAGCAAGATAAGGCTCTGGCAGAGCTTTCCCCCTCCAGTGGAACAGTCTCTTAAGCCCAATAGGAGAAAAAGACATAGGCAACACACCCAATCAGTCCAGAGGGAGGTGGCTGCAAAAATCAGAGCTAAGGCTCTATCTCCTAAGAAGGCAACTCAGGCTGAATTGAGGGGAGAGACGCGCAGACATGCCGCTCTAGAGAGGCAGTTCAGCAGAACTATTCAACAGAAGGGAGTGCAACTACAGCATGTTTCAGGTGATACTCGTGGGCCCCAACCAAGCCCTCCTAGGGGAGGAGAAGTTATCTATGAGCCTTTCCATCCTCCATCCTGGTCTCCTGAGGCTCTTGCTGTTCAGTCAGATCCTCAGGATTTAAGCAGATCTGAGCCTTATTTCCAACAGGCTTCTGTGCCCTATGCTCCTTCCCCTCCCTCCAGGCCTCGAACTTCTCTTCAATCTAGGCCTGAAGACACCTTCACTCCCACAGCAGCTGGCCTTCGGCCTTCTGTCTCTACCTTTGAGCATAGACCAAGGGATATCCAAGATGTAGTCTCATCAGCCATTAGGCAGGGATTTGCTGAAGGCTTCAAGCAAATTCTTCAACCTCTGGAAAGGGTTCAGGCCCTTCTCCCTTCTCAATCTATAAGTTCCTTGCCTCATCATCCTGATTTACACAGGCCTCAGGACCTCAGGGTCCATTCTTCTCTACCAGAATGGGAGGAGGTTGATGAGGAAGGAAGGCCTTCACGATCTGAACATAGTTACTCTTCTCATTCAGAGTGTGAAGAGGGTGAGATTTTTGACCAAAATCTTTCAAAGGAAGAGGATTCTCGTCCAGAGCAGACAACCTCTGCATTGATCTTCAAACCTACTCTCTTCAGACCATTACTCAGCAAGGCCTTGGTCACTGCCAAGCTGTCGCCAGAGGAAGTGGCTCCCGAGCCACAAGGAAATCCCTCTAGCCAAAGGGATTCGCTCTTCTCCAAGCCTGTAGTGCATGCAGAGGTTTTGCCTTCTCCCATTTTGTTCCTCGACATGGTCAAGGAACAGTTCGCTTCTCCTTCGGCAGGTCCTCACCCATCTTCTCTAGATAAGCGTTTCTACAATGTCAGCACAGCTCTGGACAATGCCCTGGCAGTGCCTTCTGTTGACATTCCGGTTCTGGCCTCGTTCTCATCTTCTGGCACTCCCACGGAGCCAGAAGATATCCTGAAACTGGATGATAAACATTCCGAACAGACCCTCAAGCGCAATCACCAGGCTGCTGCTTGGGCTGTTCGAGCTTCAACAGCAGCATCCTTCTTCACCAAGACATCCATATGGCGGCTGCGCCAACTCCAGAATAGATTGCCTGCTTCTGACCTTCGGTCTCACCAAGACCTTAATAAGATTATTGCAGCGGCGGAATTCACTGCGGATGCCACTCTCAACTCCGCCAAATTTGCATCCAAGGCCATGGCATCTTCTGTAGCAGCAAGAAGACTTTTATGGCTCCGAAATTGGCAGGCGGAGTCACGCCGAAAATGGAAGCTGGCTTCAGTTCCTTTCGTAGGCGATAAGCTTTTTGGCGATGCTCTGGAACCTTATTGAAACCAGAGATAAACGTAAAATTCTCTCTTCCTCTGGGAAGAAAGCCGACTATCACCCTGCTCCTTATCGCCCTCCTGCCTACCGAGCGGAGACCTCATCTCGCTTCCCCCGCTCTCACAGGCCATACTCCCAACGCCAAGACCAACGGGCGGAAACATCTGGCAGGCAACAACCTTCTGCTAGTAAATGGCCCTTTCGGGAGGGAGGGGATTGTTCCGTCACTCTAAGTAATCCTTCGTTCTCCCCACCCATCGGAGGTCGCCTAGACTTCTTTGCCTCCAAATGGGAGAAGTCAACGACGGACGCCTGGGTGCTCAGCACTATTAGGTCAGGGTTACAATTGGACTTCCTAACCCCAACCCACCAAAATTTTTTGAACTGTCCTGTGTCTCGGGACATTTCCAGGCAAGCCCTCATGAATCAGGCCATTCAGCACCTTCTTGAAATCAGGGCTATTCAACCTGTTTCCCCGTCTCAACAGGGATGTGGGCTCTCGCCTTTTCATCGTTCCCAAAGCCTCGGGGGGTGGCGAGCCATCCTTGATCTAAAATTTCTCAACCAATTTGTAAAATACAGGCGATTTAAAATGCAGACTGTGCATTCTATTTTAGAGAGCGCTCGGGAGGGCGACCTCCTCTCTTCCATTGATCTCACTGAGGCTTACCTCCACATCCCAATTTGGCCTCATCATCGCCAGTTTCTCCGTTTCTGTTATCAGAATACCCATTACCAGTATGGAGCGCTTCCCTTCGGCCTCTCATCGTCTCCAAGGGTCTTCACAAAGGTTCTGGCAGCATTGGTGGCATCTCTGCGTTCTATTCCAGTGAGGATCCAATGCTACTTGGACGACATTTTGATTCTTTCCTCTTCCATCCTTGCGGCCCATTGGGATCTGCAAATTAGCCTGTCATGTCTCCAGAGCCACGGATTTTCCATCAACACCAAAAAGAGCCAGCTCTCTCCTACAACCAAATTGCAACACTTGGGAGCAGTCATCGATACCATGTCGTGCCAGGTTTTCCTGTCCCCAGCTCGTGAAAAGAGCCTTGCAGAGATCATCAGCCAGATCCAGCAACATCAAATTGTCCCCCTGTCGCTGCTGTCCAAACTTCTGGGGAAGATGGTTTCCTGTAATGGCATTGTCCCGTGGGCTCAGCTCCACTCCCGAGCCCTCCAATGGTTCCTGCTTCCCTACCAACGAGCAGGAACCAGCCACTTATCCATCAAGGTCCCACTCCTGCCACAAATCCGGAGATCTCTCAATTGGTGGCATTCCCCATCTATCTGGAGGGGACTTCTGTTCAGGGACCCAGACAGGCTAGTGATAACCACCGATGCCAGCCTCCTGGGTTGGGGTTCCCATATGCAGGGCCAGATAGCTCAAGGCGTTTGGTCCAGATCGGAACAGACCCTTCCCATAAATTGGCAAGAGCTCAGAGCTATTTTTCTGGCTCTCAAGCATTTCAGGCAATCAGTGACCGGCTCTCATGTTCTAGTCCTTACGGACAATATGGCTGCAAAGGCTCATGTCAACCGGCAAGGGGGGACGAGGTCCAAAGCCCTCATGAGAAAGGCTCTACGGCTGGGGTTATGGGAAGAGAAACACCTGTTATCGATCTCGGCAGACCACATCTCCGGGGTCGACAACTCCCAGGCTGACTGGCTCAGCAGGAGCCTAGTCGACCAGACAGAATGGTCCATTCCTCCATCTCTATTCAGGGATCTTTCCCTCAGATTCGGAACACCAGAGGTGGATCTTTTCTCCACTCCTCAAAACGCCCAAGTCACCAGATTATTCACCAGGTTTCCTTGCCAGGGAGCGGAGGGGACCAATGCTCTTTGGTGCAGATGGCCCAAGGGTCTCCTCTACGCCTTTCCCCCGCTGCCCATCATTCCGGCAGTAATTCAGAAGATGTTGGAGGAACATGCGGAGCTCCTCCTCCTGGCACCCTATTGGCCAAGGAGGCCCTAGTTTGCTGGACCTGGTCAACCTATCGGTGGCTTCTCCTTGGAGGATCCCTGCCTATCTAATCTCCCTTCACCAGGGGGCCCTGCTCCACCCAGAGCCCCAGTGGTTCAAGCTGACCGTGTGGCACTAGAGCGGCAGCGGCTAGAGGAGGCTGATCTTCCAGAAGGGGTCATCCTCACTATCCTGGCTTCTCGCAAACCTTCTACAAGGCGCATCTATGATGCCACCTGGAAGGCTTTTTCCCGATGGTGCCTCAGGGAGGGTCTTTCTCCTGCTTCAGCCCAGTTGGCAGAAGTTCTTAGCTTCCTTCAGCATGGGCTGGAGAAAGGTTTGGCCCCCAACACCTTACGCAGGCAGGTTGCGGCCCTCTCCTCAGTCCTTTCATGGGGTTCGCTTCCTTCCTTATCCCATCACACTTCAGTCAGGAGGTTTTTGAAAGGGGCTTCCAACCTGCACCCTCCGGTGATTCACAGGTATCCTTCCTGGGACCTTCATTTGGTCCTTAATGCCCTTACAAAGCCCCCCTTTGAACCCCTTAGAACAGTGTCTCTCCGTTTCCTGACTCTGAAGGTAGTGTTCCTTGTTGCCATCACTTCTGCAGGAGGGTTTCCGAGCTTGCTGCTCTTTCCATCAGACAGGACCTTTGTTCCTTTCACGATGATAGGGTTGTTCTTCATCTGGACCCCTCATTTATTCCGAAGGTTAACACCTGGTTTCACAGGTCCCAGGACATTGTTTTGCCTGACTTCTGTCCTCTCCCGCACCATGACTTAGAGCGGCAGTGGCACACACTAGACATAAGAAGGCTCTTAGAATATACATTAAGTGCACTTCGTCCTTCAGGAAGTCCTTTTTCCCTTCTCACTTGGGGCACAAGGCCTCTTCTCCTACTATTAGCAGGTGGGTCAGGTCTTGCATTGAGCAGGCCTACAAAGCTGCGGCCCTTCCGGTTCCCCGAGGTCTGATGGCGCACTCTACTAGAAGCACTTCTGCCTGGGCGACCCAAGCATCCTTGGAGGAGATTTGTCGTGCGGCCACGTGGACATCCCCGTCTCCTTTCATCAAACACTACCGTCTGGATGCTTTTGCCTCGACGACTGCAGCCTTCGACAGACGGGTGCTTCAACGAGTGGTTCCACAGTCGGTGTGATGAGCCAGACGAGGACCCGCCCCTGGACATGCAAGCTTTGGTATGTCCCATCCTGGGCTCTTGATGCAGCATGGAGGAGAATGGGCGTTGGTAGAAGTTACCATGAACACCCTTTCTATCTATGCTGCGAGAGAGTCCAGCCCCTCCTTTGATTCATCCGGAGTGGGTAAGACATATTTCTGTATTTATTTTGGGCTTTCAGAGACACCTTTCAGTCTGTCAAGTAGCTTCGCCAAAGCTGGGGTCTCTCCCGGGGCTGGCTTTTATATCTTAGTACAGACTCAGCTATGACATCATAGGAAGGAGTCAACCCATCCTGGGTTCTCTCGCAGCATAGATAGAAAGGGCGTTCATGGTAACTTCTACCAACGCCCAGTCTTTGTTCACTTTTTTCAGTGCCATTGCATCTTCAAATGGCTGTTAAATGAAAGGTTGTAAGTCCAAGACCATCTGTGACCACCTTTTGGGTACAAATAATCTAGCACTCAATATTGTTTTTACTTATTATTTTAGTCTGTGGAGATTCTCAGTCGTCCAGATTATGGTTGACCCAAACGTGCTTTTTCAAAAGGCAGCTGAAGTTTATTTGGTCTTATTTTTTCCTTGAAGACGTTTCACTTCTCATCCAAGTAGCTTTTTCAGTTCATAGTTATTGTTTTAGTATTTTTTTCTTTCATTTTTTTAAACTAAAACCATTTGCATTTATTTCAGATAATGATAAATAATGGTGATATTAATAAAACTAGCTATATTTTAAGTTTTGCAGGGATTTGCAGATTTCTAATATGAATTTGTTTTATATGATCAATTATTTAATTATTCAAATAATGAAACAATGAATTTTAAATATAATTATAAATTTTGTTTGTTTACAGGTATTTTATCTTCTATACACTGCCTTTTCTAATTTACTTTTTTGTGTGCATTAATTTGTTTCAGTCTTAAATGCTTTAAAATATTTTTAATAAAAACATTTTAATAGTTCAGTCAATCATCTGCCTTGTCATTACTTCTCTAATATTGATTTGGTGCTACATTGTGTTTTCAGTTGCAGAATAATATTGGAGTTGAGTATTAAATATGTTTTCATTTGACGATATCTTCAGAAATGTTTTTGTTACTTATTTCTTATTTTTGGCAGAGAAATTTTTCAGTTTCTGTAAATAGTGCTGCTGTCCTACGATTGATGGGACGAGGAGGAGGAGGAACAGTGGTAGGGGCTCCCCGAGGTCGAAGTTCCTCTAGAGGTCGAGGTGAGATTTTTTAAATAAACAAAATGTTATGGGTTTTTTAAAGAATTAAACAAGATATTTTTGCTATAAATATACCATAATTTTTTTTTCTATTTTGAATGAAAGAAAAATGAAAAAAAAAAATTGCCAATACAGAGAATGTATCCCTAACATTTGTAATGGAAAGTTAAAAATATATAATATGAGAAAAAAATGAGTACTATAATGCTGAAGAGTAATTCATGTTTCTAGCCAATGCTCAATTGTTCTAATGTACTAATATTAAACATATGATCTATCTAGAAATGAAGATAAAATGAAATGGCTTTATTTCTGGAATGTTTTAAACATATTCTTAAATGTTTCAGTTGGAATGTGGAAATAAACTATTTCTGCTCTCATTGGATAGCGTAGTCATCTAAAACCTGCCAAATGAGGATCTGGTATTCCTGTCAGAGCAGTGGTTATGAGATCTGAAATTGAGGGAACTTTTGGTCTCCCCTTGTCATGGTCAGATCTCACCCTGATTACCATGGGATTCTCTGACACCTTCATCCACTACAGAGACGCCAGACCATGAGATCAGTTAGCCCCGAGTAACTGATAGACCCTGATGGGCTTCAGAAGAAGATGTTATTCTCACTGGTCTGTTGCATGGTTAATCTGAAGCGTTGGTCATCACTTCAGAATAAGATGATGGCTGAGGCCTTAGATCAGATTGTACCTATGTGACCTATCCCCTCTTTTGGATCACTCCCTGTGGTTTATGGAAGAGTTAAGACAGATGAAATGAGAGAAGAGAAATGTGAAATGTTACTGGCATTCTGCAGGGGATGAACCTGACCAGATAAGGGTTAAAGCCACTATAAGGCCTACCTTTTGGTGGTAAGCAACAATATTTCTCCACATTAATTATGTTTGTGGATAGCCATTTTGAAGCCTTGTTTCATGTAACCGTACCCTCAGAGAACCATTTTCAGGAGTGTGCAGAAGAATTTATTTAGTATCTGCCAAAGTCATTAGCTCTCACTGTTGCCGGTCTAGGGGAGATGCCTGGTCTGTCTTGCCTGGTTATCTGGAATCAGTTTGAATATATTGGGCCTGTCAAAGTGTACAGGTTCCTTAAGATTGTGAGTTCAGCCACCTGCTATTTTAACTCTTAATATTTTAATTTTTATATACTGTTTTTATAAGTTGATATTTTGTTGTACATTGCCCAAAGTCCTTCTTTGAGAGAGATCGGCAGTTCAGAAATGTGAAAACCTGCGAATGCTATGCTGTATGAAGCCCCACTCCTTTTTTGTAGCTTTTAGTGTCCACCCTAAGTATTTAATTGCTGAAATTTGGAGCAGATTGCCTAATAATAGGACAGCTTCTCTCTAATTTCCAGCAGAAAATAAAATATTTGCTAAACCATCTTAACAAGTTGTAACATATTTGTAAAATGGAAAAGAAATGTAGCTTAAAATCCAAGTCCCAGTTCCTGTGAAGTTGCAGCATCACCACCTTGCTCACTTCAGTTCATAATTGTATCTGCCTATTTCTACGTTAAGGAGTGTTTCTATGATTGATCAGCAACCATCCTCACCCATGCTTATTTACTTGCCTCTTTCTTTAAATCTGTTCATATTGTGCTCAGTACCACAAATATAACCAAGATGCTTTATCATTCTTTAAAGATAAATAATAAATGTTACAAGTCAGACAGAAGAAAGTTGATTTCAAAGTTTTCTTTATATGCTGGCATGTTGATGTTACAGGACTTGGCTTTACTTGCTTGTTTCGTCAGAGATAGAAGAATGAGATGTTTGGTTTGAGAAATGGAAGAGTAATATATTGAAAATGTTTATAAAAATAAAATGGATAGTCATGGTGAGAGAAGTGCTGAGATCTCAGCACTGTCACACTGCCAACAAATACTTTTCTTTGATAAATTGTCAGTCAAGGCCCAGTGGTTGACTGTCTCTCATGTAGGTTTGCTGGGTAATATTCAATTCAGCAAATGACTAGATTGATAGAAAAGAAGTTGAGAGTTCTGTCTCTATATGAAGAATATTTAAAAGAAATCACATAAGCTGGGTGTAGGTTAGATAGGGAATCTATGCCACGCTTTCCCAATTTGAGTGCCTTTTCAATAAATGGACATTACTAAGAGCTAAGCCCCTGTATCCAGAGAGCACCAAATTAAGGAAGACTTGTGTAGAAAAATGAAATGGATGATAGAAATGAACTATATTTTCATACCCTTCCTCCACTAAATTTGTTAGGGGGATATAACATTTGTACCTTTCAATATGTCTCATCAATATGTCTCATCTTTATATCTGCTAAATAATATTTGAATTCAGTTTTGAAAATTGTGAAAGGTACAGTAATGAGGAAATAGCTGTTTTATCTTTTAGGCAGAGGTCGAGGAGAAAGTACTTTCTACCAAAGAAGTTTTGATGATGTGGAAGGTGGATTTGGAAGAGGAGGGGGCAGAGAAATGCATAGGTCACAGAGCTGGGAGGAAAGGTAATTCTAAAATCATATACTATAATGAAATGTTTTCTTTTTAAATGGAACAGTCCTGGCTGTGCTTTGATGTTCATGCCTTGATGGAATTTATTTCTAAGACTATATTTCTTAAAATATTAAATCAGAATGTGTCTCTATTTGTGTTTTTGAAAATATGCTTTATTTTATCACAACTTTTGTACTTTTAATGTATATTATACTGAGTAATTTTACTACAGATCAAATTATAAGTGAAGAAGTGAATGAATTTTAGATTTAGCACTGGTAGCAGATCCTATCCCAGAGAATATTCATAATAAAATAATTTTAGAAATAGTCCTAAGATTCTTATTATTCTTAAGAAGTATGGAATCACGAGATCCAGATTATGTTGTAAAATATTTCACTTTAACAAGATATAAAATATTATTTACTTAAATAAGTATATTAAAATAGAAGGTATTATCTAATATTGGTGATTTAGAGAATTATGTAAAAAATTTATTCCTTAGAAATTATATTATTGATGGTTTTCTGAGAAACATAGAGAGTATGAACAAGAATTGAACTAGCTAATAGTTCCTGTGTATCCTGGAAATCTGTGTTGATATTCAACAAACAACAGTATGTGGACTCAAAAGGTTTTTAGATTTGTTTCAATACCTGTGGCATTGGAAAAATGTCATGTGAATCTGTAGTGCAAAGGAACAAACAATTATATTATGGGAGAAAAACATTATGGGAGAAAATAATCGAATCATATATAATTTAAATATAAGGAGAAACAAGCATGTTATGCATGTTATGCATGTTATGTATTAATGTGCAGTAAAGTAGGATAAATGTATTGATAATATGAATTAATTCTAAGAACATGTTTAATATAACTAAATATTGAAAAAATTGATATAATGCAAAGTGTTTTAATGTTCATCCCCAGAACAGTTTTCATTGTTCTGTCTCCATACATTCTTGAATTTCTAGCTTGAATTTTCTTTTTAAGTTTTGAAAATGAAGTATTTCTCCTTAAAAAAGCATTATTGTATATTTGTTTTTCTATTTTTTTAGGGGAGACAGAAGGTTTGAAAAAACAGGCAGAAAAGAACCAGGTATGTAGGGTCTTTTCTCTGAAAACTTTAGAGGTATAACAGTTGATATTCTCTGTAGTCAGGAGTTGTTATTTGAATTCATATATTTGAATATTAAATTATCCAACCCAGGAATATCGTTTCCTTGTGCAAATAACCTTCCCATCTGGGCACTTCACGTATTTGGAGCCTTCCCAGATTAGGGAATGTTAAGTTTTGGAGCCTTTAAATAAATTGTATATTGTCATTTGAAAAAAAACTGAGAAGAGTCTGTTTGGGGGGCACAGTTGCACTGATTCTTATTACTGGGGTGCCTTACATCTCTAAGTCATGAAAGTCTTTGAGCAAGTCATTCTCTCTCAGCTTGATCTATCTCACAGAAGTAATAGCTATGCTAAAATAAGAGGAAAGGCAAAGGGAATAGAATATGATCTTGAAGGACAACAGGAAGAACCCATTACTAAGATAATGCTCAGACAAACACAGATTGACCCCATTCCAAGAAACAAACATACGAAAATATCTCAAACAGCCCTTACATGAGAATAAAACGAGGGAGGAGAAAAGCACATTCATACTTTTTAAGATTCTGTTACTATAGTTGTTCTAATAAAAGGAGTTTTCAACCCATATGGCATTTTTGTTAATCAAATATAGAACTGAGAAATATTATATATGATAATTTGAGAAACTGAACAAAGGAAATATTCACTGCTAAAGTTTCTAGAATAAATACTAGACCAAGAAACAGACCACCTAAAAGATACATGAGGATTTTTCCATTAATAATTATACATGTGTGAAAGTCAGTACTGGGAGATCCAAGAATACTTTAAAATATAATGAATTTTATAAGAAGAAACCAATGAAAACAAGGGGCTGAAATGAAGACAGGATTGAGGGAGAAATTACTGATTTCCTGTTAGAGGAAATTATATTAGTCCACTCAATTTTATTTTGAAATATAGGGTAAGCGGAGATTCTGTTGGCGAGTAAAGATCGTCAAATCAGGAACATTACAATAGTCAGAAGAAAATTTTGATGACAAGGTAGAATGTTGATTATAGGCACATGGAGGTGATAAATGAAGAGAAACAAACTAGCATGCTAAATCTTACACATTCTTATCAGAGAATAAAAGTTACTGAGCTCAGTGGGACTTATAAATAAGTATGCATGTTTCCTTGTGCTTGAATCCACACATAGAGACCAATTATTAATCTGTTTCTTTTTTGTGAGGGGAAAAAGATATCTTCCCCATTGTCAATAGAATAAAATGAATTAAATAGGTTTATCCCCATTATAGCAATGTTCTCTGTATACTTATCTGGGAGTGAAAACCACTAATTTTAGTGGAGTTTACTATAGAGTAGGTATACATATTTTTCTGTTTGCTGAGCCAGATTTCCAGAAACAGTTCCTTTTTTTCTGTTTAAGTATATATATTTAACTTAATTTTAAGATTAAAATGAATCTTAAATAATTACTGATTAAAATTATTTGGCTATAAAATAAGATATTCAATTTATAAAATTAATTGATTTTCTTTTTGCCTACATGTACCGTATGTGTGTTGTGTGTGTGTGTGTGTGTATGTGTGTATATATGTATATGTATGTGTATATATATATATATATATATATATATATATATATATATATATATATATATATGTATGCATGCATGTATGTATGTAAGTATGTATGTATGTATGTATGTATGTATGTTTTCTTAAGTTTTCGTGGGTACTTACATGTATGGTATTCAGCTTTGTTCTGGTATGACGTGGGAAAATACCCGAACAAAGCTAAATACTGTGTGTGTGTGTGTGTGTGTGTGTGTGTGTATATAAATTACAAAATAAATATTTTACAGCCAAATAATTTTAATCAGTGATTATTTAAGATTTTTTTTTATCCTAGCATTGCCCTTTATTAGATATGGTTTCTATCATGTACATATAAACACCCATAAGAATTATTGCATATGTAAATTTTTAGAGAAAGGAATCTCTTGTTGGCTTCAGTAGCAATTGGCAATCCTATTTGACAAAATGAGAAAGTTGGGCAATGTGAAGTATTTTTGTGTGCAATATTTCTTTTGTGGATTGTCTTAAATCCAAGATCATCTTAATTTCAAATAAATGTAATCATTTAAGATGTAATCCTGAATTCTTTTGTGGCTTAAAAATACCTCTTTTAATTATTTAGTGGGCTGTTTTATTTAGAATTCACATTCCTAATTTTTCCCATATTAGTTCCATACAGTAGGCTAATTTGGAAGGTTATAATGTCAAAACTTCAAGCTTGAGTGAGGATTTTAACTAGTTTCAGTAAGAGAGTTAAGTTATATAAATACCTGTGGCTATTTGCACTAATCTCCAAATAATGCATTCAAGGTAGTAGTATAACTGGGATTAGTAAAACTAATGTAGAATTAGAATTATCACTTTATGTTTGAAGTCTGAGTGCCATTTGTACTTGTTCATGCTGAAATTGTCCAACCAAATAATTTTTTTTTCAGCATAAGCACTTTTCTACAAAACCCTTTTAACAGTATCTAAAATTGCTAATGTTGCATTACAAGAACAAGTTGCTTTTGTTAACTAATATTTAAATTGTGAAAGATTTGAGGCAAATAAAATTAATGCTTCTACTTGAATTTGGAAGCATGTGACATTTTATCAGGACTGTTTACTTGTAGTTTGAAAGTTTGCATTTGTTTTATTGTACATATCTATATATTAGAACTTCTGTAAAATTTAAATATTATAAAATTAGTATAGTTAAACTGGAATTTGATAAAAATTGGGCTTATAGATCAAAAACTTTTATAATCACTATGTTGTAGAAGGGAGACAGTTGTTGAAAGTGATAGATAAAAAGGTAAAGTACAAATGCAATTTAATGAATTTTCAAAGTGATAATTACTACTGCTGTTTGGTTTCTGCATTGAGCTAAGCCATAATCACAGTACTCAGTAAAAGAAAAGATTAAAATCTCAGCACAGACAAGGGCAAAATTACTTCCAAAACATTGTAAGAGAACATGAGTTTAGTGGTATATTGTGATGATATTCCAGATTATTTTTTCTAAAGCATGGTTTGTCATGACTCTCACATCTATTTTCTTCAGTTGTAAAACACAATTTATCCATCCTGAGAATATGGTATGATTACGCTTAAGATTACATACATGAATATCATTAATAACCTTTATAAAATATTGGATCTCATATGCTTTAAAAACTTAGCAGCTTTGAATTGGCAGCTAACATCATTGTGAAATTAATTAATTGTCTAGAGCCCTATCATGTTCCCAGTTGACCATAGCTTCCATAATTGTCAGGTATAACCCATTCCTTAGTTTTGGGGGAATAAGAATAAGCTTCATAAAAAGGACTTTATAATTGGTAACAAATCTCAACAGTAAAACAAATCTCAACAGCAACACCAGTATATACATATAAATACATTTATCCAAGTTCAAGAGCAAAAAACTAAATTCTTCATAACTGTAAGTTAGAAATGAAGCCATTTGAAAGTAAAACTATTAAAACCTATACCATGTTCTTCTGAGAAGAATCTTCGTAATCAGCCTTTACATAAAAGCACTTGGAAGTTCTGATGATGCTTTGTAGTCTTTCTTATGTGTGTATACATAGGAGTTATTGATTTTTCCAGCTGAAAAAAGGTTGAAAATTCACAAAATGTTTTTTTTAAACTGAGAAACAGCAACAGTATTAGTTCTGATAAACTGTTCTGGTAATAGTCATGAATCAGTTGGCATAAGGTCTATTGCTCAAAGTCTGATAATTAGATTTCATGTTTGCACAATTATTTTGTCAAGTCTAATGTTTATCTGCACTTAATGAACATAGTATGAAAAGATAAATAATTGTGGGAAATAGCGGGCTTTTCTGATAGAATTACCTTGCAAGACCGAAAAAGAAGAATTATTCATGACAGAAGAATTATGAACACATATCGATGTTTCCTGATGTCTGATAATGTCCCAATGCAGAGTATTAGAGTCCAATATATCTTAAAATTCTTATCGTTCATTTTCATCACAAAACTGCCTAGGGATGTTGAACTTGTTCTTAGCTGCTGGAACAAAGAGATTTGGCAAATGCTTGCGATTTTCCTTAATAAACAAGCACAGCAGGATTGCAATTTCAGTGCCACAGAAAATACTAGCAACATTCTTCATAGCATGTTTAGGCATCAGCATATTCTGTTGTAACTGTATAGCAAGGAAAGGTTAATTTGAGGTCCTATGGGACCTTGAGAATTTCAGGTGACCATTCTTTTTAGAGGAGATGTTTTTAATAAAGTTGCGTTCATTTTTCCATAGTATTAATCCTCATGTCATTTAATTAGTTTCCTTGAACAGCTCTCTGAATTTAACAGTCTTCTATTTTAGGTCAGTGCAGTTTAATCATAGTCCACTGAATTTGGCAGGAAGTTTTGTTGTTGTTGTTGTTGTTTTCTAAGGATTTGTGCAATGGTTTTTGTCCCTGACTTTTTTTGCAATTCTAGTGGCTCATCCAGTATAATGGATACTATGCTCTTTGTTCTGCACATTGTTCTAAAGTCAAAGGTACTCATAGAATAAAACAAATATGAGAAAATAAGAGAGGATAAAGACAGCATTGATGTGATAGTGGCATTTTGTTGTGTTTAAAAAGTGGCACACAGTCACAGTTTAGTCTGTCATCTGTGTCTCACAGATTTGGAAGCTGTCAATGTGCTGTCCATTGATGCGAATCTCCATTTCAGTCCTTTTTGACCTTTTAGTGTCTGTTGCTGGAAGTTCTGGGATTGTTTTATCAAAATTTTCCATTTTGATTTGATATTCCCCTTTGGCGCCACGAGCTAGCATAGAGGCAAAATGGTGATGTAATACAATCTCTGACGGGAGATAGGATGTCCTCCTTTGACATATCTCCCCTGTGCCCTCTTGGGTGGCTGAAAGGAAGACTACTAGCTCAAAGTGATGATGAGCCTCCGTTTGTAGAAGAATGGCTAGAGGACTTGATGGTGTAATAGAATGGTAATATGTCAAGGGAAAAATAAAAAATGGGCACTCTTCAGAAGTTATGCTATCCAAATGAAAATCCACAGTAGTTTGATGCAGTTGACCAGTTTCACGTTCTTCATAAAGAACTGAAGAGATCCGAACACTGGTGAGTGGACTTGGGCGAGTATTAGCCACTTGGAACATTAAGTATGGCTTTCCTTCTTTGTGTGTCACCACTGCAACATAAGTGAACCGGATGGATAGAGCTCGATTCTTTGGTCGGGCAATTTTTGCTACAAATGCACCTAAATAAAAAGAGAATTTAAATATAGATCATGCATGTAGATGTAATTTTTTTGGTGCCAGTTGATGGAAATGAAGCACAAATAAGTCTACCACATTATTTGAAGCAGAAAAATATAAATGAACATCAATTTGAAACAATTAAAATATGTTAATATTTATTTTTAGGACAAGAGCTATAATTTCCTATGATGTATCATTTCAGCCTAATGTTTTATATCATCTCTCAACAGATTTGTTTTGCAATAAATTTTATTATGATAAACCATTTTTTAGTTATTGGTAATACGAAAATGTTACTTTTCTATTTGTTTCATTTTACATTATTATAAATATATTTGTGTATTTACAATGATTATATGTATAATAGAAAAGTACAGATACTCACCAAAAATATATAGCTGTGCAATAGAATTTATAGAAGGCTTAACTGTATTGTAATACATAACTCATTCAAAACCCCTCAAATAATCATCCTTTTAGATTTTTTAAAAAAAGATGTACTAAGTATATTTACAGAGAAATGTCTTATTGAACTAAGTAGGATTTACTTTGTTTGTACAGCTGCTTTGCATCTTGTTAGTTTAAAACCATTTAATTCTGTGGGGGCGGACCCCATCTGTACAATAGATAACACTGCTAATTTAAAATCCTTTGTACTATTATTTTACTAACATAAAATGGAAGTATAGCTTGTCAAGCTGTTCTGAAAATAATGTTTTAATAGTCAGCAGCATAGCCTTTTCCTTCTTTCTCTTTTCTAACTTCACAACAGAATTTCCATATGAACCATACCATTGAAACAGTTATGAGGTAACATTTATTTACCTGTGATAAAGGCCTCCAGCATTAGACCCAGTACCATTTGTATAGCAAGTAGAGCAATTGCACTTGGACAGTCTCCACTTGGGAACATTGTGCCATAACCGATTGTGAGCTGTGTCTCCAGTGAAAAGGAAAAAGCAGCTGTAAAGCTAGTGATGTACTTTACACAGATAGTATGGTTTTCAGGTGGGGCATCATGATCAATCTCCAGATCCCCATTCATTTCAGCTAAGAAGTACCAGAGAATTGCAAAAACAAGCCAATGGAGGACAAAAGAAGCTGAAAATACCAACATCATCCATCTCCAGCGCATATCCATTAGTATTCCCCAAGCGTCTTTTAAGTATGCAATTCCTTTTCCTTTGGCACCATCCATCTGGAGTGTGCTATGCCCATCTTTAGTGACCATCCTTGGGTACCGTTGAGTCAGCAAAGGAGCACTAGGTTTGGTGTTGTTGCTTTCTATCGCTTCTGTCCTCATCTTCTGAAAATGAAAAGTAAAAAACTGTGGGTCACTTGTTTATCTATTCTCATGACGATCAGAGATTCTGACATATTGGCAGTGGACTAGATGCCACATGCAGCTAGCCAAGGAAATTTTTAAAACATGCACTTCTGAGAAAATTAATTTTGGAGAGTTAGTCACGATGGAATAATTGTTACCTTAAAAAACAAAATAAAACCCTAAATGTCAGATGACTTTTTCAGACTTCAATTTAGAAAAGTTAGCCAATTTAGATTTACTTGTGTATTTAAAAGTTTAGTTCTAAAGTAGAAAAGGAGTGTTGCAAGTGTGCATCATCTGAATAAAGTAATGTGTTTACGAAACAAAGTACTATTTGTAATATTATAAATTTTGTTCTTTTGGTGGCAATCTTAAGGCTGTCATATCACACTTGTTGCATAAAATTTCCCTCACAAACTTCTGTGAGTTTCTGTCTACAATTTCACTGCTTCCAACCATGGTATTCTTATTGTCTAGAATTGTGGTACCTGGGATGTAGCCTCTTCTGCTGAACATACTCAGGCCACTGCTGATGTAAAGCTGTATTAAAAAGGGGACAGAGAATAATACGGAAAATATTATGCAATTATATAAACTATTAAGAAGTCCTGAGGAAAAAAATGCCAATGCTAAATTCCAAATTTGTCAAAGAGAAACTGAAATGAGGCTTCTCTTATAATTTATTTATATATATGTATTTAGTGTTTAATCTGGTTTTTAAAGCAAATTCATTCCTATGGGACCTATAGGTGTTAAACATAATTTTCTATGGCTTAAGCTCATTCATATTTTTTAAAAGGAGCTCATATAATTTCAGAAATATAAAAAATATCCAGTCATGATTTCTTGTTGCTAGAGACTTTGGAATAAACATTGTTTCCATGTTGTCATCAGTTGTTCTTTATATGAATGACACATATGCATGAGAAGGCCATGTAAATAAATAGATAACAGTGCGTGATAGTTAGATACAGTGCATTGTATAGATTTTGCTTGTGCTCCAGGTGTCTTAACTCAAAATTAGAGGAGGTGGTGAGGCTGAACTAAATATTTTTTGAAATACTTAGTACCTTGTAAATCACATTGTTTTGCTTCCTCGTGGTTATTTCTTTTGAAATATAATTATGCTTAATATTTTCCTCTATTTCCCTCTGCAGTGCTAGACTAATCTAGGAACACCTATCAATTGTCCTTTCCTTTTATTATTTTATTTAAAGAACAGAATAGTTTGTTATGAACATAAGCTGAACATAGTACATCTAACACGTTTATATTTTAAAACTTTTAAACATGAAAGATTTTATGTTCAATAGATCTAAATTATATTTTAATCTTATATAGAGGCATAGTATGATCACTGATAGATTTAAATATATTTTTATCAATTTTAAGAGGAAATCTATGAAAACTAATTCCACTATATACAAATACATTCTTAAAGATAGGGAATAAAGTCCAGTAACTATGCAAAATATATGCAATTGCTTAGATGCCATTAATGCCTCATGTTGTCATATAGTACTTTTGAAGTCTGATCTGCTAGAATCACAAAAAAAGATTCAGTGTTACATGAGTGGCAAAAGATTAAAAATTCTGAAATATGTATTAAAAAAACTGGAATATATATCCATAAAAGTCAGTGGTCTGTAGCTGGGAATATTGAAGGCAAAACCATGGCCTACTGATAATCTGATGGGACAATGAAAATAATAGCAGCAATATTTATTTGCTTGTGTATTAATACACAGAGACTGTTGTCTTTGCAACAATTATATAAAATAAGTCAATATTACTGCTATATTACAGGTAAGGGCTCTGCATTTGTAGCAAAAACAAGATTAACACGTTATACCATTCACAGCACAGAACCTTTATATATTATGCAGCGCAGAAAAACTGACTTAGAATTGTGCCTCAATTTCATCCAAAGATAAGTTATGTCCCTTTATTTAAAAAGTCTTTTTGTATTCAGAAATGGAATGAATTTAAAAGTGTTTTAAAATTTTAATCCTAATTTAAGTTTTTATACATTTGATACGTTGTTTATCAGTTATATCATACACTGTGCAGAGCCTTTTCTGTGAGGGAGATGGTGGTTTACAAATATGAAATATAAAGAAATAAATAGCTTAATTATGAACTATGAGTTTATGTAGTTTTAAAATTTATATGTAATATAGAAATCTTCACTGAAGCCATCTCGATTAAATTCTTATTAGAAATAAAGAACAATCTCTACAGAGTGTGTTTGTATTATCATAGATCTAGCTAAGGGCACAAGGCCTTTTGTGCTTTTTGTTATATTTCATGCGTTATAGCTAGCTAGGACACTTCATAAAAGAATTTTTGGGAATTGCTACTTTGTGACAAGCTTTTGCAATTTTACATCTGAAATTCATCAATTATATTTTAAATTACACCTCTGAATATCACTTAATTTATAAAAATTGGGATCTTATTTATGTAGTAAATATATGTTCTGCTTTTTTTAGTAGCTAAATATGGAGACAAAAATGAAACTAGTAAAAACTCATTTTGAAACTAAGACAAGTCATTAAATCTAAAATGTGCAGTTTTGTTACTAAATTTACATTGAGTTCAGTCTAGCCATCATAAATGTAGAGAAATTAATACATGACATAATGAAATTTTCAAGATTTTGGTTTCTTTATCTAGCAAACATGGCAGACCAAGCATAGATAAGGCAGAGTCACACACGCACACACTGCATTTCCAGCAGACCAGTAAGCTGCTTCTGTATAAATCATTTTGTAGGATCTGGAGGTACACAACAAGGTCCCTAGTATATTAACATTTTTTTTTCATTAATTCCTATGAATAGTTAAGTGAATTGTGATATTTTAGTGGTCCCGTGCTTAGAAATGAACAAGGAACATTCACTTGTGTCCCTCTGTTTTTTATATGTTTGTTCTATCCATCTATCTATCTATCTATCTATCTATCTATCTATCTATCTATCTATCTATCTACCTATCTATCCGTTTATATTGATATGAACTGGGTAAAGGAGGGAGACTGGCATTAGGAATTTTCTTTAGGAGGTAAGTGTATATACAGTATATAAACATACTGTTGGTACAACTTTGACAGCATTAAGGCAAGATAAATGAATAATATCTTCTACAAAATTTCCCCCCTTTTAAGCAACTTCAGACATGCAAAATTCTAGAAGAATTCTGACATTTACCAATACTAGTCAGAAACAAATTAATAGCAGATTACTTTAAATAGTACAAGAGAAATAAGTGCGTCTGAATAATCCAGCATTTTCTCTTCCACTACTGGATTTCACTCAAAACTTTCAGTCATTTCAGTAGTTTAATTTAAGAGGATAAGTAATTTTAGCTGCACTTTTACACTTGTGATTTGAGAAGTAGTTCTCAAAATTCTATATACTTTTTCACTTTTGTCTGTTATACAAATTTACAGATACAAATTTGCTATTTTTATCCGACGTAAAAATCCTTAACAATTTTTTTTCATAATTTTCACTTGCCAGACAGTTGATACTTTCTTTCAAACATCCTATCATAATCTTACATTTTTGGTTGTGGAGTAGATGTATAACTGGATTTTTGTCTTTGTTATATACATATTGACTTTAAGTTTTTAAATTATGCATTCAGTTTAGACATTTCTCACAATATTCTTCACAGTTTTATATCATTGTGTTTCATTGAGCAGTGTCCACAAACACTATCTTTTTGACACATTTGGAATTTTGAGATTGGCCATAAGGGCTTGTATAAATGGATAAATTTCTTTTTACAAATGGCTGGCATGGTAGCCATTCATCTCATGTATTGTAATAGTGGAGGTTGTTTTTGCTTTGCAGTATACCAGTTTTGAATTTAATGTATTCAAGGAAAAAACAAACTAGGACATCAATCCTGACATTAAAGGAGCATTTATTGTGTACTGGTTTCAAATTGCCTCATTGAATTCCCAATACAGATTCTTAGGAACCACCCGAGTATTTCCTTCACTGTTTAAACTACATATTCCTCTTCTATTTTTCAATATCGAGTAATTTTCTCCCAACTCCCATTGTTTCCTGTACAATAAGTGCCATTCAGCAGGATCATTCAAAACTAGAGGAGCTTCTTCATAGGTAAGGAGGCTGTAGATAGAGTTCTAAGCAAGGAAGACAGTTTCCAGTAGTCCCATTATGCATATCTGAATTCAAGCTATGATCTGCCGGAAGCAGATGTTTCATTTCTGTCTTTTTTTTTTTAATTAAAAGCTCAACATTCAGAACATTTTCATATATAACCAAATGCTAAACATTTATGGTTCTATAAATAGAACAAAAATGAATTTCAACAAAGAATAATTGACTGCCATCTCTTGTCATTAACTCTGTTTTCTATTCTGTCTTTTACTTAAATTGGGAGAAAGTAATTTTGAATTTTGCATAAATACACAAAAACTGGATATGTCAATAAATTGTATAATGTATAGTAGTTAAAGTGGAGTCCAGAAAACTGAAGCAAAAATAATGGCTTCACTGATGCAGTTAAATAAGCCTAGATAATTCAGAATCAGCACAATATTTGAATAATACAGCTGTTTACCTGTAATAGTTTGAAGCATTTTGTATTTAAAGTGCATCATTTAATTATTAACAAAATGTGATTTTAAAAATATCTTATAAACTATCACGTTGAAAAGAAAATTATTTATAATGATATTTTCAGTATTTATAATTGTTCCAGCTTAACTGTCATATTCAGGTGCTTGCCAGAATATTACATTGTACCTTAAGTAATGAATTTATTATTTATCAAAAATACTTTTGGCTGATCTGAAGAAAGTGATATTTTGATCTGTTACTGGAAGAATTTTACACTGTATTCTTAATTCATTATTCTTAACAAAGAATAAAGAGAAATCCTTAGTGTAAACTTTGAATATCTTTCAGCCAAGTTTTTGGACAGCCTGGATCAGATACTTGATGAAATTGACAGAACATGTCCTTGTGAAGTTATAAAACAAGAACAAGCTGCAATGAATGCTTATGAAACTAATTTAAAGAGAGATTTAAATGTAGTACAACTGGTTCTTTCTGATGGATGACTTATTCCCTACAAGAGATGAAAATATATTACATCAGAAAATTGATTTGGACATTTTTTCCCCTCTGGCTAAGATTCTGCTAAGACTGGGAAGGACTTTTTTTAGAAGTGACAAAAGGATAAATTTTACTTACAGATCAAGAAAAATCTGTTAAAAGTTCTAAAGCCTTGAAATATAAATAAGCAGCAAACTATTTTCAAAAATGCCCATTATTTGAAGAGGTCAAAGAAAAATCTAGGAAGATTTATAAGATGGGCTTTGGTTTGTTTGACCAGGGTTAAAAGAAGAAAAAAGTTATATCTGGTTGCCCTTATTTGACTTTTGCTGCTAAAAAATGATTTATGTAGCATTTTGATTTTGTTTTCCTTACTTAAGGTATGAGCCACGGGCGAAGAGAAATCATGTTTTATTTAGAGACTGATTTTTTCTTTTTTCCCTTATTCTTCCTTTTTAAATCCCCGCTTCCATTTTTGTATTTTTGGTTTGTAATTTTTGTACTTTGTATTGACTTTTATTTGTTACATGTATAATTCTTAATAAAATTGGTTGGAAAAAACATTTACAGTTAAAATTATAGCTTTGGACTGCAGTTTTACTACAAAGTTCTAAGGATATAGTGTTATAGCAAATACTATTTATTTACTGTCATGTTATTCTGAATATAAGTTGCATTACTATTATGTAAATTGTATATAATACATAATACTGTACATTTTCACTTAAAATCAAATTTGCTCAATGTTATATGACACTCATTTCACCCACCCTCCATTACCCACTCCATAATAAAACTTATTTATATTACACATGGCTTACAGGGAATAAGCAAAGGGTTCTCTCCCCTCCCCTTATCACCCCCTTTCCTAATGTTGCTCAGCTGTAATTAAATATTGCATGCGTTAAATAATCTTGCTTAATAAAACCAGAAATTAGCATGTATGCACAAATTATAGAATTATATATCACATTTTGAATTATTTTCTCTTCTCATATATATGTGAGGTGGTAATTTATAAAGTACATGAGCCATTGCAGATAATGTAGATGTAGGTATAAGTTTGTCTCAAAGCTGAATTGTTTTTATAACTAAATCAAAACTTTTTTTTTAACCAATGATTTTGGCCTGTGCTTTATTCCCCAAAGGTTTTTCAATATTTCAGTTCATTGTGGTCCCCTATCCAAATAATAATTAGGACCAATATCACTAAGCTTCATAGTACGGACAAGTTCCGCTAGATGCTTCTGCTGCTGAAATGGAATTAATCTAACTTGGTGCAAATCGACACCAAGCGAATCTATTTGTGTATAGATTTAAAAGGTAAATAAGACACATTCAGGTGTCATTAGTCTTACATGGTATATTTCTTTGTCTTTATCTTTTTAATGATTTCTTGTGTTAAATAAACTCTTGAAAATAGTAAAACAAAATAAAACCTTTGCATATATTTAGAAAATAAATCTCTTCTAAATAGCCTAGAAAATGTAGTCTGCACAGTCTAATATTCTAGATTAAATAAAAATGTAAGATACACTTTATATAAAAAGGCAAACAAATTTACAAATTCAATAGTATAATCAGTATTGTACCAAACTTTTACCATCATATTTAAAACAACTGTACATACAACTTCACCCAGCTTTAAAACTTTTTTACTCCAGGCTGTAATTTTTGCCCAGAAAATATTGCTGTGCAGAATTAAAATGTGTGCAATGTTAATTTGTCTTGTTCTGACTGATCTTCTAAGTTAATTTCTTCAAGACATATTGAAATTCAAATAAAAATGTAAAGATTCCCAATACTTTGGATATAAACTTCACTGGGTAGAACTTGAAATTTAACTATTGGGTACTATTATACTATATAAAATTCTAGCTTTTCTGAAAATAATCACATTTTCAATATTCAGTCACATAATTGATAAATAATTGTATATGTTTCTATTTCTTATTTAAGAACTATATACTTTACATCTTACCATAAAACAGTGCTCACCTGGCTATAGAGTTCACTGGTAATTTTATCATATAACGTCAATTTAATTTAGGCAATCAATTTTGATAACTGCCCAGCTAAAATCTGCTTTATACTTTGGTAGAACTAGAAAGGTATGTTTTATCATAATGTTTCTATCAATAGTCATGACTTCTTTATAGGTTTTGATTCAGGAAATTATTAAATAATATAAGTTTTGCTTTGTGAAAATTTAAAATATAGAATTGGAAAACTTAATATGCTTTGTTAGCATTCTGTACTTACCCGTGTCTTTGTAGCTTTTATCTGTGTGGCAGGGAAAGGGAGAAAGGTGGGTATCTTGAATATGGAATATGTACCAAGATCTTGTATCTGTCTGTATACAGTGGTCCAAAAGGAAGGAAGAAAAAAAAAACCCGTTTTTCTAGTTTGGAAGGATATTTGTTCAGAATGGGCTTACAGATCTCATTCCACAGTATATAATGTGGGGGGTTGGTTTTCATATGAAGCTGATTTGATTGGTCATTTCATCTGCAGGGGGGCCAATTAGCTGTGGTCATGTGGAAAAGAATGCTGATTTGTTAGAACTTCTTTATCCAACAATAGCCTAGCTGCTATGGAGAAATGCACAAGACCTTACTTGGAGAAAAGGGTGCATTTTTTTCTCTTAATCAGGATGGGGCTTTTAGGTTTGCATAATCTTACTTAAAGCTTTACTTACTGGTTCAAAGGAATGACATTCCTCAGAATTGTTTTCCATTCATTTTCTTGAGATGCTGTTCATAAAGTTACATTACTAAAAATATTTTCTTCCAAACAAAGGCAAGCTGGTGGTGATGTACTTTCCGTTTCACTTTCTTCCTTTTAGTTTTTTTTTATTTTAGAGCTGGAAATGTCCTTTATTTTTATCTTGGACTTGGAAAATAATATTATTTGTAGATTGATATGGATTTGTTACTTTTAAATAGTTTATAACCAAAAATTCAAGATTTAGTATCTAATCATTCTATATTTTAAGTCAACTTTGCTCATAAGGTTGTCTTTACTGGATGTAATAAGAAAGTATTATGAAGTTGGAACAAAATTTCTATAACCAAAATGAAGCACAATTTTACAGTGAATAAATCTATGGCATTCAAACTTTATACTGTGCGGAATTAGTGTGGAGTAATCTGATTAGTAAAAAAATAGCTCAAATGAGGCCCACAGTGGCCACTTTCTAGAAACATTTACATGCTTTGTTGAGATACTTTTATGTAGTATTTAGAATTTGTGGTGTCTGGAGTTAGTTAAGTCTAATTAATCACTAGTAAAGAAATAGCTGCAATGAGCTCCTCTCAATCTAGAACTACTTGTATGATCTGTCAGTAGTTTTGTAATGCATTTCACATTTTTCTTTAGTTAGTTGCTGATGTAGGGACTTTGATCGAACGTCAGACCTAAGAGGATCTGAGAAACAAAGACTCTGATTGTTTGCAGTAAAACTACGGAAGACCTGCTGTGAAAATTATTAATGTAGACCAATATAATGCTACTTAGAAACTGAAAATCTCTCTCATGTATTTCCTTTAACAATCCACAAAATATAAATCATTAATTCTTTATTTCATTAGTAGAAAATGTGTTAATACATGTTGAGGCATAGCACTATAAAAATGAGGTTTGTAGTTACAAGGACAAGGCAATAGTTTTCATTCAAGCATATGGAACTACAACAGATTTACTTCCCTAACTTTTCAAGATAATATGTTTTTTCCCTTACATATGTCCTTAACAATTAGTTCCATACACTGATACCTTTAATCCAGTTTGAGAGATATCATGAAATGTTGATCTGTATAGGTGGTAAGACTTGGCTATTATGCAAGATATGAAACTTGTGTAGAATTAGATTGTACTATGAAACAACCCCCACTCCCCCATAATTCTATGGAAAAGCCTGTATAGTTGAAAAGTTGTGATTATTTCTTCAGGAACAGAAATGAACAAAGCTGGTATATGTGTTAAAATGTGATTGAATGCACTTTAGAAATTATAGTTACAGTAATTATAATTGTATTCATGGATTCATAAGTATACAGTATAATTTTCCCATTTAAAAAAACCTTCCACTGCATTACAGCTTTTTGTTGCTTATATATTTCCTTGGATTAATGTTATTTATTGTCTTAAATTAAGAGGCTTCTCAGGAAACCCCTCCTCTTTGTTACTATAGTGGAAAACAGTATGAGTGTTTATATATCTTATAGATTGTTGACACTGTTATTTGGTATCCTAGTTTTTTTTAACCTTCAATAAACAAGTTCTCAAAGGTTTGTATTCCAAAATACAACACTTTGAAGTTGGTCCTTTTAAAACTTCAAATTACATAGCTGTAGACTTTGTTGGCTGGATGTCTTTGTTGTATCTGAACTTTTCCATAAACACCATCACAGGCTTTGAGTCAGACATGGAATGCAGGTGCCCTTTAACTGCTCCTTCTCCTCAGGAAGTCCAGTCAATTAGTTTGAGGCAAAGTCACAGATCTTTTTCTCTTTTCATCCTGGGAAATCATGGCGAAAGACCAACCACGTGCCAAGGAATCTAAGGCCAATAAAATGAACATACTAGGAATATAAAATTAATGGATGTTTACAGAAATTTAAGTACATATATTTAAAGTTAATTGGTCACTGAGGTATTGTTGGCCTCCCACTTTTTAATAACTTCACAGCATAATACATCTGAATCTTATTAAATAGATTTTGAAAAATTATGTCATCTAAACCAATTTCTCTATATTTGTTTTATAAAGCTTCTATGCTGTTGATGGACAAATTTGTATTGCTACACAATTAAGAGTCATATATTCCACTAATATCCATTTATATTCAAAAGAAAATATACAGTAAATTTAATGTGACTTACTGTCTAGTGTTTTAGTTATAAATATAGGTATGCTAAGCCCACTCCAAATTTCTTTTAATTTTAATTAAATGTAATTAACTGAATAAGATGGCGCTGAAGTTTTCCCCAAAATGGTGTTATACTCCGCTGAATTTGGACAGAATTTTTACAAATGACCACAAATACCCATACCTCTCATAGGATAAGCAATATTATACAAAGTACAGAAAGGAAACTCAGATATTAAAGTTTTGAAATAAGTAAAAGAAATATATAAATAACTGAAAGTAGTTAACATTAAACACCATTTATTTTACCCTTCTGTACTGTTTTTGAAAACTAGCCTTGTTTCCCACAAACCCAAAGTTGCTTCATTTATTGCTTTTGTTCTTCAAGTCATCACTGGTTGTTGTTTTTTAAGATGTCATTGGCTCCATCCAACCAATACAGCTTCATTCCATTATCTATTCAATCTAATTAGGCTTCCTTTGTATATTTGTTTTGCAGCTGCATTTATTCATTTCTCTCTGTATCAACCCAGCTCAATGTACTGTTTTCCTACTGGACATTCCTTTTTATTTACTCCACATTCATTCAGCACTTATTAATCTCATTTCCTCTTATTTTATCACCCATACTTCCTAAGTACCATGTTTCCATTTTTTGTCTCTTATGAGCCGTTCTCAGTTCTTTTACACAATATTTTTTACTTTTTTAAATGTTAATTTCTTGCAACAATCTATATGCTATCCTGTTATCTTTCTGTTAGCATTTGCACATATTAAAATGTCTCCAGCTTTTCCCCCCGTCTTTAGTAACTACCAAGGCAGGAAGTATTCATCTATTTCTTCATTGCAATATTTTTGCAATATAGAACAAAGAAAAACACTAATCACAGAGCCATGCCATCACACATACCTTCACCTTCTCAAACAATATATTTCTAACATTTTTACAAATATTTCTTGTATGTGCATCCATAAGTACATTACTCCTTAGTCAATATTGAACTATTTGCTAACTATTCCATTCTCATAAAAGTTTTAGTTCGATGATAAACTGATCTTACCATATTTATCAACCAACTGTACAATTTTTTTATAATTCAAGCTTGTTTACTTTTTCATATGCTTTCTTTAAATCAACAAAAAAAATCATGCATTCATTTTTCAGTGACCTGCTGTAGAGGAGAAAAAAGTTCTGTGTACCATCTGCTTAGCAAAAAATTGCATTGCTCTTCTCAAATTTTGCTCATTATCACATTTTGTATTCCTTTAATCAGATTTCTGCCAATGTCGTTTCTTATACTCCTATTCTACTCAAAGAATAATATTCTTCTGGTCATGAGGCAGAGCTGCAACCTTCTCAGATATGTTGAGCAAATCACTTAACTAGTTCTCAAGCAAACTACATCCATATTTTAACATGTCTTTCTAGTAATGCCATCTGCAAATGTAATCGTACTATTTTTCAACATGCTCAGAACATTTAAGGCTTTTTGTTCATCCATTTTTTTTCAACATTAACTTTTCTAGTGTTCATTTCATTTCAACTCAATTCTACAAGATACCTCTGATATAAGTTTCTAAAATGTTTATTCCAACATTCCCTCTTTGGCTTCAAACCAAATCATTTCATCACTTTTATTTTTAATTCAATTCACTCCAGGGTTTTCTTGTTTGGTCCTTTTCACCTATTTTCTAGTCAATTTTATTTCTATCAAAATCCCTCTGCATTTTCTTCACTCCTCTTAACCATCTCATGGCCTTCTTGACTTCAACTATCTGACATTGCACATCTTTTTCATTATTATTTGCAGCAATCATTCTCTCATACATATTTTTCTCATCTCTTTTGCTTCCTCATTTCATCAAGTATCCTTTTTCATATTTTCCAATGGTATACATCTGTGGCATTCTTTATGTTTAGAGATTATACTCTTCATATATTGCAAGTGCATGTACAATATACCATATGATAAATAATAAGTATAAAGCAGCATTCATTGGAGCATAATATGCAACTCTCCAATGGATTCCTACTGTGATGCAAACAAATTTCCATCATGACTATTTCAATGCCCTACAAAGCTATCTATAAATAAACTATACCCAAACCATATAAAACACCTCTTTATTCTTAAGCTACTATATTATTTGAAATGCAGAATTTTATATAGAACGATAAAAGTTATATAGTAATTCTTGTAGCAGCCTCCGATACACCGTTATACAAATGCTGTTTCTAGATTTGACTTAGTGTGCTGAATAACATTATATAGGTATTTTAAACAGAAACTAGATGCAGCTCTTAAAAACACCTCCCATACGAAACACAACAGAATCTTTGTGCCATTGTAAACTTCAGTGTGACCAGGAATAGTATCTTGATACTTCTCAACTATGATAAAGCAATCTCAGTGAACATCAGGTGGCATTTGTTTATGGAAAAAAACTTTGCAGATGCTCTTCGATAGACTTGTTGCAGTGAACGTTTGACACTCTTAAGGGGTTGCAGCTGTGCGACAACAGCTTTATGAAACCTGTTGAAAACACAGCCTGTTTTCCCCTATGAAAAATGAAAATGTCCTTAACATAAAGTAATTGAATTTTAAAACAAACACGAGGACACATGCATTTGATCTTTTATTCTTTTAGCCAAAGATGTTGTGATAATTGTACACTTCTGGTTTATATACCAAATTTCTTGCATGATATACATACTTATCACAAAATAGGTTTTTATATTTTTAGTGAGACCGAATTTTGAAGAAGTTGGAACTTCAACAGTAGGAAGGAAACATGAATTTATACGCTCTGAAAGTGAAAATTGGCGCATATTCAGAGAAGAACAAAATGGTGAAGATGATGATGGAGGTTGGCGACTTGCTGGTTCACGAAGGGACGGTGAGAGGTGGCGACCTCATAGTCCAGGTGAGGCAATTCAGGCTAATAAGTCAGTACACAATTTAGAAATGAACCAAGAGAAAAAGAGAATTAAAAAATATGACTGTCTTGTGGAGGATTAAAGCATGTTTTGCAAATAATACTTACAAATTACTAGACAATGACAGCTTTCTTAGCTTTACATTTCATTTTCTTCCAGGTGTTCTCAAATCCATTTGTTTTTACCTTAGCTCCTGAGATAGAAGTATTTTCAGTTAGCTTTTGGATTGGTATGGAAAGAAATACTTGTGATAAGAGAATAATTCATTGGGTTCTTCCTGACATCAAATATGAACAGTAAATACATAATAACACAATAGTCTTGCTTAGCTTAAATAGAATTTTAAAAAGCTGAATCAGTACCTCATGATGATCAGATGTGAAGGTTTTGCTTAGGACTTGAGTAATTCATTAGCATCCTCTTGTTTAACATAAAGACAAACAATGAATCTCCTTTATTAAGAAGTAAAACCTAAATATCAATGATACATCCCAAGGTTAAAAAACCGGGGGAGGAATTCTGCTAGTTGAAAAGAAGCGGATACATGTACACAAAATACTCCATTATAGAGAATATTAACAATATTCTTCCTATTATCCTTTCAGGTATAAAACATTTTAGCATACTTTGCTGATAATGGTCTTGAACTGAATATATTTCCTTATGAAATATTAATGTTGCTAACTTATTTGTCATATTTATATAGCTGCCCATCTGATAAATTAAGTGACACAAGATGGTATATAATAAAGTTAAAAAAGTAATATTAAAAACTTTAAAAAGTGAAAAATTAAACAGAATAAAAGAGATTGGCAGGTATTAATTACACAGGAGCCATCTCAATATTTTACCAGTCCCTGGGTCACCAGGCCTGCTAACAGAACTAGGGTTTGAAGGATCTCCGGAAATTTAAAACAGATTGAAATGAAATTCCCTAGCCAATGGGACCTATAGTATACCTGCTGGACCTGGTAGGACAGGTAGATATAATCAGGGAGAGATGAGTTCTCAAATAACCTTGTCCCATGCCATGTAGGACAAAACCAATACCTTGAATTGGACCCAGAAATAGACCGATAACCAATGCAGCTTGCAATGCGTGTGTTGTTATAGAAGCGCACTTAATTACCCATGTTGCTGCATTCTGCACCAGCTGAAGCTTCCAGATATTCTTCAAGGTCAGCTCTATGTAGAGCATATTAAGTAGTCCAACTAGGAGGTAACTGTGAACAGAGCCTCCAGATCCTGGAATGGGTGCAACTGGAGCACAACCTGAAGCTGTTCAAAGGTCCTTCTAACCAGGACTGCCACTTGCTCCTCAAGCAGAAGTCATGAATGCTAGATTGCATAGGTCAGTCAGTGCAGTCCTACCCTATCCAACACCAATACTGTATATCTAGAACTGGCAGGCTCCAAAACTTGCCCAGTCTTGCCAAATTTAAGCTGAAGCCTTTGTTCCCTTTCAGACCCTTACAGCTTCCAAGTATCAGAATAAGGTGTTTCTGACAATCACTTCATTCATCAATGGCAGAGATATAAAATTGGGCATCATCAGCGTACTGATAGTATTTCACTGTGATGACAGATGAGCTCCCCCAGCAGCCTCATGTAGACATTAAATAGGAAATAAGACCGCATCAAACCCTGAGACACCCAATATAGTAGGGGAAGATGGCAAAATCTCTCCAACTTCTCTAAAGCTGTTGTACAGTACTATTAGCTCTATTAATAATGTTATTGATTTACATTGGAGATATAGAGCTATTCTGATCTGAAAGAGGAAAGGTACTTTCATCTAGCATGGGCACATTGACTGTAAAGATGTTTGAGGAAGACGTGCCTTTCTTGGCTTGCAGATTCATTTGTTCCCAGAAAAATATATATCTGAGGTAGGTGGAGGTGACAAAAGCTATTCCACAGGTCAGAATTAGCTATGTATGACTAAGGTAGAGTCTTCGTCTTTAATAAGTTCCATGCCTATGAGGTGCACAAAAAGCTTATTTTCTGTTATATTTATGTAATATATATTTATATATTTACTGTATAATTTGTATTTCTTATTTAACAGGGATTATATAAAGTGGCATATTCAAACTTGAGCTTTCTGTGCCCTCAGCTATAAAACTTTTGTTTCTCTTTCTCTGCTGTGTGATTGAAAAGTAGTAGTAAAAAGAGGATTTTCGTAGCGTTTTTATTCTCCTAATGGAGTGCTAAGGCACAACATGTGAGGAGCATTAGACAGATAGTGATTGATGCAAAGCACAACCTTGATTTCTACTAGTTAATATTCTAAATATTGATTGTTATATCAGTTTGGCTGTTAGATATCTTATATGGTATTGAAATATTTTTTATTTATTTATTTATTTTTATTTCAAGCTCCTCTACCTCAAATATTAAAACTCAGGCTAAAATAAATTCCAGATGTTCGGTCTAGGAAACCTTTGATATGTCTCCTGTAGCTATACCTTTACCTATATTAATTGTAATTTAATTATTCCAGTACAGATCGTACAAGATAAATTTTATCTGAGTTTAAGTTATATATTCACAGAATTGAATATATATATTGTCTAAGCTCCTTGATCCTTAGCTATGCAGCCACTTCATAAGACACAGTAGAAAGGAAACAAATTTTAAGCTGTAAAAGAATAAGTTCTTACAAAATGCAGATTGTACTCACTACAAGTAATATAATCATTGATCACTTCAAGCATAAGTAATTTAATATACATTCAACTATGTGATCTTTATCAGCTTATTTAATCATGCCTTGCACTTAGTCAACAAGAATAAATAATTTTTAACTAAAGTAACTCAAAAGATCCTACTATCAGGATGACTAATTGTAACCTACCACTTTTGAGAACCACAAACTGAGTTACCAAAGCCTGTGGCTAATGTTCAGACACATTGAATATTCAAAACTCTAAAATGATTAGAAAAAAGACATTCTCTATACTTATTGATGACTGGAAATCTGTTATGGACTTTTTGTATAAAAATGAAAAAAAAAAGATTATTAGACAAGGTACATTATAGAAAGAAGAGCAATCTGAGTAATTTTAGACAGACCAAATTCATTTAATTATTTTATTGATTCAATTTTTATAACTGCCCATCTCAACCAAGTGACTTTGGGTGGCTTACATTCTAAAATTATAAAAGAGTTAAAACCATTTTTAAAAACATTAAAACAATAACAACATCCACAAAAATAAGTACCAACAGCACCCGCAATGATCAATCAACTAATACTAAGGCCAAATATTGGGACCTTAACACATTCTGAGCCCCAGGCCTAGGTACAGTTGTACTGCTGTGAGGAATGTCAGAAGCTACTTTCATTTTTATTTTTCTTCAACTTTTTTTTTCCTTCCACGTGTTTCTTCTTTGATTTGTTTCATTTTCTTTTTTCTTTGTATAGTTTCTTCATTTTTTCTTCCTATAGTTTCTTGTTTAAAGATTTTGATAAGAATTATATTAAAATTATTTTTATAAAACTATAGGATCAGCGATATTGACTTTCCCAAAAATGTTACCTCTTTCCTAGAATATACAATAATATAATTTACAACCCTCTGCCTACTCATTCTTATGCAAGTTACAGTTGCATAGTCATCTTCAAAGCAAAAGCTTGGAATAAAATATCAACTGCATATATTTTCACAGAATATTATTGCTGGCACCTCATCCCAAAGCAAGGAGGGACTGTATAATAGAACCAGAAGCCACAGATTAAACACCATATTTCAAACTCCTGAAAAAAAGAGGAATACTAGGTAGTAGAGAGAAAGAAGAGACTGTCTCCTTGGAGTAGAGAGTAGATACAAAAGGAGTATAATTTCTCCTTCTGTGAAATGATAGAATGTATGTGTCAGATCTCAAAGGAAAGTATAAACGTTTTCTGATAATCCAACTAAAATGAAAGGTATTAAATGTCATAGTTTAGTGAAATTATTCTATTAGCAGACGCTGATTGTTATGACTGAAGATATAATGCAGTTTAACAATTCTGTGGATTAAATAAAACTACTGGGACATTAACTGAGTGATGAGTAAGTGATGTCATTATTTAGTAATGGCAATTCCAGCAGTTGCAGTTGCTGTCATTAAGCAAGAATTGCACAGGTTGTTTAGCGAGAAACTCCTGTGACCACCTGCTTCTCCACTGACTTTGCTTATGAGAAGCAGCAGGGAAGGTTGCAAAATACAATCACATGATTATTGGATTCTGCAATGTTGCAGTTGTGAACTGTGCACTAAGCTCCTAGATCAGGAATGCATGAACTAGGGGGACATTACAATGGCCAGAACTCTGATGACCTGTCATAACTATCACCCATTCAGTGCTATTGTAAGCTTGAATGTTCATTGAACAAGTGGGGATCATACAAGGATCACCTGTACTTATATTATTATGGTTTTAAACAGTAGTATTTTGGGGTAGCATTTTCTGGAAAGGTACAGTGATCATTTATAAACTGCCTCTGTCAACATGGACCATAGACTGTAGTGGCGTTCTGAAGTTCTGTCACTTTGTCCTCTCTTTTCCCTGTACTCTTTTCCTCTATCCCTTTCTCCTTCCAAATAAGTTCTTGCCCTATGGAACTCTTTTGTAAAGTTACTTTCCCGCCCCCATTAGACGGCCCTCGTTCTGCAGGCTGGAGAGAGCACATGGAACGACGGCGAAGATTTGAATTTGATTTTCGAGACCGAGATGATGAAAGGGGTTACCGAAGAGTACGATGTGGCAGTGGCAGTATGGACGATGATAGGGATAACCTTCCTGAATGGTGCTTAGAAGATGCTGAGGAGGAAATGGGGACTTTTGACTCATCTGGGGCATTCCTGTCCTTAAAGGTAAGGAACTTTTTATTGATTTGATACATGACGTGAATTATGTGTAGCTGATAGAATAAATTTCGATGTATATATCATCCTTAGAAAGTTCAAAAGGAACCAATTCCTGAGGAACAGGAAATGGATTTCCATCCTATAGAGGAAAAAGAAGATCAGTCAGATTCAGAAGAAAGTCATAATGAAGAAGCCAAAGAATTAGATAAGACCCTTTTGAAAGAAGGAATTAAGACAGAGCGAATAATAGCAGGTAAGAGGCATTTATTGGACTTATGCTTCACCTGTTGTTTCAAACAGTCAAATCAGTTACCTAGGTTTATTTATTTCCTTTCAGAAGAAACAGAAGAAACAGGAAAAGAATCTTCATTATCCACCAGGTCAGGTACCTCACCAAAATCACAGTCACAATCAAGCCTCATTGAAAGGAAGGAAGACTGTATTCCAGTAGCAACAGAAAAATCAGAATTTGAAGAAAGCCAAATGGAGAATATTCCACTATCCAAAGTGCTCAACAGAGAAGGTAATCAAAATAAGTGTGGAAGATATGAGAAACTTAAATACCATTGAAATTGGAACCATCTGAAAAATGGTTCAGAAAGAATAAAAAGATGGTTTAAGCACTTTTGAGTGATTACCAACAGCATTAACTGCTTCATTGTAGCCGTTTACTCAAATATTGATATAAAGCAGCATTTCACTCTTGGATGGGCTTTTGAAAACTTAATGTGATTTTTAGTATATTTCATAGATAACATGTGCTGCAAAAAGGTTACAAAATTTGAGATGCTGACTATATACATCTTTAAAATAAAAATAGGCTGGTTAATGCAGTGTATTTGGTGATAGCTTTATGCCTTGAGAAGATTGCCCTGTCCTCCAAAGCCAGCCATAGAAAGAGAGAGTATTTTTTAAACAAGGACTTAGGTAGATGGTGAGTCTAGGAATAATAATAACAATTAACCCAAGTCCTTGTGAAGCACCTGACATGTGGACAAAAATGCTAAAGCCAGTCTGAACACTTGCCTGGCTGTGCAATCAACCATAGTATATTAAATGTATATATCATCCAAATCTCAGTGGCTCTGGACAGTTCATAGCAATCAAAGAAATTAAAATCATTAAAAGATAAAAATAAAAAAATGGTAAGTACAATGAAGCAAGGCGTCTCACTCTCCATCACCAAAGCCCAGGGTTAAGAGCCTGGTTTTAAATGATAAGTCAGATTTGGCCTGCAGATTTTTATGGGCTATCAGTAGTATAATATATTTATTTTATATTTTTTAATTCTGTAATTGGAGTATGAATATGTTATTCAGTTAATATCATGAAAGCTAGCTAGATCATGTTATGTGTAGGAAGCTCCAAAATATTTTTTTCTGTTACTTTCTTTAAAAATAAATTGTATATATGGGGAGCAGATGTAAAGATGATAGAAAAGAGAATGTAATTTCTGATGAACTATGTAATACTACACAAAATAATTTTGTATCTTTTGTTTTCCTCCTTCTAGACTCTCCTTCTGCTATCCAGTCTTTGCCACAAATTCCTTCCGAAGCAGTTTCTAGTATCCCTCCTTCAGATTCTAGTCCAAATTCAGCCTTAAGGTGTGTTCAAACATCAGTTATGGCTGCTCCTGGTATGGGAAATGCTCTTACTGACCCTGATGATGAAGAAGGCCTCAAACATTTAGAACAGGTAAAAACATCTGTAAATTATTATTTTTAAAAAATAATTTTTATTTCCTTTGTACATCTATCAAAAAACCTAAAACTTTCATATCTGTTTGTAACGTTCGGTTGGGTGAAAATGGAAGGTGTAACAACAATTATTGAACCATAGTAACTCAAATGAGCTAACTTATAGAATGATCTCCATGGCAATGAAATTTGGGGAAGTTGTGGCTGTTTCAATGCAAGTGCACCTTTCAATTAGTCTTCCCAGAAACCTGTAGGTGGTGCAGCACAAGGGAAGATGGGAAGGCTACAATACTGTCTTGTTTCCCACTTCCCTCTGGCTTCCATACCCAATCCAGGCCCTCTGATAGAAGAATAATGAAATGCCAGCACTTAGCATATAAAACAAGTATAGATTTCAGAGAGGCAAAGCAAAAATGAAATATTATACAATGAAGTCTTGATATAGAACTAAAATATTTATAGAATAAATAAAGTATTAAACCATTATCCTACTTTCATTAATTAGGTGATATGAGAAAGTAGCAGAGTTTGAAAAAGGGAGGTTTTCCTACGCTCAATGTGATTTTGATATTTATAACAATTGTGACTGATGCCATTTTAATAGACTTTAAAAAGTATCTACACTTGTGCTACATAAAATGGAGTGATCTCACCACTCTGACAAAAAGGAAAGGGACTTCAGATCTATAGTGATTCTTCATCTATATTTTAATTACTTCCTGGAAGCGTTTTGCTCGAGGATAAAGAGTTTTCATTCATTGATCTATAATTTTCTACTTTCATAATCCTATAGTGCTGTATTATACCCTCCTCTGCTTTATTAGTAGATGATACCACACAGTAGATTTGCATTTTGCCATTCAGTCTAGCCCCAGCACCTCAATCTTCCCTTCTGCCTCAGATAAATGTGTTGTTATCTCTTTTTTCTTGGAAGTCTTCCACAAGAACTTCTTATGTAACTAAACAGAGTTTGTTTGGAGATCATATTAAACATTGTCTCTTCACTAACAGGTTTATACACTTTGATATTCCTCTTACATTTGAACTTTCAAAGTGATACCTTTCAGCATTTCTTTATTTTATGCTCCAGTGGAAGGCATTCCTTTAAAAAAAATCTACAGATGTAATGAATCATGAAGACTTGGTCTTCCTTTTCCCAACAATATTTTTTCTAGATCCTGATTTCTGTAGTTTACCCCACACTGATGTCAAAATAATGGCTATCAAGCCTTTTATCTTCTCTCATAGAAATTTACATTTGTAGTAGCTTTGAATCCACCTTTCCTTAATCCAATTTCTGATATTGGGTGGATGAAGGTTCAGTAGGCCTTTCTTCGCTTACTTTAAGTCATATTTGGGACCCATAGAAACCACCCTGAAGACTGGTTGTAAATTACTTGGTTGTAAAGAGAACCTTTGTATGACCAAATGTGAATTCATGTAACTGACTGTCCCTCTTGATGTTAGTAATCTCAAAGTTCTTTTCACTGATTTGTGATTTACAGTAAATTTAATTTAATAAGTAATTCACATTCAAGTTCTAAAGCACAATTATTTTTGTCTGCTAAAACAGTGTTCAGAAATCAACATTCTTTCAAACTGCCTTTTAATGCAGAGACTCATTTGTTGATTTCATTGATTATGTGACCAGTTTTCATTGAGCATCCTAACTTATATATAATTATGTGCAATATAAGACCAGTCTTTAGGATAGCTTTTTTTTCTTTTCTACCTCCAACCATATTAATTACAAAGGTTTCTTCACTATATTTTAGTGATTGCTTACCAGCTGTATTCTTCATAGCATAATTCTGTTAATTATAGCAAGCAGAAAAAATGGTGGCATATTTGCAAGATAGTGCCTTGGACGATGAAAGATTAGCAGCCAAACTTCAAGAGCAGAGGGGAAAGGGTACTTCAATACCACTACACCATGAATCCATGCAAAAATGGTTCTACAAAGATCCTCAAGGAGAAATTCAGGGTAAGTGTTTTAGGTTGGGTTGGGTTGGGTTTTTTTGGTTTGGTTTGGTTGGGTTTTTTTTGTTTCATTTCATTAGAAACAAGAGAAATCACATATAGGATGGATAGTTGGACAGACGGACAAACAGAATTTCCATTGGGAAGATTATTGGCTATAACTGTTAAACATGACAGCAAATGTGGCATGTCTAGCAATTTCTAAAAGCCAATGTAGTTGTAGTGATTCGAATGTCAGAACAGGTCTGTGGAGAATCTGGTTTAAAACTCCATTCAGTCAATACTGCATAGGAGATGACATTGAATTAGTCATGCGTTTTGATAATCTGGTTCACAACATTGTGAACATAAAAATGAGGTATGTATATTACTTAGCTTCTTGAAGAAAAGTCAAGATATGAATATATATATACATATATTCTAGAGCTGCAATAGGCCAGTAGTTCTTTCTCAGTTGTAGGACGTAGGCAATAGCAAACCAATTCTGAAAAACCTTGCCAAGAAAACTGCAGAGGCTACAGGTAGTCCTTGAGTTACAACCAGAATGAAGATTGCCCATCATAATCATAATTCGTTATAGTCATAAAGCAGATCACTTACATGACATGATTTTATGCCTTTTTTTGTGGTGGCTGTTAAGCAACACTACAGTTACCGTGAACTAATAGTTTGCTAAGAGCACAGTTTTGCTGAAAACAGGAAATAAATGCCAGTTTTTGGCAAAACTGTCACAAAATGTAGTTATGTAAATGGCCAAATATCTGAAGTGCAGTCACATAACCATGGAATATGTGACCATGAAGACTTTGAATCTAGGTCACAAGTATCTCACCTCATCCCATCCCACTCAGGTAGACCTGTCAGGCTTTTGAATGGTCACTAAATAACTATTTGTAAGTCAAGGATTACTTGTAGTTCAGAGAGTTGTCAGAAGTCAAAACTGTCTCAAACTTCTGGTTAGGCTCCCTCGGCAACGGACCGAAATCCGCGATCGTCCACAGTTTTGGTTTGTGCTTGCTCCTGGAGGGCCCCTATCTACTTGATTTGGTGCCAAAGCCACCCCATAGAGGTGGCGAAGAAGGGGGAGGTTGCCAGCTGGGTTGAGGGGAGCCGTATCTTCCCTTCTTAGCTAGACATAAAACTCTCCAAAGACAGTTGTAGCAGTGGTCAAAATGGCCACCCCAAAGAGGAAGATCTGACTGGACAAGATTGTGCAGGAGCGGAGAAGAAGAGGACAGCTTGGGTGACCGGGCTAAGCTGAATTAACATCTGAATACAAGGTACCCTGGAATTAAAATAGTTAAGAAGTTTTGAAAAAGAGTTTTAAAGCGGCGGTAAAGAAGAGGGGGAAAAAAGATTTGACAGCTGGAAGTGGCTTTGAACTTCGAGAGAAAAGTTAGAAGAAGAAATTAGTGAAAACGATCTTGACACCAAATAGGCAAATTTCAAGCTGAAATTGAAAGTGTCAAAGGGAAAATAAGGAGTTTTTGAAACTTAAAAGCCAGAAAAGGAGAAAAAGTGGAGGAAGGAAAAAGAAGGTGGAACTTGGACATATCAAAGAGTGCCACCTGATGTTAAAAGAAACTAATGTAAACTCTTAAAAGATTTTTAAAGAATAACGAAGTCAATGAAACTTTGCTACAATCAAAATACACCAAAAAAGTAGGAATAGCCCCAAAGAAAGTAAAAGAAACGTGGAACTGTTTGAGACTTTGGAAACTTTTTGAGTTTAGAGGTCAATTGAAATTAATTCTGGGAAGAATTTTATAGAATTTGGTTGTCTAAAAGTACTGGGAAGTGTGGAAAGATGGCAGAACTTGATCTGGAACTGAAAATGGAATTTAAAAAACATGAAGGAACAGCTGCAAGAGAAAGGAGAATCGTTTGGCTTTGTTCTGCAATCTCTGGAAATGGCGGTTTTGGAGTATGAGGATCAGCAAAAAGTTTCAGAGGAAGAAGAAGACTTGAATAAAGGAGAGGCCATCATTAACAAAAAATTGGGACAATGAGGTTTGAAATTGAAAGGGGAAAAAGGGACTTAAAAATTGGAGATTAGAGGAGGTAATTAGGAAAAGGAACAGTGTGAAAAATAAACCAAATACAAGGAAAGAGCAGAAGGGAGGATTACAGAAGGAAGCATTAAAGAGAGGGAGGGGGACAAAAATTGGAGTGAGAAAAAGTGGAAAAATAAAGGAGAAAAGTTACAAGAAACAAAATCAGGAAATAAAGAAATATGGGAAACGAAAAAGAATTAAAGGAAATTGTTTGATAGACATAGAGACAATAGCTGAAAATATAGTTAAGATAGAGGATTCTGCATGGATTACAAGGGATTGTATGACTATATTAGAAATAATAAATTATGTAGAAAACAGGAAAATATATGCAATTAAAATTGAAGATGAAACCTGTATTATTCAATGGAATGTCTGATAGCAGTTAGATGAAATAAAATATGAAAATATATAAAACATAATTGAATATATTAATGTATACTAGAAGGACTGTAAGGAGATTAAAACCAGTTTCTAGGATGAATTTGAATTGATTTTTTTTTCATTGAAATTTAAAATTGTTTAGAGGTAATTTAAAGGAGAAGTACCATGCGGTATCTGATTATAAAGGGATTTATGTTATATAGCTATGAATGTTATAATAGTTTAATGCAGTGATCCCCAACCTTTTTACGCCGCGGCCCGGTACCGGCATCAGTGCGCCATCTTTTGATGAAAAGTGGCGCCGCCATCTTTTTTCAAAAAGATGAACGGCTGCTTGAGCTTTTCCAGAAATGGCTTTCTACCCGAAAAGCTCACCGAAGCGCTAGCGTCGCTTATCTTTTTTGATGAAAACGTGCTTCTGGTGAGCTTTCTACCCGGAAAGCTCACCGGAAGCACTTTTTCATCAAAAAAAGATGGCGGTGCCCAGCAAGCCAGCGGCCCGGTAGAAGTTGTTCCGCGGACCGGTAACGGTCCGCGGACCGGTGGTTGGGGACCCCTGGTTTAATGGGATGATTTAAAAGTAGAATGTTTAATGAGAAGGGAACTAACTATAAGATATAAAGGTGACACATTCTAAATGGCAACTATAGGGGAAACCTTGTTTTGTAATGTTTGAAATATGGATATGTAATGAAATTGTAAACAGGACAGATAAAAGTATAAGTATAATTATTATGAAGATATGAAAATTTTGAAAAGGATGTGTAATAGATTTAGAAATGAATGAGAAAGCTATAAAAGCCTGAGGGAAGTATTTGAGGGCAAAATTAATAAAAAAATACATAAAGTAGTGATAAGATATGAAATTGAAGATGAAAGATGAATATGTAACTGAGATTGTATCTGTATGGAGATGTGAAGACCTAGAACCATGCTGTTCAATAACAAAAGATGTTTTATTTTTCTTTTGTTTTGTGAAAACCCAAATAAAATTGTTTTTTTTTAAAGGAGTCAAAACTGACTCAAGGGCACCCAATAAATAAATAGGTAAAATATTAAAAATGATCCTTAATAAATTTACATGCATCTGTGATTGTTCATACAATGTTGAGATTGTATGTTTTCTCACTTATTTCTGTGGATTTCAACTTTGTATATACATTGGGTAATTTTGCAGGTCCATTCAGTAATCAGGAGATGACAGAGTGGTTCCAAGCTGGATATTTCACAATGTCATTATTGGTGAAAAGAGCATGTGATGACAGCTTCCAGCCCCTTGGAGACATCATGAAAATATGGGGCAGGGTCCCTTTCACTCCAGGGCCAGCATCACCTCTACATATGGTAAATTCATAAACTGAATTAAAACAATTAGACAAGACAAGACAATTGTAGGAATTTATTTATATGCTTTTGTACTGTAGTGAACTTTAGGAAGACTGCCTCAATTTTCCATGTTTATTTTTAAGAGAGAGGCGCAAAAAGCCTTGTGTGAAGCAAGAGAGTTGTATGCATAATGCTTACCATTAAGGCAGAGCCAGCTTTCCTTTTCACTTATTTTCAAAACTGTCATTCAGTAAGTTTTTAAGTAAAATTGCTTCAGGTATTACTTTACCTTGGATATCAATGAATGATGTGTACCATTCTTATTTGGGCACTCAAACTGGACTGATCCCTTATAGCACGCTCTCATACTAGAGATTGTTAACACACTATCAAGGGAAGACTATTCAGTATATGTCCTTATGGATTTACACGTTAACCTGAAAAGCATGAGGCAACATATGACTCATTTTAACCATATAGGAATTCATAAGATACACAGAATCATTACAGTTGGTATTAGATCTCATGTGATTCAGATGCCTGTGCTGGAAATAGAACACTTAGGTCATTGAGCTTTCTATAGTGTTTCTAGCTTTATAAGCTATAATGGCCATCATCAAATTTGCAGGAAGGGGTTATATGGATAATTTTGGCAAATGAAGCCTATCTGGTCTTAGATGTGTCACTTCATCTGATCAATCCTGATGACTATGTGACTTATATCAGTTTAGTTGTCTTGGCAATACTATAGTATAATTTACATTTTCTTCTACTTTTCATTGAATAAACTAATTTTATATTTATTTTATATTCCTGTGTTTATAGAAGTATTGCTGAATTGGCATGTATTTTCTTTATACACTGCCGATTTTGTAATCTTGATATTTCTGTTCCAAATCTTTTCCCATTCTGATAATGTAATACTTATGAACCCTAACACGAGTCCAAAATGCTGGAAATGTAAAAGCATAGAAGGAACCTTTTTTCACATGTGGTGGTCCTGCAAGGAAACCCAGAAATATTGGCAAAAAATCAGAAAATGGTTGGAGGAGATAACCAAAGAACTAATTGAATACAAACCAGAGTTCTTCCTATTAGGGATCTCTGACAAACATTTACCCAAAAAGATGAAATATGTAACAATTCATATTTTAACTGTGGCCAGATTAGCGTTCGCTCAGTGTTGGAAATCATCTTATACACCCACAGAACAAATGGTTATCCAGAAAATATGTGATTGTGCAGAAATGGACAAATTAACTATAGCACTTAAAAATAAAGAGCCTTCAACATTTTACGATAATTGGAACTCTTGGTATAATTGGTTAATCCAGAGATAAACTGCTTAAAAGACAATGGGTAATTTAAGCATAGATATCGATAAGATGTGCGTATTCAAATTAAATTAGGAGAATTGGATCTTGTAGAATGTCAAAAAGGATATTGTCTGTTTTTAAAGTATTCTTTTCATTTCTTTTTCTCTTTCTTTGCTTCTTCCTTTCTTTTAAATCTCCTCTTCTCTTTCCGGTTCGTAAGGCCGAGTGTTTTTCTTTTCTTTCTTTCTTTGTGTATGTAATGTTGATATGTTTTTAATTGTAAATTTAATAAAAAAAAAATTTTTTTTTAAAAAAGAAATATTGCTGAATTGGCTATGGATTCAAAAAGTATTTCTAAGTAAACTTACATATAAAATGATGTTTTCTCACATGCAGCAATATTTTTAAAAAGAGAAATTATTTAATAAAGCAATCCTATACATCTCATAATAACATAGAACCAAACTGCTTTAACAATTTGTTTGAAAATAAAGTAGATCCATGCTATTAATGGAAAAGTTCAACAGTTGTGCCACAACAGAAAATATCTTTCTTCTATTCCTCCCACTGTAACCTTACTTTATATGTTCAAAAAGTCCTCCTGAAGCAGATGTTTTAAAATGAGCAAATATTTGAGAAATGGGGCTTGTGCCCAAAAACAAATTAGCAGCTCTTTAGAAAGCATAATATTTCCAGTAAAGTGTGAATTAGTGAACAACTTGGCCACCAGATTTTAGAGAATGCTGTTCAAGATTAAGTCCAATTAAAAAGCACTGCATTAATCTAAATCAGATACAATAGCAAATATTTGCATATTTATTTAAATTGCTTAATTTATACAGTGCATAATTTAGCTCTACTTGCAGAATTTTAGTTGCCATTATAGAACTGTTGTTTTGTTTATTTGTGAATGTCTTTATCTGAGCCTTTATTCTCCACGAAATACTTAATACAGATAGTTCTCAGGTCACAACAGTAATTGAGATCAGAATTCCTATTGCTACCTTAGTGCCTGTAAGGCAAGGGACCACCTCCTCTTGAATTTTTCTAATCTGACTATTTCTCCCCTCCCCTCCCCCCCGCATCTCCACCCTTTTGGCTGCCATGAACAGTGGTGGTACTTGGCAATAGTGGGGTTGGGGCTCAAATAGAAGTCTTAGCTGCCCACCCAGTGGGCTTCGACTTCAGCACCAGTTCCCCTGCCATTGCTGAGGAGTACCATCTCAATCTCCATGCCATGGCAGCCACTGCAGCACACAGTGCAACATCCCAGGCACCCCACTGCCCTGTGCTTTTCAGGCCCTGCCGAGTCAGCTGACCTTGGGCATATTCCTCCTACTGACAAGGTGTGGCTGGTCTGGCCCTATGCAAGGCAGCTGCTGACTGTGCGAGACCTTCTCAATTCTCTTGCAGCATTTTTGTGATGTTTCAGAAGCTTTCTGAAGACTTTCTGAAGCATTGCAAGAACAGTGGATGCAGCTTTCTCACAGTGCTTCTGAAAACCTCAAACTTTCTAAAGTCTTTCTGAAGCATTGTAATAATGGTGTAAATGGCCTTGGGGGGAAAAAAACCTTACATGGTTGGCAGCTGCTTTGCATAGGTCCAGGCTAGGCACACATCATCAGCAGTAGGAGAGTCAGTGGGGCACAGGGCAGTGACGGCAGGTGAGACTTTACATTGTGGCACTGGGATGGGCGGCCATGGTGCGGAGTTGGAGGCAGCACTCTTTGGTGGCAGTGGTGCTGAAATAGATAGATCAGTGGAGGCCAACCACCACTGAAGGATCCCAGGCCTCCATTTAAGTGTTGATGCTTCTGCCACTGAGAATTGCCATTCCGCAGGGAGGCTAAAAGTGCGGGGAGAGATAAGTGTGGGAAGATAATTGAAGTGCCTCTGCAGACCAGATGCTGCAAAGGCCATAATTTTAGGGACCAATCAAATATACTCAGGCATGATATTCTTCCGATTAAAATTGGAATTCAGATTTATTTGGGAATCCCCCTTCCCCCTTCTTCTCCTTCCTCCCTCGGAGGCCCCGAGTCAGGAGTTGCTGGCGCGGCTCCGCAGCGCTCCAGTCCGCTTGCCTCAGGAAGGAAAGGCAAAAGGAAGAGCCGGCGGCGCTTGCAAACGGCAGCAGCGGCTCCTGGTTTTGCCTTTCCTTCCCGAGGCAACGCGGGACTGGAGCCGCGGAGCTGCGTGCCGGCGGTAGCAACTCCTGACAGCCCCAGCCGGATACCTGAGCGGAGCCCGGGCGGTGCGAGCGGAGGCCGCTGAGCGGCAGGAAAGGGAAGCTAGGCCAGCCACAGACCAGCCTCCATGCAACACGCCACCGCCCGGCCCTGGCGAGGGAAAGCAGCGGGCGCTCCCGGGCGCGCAGCGGGGGTCTCTTTGGCCGGCCCCAATTTTTTTTTCAGAGTGGAATATCATGCCTGTATACTATCCATTCAGAATTGTTGCAACTTTGAATGGTCACTGAATGATAAGTCATTAAGTGAAGACTACTTTATAATCAAACAAGTGGTACACACTGGTAACTGATTTGTTTACACCCACAGGGTGAGTTGGATCAAGATCGTCTAACTAGACAACAGGAATTTACAGCCATGTATCAAATGCAGCATCTCCAGTACCAGCAATTTTTGTTACAGTAAGTCTATGGCTTTTTTGGTTTTTTGTTTGCTGATGACTCAAAGGTGTGTAGTAGATTTGATGTTCCTGGGGGTATTTGTAACACAGAAAATGATTGTTGGAAAATTGGTCAAAAATGTAGAAACTGCAGTTCACTGTTTAAAAATGTAAGAACATGTGCTTAGCAAAAAAGAATCCTCTGGTAGGGTACAGTATTGGGGGTACAGTATTAGACAGAGCAATGGAAGGAAAGGATTTAGGTGTGCTCATAGCAGATGATTGCAAAAGGAGCAAACAGTGTGGCCATGTATCTGTGAAGGCAAGTAAAATTCTGGGTTGCATCTATCACGAGAAGGAAAAGGTTTCTAATTCTATGTAGGGATTTAGGCAAAGCCCATTTGGAATACTATAGCAGTTCTGTAGACCTTACTTAAACAAAAATATTGATAAGACTGATTGAGTCCAGAGATGGACAATAAAAATGGTGCAAGATCTGAGGAACAAAATATCAGGAGGGCACTAGGAACTGAGTACGTACAGCCTGGAGGACAGAAGGAAAGGGGTGACATAATTGAAACTTTAAATATATTAAAGGTGCAAATAAGGTTCTAGAAGGCAGTGTTTTCAATATTAAGCAACAATTAAGAACATGAGGGCATAATCTCAAACTGAAGTTCAAAAGTGATGTTAGAAAATATTACTTCACAGAAAGGAAGTTTGGAACTAATTTCTAGTGGAGGTAGTGAGTAAATCATCAGTAAATGAGTTTAAATGTGTTTGGGATACACACATCATCCAACAAAAATTTAAAATAAAAAATGAAATAAAAATAAATAAAATATAAAAATAATAATTAAGAAGAAATAATTAATTAATTCAAAAGAAAACAAAAAACAAACTCAAAGGGCAGACCAAAGGCCACTAAGTCTTTTTCTGCCATCAGTTTTCTATGTTTCTTTGATGTCCTTTTTTTAGTAGTCTGGAGTCATATCTATTAATTATTCTGGAACAGTCAGTTTTGTATCTATTCATCCACATCAATTTGTAATTTTTTGTAAGCTTATTTATTGTTACTCTTTTTCAAAGTACACATTTTGCTCTTATTATTAAAATTGGGGATCACTATTTGTATAACATACACCTTATTTTTTTAAAAAAGTTTATACTGAAGAATACAGTGCAATATATTATACATAATACAAGTTTTTTAAAAAAATAGATAACTAACATGGGGGAGAGTCTTCTTGATCTTTTGTAATAATTTTAATTTTTTCTTCTTTTAAGTATATCTTTTCATAAAATGAAATATAAAGATGATAATAAACATGACAAATAAAAGGAAACTTCAGAATATTTCAGGACTCCAATATAGTTCTGTGTTCTGATATTAGTCTTTTCATTAATGTAGTAATCTTTGTTCTAAGATACCAGTTAACCTGACTTCCATCCCAATACTCCGGAGCATATATTGGGGTTTTCTTAATTCTCTAAGGGCAGCAAAGGGGAGATGTAGAGGTACTAGCTTCTGCAGCTTATGTATCCACACAGTCACACCATTGTGTGTTTCCAGAATCAGATTACATGTGCATGTGTTATATATGAAGGATTTTAAAGTAAAAAAAATCATTTTGTAAGTCAGAATGACTATTTTGCATTTCCTTTTGAAGACAACAATATGCACAGGTGATGGCACAACAGCAAAAAGCAGCTGTCTCATCTCAGCAGCAACAGCAGCTGGCTCTCCTTTTGCAACAATTCCAGGCACTTAAAATGAGGTAAATATGCAGGTTCCAAGGCCACTGATGTGTTTTCTCCACAAATACATCTTTTTATTTGCATTCAACCATCTGTCTCATTTGTGCTTTACTTTATTTACTTTGTATGTTACCAATTTATCATAGTATTGAAGGAATGCATATTGATCTAGCAGAGAATTTTGTCAACTGAATGGGATGGGTAGAATTTCCTGGGATTCCTTTTCTCTCAAGAGTTCATATTATGGTGTTCAGGGGGCTTTGGATCAGCATGTGAGCTGGTAAAGGATCTTTCTGAATATCATGTCCTCATTCTACTGAAGCCTCCGCAGAACCAAATAACAGGGTAACATGTATTTTCAAGATTCTTCAGCTTCCTCAAATGGAATGGGAGGTAAAAAAAATCTTGTAGGTAGTCCTCAAGTTATTCCTATAATTGAACCTGTAATTGCAGCTATGACGGTTATAAAGCAGATCACCATATGATTGGATTTGACTTTATAAACTTTTTTATGCTGGTTCTTAAAGCAAATACTGCTGTTAAGCAAATTTATTGTTCACTGTGGGGCAGTTTTTGCCGGAAACCAGAAGTAAACCCATGAATTGTAATCACAAAACTGTTGTAAGTCCCATTTTCAGTGTCTTTTTGACTTCTACTAAGTGTCAGGTTGTAAGTTGAGGACTGCCTGACTAGAAATCTGGGATCAGGAGGACAATTTATATCAACAGGTGTCAAACTCGATTTCATTGAGGGCCGCATCAGGGTTGTGTTTAATCACGGGCCGGGGGTGGGGGTGGCCAGCTCGATGTCCATTTGTCACCTGCAATGGCCTTCTGCCAGCGAAAATGGAGCTGGAGGAAGGGTGTGCACAGCCTGCCGAGCTCCATTTTCGCTGACAGAGGCACCGTAGGCTAGTCCTTCACTGTTTCCAGGTGATCAGCAGGCCAGATCTAAGCAACCTGTGGGTCAGATCCAGCCCACAGGCCTTGAGTTTGACACACCTGATTTATATCGTATTTATTAATTTGTATCTTCCTGCAATATATTTAATTTCAATAATGCAGACTTTGTACTTAATTTCCAGCTGATAGTATTCAAAGTTCTTATGAAACTTCTAGATTTTGCTCAAGTCTGGAAAATACAGAGAAGTACAATATTACCTTAAAACTGGCTTTCTGGAAGAAAAGAAAACAAATTATTAAAACAAGATAACTTTTGTCTTGAGAGAGTGTGTTTACTCTCAGTCTTTATGTTATAGAAAAGTTGAACAGAACATGGTGCCACCTGTAACAAGGTCAATGTCAGACACTAGTTCAATTTGGGAACTTCAGTCAACTGCTCCGCAAACTACTGGTAGGAAACAGTTTTTGAATATGTTTATATTGGCTGAATTTAGATTGAATATTAAAGTTATTTATAAAACCAAAATTTTAGTGAAATTGCAAGTAACATAAGTTCCGAAGCTGTGGTTTGACATTCATAGCAAGCCAAGATCTGCAACCATAATTCTAAGCAGTTATGAAAAAATGTTTTGTGCGATTTGGATATAATAAACTATAATTGTTACTGAGGTATTCTGTGCTCTTAGAAGTTACCTAGTTAATATATTGCTGTCTTAGATTTATATAAATAGGACCTTAAATACAGTAGTTTAAAATAAGGAAATGAATGTTACTGAATATATTGTCCCGCTTATTGCCTTTAATATGTCTCTTTTAATATAAAATGCTTTCTAAATACTTATTTTGATTTGATTTCTTCAGCATTTTTATTGTCCCTGATTTATTTCTACCATTGTCTTAGCATTCTGCTCAACAATAAACCCTTTCTACATTTTTTCCTTGATAAATCCAGCTGGATTTTATGTCCCATATCTTTAGACTAATTAGGAACCCAATCCTTAGGAACAAAAAAAGGTTTCCAATATAAAATTTAAAAAAATTATGTACTGTAATTACCCTGTTTCTCCAACAATATGGCCTCCCCCAATAGGAAGTCCCAGCATGTTTTATAGGCATGAAATGAAATTAAGCCCCGCCCCCAAATTAAAGGCCTATATTAAAACATGCAAAATGGGGGAATGGTGGGGGGGCTTGCCATTAGGAAGTACTTTTGTTGCACACCAGATATGGTGCTGCCTGCGTTGACTCCGATGTAAGTGCCCACCAACGCGAGGTCAACATCCAAAGCCATCGCCGCCCGCCGAAGATGCAAGGGGGGGAATTAAGTCACCCCCAAAAAGACAGCCTAGCCATTTTTCAGGGCTCAAAAAAAAATAAGACCCGGCCTTATTATATGAGAAACACGGTACTTAAAAATTTCAAGTAATTGACTAGAGAATATACTACTACCAGTACTAATTTAGTCTTATTTCCAATTTATTTGTTATTTTATATATTTGAGTTATATACATTACACATCTACAGTCTCTATTTTTTCTCTGTTTGCTTTGAAGTCTGGGAAGGAAGTAGTGTCTGGGATCTCCCAATCGATACTGCAGCTCAGGGACCAGCTTTAGAACAGTTACAGCAGCTTGAAAAGGCCAAAGTTGCAAAGGTAAGGAGCAGTGTATATTTTGCTATATGGCATGAAATTGTTTTTACGTCAACCTCTAATTTATCTTTTTATAGCAGTGTACTGTGATGTGGCAGATGCTATATGCCATACTTAGAGTGCAACATTTAACAATTAGGTGATTAACTATGTGCTATCAAATTGGTGTTGGCTCTTAGTGATCACATAGATAGATTTTCACCATGACAATCTGTGCTAACTTGGTCCTTCAGCTGTTTCAGTGCTGCATTGATTACCATATCCACCTTGCTCTAGTTGTCTTTCTTTCCACCTTTCCCAGAATCAGAGCCTTGATGGGAGAACTAGATCTTCACATTATGTGTTCAAAGTAGGATAATTTGAACCTGGTCATTTGTGCCTTGAGTGAGAACTCTGGGTTGATTTGTTCAATGATCCATTTGTTTTCTTGGTTGGACATTAAATAAAGAATAGTTAATACTGGAAAAGAGATTTTTAGCACGTTATAAAAACAAAATACTAGGAAGACATTCACTACTATACTTGTAGGGAAGGATGCTAAGGCAAAATCATATACTAGCAAGAATCATGCAATTACTTATAGAGACAATTCTATTGTCATATTTCGAGTATTGCTGTTAAATTTTAGCTAGAGCAGGAACGGAGGGAAGCTGAATTAAGGGCCAAAAGAGAAGAAGACGAGCGTAAGAGGCAGGAGGAGCTTCGGAGGCAACAGGAAGAACTAATTAGGAGACAAGAAGAAGAAAGAAAAAGAAGAGACGAAGAGGAGTTAGCTCGGAGGAAGCAGGTGACAATTCAAATATGTTCAATAATTATTATTGCCATATTAAACAAAGATGCCATTTTTTCCAGTATTGTGCAGTGTGTAAGAAAGAAACATGTTAGAATTTAATTTTACTTTTACACTTTTCTAACTTATATCAGTAAATCCATTGGAACATCTTCAGGGCCACTCTGAAGAATATTGTAACTGTCTGTCAGATAAAGATATTTGTATCCACTCAGAATTGAACCAGACTGGGCAAGACTGATTGAGGTGCCCGAAGCATGATTTTGTAGATTTACCTGAGATAAGTGACTTTTGATAAAGTAGACAGGATTGGCTTGCAGGGACCAGCAGGTGTGCCTTCTCTGTATAGCCCCTGCCCTCTGGAACATTCTGTCTTCAGAGTTAGGATGATCCTGAATCTGGCTTTTCATAAGGCCGGGATGACCTAGTTACGTGCCCAGGCATGGAGCCAGACATGTATTAAGGATATGCCTCATTTCTTGACCATATTAACATCCATACATCTATGGTGGTGACTTTAATCAGCAGCCATATATATTTATTTGTATTGTTTTAATTGTTTTAGTGTTATGCCACTCAGAGTCATTTGTTGAGATGGGTGTCTATAGAAATCAAATAAATAATAACAAGTTTCATAGTGGTGCAGTGGGTAAGTGTAGTATTGCAGAAGAACTCTGCCCACAGACTGGAATTTAATCCTGACAGGGCTCAAGGTTGACTCAACCTTCCATCTTTCCAAAGTTGATAAAATGAGGTCCCCAGTTTGTTGGGAGCAATATGCAAAGAATGCTGACCTTATAAACCACGCAGAGAATGCTGTAAAGCACCATGGGGGCGGTATATAAATCTAAATGCTATTGCTATAGTCTCAAAATAAGAGAATTGTTTATTAAATGAAAAAAATCAAAATATTGAAAAGCAATCAATTTAACCAACATTCCAATTATCTTCTGTTTGTATTTTTAAAGGATATAATTAAAAACTAAAATATAATCTCCTGAAAAAATCTTGCAGTCTATTTATTTGTACCATGTATGTAATAGTTACTTAATAGTTACAAGGTTTTCTATTTCCAAAAGGCAGAGATTTCAGTCAATACCAATAAAATTTGCTAACTTAATTTAAAAAATGACATGAACAGCAAGAAGATAATCAGAAGAATCTGTGCCACACTCTAGGGAATGAGGCATCAGGGTGAGCAGATAGTGCCAGGGTTATGTATTAAAAATATAACTTACAAGAAAAAATAATTTTGGAATAGTAATTTTACAATATTCAGCCTGTTCATGTTGTTTGTAAAACTTTAAATGTAGAATGCACAGATAATCTTTAAGGACTAAAATAGAAATGAAGCTAAATAAATTTGTGGGGTCCTTGGTGCTCTTTGAGCTGGGTGGTTTTCTTGCAAACGTTTCATTACCAAACTAGGTAACATTATCAGTGCTAGATGGGAGTAGGGTTTGTTTTTATTTTTATATACTAGTGGTTTGCCCTGTCACTGTTGGTGGTTCTTTGTTATTAAATTTAAATGGTTTTAAAGAAGAAGACGGAACTGATAACAAAAGGAGAAGGATAATTTTCTTCCCCATATGTTTATAGTTATTCGAAGTTGCTATTAGCCCTCAAAGGAAAGCTTTAATCAGCATCAGTGCTGAGAATAACATACTTAGCTGTACTGCATCAGTCCAATCCCAATCTTTATCCAATCAATAAAAGATGTATAACAACACAAATTTTCAGGATGCTACCAGCTTTTTAGTAGTCGAGATTTCTCACTTCAGATTTGACTATGAGCAACTAGATTAGGAGGATGTCTTAGAATTTTAGTCTTAAGGCTGTGTTACAAATAAGGAGACATGGCTATACAGTCTTACTAGATACTAATGGTTCAGTCTAACCTTTCTTTTTGTGGAAGGAGGAAGCTCTCAGGCGACAACGGGAACAAGAAATTGCACTAAGGAGGCAACGAGAAGAAGAGGAACGGCAACAACAGGAAGAAGCACTTAGAAGGTTGGAAGAAAGGAGAAGAGAAGAAGAGGAAAGACGACAGCGAGAAGAGTTGCTTCGCAAACAGGTGAAAAGAAAGATGCTGATCTGTTCAGAATGAGTATTCCTGATAAACTCTGCTGCCTTCATAGCAATAGATACTTGCATATTTCCTCCCCAGTGATTGTATTTTTAATAAGCCATTCTAGATGAAACAGAAAAGGGATGGTCATTGATGAAACATAAGATTTTTAGCAATTCAGAATTGATAAATGATGAGACTGCTCCGATTGGACAAACTTTGAAATGAACTTTGAAAATCTGTTTTCTCAACACTGCGATATCAGGGTATTCCTCTTTGGTGTGCGGTTTTTGTTTAGTTCAGGTGTTTCTTTTCTCCCTGTTACATGTACTATCATGTTTACTTTTTGTTTATCTGGGTTTTTCTTAGAAGTTTTGTCTGTTTTTGCATTCAAGTCACCCAGTTGGGGGTTATATAATATATAACTACACAAGGGTATAATGCATTTTTGAGGATTGTTGAGTTGAATTATTTGAAATTAGTTCTATACTTATGTTTGGCGCAATAGTTACGTTTTGGAACAAGTTGCATTATTTAAACCAGAGGATACCTACGTGTCTGTATAATTTGAAATACTTTGAAAGTAAACATTTTAATCTAGAACTATAAGGATTTGCTTTTTCCCTGAACTGGAAAGGAAGAGGAGGCTGCCAAATGGGCACGTGAAGAAGAGGCCAAGCGTCAGGTAGAAGAAAACCGACTGCGCATGGAAGAAGAAGCAGCTCAGCAGCGGCAAGAAGAGGAAGAACGGAAGCGGAAAGAGCTGGAACTCCAACGCCAGAAGGAAATTATGAGGCTGAGGCAGCAGCAACAGGAAGCTTTGCGTCGATTGCAGCAGCAGCAACAACAGCAGCAACTCGCGCAGATGAAGGTACCAATATTTCTCAGTGTAACTTTTGTATTGTTTTCAAATGAATAATGACTGTCGTTATAAAATGAATATGAATTAACGCTCATAACAAGACTAGAGATTCATCCTGTTAGTTCTGCAAAATCTGTACAATGGTTGCTGTTTTTAATTTTAGAAAAAAATACGTATATCTCTTATTTACATGAGCAGCCTGTTTGCTGTTCTGTGTTTTGGGTAGACAGAGAATAAGCCTTCTTTTGAGCCCCAAAGGAAGCCAATAGTATTATTTCTTTATTCCCTAAACAAAAACTTTTAAATTTATCAAGTAGCATGTGTTAGTTCTAAATCTAGAACTATGAGAGAAAACAGGTAGTCCTGGTTTAATGACCATTCCTTTAGTGACCTTAGTTACAATGGCGCTTTTGAAGTTATAGCTATGGCCACAGCCCCACGATCAATTGATCAAAATTCAGACATTTGGCAGTTCACCTGCATTTACAACCACAGCATGTGCTTTAGCTCCCCCTACCTGTTTATCTCTCTCCCGCCTTCTTTGCCATTCCAGCTGCCTTGCCCTCTGCTGCTCCAACTAACATTTGCCATCTTCTTCTTCCTGCTACCGACAGAGTGCACCCAGCTGATCAGCTCGTGGCCCTTTGCCCTGCATCTCACCCTGCATTCAGCCGCCATCCCCAGCTGGCCTTTGCTGTCTTCCTCCTCCTGCTGTTCACAAGACACTGTCAGCTGAGGCCCTTAGCAACGCGTCCTGCGGTAGCAACAGGAGGAAGAAGACACAGAAGGTCAACTGTGGGTGGGAAGGGGAGTGAGAGCAGCCAAAAGGTTAGAAATGCAGGGGAGAAAGGCAGATGGGGAGAACTGAATAAGAGGCAAGCTTGGCAGGACAGAAGAACCTCATCTGCCAAAGGGAGCTCACCAAGGCTGGATGAGGAGATGGCAGCAGGACAGAACTGGTAATTTGTGCAGGCTAAGAGAAATGTGAGTTCCTTGTTTAACAACAGTAATGGTCCTTGTCTAATAACCAGAACCGGGAACAATCTGGAGCTGCTATTGCCAAGCAGTGTGGCCACATGTTTCACCTAATAACCACTTCGCTTGGCCCCTATTTGGGTCATTAAGCAAAGACTACTTGTTAAATATTTCTAGAAGTCACAACATTGGGTTTTAATACCACCATATTTTTCTACAAGAAGCTGAAACTGAATAGTTCACACAAAAGATGAGAATGTGATTGTTTTAAAGACAGATTGTAATTCTTTTCTGAATCTAAACTACCCTTGATCGGTGAAGAAATCTATAACTCCAGCAAAACAAAGACAAGTATTCCATGACTTATGACCACAGTTGGGTCCAGAATTTCCATTGCTAAGCAATGCAATCATAACATGCAATGTCACCTGACTACATCGCTTAGCAACAGCAATCCTGGCACTCCCATCGCTGCTGTCAAACTAATTCCAATCCAACCATTCCAGGTTTGATCCCTCCCAGCTTGCAAGCCTTGATTCTTCTGTTGCTTCCCCTTCAATTCTCCCAACTGCTTATTCCCCTCCCCCCATCTCTGCCCTTTTGGCTGCTCTGCACCCTGTCTTGCACCTGGAAGTCTCAGCAGCCCCTACTCAGCAGTGCAAAACTGTCTCACCCCAAGAAGCTCTAACAACAGTATGCCCAAAGTCTCAGCATCCCAGGAAGTGCCCCAGTCCCAGCCATCGTTGTCTTTGTCACCCTGGACCTTCAATGTTTGGTCCTGCAGCTGATGAGGTTTGCATCCATCCTGCCCCTTCCCAAAGCAGCTGCTGACCATGTTGAGTTGATCTACCCTAGGTCTCAGGAGGAAGCCACTGTGCACAACCTGGGGAAGAAAATCTCGTGCAGCCAGCAGATGCCTTGTGAAGGGTCAGGGCAGGGACCACAGTGCAGCGGGTCAAAAGGATATAAATGCTGGGGATGGGTAGGTGTGTCGGGGGTGTATCCCTGTGGTTGGAAGTGTGTGCAGGCTGCTGATTGCCTTAATTTTGATCATGTGATAGTGATCGTGAGGCACTGCAACAGCTGTAATTGCGGACCAGTCATCAGTCCCTTCATTTAGCGCCACTGTAACTTTGGATGGCTACTCAATAACTGGGTGTACATTATTTGTGTATAATAAGCAATCTTGTATTTTTATACATTATACTATACTGGTTCTCCCCCTCCCCCCCCCCGCCCCCGTTTTTCAATGCTGCCCTGTTATGGCAAACCACTTCACATTTAATCATTCTAGATAAAAAGTTTGCCCAAAGGCTCATGAATACTTGTATGGTCTTACTTTTGTTAATGCATCTTTTCGGGTTTCCTCTTCTGAATTACTGAATTTCAACTGTTTTAGCTGTTTCCCTTATTTTACATGCGATATTTAAGCTCAGTAACATCCATTTATTTTTCACAGTTCTCTGCCTCAACCTTTAGTCTGAACCTTACTGCTGTAGAAACGATTTCTCTTTGTCGGTAATATGAAATTTATATTGAGCTACAAGCTTGGGTGTCATACAGAAAAAGATTGCAATTCTACAGTAAAAGAAAGCAATAATCGAATTGTGGTTGTTAATACCTGTAGTCTTGTTGTTACCCTTTCTTTATTCATCTCATTTTTGATGTATTTCTTGTCTCCATTAGGAGAATCTAACTGGTGTTTTCTGTGTACATTTGTTCTTAGCTCCCTTCTTCTTCAACATGGGGTCAGCAATCCAGTTCAAGAGTTTGTCAGTCACAGGCAACATTATCATTAGCAGAAATCCAAAAGCTTGAAGAAGAGAGAGAGAAACAACTTCGAGAAGAGGTAAATGTTACAGTTTCAAAACAATAAATAGTTTTGGGTAGCTGCTGAGCAAGAACTTTTGAATTTGCTTCCTTAAGCTTAGGATGTGCATTGGGAAAGACATTACAGGATTCTACCTATTTTCTGCTTCTGAAAACTGCACTGTTGCTTGCTAATATGAGTGGTGGCTACTAGAGGGCACTCCTGTGATGTTTTGCAATCAAGTTTTGCACTTACTATTTTCTAGCAAAGGCGTCAGCAGCGTGAACTAATGAAAGCTCTCCAGCAGCAGCAGCAGCAGCAACAACAGAAACTGTCTGGTTGGGGAAATGTTGCCAAGTCTGCTGGCACTACAAAATCTCTCTTGGAGATACAGCAGGAAGAGGCAAGGCAGATGCAGAAGCAGCAACAACAGCAGCAGCAACAGCAGCAGCAGCAGCAACAGCAGCAGCAGAGCAGAACCCGCAGCGCTACAGTGAGTGGCTCCTACATTTTTATGCTTCTAATTTCTCATTTAAGCCAAGGCAGATTTAAATACTTCATCCTTTTTGTTTCCCAGCAACATTCAAATCGGCATACCAGCATTGGCAGTTCAGTATGGGGCTCTCTAAGCACAAATCCTAGCAACCAGTGGGCGTCAGACCTTGTCAGTAGTATTTGGAGTAATGCTGATACAAAAAATTCAAACATGGGATTCTGGGATGATGCAATCAAAGAAGTGGGCCCTCGTAATGCAACTAATAAAAACAAGAACAATGCTAGCATCAGGTAAGAATGTGTATGGTTGAATTTTTCTTTCTTCTATTAGACAATGCCAAAGCCTGTGCATTTCTTATAAACGGTTCAGTGGATGAAAGTTTTCTATCAAACCACAGCACAACCAGGATTGCTTATTTCATCATACTTTAGGTTAGCTGGTATAAGTAACTGGTAAAAGTATTAGGCAGGGTAAAAAGCTATTACATGCAGTGGGCTATCCAGCTTTGTCTTAAGAAGAACTGGAGTGATATATGCATTTCCAAAAGCCAAGCTTGGCTTTTAAAAAATGATTTATTTATTCTACCTGTACTATGTTTATAAATAACTCCAAGGCAGAAAACATTCCTTATACTCCATCCTCATATTTCCCCCCGACAACCAACTCTGTCAAGTGATTTGGGCTAAGAGAGAGTACTGGTCCAATGCCTTCCTCAAGGCCTTCATGACTAAGATGGGACTAAAATTCACATTTTCCTGGTTTCTAACATGGCGCTGCCTGCCTGCCTGCCTGCTTGCAACATTGTATAGCCATCCATCTTAATACTGAACTTTGGACAGCTTACAACCTACTCTAGCATATATGTTAGGTCCAGAAATATTAGAATAATGCCCACAGGGCAAGATGTCTGCCGTGACCACCTCCCTGTGACACATGTTTTTCAGGATAGAAAGATGGAAGGTAGTCAGTGAACAGGTGGGGAAGGATAGTCCAGCCCAGTATGAAGCTAAGTAAGTATGAATAGGAGCAAATGGATAGTGAGTCCAGCTGGCTACATCTATTAAGATTATACTTCATTGTACACCCCTATGATTTTTAATATAATTGACAGATTGCTGGAGTTTTCTGGTTTCTAGACTTCCATACTTCCTATACTATTCCTGGCAGTCTACATCTCTTCCTCATACTCTGCAGTGATCATGTTTTTCTTTGTTCCAGTAAATCTGTAGGTGTTACAAGCAGACATAATAAGAAGGTAGAAGAAGAAGAAAAGTTATTGAAATTGTTTCAGGGAGTTAATAAACCTCAGGATGGATTCACTCAGTGGTGTGAACAAATGCTTCATGCACTCAACACAGCTAACAACTTGGATGGTAAGCAGTAATAAAAGGTACAAGCATCTTACAATATATACCATGCATGCTATCACATATTACAATAAATTGTATCATAGTTGCATTCTAATGATACTGTTTTGTAATATAAATAAATATGAGAAAATTATAGAAGATCTAATACTCATTGCCCAGTATTCTTGAGGAGTGGGTATATAAATTGTGCTGCATGATATCACTTATATTTTTGAATCGTAGATCTTAGCATCGGGACTTACTGTGTTGCTGAAAAATTAAACTAATTCAGTGACGATAGGAAACATCTTTTGTTTTTGTTTTTAAATTTTATTTCAAGCAGAAATAATTTTGTTTTACATAAAGTTTTTAAATTAATTTATCAAATAGTTGATACTGGAAAGCTCTTGTCCATTGCATTGCATTACTTAACATTCTTTACAGAGTTCTCACAATTGAATCTCTCTTCTTGTTCTAGTTCCCACATTTGTTTCTTTCCTGAAAGAAGTGGAATCTCCTTATGAGGTTCACGATTACATCAGAGCTTATCTTGGGGACACCCCTGAAGCCAAGGAATTTGCCAAGCAGTTTCTTGAGCGCCGTGCCAAACAAAAAGCCAACCAACAACGGCAGCAGCAGGTTCATATTTCTGTTTTGGGGAAATATTTCCAAGTCAGAAGTAGATATTATTCGGGCAGAGGAAAAATGCATCAGATAGATGTGGAATTGTTCCTAAAAAGGAGAGCATGTTTGAGTATGGATGTATTAATATAGAAACTATTCATCTTGAAGCTTTTCTTAAAACTGTATGTAGATAAAAAGTAAATGGAATAAACCATGGTCATATGGAAAATATCAGGTAACAGTATAAGAATGAATATATCTTCTGATACATTCCCACAATAGGGGGAATGCTTCTTAAGCAAGTGCACAAAACTTAATTGTACCTTAAAATATGCCCTTTATTTCCAGGATTCTGTATGGGGGATGAACCATTGTTCTTTGCATACAGTCTTTCAGACTAATCAGAGCAACAATCAGCAGTCCAGTTTTGAAGCAGTGCAGAGTGGCAAAAAGAAGAAGAAACAAAAAATGGTCCGTGCAGATCCAAGCTTGTTAGGTGAGTTTTAGAACCTTCAAATTAGAATTAGTTTGTAACATTTGTGTGCCTTCAAGTCAGCCTTAACTTCTGACAGCTGCCTAGACTAATCCCTGCAGTTTTCTTGGCAAAGCTTTTTGGAAGTAGTTTGCTGCTTCCTCCTTCCTAGAGCTGAGGGAGAACAACTGGCCTAAAACTATTCAGGTGTCGTTGTGCCTAAGGCAGGACCAGAACCCATGATTTCCCAGTTTCTAGCCTGAAGAAACATAAGACTGGCTTGTTACATAAGACTGGCTCTTGCAATGTACCGTATTTATCGGCGTATAACACGCACTTTTTTCCCCCTGAAAATAGGGGGCAAATGATGTATGCGTGTTATCGCCGATATAATGTTAAGAAGCCTTCGGTGAATGCTGCTGGGATCGGGGATCAAGGACACAAATGAAAGAAGGGGAGGGAGGAAGCAACCGAAGCCTGTCCTTCTCTCTGGTCAGCTCTCTCAGTCGCTCTCTCGCTCCTCCACCAGCACAGGAAGAAACTGCTTCAAAGAAGCGGGGGCTTTTCCTGTCGCCTTTCTCCCCCACCCCGTCCGCCCGCCCGCCCGCCCGCAGTGCTCCGTTCTGCCTGCCTGCCTGCCTTCGTTAATGGTTGAATCGGAACAGCTTCGGCTGAGTAAAAGAGCGAATAGTTATTATTCTCAGCCGAAGCTGCTCCCAAACAACCAGAAACTAAGGCAGGCAGGCAGGCAGGCAGAATGGGACACTGTGGATTGAAGCGCACGTGGGGTGGGAGTGGGGTGAAATTTCCCTCTTAAAATGAAGATGCGTGTTATACGCCTGTGCGTGTTATACGCCGATAAATACGGTAACATCATTTGTCTCTTGCTCATTTTTCTTGAATAAACCAGAAATTTTAATATGATATGTTAAATAAATGGAGAGAACACAGAGAACGTAGAAACTAAGATAGAAGAGTTGGTAATAACTATTTTTCTCCTCTTGGGATTGCAATTTTATTTATCAGTCAACACCCTTTTAGTCCCCAGAGTTTGCTCCACAAATTATTTTACTACTTCGGCAATCAGATGTATGCAAGAAAATAGATGCTAAAGTTTTATATACATATCTCTGCATTTGAACTTCGTATACTCCATTCTGGTGATTTGTTAGATTCATAAGAAACAGTAGATAGTATTTATGTATTTTTATGTATAGTGAGTATGCATTTTTTTAAATAAAATATGTGATTATCAAGAGAATTCTTCAATAATACTTTTATTATATGAATCAATTTTTAAAAAGTATCGAACTGTTATATTAGAACATTTTTTTCCTTGACTATTATCTATAATTTTGTATGGCTGTCTAATTACATGTAAATTGGCAACTATGAAATATAATTCATCTGTGAACTGATAAACTTGGATCTGTCTTTTTCAGGTTTCTCAGTCAATGCTTCATCAGAACGGCTCAATATGGGAGAAATAGAGACTTTGGATGACTACTGAGTAAATACCACTCACCTGGCTTTTCCAGTGTCTGTTAACCATGCATTCTCCACTGCCGGACAGAGTCCTTTCTCTTCACTGCTGTCATTTTTGCCTTGCAAATGGATCACAGAATCAATCATCTCAGGCTGCTGTTTCTAGCTTCAACAAATGCTTTCTGCCCAGGATTGCACAGCCACCTTCATTTATTTTGGTCTTTGGTTTTTGAACTGGGTAGACAGAAAAGAAGATTTATTCAAGAGGTTGAATTCAAAGCACTGTGAGTGATTTTTTTTCTCCCAAGCTATTTGGAAAGCCATCTGGAGGTCTACATATGGTAGCTTCCTTCCCTTCTGTCATTACTTTCACAACAATAAGCCCATGCAATCATGGTGGAGAGCTCATGGTTAACAGATGTCATTCAGAACCAAAATGCCATGCAGATACTGACTTCCATGCCTTCCCATTTCAGGAGGTGCATTCATAAATTAACTGTAAAACTGCCAACAGCAGAAAATTTTTGTGGTGGGCAGCACTCAGCTTGGATTGGTCTGGCATTGCACATCCCTGTCAGCCTATCTTCAGCACATTGCATTTGGGGAAGCTCAAGTCTGTTTTCATTAAGTGGTGGTGTCAATGCTACTTGAGTTCAGGCTTCGGTGCATCCAGCCTTCTTGAACAATTGGGACTCAAGTTGTGGGAGGAGGCACTTCAGGCTGAATTTCTCCTGTAATTCTCTTTCCTCCATTGTGATTGGGCCAGTTATTTTGGACCCTTCTGCTGTGAATTTGTCTCGTTTCAGAGACACATAGGATCTTTACCATATGTATGTTCATCAGTTGGCTTTGTGTGAGGATTTGACACTACCTTTGGAGCATGAAATGTAGCCAGATTTTCATCTGGTTACATATGATGGTGATTCAGGATTTTGTAAGTTCTGCAGCAGCATTATGCCAAGGAACAGGAGATGTCGTCTTCAAAGAAAAATAAATGACACAAGGAATTTGAGCATTGGCAGTGTCTGCGTTTGTAAAAAGAAAAATCAAATGAATAAAATGCAGTGTGCTGGTTTTTGTTACATAGTACACTCTGCCATTACTTTCATGATTCCCATATTTATACTATCCATCTTCTCTCAGTTATATTCCAGAATTCAGTGCACTTAGATACCTCCACCCTTATCCCCCACCCCAATCTCCCATTTGCGCAGTGAAGTTGCTGTGTGAAGATATTTTTTTTTGACATCACCTGAAGAAAACAACTGAAGTTACTTTAATTTTTATTTCAATTGATTTTCCTCTCCCTTCCTCACCTTTCAAATGCCAATTTGTATAATAACTGTATAGAGATGGTTGTAGACTTGTAAATAGTTTTGCATCTATTAGCACAGAGAAACCTGTCACAAATCTGCTCTCCTGCTCTCCTTTACTTTGTACACTTATGAAGCAGGGAGAGGAGGTAGTTATGTTTACAACAGATCTTTAAATTCCCTCTACATAGTAAGTGGGGGGACAAGAAGTTTAAAAAAAAATAAAACCTGGTTGTATTATTGCACATATTGTTTGCTTTTGTCAAAGCCAATTTTGGCAATCTTTTGTGGTGCTAAACTCAGCCTTGAAGTGCTACAAATACCCATTTGCTTAATTGACAAGCAAGTACATAGGAGCTGGAGGGACAGCAGTTGCTTTATTTTGTAATCCTAGAGGAATGTGGCTGGTTTTTCTACTTGATAATTTTAGAGGTGGAAATAAACATCAAGGCTGCAAATGTTTGACAAAGATTCACTCTTCACTTTTTTCCATTTGAAGACATTCACTTATTCACACTCTTATTTTGTTTATGCAAGAGACCAAGTCTGTGCAGTTCCTTTTACAGTTGTAAACATCTAGAATAGAGACATTAATAAGCCCAGTGTAATCAAAACAGCAAGTACTGTATCAACAGTGGGGGTTTTTAAATAAAAAATGGCTCTCTTTATCTACTTGGAAAACATGCTGTCTTTTGGGAACAAAGGTGATTTTATGTGACTCTCTAAATTACTGTAACTGAATATTTTTATAGAGCCCTATAAGACAGTTCTGTGCATCTCCGTCTCAAAAGTAAGTCCTATTAAATTTTATTAGACTTACTTCCAAATAAGTGTTTTGAATTGCTGTCTTTGTGTAAGTCTCAAATTTTTAAAAGTGAGGTGTAAATAAATTATGTAAATAGGTATGCAGTCCTTATCTTAGATCAGTTTGCTCATCCAAGACCGTGTATACAAACAATTCTATGTAAGAAGCCAGTTCTAAATTGAATTAATTTTAGTAAAAATTGGCATGGGTAAAATTTGAAGCTCAGGAAACTACTGCCTTATTTGAATACTACTACTACTACTATACTAATAATAATAATAGCCTTTATTTTGTATAATCTTGTAATTTATTGAAAGACGGATGACAGATTAAGATCTCTAAATAGAACCTGACTGATTTGCAGTCTATTGACAAAGTTCTCAGACTTAAATTAGACAGAATAGACTGATACTTATCTATGCAAAACATTTCACTATATGAACCTATGGAATCCAGTAAATAATTTTCTTTATTCATGTCAGAAGCACCTACAAACATATAGACCAGGGGTGTCAAACTCATGGCCCACAGGCCAGATGTGTCATGTGCTGGCCCTGCCTCTGCCCAGTTTAGCGAAGGGGGAAAAAGTCCCGATACGTCACGTGACAATGTCATGACAATGCGAGTTTGACACCCCTGATATAGACATAAAACATTCAACACTGAGCAAGTAAAGTAGGCATAAAATACTGTAGGTCATAAAAATATAGCACATTTAAAAGATGTAAAATAAGTAGGATTAGAACTAAACAATATTAATAATTTAATAATTATCTATTTTCTTCTATTTGTAGTTGGTGATCTCAAGATTCTGATTAAAAAATGGATTTTTGCAATTTGAACTTTGTTCTATAATGGATAAGGCTGTCATAAGCTGTGATTTATTAGAAGCTTTTCGAATTTTAGTTTGGACAGATGTTAATGTTTAAAGTAAATTCTTTGCAGAATTAATACTGATAGGTACAATTATCCAAATGCCAATTAATTATCTTAACATAATGATCTTAACACAGGTGGCTTTTTCCCTTAACAGGTACAAACTGAGTTTTGAACTGAAACCCTCTAGAACAGTGATCCCCAACCTTTTTTATGCCGCGGCCCGGTACCGGCATCAGCTGGGCGCCGCGCCCGGTATCGGCATCAACTGGCGCCGCCATCTTTGATGAAAAGTGCTTCCGGTGAGCTTTCTACCAGGAAAAGCTCACCGGAAGCACTTTTTATCAAAAAGATGGTGGCGCCAGCAACCAGCGGCCCGGTAAGACTTGTTCCAGCGGACGGTACCGGTCCGCGGACCGGCGGTTGGGGACCCCTGCTCTAGAATAATAATCCTGGGAAGTATGATACAATTGTTAAGTAGTATTTCAATTTACAATGTTCAATGGTGCTGGGTCATTTAACTAGTTTTAATGCAACTCATTTCAGAAGTATTATCTTGCTGGAAAAAGGAATAATGCTCCAGATCATAGATGTTCAGATGATGGTATTGTAGGATGTGCTATGATTTTTGCTGCTACTGTTTATTTCTTTAGATTTTTTTATTTTATAAGCCACTTTGTGCCAATATACCAAATGAGTTTATATATTACCTTTTTAAATATCAGTTCACCAAACGAACATACAGTAGTGGCAGCCTATGCTAGGCCAACTGTTGTCTATCTCTGTGGTGCCAAGTAATAAGAAACATTTTTTTTCACATTTTTCCAGTTAAAAAGTCAGGTGTGAATAAAAGGGAGTATTTGCCAGGGGAACAAATATGGCAGTTAGAGATGTGGAAAATTTTTGACTGAAACTTTGTGAGTTCAAAACAGACTGTTTTGAGGATTTTGGAAGTGTTTCAAATCCAAAGCACTTCCAAAATGCTTGAAACAGTAGTTTTACATATGAAATGGAAAAGTTGCAGTTTCACATGCAAATAATTTGAATCAAAACAGTTTGAGTGACCCAAGTGGCAGAAAGTATCTTAGCCTTGAATTTCAGACTGACTACAGGAACACAGTGAAGTTTTTCCTTGCAAAATTACCAAGCTTTTATATGCATACTGATATAAATTATGATTCAACAAGAACTAATTTAACTTCATTTGAAGGTAATTCAGTATAGTATTTTGGCTATTGAACTGGGGCTGATATACACAATTTGCAAGGGAAAGAAATTTAATTGTAATATATTTAATAATATAAGTAAAATGCCTAGAAAAACTCAAATGGAACTCTTATAAAACAAAATCATTGGTCTTTAATAGGAATAAATAGAAAATGAAACATTTATTTAAAAACTGCCATTGTGCCTCCGTATAACAATTTACAACAATCCACTTTTCAAAACTGAATCCTATAAACTGAAGTTAGATCAAGGATGGGTCCTTAAAATATTTTTTCACACTTCTATCAAAAATAAAAGCACACCATGATGAAACTAAGTTATTTGAACAATGCATACTTTTCCCAGTAAATTGACCTAAACAAAAGTCATTCATTGCAGTTTGAATGTAAAATTGCTGCAAATAATTTCAAGTGCCTAACTGATTTTAGCCGATTTTCTAAGTGCTCATGTAAATAAGTATGCTAGAGCGATTTTCTTCCTAATGAAAATTTGACTTCTACCTCTAATTTATTTAAAAATACTTTCTGATATATATTTGAATGTAAGGATTCAGGCTTTTCAAGGCATTGAACATTTCTGGAAAATTCAACTATCCCTCATCATGTATATGATTCTTTCAGGTTAAAGAAATTTGGTCATCCCTTAGCAAACAGGAATCGCAAAATGTCCAGAATTTAAATCAGAGAATGGTTAATAAACATGGATCTGATACCTGGGATATATTTTAAACTCAATCAAGAATTGTTAGATAACGTTGAATTCAGAAACTTCTAACATCTGTTACTTTAAACATTATGTGATTGGCATCCTTCTGTTTTGCACTCTCACCCTATGCAAACACATGCCTATTTTAAGTATAGAACTGTCTAATGAATAGGGTTATTCACTGCTATCCTAAACTTAAAATATGTAGTCCAGTTATTGGAAGCCTAGTGCAGCCTTTGGGGTTTTGCAGTTAACTGCCAATTAATGTATGCCTTGCTCTGTTGGGGCAGGATTGAGTTTCCAAGGGCCAACTGTAGAACTTGGGGGTGGAGAAATAAGACAAAATTGTTAGAAGGTGGAACTGCCTTCTGGCTTAAATCAGTTAATCAGCCAGACTGCATACATAAATGAGGCTGTAGAGTATTTGCCATTCTGCTTATGTCTATTTCTACATATGTAGAGATTTGAGAACTGACTGGACAAGGTTTTGATTTAGCTTCAGAAAATTGATTCCTAATTAAGAATTTAGAGAGTTTGAGCATTCCCAGAAGCATCTCACTTTTTGGAGAGGCAATGCCCCATACCAAGACATTTCACTTCATCCTACTGACACTGTCTGGAGTCCTGCTCTCTCTTGTAAAAACTGGTAAGTTGAATTTCTTTGTGGCCAACATTATAATTCAAATAGCATTTTCCCCTTTCCCTTTCCCTGTGCATTCTTAGAATTCTGAATTTCTTTTCTATACAGGCAATATATGGATAATTAATATGTTATAATTATAAAAACTTGGATGAGATTAAAATTTACATGTTTATGACAGTAAGGTTGTAATTAGTTTCAGTTTGGTCATCTGGAACATAATTCTTAAATGAGGGTGGAACTTAAATCTTTATTGATACAGTTAACTTGAGTGTGTTCAGAAAAAGTCATAAACACGGGACATGGTTTAATTTTAAACTGGGAATTATTCCATTTTAATGGAAGTTTTTAATTCTGTATGTGTGAAGATGAGTGTGATAGCGTTTGCTGAAACGTAAAAAAATTGTATGAGCCACATGTAAGTTTCTGTGACATTCTGGGAAGTTTTATCTCCACATGGTTAGCAGAATGAATTATGAATTTATGATAGCAGATATATTACAGGATGTTTAGTTTGAATAATAGATTGCAGAACTGATTTGTGGATGGGTTAATTTCTCCAATTTGCGTAGTATTATGAAATTATTCAAATATCAGTGAGATTCAGTATTATAAAAATTTATAGGAACAGATATTACTATAAAAAGTGTTAGTATGGCAGTGTGTGCATGTCCCCCTCCTGGAAAATAAATGCAGAATAGAATATACATTCAGATCTTAACCATGAACCAATACAACTGCTGAAAGCATTGAGGATACATACAATATTCCTCCAAGCAAAATGAATACTCATGTTCAGAGAAATAATGGGCTTTCTTTTAGTACTCACTCTCCCTTGTTTCTCTCCCATTTGAAGTACGTAGTTCTCAGAGATTTCAGACAAAAAATACATTCTTGCACTGATGTTTGAGATTTCTTTACTTGGATTATTTGGTGGGAATCACACCTGGAATCTTCAAATAAAAGAATATGCATTGTACCACTGACCCATAGTCACTTGCCCCTTCTTGTGTACTAGAGAAGAATTTTGATGCAGACTTTGATTTCAAGGTTCTCCGTCCAGTGAAAAAAATTTACGCTGTGCAGATATTTCTGAAAATAAATGTTATTTTGATTACAAGTACAAGTGGGAGAAGAATATGGAAGTGGAAGAGGTTTCAGAATATCATAATAAATATATATTAAATGATGTATCTTTTTTTCTCTCATTTGGATTCAAAACTTGGCAAATGTTAAGCTTTTCAGTTTTTTATTCAGCATTGTACATTTGTCTTGCTATTTTTAGAACTCTTAAAAGTTGGATAGTTTCCTATTAAACATCAAAGAAGATTAATCTCTGCTTTTCACATAAGAAATTACACAAAAAACTCATTTCTGTAAAGTTATGACATTATTTAAAACAAAACAAACTTGTTTGCAAAATGTTTCTTAAATATTTGATAATGATATGATAATAAATGCGTGCCAGTAGTAGTTAAGGCATTGACCTAGAAACCATGAGACTGAATTTAGTCCCATTTTAGACATAAACTATTTTAGACATAAACGTTGCATAATTTGGGCCAGTCATTTTTTCTCAGCCTTTGGAAGGAGGCAATGGTTAATCACTTCTGAAAAACCTTGCCAAGAAAACTGCAGGGACTTACCCAGACAGTTTCTAAAACTGAACACCAGCAGAAGAAGAAAAAATGAATGAGGATGGTTTACTTTTGATGTAATAAAATTTAAAAGACACTCAAGAAGAAAATTTGTTTCTGTTAAAGAAAAGTCACGTTGATTCACTCTCAACTCCCGCTAGAGGAAAATAATCATGAATTTTTTTTGCAACAATATGGGCATCACTTGTCATTGCCTTCATTCAGGATGCTTTTTAACTAGCTGACAACCTTTATATTTATTGGTGGTCTTTTGACCAAGTATAAGTCCTTTCTTAGCTTCTAAACCCAATCAAGATAAACCAGGAGTTGGAAATTTGTAATCAAAGGTATTTTTTGTGTGAAATTGTATGCTGAAATATGCATAATGGATCTTAAAATTATCTAAGAAAAAACAGATCAAGCTAATCTGGCAAGTGTTGCTTTTTATAAATCTGGGTTAACTTCTGGCAAGCAACTGCATTGTTTTCAAGATACTTATGCTGATCGCTTTATGATCTGCTCTACAATTTTTCCTGCATGCTGTTGGTTTTAATACTGCATACAAAATTCCACAGCCAAATGGAAAATATTTGTAAGGGAATAAATTAACGTGTCTAGTTTTTCTGTTTTATTTTGTTCATGCAGCATTTGAATATAGTAATATAATTAGCATGCATTTACCAACTGGCTTGTTTTTAACTAATTTCAATTCATGTGCACTTGTAACTGAAGCTTACAACCTAGTGCACATTTGCAGGGAGTTCTGAACAATGATCAGTAGCAATGATCAGTTTGATTAGGTTATACAGATAGTCCTTTACTTACAACAGTTCATTTAGTGACCGTTTAAAGTTACAATGGCCCTGAAAAAAGTGACTTATTACCATTTTCACACTTATGACCATTGCAGCATCCCCATGGTCACGTGATTTAAATTCAGATGCTTGACAACTGACTCACATTTATATGGTTGCAGTGTCCCAGACTCATGTTATCCCCTTTGGTAACCTTCTGACAAGCAAAGTCAAACGGGAAACCAGATTCACTTAACTATGTTACTAATTTAAGAACTGCAGTGATTCACTTAACAAATCTGGCAAGAAAAGTTGTAAAATGGAGCAAAACTCAACAAATTTCTCAGCAACATAAATTTTGGGTTCAACTGTGGTTGTAAGTTGAGGACTACCTATATAGTATGCATTATGGAGATGACTTTTTGCCCATTGTGTTTTGATGTTTTTTTTTTCAAATGATTTTTTCCAGCTTGGTTGTGTGGGGCAAGGGGGAATGCTGCCGAGCTCAAACAGAATGATGAAAAGGGTAGGGCCAGCATGGTGGTATGCCTAGATGGTCATTATAGAGAGACTTCTTGTAAACAAGTTTTGTTTAACGTTCAGCTCTGCTGACCCAGGACTCAGAACTGCACCACAGTCTTCCCTTGTGCCTCCGAAGAAGGGTTTCATTCATCCACACACTGGCCACATGCCCATGATGGCTACCAGGATCCAGACAACCCACTGTTAGTTTCCAAGAGCATTTTGGTCCCTGATTTTCTCTGTCGATTGCTCAGCTTTCAAAATCAGAGTCATCCAAGCTGAGTAAGAAGATACTCCAGTTAGCCCCAAAGGAAACATGGAAGCAGTTGAGTCAAGTGTCCGTGCGGGTTTTTTCCTTGCTCAGTCACAAGCTTATAAAGAGGAAGCAAATAATAAAATAATAGTTGTATTATCCATTTTCTTTCGGCTAATAAAGGCTAGCTTGAAGTAAACAGGCTTAGTGCTGCTTGAAAATAAGTGAGCTTAATGTGTGTAGAGAGTTCTGTTCTTGATTCCGAGAAGACACAATCCCAACTCCTGTTGTGACCTGAGCAAAAGTTCACTTTTTGTATATTTGTATATATTGTATATTTAAATTCAGCAGACCTATTTTTTTCAAAACCAATAGATCCTTTTTCCTAACTACCATAGCCACTTTTTTCCTATATCGGTAAAGCTGAAGAAAGCTAAAAATAATTCAAAACACTCTGCATTAAAACAGTATTGCTATTTTGGTTATGTCAAATTCCTGCCTAACGCTCAAATAAGGAGACAATCCTATATCAGAAATTTTAGTGGGATGGAGATGACCAATTCCATATCATAAGATTTCATAGCTGCCAATATTTCAACCTCGGAAGGGACCTGTTGGTTTCCAGGTGCTCTGCATAGCCCAACAAAATTGTTTTGCTCCTGTCTTTTCTTCCAGGACAGGATTGTCTCCCTCAGATTCTAATAAGATGATCTATTAGGGCTGCGTTTTGTTTCATGTTTTTTGTCTGCCTTCCAGTCATTATCGACTCTTGGTAAATGCCTGGACAAATCCATGCCGTTGTTCTTGGCAAAATTTTCAAAAACACTTTTGCCCCTCCCTCCTCCTGGGGACTGAGAGGGAAAAATATCACAAGGTCACCCAGTTGTGCCTGAATCAGGAGTAGAACTCATAGCCTTCCAGTTTCTAATCCAGCTGCTTTAATCAGTACACCAAACTGGTTTAATCAAACAAGGCATCCAAATGATGGTTTCTTACATTTCTTTAAAGTTTGCACTTTGAAGTGTAGCTTTTATCATCCAATTCTACAAATATTTCAAGGACCGTATATCAATTTTGATTAAGTGGTGGGTGGAGCAGATAATAAGGACAGTTATTCAATTCACCCTTGTTTGTTTGCTTAGAAGTTCGCAAGAACAGTTGAAAAAAAAAACTGTCAGCACATTACTTATGAGTCTTACTAGATGGACTGGGATATATTCCTAGGCCAGTGTATATATACAGTAACTCTAAATTTAGTAAGAAACATATTACTCAATGGGCTGACCTTCCAACCACAAACACCCCCCACCCTCCACCCCCATTGCCCCTACTCAGTAAAACCATTCTCGAGAGCAAGCTTTTGTATGAAATGTTTAGCTAAATTATTCACCTAATGCAATCTTACGTGTGAATTTCAATGTGAATTCCATTAAGCTTATTCCTAAGTAAGAAAGTAATAGAATGCATCTTTATTAAGCAGCAGAGGAAGAATTTCCTCACTTCTATCTCTCTCTCCAATTACGATCATTGGCGCACAATATAGAAACAAACTGTCATCTGGAAAAACATAGTTATAATTTGTGCTTCATGTTGCATGCATCAGCATAGTTAGGCCTTTTCACCTATGAAGTTGTTCTGGTCTGCTCTTCATTATTTAAGCAAATACACTTATGAGGTGCTGATGCAAAAGGAATTGCCTGCCCTAAAATATTGGGGGGAGGGGGGAGTTGAGGGCTGGAGATTATAACAATTTTATCATTTTTACAATTACATGACTGGATTTGCCCTTAAACATAAGAGGAAACCCCTAAGCCATGTATAAGATATAAAAATTGCAAAGCGAAACAAAATGAAATGAAAAACGTTCATTAGAATAGAATTGCTGGTGGAGTTATTGACTGAGGCATGGGAAGACCAACATAAGGTAGCTTTTTTAAAATATGTCTAAAATACATCAACAATGAAGCTTGATACACTGCAGAAAATAGGTTCTTTCAAAACACAAGGCCACAATTCCTTCACACCACCTCCAAGTGGCCATTCATTGGTAGTGACATAGAGAAACAAGTCCTTCTTGACCATCATACCTACTCCAGTGACTAGGTAACTAGAAGGGCTGTATAATTTTAAAGAGATCTTTTTGGCATGTCCATATATCTATGTAAATTCAGGCTGGCCAGAGCAAAGTCCTGCATATCGGCCATCTTGCTAGGATAGATTGAAGTATAGCCATGGTGGCTTTCAGAGAGGGAATCTTCTTTCCCAACAATTACTTGTACTATCAAAGTAGACTTTTTGCTAGAGAACTTTTATATCATAACAACTGAAAGTGGATTGTGTTTTAGTATCATGTTAAGCAAGTCCTAAAAGAATAGGACAATGATTTGGTCGGTCCTTCCTTCCTTCCTTCCTTCCTTCCTTCCTTCCTTCCTTCCTTCCTTCCTTCCTTCCTTCCTTCCTTCCTTCCTTCCTTCCCTCTTGTTTGGTGCAATTCTATTGATCGACTAATGTAACCCTATGGAAGGATTGGTTTATCTATATAAATGTGCACCCACACCCCCACAAATCGAGGCTGTGTTCCTGCTCTGTTGATGTTCCTTGGCTACTCCTGCAGTCCTTTGGTCCAGGCCTTATTTTTACACAGGTTTTGTTATATGATAAACTGAAAGGTGGTTCCAGTTTACAGCTGGGTGTGATATTTCCACTGCTTCAACAGGGCCCTGTAGAATGTCTCCAGTTCTTGCTAGGGCCTCTGTTTCAAGCTGTCTAACAAAACGAGCTTTGATTCCTGCCTTCTGGGCCTACCCATATATAAACACAAATGGCTTTTCACTTTCTCCAGGGAAGCTTGGGGGGGGATGGACATGAATTGCAGCATCAAAGAAAATGTAATTTTCTTAGAACCTCACCTCATAATTGCAAAGGGGGAGGAGACTCTGCCCCCAGTCTTCCTTAGTCCAGCAGTTTGTCACCTGCCTTGATTGGCAGTCGAACTGCTGTATCAAAGGCAAGCTTCCATTGCAAAGAGGGGGAGAGAATGTAAGGGTAGATGTTTCATTAAGCGCACCACTGTACTCGGTGCTTGCCATCTCTGTGGGCCAGCTGGTTTTCCTTTGCATTTTTTTTTCTAATGAGCTTTTTCAAACTGTACATTATCAGCAAACAGAGGCTTTCAGAGGGCAAATCAAATCAAATGAAATATATCTAATATAGCAAATCAAAAGCTATGGGGACAAAGCTCCATGACCTTTTTCATGGAGATACATCAGATTTCTTAAGTTCTTTGGAGAATTGAAGCAGCATTGAACAAGAACTGGACATGTTATTAGAAATTTGTGTCACACTCTCTTTGGTTTCATTTGAGTTCTCCAAGATGGCATAGACCAGACATGATTAGCACAGCCAATAAAGAAACACTGCAGGTCATTAAGGGTTTGTGTACAGAAATCCTGCAGTGAAAATTAATTCCCGCTGCAGATGCCTGAACTGAGATTGAAGTTGTTATCTACAATGGCCATTCCTGAAAATGTTGCCAACTGTGCCCAGCCTGATACCCTCCAAAATGTTTGATTTCAGTTCCCAGCAGGAAGGGCTAATACAAGCATTGCCTTTTGTCTTTTTGGTGCAAATGACAATAAAAACAACGTTTTTAGCCTCAAAATAAAAGTAGTCCCCAGCTAATGACCACATTTCAGTTGCTAACCATCTGAATTTTGATCACATGATCACAGGGATGCTGCAATGCTCATTAGTGTGAGGACCAGTTGAAAGTCACTATAATATATTTATATTATTCCCAGAAGTGTTCAATGCTGCAAATGGCATTTTGCCCATTTATTCTGCCTCTCCACAGAGCTCTATTTCCCTGTTTTTCCAGTGCAATTGTTACTTAAAATACCTTTTTCCAGCATATATGTCCATATCATTTGTAAGTAGAAATATGCATTTTTCCTACCATGTGTACGTCATGTAATCAGTTAACACATATAATGAAGCTGTGCAAAACCTTATGTGGCTATTTGATGTGTTTTCTTAGAAACTCAGATAAGCCACCTCGGGAGGATAGTCAGCAAACTGTCTGAAAAGCTGACAAACTCTGGCAACAAATGATACATACCCAGAGCCACAATATTTTTTAGTTTTTATATGTACTTGTTTTAACATTTCAGTTTACAAGCCCCTGTTTAGGTGTTCTTAATTATCCCATTATAAGAATTATGCTCAAATTTGCTATTAATTACAGCATGTGCTCACAAAAAAAATGAAAAGTATTTCTTTAATATCATGCCTATTTTTATTGGCCTTTGTTTGTTGGGATGGGGAAGATATTTTCAAAATAGTTTGAATCAGATGCCTCAATCTAATCTCACATATACATTTGATAGTTTCCAGTTTATATATCCTTAGTTGTCTTCCACATGCTATCTAAAATTTTAACTAAATGTAGCTGTGGATTTTAAAAACTACTCTGGTTGCATGCCTTCTGAGGCTGACAAGCAAAGTTGAGAAAGTCTACATTGGGGGTGGGGGGACCGGGTGGGGGGGGGGGGGGGGGGCTTGTGCAGGCAAAACAGAATAATGACCAGAATTCACTCCTCCTCTGCTTGGGCAAACCAAGATACCAAGATGAATCAAAGAGGAAAACCTGGAATTTGGTCTCATTCCGCTGATCCCTGAAAAGGTTAAGAAATTCATCCTTCCCATTTTAAAGAAGATTTTTTATTATTGCTTTCCAGTTAACAAATATTTATTTTATAAAGTTGCAAGGTATTATTTATTACATAGATTACTATTTGATTGTTAAAAACAAATCTATTTGTTTGCTAATTCTAATCTCCTGAAATAGTCCACATGTGATAAAAAAATTAAGATTTAAAACCAAAAGATATGGAAATTTAAAGGACATACAAATTCTAGAAAATATAATTGGATTGTTCAAAAATCCATTTCAAGCAGACTTGAGCATCAGCCACGTTGTCCCCTTCAAATCTCTCTTCGCCTTCTTGCCTATGAAAAAAAAAATCATTTGCACACCAGCTCCTGAGTTGCTTACAGCCTTTCTAACCAGCAGGGGGCAGTGCTCTCTATTTTTTGCAGCAGTTGGTGTTGGAAGATGTTTTTGAGGTACAGCACTACTGATTGTGGCTTAAGACTGACTGGCAGAGCAAATTTTCCGGCTTTTTTTTGTGTTTGTTTTTTTAACCCAGTGAAAGCCTCCTGAGCAGAGTCCTCCCATGGGCCTTTTTCTGTAGCTGTGCTACTAAGGCTGCTAAAGGAGACATTTTACCTTAAGAAAATGTTCTTTTAGAGAAGACCTTATTCCCTTGGAGAAATTCAGAAAAACTTAGTTTGTCTGCTTATTAATGCTCAGCTGTACCGGCACTTTTTAGCACAGCTTTTAGCCAAAAGACTAAATGATTTGTTTGTTTGTTTTGTTTTCCCCAGCAGAATATTCACAAGGACCTATCCCAACATTGTGGAATGATCCACCAGAGCTTCCATCAGGCGGAGGAGCTTTAGAAACCACCTCTCCTGCCCGCTTCTCAGATTCTACAGGATTCCCATCATACACATCTGATTATGAACTGGAGGACACAACCCATTTCCACCAGCTGGAGAATGACAATGGTATCCGTCCTTGGCAGTGAGGCTGATTATTGGGAGGGTCCTAGTGACATCTTGTCAGGCCTTCTAATGAAGGGTGGCAGAACTTACAGACACCCCCCCCTCCCGGGCTACGTGCCCATCAAGGAAAGAATGAAACCATGTGTTATTTTCGAGTGGGTCCTGAATATAATATAGCACTTTTCTTTTCCACTGGTTGGCTACTATACATAAAGAGGCCTGGCTGGCTATATCAATCCAATGGGATCTTTTAGGATCATTTTTGTTCCTCTATTACAATTAAGTTTACAATGGTTTAAGGCAGTGGCCCCCAACCTTTGGGGTATCAGGGATCGGCTCCATGGAGAGAGGTTTTTCTGCAGAGCGGAGGGGGGCATGGTTTTGTGTGCTGCCTGCATCGCATGGATGTGGCTTCACTTGTTTGCACGGCCCAGTTTCTGGCATGCTGCAGACCAGTGCCAGTCCAAGGCTGGAGGTTGGGGACCCCTGGTTTAAGGGAGTGAGTTAAGGGGAGAAAACTGTTTCCAGGCATTTCTGTACTAGAAGCAAATTGCATGTAACTTTTAATTGATGGAATGCAGGAAGCAATATGTTCATTTGCAACCAGTCTTGAGATATCCTAGCTTGCATAGAACAATGGGACCCAACCTGAGGTAAAGCTGGACTTTAGTTGTGCTAGTGGAAGTCTGTTCAGGGGGTACCCAAACTGATTGGTTGTGAGTCCTTCCCATCAGCAAGGAGTACTGCTTATGGCAAATGTGCACCTGATATCTTAGAACAGGGGTAGCCAACTTTTTGGACCTCAGGGACCACCAACCTCATAATTCTAAATTCCGCGGACCAGAGACCTTGGGAAAATCCCCCAAAAAGTCTGCAGGAAAATTCCCCACTCCATTTTCCTACTGATCAATCATTCTTTTCTTTTTTTTTTGTAAATTTTATTTGAGTTTTCACAAAAAGAAAAGAAATACAAATAAAACATCTTTTTTGAAAGCAGCATAATCCCGGGTTACATTTCTTCGTACAGACACAAATTCAGGTTCATGCTCATTTTTATATTCTATTCCATATCTTATTACAATTTTACATTTTCTACATGGCTTCTCCCCTCTTTTAATTTCCTCAATTTTATTATATTTATTTCATCTCAATTCAAATCATTATATTTATATTTTTTGTCTGTCCTGTTTCAATTGTCTATTATCTTTTCTCATTAAACAAAATTTCTCCTGTAGTTACTGATTGGAGTATGACGCCTTTATATCTTTCCCCTAAAGTTATAACACTCAATATAATACATAACTTCCATTTGGATTCTGCTTGGTACATTCTTAAACTACACACAGTATTCTTAAAAAGAAAAAAAAAGAAAAAATTATAAATGTATATAATTAAAACAACATTCCATTCCAATTCAATTCTATCATTAATATTGATATTCATTAAGGTCTTAATGTTTTTCACGTTACTTTTCAATTAAATATCATACTTCTATGAGAACAATTATAAACTTTCCATAGTTAATTCCCCCCCCCTTCACTTATATAAAACATTGACTAATTAAAATGTTCCCGTTCCTTCCTAATTCAATTTTCTCATTTATTTTATTTCATTTACTTTATTCACAAACATTTCACTAAATTACACTAACTATTTTATCCCTCATTCTAATATGTTGTTTCCAATTTTCTAAAGTTATTTCTATTACAAATATAACAATACAATCTTATGTAACTTTACAGAATCCCTTTTTCAGTTAAATTTTCACCCATTATCTCTAAATAGGTGCTGTTTCTTTATATCTTGCTCCGGACCCTTGTTACTTCTTTTCCTTTCCTTCTTCCCTCTCTTCTTGTCTCTCCCCCTTTTACCCCCTTGTCTCTCTACCTCTATTTCCCTCTTCTGTATTCCCCTTTTCTGTTGCTTTCCAGTATTATACTTATTTTTTGAATTATTTTTCTTTTCTTTGGTTGTTTTTTTAAGTCTTAAATTCTCCATCCTCTTTCCCCCCTTTCCTTTTTCTTCCCCACATAGAGTTACTTGTTCATTAAAGATGACTTCTTCTTTGTCCCTGTCTTCTTGTTTTGTAGTCTTTTCTTGTTGTTTCTCATAGTTCCAGACCTCCATTTCTAGGAATTGAAAAACGAAGCCAAAAGAACCCTTCCCTTCTTGTGCATCTTCTTTGTACTTTTTAAGTTCCATTTTCAATTCATCCAAAAGTGATGCCATTGTAGAAATTTTTAAACAACCACCCGATTGATTTTAATCATTCAAATATAATAACCAAAAATCCAAAAGTCACCAGGTAATCCAAATACACGCAAGCTGTTTCTTTTTTTCCCACTTTCTCTTCCTGGGGTTACTATTTAGTTGCAAAGTTTCAGTTAAAATGTATCTTTTAGAAGTCTTTATTGAAATTTTACTTTAGATTCTTTTAAAGTCCAGGCAGTCTCCTCCCTCTTCCAGATCCTGCCCTTATTCTTTCTCTCTCCCTTCCTGCTTATAGAAGAAAGTTTTTAATGTCCAGAAATTTTATTGTCTCTTTGGCATTTAGTTATATTTTCAGCTTAATTGCCTATTGATGCCAAAGTGGATTTTTCCAATTTCTTATTTAGGTCTCTTAGTTGTCAATATAAGGAAGGAGAGAGAAGAAAGAAAAAAAAAGCCAAACCTTTCCCTTTTCACTTTCTTTCGCTGCTTCCGACTCTTCTTTGGGAGCGATGTTATTTCTTGTAAAATTTAAATTCCAGGGTACCTTAGTTGTTCCTTTTTCAACTTAGCCCAGTCAGCCAAAACTTTCACTTCTTATCTTCCCCCTGCACGTTCTTTTCCGGTTGAGTTCTTCTTTGAGATGGCCATTTCTGACCACCGCTCCTACTGCCTTCGGGAAAGGGAGTAATGGCCAGCTGAGGAGGAGAGATGCAGCTCTCCTCGACCCTGCTGGCGGTCTCCCCCCTCTTCACCACCTCTACAGGGTGGCTTAGCCCCGAAACCAGCCGGCGAGCCCAGGCAGAAACCGTGCACGATCGCGGATTCGTCTGTCACCAAAGCCCTTCAAACCGGAAGTCCTGATCATTTTTAAAGTATTGGCCTTCCCATGTTGATCAGGGTTGTCTGCAGAGGGGATCAAAAGGACATAACCATATGATCACACTCTTTAATATGTATCATGGGCATCCTTTACAGAGGGAGCAATAATTCCCTATCCAGGACAGCAGTTGCTTAGCTTTTTAGCTCTAACAAGGATCACCTGGTGGTGACCCAGGACTGGGAATGCAACATACCAGCCTGGAGCTTTATTCTCCTCCTGCAGCTGTGGTTTTAGGCATAATCTACCAAAATAATTATATTGGCCTTTGAGTGTATCTCATTTTTAATTAATTTACTATTGCATTGTTTGCTGAATATGCCAATCCAAGTGCTCTTCTTTCTTTCATCTCATCTGCAGAGTCTCTGGGTCCTGGGGCTATCGGTGCCATAGTGATTGCTGCTCTGCTGGGAACGTCTGTGATTGTGGCCTTGATTGTTATCACTCTACGAAAATGTTCTTCTTCCTAAAATTAATAAAACGTGCTTTCCTCCCCAAGTATACTCTTGTTGAACCTTCCTTTCCTCCATGCTTGCATGTTTTGGGAGAGAATAGGAAGAACAAAGGTACACCTGCATTTCAGAGGCCAACCTGTCCTCAAGCCACCTTGCACCACGGACACAATGCTTTTCCTTTCATACAAAAGACCTTGAAAATTCCTAAAATGTCTAATAATTGCAGTTGGTTGTTGGGTGGGAAGTACATCTAGACTGACCGAGAAGCTGCTACAACCATCAAGTTCCTGACAAGACGACGCTTGCACCACCAAATATTATGAAGCCCATACATTACTGAAAGGCCACACTACGTTCATGCATGCACTTAAAGGCACATATTAAAAATGACTGTGAAGGCTTGATTGCGAAAGCAAAAGTAAAATTATAACCAGCAGCTTAGCTTTTGATTCCTGAAATACTAGTGCTAGGGAGTAAGAACAAGCTGTTCTGTATTTATTTTCAGATGGCCTGATTTTATATTCTGTTATAATTAAACAAGCCTTTTTCCCCTAAATACGATGTTTGCCCTTTCTTTTAAAGCAGACAAGTTACGTTTTGTTAACATTGGATATAATTTTGGGGAGATGAGGAACACAAAGGTTAATATATGTGTGCGTGTGTGTTTTCTGAGGTTTTCGTGGATATTTGTATGTGGATCTTTGGTTATTCGGGTTTTCTCCCACGTAAAATTGGAAGTATCTTGGCAACGTTTCGACGAAATCTCATTCGTCATCTTCAGGCTTGTGTCTTCGGCTTTGTGCTTCTCGGAGTAAGAAGCACTTTTACTCCGAGAAGCACAAAGCCGAAGACAGAAACCTGAAGATGACGACTGAGATTTCGTCAAAACGTTGCCAAGATACTTCCAATTTTACGCGGGAGAAAACCCAAATAACCAAAGATCCATATGTGTGTGTGTGTATGTGTGTGTTTTCGCGGGTACTTACATGTATGGTATTCGGCTTTGTTCGGGTATTTTCCCACGTCATTATAGTTGTGCTTTTAAAGTTGTAGCAACGTTTCGGCAGAATCTCATCTGCCATCATCAGGCTTCTGTATAGTGTTCGTCTGTGAGTCAGACTTTCACAGCCGTTTCTCTTTTAAATTTGGGGCTAGCCTACTGCTGTGCCAGAATGGTTTTTTCTCCATCCTGATTGGTTGAGAGTCTTGGTCTGTGTTTATTGGTCTTGGAGTTTGCTGTGTTCTGCTTGATTGGTGTTTCTAATATCTTCTGTTTTGTATCTTTTTTTGTCTTGATTGGCTGGCAACATTATGTTTCCTGTATTGGAGGCTTTTAGTGCGGCTTGGCTCTGAGTAAACGGACGGCTATCATTTATTAGGAAGCTAGGTTTCATGTGGGTGCCTGGTTGGGGTGTGTTTGAGCTGGAGGTATTGGGGGAGTCTGTTTGTGTCCAGGTGTTTGTCTGGCTTGTGGTGTGGAGATTTTTTTGTTTGAGAGTGCAGGCTTCCAGATAATTGACAGTCTGGTGGAGTCATCTCTTCTATTCATGCTTTCAGGTCTTTTTTCAATCTCTAAAGCCAAGCCACACTAAAAGCCTCCAATACAGGAAACACAATGTTGCCAGCCAATCAAGACAAAAAAAGCTACAAAACAGACAGAAGATATTAGAAACACCAATCAAGCAGAACACAGCAAACTCCAAGACCAATAAACACAGACCAAGACTCCCAACCAATCAGGATGAAGAAAAAACCATTCTGGCACAGTGTAGGCTAGCCCCACATTTAAAACAGAAACGGCTGTGAAAGTCTGACTCACAGACGAACACTATACAGAAGCCTGATGATGGCAGATGAGATTCTGCCGAAACGTTGCTACAACTTTAAAAGCACAACTATAATGACGTGGGAAAATACCCGAACAAAGCTGACCACACACACATATATATGTATGTATATATGTGTATATATGTGTGTGTACACATACATACACACACACACACACACTTTTACTTTGTTTGTGTAGAACATCATCATTTGTTGCATGCCCTTATGAACATGCACTTCTATTTATTTGACCAATAATATATGACAGAGTGGTGCAATTACTATAAAAAGTGAAACTCTACTCCCATCTCTCAAATGGTTAATTTGGTTTGGGAGTTAATTGTGAAATTAGGTATTAACCCAGGCTTAGTTGTGTCAAAGGGTACTTGATTACTGGCTTGTGAGGTTAGAACCACACTAGCCATTCCTATGGAGCCACTTAAGATCACCTTTTGCACAATTTTGTTTGGTAGAGTTAAAAAGGAAGTTGAAACTTTCCAGTGGTAGATTTGGCCGAAAACCTCCTTAAACTGTATATTAGATTATCTAACCTAAAGTGAGCTCTTCTTTCCATTTACAAAGAACTTTCTCTGCCAGGAATTATCTGTGCTTCCTTAGACATTGGAATAGCTTCTCAGAGTATTCAATCTTAAATTGTTTGTAAAGTATGTTGACTTGGATCACAATTGTTGGGTCTCTGAATTTTCCCCAGTTCTAGCCAGCCTGATTAATAGTCATGGATTCTGGGATTTATAGCTGAACACCCAGAGAATCCTAGGCTCCTTTATTCCTTCCCTAAAGTATTAATATATCACATATATTAATATATCTCATATTTATTCATATATAACAAGAGATTCTTTGAAAGATGGCTTTCTTCTATTGCTTACAGGATTCTTCCCAAACCTGACCCCTATGAACGTCTGTGGGGCTAAGCTTCCATAAAGTCCAGCTAACATTACCAGATCGTCCTTTTATAAAGACATAATTGCTCAACTTATTATAGGAACTTATTTGTACATTGCTACAATTTTTAGATATTTTCATGTTTTTATACAATCTTATCTCCTTTATTATTTTGCAAGTAAAATACTCAAAGGCACAGCAATGGTACAAGCAAAACATGATTGGTATTAGATTAAAATTGTGAGGCAGGAATGGACGCTTTCTCTTCAAAACTCAGCCACTTTGGTGTTTTTAGACATGTATCAGTATAGCTCAAGAAAAAAAAGTTACCTTAAATGCAATTTGGAAAACTAATTTTGGAAGCAACAAAACACAAGGATATTTTAATAATACTGGTCACAACTACATTGGCTAGGAACATGAGTGGGCGAGATTTTTTTTCTAATATAATGTTTACAAAAGTTTTCAGATATTCACTCTCTGTCCTTTCAAGCTGAAAAGTCTTACTTCTGGAAATTGTTACTGATAATGATAGAACAAAACCATTTAGACCAATGGCCTTTCATATTTTATAAGAGTTTCATCTCTTCAAAAGCGTCTCAATTTTGGGCAAATTAACACTTTGTTCTATTTGTGCCTTGTAGAAAGGGCATTTAATAAATTAAGAGTATATAAATATATGCTTCTTGATAATTGCTTCTGTAACATTTTTAATATGCAAGATGCTTTACAACCTTTTAATCTGTTAGGCTCGGGCCCATAGCTGACCATGTGGCTTTTCCAAAATAAAAAAGATATTGATGCTTTTTATGGCTCTGTATTAAATTATAAGACATTTCTTGTTCTTTTGGCTCAAGGCTTTCCTGTACACAAAGTTTAAAGTACAGACTTCATGCACTTTGCTAAGGGTGCACAACAAATGAGTAAAAACACATTTCTATTACTTTGATACAACTTTGGAAACATTTAATACAAACATCCACCTTTTGTCTAAGGTCCACTTAATTTCTTTGCATGGGCATTGGCTCTTATTGGTGCACAACTGCAGAACGAAGGAGCAAAAGACAGAACTTCGTTGTTCTGACTCTGAACGATACACCGATGCTTCCCAGATGTAGCACCTATTTGGAATGTTATGAGTAGCTTATTTGGCTGTGAAAAATGTTATCTGCTTTTCTTTTATATTTTTCAACATATGGAAATGCTTCAGTGTATGCAAGATACTCAAGCAAAGAAATCTCTTCAAGGGATATTGTCTCAAATATTGCATTCTCCTATACAGTTCAGTGCAGCACTTGCTTAGCACAAACCCCTTAATATAATGGTCCCCAAATTTTGTAACTTGGCTTAGGGGGAGGAAGAGGAAAACCTGGGCTGTGTGAGTGGCAGGCCAGTGTGCATGCACACACAGCCCTTGTGCAAGTGGTGGGCCAACATGCATGGGTGCAGCTCGACTTGCACATGCAGCGGGCCGGCACACATGCGTGATTGCCTGCCAGCTCGCCACTTGTGTTCTGCCAAGCCACTCACATGGCCCAATTCCAAATAGGCCGCAGCCCATACTGAGCTGCAGCCCAGAGGTTGGGGACCCCTACCTTAATATACTCCCCATTTTGGCACTAATTCCAAACACAGCTATACGCTGTCTGGTTACCAGTGGTAAGTGTATGAAATAATTACGTTTGGATAAGTAAGAGCAGTTGGTGATTAATTAGTCAGGGAGTAATGGTTCTTATAAAACAGAATAATTGATTCAGTATCATCCTGCGTAATATGGTATCATTTTAAGAAGTGTAGGCTACACAGGTCAATAAAGTAGAAGAATGATAATCTGAATTCCCAATTGGGCCACTGCAACCAACTGATTCTTATTTTAGAAAATATACTTTGCATGCTTCAATATTACCTTCTAGAACGTAGAAGTTCATAACCAAGACACCCAGGTAAATAAATATTATGGTGCATTTTAACTATATAACATTGCACTTCCTAATCTTTTTGTTACCTCCACCTTTCTTCCAAAACACAAGAAGAAACTAGTTTATCACATGAGCAGTTCAAACTCAGTTCCTAGGAGAAACTTCCTGAGTATAGAAATATGGAAGTTGACAATTTCTAGTATAAACTTTCAGTGTAGTATTGTCCACAACTTCATTATCTTTCCATAAAATCAAATGCTGCACTTTTTTATACCATTGGATAAGATGCCAAAGAACCAAGTTGTTGCATTTATGGACATTGACATAATTTTCCCAGATGCTCAAGTGATTAGTTTCTTCATCATGCAGTTAATAAATTTACAATCTTCAGAGTATGCAGTACATTAGGAAAGACATTTACAGCTTCTACATCTGTACAGGTGAATGACAGGCTCTCTTCTTTTCAGTTTGTCTTCAGAAAGACTATCCAATTTGTAATGAGAATGCAAGGAAGCCCAATAGTTCATAGGTGGAAGGATTTGCTTGCCAAAAGATGATTTGTGTGCATTCTCTCAAGCACTCCATTTCATTGTCTCAGCCTCTGCCATAAATAGCTTCTGAAAAACAGGTGACTAAGCAATGATCATTGTCTATTCCTGCTGCCCATCTTCCTCCTCTGACTGTCATCAGTTTTGTGCACTCGGAAACATTCCTTTAAATTTTGAGAGCGAATCTTGGGATTCATAATCTCTTCACCCATAGAACTGGGGAACCAACCTCTTTCTTGATCATGCAAACGTTCCCCAAATATCCAGCCTAGAATAAAAGAAAAGATAGTGATGGTGGAAGAAATGTACTAATAGAGATCGATGCTTTATTGGCTTAATAATTCAATATGCAGCAAGTATATTTTTTAATTAGAATGCATCATGATGGTGGTTATACCACCTTAAGTATGAAGCATATGTTACAACTAAAGGAAATGTAAGAATACAGCTTCATTAGCACTGAAATACCTTAATATTACTGCCATTTTAAATAAGAGTATGACAAAGTATACACTTATTCATTTCCTTGGGCCATGACTGCTGGAATGCTCAAATACACTGCAGTGTGCCATCTTTAGTGATGAAAATAAAAGAGTGTTCCATTGTAATGGAACTGGGACACAGTTCTGCATAAGTCTTGTTGATCTTACCATCATCTGTCTTTTCCAGAATGTTGAGAACATCAGCCAATTCCAATGAAAGCTCATCTGGTTGCTGGGCCACGTAAGGATGGACACATTGTACTTGAGGGCAATCTGTTAAAGGAAATTAATTTAGCTTGCCAATCATTTATGAGAGGGAACTGCATGGGTATTTTTAATAGAATTAGGAGCTAATGAAATCCTGGTCTGTATGAAAAACTTGCTGCAAAACATAGTGTGTAAGAATCTCTCAATGTTTCCAGAAGTAGTTTGCCACTAACTCGTTCCTAGACAGTGACTGATCCAGAATCACCCAGTTGGCTCTGTGCCTAAGGAACAACTAGAACTCAGCATGTGCTGTCCTGTCCCAGCCAGTCTAGAGGAATTGGATAGTTACTTATGAATTATGAGCTGTCCCCTTAATGGAATGCATATGGTAAATGTAGTTAAAGGTATTCTGGGAAATGTAGTTCATGTCATGTGGCCACATCTGTAATCCTGATTGGTCACTAAATTGATCCTCGAGGGGTTGGGGAGGTTTCCCTCCATTCTTGCCTGGATTCATGAACTGATAGCAGCTTTTCTACCGCTACAAGATGGGTTAGGAGATAGCCATCTTTCACTACAAGGCAGATACACAAAAGATTGGTCATAAAAGAACTTCGTCACAAACGTAGGTTATGAGGATACTTGATGAACCAATAAATGTTCTTTGTTATGGACATCTTGTTGAGTTATCTCTCTGCATCTGTACAGTTTATGAATCCACCTCTGTACAAGATACAGAAAACAGCATCTCCTGGTTTCTAGCCTGACGCCTTAACCACTACACACAACTGGCTTTCCCAATCAATGATACCTATCCTGATTTAAAGTCTAGAAGAATTGACATCGCTAAAATCCAATAAAAGAAGAAAGCTATAGCATGCCTTTCCAACCTGTTTGGATACCACCTTCTTTTTCACTTACCCATAAGCCTGGATGTGAAGGAAACAAACTTTGTTCGTCGATTTGGAGCCAGCAAAATCATCCAGCGTTTCATTTCACTTCTATGTGACATATAGGAAGAGATCACAGCAGTCAGTTTTCCAGGCACTTTTGGAAAGATTAGAAATCATGCAACTCTTACAATTAATTGTTCCTGCCAATTTGCAAATTTTTCTTCTGTTTAGAGATATATAATTCCATTTATGGAGGAATCAGAAAGCTCATAACACATTTTTTCTGTAAGTCCAGTGACCATAAGATATGCAAGAATGCATTTACTCCATTATTACTCCTTCATTTAAAATATTTTTTCTTGGTGCATACACAGCATTAGGTCTTCATCTTAATACTGATTGCTTCAGCATATGTAAACGTAATTATAAATCTATAGGCATTTTATCATTCCCCTTCTCATGCCATGCCTCTGCAAAATGACTCATCTGCAGTTATGTATTTAAAAGATACATATGGCCAGCCATCTTAAGAAACTCTGGGTGGAAATATCTGTGAAAACTGAGCGTATTTAAGAAATGTTTGGTAGACTACAAAAATGTAAATTTCACTATATACAGTACTCCTCTTACTTAGTTTCAAATCAGACAGGATACAGTAAACCTGTAACTCATACATAAAGGACTGACCATGAAGAGCATATACTTTGATTTCAGAACAGAACATACAATATTTCCTATGGTCCCTAACCTGAATTTATGTAGCTTGGATGGAAATACTGTACATACAACTAAAGTAGGAATAAAATAAAACAGAATATAATGCAAGTACTTGAGTGCTGATGGTTTCAGTACTTAAAACTATTCTGTACATAAAAAAACCAAAGTTTAAAGAAGAACATATTAAATTATATAAGGAATTCTACAGAACTGCATAAACAATCATAATCAAGTTTATGAAACTAAATATATAGGATTTCTAAACCTCTTATAATACGTTCCATTTGCCTTTTGAAGCAGACATCAGCAAATGAAATGGTCAAACTAGTCTGGGGAAAAAATGGTCCACAAGTTTTAGCAGCCTTCAAAACTCCAGAATTAAAATTTTGCATTGAAATTTCTTTTGGATATGATTTATTTGCAAAATTCTCAAATAAAGACTTGCAATATCTCCTATTAACTAATAAATGGTGATCAAAGAGCATCAAGTATGTTCCTTATGATTTTCACATGGGATCAATTCCACAAAGTATTTTTATCCATGTTTATTAAACACCTCAGAAGAAAATCTGCTGTCTCATTGTTCTATAACGGTGAAATGCATGAAAGAATCTGAGCCAGACTCACTACTGCCCATCTGGTTTAATACTAATCATGTGTTAATATGGTAATATGATCAACATCCTTTAATATATGAATGTACTTTAACACGTATCACTTCCCAAAGAGACATGGAATTACCAGGCATGGTAGGATGTTGCAAAAAAGATTATGCTTCAACACAGGAAGGACAGAGTAACCTCAGTATTAGCCACTGATTGCACATATCATTAAAATCAAAGGATTGGAAGTGAGTTTGGAGGTCTTCTACTCCAAGCCCCTGTTCAAACATATGATTGATGATGTGTGTTCATGTTCTGATTGTGAGATGATTATCTACTGATGCAGTGGAAATACTAATCAATATTATTCCATGTAGTCAAAGCTTACTTATGTTTTCAGAAATTGGGCTGAAAAAGTTCCTTTATATATATAAAATCAAAAGCAACAACAAATTTAAAAAAGGAGTTACCACAAAAAAATCCCAATGTGATCTCTTCTTGAAATTCAATTATCATAGGGTAGCATTAGCTTTGTTTGCAAAAATGTCCACAAAATAATTAACCTTCAAACAACAGTTTTGTAGCCAAAAAAAGAGGGGGGGAATAATCTCCTTAGTACATTTTATAGTCATTTTAGGAATATTTTGGAACAGGAGTCTCCACACTTGGCAATTTTAAGGTTTGTGGACTTCAACTCCCAGAATTCTGGGAGTTGAAGTCCACAAGCCTTAGTTGCCAAGTTTGGAGAGCTCTGTTCTGGAACAAAGTATTGAAGAATGAGAATAAAAAGCTCTCAGCAAAGGAGGGGGGAACAATTTCGTTTGGTTTCCTAATTTCAGTATGGAAAAAAAAATCATGACCCTACCCTTAATTCACTATTTTGGGGGAGGAAGAAACTAAACCATTCTGGTTCTGCCCAAGAATTAGAGACTAACATTTTCTATGCCTAATCATGGGGTTTTTAAAACAGGCAATTACATTAAGGGGAGCTAATTTTACTGATAGAAATAAATTACAAGGTAGTTTCTGCTTAAGATTTATACACAGAGCAATTTCTGAACAGATTTCTGTGCACGCATGCATGCGAATGAAAAAATGGAATATGGATGAGTTGCATACAAGCAGTTTGCTCACTGATTAGCCTGGAAAAGCTAAAAGTCCATACTTCATGAAGCTGGAACAAATTGAATGGGTTCATTCACAGAATCCACATGCTCACATGCGTATCACTTGCTGTACTCACTGGGATAACGCCTTCAGCATATAGCTGACTTCACGGTCATCTGCATTTTCCAGAAGCCTCAGAATAAATACATTGGCCAAGCTCTGTCCTTGGTCCTCCAACTCTTCCACTCGAAGAAGGCCTCGAGGAGCAGAATCAAATACTTGGTACTTGTCACTGAGACAAATAATAAATGATTATTATTATAGGCTGGGATACACTTTTTTAAAAAAATGGGACAGAGAAACAGATAGAATATACTTGTCAGAGATGAACCAGAATAATATATTTCTCAGGATTAGAAGAATAAATGATTTAATCTCAATTATAAATTAAAGGGACCTGGACATAGTAAGATCCCTCCTCTGTTGCAAGGGTTCTCCTAGACCTAGAAGGTTATTTCAAGAAAAAGCAAGAATCAGATGACCTGGTTTATGACTGTATCCACAACATGGAAAGTAGCCCAGTTCACTCTGTATTGCTCTGGGAGTTGAGGGGGTGGGGGAGGGGAGGGTTTCCTGAGGGTAGGTGATTATTGGGAATATGGGAAACATATTCTGGTCATGTCATAATATAAGGATTTGATTTGATTTGGGGAAACTAGTGTAATCACCTATTTATTATATAGCTTCAAAAAATATAAAGCACCTAAAATGCCTTTAACTTCTTTGTTTTCTATTAGAATGGGGTAACAGATTCAGCAATGTCTACGGAGTTTCTCAGTCATCCCAAAGGTGCTTTTTCAAGAGGCAACTGGACTTTCTGGTTTTTCTTTGAAGACATTTCGCTTCTCATCCAAGAAGCTTCTTCAGCTCTGATTCAGCAATGTTTGATCATGTTCCAGCTAGGCCTGTAGGGACCTGGTGGAGTAGGATGGTGGCACAGATAGGCAGGAGGTGTTGCAGCATTTTTGCACTTGGTCATAAGGAGGAATGATTGCAGGAGCACTGCAAAGGTTTTAACTTTAAAACCGGCTCATAAGCAGTCTGTCATAACTTCAAATGGTTGCTAAGTGACCAGTCTTAAGCCCAGGACTACCTATATTCCATTTTCAATCCCTGTCTGATATCCAGTGTCTCAAACTAATCCATAACACAAAAGAAAAAAAAAACCAAAAGATGCCCTTCCCAAACACAAAGCAACTTGACTACCATCATAACCCAAGGCCTGGTAGAACAATCAGGTTCTTAATAATTTGCAGGGAACCAGGAAACTAAGAGAGTCCAAATCTCCAAGGAGGGATATCATTAGAGCAAATTTGGTTAAAACAATAACAAGAGCTAAAAAGATTTGTCTAATATTTTATGCCTATAGCAAGGGCTGTAGTAACATGAGATTCTTTGTATGCTAGACAGACTCTAAAATATTATTGTTGTAAATAAACAATATATTAATATATTGTTATAGTAATTATTAATATATTAATAAACATTAATTACTAATGAAGAATAATTTCTTCCAGAATTGTTAAATTTGTCTAATTTAGACTTACCCATTAGTTTGTCTGCACAGTACTAGTAAGTCGTTGAAAAGGAACAAGTAGATTTCTCTAAAGAGTTTCTTTGTGCGTAGTGTACGGGATGTTTTAGGGCCATTCATCTGCTGGAGTTCTCCCTGCTTTAGCAGCCACCGGGAATGAGAGATGATGGGTACAGACTAATGATGGAAAGAAAACAGAGATCATAACCAAGTAGAATTTACTGCTAAGGAAGGAAAGGTGCCCCCTTAAAACAAGGGCTAAGACCTTTGAGGCATTATGGTCCTTGAAGAAATTCATAGGTATAACAGGGGCATACAAAATGAAAGGACTCTTACTCATCTCTACCCTAGAATGGATGGGACCTATATTAACAAGCGTTACACTCTTTGAAGAGGTGAAATGCAGCGTCAGTTTTTAAGATTGCTACTATTTCTATTACCCTTTGTTAAATATCTTTATTGTAAACGTGAAATAATGATATAGAAGTTACATGGTATCTGAAGTAGTATAGATCTGAACAAGTAATAGGAACCTCTGGAGGATTTCTGATTAGGCCATTTCCCTAGAATAGATTTTTAATTCCTTAAACTACATCCTGAATCTGTTTGCTTGATTTATATTTCCTAATTCCTTCAGGAACTCAAAGCAGCATGAACTGCATTCCTTTCTCCAATATTTCCTCACAACAAAATAAAAAATAAAAAGAAGTGGACTTTTTTATGGCAGAAGACAGATTTGAATCCTCAATTTATTATTCAGTATAAATGTTAGTCATTTCACTCTAGCTAGTCCTTCTGTAATATAAGCCAAGAAAAGGAGATCTAAATGATGTTCTACTTAGTGAAAACTAGAACACTTATATTCAGATTTTTTCTCAAAATTCATCAGAGCACAGTTTATTTTCATCAAGCAAAGACTTTTCTCCCACAGTCCCAAATCCTATTTTCCATATAATCTGCTTCCATACAATTCTGCATGTTCTTTAAAACCCAATTGTCTTCTCATCATGATTTACCAGCTTTATACCTTGATCTTAAATTCCAATTTCTTCTGGATGCTGATCATCTGTTCTGTGCGGCTCATCTTTCTAACACCTTCATTACATGCCTTCACTATCTAAAAGAGAAAGATAAGGAAATTTCAGAAATAGCACTTCTGAAGATCCTGCTTTGGAGCTTCCACGGCACTTAAAATGAAGGGGCTAACTTTTTATAACAGCAATAAACAAACCACAAAGGGCAATCTAAGTAAGGCAGTACTTAAATTAGTTTATGGTTAGGCAAGTCCTTGTCCAATTGCCTTTATTATAATTGTAGATGCATTTGCCAGCCCATTCAACATGCAGGAGTGGAGTGATATCGAAGTTCCCTAAGATCTTCTAAGGACTTCCTTTCACTCAGATTCTTCCCATTGTCATAATTTCATTCATTGGGAGAAGGCAGTGGCAAATCTCTTCTTATATTATTGTTAAAATAACATGGATATGTTCATGAGTCGCCACAAGTTGAGCTCAATTCTCAGGGAAACTTTGTTTTTCTTTTGTTCATTTTTGATGTTTTTATTTAAGAAATCATCTAACCTAGATTGGCTACAGATAGGTCACTCTTTTTCACTGTGTAAATTGACACATTTAAAAATATACTCTGACTAGATGACTTTAAAGTATGGGCAAAGACAAATCTATAATGCCTCTAAAATTTAATGTTTCATTCAAACAGGATGGGCAAACTAATTCAATTGTACTACAATAGTTGGCTGTAAGACTTAATACTGTATGCTATTAAGAACCTGGCCCCAATGATATTGAGGGCTAAACAACAAAATAATTTTTGAATGGTTTCAAAGATCTATTTCTACTTGCTTCATAACTTTTGGTTTGTACTTGCCAATATGGTATGAACTGTTCAACATACTGGGATTCTGTCAAATTACAATTTAGTTCTCATTATTAAACCATGCCAAGGACGGAATATTGAGTTGGGTTGCTAAATAAATTTGTTAAATAAATATTCAGTTTTTATAGTGACCCAATCATACAATGCGAATAACATCCACAATGTAAATAAAATATAAAATAATTCAACCGAATTTGAAATAAGGGGATGCATAGTTATATAAAATTCCATGATGGCATCCAACTAATCAAAAGCCTTCCAAAAGAGTTTCATTTTAACTTGCTTTAATAATGCTAGCAAGAGTGACCCTCCTTCTGGTCTCAGGCTTGTAATGCCTGACAAAGGGGATTTAACTAGGTTAATTATAGTTAAAGAAGGTAATTCTGGAGATACCTAATCATACAATATGGGGCTCTATAAGTCAGTGAGTTATTTAATTGTACCATGAAATTTACTGACAATCAAAGTAATGCTAGCAGCACAAGGGGAATGTGGTCCAGCATCTTAGCTAATGCACAGGTTGCTATGTTTTGAACTTCCAAGTGGTTTCTGAAAGCAGCTCATGTAAATTGTAGCATTTCAATGGAATGGTGATAAACATATGAGTCACTGTCATAAGGTACTGCCACTCCAGGTAAGGTCATAATTAGATTTTGTGCGTGGTAAAAATCACACAGTATCTTATAACATGTTTTAAATAGAAATAAGTATTCAGCTTTTTATTTATTTGTATTTATTATTATATTTTTATCCTGCCTTTATTACATTATAAGTAACTCAAGGCAGCAAATGTATTATATGCCATCCTCTTCCTATTTTTCCCACAACCACCACCTTGTTAGGTGGATTGGGCTGAAAGTGTGTGACTGGCTCAAAGTAACCCAGCTGGCTTTCACACCTAAGGCAGGATTGGAATTCAGGTTCTCCTAGTTTCTAGGACATCACTTTCACCACTTGACCAAACTGGCTACCCATGTTTGTAGGCCATATGTATACTTTTGGTCTTAACACAGATGAACTAGACCTGAAGCAGAGTTGCATCCTGCATGGCCAAGGGAGGGCAGATACCTTTATATTTCACTTCTTATCAGACACTGGTTCAGTTTAATAGTAACATTTATAATTTGGCCTAACCCAGAAATATGCATTTAGTCAGAAAGGATATGCACAGGGGATTCCTAAAATGGAGTTTGAATGAAATGAAACACTTTTAAAAATATATGCCATGACTCAACAATTTTGGGATCATAAAAGTAACTCTACACTTCTAGATGCAAATCTGACCTATTAACAGTCTTTGAATGGCGGCAGCTAATTAAATTAACTGCTCTCCATGGATTTTTATCACCTTCAAGTGTTTGACAACAGCTCTGGATCCTAAAGTCTGAATCCGTTTTCCCTCAGAAAACGTATTTCCTCTAAAGATCCTCACAGGTGTGTCAATTCAACACTAATCAACCCCTGCTTAGAAACTTGCTTGAATGGTTTTCTAAAGGAAGTGAATTTTATATAAAAAGTATTATATAAGACATTTTCCTGGCTTTCAATTCATTAGAACTGTTATTTGCCTAAAAAAGAAAGTAAAAAATCTAAACAAGCTTACTATTTCCAGTTCCTTGTGAGCCTCAAGAGCAGTGATTTCACGTTCAGATTTTTCTTCCATTTTCTTCAGAATATTCTGCACAAGAGCAGGTAAAATGTTATTAACTTGTTTTACAGAAACCGTGCAACTTCTGATAATACAGTAGGATATTTTCAAATATTGTGTCTGTCTGTCTGTCTCTCTGTGTGTGTAGCTCTATACCCGTGCTTCACTACGAAACTATGTGATCGGGCTTAGTTTTTGAAGAGGAAAACAAGGGGGAAAAATTCTGCCTCTGCCTACCAGCATCCATCTGGCTAGCATCCTGTCAATGTGTGAGAGTTGAGGGCTGTTTGGAAACTGAAAGTGTTTGCTGAGTGAGCAAGGAGACAGCAAGGAGCTTGGGCATAGCTTAATTCAACTGTTCTGTACTAAAGCTGGTTGCTGCTGTGAAACTAAAACTGAAACTCCTCTCCTCTGCTTGTGTTTTGCATTTGGAACAGATTTCTTTTCAGGTGGGGAGGGAGAGTAGAACTCCTTAGCATCAGAGCGTGTTAATAATAATATACTAAATACTATTGCTCTGATGGTCATTTCGAAAAATCCTTTCTTAGTGAGCACCTAGTAGCCAAGAGGAACATACGTGCCAAATTTCAAGTTTGTAGGCTTTACGGTTCTGGAGATTTTTGATGATGCGTGAATGGTATTTTGCTTTTATATATATATAGATATATGTATATACTGTATGTATTGTTAAGTTGTATTATTGTTGAACAGTACTTACTTGAATACATGTATAAGACTTTGATGCTAATTTAGTATTACCGTCTATAATATCAACACTAAAAAGAGTATTTACAGATCTTCTATTCAGCCTAATACCCATAAATATTTCTTATTGGCTTTTCATTTCCTATTTGAATGTTGTCATCTCCTTTGCAGGTGGCACCCACATAAGAATGAAAAGAAGAATATAAATTTATTGTACCTGTACCAGCAGCTTCAGCCTAGTGATTCTTTGAAAAGGCAAAATCAAGAAAGATGAGAAAGGTAAGCCTTTGCATTTTGGATCCAGTTCCAATTGTAAAATCAGCTCTCGGAAACCTGGCTTGTCTTGGCTGCCGAAACAGACAGATTGAGAGAGGTATTTGTTATTTCATTTTGTCTTAAGCCTGTAGGAGTAACTGATCTGCTCTATGTTATTCTTTTAATCCACAACACTACCTTTCTCAATACTTCCGGCACCTTTGGCTTGGGTCTTGTTTTGAAAATTGTGGTGCAAAATATTAGCACTTTGAATGTTGGTTTATGGTTGAGTATATTTATAGTATTGGGAAATGGAAAAATAGACTTTTTATATGCAAGCAGAGTAATGGTTTCCCTTATGTAACATATACAGACTTAGCTGCCTATGCTGTGTGTGGGGGTGTATGTGAATGGAGAGTGTGTCCAAGCAGTTGAGTCAGAGACTTAATTATACATTTTTACACAGTCAGATTATTCTGGTATGGTGAAGTGCATATTGTCATAGAAGACAGCTTTCTATAAGGTGCTCTGACCAAGGGAAACCTTGCTGGAAATATTGTGATGAAGAATTTACTTGACCCAGATGGGAAACTCACATTGACAGGCAGAGGTATGGCTACTGTCATTCAGTAGTTCAGAAAAGCAGCTCACAATTTTTGTTTATCTTGCAAGGGAGCTCATGTTATTGGATTCCTTGCAGCCAAGAAAAGGCATCATTATAAGGGAACTTTGTGTTCATAATGAACTACAATAGAGGGAAGCCTCTGGAATATGAAAATTAAATCTAAATTATTGATTTAAGGCCAAAGTGCAAAACAGCTCTTTCCAGTTAGGGCTGCACTTGGCCTTTAAATGGTATGCCACAGGCCAGAATCCAAAAAATAGCAAGTGGACCAGAAGAACATTTAATTTAATTTATATTTAAATGTAAGCAAAACTAAGCACAGATAAACATTTATTCCTCAATCATATATTTACTAATTTCCTTCTCATTCACATTTAAAATTACAGTTTGATAACAATTTGGTCATCTCTGAAAGCTGCATCTCAGGCTATCAGGGATTTTTGATTGAGCACTTCCAGTTTATAGTTTCAAACAGGCTGAGCCATCATCATGGGAACACAGCTGAAGCAAACCCTGGATTCTGGCTCAAGTGAACCCTGGGGGGGCCTGGTGAGATCCGATGAGCCATCAAATGTTTTTTTCTGAAGGAAGAGAAAGAATGGATAGGAGAACTATAGGCCAATTTGACCCTGGAATTGGAACATGAATATAATTATGCAATACATATACAACAGGAAGCACATTAAATTGAACATCCATTGTAGCTTTTCTTTGAAAGTTTTCCCATTGACGTTATATCCCTGTTTTGTTGCTTAATTCCTGGTTATGAAACAACTTCAAACGGAATCATAGTAAAAAAAATCAGAATACACTACTTGTCATCTAATTACAATTGATCTTTTTAATGATTTGCACTGTCATTCAATGTTTTGATCAGAAGTTGATGCAAGAAGAGATAAAGTTCCAACACCATGCTTACCACATTCATCTACTTTAGTCCACTTTCTTGCCAGTGGTACTCATTCCTGAATGTATCTTTCCTATGCAAAAACTGTTCTCGAAGCAAGAATAATTTCCATCCTGTAATATCACAGATCTCTAAGGAACACTGTTCCCTTCTATTAAGCACTTGTTAAGGAGCAATTTAACCTTGAATCACATGAACAAATTTTAGAATGGCAGTAACAGACGTTTGCTTGTATAGATTGTCAACTTAAGACCATTCAATGACCATTCAAAATTACAATGGTGCTGAATGAAAGGACTTAACAACCCGTCTGAAGTTGCAGCTGCTACAGCACCCACAGATATCTGAACAAAATTCAGGCACTTGGCAATTCACCTTCCCTAATGACCAACCCGCAAGGACCTCTCATCTATCTCTCCCCATCCTACTCTGCTGGGTCTCCGTAGACCTTGGGCTGCAGAGATGGTGTTGAAGAAGCAGAGCAAGCTGTTCTGCCCCTCTGCTTCCCTAGGCCATGAGGCACTGTTCTGGAAGCAGGTAAAATTTTGGAATGGCCACAATTAACCCTCCTCTGGACCTCAATTTGATGTAATTTCTGAAATACAAAACCATCTTTAGTGAATACATTTGGTACAGAGGACTTCAGCATGAATCACCATGAACAGTTCAATTTTTAACTGTAAATGTTATATATATGATTCTGCCTAGCTTTTCTTAAATGACTTTGGTAAAAATGTTCCTGACCTTATCAGGATACATCTTGGTTCAAGGAGAGCAAGGTGCTTTCATTATTAGGGAACCTACAAGCTGTATTTTTATTGTTATGTTTATGTGTGTGCTCACAATTGTTAGATCACTTCTTAATGTAATGAAGATTTTTTTTTCTAAAAGACTAGAGTTATCCGCAACACTTATGGTCTGTTCCAAAGTTCTGAACCAATCTTCATTAAGCTAGTAAAATCAGATGTGTTATCAGTCATAAAAAGGCTCACAATGAAAAGGATCTCATAATTTCATGGGATCACTGCTTAAAAGAGATTGTCCTTCCATCAATAGGTAGGAAGAAAAGATATCCTGCCAAGATTAAAGGAGGGCAAGGAGATGCATCCCCCTCCCCGCCTTTAATTATCTGTTATAAAAATTGTGCCATGCAGACTGAGGGACAGAACAATGCCCAAAGGTAATATCCTTCTTTATGATCAGGTACATGTCTTTTTGTCTTTTATTCTGGTATGAAATGAATCACATATTTAGCACTTAATTATTTGTTTGTAATTGTGGAGACAATTACATCAACAGAACTTATAGGTGTTTGGCTTTCAGAATAAAGGAGCATCTTCCTAAATGGGTCCATACAGCCTTGAGTAATCCAACAACAGCAGCAAATCAAGGCCATAAAATGCCTTCTTCGGCCATTTTCCTGTGTTTTGCTGAGGCAGTGGTCATTAACCGTTTGAAGCCCCTCTTGTGTGTGCAGAAACGGTTTGTGTCAATCTACGCCTCCCGTGGGCATAAGGCTTGCCATTGGTTGCTTTCCTGCATACCTTATAGGCTTAATTAATGCTCTTGCTAGGTCTTATATTTGAAGCTGATTTTAACCGTGTTATTATAACGTAGGTACTGATGAGTCAATACAAAATGCTTACATCTACCTCTGTTGGTCTTTTGGCTGTATTGTTTAACTTAATTATACATTGAACCCAGACATGAATTCTTAAAACCTGAGGAAAATAAATTTCCCCTGTGAGCTAACTATTGAGATCTTGAAGGTTATCCAGTTGCTGTGCTGGAGTTAAATTGTTTCATTAGCAAAGCCATGCTTGAGAAATTACACTCACAGAAGTTGCTTGTAGGTTCTTTCCTGGTAGGTCTGGTTGGACACATAAGTGACATATACTGAGAAGTAGCTAACAGTATGCTGATGGACAATGTCGCAGACATCGGAGATTACAATGTTCTCTTCTACTCGCTTCTCAAGATCTAAGAGAAATCTAAAGGAGAAATCAAGAATTAATCATTCAAATTAAAAAAACAACAACATACAGCCAACAAAGAAGGAAAGCAAAGATTGCGACAGAATCTTCAGTTTGTGTTTTGCTTCAATTCTTTCCAGAAAGAAGCATAGAAAATTGGAAAATATAGACTCTAAAATATTTTCATTTTTATTTGCATTGCTGAAGGAGATCTCTCTTATTTGTTTTATACCACATTTGAGCCATGTGAGTATATTTGAAAGTTCATTATTTAAAAAAAATATTATAAGTGCAAACTAATACATGACTAGTCATTTTCATTTTATCTAATAAATAACTTTAAGTAACTTATTTAAAAATGTGAGCAAAATATATACATATACATACATACTTTTCAAGCTGAGACAAACTAATCCCTAGACAGATTGTGGAAAGAGAATGTTACAAGAATTAAGTAAAAGATTCTTGTTTTTGTTTTTGTAATTAATGACCAATTCTTGACACTGATCTCTGTAAATTAAAGGTTTTTGCCCTCATTTCATGGGTAGGGAGAATAGCATGCATACATGACCCCATACCCATGGTTAGACCTCTGATTCACAGGAAGAGAAGTAGCATAATGAGGAGTATATAATCCTATTTTATATATATATACAGTATAGGTGCAGGAATTGATTAATGTACATTATGACATATTCACATAATGACTGCAGTAAAAATCATAGAGAGAAAGCCAGAATATTTATAGTTTTTTCGTTCAAATTAATTCTGAAACACTGCTACTCTGAAATTATTTATGTCTTATCAATCTAACCCTTGACAAATGAGAGATCTATCCAACCCAATGTTGTTTTTCCATAATGTTCAATTAAAAAGACACACTGTCTTTAATTCTAGAGATAAAATATGGGATAAACAGGACTGTTCTTAAAATACATTGCCTGCTCTGACAGTGCCTGCAGGAGTAGTTCGAAAAAGAACAGGACTGTGGAAATAAGCAGTGAGGTTCCAACCATCATGATGACATCCATAATTTCCGCAACCTACTAAGTCCACACTTCCCTACAGCAGCATGAAAGTGGACTCGTCTGATGCATTTTTTTTGTTTTTTGCTGTTTCTGATTGAAAAAATATAAGACTTAACAATCTTACTATTTCAGAGAAGCAATTTTGAACAATACTGTAAATTTTACTAATGTTATTAATAATCACTATCTGTCCCTTTCAGAGAAGATGAGAAAGTTTCTACCCATAACAATCATTTAAGGATTTACCTTTCACTGACTGCTATGACATCCAGAACATTGGAGAAGAGTATGTGAGCCTCTGAAGGATGCAAAATCTTTTTCAGTCGATCATTTTCCATGAAATGACATATCAATAAATTCAAACTTTTGTAGTACGAGGCTTCTGAAGTGACCAGTTCAAACATAGCCTGTAGGAGAATTCCAAAATTGTATTATGAAGTCATAGTTTGTTAGTTAACTTAGTTTTATCAGAGGGACAGGGTGGAATTTAACAAATCTCTGAATATACCGTACATTTCATTCACTACCATGTCAGCTGCTTCAGAAGAATATAAAGCAATAGAAAATACATATATAAAAACCCATGTAAATAATGGCTGAAGAAATGAGAATGTGCTATGATGGTTTATGCACACTGGAATAAATATGTAGATTCTGAAGACTGCTCTTCTGGTCCAGTGATTGGCATCTACACTTACAGCCAGTCCCACAGACTTCTATAGATGTTCATCTATGCAGATGAAACAGAACATCTTGTTGGGAGCTTTTAAGCAGTTGAATCAAAGTTTGTAGATCTAAAAGAGCAATATACTCTTTCTTATGGGTTACAACCTGAAAATATTTTCTCAATCAGATATTTTAGGCTTAGGATGCAAAGCTTCCATTGTTTAGTGTTTTTGTCACACTTTAAATAGAAAAAAAATGTCACTGTGTGAATTGATAAGAATTTTAATAAGGGTTTTAATTGGAAGGGAAAGGGAATGATTGAACAGTGTTGCAATGGTGAAAAAAATACAGCCTATGAAAAGAAGCTGTATGAAATAGACTGAAATTCCATTTCAGCATTGTTACCAGCTTTTAATTATCATGGATTCACATAAAGCAGATAGTTCCTTAATTGCCTAGTATGGGAATACTGTTTCATAACAGAACAGATAAAATGAAGCAGCAAAACATCTGAGAGACAAAGCAAAGAAGATTGTTCATAATTGGGGAAGTTTTCCCAAGCTACCCTTTTCAGAAAATTGTTTAAATATATATGTCACGTTTCTTTAGCACTTCAAATATATATTTGTAAATTTCTGAAATGGATAGCAAGAATGAATGAATTTACTCCAGCACAATCATCCTAAATAACCAGTACTGAACCGAAAGATTAGGCTATTTTCCCTTTCTGAATACCATTAAAACATTCTCCTTTATTTAATTACCTCATTGTGTTAGTTATACATTGCCTAATATAGTTGGACTATCTATCGACCTACCTACCCTACCTACCTACCCTAATTGATACAGCTGCACATATCATGAGAGGTGACGTTGGGTAGTGTACAATGGTCAAGAAAAAAATAATACATGCATAAAAATAACGTTTAAAATGTAAAAATCGGCATTAAGAAATGGCGATAATTAAATATATATATATATATATATATATATATATATATATATATATATATATATATATATATATATATATATATATATATATATATACAAACCCTAAACAGAGAGAGTGGAACAATGGAATCATCTAAACAAGTTTCTAGTTCCATAGGACCTCCAGGCCTGGTGGTAAAAGCAGATCTTGAGGGACTTTCAGATCATCAAAAGAGATAGAGCTAATTTAATGTTGGTGGAGGAGGGATGTTCCCTAAGGCAGGTACCAGAGCAGAAGGCCTATTGCTTGGGACCCATCAAACATAGATTCCTGGCTGATGGTATCAGCAGCATGCCCTTTCTGCCTAATGGCATGGGTTAATATAATTGGGGAGAGGCGGTCCCCACCTGGTTCCATGCCATGAAGGTCTTTAAAAGTGAAAACCAGCTCCTTGAATTGAACCGAAAAGCAAACTGACAACCAATTCAAATAACAGAACAGAGCAGAGGTTTATATATGCTGCCCTAGCAGCATGCATAACTGCATGCTGCATTCTGCACCTGCAGAAATTTCTGAATACTCTTCAAGGACAGCCCCATGCAGTAGTCCCATTAGTCCCATTCTGGGGGTGACTGGGGTATGAGCTGAAGCTGTGCAAAGGCCTTCCTAGGCATGACATCTACTTGGTCCTCAAGCAGGATTCCTGATTGCTCACAGGATTTGCCTAGGGTATCCAGCACCTAGAATCAGTAAGGCTCAAAACCCAGAGCCAGTTAATTTTATCAGAATTCAGCTTAAGCAGGTTTTTCCTGCTTAACTGCTTAGAGAGGGCTATGAAGCGGCATATAAGTCTAAGTGCTATTGCTTCCCATCCAGATCCTCAGAGCCTGCAGATACCTGGATAAGACGTTCACAGTATTGCTTAATTTACAGGGGACAAGATTCATAGTTGGGCATCATCAATGTACTGATGATAGCTCACCTCATGGCAATGAATAAGCTCACTCAGCAGTCTCATGTGCACATACATACTCATATTTTTATCTAACCTTTTTAGACATATTACACTGTCTTACTACACATAAATAATCCTACTTGATTCAGATAAAGGGTGCACATAGTTGCATGTTCAAAGGAAAAATTATCTATTTACAATGCACTGCTGCTCATGGGTTGCATATCTTAACATGAAGACACATCTGCATTCTATTGCAAGTAGTCAATAACTAGAACTTAATCAAAACAAAAGTCTTGCTCCCAGCAATGAAGCTACCAGTACAGGATAGCAAGGCAAGAAATAATGGCCTAGTTTCTATGGCAACAGAGATGCATTCCCTCATTCCTCTCCAATCACACAGAAAGCAACTCAAAATCTTTGTTAACATTCAATGACACTGTCAAACAGCTAAATATAATTGCCTATCTGACACTTGTCATCATTATATTCTGTAGTTGAGACGTGCACTATGTATAACACATTGAAAAATGTTGGAATGCCAAAACTGGCACAAAACTAACAGTATTTCAAACAGGTTTTAAATTGCAATTATCAATTTATCCTAAAAAATTCAGTCATGACTGTGATTTTTTTTAGTTTTAGTGTACTGATGATGACCTAGTTTGGTAATGAAACATCTGCAAGAAAACCAACAAGGTCAAAGAGTACCAAGCACACCACAATTTTTATTTTATTATTATTTATTAGAGAATATGTGCTGCTCATCTTGTCTAGAGGCTACTCTAGAATTATAAGTGATTATAGAATTTTATATATCACATGTGGAGTTTTATAAGCCACTCAGAACAACTATAACATGTAAAAATGTTAACAATAATTAGCTGCACTGAACCACAAACTAACCACATTTTAATGTTGGTAAATGTATGAACTTAATCATATGGTTTGCACAGCATCTTATACAAACCCAAAACATTAATTTCTTTTTTAAAAAAATCATGGTTAACAATGGGTAACATGTTATATAAACTAGCTTCTTACATAATTGCATAGTTATGAAACAAACTGTAGAACTTTTAATTCCAATGTTAGCAATATATATGCCTCTAAAAATATTCCAGTGAGGTAAAAGAAATCCATCACCTCTCTTGAAGTAAGGATTAATACTAGGATAAAAAATCAATAGATGAGGTCAGAGTATGACAGGCATGTTCTTAAATAGATTTAATAAACTTATTCAGGTTTTCAGAAGAGAATTAAATATACACTCCTGGCATGGTCCCCAGGGCAGAATACTGATAAGAAATTTAAACGTAATTGTCTAGAATCATTGCAAAAATATTTTCACATGCTAGTAATTAAATTGTAAATTCATGTAATTGTTAGGTGGCTTTTCAAACCATCTCCATTATAGTCACATTGTTGGTCATTTCCTCCTTTGTCAGCATGGTACAAGAATCTGAGTAATATCTCTTTTAGCTTGTTTTCCTATTTTTTGCATCATTAAATCAGTCCTATTTAGCACAAGGAAGTCTTGGTGATTAATGTTTTTTTCCTGTACTTGATGCTCAACGGATGTCTAGATAATTAAACCTATCCATCAGTTATATAGTCATTTTTATCATTCAATAATGTTTCCCTCCTTACTTATGTTGAACTAAAATAATTCAACGTGCTGCAGTGTGTCACTGGCAGTTAGCCTAATTTCAAGGTTTACTGAAAAGGTAAAGTCACAGCTACTTCATATACTCTGGTCTTATGCCCAACCTGTTTGGCAAGTCCTTAAAAAGCAAAAAAATATATATGTAGTTTTCAGATAGTATTTGAACAGGCATTTGTCTATTTATGTGATACTGACAAACTCTGGCATCCCTAATTCCAAAGGAACAAATTAGTTTTCTTCTAAGTTCTTCATCCATTATTGAAAACAGAATATACTTTCTCTTCACTTGTGACCTCTTTTGGAATTAAATGAATTCAGCCAGGGCTGATCCCCACCTTACTGGAAACAGTGGTTACATGCCTGTGACCCAAGGATCACACCAGGCAAAGAAGAGTCAAGTAACTTTAAAATACAGGTGCAAAAATGATGTATAGGTAGCTCTTGCAATTGGGACCAGCAATTGGGACCAGGATTGCCATTGCTAACCAATGCAGGGCAACATTACATGACCACATCACTTAGTGACAACAATCCCAGGCAGTCCTGATCATCATCATATCTCAAGACATGTGAATTTTTAAGTGGGAGGAAGTGTAACGTTACAGGTATGGAACTTGGGGTTGATGCAGGAATACCAGTGGTAGGGAGAGGCCAGGAGAGTGTCTGAGAGGGCTGAGACATACAGCCATACAGAAGCCACAGGAGAGGCTAGCACAAGTTGTATGTGAGAATCACGGGAGGCCAGGAAAGAGTCAGCAGAGGTTATGTATCAGCAGGGAGGTACTCTGGGCAGAAATAAAAATGGGAGTGGCTTATTGGGGTGACTTGCAACTTTCCCTGCCAGCTTCCCCAACTGAATTTGATTGTGGTAAGAGGGCAGGGAAGGTTGCAAATGGTGATCACATGGTCCTGGCTATCTGCAACCCTAGAGTTGCAAGCCAGGCACACCAACACTCGGGCTGCAATCATGTGACCTCAGGAATGCTATGATGCCTGGAACTTTGAGGGCTGGTCCTCTATCCATTTTTTCAGCATCCCTGTGCCTTTGAATAGTTTGTGGGTGAATGGCCCTAAGCTGAGGACCATTTGAATGGGGAGAGGTTCTTGATTCAATCAATCACCCCAAAGCATATCTTCCAAGCCTACATTTACTTGTTATATCAAATCGTTCACAGCATTTAAAAAAAGACAAAATGGAGCTTTAGTGAAGAAAAAAAAACAACCCTCTTATTTCATTTCTCACTTCCTGTCTCTCCGTGCCAGATTAAAAATAACAAAAAGTGAAAATATGTATAGCAAATAACTAATTACAGCTTGACTGGAAAACAACGTCTATCATATATATCTTCATATTTACAGAGGTAAATTAAGACAAGAGCAGAAAAAGCAACAACAAAAATAGGATTAAAGCAGAGCAAACATTGAAATCACTGATGTTCAGGTTCTTGTAAGGAGTCCAGGACAGCCTGGATCATAAGGAAAAGACAGTGATGGGATCTGACTGAGGGCAAGAAAGAAAAAGTCCCCATTCTGCTTGTCCCGAGTCACTGGCAGTTTTCCTGTTCAGATTCATAATTAAGGATAGTTAGGTGGTACTTTTTCTTAGACGCTACCAGCCAATGTGTTTCTATATGGTATTACAAATTACTATTTGTACTTCTGTCTTTCTTGTAAAAACAACAACAAAAAAGACTTCCCGGTAATGGTTAAGAGACCATCCTGGGCAAAACAAACACAGATCTCCACCTATCATGCTTCTAAGCAAGGCCCAGGACCCTTTCTCATCATTCCCAGTCTAGCAAGTCTGGGAAATGTCCAGAAGACCATTTAATTCTTTCTCACTGATATCCTTTGAAAAAGCTTCCACCACTACATTTAGCTGCCACTGCAGTAAAGCTAATTTTCAAGGTTCGTTTCTCATTGTTCCCTGAGCATATAATCATAGTTCTATGTTCTGTATTAAAATAGTCTTCCCTGACTCATTTCAAAATTGCCATAATCTCTCCTGTGTTTATTTGGCAGATTATGTAGAGTTATTATTTAAAAATAGGGTTCTTCAAATCCCAATCTTGGTGACTTCATGGCACATTCATAAATTGTCCTTGCAACATCACAGATATGGTTTCTCATGCCTTCAAATGATGGATGTTTAAAGGTATCATTGTCCCTGTTTAGTCACATCTTATCTGACGAAGGCTGGAATAACATATATAATGGGGAATACTAATGAAAACAACATCTTGTATTTTCTATAATATCTTTGCTGTTTTTATATATACTATATAGTCTTTTTGCAAGATTTGATCTCAGTACACCCTTTACTCATATTATTTTAATGTTAATTTCAGAATAGCATGCAATATTTGAACACTATTTGCAGATGGAAAGAAACTGCAATAGGACAAACCATTCCTAAGCATTAGGCACAAGCTATGTAAATTAAATTATATTTTAGCTCAGATCTGGTTGCACTCTGTGTTTATAAAAAAAAAAAGTAGCATGCTTCATTTTTTAATTTGAATGAAGGACAGTTTGTGCAGTGGTTTAAGTCACCAACATAGAAAGCAGAAGACCGTGAGTTTTATTCCTATCCTTGACACCACTGGATGAATTTAGGCCAGTCAATCTCTCTGAGCTCTAAGCAGAAGGCAATAACAAATTGTTTGCAAAAATATTTGGAACTGCCTCTTTTGTGCAAGCATAATAAATGTTTTTCATATCTCCCAGATTCTGAACTTGAAATAGCTGAACATTGCTAACCAGAATATTACATTTAATGGAAAATATAAAACCAAGTATGGAAAGTTCTCAGCTTACGACCACAATTGAGCCCAAAATTTCTGTTGCATAGTGAAATATGTGTTAAGTGAGTTTTGCCCCATTTTATGATCTTTCTTGCCACAGTTGTTAAATGAATCACTGCAGTTGTTATTACAGTAACACTGTTGTTAAGTGAATCTGGCTTCCCCATTGATTTTACTTGTCAGAAAGTCACAAAAAGTGATTAAACAACCCTGGGACACTGCACTTGTCATAAATATGAGTCAATTGCCAAGTATCTGACTGTTGATCAGGTGACCATGGGGATGCCACAACAGTTGTCCACGTGAAAAACAATCATAAGTAACTTTTTTCAGTGCCAATGTAATTTCAAACAGTCACTAAATGAACTGTTGTAAGTCAAGGATTTCCTGCACTGAAGCAGAGCCAACATTGACTGAGGGCTTCTCATAATTCCTACAGCTGTTCAACTAACTTTAGAAGTTATTAAATCAGCATAACTCTGAGATGTCACTGACTGATGTGTAGTTCATTTGAATATTATGGCTGAAATTGACAATATGTCTGGCAATAAGGTCCACTAAAATCAAGTGAAGTTGATACTAAAAAGCTCACTCTGTCTTTATACCTTTAGAAAGAAGGCTATCTGGAATTAATTTTATGGGCAGTGGGAAAGGAATAGTTAAACCTTACACATTATACATAAACCAGAGTAGGGCATTTAATATAGAATAAAATTCTGTTTATAACAGAAATCTTTGCTTCTGCAATAAATTAAAACTATAACAAGTCTATTCTCAATCATAATTTTAAAAATTACATAAGAGTGACCTAAATTCAATATCCAGAAATAACAATTTTTCAGCTCTTTTACAGGATAGGAATGTGCTGATATGTATTAATCACGATGGTAGAGATTCTCATGATGTGCAATTCAGAGCCCAATAATCATATTCCAAGACTTTGCTACACTAAAGCTATGAGTGAATTTGTGCAAGAAAATAAAAAGATCATGCTAAGAAAGAACAATGACTGAAAAATCCACTGTACAACAATCAATGATTTCAGAATATAGAATATTATATTCAACTTCTAGAGATGGTTTTCTGTCATGCTCCTGATGGAGACTGACTCCGAGGGAGGGAAGGAACAGCAGTGGTGGGATTCAATTTTTTTTACTACCGGTTCTGTGGACGTGGCAGGGGAAGGATAGTGTAAAATCTCCAGTTGGAGGTGGTATTTGATTTTCCGAATTACTCAAAATTTCCACTACCAGTTCTTCAGAACTAGTCAGAACCTGCTGAAGACCACCTCTGAGGAACAGCCTCAGTGGAAGTGTGGCTCGGGAGGTTGTGGAGGAGGCTGGGGAACGGCATAGGCCGGCTGGGCAGTCAGAGGAAGACCCAGGCCCATCCCCTCTCCCTCCTAGGGCATGCAGGGAGGAGAGGATAAGGGAGAGACGTGGTCTATTCAGGAGGAGAGGGCCTTGGATCCTCTTCATGGGCTGCAGCTGTGACAACTGGATAAGAGGACGGACATGCGTATAAGCCAGTGCTGGAAACAAAGCGTGGAAATATCTCTAGTTTATTGCTCCTCTCTGAGTTTGGCGTCCTTGCCAGTGCGTGTTCTGATATCTGTGGACGTCTTCAAGCCCTTATCTTGCCTGGTTTGTGTTGTTTTTTACTCTTTAATTTATAGGCATTTTTAGTTTAAACGGCATTTCCTCCTTCTTGTAACTGCTCGTGTGGGAGTTTTTTGTCTCCAGTCAAGGATATTTGGAGCTTGGAAGCAAAGTGAAGGAATAAAGGGGGTTTTACCTGTTTTTTTGTGACTGTGTTTATTTTGTATTCCACCCTGGCTCATCACATTTTCTAACACTGGTTCCCCTAATTTCTCTTCTGCAGCAGTCCCCAACCTTTGCAGTTTGGAGTCCAGCTTGGGGGTGGGGTGGGCCACGGGACTGCATGTGCAGTTGGACTTGCACAAGTTGAGCTGCGTGTGCATGTGCAAGCACGCTGGCCCGCTGCTAATGTGGCCAGTTACAAACAGGCCATGACACAGTAGTGAGCCACAGCCCAGGGGCTGGGGACCCTGATGTACTGGAATCAATAATTCCTAAAGTGTTTGTTTGTTTTTATCCTGCCTTTATTATTTTTATAAATAAATAAATAAATCCTAATGTTACTTTCTATCAAACTACTCAGGCTCTGATTTCTGCAATTCTCTGGGTTTGTCTAAAACTTCTTTGCAAAATAGGAAGGCATATTGTGTCAATGGATCAGCATTTTAGTAACAAGTTATATATTTCAATTAAAAGATCATCAACAATGTAACATTCAAGGTTTTAAATGCTTTGGGGTAACTGACCTCATTGACGTCTACTGCTGAATTTGTCAATCAATTCCAATAAGTCCTTCTTTAACTAGTAGATTTTTCTTTTTTTAAACAACCTGAGCCTGGACTATGACCTTTACACATTCATGTTACTTATTCACTAGCAGCTCAATCCTGATGGAACAGCTAGAGCCAAGGCTGAGCAGAATCAGAATGTTCTTAATTTTTTTTAAGAAAAAAAACATGATGAAATTGGTTCAAAACTACATAAAGAAGCAAACATTCTAATAATGTTAAATATTTGTAACTGACATAAATGAGTCAACCAATAGTTATTTCCATGAAATATCAAGAGTGTTTCCCCTTTCTATCTCCTCCCCTTAAGTTGATATTACCTCTTGAAGCTTGATTTCATCTGGCTGGAGAATATTCAGAACACCACTGCTTCTGATTTCTGGAAGATCTTGCCATAAATTGAACCTTGAAGTGGAATTCCTGAGCAAGTTAATCTGGGGGACAGTTTTGTTTTCTAATACATTTGCAGTTTCTGTTTCTGTTGGTGACTCTTCAGTAGTTGAGCCTTCTTCAGTATCTGTCTGGGAATCCTGCAGCCGTCTGGTTTCAATCTCATGACGTGTGGATTTATCTCGATATTCTTGATACAACAGACCTAGAAAGTCAGAGAATGCATAGACTGTTATTGAATTAGCCCCATATTGCATGTGAAATGAAGATGTTTCAGAACTTTCCCTCCTGAGACAAATCCAGAAATGGAAATAACCAAATTGTAGGCATCATATAAAAAAGCAATGCAACTTGAGATAATTGTAGGAGAGTGTACAGCTGAGAACTTCTACAGACTCTGAGACTATATGCTCATCCTCACGGCCATATCAATTAGCTCTTCCTTCATCCCTGAGACTGAAGGAAAGTGCATCAGAGTTTATACTGATGGTCAACCTTTAATATGTCTCAGCTACAAGACTGGACACTGATTCTGTTCTTGGGCAATTTAATGTAAAATATTTTCAGAGCAGTGATCACTAGTTTCCTCTTTGTAAATTTCCCTTTTTCCTCTTCCCCCAACAATTTAATCGATCATTAACTGCTCTCTGAAATGTGTGTGTTTGGGGATGAGTAAAGGCATTTTAGCTGGAAGTAACAGATAAACCTTTTTCTTTATTCTCTCCTGGATTTGTTTTTTCTGCCATCTCTTTTCCTTTGTTTTGTGTTGTTTGTATATTTTTTAAATTGTTCCTTGTTTTTAAGGGTTTTTAACAATCTGTAAACTTTCCAGAGCCATTGGCAGTCAGGTGGCATATATATGTAATAAATTATTATTATATATGCAACAATGTGAAATCATAGTTGCCAGTTCTTTAGTTGGTGTTGGTCTTCATATTCATTGAGTTCTTCCCAAGAACCTAGGATAGCATAATATATTAGTGTTGTATATGTGCAAATCCAAGTAGGGTGGCCTTTTGAAAAAAGGGAAATTTTGTCAATTTGCAAATTTTCTAAGTGTCATCCAAGATTTTTTGGTACAACATCCGGTCTGATAACCACTGGAACCTCAACAGCCAATGTACAGGTGAAACTCGAAAAATTAGAACATTGTGCAAAAGTTCATTTATTTCAGTAATGCAACTTAAAAGGTGAATCTAATATATGAGATAGACTTATTACATGCAAAGCAAGATAGTTCAAGCCATGATGTGTCATAATTGAGATGATTATGGCTTACAGCTCATGAAAACCCCAAATCCACAATCTCAGAAAATTAGAATATTGTGAAAAGGTTCAATATTCTAGGCTCAAAGTGTCCCACTCTAATCAGCTAATTAAACCATAACACCCGCAAAGGGTTCCTGAGCCTTTAAATGGTCTCTCAGTCAGGTTCAGTAGGAATCACAATCATGGGAAAGACTGCTGACCTGACAGTTGTGCAGAAAACCATCACTGACACCCTCCATAAGGAGGGAAAGCTTCAAAAGGTAATTGCAAAAGAAGTTGGATGTTCCCAGAAGTGCTGTATCAAAGCACATTAATAGAAAGTTATGTGGAAGGGAAAAGCATGGAAGAAAAAGGTGCACAAGCAGCAGGGATGACCGCAGCCTGGAGAGGATTGTCAGGAAAAGGCCATTCAAAAGTGTTGGGGACTTTCACAAGGAGTGGACTGAGGCTGGAGTCAGTGCATCAAGAGGCACCACACACAGACGGATCCTGGACATGGGTTTCAAATGTCGTATTCCTCTTGTCAAGCCGCTCCTGAACAAACAACGTCAGAAGCGTCTTACCTGGGCTAAAGAAAAATAGACCTGGTCTGTTGCTCAGTGGTCCAAAGTCCTCTTTTCTGATGAGAGCAACTTTTGCATCTCATTTGGAAACCAAGGACCCAGAGTCTGGAGGAAGAATGGAGAGGCACACACTGCAAGATGCTTGAAGTCCAGTGTGAAGTTTCCACAGTCTGTGTTGATTTGGGGAGCCATGTCATCTGCTGGTGTTGGTCCACTGTGCTTCATTAAGTCCAGGGTCAACGCAGCCATCTACCTGGTGATTTTGGAGCACTTCATGCTTCCTTCCGCAGACGAGCTTTATGGGGATGCTGATTTCATTTTCCAGCAGGACTTGGCACCTGCCCACACTGCCAAAAGCACCAAAACCTAGTTCAATGACCATGGGATTACTGTGCTTGATTGACCAGCAAACTCGCCTGACCTGAATCCCATGGAGAATCTATGGGGCATTGCCAAGAGAAAGATAACAGACATGAGACCAAACAATGCAGAAGAGCTGAAGGCCGTTATTGAGGCATCCTGGTCTTCCATAACACCTCAGCAGTGCCACAGGCTGATAGCTTCCATGCCATGCCGCATTGAGGCAGTAATTGCTGCAAAAGGGGCACAAACCAAGTACTGAGTACATATGCATGCTTATACTTTTCAGAAGTCCGATATTGTTCTATGTACAATCCTTGTTTTATTGATTGCATGTAATATTCTAATTTTCTGAGATTGTGGATTTGGGGTTTTAATGAGCTGTAAGCTATAATCATCACAATTATGTCAAATCACGGCTTGAACTATCTTGCTTTGCATATAATGAATCTATCTCACATATTAGTTTCACCTTTTAAGTTGCATTACTGAAATAAATGAACTTTTGCACGATATTCTAATTTTTCAAATTTCACCTGTATGCCATGATCTTCCAACTTCAATTTTCCAGATCTTAATCCTTTGTGATCTTCTTCAGTTCTACTATCCCTTGGAATTGCCACATTGATTACCTGTACATTCTTCTTTTTCACCAATTAAATCTGGTGTGTTATAGGCCAAGAGTTTATCAGAAATCACATGATACTTGACTACTTTATCAACTATATGTTGCCACCCATTTTTCTTCACTGGGACATGGTAAATTTTACAGATGTTCCAGTAAATCAGTTTGGTGAATGTGTTTGTTGTTATTTATAATCATTGTTGTTATTTATAATCAATTTGTGAGATCTTCTTGCACAAGCTGAATATATGAATGATATTTCTTCTGCTTCTTTGGAAGAATTGCACTTTACAATTCTGGCTTTAATTAAATTATTTTAAATAACTTGCTCTTCAACAACCAAAATAAAGTCTTCTGTTTCTTCTTTTTTAATGTTCCACTTACCAAGTATTATCTTTATCCACTTTTTGCTCAATTTTTTATAGAAATTGACCATGTAATGCTTTTCCTTGCCAGGATTCTGTTCTTTATTACATTATTTCAATATTCACATTTTGTCTTTTTTATAATCAGCCAATGCATGCTGTTCTTTGACTGTATGTTTGACTTGAAGTAAATATTTGCCTCCATTTCTTCAATGTAGGTATAATCTATCAATATTACTACAAAGTTGTAACACATAGTAAAAAGTCACTAGTTTTCTTGTTTTTTGCTCCAAACTATCCAGTGCAGCTTGTGTCCAGTTAATAATTCCAGCAGTGTACAATATCAGAGGTATGGTCTAGGTATTGATGGCTTTGATGGCCTTTCCATCTATTTTGTCTTTACTAATTTTCTTGTCTAAAATGTTATTTATCACATTTTAACTTGTTCATGCTTCATATTATCCAACTTTAAAATGCCCAGACAGGCTTCATCCTAATGGCTCCTGATGGTTTGGCCCCTCGGCATTTCAATTCCATTACTGTTTGTGATTTTACCTTGATTTATTGTTACTAAAGCACATTTCTCCAGGCCAAATCCATTGCTAGATCCATGCTAAAAATTCTTAGGATATTTGTCAATGACTAAATTTCTATTTCTGATTTTTCATAAAGCTATAGAATAGATCGTCCATATAAAGCAAATTATTTTATACATATACATACATACATATACATACATGCATATATATATGCTTTATTGCCATTTTTGTTGTTTGATAGCCAATATTTATTTTTCTTTAAAATAACTGAAATTGGGATCATAGCAATAATAAATAACAAGGTTGATAATGAGTCATTCTGGAAGATGCTTCTCCTATTGTTGATAAGCTCACATTAAGTTGACATTTTTCAATTTTTCAATTCTGTCTTCCATTGCTTCATTATTTTTTCTATAAATATTCTAATGTTTTTACTGACACCACCTGTTTCCGAACATTTGATGGTCCAACTATGTGGTAATTAATCAAACAGGTTTTTTATAATGATTCCACTGTATATGTAAATTGGTTTTTTGCCTTTTGCAATGCTCCAAAACAATTTTATCAATCAGAAGTTGATCTTTTCTGTATTTCATTTCATTTCATTTCTTTTCTACTGGGATTTGAAATATTAGAATACTGCTATTTTCTTCAAAATCAGGACTGTCAAACTGGCAGCCTATCGGCTGTATGTGTCATGCACAGGCCATGCCCACCCCAGCTCTGCAAAGGGGGGGGAAACGTTGTGCTATGTCACATGACAACAGCCTGACGCCCTGAGTTTGACATGTCCAAGAGTAATTTATACATGTTATTGGCTTATAATTTTCTGATTGTGTCTTTTTTGCTGGATTGTTTTGGATTAGCTTTGCCACTAACCAATCTCGGATGTCTCTTTTATGCAATACTTCATTAAGCTGTTTAGTTATAATTGAATGTAAGCTATCAGATATTTGAACCAAAAGCCATGCAATTGATGATTTCTAGGAGATGTCCAGTTTTTAATTCTTTTCACTCCACTTCTACTATTATTAGTTTTTCCATTTGATTTTTACTAAATTCATCTTTAATTTTTTTATCCATCCAGAAAATGTCATATCTGCAAAGAAGATGAAGAAGCAGTGGACCATCTAGTTAGCCATTGCAAGAGGATTGCATAGATTGAATACAAACAATGGTGTGACAAAGTAGCAACAATGGTACATTGGAACATCTGCAATAAATACCATTTGCCTGCAAGCACGAACTGGTGGGACCAACAAAATAGACAAAATAATAGAACATGAAGAAGTTTAAGTTCTCTGGGACTATAGAATTCAAACAACAAATATCTGCCAGCTAACATCCAAATCTAAAACTGTCAATATGAAAAACAAAAAAGTCTGGAAATTATTATTAAGAGGGAGCTGAGTCAGCATAGTGGTGAATGTCTTCTTGGGTGAGGGGCTGGAATTTGAAGGAGGAGGTAATGTACCCCCTTCAAGAAGCCACTACTTGGCATGGGTATTTTTGATAACTACTGGCTGGTCTCCATACTGTTATTCTGGGAGAAGATTGCTCAGAGGGTAAAAGGTCTGGAGTTAATCACCATGTCACCATGATTTGTTGAATAAAACATGGTTGAGTTTGCAAGAAACACAGAGACAAAATGAATAAAAAGTAAATTACACCTTAGAATATTATATGAACCCCATTTAAGGATATACATGAGTGAAAGACAGCAGATAAAACAGAAATAAGCATATACATTTGATTTGAGGAATGGAATTTGGTGCACCATTTTCTATTAAGTATTTTGAATTAGGTTTAGAATATTTCCAAACAAGTCCTCTCTTACATACAAAGGATTTGTAACTGTAACCAAGCAATACATGCCAACATCCAAAACTACTTTACTTCTATAAAGTTAAAATTTTATTCTTTGTAATTACATGTCTAATTGTGACATTCTTACTCTTACATAAAAGATAACTTATTTTCCTGGCACAGAATAGGGATGAAACTTCCTGTTCCCATCTATCAAATTCAATGTAATCTGATTTAGAATTACACAGTCATATGAAGAAAAATTATATAGTGAACATTTTTTAAGATCTCACAATTCTAAAACTATGAAGAAATTCAGTAATATTAGTTGTTTTCTGCTCATCAGAGCAAAATATGAAATAAAACTGCAACAAAATCACTGCATTAAAAAAGCCAAAGTGAAACATTACTATTTAAATAAGCCAAAACTACATAAAAATCTACCATAAGCAATCAATTCAGATTTTACTGTATGTTTAACACCTTCCAATTTAACCTAGAGCAATTTAGGACCAGTCTTGCGTATGTTATGAAATGCTGCAGAAATACCAGAACCTCCCCTTCACAATTAACATCAAAGACCACTGAAAACATCAAATACAAATTAAACATATGACATCATCAATTTTCATCTTTCTTAGAAATTGCAGAAATTTGGCACTGAATTTGTATTGGCCCTGCTCTATAGAATGAAATCATGCAGTATGCATCACTGAAAACATGAAGATATGTCCATCACCATATAAATGATGTTTCAAACAAATCTAAATGTCAATTTCAAAATTCTAAAAGCACTCATTCTAAAGTCATTCAAATTTCTGCTAGGTTTTTGTGAGGTTCCCTCCGTTTTAAAGTTTAGCAATGCTTAAATAATTTTCTTTTTCAATTTTATAAAGTGTTGAATTGATATTTTATATTTAAATACAGATTTACATTTATTTGAAGTTGTAAGCATTTATTCAGGAGTTACTTGTATAGATCAATGCATAGCACTAATATTGTACATACAATGTAACTATATTTAGAAACATGCATAGTTTGTCACAGGAAAGTCACCAGAAAAAATGGTTTCTTCCAAATTGTAAGTATATGCTGCAATTACTTTGTTTCTGGAACACTAGTCAAAGTGAGATTAAAATAGCAGTAGGAGAACTGTATCTTAGAAACCGTGCTAGCTTCCCACATGTAACTGAGAAAGAGAAATTGCTTTTAGAATGATACATAATGTCCCTTGAACTACGTTTTTTAAAAATGTCTTTTCAATACTTGTTGAAAATCAACTTAATAATCAAGATTTTCCTTAGCACTAATATAAATTAACCGAATAGTGAAAGATGGGAGATAAGAAAATTATTTTGTGCTTGAAGGTGAATATAAATGAAGTTAATATATAATACTTTGGTATAAAGGGCAGCAGCATATATTAAAAGTGTTTTATATTGTTGTTGATGTGTTTCTGCTGCAAATTAATAATACAAATTATCTTCAGCCATTCAAATGGTATTTTATCTTTTACAAATTAGTTTTGGGCTTATCTCCTTCTCTGTATGTTGTTCTGCTTCAAAACAGTCATTCAGAATCAATTTTTCCTCATCTCCATCCAATAAGACATCTAAACTTTTATCTGCACAAATTTGTGACAGCATAGAACCGGAACAATTCAAAGGAAGCCTATATGTGGTGAGAGCTGCAGGGATAGGGGTCAAAAAAGGCAAGATGGCAGCTGCAACCTTGCAATCATGGCCCCACCCCTTTTTTGTAGTGGCCAGCAAACTCGACTTTTTGGAATCCTTCCCTTATTCGTTTTGCGTATCAACTGATATTGCACGCGTCCTGTAGATGCCACATGCGAAATATAACAAGCAAGCAAATAAATAAAAGCGTCTGCCCAACGCAGCTCACCGTTCTCAGGATTGCATGGGAAGGGTCCTCTTACCTATTTCCTCAATGAAGTTCTTCCAAGAGTCTGCGGTCATGGGCTGAATCATCTGCAGAGCTTCGGGGAAAGCAGCCGGGCAGTCAGTCTGCTCAGGGGTCTCTTCCGGAAAAGAAGTTGGCCCCGCCATGGAAGGGGATTCGCTTTTGTAGACGGAGGAAGAGAAGGAAACAACACCGCTTGAGCGTCAGTATCTCTTCCGAGCCTCTTTCCCAACCTTTGCCCGGAATCCCCGCTTTCCCCAAGGCAGCGACTAGCCGGGCTGTAAGTGTTTGCGGAATTATGGCAAATCAAAGTGAGTTTATCGGGGCTTCAGGCATCAGCCCCCGGCTGTCCTTCCTCGTCGCTACCTGTTAAGAGGCATAAGCTCTCCGTAACTACAAGTCCTCCGCTCTGGTCTCCGGGGCAGGAGGAGGACTCGAGTATTCTTTCGCGGAGGAAATGTAACCGCGCTAGACGCGGGCAAACGAAAAAGGAGGGAAGGTAGCCAAGCGGGGGCGAGGCTCCATAGACGGCGGAGTTAACTCTTGCGCACCCTTTGGGGGCTCAGAGAGAGAACTAGGGGTCGGAGAGAGCCTGAGGAGACCCGGCGTCGGCCAGCTGGCTCGGGGCGACAGAACCTCCCCTTTCCCTACGGGAGTCAGCCGGGCCAGAAAGCAAACTGAACTTCGGGAGCTTTTACCAGGAAAGGCGCAGCAACCGGAGTTCGCGCTCCGGAGAGAAGAAGCGAGCGGCGACGCGCGTCTTGGCTGGGGCGGAAGGGGCGCCCCCCCCCGAGGACGCGCCCCCCCCCCCATCCCCATTTTTTGAATCCCTCACCTGCCAGCTGGGCGGCCTGCGGCCACGCTCTCGGCGGATCCTTCGTGGTCCAAGGCGCAGGCGGCGCTGAGCGCGGCAGCCAGCAGCTCCATGCGAGGCGGCGAGGAGGACGGCAGCAGCAGGAGCGATTCCGGCAGCGGGCGGCGGCGGCTGCTGCTGCTGCTGCTGCCGAGCGATTCCGCAGCAGAAGCGGGACCGGGGAAGTCCGGGCGGTTGCCACAGTAACCGGGGTAGGAAGAGAGCAGCCTGCGCAGGAGGTGGGGGAGGAGAGAGAGAGAGCGAAAGATCGGTGGCGGGGGGGAAAGAGGCAGCCGCCGCCCCCTCACACTTTCCCTTGTTTTGTACGAGTACTTGTACAGCTTCCAGGCACCCACTTCTTCCGCCGAAGTGGAAGTTGAAACACTTTTCCTGAATACCTGATTTGCTAAACGACCGGGAGAGGTCCAAAGGTCTCCTCAGAGGGGAGCGCCGGGGTTCGTCAGCGGAGAGTTTTCTAAAAAAAAATCCCTCCGTTTTCCTGCACGAACTGAATGGTTGTTTACTTTCAATAAAATAAAAATATAGGAAGCAAATTGCCAGCTTCTACCATTATGTATTTTCATTTCCCAAAATAAACCCATCTCAGCTTACTTTCAAAGTGCAAAATACACTTATTTATAAAGAATGGGCCGTAATGGTTTGGGATTCCTAATCGTTGTTGGCATTACATCGTGGGAAAACTTGGAACCAAAATAGATTTGTCTGTTTTCGTGGAATCCAGCATGGAAAGACCCATAAGAATCACATATCTGATTAAATCTGGGGCTGTTAGAGGACAAAAAGTGAATCCAAAACATCCATTCTAATAGATAAGTTCAGTTTTTCATGAACCACTTGAGCCTATTGTAAAACCACAGATAACATATGTCTATGGAAAAAGAGCTGTAATAGCCATGTACTTGGGGCATGGTTATCGAGGTGCAGAACTAGCACAAAACCCTGAATCTGATGCACAGATCCTCACAATTTTACAAGACTGGGATTCACTGCAACAACTACAAATCATAATCCATGTCCCCACTTGCACCTAGCCACAGCACAACCATGCAATGGTAGAGTTATTTTTATTCTTATCCCATGACATCATCTTAATCTAGGCAACAAGTTAAGACAAAGCTTAAGTCATTTATAGTTGTACTTTGCAGCCTCAAGGTGTACAAAACGTTAGCTTTGTGACTAGGAACGAGCTAACAGAGACCGGGGATGAAGATAAGAATTAGGAAGGACAGCCAACGTAGGTAGGAGTGAGCAGATAGTAGGGGAAATATCCAGCCATCTTGAAAGGACTTCGGAGTCCTTTCAAGTCCAGCCTCCTCCTTAATGCAGAATTCACCACACAATGTTGGCTTTTCAGCCTTTCTTTGAAGATGTCCACTGAAGGACATGATACTAAGCACTCCATAAAGTGCTTAGTAGCATGTTCTCCAGTGAGAAGTTGCTTTGAACAGTGAAATGGAGAGCACATAAATTTGACAATATTCTATTCCACTGGTTGAAAGTTTTTACTATGAGGACATTTCAAATCTGAATTTATTTCATTACGGTTTCAAACCGCTGGTTCTGGTTTGGTCCTTCAGAATGACAAATAACAAATCCTGCCTGCTCTATTAAAAAAACTTTAGATAACTAAAGATCGCAGTCATAACTTAGACTAAATGTACCCAGTTCCTCTCACTATTCCTCCTAGGGCTTAATTTCTGGTCCTCTGATCTTGGTAGACATCCTCTGAACTTGTTCCTTGTCCGTTATAGACTGCAGTGCCCAGAACTGGATCTGGAACTGAAAACAGTGCTTGGGCAAAGCAAAGTAATACATGCCAAAATAATTTTCATCATATCCTGTCAAGAATAAAAGAGCTAATAAAATAAAAGTTACATAAGCCCAACCCATCTTTCTGATATTGTCTATTCTTGCTGAAAAATGTGTAGGATAATGGTGGAAGACATATATAGATAATTGTTGACTTTCAACCATTCGTTTGCTGACCATACAAAGCTACAACATCACTGAAAAATGTGACTCATGACTATTTTTCATATAACCGTTGCAGTAGCCCTGTGGTCACATGATCAAATTTGGACATTTGGCCACTGGTTTGTATTCATTTATTTTATTTATATTTCATATTTCTTAAGCGCCCACCTCCCTTGGAGAAAAACTATTTATTTGAGACGGCTGCAGTGCCCCAGGGTCATGTGATCACTTTTTGCAACCTTCTGATAAGCCAAGGCAATGGGGAAGGAAGCCAGATTCACTTAACAACCAGGTTACTTGCTTAACAAGTGCCGTGATTCACTTAAAACTCCAGCAAAGAAGGTCATAAAATGGGGAAAAACTCACTTAACAACTGCCTTAGCAATGTAAATTTTGGACTCAATTGTGGTGTAAGTTGAGGACTACCTATACTACTTCTATAAATCTAGAAGTTTTCTTTCTCTGCTGTGAAACTGACTAGAAGAGATAAAGCAGGAACTTGCTAGAAGTTTGTAAAATGAATACAGATGAGCATTCACAGATGAAATTCACTAAATGGACATTTATAGGGGAACTTAAGTGGACTTGACAGAATCATTTGTTCTGGCTACCTGGAAGGAGGGGAAGTCAAACCTCACAGTCTGCCAAGCGGTTTGTAACAGGAGTACACTTATGAACAAGCATAATTAATTTTACAATATTGTTTCTGTGCAGATCTACATGCTGCAGACAAATGGTATTTAAAAAAAAATAAGTTAACAGGAATTGGAGCTTATTTTTAGTTTGATAACTTTTAACCTTATTGTAGTTGTTTGTGGTTCACCATTTTGTGCAACCAAACCAATTTAATTGGCTTATTATTATTCAATGTATTGTACAAATACAGAAAATAGATTATTTCCATAACCAAATTAAATATGTTGTCTTTAACAAAATTAAATAGTTTGTGCAAAATCAACTTTATATGTTGTAGCACCTTGTGCTCACATTTTCACTTTTGAAAAATATTGCACTGTATTCAATATTGTGTGTTTCCTAGGTAGCAATTTGGTTTATAAAATGCAAGTTGATGCCTGAAACACAAAGGGTATTTCAGCACCAATCTTGCAAAATTGTCTGATGGAAATTTTATGGAGATGAATGAAATGTGTTTTGTTGAGCAAAGTCTAGGTGATCTGGACAACAGCATGCATTTGTCTTTGTATTAGTTTACCACCCACCATAATACCCAATATATATGAGAAATATGCATTTCATTTCTTCATCTATGCACTAAATCAGTGGTGGTCAACCTGGTTCCTACTGCCCACTAGTGGGCGTTGCAGCTTTCATGGTGGGCGGTAGGGGTTTTGTCCCCTACTTCAGGGGTCCCCAACCACCGGGCCGCGGACCGGTCCCGGTCCGTGGAACATTTCCTACCGGGCCGCCGGTTTGCTGGGCGCCGCCATCTTGTTTGACGAGAAAGTGCTTCCAGGTGAGCTTTTCCGGTTGGAAAGCGGCGTTTGGGTCCTGAAGGAGTCCTCGCGCCTTAGTTTCATCAAAGGGGGGGGCTTCAAACGAAATTAAGGTGCGAGGATTCTTTCAGCACCCAAGGCAAGGCGAGCCGAGCGACCGTCCCCAAGCCGTCCCGAAGCGAAGCCCATCGACAAAGGTACAGAGGAGGAGTTGAAGGTGGCGGGGAGAAGCGGGGGACGGCTGGCTGGCTGGTCGCTCGGCTCGCTTTGCCTTGTCATGCGTGCTGATGCCGGTACCAGGCCGCAGATCATTTTGTGATGCCGGTACCGGGCCCCGGCACAAAAAAGGTTGGGGGCCACTGCCCTACTTTATAAATCACCATTACTGTGGAACCGGTGGGCAGTTAGAAAATTTTACTACTAACAGAGATACAAAAGTGGGCGGTAGCTATAAAAAGGTTGACTACCCCTGCACTAAAGCATGCTTAATGGCTACATTATATTTTTATAGTGCACAATAATAGGAATTCTCTAATGCATAGCATCACTATTTTATTATTCCAAATATAATTTTAACAAATATTTTAAAAATTTCTACAATGTAGAGAATTGCTCAGTATTTGCTGGGTTGTTTTTTTTACCCAAATACTAACTATTTTTGATTCTACTTAATTTTCAGTTGTGCTGTAACCCAGTTGTGCTAAATGCAGTCTGTTAGCTGGAAGAAAACTAAGTTGCATATTCTATACCATCTCTAGTCAATCTCAAAATATTTTTTCAGAGAACCCAATTTAACTAATTTCATAACCAACTTCACCATGCTGTTAGAATTTCCCCCACATATACTTCCTCCAAGTATCATAATTTTGCAACATATTGAATTTGGCAATAAACAAAAATTTAAAATTTAAAAATATGCAGGAGACCTTTAGTAAATGGAATGAAAGAGAAAATGAATTTAGAGGAAAAACAGTAGAACAGCTTGGTGCATATTCATCCTAGCTTAGGACTTTTACTATCTTATGGAACAGGGTATATAGGTACAAACATTGGTGATGCCTCCTCCATGACTAGGAAACCTTACCTGCCGATAATTAAACCACAGGCAAGAACAAAAGGGAAGCTTCAAGAAATGATCACGAAGTAATGGCCAGGAAGTTGGGAATATATCCCTCATTAGTAAAACCGTCTACTGAGATTTTTCTCTAAATTGAATTGAACCCACTGTCTCACAATGCCCCATCCCATGTTCCAATCTATAGAGATATTTCAAAAGGATATAACGATTAGGGTTGAAACAATCACTGAGAGGTTTTCCACATGCATAATACACCTATTTACTTCCCAAATTGCCTGTGACTGCCCTACTAAGATGTAACTCATAATCACACAACTTTCTGAGAATAGTGCACTGATGGTATTAAAAAAGATACCTAAAGAGGCATATATATGACTTTGAATGGGAGCCTAAGGTTTTTTCATGCAGTCAAGATAATAAACGTTAGGGTTATCATGGATATTCTTATAAACTAAACTATTTTATTATTAATATATTAAATTGTTTCTTATATAGTTTGCCATTTACTGCCAGATCATTAACCCATTTCTGTATTCTCCATTTTTTGTGTTAGAGAGATTCTCCATGGTCTCAACCAATTTCCTTTTATGTTTCTCAGAGGTATTGAGATGACAGATTATATGGCTTTTAGATCAGATCCAGCAGTGCAATTATTATATTCATTTTCTTAATTTTTTTACATGCTGCAGTATAGAAGGGGAGTTATTTTCATTTATTCCTTATTTTAGCACATATTAGGCATTTATTTTTATACAATGAAAATTAAGAATTGAATCCACTCTTTTCCATCAACGTGGAGGCATCCAGATATAAACTACATAAAGACACATCTATTACTGGGATATTAGAATTCCAGTAATTACTCCCATTTTCTTTTTGACATAATTTGTTTCCATAGATTTACCAGTTCTGCAGAGATAGTTCCCTGGAAAAGAGTGGATGAAATCCTTCTGGAATTGGATTTAGATAAAAGAGAGGTGCAGATGACAACTCCTTTAACCCATACAACCTTTAGAGCAGGGGTCCCCAACCACCGGTCCCTGGACCGGTCCCGGTCCGTGGAACAATTTCTACCGGGCCGCCGGTTTGCTGGGCGCCGCCATCTTGTTTTGATGAAAAAGTGCTTCCGGTGAGCTTTTCCGGGTAGAAAGCGGCACTTGGGTGCTGAAAGAATCCTCGCGCCTTAGTTTCATCGAGGGTGTGTGTGGCTTCGAACAAAACTAAGGTGCGAGGATTCTTTCAGCACGCATGGCAAGGCGAGCCGAGCGGCCATCCCGAAGCCATCGCGAAACCCATCGACACAGGTACAAAGGAGGAGTTGAAGGTGGCGGGGAGAAGTGGGGGACGGTTGGCTGGCTGGTCGCTTGGCTCGCCTTGCCATGCGTGCTGATGCCGGTACCGGGTCGCGGATGATTTTGTGATGCCGGTACCGGGCCGTAGATGATTTTGTGATGCTGGTACCGGCCCGCGGCACAAAAAAGGTTGGGGGCCACTGCTTTAGAGAACATTGGAGGGAAATTGTGGAACTATACAGCTAACCCTTTCCCAATATTGATGCGTGTCATGGCTGCACAGTTATAATTATGGCAGAAACATGTTATAGCATGTGTTCCTTTACTCAACACATACAGTGATACATACATATTATGATCCTTATATGAGAGGGGATTCTGATTTGGCCAACTTCTTCCACCACATGTGGAATTCTTGACATGTATTAATGTTTATAGACAAACTGTTTCATCATGCTGTCTAAATATACTAGAATAATTTCTGCCAGAGTTTAAAGCTATATGTGATTATTACATACAAATTTGGAATTGAGATAGAGTCTATGGCCCTCTCTTATATGTTTCTCCAAGAGAGTCGGTGGACAGGGTGAACCTGCTTAATATCCTTTTTACTTCACAGATATTTTTCAAGCATTGCTTTGCTTTTATTGTGCTATTTTTCAAATGAATGCTTATAATTATTCTTCCGTGGCTATTTAAATTAGGTTGGAGGGTTTAAATATATTCCATGTTAGAAATTTTAGATTACAATTATTCTGTTACACTTCATCTGGCACAAACTTCATCTGAGTTAAACAGGTGCAGTATAAAATTGAGTTGGGGCCATTTTATATATGCATTTGAGAGAGAATGCATTATATGAAGACTTTTTTCCCTTAAAAATTCTGGCAATGCTTAAAAGGATTTCAGAGAGAAGAGCAAGATGATATCACTAGTTTGGCATTTGGTTAATGAATGTTGTAGTCATATTTCTTACAGATGAAAATAAAAATGGTATGTCTATTTGGAAAAAAATTAAGCAAAATTGCAAAATATAATTTCTGAATAGGGTTCTATGTTTTACAACTCAACAATTAAACTTGCTTGCTTTGTTTTACATCAAATAAATTTGGGGAACGGGATATTCCTATTCAAACAATGGTCAGCTTCTTTAACTATATAATAATTGTTCTCATGAAAAAGCTGACATTTTGGCCAGACCTGTTAGACAGGCTACAATACAGGTCTAGCTCTAAATTTATGTCCAGAAATTGCTCATCTAAGAGGTTGCTAACATGGATGTTGGAGGAAGAGACCAATAATGAGTGTGCCTCATTTTCAAACACTGTTGCAAGGAGGTGATAGAACTATTCTGGGGATAGAACTATTCAGTGAATCCAGTTCTGTCCCTATAATTGGTAGATCCATAAGTAGCCCATGAAGGACCATGAGGCTGGAAAAGAGTAAGCTAAATAGCATTCCATCAACCAAAGCAATAAAAAATGGTAAGAAGGACTGCCTCTTTTGCAGAAGCAGTGCAAAAGTTGTAATTCACTCAGTGGGGACATAACAAGCCACAAACAGCTGGCAGCATATTCTGTTCTCTTTCCTTAAATGCACCTTGTACTAGCTCTCTCATTTTGATGAAAGCAGCATCATATTGTCATACATTTTTCATATATGATGTGATGATATACATATAAAACGGGGCAGGATGTGCATTGTATGTCTCAACACAGAATTTTGTCATTTGCCTTTTTGTGACTCCTGGGCAGGTATCCCTGTTTAGCACTTTTTAAAATAATAATAATCAAAACTGCATGTACATGAAGCACATTTAAGACCTGGTTTAGAAAATGGTCAGGAATCAAACAAACAGATGCCTCTGGAAATCAGTGCCTTCAGGCAAGATCCTAAGGAAATGGCATTAATAAACCATTACCAGGGCATATTTATGTCACAGTTAATGGGACATGAAGATAAGCCCTAAATCCCTCTTTATTGTCCTAATCTAATCCATTACTCTGCTTAGGCACTCAGCGAGCCTATATTCATGAAAAAGGAATGGGTGTCACCCTTACATTTGCAATGCATGAAATCTTAAACCTCTCATAATCTATCTAAGAATTATCCATACCCTACCTTCCCTGGAACTCCTGTTGATATTCCTTCCTTTCATGTCAAAGGGCAAGCTCTGTTTCCTACACTCTTCTGGAGACAATATGATCGTATCTTATGAATGCTTTTGAAATAATTGCCTAAAAATTGCTTTAGATCATAAATAATGGGTTCTAATTTATCCACAATGTGGTTACTTCAGTGACTGGTTTCAGTACATTTCATGTATCCAAATTTTTCTTTCAAACCCAGACGTGAAACTGAAGCTTGGTTCCATTTTGAACGCTTATATAAACTTTCACAATTTAATTTATCTTGTCATACTAGCTGAGGCCAAACTATTTATCTCTCTGTACTGTAATGCAACAAATGGAAGACAAAAATAAATAACTGAATAGCCATCCTTTTAGGTCCTCAATTTTCTCAAATGAAATCTTATTATGATCCAGATGAAAAATAAGTCTAATACCATGCATATATCTCTTTCAAATGGTCCATTTTTATCTATGTCATAGTAATTATTATATTAAGGTTACAATAAGATTTAAAAGCTTCCTAATCAAATGAAATATTTAAATAGGTGTGTAGATTTACACAGATATAAAATATGCATATTCTTAATTTCATACATATTTTATGGGCAGATATGAAACAATGGAAATAAAAATGACAGGGTCAGCTTCTGTTTCTAGAAACCCTCCTACTTTTGCATTAATACCTAACACCTAAATCAGGAGAGAGCAATAAAGCTAAGCTAAACCTCCATAAAATGTGTTAATTCAAATTCTCAGAACCTGAATCATAGAGGCATAAAATCAGAGGCTGGAAGGAACTCAGAGGTTTTCTAATCCAACCACCTGGTCAAGGCGTCAGGACCCTTATACCATCTCAGTCAAATGGTCGTCCAGTCTAAAAACCTCCATAACCCTTCAACTATTTATAACTCAATACCTATTGGATTCTAAATGAAATGTAGGAAAAGATGGGGATCTTTAAACATAAAACTATTACCATCTGGCAGACGGTACTGAATAATAAAAACAAGGACAAATAGGCTGAAAAACAGCTTCTATCCCAGGGCAATAACTCTATTGAAGTCTACTGTATAGTGCAATATTAATGCGATATCAGGGGTTTTCAATGCAATGTGTGGAGTGTGACGGATGTGCATTTGTGTTTATTTTCATAGTCATAAATTGTACACTGAAGATTGTATTTAATTTCATTGTAAGAGGTGCAATGACAATAAAGTAAACTAAATAAACAAGTGAATCTGACTTCCTCATTGACCTTCCTTTGCAAGGTCGTAAAGGGTGATCACTTAATCCCAGGCTACTGCAACTGTCATAAATAAGAACCAGTTGCCAAGCATCTGAATATTGATTATGTGAACGTGGGGATGGCACAATGGTCGTGAGAAAATGATCGTGTAATTTTTTTCTGTGCCGTTGAAACTTCAGATGGTTACTGAACAAACTGTTGTAAATTGAGGAGTACCTGTATTCTTTCTCTTCTCCAGCAGCTGGTCACTGTCTTATACAATTTTTTTGGGTTATGTGCTATGTTCTCAGGAGTAACAACTCCCCCCCACCCCCCATCCCTGTGTTTTCCTCACCTTTTCTACTAGCACATGTCTGTTTTATCCTGACACCTTAGTGGCTGGTATCACTCAACATTTTCTGTCAGAGTTCTTCCTGCTTTGGTGGTTAGGTTTGAGACCAGTGGAAGGCCTTCTGTGAGGAAAGTGAGGATTCTGATTCTCTATGAAAATTTGGAGCAATATCTGAATTTCGATATTAAGTGATTGAAGTTAAAATATGTTTTGCTTCTGGGATAAACTGATATTGGGACCCCTAAGCCAACAAATTTGCAATTCTTTTTGTGCTTAAAAAAACATTGAGTTGAATTCAGAAATAATTGGAATGGTCAGGATAAAAAAAGTGTCTTTTTTGGGAGGTGGGTTTTTTAAAAATATTATATTCTCTTCAAACTTTTTCAATTGGAGGAAAATCACCCCTTTAAAACTTTTTGTAGAACTTAAGACATCTGTGATATTCCTTGAATCCTTTTCCACACAGTTTCAGAATTGGGACAAATACTTTGGCCCTGCACACTTTGGAAACCTCCTTGGATTGCCCACTTCTGTCCTGACCTAGGCAGTCAGCAGGCACAATGAAATTCTACCTTCTTATCTTATACAGGGATGGGCAAGCAGGCAGATTAACTGGTTGATAGGCAATAGAGAAGGTTGGGTTGTTGCAGTGGACAACCCTACTTGTCACCAAGTTGTGGAAAAAATCCTGTCATCTTTGCTAATTTGTTGTAAGTCCATCTAGCCAACCAAAGGGATACTTTTAAAAGTATTCCTATACCATCATGGCTTTTATTTGTTCTTTGTTATTAATGCCATCTGAAACTCTGCACTGCTAGACAACAGACCAGTCTTGATTTTCAGGAGGAGTCAAACAATTTGGCTAATGAGATTAAATAAAATAAATAACTGAACTGAACCAAACTAAGAGGATAGAGAACAGAGGAAAAAAATAAAGAAACAGAAATCAAAATGGGAGGAGAATATTGACTAACCAATTTTAAATTTAATAAAATAAAAATAATGTCACCCTTTCTATTTTATTTCTGTATTTTCAGGGGAATAAAATATTATTTTCCTTACCTTTGAAACCATTGTTCTTCTGTGGTTGTCATATTTGGTTTTATGTGTAGAGACAGACTCTTGTGAAATATATGCAACAGTTCCTCTTTGTTCAGAAGCTCATTTTTGGCATTACCATTTCTGAGTGAGCCTTTGCATTCAAGAAAAAAGTGTTTATAAGTAAGTATTTGCAATTAAGAGGAACAAGAAAGAGATGATCGTTATGTTCAGTGGGCAATGCTGATGCATCTTGTTTATACATTTTCCAAAATACTGAAGAAAACATAGTACATTTAGCTGTGCATATTGCTATTATCCTCCAAAAATCCCAAGCTTTAAGACCTCATTCTTTTCAGAGGAAGAAGTATATTGCTTGAAAGGTTTCCTCCGATTTCAGCTTTCAATATTCTTTGCTTTATGGAACAGAAGGATGAAAATAATGTGTTATGATACTTTCAGAGGAAAAAGCTATCAATTGGATGTATTGTAGACCTCAGTAGTCTCAGAAACAGAAGCTGAAATAATGGTCATGGTCAAATTTGCTCAGATGGAAAGTAAGGACATCATTACTTTATAAAAAAATATTTAAATTTTTAAAATTTTTTTTATTAAAAAAAATTATATAAAAAAAAAAAAAAAAAAAAAAAAAAAAAAAATAATTTAACAATATGTTGAGAATTTGGGGGGTTTTCTATTTTTGGGAAATTCTTAAGTGAGGAGTATTACAAAACAAATAAATTTATATGGTTTATAAAGCTGCCTATGTCACAGCAGTGATTCTGAGTGGCATACAAAGATTTAAACCATAAACACAATATATAACCTATGATGCCGTGGTTTAAACAATAAAACTCAAAATAAAAAGCCACATCACCAAGAGAATGCACTTAACTGCCTGGGGAAACAAGCAGGTTTTCAGTGCTTTATGAAAGGCTAACAGGTTCAGAGCCATCTGCATCTCTTGGGAGGTAATGCTGTTCTCTGCAGATACAGCCATGGAGAAAGTACATCTGCAGGTCCAATGAGATGGCATTAGTTGATCAAAGGGACCTGGAGTATTCCCTCCCTGCAAGAACTAGGGAGCAGGTAAAACAGTGGGGACACAAACAATCCCAGTCCTGTGCTTTATAGAACTTTTTAGGTCGTATCTAGAACTTTGAATTGTAACTAGAAGCCTATTGAGAGCTACCGCAGCTCACAGAGCAGAGGCATTATATTAGTGTATAACTACCTGTGCTGCAACCTTCAGGACCATCTACAGCTTTCAAATGATCTTCAGGGGAAGCCCCATGTAAAGTTTGTTACAGCAATCAAAATGAGAGGAGATTAAGCCTCCTTGTCCCGGAATGAAAAGCATTCCTCACCTCCTGGATCCAGCTGCTTGTCTTCTACTGGGAGATCAACCAGGAGGGACATGGATCTAATCAGGGGTGGGATTCTACCAGTTCGCACCTATTCGCTAGAACCGGTTGTTAACACTCAAAGCAGTTCAGAGAACGGTTGTTAGAAGAAATTACTGGCCTAATCCTGTAAGGAAGGCAGGAAGGAAACATTCTGGTGTTGCTTACAGAAACTGCCTCTCCATTAACCCTTATTACATTCTTGGCAGGACTAGACTTCCTGTCTCAGGAACGTCTCTGGAGTTTCCCCCCACTCCTTTGCTGGTACTTTGCTTGTGTGGAGTGACCATTCAAAGTTACAATGGCACTGAAAAAGTGACTTATGACCATTTTTCACACTTACGACTGTTGCAGCATCCCCACAGTCATGAGATGCCAGGTGAGGAGACGCATGCCTCGATGTGAGTGATATTGGCCACACCCAGCCAATAACATGACCACCAAGCCATGTCCACCCAGTCACATGACCAAGCCACGCCCACCAACTTCACCACGCCCACAGAACCGGTTGTTAAAAAATTTGAATCCCACCCCTGGATCTAATACACAAGTTTGCCAAAGTCACAGATAAAAAGATCATGTCTATCTCATTAGGGCCATGAGGTTTAAACTCCTCCAAGACAACTGCCTCTGGTAACTCCATAGACTTGTACAGCTCTTAGTGAATCTGAGCAACTTTATCTGACAGATGCCTAAAATAATCTTTACGGGTTACCCTACCTAGTCCTGGTTACCCTAAACAGCGTTATTGGTTGGTACTCTGCAGATTCAATAAAGGTGGAGAAATAACTACATTTTGCTACCCTTATTGCCATGAGCTAATCCTTAAATAATACTCTTTCCCGTGTTGTTCTTTGTTTTCTTCCAGTAACATTCTTGGTGTCTATTACTCCAATTCATAACCTGGGATTCTTTTGAAAACCAGGAAGCCTTCTGGAGTCCATGGACATAGAGTCTGCCTAGGCATGACTTACAACTAAAGCCAAAGTTACCTGATGGTAATCCTTTACTTAGAACTACAATTGAGCTTAAACTTTCTGTTGCTATTTGTTAAGTGATTTTTTTTCTCCATTTTACAACCCTTCTTGTCACAATTGTTACATGAATTACTGAAGTTGTTAAGTTAGTAACATGGTTGTTAAGTGAAATCTGGCTTCCCAATTGACCTTGCTTGTTAAGAAGGTCACAAAAAGTGATCACAGGACTCTGGACACTGCAACAGTCATAAATATGAGTCAGTTGCCAAGTATCCAAATTTTGATCACATGACCATGGGAATCCTGCAATAGTCATAAGCGTGAAAAACAGTTATAAGTCACTTTTTTCATTGTTATAACTTGGTCACTAAATGAATAGTTGACTGCCTGTATTCCAAGCAGCAACTAAAGCTTCAGTCGAACCCTACCAGGGTAAACATTCGATAGGGCCTGCTTCCCTATAGGCAGGGATAATACCACAGAACTCCAGAGCCAGCAGAGAGTGATCTATTCATGGCAAGGGACTAACGGTAACACCAGCAGTTTCAGATCCCATTCCAAGTGCCTTTAGATTAAAAACAAGGTGGTCTATAGGGCCTTCGTTGTAGTTAGGCCAGATATAATTTCGGTTAGGTCTACAGTTGCCATGGTAACCATGAATTGCTAAGCCACTTCATAAGCCAGGCCTATACCCAAGGATGGCAAATAGTTGCCATGAAGTCCCCTTGAAATTTAAGATTGGGGAACTCCAATGCCAACCAAGCCACAGACTCTAGCAGTTCCACTAGGGAGGTTGCTATATAGCAGGAAAACTGCTATACATGCAATATCAATAAAGGAGAATATTTATAGCTCGGGGTTTAAATGAGGCATCTCTTGGTGCTCTCGGAGATTGATTGTTTTCTTACAGACATTTTAATACCCAACCTAGATAACATCATCAGTGCTAGCAACAGTCCCTTTTGTCCCCTTAGTACAATAATACAAAGAGGACCTTACAGTAGACAATCTGTGGAACAATTCATCTGACATGGATTCTCAGGCAAAAATTGCCATCCTGACTCTGGCTCTGCAGCTGATGCTACACACAAAACCCAGCAGGGCAACTTTAGAGAGAGAAACCCTCCCTCTGGACCCAGGCAGGTTTTGGTGTTGCAAACAAGGTCAGATATCCCACCCACAATTAAATAATGGGTGAGGCCAATTTTATTACAGGCTAGCTGTATATTAACCAACAGCAGTCAGGAGCCAGTATTCTGCAGCCTTGATTACCAGGCCTTGGGGAAGATTACAAGAGAATGGAAGATGTTGTGATTCAAAACACTGAAGTCACTTTCCATAAGAACAGCCCATCGCCCACCTTCCACTTTGCCCCCCTCTTCTATTCATTATCCTTGCCTGTCCCTCCTTTTCCACCATCCAATCATCTCTGAGCCTAGCTTCTCTACTCCTATGCCAAAGAGTACCAACATATCACCCAACATATCAATGATACTAACACCAACCAGTACCAGCCTCAGGGATGCTTCTGCCTCACACTCAACATCCCTTTACTGAGGACCAATTCATTGCCATCTTGCAAAACCTCATGTCAATGCTACTCAATGCAACTCACCCTAGACCGTCCTGTCCCACCAACCCACAAGAGCTGCAATCCACCAAGATTAAAGAAATTGACAAAATGGTCCCTGGTCCATGTGATTACTCCAATGGCAGCTGCAAAAGTTAGGCTGATCCTACTTAAAGTTCCTACCTGCTCTCATTCCCATTGCCATTCCATGCCAACACCTGGAGGTGGGCAGCTCCCCAAAAGCCAAATAAATCCTTCTCTAGATGTTCACAAACAAACTGACGCTTCCTTAACAGCTGACAACTGGAATATGTCTGGCACAATTCTAACTTTACAAGAACTCAGTTCTGAATCACTTCATTATTGTCTTCTGTCATGCTCCTATCTTCCCTCTCCACTGACACTCCAATCCTTGAACTGACCACAGAAACTATCTTTAGAACCGGGTACCTTTTCCTACCTTCTCCTTTGAATCTTATACATAAGCCTCCTGTTATTGATTTTGATGCCTTTTTCTTCTGGTTACCAGCAGCCTGGCAGCCTTACTCTAGGCAGGACAATATTATTGAAAAAGTCTGTCCTTCTTAAAATGAGCACTAAATGTAACCTAATCTGATTCATGAGGTAAATGTACCGTGACACTTTATATTTCAGGGCCCTTTATTAACATAGTTTATTTTGCAATCAAATATACATTTGTTGGTCATTTGTTGCACATCACTTTTATGCCTTCTTTGATGCCTTTCTAACATGAATACAATATTCTGCAAGCAAGGTTTGGTGCCTTAAAAATTTACTATTCTCTTGAGAGGTTTGTTCATTCTTATGACTGCAGCACTAGATATGTTACATAAGGTAATAAGACTCAATTGAACTTTTTAAATGAAACTAAAATGAAATGAAACTATGAAATAAAAAGAAATAGTTTTCTTCTCAACTATTTTTAAAATATACATGTGTTTGCTCATGTGCATATTTTATTTACTGATAAACCTGCTTTCTTTACACACAACATCTCATCCTATAAGTCTAGAATACATTTTAATTTCACTGTATGTGTCCTGTTTGTCCTTATTTTTCACCAACAAAAGTGTAAATCCAGAATCAGTAACCTTTTGACCTTGATACTAGGACACAGTTGATTCTGTGGCCAATTAACCATGCTATTCCAGCTAGCTTCTACCCTCCCTGTGCCAAACTTGTTATTTTTCCTTGTACAAGACAATAATTCTTCACTTGGATTTAACCTTGGTAATAGACAATATTATTTTGTACTACCATCCCCCCCAAAAGAGAAATAGCTTCCTACTGGCAGGAAAGGTGAATATAAATCATAAAAAATAAATCGAAACAAATAAAATCAGATCTTGTCTCCAAAGAAACCAAATGCCACTTTCGATGGTATAATAACAGCCTGATTCCGTTTTGTAAACGAACAATATTTCAATGTTCTCAAAGAATTAGCTAAAAGATAAAAAGCTCACCCATTCTTTTGTCCATTCATTTTAGCCAATGCTGCAAGGAGTGATTCCCCATTGGCCAAGTGTTTAGGTCTTATGAGGGCAGGCAGTAATCCACTGAGATTGGAAGGTTTAAACTTACTCTTCCCTAGTTTAAATAAATATTAACTGAGAGAGAAAGACAGAGATTCACTGCCTCCTAATGAAGCCAGGAGTTCTGGAGAATGTATGGATTTCTCTTCAGCCTTTTAGGTGAACAAGCACTGGTGGACAAAGAAACAGCAGAGAGCATGCAGGACAGCAAAACTTCCAGGTTTAAACCCTCAATCCACTGAAGAGCAGGCTTTTTTCCCTCAATATATTCTTCTACAGTTCTTGACTCCAAAAGGGTTGGGTTGTTTTCAATTACAATGACTCAGCTGAATGCCGGTCAGAGGCTTGGTGCAGTAAGTCTCTGGAATCCAGGTGATTCAGTGAGGAAAGCTGTATGGTACCCTGCCAGCACACTGCCTTAACGAGGTGGAGAAGATATTTGCCTTGCACACAGAAAAGCTTATTTTATCCAGAACTATATTCAGGACAGGAGCAGAATATTAAATAGTAGATTTTAGTTTTTGGCCATCTGCTTGCAATATTACAGTGAAACAGAGATCTACATTTTATGCCATAGTAATAAGGAATGGGCCTGGTCATTTATAACAAATGATAGAGGAAATCTTGAACTTATAATTGGGACCAGAATTTCTATTGCTAAGCAAGCAAGGCAGCTGCTAAGTGGAATTTTACAATCTTTTTTTTTTTGCTGCAGTTGCTAAATGAATCACTGCAGTTATTTAATGAATCATGTGGTTGTTAAGCAAATCGAGTTTTGCCCATTGACTTTGCTTGTTGGGACTAGCTGGGAAGATCACAAATGGTGATGATTCTGTGACATTGCAAGCACTGTAAATACATGCTAGTTTCCAAATTTTTATTCACATGACTGTGAGGATGCTGTGGTAAGCATAAGAACTGGTCCTAACTCACTTTTATTCAAAGCCATTATACGTTTGAATGGTCCCTAAACAAATGAGATTACCCATGCAGAGCAAGATGTACCTCTGTCCCAAGGAAGGGAAAACACTACTCCTTCTTAGAGGGGCCTCCTCCCTCTTTTGGAAAATAATGGACTCTAAGTGGGCATCAGAGTAAACTTCTTGGCAGGAACAAAATTATTACTTTGGTCTAGTCATGAAGGCACTAGTCTAGAAACCAGAAAACTATGAGTTCAGGTCCTTCTTTAGGCATGAAAGCTGGCTGGATGACTTTGGACCAGTCATTCTCTCAGCCCAGCCCACTCCATAGGGCTGTTATTAGAGAAAAAATAGGAAAGGAAAGTGTATTTGTTATATTGACCACCCTGAGTTATTTATAAAAATAATAAAGGCATGATATAAATAAATGAATAAGTAAATCATTTTGAATCACTGAATTGTGTACATAAACGCTAATACAATTTTTTTGTGGTGTCGAGGGGCAGAAATCCATATGGATTTGAGTTACTCATCACTCAAATTTTTAAAATTATATTCTATTACGCTTTTGAAGATTTATTTCTATGATTCCATTTCTACTTTTGAATTAAAATTAGAGGCTTCTTCATTTGTATAAAATATTTTGGTAATTTCTTTTCCTTCCTTTGTGGCAGGTTTGGCAAAGTAAATTAAGACTCAATTTAAAGAAAAATTTATCAATCTACTACTGTGAAGATCTTGCCGTTCTTCACTTTCTCTTTTCAAACCTTTTTTTTTTTTTTGGTCAGACTTACTGTAACGTGATACCCAACAGCTGTCTGAAGGCAGGCACCCAGATTCTAGAGTCCTTGTAGGACTCTATTTTATATTTATATTTTATACATTGTCTCATTCCTCCTGCTTTTCCTATAAGTATCCATAATGTTCAATCTCAGTGGAAAAATAAGTAAGGCTATCCACTTAGGCAGCTACTTACCTTCAAAACATTCTGTTTGAACTTCTTTACTACTCCTTGCTTTCTTTTTTTTCCGATGTCTGATAGAACGATAATATATGGAATTCCTTCGAATAGGAATGTAATGTGTTTTTGGTTCTTTCTCAGTTATACTGCCAGATGCCTCAGAATCATCATCAGAGATCAAGTCAAGGCTTGATATCGACTGTGGAGGATTATCTTTCTGGATATCATTGGCTGATCTCCCATGGTGGTGTCCTTGTACCTCTTCCAGTTTTTCTTTCTCCATAGCAACAATTTTTATTCTTTAATAACAAGGAAGCAAACGAGGAAGCTTCGTACATTCCATCAGATCTCTCTGCATGAGAATTAAAAAAGAAGAGTACATTGTATGTTTATATGAAGAATAAATTGTTGCTTGATAACAACTTAGAAATGGATACTCTTCTTGATTCTTTATTATTCTATACACCTTTAAGATCATTAAACAGTTTGATACATTAATTGAAAGAAAGTCATTCATAATACTTTCAAAACATTAATCTGGATATGATTCACAACTATCTTGATCCCACAATCTGCATTATTATGAACGGCACTTACATGGAAAAGTTTGAATTAACATTGCAATTTAGCTTGCACTTCAATAGAATTTACTTTTTTAAAATGAAAAACAGTACAAATAATGTTTTAAAATATTCAAACACAGGTCCTTGAAGAACACATTTCTGATCTAGGATTATCTTTAACAGTAAGTTAAACAGAGAGGCTAGAAATAGAAAAAAAAAATCAGGTAACCAGATTTTAAATCCTAAACCAAAATTTTGTTTCCCCAGCATTTATCTCTTATTCCATGGGCCTCTATGCCTCCAGCAAGTTTAGATAACATACAATATACTGGTATAATAAGTCAGCCTAAGCAATAGGGAAGACTGTTTCAACTAGGGTTACCAGAAGTCCAGTAAAGGGAGAACATATCCTCCTCTTTATCCTCTTGTCCTCTGTCTAGTAGGTGTAGTCTTAAAGTCAAATATTGTCCAGCTTCATGAGCAGCTTTTCTTCACAACAGCACTTCTGTAATAAGGGCTAAGGCAAGTTAACAAGCTCCCATTTGTGACCTTAATTAGATGATTTCTATCCTTTCTTTCCCAGCCTGTTCTGCTACCTGAAATTGAATAAACCTTAATCAGTTACTAGCTAAAGACATTCATCTCCTAACCCTCCAGCACATTCCTGCCATTGAAAAACCAGTCTTTCTGATGTTGGAAAATACAGTATAATCTCATGTGCATGTAGGTCTAAGTACTTCTGGAGCAGTTTTATACTGTAGCATTTATCGCAGATGCCAAGAAAGTTTTAAACGATGTGTCTTCCTCCCCCATCTCAGTTTGTCTTCCTTTCCACTTGTCAGTGTTCTCTTTTGCCCATTCAGATATCTGGTAACCCTACCTTTTTCTAGTTAACCAAAATCATTAGTAGCAATAATTGTAAAATCCCAATATCAAGGGTTAGAATGTCTGTTTATTTTAAAGCCTTTACTTCCAGATGCAGTTAATATCTTTACAATATGCATTGACCATTAATGCCTTATTTTTATTTTTTTTTATTTATTCGTTTGCCACCCATCTCACCCCAATATTCTAACAAACTCTGGGTGGCTCACAAACATGCAATCTGAGGCTTGAAACATTCTTAGGGATGAAGGCTAAGAAATCAGCCATGCTGTATCTCTATCCCATGCATAACTAGGGCAGTTTATTCTTCAACATTGGCTCCTCTGTAGGCTTGCTTCTTGGCCAATCGCTCTCTCAAGTTCTGCTTACTTCTATTAAATCTTTATCACACGCCTCTGCTTAGGACAGAATACCTGAGTTTGACACTTGGAGATGCTATCATGGGAGTAGACAAGGCACTCTGGGGGCTTATAGGAATTTCATCAGTCAGAATGGAGTCATTGGTTCCACCATTACTTGAATCACTAACACCAAGACTGTCTATGGAGATTTTCAGTCATACATGTCATGGTTGTCCCAAAGGTGCTTTTTCAAGAGGCAACTGGACTTTCTGGTTTTTCTTTGAAGACGTTTTGCTTCTCATCCAAAAAGCTTCTTCAGAGAGCTCTCTCTGAAGAAGCTTCTTCGATGAGAAGCAAAACGTCTTCAAAGAAAAACCAGAAAATCCAGTTGCCTCTTGAAAAAGCACCTTTGGGTCACACCAATACTATTTTCCTAGGTGCCTCTGCCTCATCAAAGGACATGTCCAGCAGAGCCATGACACTATCTGCCCCTCAGAAATTAGTATATTAAACTTACAGTTGCTAAGTCACTGAAAATAAATATTGATTGGTGGTTCTCATGCAAGTAGTCCTTGATTTACAACTACAAGTGAGACCAAAAGTTCCACTTTTGGTGGAAGGAAGATGGTTATTAAGTGAGTCAAACCTGATTTTGATGCAAGTTAGAAAAAATAGTTTGTTAGTTCATATCTTCACCCAGCAAGTGTTAAGCATCAGTATATTCTGGGTCCTATTCTATTTATAATCTATGTTGTCTCCATGGTGCTAACAGTGAAATAAATGGAGTTTTATTCTCCAAAAACTAACTGCAAACCAATAGCCATGCATCTGTGTACTGATGCATTTTCTGCCTTCTCAACAAGTCATGTGGAATCTCTTACTATTTACGAAAAAAAATATCTTAATTGTACAAAAATGAAGATCACACTCTTCACTGAGAGATTTGTTAGGCACAAGCATAAATGATTAATGCCTGATAATAGTACAGTTAAGTATAGTCTTTCAAATACTTTAAGTTTCAGTTCTGGAGGAAGCAATCAAGGTCTATCTCAGACTCTGCATATAAAAATTTGGTGGTTCAATTATTGCAGACCAAGATTACACTGACTTGTTCAGTTGCTATACTGTACACGTTTAGATAGACATATTTATTATAACAACAAAATGATGAAATGTACATTGTAGCACCACCTGCCTTTTCGTACTGGTGCTGCAATGTCACATGGATATACATAAAGGATAGAGTCTGTGTCATAGCACTATTGTAACACACTCACTCCCTTCCTGCTTACAAGTCCATTTGTGTTGGAGAGACCGGCAGAGTCAGGGGAGGAATCAAGCAAAGCATCAGTTTAGAATTACTACATAGTCAAAGAAGGATGAAGTCCAACCCCCTCTTGAATACTATTGACCCTTATCTAGTTTTATACAGGTGCAAACTATTAGTCTGAGAAGATTCCTATGCACAGGCTTGAGCAACGAATCAGTAGTTTTGAACCTTCACATGTGAACCTAGTTGTTTGTGCCTGACAATTACCATAGTACGTGTAAATTTCACACACATCTCCAAGGTAAATCTTTCCAAGTTTATAATTGATTAGAGTTTTTCCTATGTAGGTTTTTATTCTTGTCACAGACCTCATCCTGTTGGGTTTGGCCCAATGTTCAAACCTATTAAGGTAATTTTGATTAATGATTTTTGTCCTCTAAGGTATTCCCTTAGCTTGCTGTCACTTGGAAATCTGGAAACATCCCTACATTCTTCATTCCATAAATTCTTTATAAAAATGCTAAATAGCACAGGATGAAGTTTTGATCCCTGGAGGTTGCTTCTCAATACTTTGTTCCAAGCTGCAGATGTTTAACCAGTTGCAAATGCTCTGAACTGCAATGCTGTTTAGCTCATAATTATTCATCTTGTTAATAAGGTTTTATCATAATTTATCATACAATTTATTGAGATCAAAGTATGATATATCTTCAGCATTCCTTGGACTATTCAACTAATCACTCTTGTATAAAAAGACATAAGGATTTATTCTTGACCATTCAGTGCTGATTCCTATTCTGTATCCTGTGCACACTCTTGGCTGAACTCATGGACTCGTGGTAACTGTTCTACTTCTATCATTACAAGATGGGAGAAAAAGGATAGGAGATAAACCATCTTTTTACCTACAAGACAGATATGCAAAGGATTGATCATTAAAGAAGAACTTTGTCACAAATGTGAGTTATGAGGATACCTGATGAACCAATAAAAGTACTTTGTTATGGATGTTTTGTGGAGTTTATCTATCTGCATCTGTACAGGATACAGAATAGTAAAAAGATGGTTTATCTCCTATCCTTTTTCTCCCCTCTTGTAATGATAGAAGTAGAACAGTTACGAGTCCATGAATTCAGCCAAGAGTGAGGAAAACTCCCCCAACCCATCGAGGGTCAATTTAGTGACCAATTAGGATTACAGATGTGGTCATGTGACATGGACTACATTTCCCAGAATACCTTAACTACATTTACCATGATGCACTCCCTTAAGGGAACAGCTCACAATTGCTACCTAACTATCCAATTCCCATATATTGGCTGGACAGCACAATTCCTATTAATAGCAGTATTCTTTGCTAAATGTTTATATTAAATCATAACTTAAATTAAATAAATTAAAAAGTGCGCAAAATTAAGATAATCTATTTATAATTATTTTCATATACTTAATTATTTATGAAGTTGTACTTTACACTATTTTTCTACTTCACGCTTTTTTGTATTCATACTTGGATCAATTAATTGCCTATCATAATTTGGAGAAATGTGAATGCTAAAAGTTTGTGTTCTAGTTCACATGTTAATTTAGGAAGTATGAATTTAGTTGGTTTGCATTAAAATAAGAAGCAAAATTATCCCCCTCATTTTTCATGTCCGCATATTTTCTCAGTCCAATAGTTCAACAAATATAAATATATAAATTATTTTCTCAAAGGGACAGGCCATATGTATGTTTTCAAATTTAAAATGTGTTTGTCATTATTTTAATTGTATTCATCCTTTTTCCTCTAGTACACCTGTGCATATTTTTTTCTTCAGCTTATTCTCACAGGACTTCAGGAACTGTCTACAAGAATTCAAAGTATGAATTGTTATGCTACCTATCACCCTGTCCACACCCTGATGACAGAAGAAAAAAAAACATAGCTAGGTTTTCAGTTGCATAAAACATGTACTAGCAATTTCAGGTTCCTTCCTCTTACTTACAATAAGGAACTAATTGCTCAGTGCTGTTAGCTTAAAACTGCCCATCTAATTTCTGGTTTTTTTGTTCTTTCCAATGCTCTATTAACATTCAAGACTGCCATATTCATACTTGGATTGGTGTTTACCAATCTCATAGCAAACATCAATGAGCAATATCAAGTTCCTGCAGGTGGACACATGGGGCAAATGTAATTAGAGGCACAATAAAGACTAGCGCTGCCAGATGAGGGGTATAGAACTTTGGAAAAACACTAGAAGGTAATAAAGAGATATAGAAAATTCTATTTGCTGCTAACTAGTGCTAGAACTACCGGTATATGCAGGGCCTGTAATATAAGAATTCAGTTCATAATTTTAAAAATAATTTTATTCCTTTAGCAGTTACCATCTTTTGCAATGTGATTTGTAATACTATGATGCTGAATAAATTAGAATAACATAATCAATAGAACTCTAAGTTCATACTTAGTTCCACAGTGTTACTCGTTCAGTGATCTAGAGCAAATGACATTAACTCTTTCGAGCACTTATGAGATTAGCAATGTCATTGATTAAAAAAGGCAATTAATGAATCATAACAGAAAAATATTTTACTACTGAATCTGGTAACTTTGATATCATCTGATCTTGGCCTGTGTGCCTTCCCTGTATTTCTGGCATACTGCCAACTTTATGTACTGAGGACCAAGTCCCTTCTACCATTCTCATGGTGTCTATCCTCTAGGGCAGTGGCCCCCAACCTTTTTTGTACCACGGACTGGTACCGGCATCACAAAATGATCCACGGACTGGTACCGGCATCAGCATGCATGACCAAGGCAAGGTGAGCCGAGCGACCGGCCAGCCAGCCATCCCCCGCTTCTCCCTGCCACCTTCAACTCCTCCTTTGTACCTTCTCGTGGTCGATGGGCTTTTTGGGCTCTTTCTTAATCTCCTCCTGAGTAACGCGAGACTCCACCGCCATCGGGATGGCTCTTCGTTCGAAGCCACCCCCTCCTCGACAAAACTAAGGCACGAGGATTCCTTCAGCACCCAAATGCCAACCGACGACCGACAAGTGCACCCGGAAGCACTTTCTCAAGCGCCGTTAAAACAAGATGGCGGCGCCCAAGCAAAATAGGCGGCCCGGTACAAAATGGTCCACGGACCGGTACCGGTCCGGGGCCCAGTGGTTGGGGACCACTGCTCTAGGGCATGGGTGGGAAACTATGGCCCTTTTACAATCTGTGAACTTCAACTCCCAGAATTCCTGAGCCAACAACTTCCTGAGTTGAAGTTCACAGATCATAAAAGGGCCATAGTTCCCCACCTCCTGCTCGAGGGGAACTTTTGGCTTGCCTGGGCTGCATTCAGTGAGGAGGAATTGTCTTGGGCTGCATATAAAATATATAATGCACTTAATGTATTTTAATTTTTATAGGATCTTGTAGGACTGCATTTCTATCACAGACCCATACAGACAGCAATGCAGACTCATAACTTCATTGTTGCACGATAGTGGCATTCAAAGAGATTCTAGGCAACTTCTACCCCATTTAAATACCCACAAGATTTAACTTAGCCTTAACTCTCAAAATTCCTCAGCCATCATTGCTATGTGTAAACATTTGGAGATTTGATTTCTGCAACCAAGGCTGGGGAAGTGTGGTTTAGTTCCACTTAGTTTGTGTATGTATTTTGTTTTCTTTAGAAGTTTTCTTCTCTCAAATGGGCAATTGTCTTAACTAAAATTACTTATAAGTAATTTACTTCTAAATTATTACAAATACCTGACTGGCAACATGAAATAGAGTTAGCAATATCAAAGAAAGAAATGTAGTATATTATTCTACACTAGATGAAGGGCACTGCTGCAGACTATGAAGTGATACTTCTTTCCCTGTCCAGTCAGCAGATGATATTTCAGGACAATATGAGGGACTTGGAGAATGTCTTGCTTAAGACTTGAGAGCTAGATGCACCAACCAGTGCAACATGTTGGGCCTTAGATTAAATAAAGTATAACATTTTTCTTTCTTTTCCATCTACTAAATTTAATTATATCCTTCTGATTGTCCCCCCCACCCCACATCAAACAATTCCTCCTGTATTATCCAGTTATAAGTAAGAGATCTGCCAAAGCTTATTCTATTATATAAATAAAATAAATGTCAGTATCAGAATAACATTTTTCTTAAAGTCAAAATGTATAGAGCCCAACTTCAGCACAAAAAAGTTCATATCTGAATTCTGCCTTGTTTTTATTCCATTATTCTTTGACTCACTGGTAAAAGCAGCAAAAGCTTATTTATAGAAAATCTCTGAGAAACATCTTAATTTTTATTTTTGAAGAAGGAAGGAAGGAAGGAAGGAAGGAAGGAAGGAAGGAAGGAAGGAAGGAAGGAAGGAAGGAAGGAAGGAAGGAAGGAAGGAAGGAAGTTATTTGATCCTTGGGATCAAACTTGACAGCTTTAAGACTTGTGGACTTCAACTCCCAGAATTCTTCCTCCAGTCATGTTAGCTCAGGAATTCTGGGAACTGGAGTCCACAAATCTTAAACTTGCCAAGTTTGAAGACCCTTGGTGTAGGAAGTCTTCAGAGAAAAAATCAGAAATTTATTATTCACCTGAAGCCAGCAATTTGCATAATGGTGGTTCCTCAACTGATCTTATAGCAGTCTGACTCATGCTACAAGAGCCACAGCCTCTGTAACTAAAGTTCTAAGCCATTAAAATTTTTAAAAACAGTAATCAGGAATAATACTGAATGCTTTGCTCTTCCTACTCTATGAAACTGAACATTAGTTCACATGACCAGGTAATAAACCTTTAATTAAACTATAAAGGCCAGCTCATGTGGAAACCTTTTAATACATACAAAAGCCCTCTTGTTTGGACAACTCTCCTATGAGCATGGAGATCAGAACCTCAATGATGTCACTAGTGCAACTTGGAAAGGGCAGGGCTGCTTGCTGTTCAAAATATTGAATTGCCGGATTGCTAAGGATACTGGAACTTAGTTCAATCTTCTATAGAGAAGAGAAATACAGTATTACAACATCTCACAACAGATAGTCATCCAACACGTTCAGCCAAGGAGACTTCCCCATCCTCTGAGGCAACATCTGAACAGATCTACTATCCCGTAATGACCTGTAGCAGTGAACTAGGCTCACAAATATGAAACATGGATGAAATCAGGCAGACAGAAAGAGATATGTAGGAGAAAGTGATGCGTGTGATAGAGGGACAAAATAGTGATGGATTAGAAGATGCTGCAAACATAAAGCTGCTCATCGCACCTGCAGAGGGCATGGTAAGGGCAACTGATGACATATGTATGATGACATCATTATGCACAGATTGTGATTTATGTATTTGCTTCAGATATGAGGCAAGTATACAACTGAAGCTTTTACATGATGTGCATGTTTTGTCGTGTTGACATCATTGCAATTTGTTATGAGCATTGCTATGTAAGATGGAAAAGTATGGGTGAGAAACAGGAGAAAGAGCTGGCTATGTTACCTGCTTCTTTAGATTTCTGCACGATAGCGTCATTGTGTCTCTTAAAAGCAAGTCTAAACATGTTCATTTCAAAAGCATTCTAGCAAACATGAAGACACAGAGTTGGCTGAGCTCCAAGGGAAAACAGATTATTTTAAACTGCCTGAATTTCATTTATAATATATACTGTAATTAATAGGATATTTATTTATATGGCCATCCATCTTCATTGCCACAACTTTGGTATGCTCACAACAATAATCTCTCCCCCCCCCCAAAAAAGAGTAAAACCAGAACATGGTGCCTCAACCAAAGCTTTTCAATGTATTAATATATATAAAACCCCTGGACTTAACTTCACTATTTCCCAATGCTTGGGGGAAAGAGTTAGTTTTTTCCAGTATTCCAGAAGGCTGAAAGTTTGGAGGGTCTCTGAACCAGAAGGAAGGGTATTCCATGGGGCATGGCACGGGCTGCTGCAGAAAAGAACATTTGCTTGATCTCATTAGAAGGCAATATTTGAGGGACCTGGAGCAGGCCTGCCCTAGGCAACCTGGTGGAACGCCCTCAGGGATGATTCCACAAATAACCTAGCCCCATTCCATGCAGGGCTTTAAAGATGATAGTCAGCACCCTGAATTGCCCCTGGGAAGACATTAAGATTTGTGGAACAGCTGGGAAATATGCGCAAACCAGGGGCTGCCCAACACAGCATGAGCTATTGCATTTTAATGTACGGATGGCCTTCAAGGATAGCTCCATATGGAAAGTGTGGTAGTATTCCAGCTGTATGAGTTGCCGTAAGCTAGACCACCTGGTCCAGAATATTATCAACTAATTTTGTGCAGATGGATGCAACTGTTAACATTTCACTGTTTTTGTTTCAAACAGAGTACCTTTTTAGTTGTGTATTTCTTTATGCATTACTTCAGATTATTTAACTATGTGAACATTAATGGGTGTGGACTGAAATTATTCATAGAGTTGTCAGAACAATAAGTTCTCGGTATGCCTTTATCCCAACCTGTTAACTCAATAATGTATCAGTATTTACATATGTGCACATTCATACCTATCAAATTTAAAGTGAATAATATTTTAATACAGGAATACATGCTTACTCAAAATAGGATGCTGACTTACAGGATTGCTGAATTCAGGGTGGTTATTCCAAGTTCAATGAAAATATACAATTAAAGTATAAATTTAAGAGGTTTTCATTTTTGCTCTTCTGTTAGCCATCACATTTGTCTTTACCATTGCCTTACACGCAATTTCAGAAATTACTACTTTTCTCCATAAATGTAGTCTTCCTCTCTTAGACACTAAAAATGCTGCATAACAAAGGAACAACTTTTATTTCTTTCACATATGCACACACATGCATACACACACACACACAAACTGACTCTTTTAAAAAGTGGAATTCTTTATTTTTTTAAAAAAGTGGAATTCTCATCTTGGTATTCTCATAAATTATGTCAAAGCATGCCAGGTGATTTAAGAACAAGGGAAGGAGGTTGTGTCTGGGCAAACAAAAGATCTGCAATAGGGGGAAACTTTTTAGGGGGAGGAGGTCTTTTTAAAAGACCTTCCAGGTTGGTACTTCTCAATCTCATCAACTTTAACATATGTGGATTCCAATTCTATACAACTTAAAAGTTGCTGAGATTGAGAAACACTATTCTAGGTGGATGACTCCCTTCGTGATCAATCAAAAGCCATCACACAACCATTTCATCTTTTCTGTTATAACAAATATCCTACGGTAAGAGAAAAAATGAAAAGAAACAGAATAAATATTGAAAAGATTAAAAACTAGAACATGGAAATCCCAGGTCTTGAACTGGCTTCTTTTCCCTGACACAAACTGAATTTCTAGACTTGTATTCTTCCTTTCCCTGACACTGACTGAATTTCTAGACTTGTATTCTTCCTTTCCCTGACACAGACTGAATTTCTAGACTTGTATTCTTCCTTTCCCTGACACAGACTGAATTTCTAGACTTGTATTCTTCCTTTCCCTGACACAGACTGAATTTCTAGACTTGTATTCTTCCTTTCCCTGACACAGACTGAATTTCTAGACTTGTATTCTTCCTTTCCCTGACACAGACTGAATTTCTAGACTTGTATTCTTCCTAGCTATCTTGAGATTCCATTTTTATTTCTCCACAATAGAGACAGAACATTTTCACTTACCTAGTTTTGCTGTTTAAGCCATTTCCTCTTTCAGCCCAAATTTTCTACTAACAGCTTTTCATCTACAGTTGCAAATTCTGTTCACTCGTTAAAGTGATTTAAAGAGCTTACAGTGAAGTTCTGAGGCCTGGACTGGAAAAATCCTTTTTGAGAACAGCAATGACCTTCAGTCAGAGCACCTGTCGTCAGACTCTTATGTGTTTGGAACAAGGTTTACCAAGACACTGTTTACTTTGTTTCCAGAGTCACAGCAAGCCTGATTTAAAGCAGCAGGTTTCTTTTATTCATTTGAATGCAAACAAATGCCAAGTGTCATTTGCGCTACTTAAGAGTTTAGTCATCAGCCATTGAAATAATGTCTAGGTGAGAACCTAAAGCCACTGTATTGACATGTGAAGACTGCGAAGAATGAAGGCATACTATATTTTTAATTTATTCATCAAATCACTCCTCTCCTTCACATATTTACTATATATGATGAAGGCAAAGTGGAGATATTAAACATAAATATAGGAAGACCTTGCTTAGCAACTGCCTCATATAGTAATCATTTGTAGTTATGACGAAGTTGAAAAGATATCCTTGCACTTATGACCTTTTTAGGTTGGTAAAGCAAAGGAAAGCTGAAGTAAGATCTTAAGCACTGCCATGGTTAACTAAATACAGTATATCTATTAACTGGGTAAGAGATGAATGGAACTCACAAATTCACTCAAAATCATAAGATGTAGACTGTTTAAAGGAGTGGCTGGATTGCTGAGTTGTTGTAATGACGAGGCAGTCGAGTTGTTTGATCATGAACAACTGAATCATGATGATCTTTACTGGAGTCTAATCTTGCATTTATACACATTTTTAGTTATCCTCCATCACTGGTTAACTTTGGTTACTGCTGGGGACTTCCGGTTTGTCGGCTTCGCGAGCGGCAGGGATTTGCGAAGCTGCGCGATCCCTGCCGCGCTAGCCGTTTTGGGGCTCCGACCCAGACGGGTGCGAGCTAGGCTGCCCTGCAGGGGCAGCTAAAGGTAGGGGATCCGGAGAAGGGTTTGGGGGTGTTGCAGACCCCCTCCCTGGCCGGCAGAACCCCTTTTCCCAGGACTGTGCAGCGGCGGTCCGTAATGGCCGCCACAAAGAAGCTGGCAGCCGGGTAAGAATGCGCAGGAGGAAGTGGAGAAAGTGCTTGAGAGGAGAAAGTTTTTCTTGGTTCCTAGGACTCTAAGACATATTTAACAAAATTCCTGAAAAGTATGACTTTCTGAATGATACCTTCGAGAAGAGGAAAAAGCGGCAGTTTAATGGTGCTGAAAGGATAGCTTACCCTCTTTTTTACGGAATAAAAGTGAACATTAAGAAACCTATTTTTTTTAGGTGAAAACTGGCTTTAAGCGGTGAGTGGGAAAAGAGAGGACTAAAAAAAAAATATTTGTATGCTAAGACTTTGTTGGAGGAGATGCCTTAAGGATTGAAAGACTAAAATATATTGCAATAAGATTTTAAGAAACAGATTTGGACTTTCTTTTTTTTTAATTGATACTACCCCAGGAGGAGAGAGTGGGAACTCTGTTTTGGACTGTTTGAGAACTTTGGGATTGTCTTATTTTTCTTTTGGAATATTCTGGCTGTTGTAAGAGAAAAGAAAAGAAAAGAAAAGATTTATAATGGCTTCTTCTATTGAGGAACTGAGAAAAGATTATGAGCAAGCAAAACAAAATGGTAAAGATGGTTTGAAAGAAGCCTTCCTTTTTTTAGAAATGGCGCTTATTAATTATCAACAAACATTGCAACAGATGAAGACAGCAGAAGAAGAACAAAGAGAGGAAGCCATCTTTAATAAATCTCAGAACTCGACCAAGAGGGAAGGAAGAGGAAAAAGAAGAGAAATAAAGGACTTAAGATTTAAAAAACATTTAAGAAAGGGAAAAACAAGGTGCAAAATCAATATAAGGATGGTAAACAAAAGGGAAGAGGAATACGACAGAGAAGGGAAGCCAGTGAGGCAGAGGCTAGAAGAAGGGGGCTAGAAAGGTTTGTTGGGGGAAGAAAGAAAGGGAAAAGGTGGAGAAAAGCTACAAAGTTTTGAAATTAAATGAGAAAAAGAAATTTTTTTAGGGATAAAGGATAAGTATAATTTCTTCAAAGAGATTTTGCAAGGTACATAAGATGATATTGTAGTATTGTATCAGAAATAGAAAATTTAAATGGCTTGAGAGTTGATAAGAGATTAAAATGTTGGAATGTTAATAATGATTGGTTTGAAAATATAATATGAGGGAGATTTAGAATATTAAACTTTAATTAAAGAGTTTATTAAGACTATGGTATTGATGTTATTATAAAACTTTCATTATAGTATTTTGTTTTTAATATTTAAATCTATTGCTTAACTATGTATTTAATTGTTTTAGACGTATTATTCAGTTAGAATGTACCAAGCAAAATCGGATTGGGTAGTTTAAAGATTAATTTGATTAATTTAGTGGGGAGATAGAAAGGCATCATACTCTGATTAGTGATTTCAGGAGAAATTTCTTTCTTTTTAAAAGGAATGAGACAAAGGTATAATAGAGAATGGACAAAAGATATAAATATAATGACTCAAATTAAGATGATTAATTAAGATAGAATCAAGAAGAGTGAAATATGTGGAGAAGTTAATATAGAAGACTTAGAATGGTAAATAAAATAAGTAATGATATGTAAGATGAGCCTGAATATAATTGAAGTCCATGAAAAGAGAGATACCTGGGTCCAAGTTACTTTCCAAAAAGATCTTTTTTATGTTTTGTGTGTTGTGTGATTATGTTGTTTTTTTGGGGGAAATTAATAAAACCTTGTAGAAATATAGAATGAGAATAATGGAATGAGAATAAGTCAGAAAGAAGTAGATGAAATAATAATAATAAAATTGAATAAGAGTGAAGAGAAATAAAGGGAAATTGGATAAGAGGTTTTTGTATGTTTATATGGAAATGGTTTAAAATAGAATTATAGTTTATCTGACTTGTTAAATTTATAATGGAAAAAGGTTTAAACATGTAATGGATAATGATGACTTGTATGTTTTGAAAATCAATAAAACTTGTTTAAAAAAAAAAAAACTTTGGTTACTGCTTAACTTTGGTTACTGTTTAGCACAGTAATCCATACAATTAATTATCTCTAGTTAAAGTCTAACATATGTTTACTTCCTTTCTCTAATCCTCCTTTAGATTAGTGACTTTGTTTACCTGAGTTGTATTTGCTTGGAAACATTCTTTATCTGAGGTTTGCCATCTGAGATTGGAACATTCCTGCAATTACAACTCTACACTGAGGCATATTTTCCAATGTATCAAAAATATGTCCACTCCAATGACATGGCAGAGCAAAAACTAGATGTATAGTCTATACAGGGGGGAAACATACTTTATCAAATATGAAAGCAAAGATTTTTGAAAGAAAAATCTAATCATACAAATGTACATCAAGATAGGCTGTGTTATAAATCAGAATATCTTTTTTAAACCTATTGTCCCATTATCAGCCTATTTCAAGAGTTACCAACACTTTATATTTGTAACCAGTTTTGTTTTGTTTTTATTAAAAAAATTGGGAACTACTGATACCTCTTTCATAACAAATGACTCTACAAGTGGAATACAATATTACAAATGACTGCTCCATCCATTGTTCGATATGCTGTCATTATATTTTTGTTCAGATTATTTCTGAATCCTTTTATTAGTGCACCCACACATCTAATTTGCATTTTATAACTAAAAGAGAATAGCTGCAACCACCTTAATTTAAGATCAGCAACAAATAAAAATTAATGGATGTTGAAGAGCTTGATTTTGTCCTCACTTGTTGGATTACATATCATTCCATTTCCAAATGACTCATTCTTAAATTTATCTCAATAAAGCCAGTGCGGAATCAAACCTATTGCAGAAAGCTTTTCATTAGCTTAATAAGAATTTATAGTTAATTACAGCATTTGGCAATTTGCTTTTTTACTGAAAAGGTAACAGGTTGGAGGGAAAGAGATTAACATATGTTGCCCATAATCCTCCAAGGGAAATCACCAAATTCCTAGGAACTCTTGTGGATTATCTTTTGTCTCTAAGGGATGACATGCAGCATATGTCATTAGTATAGTCTTTGATGCCTGCAGTTCTGTTGTAGAATCTCTACTCACATGGGCATACAAATAGTCCTCGGCTTATGATGACAATTGGAGCCTAACATTTCCATTGCTAAGCAAGACAGTTGTGAATTTTGCCCCACTTTATGACTTCTCCTGCCACAGTTGTTAAGTGAATTGCTGAAGTTAAGTTAGTGACATGGTTGTTGTGAATATGGCTTCTCCATTGACTGCTTGTCAGAAGGTTGCAAAAGGTCATGTCCATGACTCCAGGATACTGCAACTGTCAACCTACCAGTTGCCAAGGGCCCAAATTTTGATCATGTGACCACAGGGATGCTACAATAGTCATAAGTATACTGGTAGTCCTTGACTTACGACCACAATTGAGCTTAAAAATTTCTGTTGCTAAGTGAGACAGTTGTTAAGTGAGCTTTGTCCCATTAGATTACCGGTACCTTTCTTTGCCACAGTTGTTAAGTGAATCATGGCATGGTTGTTAAGTGAATCTGGCTTCTCCATTGACTTTGCTTGTCAGAAAGTCACTTGACCCTGGGACACTGCAATCGTCATAAATATAAATCGGTTGCCAAGTGTCTGAATTTCATGTGACCATGGAGATGCTGCATTGTGTAGGTGCGAGAATTGGTCATAAATTCACTTTTTCAGTTCCTTTGTAATCTTGAGCAGTAACTAAATGAATGAATGTAAGTCAAGGACTTTCTGTATGTGAATCCACAAGTGCCAGTATAAACCATCCATTAGCCACCCTGATCATAAATGGGGGAAACTTCCCACTGAAATCCCAGAGCACAAAATTGGTTTAAGTTTCATTTAACATAAATAAGAATGCTATTATATACTTTCAGTTTTGTGGACATAATGGCAAAATATCTCATCAATTTGACATTTTAAAATTATCTCTCATGGCATGTTCATACATTTTCTCAGGATTCTATGATGTAGACTTCATTTAACAACCACAATTGGGACCAGCAGCTTAGTTGTTAAGTGAAGTGGTCACTGAGCAAAACCAAGGCTGTGTTTATTTCTTTTGCTTTACAGATCTGCAAAGATTGTGAATGCGAGGATTCGCCACAAAGTTACTTTTTCATTACTGTCACAACTACAAATGGATGCTAAATGAGGCAGTTGCAAAACAAGAATTATCTGTATTACTTTTGATGTGAGGTTAGAGCATTGTTATTACTATCATTATTAACTATATTAGGGACCACTCATTGTCAATGACAATAAGATTTTATACTACGGTAAAGCTACAATTTAAATTTATTAAGCCAGTAAAACAAAGTAATGAAACTGTTTAGAGATAGGTAAAGATGAGCACAATCAATTAAAGCAAGTGTTATACAAAGATACAAGACAATACTTTTAAAAGATAATTGGAATAGTTAATATTTATCAATAGTTTTCATTGTCTGATTCAAAACATCCTTCACAGATGCATTTTAGAGCTCTTAATGCCAGTATGATTTAAAAGTCTCAGTATCATTTACAATGCCTGGCCTGTTTTTAGAGTTACTTAATCCCAATGGAATTTTTCCTTGTACATAAAAAGAAAGATGTAGCATTTAACTCAGATTTGTTCAGATTAGCTCTCATAAAAAATGCATCAGCCCATTGTACAAAAGATCAAGAGTAGGACAGTATACCTGCTTCAAAAGAAATGAGATAACTAGTGGCTATTTTCCATCTTTTCAGTCAGTTAGATAAAATATGAGTTCATGTAAACAATTTGAGGAATGTGCTTAATGTGTTAATAATATCTTTTACCTGCATTAGAATATGGTCTTATGTAAGGAAGAGCTTTGGCGCAGAGTTTTGTGTATGTTGGCCAGGGCACTTTTAAATATTGTGTCCCAGTTGTATCTTATAGGTAGAAACGATACCCTGGCAAAGTAGAGCCTTTTGAATGCTTAAAATGGTCTCAATGCCCTGTAGTTATTACTCAATTTTCTTTGCAGCAATGCTGATATAATGAAATGTAACAAAGTTCATCAATGCTTTTAAAACACTTTTAAAACTTCTGTCTTATCTCAGTGTACTCATGTCAGTACCTTGCGTTTGTCACTGGTCTCCTTCCCCTCATATTATATGAAACTTGGATTAATTTCCAATAATTTCTTTGGACAATTGACTGCCTTTGTGCCCCACTTCCCAACATTCTATCTGCCTTTCTCTCAAGATTCTGAAATGTTAAATCCTGGGGCATTTCTGCCATCATGCAGAAAAACCTAATGTCCTGTGTAGGAGGGAAATATTGTTTCTTTTATTTTTTTATTTTTCTTATATGTGTCCATGTATTCATAACTATGTTTTTACTTATACCTATTATCTTGTAAGCAGTTGACAAAATAAATAAAATAAATAAATAATCCAAGTGGAAGATACTCTTTATGTGTTGAATTTAGGCCAATCTCCTCTTGCATCAGAATAATAGAGGAAGAAGGATGAGAAGAACATGTCTCAGCAAGAAACTTCCACATGCACTTTTGTGGCAGATAGAAAGCAGAAGACTGGATCCTCTCTTAAGCCTGTCTATACTATTTATTGTACTGATGCTATAAATTGATGCTACATTGTGCTCAGTGGTGGGATTCAGTCAGTTCGCACCAGTTCGGGAGAACTGGTTGTTAACTTGAGAAATTCACCTTCTAGTGTTACATTGACATTGTCTCAATTGCATGTTGCCATTTCCATTAATATCAGCAGATCATACACAACGAATCAGATTAATTATGATACTGGAGAAGAAAACCAACAAATTGATTTATAATGAATAAAATCCCAATAAACCACAACTAGCTTCCCCATCCCTCAACCAAAGCCATTGTCATCTCCTACAGCCATACTGCAAAATGTTAAAAGTCCAGAATTACTTTACCACTAATAAACTAAACTGGGTGAGATCGCTACATTAATTTTGGTAATTTGGTATATGGGCAAAGATTAGAATGCCCTCTAGTGGTCAACGTGTTATTGCCAAGTCCTGCCCATACCTTAAACGCACAAAGGCTGTTTAAACACTAGCAAAGTCGTTTCTTATAGAATAATGTTGAGATTAACTTCTATGAAACTTATGTTACAAAGTACAGGTAGTCCTCCACTTACAACAGTTCATTTAATGACCATTCAAAGTTACAATGTCACTGAAAAAGTGACTAAGGACTGTTTTTCACACTTATGACCAATAAAGGAAAATATTTGTAGCTCAGGGATGGAATGAAGGATCCTTGGTGCTCTCTGAGCTTCCTTGTTTTCTTGTAGGCGTTTCATGACCCTAAGTAGGTAACATCATCAGTGCTAGTTATGCTAGTTATACTCATGACTGTGGCAGCATCCCTATGCTCATGTGATCAAGATTCAGATGCTTGGCAACTGACTAATATTTATGACATTTGCAGTGTCCCAGGGTCATGTGATCATCTTTTGAGAACGTCTGACAAGCGAAGTCAGTGGGGAAGCCAGATCCATTTAACAACCATGTTACTGATTTAACAACTGCAGTGATTCACTTAACAAAGGTGGCAAGAAAACTTGCAATATGGAGCAAAATTCACTTAACTGTGTTATTTAACAAAGATTAACAAAGATTCACTTAACAACTGTGTTACTAACTTAAGAACTGTGGTGTCTCACTTAACAACTGTGCCAAGAAAGGTCATAAAATGAGGCAAAATTAACTTAACAATGTCTTGCTTAGCAACAATTGTGGTTCAATTCTGGTCATAAGTTGAGGACTGCTGGTATATTATTTCTTGGGAGAAACTTGTTCTTAGACAGCCAGTTTGGTATAGCAGTTAAAAGCACTGAGATAAAAATGAGGATAATTCTGGTCCTGCCTTAGCCACAAAGCCAGATGGGAGACTTTGGGCTAGCCGCTCTCTCTTAGCTCTAGGAAGAAGACAAAGACCAACCTCTTCTTAATAAAGTCGCCAAAAAACCTGAATGGGCTTGTCAGTAAAGTCATCAGGAGCCAAGAGTGACTCAAAGGCACATCACACATACACAAACACACAAAAATTCAAAAGAAAAAAAAACAAAACCTCACAAGCCTGGTCCTCAGTTCCTACATGGGTCTATCAGATCTAGGCTGCCAAAATCTAAGCAGAAAAGGGCAGGAAATAGATACAGAAAGTAAACTTTCCATTAATATTTTAGGGATACAGATAGCCCTTGACTTACAACAGTTCATTTAGTGACCGTTCAAAGTTACAAAGGCACTGAAAAAAGTGACTTATGACCGTTTTTCACACTTATGACTGTTGCAGCATTCCCATGAATTCTCATGTGATTTACATTCAGATGTTTGGCAATTGACTCACATTTATGACAGTTGCAGTGTCTTGGGATCGTGTGACTCCTCTTTTGCGACCTTCTGACAAGCAAAGTCAATGGGGAAGCCAGATTCACTTAACAACTATGTAACGAACTTAACGATTGCAGTGACTCACTTAACAAATGTGGCAAGAAAAAAAGTAAAACTGGGCAAAACTCACTTAACAAATTTCTCACTTAGCAACATAAATTTTGGGCTCAGTTGTGGTTGTAAGTAGAGGACTACCTGCATATACGTTTCTGCAGCCGAAATCTGGTAGCTTTATGATAAAGGCAAGAGAATTTTTGATCTGTTAGCATACTAACCAGCATTCACCTGGTTATGGATATTATACCAACCTAAATCAGATATGATTGAGATATTTTAATAAATTAAATTAATATTTATAGCAAATGCGTGTTCTAGTTCATATTTTTCATATTTGGCAACTTCAAGCTGTGTGCAGTTCAATTCCTAAAATTCCCCATCTAGCATGTTCTGCTGAATTATAAACTAGGAGTGCATATTTAAATTCGTAGTCCAAAATTAGGAGTAGTAATTATAATTTAAACAGAATTACATCTGATTAGGTTGCGGAAGACTGGCCAGAGCAGGAAGCCTATTAAGCTACTTCAGCTTCTTATTTCAATGTACATGAGGAAAGGGTTTATTTTTTAAATTGAGATTAAATTGAGATTAATTAACCAACATTTAAAAACTCATTTGGCAAGTTATATGTACAGGTGAAACTCGAAAAATTAGAATATCGTGCAAAAGTTCATTTATTTCAGTAATGCAACTTAAAAGGTGAAACTATTATATGAGATACTCATTACATGCAAAGCAAGATAGTTCATAATTGTGATAATGATGGCTGACAGCTCATGAAAACTCCAAATCCACAATCTCAGAAAATTAGAATATTACATGCAATCAATAAAACAAGGATTGTATGTAGAACAATATTGGACCTCTGAAAAGTATAAAGCATGCATTTGTACTCAGTTCTTGGTCTGGGTCTCTTTTGCAGCAATTACTGCCTCAATGCGGCGTGGCATGGAAGCTATCAGCCTGTGGCACTGCTGAGGTGTTATGGAAGACCAGGATGCTTCAACAGCTGCCTTCAGCTCTTCTGCATTGTTCAGTCTCATGTCTCTCATCTTTCTCTTGGCAATGCCCCATAGATTCTATATGGGGTGCAGATCAGGCGAGTTTGCTGGCCAATCAAGCACAGTAATCCCACCGTCATTGAACCAGGTTTTGGTGCTTTTGGCAGTGTGGGCAGGTGCCAAGTTCTGCTGGAAAATGAAGTCAGCATCCCCATAAAGCTCGTCTGTGGAAGGAAGCATGAAGTGCTCCAAAATCACCTGGTAGACGGCTGTGTTGACCCTGGACTTAATGAAGCACAGTGGACCAACACCAGCAGATGACATGGCTCCCCAAATCAACACAGACTGTGGAAACTTCACACTGGACTTCAAGCATTTTGCAGTGTGTGCCTCTCCATTCTTCCTCCAGACTCTGAGTTTCCAAATGAGATGCAAAAGTTGCTCTCATCAGAAAAGAGGACTTTGGACCACTGAGCAACAGACCAGTTCTGTTTTTCTTTAGCCCAAGTAAGACGCTTCTGACATTGTTTGTTGTTCAGGAGCGGCTTGACAAGAGGAATACGACATATGTGTGCGGTGGCTCTTGATGCACTGACTCCAGCCTCAGTCCACTCCTTGTGAAAGTCTCCAACACTTTTGAACGGCCTTTTCCTGACAATCCTCTCCAGGCTGTGGTCATCCCTGCTGCTTGTTCACCTTTTTCTTCCATGTTTTTCCCTTCCACATAACTTTCTATTAATATGCTTTGATACAGCACTTTGGGAACATCCAACTTCTTTTGCAATTACCTTTTGAGGCTTTCCCTCCCTATGGAGGGTGTCAATGATGGTTTTCTGCATAACTATCAGGTCAGCAGTCTTTCCCATGATTGTGATTCCTACTGAACCAGACTGAGAGACCATTTAAAGGCTCAGGAACCCTTTGCAGGTGTTCTGGCTTAATTAGCTGATTAGTGTGGGACACTTTGAGCCTAGAATATGAACCTGTTCACAATATTCTAATTTTCTGAGATTGTGGATTTGGGGTTTTCATGAGCTGTAAGCCATAATCATCTCAATTATGACACATCATAGCTTGAACTGTTTTGCTTTGCATGTAATGAATCTATCTCATATATTAGATTCACCTTTTAAGTTGTATTACTGAAATAAATGAACTTTTGCATGATATTCTATTTTTTTGAGTTTCACCTGTATATAAATTGACTGAAATATAGAATAAAACTTTTCACATTGCCTTTTTAGAAAAAAAAAGGTCAAAAGTTGCATGTTTGCCTACTATATAACTTAAACTAGGCCTACCACATCTGTACAAATATAGTGACTATTTGCTGGTAGCAAAGTATTATAATTTTCTAAATCTCTTCAATAATACAAATATCTGGATTTTTGAAAACCTATATTAGGTATAGTAGGTGGTATAGTAGGTATAGTATGTAGTAGAAAAAGGCACAGGAACCCTGTTTTCTTCCTGGGATGTTATGACATTGTTAGGCTTGGTTAAATTTGATATTGCTTTTATAATTCTATAAGTATAATAAAATTGTACTTATCCCTAAATTGAATCTGATATAAATACCTTTTTTCACCTCTGTGAATTGCATTAGGCCTGCAAGGTGCATAGTACTAGGATTATCAGGCATCCAGCAAAAGTAGGACAGGTCTTCCTTTTTTTACTCATATCCTCTGTTCAGTAGGCACAGCCTTAAAATCAAATATTGTTAATGTTTCTGAGTTCCTGGGCAGCTTTTTCCCCAGAACAGCAGTTTCATAGTAAGTGCTAATGCAAGTTAATATTGCATTGCTGTGGTGACACAGTGGTTAGAATGCAGTATTGTAGGCTAATTCTGCCAGCTGCCAGCAGTTTGATTCTCACTGGCTCAAAGCCTTTCATCCTCACTTGACACAGCCTTTCATCCTTTCAGGGTCGGTAAAATGAAGAGCCAGATTGCTGAGGGCAATATGCTAACTCTAAGCCGCTTAGAGAGGGCTGTAAAGCACTATGAAGTGATATAGGTCTAACTGCTATTGCTATTGCTGTGCCACCTTAATTAAGTTTATAATGCTTCTTGAAATTGACAAGACCTTAATCGGTTACATGTTGAAAGCTAGCCAGTCCTGTCACTGAAAAGCTAGTCTTTCTGATACTGGAAAATTAATTTAATACATACGTAGACCCCCTCCCTCCCTTCCTCCCTCCCTTCCTTCCTATAGTATCCTCCTCTCAGCCTTCCCATTTATCCTCCTATACTATTCTTTATGTCCTCCTTTGCCTATCCAGATATCTGGTAACCCTAATTTTATCTGAATGTTACTTGATACGTATTTCTTTCTTTGTTCTGGTTGCTTCTAGAATTTGACTTGGATTGATTAGCTCTACTGATTATTGAATCATGATATGTGACGCTGATTGACTGCTGTTATACAGCAATTTTATGAAACAGAAATTATTCACAATATTATTTAAAAGCAGAATTTGCCATGACGCTTGTATAGGGGTGGGATTCAAATTTTGTAACAACCAGTTCTGTGGGCGTGGCTAGGTGGGTGTGGCTAGGTGGGCATGGGCATGTGACTGGGTGGACACGGCTTTCTTGGTGTGTTTTTTGCAGCAGCACCCCCTCCCCCCGTTTTTTGGGTCTTCTGGGCCTCAGGGAGGCTTCCTGAAGGGCATTTTTGCTCCCAGAAGGCTTCCCTGGAGCTCAGGAAGGGAAAAAAAGAGCATGGGGGGCACACAGCACCCCCATGCTCTGTTTTGGAGCCTCCTGGGCCTCAGGGAAACCTCCTGGGGGCATTTTTGATCCCAGAAGTCTTTTCTGGGGCTTAGAAAGGAAAAAAATGGAGCATGGGGGACTCAGGGAAGCCTCCTGGGGGGGCGTTTTTGCTTTCAGGAAAGTTCCCTGGAGCCCAAGAAGGCAAAAAATGGAGGGGGTGGGGGGGAGCTGCTCCCCCCTCCATTTTTTGCTTTTCTGGGCCTCAAGGATGCCTCCTGGATGAAGCAGTAAGTAAACAAAGGAAACCCCAGCACAGCTGATAATAGGAACAGCTGATCGTTGGGAGGGAGAAAAAAAGAAATACCTTAAGGAGTGACTGGGCAGGGAAGAACGCAGTCAGTGATGTCGGGCATGCGCGCAATGTTGCGCATGCACGATAAGGACTGACTGGGCAGGGAGGGGAGGGGTGGGTGGAGAAGGGCAGGGCCAGCCAGGGGCACGATTTGCCAGTTCTCTGAACTGTGCAGAATGATAACAACCGGTTCTATAGAACCGGTCCAAACCGGTAGCATCCCACCCCTGCACTTGTATCTGCATCTATTCTCATGCTTTAACTTTTCTTATTGTTATTTGCATTCTTATATAAACTGTAAGTTGCATACTTATATAAATTTTGCAGAATTATTTTACACAACTAAAAAAAGAATACTTAAGTGTCTTATTTGCTCTAAAACTAAATATGTCTAAAACAAGTTATTTATAGAAGCAAAATTTCATGTGTTGCTTTCTGAATGTGTTGTATGTAGGAGTCTCCATATAGGAGTACAGGTCCTGAGTTGGGGGATTCACAACTCATAGTGAGGTTTATGAAACAGACATACTCAGATATGAGCTGTAGACCCAGGAATACCAATTAATTGTGTGTCTGACATAAACATAATAATCAAAAGGCAAATAGTATGACATGAAACTGTCAGGAAAACTAATCTTTATTTATATGATGAATTGATAGAGAACAGGAAAAAAAAAACCTGTCCAAATCTAACAAAATCTTGAATACAGATTACAAATTTTATTCATAGTTGACCAGGTGTTGTTTTTTTATTATAAGTCTTTATACTGCATTTGATGTAAGAATATGCCTGGTATTTCAGATATTTGGTTGCAGCAGTCAAAATCTAAATGCTTATACATGGACAAATTCAGTATTAAATTATTGAAAAGCAAGAAGAATATGAAGGCAACATTATTGTGACATGTATCTAATAACCACAACAGTCTGTTCCAGTCTGCCTCCCATTTTTTCAGCAAAAAAATGTAATCCTTTAATATAAATATCCCTAATCAGTATGAATATATCCAATTGCATATTTCAAAAATAGCAGCCCCTAATTTTGTATAGCAGCCCTAATTTTCTGTACATCAATTAGTCTATTTTTATCTTCCATTCTCTGTTATCCATGTGATTGCTCCAGTCAGCTTAATAACTTCCTTTCAATTGTATTTTCCTAAGATTAAAGGAAGAAACACAGTAAGAGGCAGGATAATAACAAAACTGAAATATTAACAATTTGGCATAAAATTAAACCTGAAGCAAAAAAAACCTCAAAAATTCCTGTTGTTTTCACCAATTTTTGCTTTTGGAAGAACACATTATTATATTACAATATTTATATTAAAATCCTGGATTTTTCCATTTTTCCCTAATTTATTTGTCTCAGGAAATCAAAATATTGGTCTATCTGACCTTAGCTATTATTGTTTTCTGTAGTTTGCTTTGTTCTTTCTAAACTTGAGTTGTTGTCAAAAACAATGACAGTGGGAGAAGCTTTATTATTGACAGATGATTAGATGTAGCTATGAAATGTGCATAAAAGGTGGAGTACTCATTCATGGAATACTAAGAGAACAGGCATTGTCAGGAGAAATGAATCATATTGTTCAATACTGAAATAAAACAAATCTATCTGGAAATCTTTGAACTGTGAATGGAAACTGAAACTCTTAAAGTTTCCTGCATTTTGAATGTACGACTTTATACTCTTCGTGTGAAGTTGTCCATGCAAAGTGATGGGATGGAGGCCCGCCCCCAGTTTCTACGACATCAACAAGAGTGCCTTCTAGGCAAACAAATTGGGGGAAGAATAAAAAACAAAATTCAGATGCTATAGGATCATTAATAGCTTTGAGTTGAATAAAGGCAATGAAAACTGAATATTTTATTTATTTCAGAAATTTATATGGCCAGCCATCTCACGCAATAGGAATAAATGGGAGCAAAACTGAATTATTATGTCTAGCTGTAGAGAGCATTTATACATCATGCAAAGCAGGTTTCTTTTAACAATGATTTGTTCGGAATCAAGAAACTATAGCCACAGAAACTATACTATACAAGTCATGGTTTATAAACTAGAATGTCTGGGTTCGTGTATCACACTGAATAACAGAATGACTTTGATGTGCAAACACTGTTACTAGATTTTTTTATATATATAGCTCATTTCTCCTTCATATAATATTTGCAGTAATGGTAATATTTTCTTTTCAGATTAAAATTTTCATTTGCTTACTTCAACCATGAGACTGCCAGCAGAGAGAGGCCTCATGATACCTATTATTCCATTGGTCAAGGAATTCCGATGGTAGGATCTAAGAGAAGAGCTCTCTCTGCTGTTGCCCCAATGTTTGGAACATCTTACTCTCAGAAGAGAGAAACCTTTCTGATTTTCCCTTTCTGATTTTCCAGAAGAGTGTAAAGACCTGAGTTTGTCAATTAACATGGGGCGAAATGGATTTAAGAGTAAGATGCAACCCTGGGGATGGCTGGTGGCTTGAAGGTCTGCCCTTTCACTTTTACCTTCTAACTTTTAATTTTGTTCTTATTTATTTATTTATTTATTTATTTATTTTTGTCAATTGCTTACAGGATAATAGGTATAAGTAAAAACATAGTTATGAATACATGGATACATATAAGAAAAATAAAAAAAATAAAAGAAACAATAGGACAGGGATGGTAGGCACGTTGGTGCGCTTATGCACGCCCCCTACAGACCTCTTAGGAAAGGGGTGAGGTCAATAGTAGACAGTCTAAGGCTAAAGTTTTGGGGGTTTGGGGAAGAAACCACAGAGTCAGGTAGAGTATTCCAGACATTGACCACTCTGTTGCTGAAGTCGTATTTCCTGCAATCAAGTTTGGTGCGATTAACTTGAGTTTGTATCTATTGTGTGCTCCTGTGTTGTTATGGTTGAAGCTGAAGTATTCATTGACAGGTAGGACATTGCAATGTATGGTTTTATATACTACACTTAGATCGGACCAAAGGCGGCGTAGTTCTAGGTTTTCTAGGTCTAGAATTTCAAGTCTGGTGACATAAGGTATTCTGCAACGAATAGAGGAGTGGAGAACTCTTCCTGTGAAATATTTCTGGACTTCACAAGAAGAGTTCTCCACTCCTCTACTCTTTGCAGAATAACTCTGTGTGATTTATTCAAATATTTAAATTGTTTTATCATGTTGTTATAATCCATCCAGAGTCATTTGGTAAGATGGGTGGTGTAGAAATATAATGAATAAATAAATAAATAAAAATTTAAAAATAAATAAATAGTAAATGCTGATATTGGGTTAATCAGCTAAAACGTATGACAGAAAGGATTGCTCCACAGAGACATGAACTCCTATATATGACTTTGTATGGATTTCTTGGAATGATGGGATAGTCTCATCTGCTTTCCATTTGCAAGCTTTTGGATAGTTTATATTTTTCTTCTGGGCCATCAGTTTTGCCTCTTTTTGTAGGTCTCAACTTAGGAACCACTGAAAAAAAATAACTACTCTTTGTAGTTCCAGCAAGGTACAGTGAAATTATTAATAGAAGTCTAGGAAGAAAGTATCTGATGTTATATGTTTGTTTGTTTATTTTATTTGGTATATCTTCTAAAGTAAGGGCATCAGTATTTAAAAAATTGGCAGGTTTGGCAACACATGGTTTCTTGAGAAATCTTTCCTAATTTATATCATTACATCTATTTCCCTTGAAATGCAACTTCTTAGCATTGCAGCAGGAAAAGTCCATACAAGTTAAATAATTCAAAGTCTACCTTATTTGCTAGTACTCCACCGAACATATGCTAGTTAATATAACATCATATCCATTCTTCAATGGGATAAAGTCTCATGGGCCAATGGAGAGTTGTTTAATTATAGGAGGTGTTTGAAATATTGCATGTATTTCACTGATTACATGATAATATAAACACCTGCCATAAGCCGTCTATAAAGCAAGAAGTTATTAGAGAATAAGAAAGTTAATATGACAATGAGATGGAACAGAATTATTTAGTATAAGTGGCTATGTAAAGCGTCATGAAAGTGTCACAATATGATATGCTGGAATCATATTTCCCAGCTTTGCCAGCAGCAATGTTACTTTCAGGACAGCATAAAACTTAATGAAATTCCAACTCAGAAAGCTGAACAGATAGACCATTTATATCTTTAACATCAGTTTGCAAAATTCCTTTATGTGATTATGGACATGATCAGGGGTAGGATGCTATCGGTTGTGCCCGGTTCTATAGAGCCAGTAGCTCTGAAGAGCAGCAGACACAGAACCAGTTCTGTGTTTGCTGCTGTTTGGCCCAGTTGCCCACCCAGACTCTTACCTGTCCTTTATTTCCTGCTTTTTCAACTTCAGCTGCTTTGCACGGCACAACTGAGATTGAAAAAGCAGGGAAAAAGAGGCTTTTTGAATGCTGCGCACCTGCATGTAGCATTTTTCAGCTGTCTGGGCGGCACAGCCTAAGGTTATTTTACACGCGCACACGCACAAAGTGCACATGCGGGCGCAAAATGTAATCACCGAACCAGTAATAACACCAGTTGAATCCCACCCCTGGACATAACCACCCTACGGTAGATGATTGTAGATCTTAAACATCAATATACCTGTTTGTTTCAGAGCTCTATTATTTAGCTCTTTATGTATTCTCACTCCATGCCTTATGGAACTTTGTCTCACTGGCCTATGTTGCTACCTGATACTGCTTTATAGTATTGAATTTATAGAAACAGCAACCGCAAGACTTCTTGAGATGACATATCTTTTTCTTATTCTCAAGATGCAGAATAATAATAAGGTTCCTTCTTGTTGTGCCTGAACAGATGTTTAGAAAACATTTTATAGAACATACAGTTCTTTGAATATAAAGTGGTGATGCAAAACACAACCATTCAATGTTTTTAAAATTAATTTTACTCCATGTTTTGCAACCCCTACTTGAAACTTAGGACAGTGTCTTTAGTGTAGTTGCTATCCACTGAAGACAGGAAACCACAGATTTTACAGTTATGCAAATATTATTGACCTGTTAGCTTTCTTACCAAATATAGCACAAGCTCCCCACATCCCACAGACACACTGTACACTGTGGAACTCATTTGTAAAGAATCTCACCCAAATCTTGTTCTTAATTTGTAGCTCTGAAAGTCTGGGAACAAATGCAAGAGAATTAATAAGGCTCAGACTTTGATCTCAGCCTTTAGATAAACATCAACCAAAGTTTATGTTACCAACTCAATCTGTACTTGAACCTTATCCAAAATCTATGATGCACCTGATCGCTCAAAAAATTAAGAAGTCTTATTTGCATTCTTCATAGTATTTAACTCATTGTGAGAAATTCTTTCCTCAAGCCAGGAAACATACAGTAAGTGGTTGGTTGCCCTTTCCATCTTTACTTTGAGCCACATTAACCAAATTGTAAAGGGACCCATTAAGTACACCAAATTTTGCATAATTTGGAAGAAGATGGGGAAACCACACAGTTATGGCTTCTGAGAATCTTTCCAAGTCTTTACCAAGAATGGCCATAGGAGTTATTTGTATTTTCTTCTATGTTATCTCTCTCTGAGTTTGTTCCTTCTTTTTCTTATATTCCATCTGTTTGTGTTTGCATGTATTCATTGGAAAGCATGGGGCTGCTCTGCTCTCAGTCACATGACCAGGAAGGAAGAATGAGAAGAGGCTTAGAATGGAGCAGTCACAACACTTGGAGTCTGTTCCCAGGGGAGGTATTGGAGGAATGGTTCAGCCCCCTAGCTTCCTTTGCCTTCGGTGGGGTCCTGGCTTGACCCAGACCAGTATTAACTCAACCTTTTGTTTGCCAGTTTCTCCCTCCATACCAAATTTGGCTCTATTCTGTTGAGTTGCAGAAAATTATTGTTGCAGACAGTCAGAGCCCCAACAGCTCTTTATAGTTTCTTTCCAACATTCCACTGAGTTGGAAAGAATTTTGCTGGAGGGCACATTTCCAGCTCAATGGCAACAGGAGGGAAATATCTTTCTAACTTCCATCATCGCGCAATGTTCCAAAAATAATCTATAGTAGTTATCTTGGCACCTAAATAATCTGGCCTACTGCTAAAACCCTTTGAGGTCGTTTGTAAAACAAAGGGATGCTGCAATGGAGGAGAAACACTGGAGCAAGAGCTTTGGTCAACCTGCTATTCTTCACATGTCAGCAAATCAGAGGCAATGACAGATATACAGCCCAACTTGCCTTGTGAATTGCTGAGGACAACACCATAGCTTCCTCTAGATTAGAGAGAAAAGGTTTTACAGGAAATTTTAGACCACACATTTGGAGATGTGGAGATATGAATACTGCCAGGAACCCAGTAAAAAATATCATATGCCTTTTTAATATTATTTTATCCTATGTCTATGGCAGGGGTGGGCAAACTTTTTGGCTCGGGGCCCTCATTGACTTTTAAAATTTGACAGACGGGCCGCCACCTGGTGTCGAAATGCCTATCATTACAAGTCAAAATCAAATGAATGCAATCATTCAATCATTCACATCAAACCTTAATTCTGTACCAATCTTGGGGGGATTAAAAAGACCAACGGGCGGATGTGGCCCACGGGCCGTAGTTTGCCCACCCCTGGTCTATGGAGATTCTCAGTCATCCAGGTCATAGTTGTCCCAAAGTTGCCTCTTTTTCAAGTGGCAGCGGGACTTTCTAGCTTTTCTTTGAATACGTTTCACTTCTCATCCAAGAAGCTTCTTCAGCTATTTTATCCTATTTTTCTACTCCATTTGAGCTCTCAAGACAGCTAACAATACTTAAAATGAGAAATACAAAACAAACCAAGTTCAGCAGCATAAGGGAAAAATCTGTACAAAAATCAGTTGCTAATCAAAGTTTTAGCAAAGGGCATGTATGTTTGCTGCAGTTATAAAGGCAAAGGGAGTGGGAACCAGCCCAATTATTGAAGGAAGAGATTCATGGATTCTCAACACCAGAGAAAATGCTTCAGTCTAATTGACATATATCAGAGACTACATTCATTCTGTCATAAATACTAGGACACTTATTGCTGGCATTTCCCACAAGTGCAGAGTCAGGGTTTTTCTTTTTCTTTTCTTATCATCCAAGTATTGATCCATTATTTGGGATAATCTAAAGTTAGCACAGAAGCCAGAACATCCTAAGATATTCAAAGATAGTCTGTCCTTTACCAGCAGGTTAAACTCTTTCAGCACAATCAAGAATCACTAGCCACAATTAGCTCCTATTAATATCCCTGGAGACTTACTCATTTTCCTCTCCTCTTGCTGTATGAAAATTCCTACTGTAAGTCAGATATAATAGATGAGGAGCAAGGAAAACAGAAGCAGAAGAAATGAAGAAATTAGACTCATGTTTTATTAATGACAATTTCATTTAGGGGCAATGGGAGTCACAATAAGTTAATTCTTTCAAATTTCTGCAAAGTTGAAAGGAAGAACTAAGATGGAATCCCAACTACTTGGTGAAGGCAGTACCGTAGAGTTGCATTGAGAGAGTGAATGGGGAGGTGTGTGTGGTTGGCCCATTTCATTTGGCTTAATTTGTATGAGGAAGTTCTCTGCTCTGTTTCCTTTCTCTCTCAGCACCATTAAACAGGAAGCTGAGTGAGTTGCAAGCAGCTGCTGAGCTCTGTGAACAGACAGCTTTGGGATCTTTTCTTAACTGCTGAGTAGTTAATGTTTCTTCAATCTAAGTTTTATTTTTTATGTTGGGTTTTCTCTTTTTTAAATCCAAGGCATGGATCAGTGCTGGTACCATGGAAGCATCACTCGTTCAAAAGCTGAGGACTTACTTTCTAAAGTAGGCAAGGATGGAAGTTTTCTGGTCCGGGCCAGTGAGTCTGTCTCTTCAGCTTACGCCCTCTGTTTGCTGTAAGTATGGCTGTTGCTTTTTTGCCTCCGTTCACCTGCTCTTTTACTGATTTAATTCACAGAGAATTGGAAGCAGGATCTTGTCTTTATATGATGGATGATGACAGTTAAGAATGTGGAAGGAGCATTAAAAGTACTTGGCCAATTAAGTGTCATTATATAATAAATTATCTGAAAAAAATGCTAACATATTCACCATAAATATGGTAAAATAAATTTCATAATAAATAAACATATTTAAAAGTAGGCAGTGGTCAAAGGGTAATTTTTAGAACATTTATATAGTTAGCCATATGATTATTTTGATTTTAGCAAACTGAGGACAGAAAAAGCACTATATTTAGCACCCAGGAACTGAATTTTCTTAGGAACTGAGATGTGATTGATATAATTATACATACTGTGTATGCAAAAACCTGATAAAGAATGTTGGATTTATTTACCTTACATCAACTAGATATTGCTTTTGGGGGTTGGGGTTATGCTGGTGGAGTGTATACCTGGGAATATAGGAAAATACCTGAAGAAAATCATCCTTTAATTTCCAGACCATTTAATTATATAGAAAGTCAGTTAATACAAATGATGTAACTCGGCAGTAGAAGGATAGGCAAATTATATCCTTCAAGATTTCCTGGGTGCAGAAGTTCAGCAGAATCTAAGTGGCAAATGTGCCTCCTTCTTGTAGTTGTGCAATTTTTGTTATGCATGTGAAGAATAATTCACATGCAAAACAAAGAATAATTTTTAAAAAACAGTTCTAATTCTACATTGTTCATACACAGACTCCCACACACAATTTAATGAGAAAATTATGCAGAATATTTGCATTTTTGCCCATAATGTTTCCTTTTCCACTGCACTGTATAGCAGTGATGGGATTCAAAAAGTTTTATCACCAGCTTGGTGGGCGTGGCTTGGTGGGTGCACTTTGCGCACATGCATATACTTTGCATGCACGCGCATGCCAAATGCGCAGTTTGCACAGGCACAGAGGCATTCCAACTAAGCTCCTGCAAGCCTGCACTCTCCTGGTCACTTAAGCAGCTGCCGCGAGCACTCAAAGCACGCAAAGCAGCTGCGCTTCAAAAACAGAAGATAAAGGTGAGTATAAAAGCCCGGGCCAGTGGGTGGACCCAACAGCAGAGGGGCAGAGAGAACCAGTTCGGTCTCTGCTGCTACCGGCTCAGCAGAACCAGGCCAAACCGGTAGAATACCATCATTGCTGTACAGCAGAAATTCAATAATAGATGACTGAAATATGTTGTTGATCCTCAGTACTGTAGCCTTTAAAAATACTTTTCTCAATGAGCAACTGATTAATTCCAAATAAAGCCTCAAAATTATGAGATAAGTATTTCAACTGGAGTTGGTGATGGTTCTATTATGATGGTTGGTTCAAATATGACTAAATGACAACAAAATGTTTAATATGTTTTATGAACACTAAATCATCCACTCATACAAATATATACATTATAGCTTATTATGATCAAATTAGTCTTTGATTGTACCTGATGAATAAGAAAAAGAGGATATGAGAAATCAAAATAACAATTAGCCTTGGTATTCTGAATTTTTGTCTAGTTAACTGTAGGGCTTCTGGAGAATGTAGTCTGATTACTAAAGAAATACAATGTTTGCTAAGTTATTTTTCTTTGTTTTGACATATACTATATCTCTACTTGATGTTGTTAAGTAACTCCCCTAAAGATGCTTGTCTGGTGCCTAGATTATGGTCTTCCTAGAGCTAAGCCACAATGTGATTTATTCTGACATTTTAATTTGATAATTAAATAAAGTTTATAAAAGTTAAAAAAGTTATCAACGGGTTAATTGATACTTGGCACACCAGGCTGAATTCCTGAGTGGATAAAGAGTAGAGGTAATATTTAAGTAAACAAATAAGGGGTCAATGCATATAAAACTAGGCATAGCTTCAATTGCATAATGATGACTACCATTCTGAGGTTGTTGTTTTTTTTACTATACCTGTACTTAATGTTTCATTAAATAATATTCTGAAATCCATTACTAATTTCCGGAAATACCTCCAGCAACAATTCTAGAATCTAGATAATTAGAAAGAAACAGTAGTTTAAAGTCATTTTAAGAACAAGAATTTCTGAGCTGGTATTGAGCTTGAATTGGCAACATTCTGAGTGAGGGGATCTAATTTAAAAATATAAGATAATTCATTGTTTATTTCCTTAGTTTAGGTAAGTGTTGATTTGCTCATGGTGTTTTACTTTTTAATGTAAGGTTTTTTTCATGCAAAAGAAATGAAACATGGAAACCCTCCATGAATGGAGATGGGAAATTTTCAATAATGTCTTAAGCAGATCCATATGTTTTACAGCAGAATTATAGCCATCCACTGAAACATTTTTCCCCAATCATTTTTAAAATGCCCTAAATAAATATAAATCCAGTTTCTAGTACTAAAGTATATGCTTTACTAAATTATTTATTTATTTAATTTTCATTTATTTGATTTGTCAATCGCTTATAAGATAATAGGTATAAGTATAAACATGAATAAGAATATAGGAAATAGGTACAAATAAATGGGGACAATAGGACAAGGACGGTAGGCACGATGGTACACTTATGAACAGTGCACTTACAGATGGTGCACTTACAGACCTCTTAGGAATGGGGTGAGGTCAGTAGTGGATAGTTTGAGGTTGAAGGAGTTGGGGTTTGAGGATGTAACAACAGAGTCAGGTAGTGCATTCCAGGCATTGACCACTCTGTTGTTGAAGTTGTACTTTCTGCAATCAAGTTTGGAGTGGTTAACATTCAGTTTGTATCTGTTGTGTGCTCTTGTATTGTTGCGGTTGAAGCTGAAGTAGTCATTGACTGGTAGGACATTGTAGCAGATAATTTTGTGTGCTACGTTTAAGTCCAACCGTAGGCGGAGTAGTTCAAGATTGTCCAAGCCCAAAATTTCAAGCCTGGTGGTATAGAGTATTCTATTGAGAGCAGAGGAGTGTAGTACTCTTCTCATGAAATGCTTCTGGACTCGCTCAATTGTATTAATGTCCAATATACAGTGCGGATTCCAGACAGATGAGCAATATTTGAGTATTGGTCTAGTATTGGTTTTGTATGCCCACTGCTGCCAGACTCCACAACCACTGAAGGCAGCACCCCACTCTCCATCTGGCCCCATCCCTGCATCACACACAGGCCCCTCATCCAAGTCCTCGCTTTCAGAGACTGCTACCATCTGCACCTGCTGCCAGCGAACCAGAACATATATATATCTATGCATTATAAAAAATGACCAGAATCTGATTAAAGGATTAAGTTTTGGTTTTTGTTAGAGCCTAAGTTTGGGGGATATGTTAGGTTAGGATCTCATACATACAGATAGTACCTTTCTCAGCTGCTAATCCTTGCCTCTTTCTATCTTTCTGTCACTGGGCAGATCCACAGCTTTCTCCTATGAACAGCTGCAAAGCTGCTTGCTTTAGCCTATTCCGGTTGCTGCAGTGCTACCTTCAAAACTATTAGTTTATGGTAACCTAGCAAGCCTAAATTTGATGAGAATTAGGTCTTCTGGTTAGTGCTATATAAAGACTGTACAGCCGTCTTGCAAAAGATGGAAGAATGTTTTATTATAAACTTTCTGGCTCTTCATATAACAATTATAATAAATAATAAATAAAATAAATAAATAAAATTATATTTTAACCTTCCTTTCATAGAAAGTTTCTTTTACAAAAAAAAGTTGGACCTTTCCTCTTAAATAAAAATATCACAGTATATGATTTAGTCCTGCCTCTAAAAAGCTGATTTGCAAGTAAACCCAATTTCTTCTCTCACCTATTCTAAGTGCTTGGCAGAAAAATTCCACTTTCTGGAAAGTATTCCATTCCGCCCCCTCCAATGAAGATGGTGCAGGTCACAATTAGCAATAGGAATAAAACTTCTACTGGCATGAAGTAGAAACCCTTTTCATTGCCCCTAATTGCATTGTTTCTGTCACTTTCAAAGTTGGAAACAGGAAAAAAATCTCTGATCCCCTAGTACTAGAAACTCTATAGTCCTGCCCTCCCAGTCTTAGAATTTGTTTAATCCTAATCTTGCTGCAAAACTACACTACACTAGTATCAAATTCACATTGCATAACTCTGTTGTAGCCAAGTCTACACTTTTGAGGAAGAGTCTGCACATACATTATTTATTTCAGTCTTGCCTCATTTCAGTAAAGTGGCTCCCCTATCTCTCTTCTCTTTCTGGAGGTTGATACAGAAACAAACCATTGATTTGAAGTTAGCAGAAGTTGCCTCCAAAGATTCTGCAGAATTTTTTTTTAAAGTGGCTATAAATGGGCCTGAAACAAAATGATATTTCTTTGAGTGATACATTGAATCTCTTTGATAAAACTAAATTTGAATTTCACTTACCACTCTGATGAAAAACAAATCCATTGTGTTCTCTTCCTTTGTTGTTTCCGAAGAGCCTTCTAAATTGCCTTGTGTGATTATGTTCCCTCATTAGAGACTAACATTATCTCTTATTTCTAAACCTCTATCCTTTCCCAATTCTTATTTTTCTCCTCTAAGAAATTTACTTTGAAATAGCAACTTTTACTCAAATTGTGACTTGAAACATTTTTTGTGAAGCATGGCCAATCAATGGTTTTGTACCAGCATTTTTTAAAAGTTATGAATGAATTCAAATTTAATGAAATTTGTCCAAAGCAATCCTACTCTCTGCTAATTCCATTCTTCTGAAACAGGTAGTTTCCTACTTTTTCTACTTAAACATCGTTTCCATTAAACATCTTAAATGTACTGATATAAAAGGCACAAGGTCCTGTAAGGTTCTTAGCCACACTATGAATATTGCTACTGGATCAAAGTGAAACACAGCAGATGTCCCTTGGGCTTTGCCAGAATATGAATACAATGCAAACACAAATCTTTCCCTAGAGGAATCAGTAAGGTTATTCCACTCACAACTGAAAATAATTATTTAAGATAAAGAACAGTTAACTCAGATCACTAAGTAAAAATAAAGAGGATATAAAATGTGATCATTAACGAATGCAATAGAAAAGTAGTATCATTCATATATTAGAGAACTTTTAAATGTTATCTGGACTATATTGTTAGGGGTATATTCCATGACATGTTTATCAGAAAAAAACAAACACCCAAATCTAAATCAATCAATGAAGGGTTTTTGTGTGTATGTGGATACTGATAGGTGAAAACCATTGGCAGTTGGCATAATAGGTCCCAAAGAAACAAGCCAAAAGCAGCTTTTTGTGAGCAATCCTTGGCATTATTAACTTTGAAGGCATACATTTGCATTTAATAAACAATCATGGTAACCACTGAATGGAAATGCTGTCAGTGAATCTTCAGCAACTTAAACTAAAAAATGCAGACTGCAAATATGGCTGTTTGAAACCCAATATATGTCATTTTTTTTGCCATTTATTCAGTGCACTTTTGGCATTTATTCAGCACACAATTTGTTTAAGCAGCTGAAGCATCAGCACATGCTCCAACTGGAGAGAATTCTTAATTGGAGAAAAGTGTGGATCCAATCCAGCCAGAGGAAGCCAAGCCATTTGTGTCAATAGTCCTGCTCTATTTCATGGTTGTAAAGGATTTGAATGCCTGTGCCATAATTATGCACACAGTGGGGCCACATATATACATTGATAATTGATTCTGTGACCCAGGCTGTGTATATACAACCAGCAGTAGCTACTTTCTCTTCCTTTATAGCTGAATGAAAAATGACTTTGTCAGCTGATTTTCACCACAACAGTTTTCCAAGCACCCTTTGATTGTTTAATTTGAAAACTGCTTTTAAAAAAAATGAAAAATATTTTGTGGTCAGAAATGAAAAAAAGCAGCATACACACGTCCAGAAATGCTGTTTATTACTTTGTGTGTACTTTCTGATACTAAAAATATTTTGATTTATTTTTTTAAAAAAAAACAAGCTTGAAATTCATTCAAGTATGTAAGGAAAAATGAAGTAAATATCAAGATTGAAATCTTTTCAGATCAAAATACTACAATACTGTACTGAAATACTCTATCTTATCTTATTAAAAATACTGAAAAAAATCTGTACTACTTTAGCTTATCTTACTAAAGAAAGGTGGTTGACAAGACTTTTTTTTTTTAACAAAAAGAGGTTTTTAAAGGACAAAAGGCTTTAGCAGTAGACTGCTATTGGCAAGACAGAACTAAAAGTATACTGTCTGAGAACTGACAGAAACCCTTTCATATGGAAAACTAGGGTACATGCAAACCTTACAAACAACTCTGAAGGCTGTTGGGAATATTGGATGGTTTCCCAAGATGATTTTTTTTTTGATAACTATTTTAAGGTTTTCTCCTCATGTATTCCAGGTATCAGAACTGCGTATATACCTACAGGATTCTACCAAATAAAGAAAATAAACTAGTGATCCAGGTAAGCCCAAGTTGAAGGCTAAATATGGAAATCTCTTTTCCTGTGTCTGCTCTCTTATATGAAGCCAGCAAAATAACATAACTTTCTTTCAGTAAGATAAAGGCTTGTATATAACAACACAGCCACCTGTTCCACATCACTTATAAGCACTGCTTCTGATCCTGACAATATTTTCATAATCCAATACATTTGGATGCGTGACTGCTTCCAATGTAGATAGCCACAATGGAACCTTTGGGTAGTGGTTTTTTTTCAATCTTTCCCCAGATATTGAACAACACATTTCTTACATGGTGCCTTTGGAAATATGAATGTTCTTTAGATTTTCCATCCCACATGAAGGCGTGCCAGCCAAGTTGGAGATCAAAACCTTCTAATACTAATAACCTTCTATTTTCTAATTTAACCCAATCCTTAAGCCAGTTTACTATAGCAGTATCATAATATAACTCAAAATCTGGAAGGCCAAATCCTCCTTTTTTCTTGGCATTTCTTGGCATTCACTCTGGGTTTTTTCCTCTGCCATATAAATTTCAATATGCATTTGTTTAATTCTACAAAAAAATTCTTTTCCAACTTGACTGGCACTGTCTGAAACAAGAACAACAATATTGTTTTCTAATATTATAACATCTGGCTTACTTGTACATCTTATAGCACTCTTACCCTCCTGTTCTTGCTATTCTACTTATCTTTTGGTTTTATTGGTCCCCCCAACTGTATTTCTGTAAAACAATTAAACCAGTTACATGTTTATCTCAGTCCAGCGATATCCCCACTAATAAAAGCTATAAAGGAACAACATTTACTTTGCAATGTTTTCTTAATGTTTTCTTTTGCTCTCAGGCAATAGGAAGACATATGGACCAAATATATATATATTAGGGCTTTTTCCTTGCCTGTTTTCAGTTGCACATAAACAGGTGATCAACTCTGAATAACCACACAATAGTTTGAAATATGTATTTCTCCAAAGCTGCAGAGTTGCTAGTTATCAGACTGTAAGCAGTAGAAAGGCTCATTCCTTATACTGTGTTGTACCATGACTTGGGGCAGTTACCTCCTATAAGTCCTAAATGCAAATGATAGCACACAAGGGACTTTTCATACCCATCTGGCTTATTCCACAGGAACACACTGTGCATTGAGATGTGATGCTGTGCAGCAGGGGTGTCAAACTCAATTTCATTGAGGGCTTCATCATCATGTGTTTGACCTTGGAGGCTGGGTGGGCATGACCAGGGTGAGCATGGCCACCTTGACATCACTCATGTCAGGGGCATCTGTGATGGCCTGACACTCTGCCAGCAAAAACAGAGCTCGGGAGTCTGCGACGGCCTCCTGAAACCCTCGGCTGGTGAAAATGGATCTTGGGAGGGTGGCGGCAGGAGGAGTTGCAACCTCCTGAGCTCCATTTTAGCTGGCAGAGGCACCGCAGGCTGGTCCTTCGCTGTTTCCAGGGCAGCCCTGTGGGCCAGAATTAAGCACCCCATGGGCCGGATTCAGTCCATGGGCCTTGAGTTTGACACCCCTGCTGTACAGGATTAGAAAGTTACTGTATAGTATTCATCCTATATGCCCACCAAGCAGAAGTGCTCTGGAAAAAATACCAAAAATACCAAAACAGTGTTTTGATAATACTAAAAATTTTTACAGAGATGGACTTGTGATGTCAATAGTTCTAAATATATAGAAATTCTTTGCAGCTGATCTACCTGTGTATATTTGATTACCACAGTGATATATGATCTTTGCACTAAAGTCTGCTTTATTTGGGTAATTGATCTTAAATCCTTTACAGGTAGTCCTCCACTTACAAACAAAACTTTTGTAAAAATTTCCATTGCTAAGCGGGGCAGTTGTTAAGTTGTGCCTCATTTTACAACCTTTTTTTCTCACAGTTGTTAAGTGAATTGCTGCAGTTGTTAAGTGACTCATGTGGTCGTAAGGTGAACCTGGCTTCTCTCATTGACTTTGCTTGCTGGAAGCAGCTGGGAAGGCTACAAATGGTGATCACATTGCAAGTTGGTTGCTGGTCCCAAATTTTGATCATGTGGCATCAGTTAAGTGTGAAAAATGATGAGAAGTCACTTTTTTTGGTGCTGTTGTAACTTCAAATGATCACTAAAAAATTGTTGTAAATCAAGGATTACCTGTATCTGGGCCCAAAATGTTGGGTTTCCAAAAATCTTTATCTTGCTTTGGTGCATTGAGCAGAACTTACTTACTAGCCTAGGATAATGGAAGTCATTCCATTTGGATTGTGATTCCAAGATGGAATTTCCTTCTCTTCTGGAAAGGCTTCCAGGTGGCCCAGTTTTCTTGCTGAATTATTCTTCTGAGGACAGAGAAGCATCTGACAGTGAGAACAATCAACCAATGGAACAGCTTGCCCTCGGAAGTTGTAGGAGCACCATCACTTGAGACTTTCAAAAAGAGATTAGACTGCCATTTGTCAGAAATGGTGTAGGGTCTCCCGCTTGGGCAGAGGGTTGGATTAGATGACCTACAAGGTCCCTTCCAACTCTGATTATCTGTATCTGTATCATTATTCTAAGGTTGGGTGAAAAACCTGTACCTGAACTTCAATTCCCAGCTTTCCCAGTAAATATAGCCAACAATAACAGTTCTAAATCCACAACTTATGGAGTAAGAAGTTCCCAGGCTGTCGGGGAAGGGGGTCTTTTAAGTGAACCCTAGAACATTTTTGTAGTTAGAGTGTTAAATTTATAGTGTGTATCCGTGTTCCTACTTCAAATTAGTTTGCCTGTTTAAAAATTATGCACAATTATTTTTAACTTATTTAAGGCTTCAGTATCACCATAATACTTTTTGTGTGATGTTCAAGGCTAGTTTTTTTTAGCTTTAACAGCAGAGCCCTTTCCTTGCATCATGATAGCTAGATGAAGAAAGCATAATTTGCAATCCAAGGCTACATAAGATGAGTGGCTTAACACAGGCTGAATGCCTCTCATGCTCATATCCTGAAACAATTCTTTTATTTAGCATTAGCCATTAGCCTTTCATTCCTGTGTCATATTTTTTGTTGCTGTGTCATATTTGGGCAAAGAGGTCTTTTCATTTTGTTCTTCATCACTAATTGATCTCAGGACATTACAGTTATGTGCAAGGAGGCAAAACCATGGGCTCATTTTGAGCACCTGGTCATTTTTAATTTTGCTTTGCCTCTGAAACCAAGACTGCATGTGATACATAGTCTGAAGTGATACATAGTCTGAAAAGCAGCCCGACAACCAAGATCCTTGTTGACCTGATGAAGGTCCAAGTGAGTGGTGTGATTATGCTTTCTTATCACACAGGAAGTAGTTGGCTTACTGCTTCCACTAAATATTACTTAGTACGATTACTTTCAGTGAACCTTACTAAAAGGTTAATGACAATATTGGGGGTGGGGGAAATGTTGTATAATAAGTTAGCCCATTAAACATTTTGATAAGTTCTGGTGTAAGAAATAGGACAGGTAAATTTGTGGGAATAAGCAAAGTATCAGTATTTTAATTTTGTAAGGCTTACATTATGTGAATTTATAATATATACAAAATGCATTACAAGAACTACGAAGTATCTATAAAATTTATCCTATGCAAACAAAAATTAGCCAACAGCAACGGTCGGACTCTTTTTCCCGGCCTTTTGTAATTTTGCAGAAATAATGAGTTCCTCTAGTGTGACGAGTGGTAACTTGAACTATATTCTGCATTTCCTGCAACTGGCCTTGCAGCCGACGTCACCAGCAGATTTGAGCTGTGCAGAGGATACAGAGTGTGTCAGCTCTCCTGTGGGCTGTTCCAGAGAATATGGGCTACGTAGGAACAATGTCACTCCCTGTGTTTAACTTTCTATTAATCTAGCCCAGCTGCTTGTTTGTTGTTTAAAAGCAGCAAACTACCAGGGCACAACTTAGGATCGGTCACATGAGTAATATTGGTGCAGATACAGATTTAATCCTATTTGAATTAATTTTTTATAGCCCTATGCTAATTACGGCTAATTCAGAATCCAGCCCAGAATGTGTGCTATCTCTACATTTCCCCATATGAGTGCATACCAGGTCGCAACTTAGGATCGGTCACATGAATAATAATAATTTTTGGTTTTGGTATTCAGTACTAATGGTTCATTTGTTTTACTTACATGACCTGACATTTTGTCCAGCTTTGAAAATCTTAATTTAATAGAATGCACACAGTGTTAAATTCAACTTTTTTGAATGTGCTGAAAGAGTAAAGAAGACAGTGCAGCAGGCTAATAAAATTACTATCGGATCCAATCACTTCAATTACAAGTGATTATTGCCAAAGCAGGAATGTAGAGAATGTAATGGTTCTTTGCAATGATTATTAACAAGTAATCAGGGGAAGCTTTCGAGAGATGAATTAGAGGAACAAGAAATGCTGTAAATGTTTCATCTGTTCAGTGATTGATAACTATCTATGGATTCACAATAAGATATAGCTTGTAATCATGAACTTGAGCCTTACTGGTGCCTGCCTCACAGTGTTTTATAATTCCCTATATTCGTCTATGTTTTCTGGGCCAATTAAAAGTTTAGGTCCTAAACATCTGGAGAGCAAAGGGTTGCCTAGTCCTGTATTTGGGTAAAACAAATGTTTGTTAGTGTTGAAAACCCAAACAGTCATAAAGAGTATTTTGGCTTTTTATATCGATGTATAATCTGATCTCAGATAACTGAAGGACCCCTTCTTTCCACATATTCTTGTCTCTTAGTTAAGAATTCCCATGCCCTTTTCTCTATTATAGATTAAGGAAATCCTAGAAAAAAGAATCTTTATGTTTAGGTAGTACTATGAGCATCCCTGCCTCTTTCCTCCCACAAGATCTTTTAGGATCTTATTGTAAATCTTTAAATGCCAGCTAATCTATTCTGATATTAAACAATATATTTAATTGTCAAATTAATCAGATTTTAGTTGTATTGATGTAATTAATCTAATTACATTTATGCTACCTTTATTTAGACTTCTAAATGTTGTTCTAATTATTTCATTTATATCTACTTTTTGCTATTGCTTTAATTGTATTTTATTGTTTGTATTTTAAATCATTTGGAGACTATCTAATGAAAGAGGGGATAGAAAATTGAAAGTTTAACTATTAAATAGAACTTTAAAAATGCACTTCATATGTTCATATAGATTAGCTTTCTCCAATTCTATAAATGACATATGTAACCTACACTATCCATAGTGTTATTATTGCTTGAATAGTTGGCTGAGAATTATGGTAGTTGTAGTTCCACATATTTGCAAATTACTTTGGAAAAGAATAAAGCTGTCCAATATAATATGACTTCCTTCATTTGTTTTATGCTCTGGTTAATACATACCAGTGTGCAGAAAACATTTAACACAATGGTCTTTCTAGTTACAGAATTGAACAAAAGAAATACAAAGAAGGCTAGAGCTGATCTTTTGTCAAACTTGTTGGAAAGAGGAAATACTATGTGATATTTAATTATAGTCTGCTTTTAACACATTTTAGGTGATTACCACTGACATATACAAGACGGACTTATTTTTCCTATAACCTTGGGAAACTAGAAGATTTTCAGAGACAAGTGGATGTTATTTCAAATCTAACTAAGCATTTGCTTTAAAAGCAAATATCTAGTCTTTGCAGTTGCTGAAGTAATTTTAATATGAACAATGCAATGTTATCCTAAGCCATTGCTACATGTAGCTATCTCAAGTTGTGTCCCTTGTATGTCTCAAGTGCTTTGTGGATATTGGAGAGTAGATATCACAGTGGGAAGCAATTTAAAATTCATTTAAAAAGGTTTAAGAAATTCTATTTGGTTTGTAATGCTCAGTTCATGGGCAATTTGAAAATACAAATGATTATAACAGGTGATGAATTTTATAAACTATTGTGAAAATGATAATAATTGAAAAAGCAAAAGGATGCCAACACCGATGGATAACAGTTATCATGTCAGACAAAAGCTACTAAGTAAGAGGTGGCTTTGGATTAGCATCATCAAGACTAACCAGCTCTATTGGGGAAGAAATTTTTGTGAGCCATGGCTCACCTCATTGGATACAGAATCTGATATTCCAGAACTTTAAATACTGTAAAGAGGATTAAATTAGGTTTAAAAACTCACTGGGAAATGAATGTCTTTATACAATATTATGTAATATTATGTAATTACAATACTATAGTAGTTACACTGGTAGATAATATTCCATTTGATATAGTTGCCTATCATTCTGAATTTCATCTAGTTAATTTTTTTTCAACCTGTTTCAAATTTCCAGTTATACTTCTCTAGGGTAAATAAGTGAGTAAATCCATTGATTTATGTATTCATGGGTAAATTCATGGAAGTAGGAACCAAATATAAGTTTACTTGCCTGGATGACATACAGCCTGAAGTATGCTGAGGAATACTTCTATTTTCAAATCCTAATCCATTCTTTTTTCCCACCATCCTTTCATAATTTTTTTTATTTCCACAGTTAGTTAAAAGTGAAAGATATAATACCTTTAGAACAGGGGTCTTCAAACCTGACAGCTTTTAAGAGTTGCGGACTTCAACTCCCAGAATTCCTCCTCCAGTCATGTTAGCTCAGGAATTCTGGGAGTTGAAGTCCACAACTCTTAAACTTGCCAAGTTTGAAGACCTTTGCTTTAGAATGTCAGTAGTATAATGTTTCGTGTTGACTTCCTTTATATAATGTGAATAGCAGTTTTTTAAATATATGTTTTTCAGGAACAGCTAATCTTGAGACAAGTTATGAACAGTTTGCTGTCAGACATTCCATCCTACATCACATTCTTGTTATCCCTATTCTGTTTTCCTTTTCTCTGCATAGATTTTTAAAAATAGTTTAATTTATGGTTGGCTTGTATTTTGGGAAGCAGCTCTTTTTTTCCAGCTGCAAGTCTTTCTAAGGTTATAGGATTACAACAGTATATTTATAGAAGAGTTTAAGATAATGTTGATGTAAGAACCCTGGTTTATTTCTGAGGTCTAAATGCTTGTATGGAATGAAACACATCTTTAAGATGTTAAAATATTTTCAGTGTTGATATAACAGTCAAACAGATTCAGATTATCAGATCAAACCTCAGGTGGAGACTTTACTTTCCCACCATTCTCTGCTGGCAGAAAGTGAAACTGCTGGTGGGTTGGTATTTTCCACCCCCAGGATGTGAACAGAAAGTCTCACCACTGCCACGAATCAAAGATATGCATTCTGCCAGTAATAGCAATCCAAGTAATCTGTGTTGAAGTTGTTGTCCCTAAATCCTAAATCTCCTCATTTCCTCCAGATCCCCTGAAGCAAGCTTCAAAGTTTGCCATTCCTATGGCAGGTATAGTGGGTTTGTCTCCATTTTAATTTGTGATAATGGGAATATATGGGAAACACAGCCAAACCCCCAACCAATGAGAACACACCCTCACCCAATCCAGAACACAGCCAAGTCCCCACCCAATCAAGTCACACCCCCACTAGCAGTTAAAAGGAAGAAGCAGCTGCAAGCTCACATCATTCTGAGAAGCACAGAGCTGAAGACAGAAGCCTGAAGATGATGAATGAGACTTCATCGAAACGTTGCCTAGATACTTCCAATCTTACGCGGAGAAAACCCGAATAACCAAAGATCCATATATATATATATATATATATATATATATATATATATATATATATATATATATATATATATATATATATATATATATATACATATACATATATACATATATACATATACACATATACACATATACACATACACACACACACACACACACACACACACACACACACACACATATATATATATATACACACACACACACACACACACACACACACACACACACACAGTATGTATATATACAGTATGTATATATACAGTATGTATATATATATACAGTATGTGTTTTCTTACGTTTTCGGGGGTACTTACATGTATGGTATTCAGCTTTGTTCGGTATTTTCCCGTCACAGTTGTGCTTTTAAAGTTGTAGCACTTGGCAGAATCTCATCTGCCATCATCAGGCTTCTGTATAGTGTTCGTCTGTATAGACAGACACAATACACTATACAGAAGCCTGATGATGGCAGATGAGATTCTGCTGAAACGTTGCTACAACTTTAAAAGAACAACTACAATGACGTGGGAAAATACCCAACCAAGCTGAATACCATATATATGTAAGTACCGCTGAAAACTTAAGAAAACATATATATATATATATATATATATATATATATATATATATATATATATATATATATATATACATACATACATACATACATACATACATACATACATACTGTACATACATACATACATACATACAGTATGTGGATCTTTCTGTTATTCGGGTTTCTACAACTTAAAAGATTTGAAGTATCTGAACAAAGCTTCGATGAAGTCTCATTCATCATCTTCAAACTTAAGAAACAAATGTCTTCCGCTCTGTGCTTTTATATATATGATGTGAGCTTATATATATATATATATTTCCCATTATCACATATTTATATATATATTTATTTTGTAATGGTATTTTCTTATTGCCAAAGGGGTACTTTACTCTGCAAATCAAGGATTTGGGTAAGCATGTAATAGATTGAGTGCTCCATTCATAGCAGCTTTGCCCAGTGATGGCATTGTAGTTCAACATGTCTAAAAGGCACTGTGTTGGGAAGATAGATGTTAGATGTTCCTAATTTTTTTAAAAAGGTTGTCTTGATGTCAATAAAGCACCATAAACTAATATTCTGTAGATCAAAACATGCTCAGGTTACTAATTCATCTCCAGTTCTTCACAGGAGGCCAATCCAGGTATAAATGGTGTATACTGATAATATAATGCTCTGCACATTTTAGAACTTACAACAATGACATATGTCTTGTTCTCCCATACAGCAAATAAAGTGGTGAGTCTGAGTGTGGACTATACAAACCCTAAATAAGCCCTAAGTTTGTGTGGAGAAGTATTGCTACCTGATCCTTCTATTGATCTCAATGGTTTAGTCATAGCACCTGTTTGTGAAAATAGCCCTTGCAATTTAGGGATAACTTTTTCTAATATGTTTTATTGAATAAATATATTGTTTAGATTAAAAGCTACTGTATTTATCAATATACTGTATTATTCTTTATGTTGCTTAGAGGATTTTTTAAGCATATTAGGGTGATTCTTCTTCATAGAAGTTCTAATATTGGTTTCAATATTGATTCCAAACCCTCTTTTTGAAGCAATTGCTCTAGCCATATTTTTATAGTGTGCTTTATTCAGAAGGAAATGTGAAAGTTCATGTTTTGAGAGAAACTAGAAGTAATTTAAAATAGATTCATGATGGTCTTCATCATTTGTGTAAATTTGAAATGCTAACAAAAAAAAAAAAAACACCTCCCTGAGCATTTGGCAAGTGCTATAGCAATAAAAATCTACTCTAATCAGTGAAAAAGGGGGGGAAACTTTGCTTTACATTCAATCTAAACATGCTAAACAAGAGGAAGAAGCTAATTAAATTTCACCCCTTTTCATTTGGGAGGGTTATTGAAGCAGAGTTGCCAGTCAAGCTAGCCAAAAGTCAAAAGAAACTTAGCATAAATTATTTCCAGGGAAATTGTACACTAATATTTGAGTTTGTCTTTAGGGAAGACTAGAATAAATTTCATGCAAATCTGCCAATGTGACTATATCCTGGCCATTTTATAGTGGATTTGTCCTCTATCAATTCCACAGAAGTTACTAAACTAATTCCAGAATGGGGATAAGAAAAATATTTGTTTCTCCTTAGTGGTTTCAGCTTTAGGTTCTTTCTATGCCAATAGAAATAGAAAATCAATTTTTTTTTAAAGTAAACCTCTAAATAGCTACAGTTGGCTTTCTTTATTGCCCCAAAAATGTAATACTATGAGCAGAAGACATGATGTATCTGCTGATATCCTAGTCCTAGATTATAAATGTGAAGGGAGAAAAATTATACTTTGAATTCTATATTTAAAGAAATGAAGAAGAAACCAATATATTTGGTTAAGTGCTATAGATATATGTTTTTCTTGTGCCTAGCTCTTTAACATTTAGCTGCTGCTTTTTACCCAATTCTACCAGGAGAGCCCCTAGGACTGTGATGGTGAACCTATGGCACATGTGCTGGAAGTGGCATGCAGAGCCATTACTGCCAGCACACAAGCCTTTGCCTAGAGCAGATATACTGCACATGCGCGCCTGCCGCCCGCCAGCTGATTGTTGGGTATCTGGTGTGCATGTGCGGGGGGCAAGGTTGCACGGGAGATGTGCGCAATGCGTAGAGATGCGTGGCACATGGGAGGGAATCGTGCACACATGTGCAGAGATGCACAGAGACGTGCACAGGGGATGTGCCTTCCGGGTGCTGGCATGCGAGCATGCGCGAGCGCAAGCATGCACACAATTTTCGGCACAGGAGCCCAAAAAGGTTAGCCACCACTGCCCTAGGAACACTGCATTGTTTTTCTTTTAACAACCCTGTAATCCCTTGCATTGGGGGGGGATTTGGGGTGACTGAATGGAGCTAAGCATTTACTGGCCATATGCCCTTCCTGATACCTACGGGAAGCTCATAGCAGAGAAAGAAATATCTGCTGCTACATTAAGATCACAGCCTCCTGATAGGAACACTGCAATACAGTAATCTAATTCACTGTAGCATTAGATAAGATAGGCAGATTATCTTACCGGTCCATAAATTATGCATCACCAGTTTTAATTGATGAAAAGCACATAAATCCCTTATCTACCTGCTCTACCTCCCATCAAATCTCTCTTGTCCATGGTACTTTTATCCCCTCTCTTCATGGTTTATCCAGTTGTTCCCTTAGCAGTTGTGGATCAAAAGGGGATCTTTAGAGTCTTATATCTATTCGACCTAAAGGAGCACAGAAGAACAGTTAATAGATTTTTATTTTGGAAAGCCTGATTAATTTTAAACTCACATACTTATTCTTAAACTTAGTGTTACTGAACCATTTATGTGCCGAGTAAGTAATAGAAAGAAAAGAAGAAGCTGCCCAGGGACTTTCATCTTCTGATAGGGACTCTTATGGATTTCAGCTGGCATTCCAGATTGTTTTCTGTGGTTATTTCTCACTTCTGTACAAACGGCTGGTTTTTATTTCTGTTCCTCATTTCATAAGCTATTTGACAAAACCAAAGCCAAGTGTGTAAAAGTGTCGATCTGTATGTATGTATATGCTGATTGGATATTGTCACATTCTTTAATATGTTTTTCTATAAATGTATTTTTTCCAAGATTAATTTCATCCCTCTTTGATATCAGGTTTTAATCTCAGGACTGTGCAGCCTTCCTCAGATTCTCTTGTTTGGGTTTATGAAATCCATAATCCCAACCCACTTTGTCCAGAGGCTGATAAATAGCAAAGATGGAAATATTAAGACCAGAAGGCTAATTGCATATATATTGGACATTTTATATTATTTACACTGGGCAACGATGATGGCTGATTTCTCAAGAAACAGATAAAAGACATACCTGAAACTCCATTAGTAGATTGTGCTTCTTTCTATATTCTACTGGGAAGGTTGCTTTCCTGCAATGAATTTGAATTGCTGAAAATTGCAACAATATATTTGGATGGAGTGACAGTTGTAGCTGAAATGTCATTGACATGATCAGTCAAAATGATATATATCCTAAGTTACACAGAATCATGCAATATAAAACAGGTTCAAGGTGTTTTCTCTTTTTCTTATTGAAAAAAATATCAACAAAAGGAGATGTTCCATTGGAGAAGAACAGCTTTGGATTCCACCAACTGTTGTTTAATTGGAATTTATTTGTTTATTGTTCTATTGCAGAATTGCTGTGGGGAAAAGTTATTGCCAGAAAAATAATATAAAGCAAACCCACTTAGTAAAACAAATGGTTTTAATCACCACTCAGTAAAATACAACAAGCATCATCACCTAACTTCGAAATCACAGCTATTACATAATTTTAAAAGATACAATAACATTCCATTTATAATTCTTTTTAAAAGCCTCCATTATTAAATTATGTATTTGCCTAGTGCCATAATAATAGTAGGGTCAATAGACTAGGGTCAATAGAGTCCAAATTTGAAAGCCACCTCATATCTAAGGGGTTACTATTAGTTTAAAATGTAATTAGGTATAAACTAAACATAGGAGCATGGTAGCTCAAGTGATTGGAACGCTAGGCAGGAGGTTAGCAAGCCCCCGTTCTAGACCCAAGAGCTGCTGTGGGGTTGAGCTCTTGTTCTTCACTCCACTTTTGGACCTCCCTGGGCAACAGTGATGTCTCTGGCTAATCTTTTTAAACCAGAAGTACCTTGGTGCTTCTGACCTGGGTGAAAAAAAACACACCAAACATAAACATTGCACAGATGATATTCAAGCCTTTTAAAACTTAGACAAATTAATAGAGAATACAATAGTTCCTAGTTGAGACGATTATATATTATCTCCAGTAGGAAGTACTATGCAATGAAATGAAATGCTGGAAGATTGTAAGACAGAACCTGCTATTGTGACTATGTCCTGCTTATGGGCATCCCTGAGCAAATGCCCGACCGGATTTCACTTTAATGTTTTCTAGGGAGAAATTAATAAGAGACAGTCACCAAAATTCACCCCTTAGGAAAAGTGCAGTTATTATAGCAAGGAACATGAATGGTACGTTAGTTTAGCATGCTGATGTTCTATCAATGTTTGGAAGATTTCAGCACAATCTTTTTTTAATATTTCCAAGTCACTTGGAAACACATCGGAATGAACCGGGAAGCTACAGTTCATCTCCTATTGAGAAAGACTGCACTGTTGATGGGTAGTAGAAAAAATATATTGTACTAAAATTAAATTTACTCAAACAATTATTGTCAAAAGTTCATAAGACATGATTAAGCAGAGTATTAAATAAATGGGAGATTATTCATCCTCTTGATTAAAAACAAGAGGATGAATAATTTAAGACCAAAGCAAATACAAAGAACCTCAGACTAGGCATTTCCATTAAAATAACAGAACAGAGATTACAATTCTATGCCTTTTTTCTCTCCCCACTCAGTCCCCCAAGTCCTTGGAGAAGCAACCAGAACTCTGTTGGTTTTTACAAAAATGTTAAAAATTGAATTTTATTGAATTTTATTGAATTTTATTTTATTTTTCCTAACCTTACATCTGAAACCATCATGCTTTCTTTCCTGATTCCACATTCTTTATGGATGACTTGTTACTCTTACCTTTGTATCTGTTACCTTATCTAATGATATAATTTAAAACTAAATCTTCATAAGAAAGTTATAAATTTAAAAGGGAGACCCTTTGACCATTCCATACACAATTAATCTATAATTTAACAACTGGTTTATAATAACTAGGTAGAATTAACATCCTACTCAGAATACATATGTTATGAGGAAATATTCATATTCATGGCCTTTTTACTTCCCCATAGCTCCATAAATATTTTCAACCATTTATTAATGACATCATTACTGTATCTACATTTTACAATCATAAGTATTCAGATCTCCCAAGAAGAATATTTTCCTAGGAATAATGATCCTTAAATGTTTAATTAAATCTCAGCAAAAGACACAAAGGCATTCTGTTGCCTACTGAAAAAGTGTTTTATTTATTACTTTTATGTTCAAAATATTTGCCCTATTACTTTACAACCTCTATAAGAGAGCTCTCAAATTATTAAATAATAAAAATACATTATTAAAAATAAAATATGATGGCAATCATTTTTAATATTTTTTCCCAAAAAATTAACTTGTACATATCTGCAGCCATTTCTTTATTTACAAACTCTACTAAAAATCAGATTATCAGAAACTTGATGATCCTTTATAAAAACAGATTGTGCAGAATAATTTATTGATGAATACCAATACTGCAGTCAGAATTGTTAGAGCTATATTTTTACATATTTAATGGTATGATGGATATTTTCTATTTACTCTTGCAAAATCATAGAATTGCAGCAATTATATTTAAATAATTAGCAATGATATAGAATGATAATTTGTGGTCCTTTCCTTTTTTTCAAAGTAACCATATCGAATAAAAAAGGAAGAACACATTTTTTAAAGTGTATTTCTAACAGTGGAGGAGTGGCGCTCCTTTGATGTTTTTAAACTATTCTACTTCACAGCCCTTCACTGATTCTATCAATTCAATTGTTCCAGATATCTTCTGTAACATTAGCGGTGGGGCTAAATCTTTTTAATAAACATAAGAAATTTGAGGAAGTTTTATTTCCTTTTTACAAAGCTACCCACTACCAGCATCTAGGACTACAATTATTTGTCTGATAGCCTTTGAGTTCGAGTAATGGTCTGTGTGAAGCCTAACAGTGAAGTGTGAAAAAATTAAAAGTCATATAGATTAACATGTTATACAAAATGTTTGAAATAAATAAACAAATAAGTCTAATTAATTAATTTAATAATTTAATTAATTAAATAAGAAAACCAAGTGAAACTTTAATTGGTAAATTTGTCATCTCTAGGTCCACAAGCTAGTGGTCTTTTTTTTATCATCAGTTTCCATTAGATCATTTTGAAACTTTAAAAAAGTGAAGAAAAAATGAGGAAGTTATTTCTATCTGAATCATAATTACAAAGAATTGAAGCAGTTAGTATTTGAAAATGGAAAATAAAAATACAGAGGAAGGGACAATGGAGGGGGGGGGGAGATCTGTAAAACAGTAAATAGCTGCACTTGCAAATATAAATTGAAGTTCAGCTGAAATGGAAAACTGTGCATGGTTTGCTCTTCCTAGAACACCAAGGCAACACAACAGTTTTAGCTGCTATTCCTGACCAGTCAAAACCAAAAGAGGTAAAGTAGATTAGATGCTTTATCTAATCTAGCCAAGAGGGAGCAACAGACAACCTACACACACACGAAGATGCACACACCTGCATCCCAGCATCTTCTTTTACATCCTAAATGCTCATACTGCCAAATTGTGGCTATCTAAATTTCCACTTTTTATCAAAGCAGTAAAACTTGTTAAGCATCTTTTGTCTATCTCAACCCAAAGAAGCATAGGGAGCTAAACGTCCATTTATCTTCCCTCCAGGCTCATCCTGTATCACTGCTACCTCCTAAGGTCCTGAACAGTCAAACAGATTAAGATGCAACCCTGGTGCAAAAAGACTGCCTGACTCTTATTTATTTATTTATTTATTTATTTGATTTGCCAATTGTTTACAAGATAATAAGTATAAGTGTATACATAGTTGTGAATACATGAAATGGGTACATATAAGAAAAATAAAAGAAGAATAAGAGAAACAATAGGACAGGGACGGTAGGCACGTTGGTGCGCTTATGCACGCCCCTACAGACCTCTTAGGAAAGGGGTGAGGTCAATAGTAGACAGTCTAAGGTTAAAGTTTTTGGGGTTTGGGGAAGAAACTACAGAGTCGGGTAGAGTATTCCAGACATTGTCCACTCTATTGCTGAAGTCATATTTCCTGCAATCAAGTTTGGTGCGGTTAACATTGAGTTTGTATCTATTGTGTGCTCTTGTGTTGTTATGGTTGAAGCTGAAGTATTCATTGACAGGTAGGACATTGCAATGTATGATTTTATATACCATGCTTAAATCAGACCGAAGACGGCGTAATTCAAGGTTTTCTAGTTCTAGAATTTCAAGTCTGGTGGCATAAGGTATTCTACAACGAGTAGAGGAGTGGAGAACTCTTCTTGTGAAGTATTTCTGGACTTTCTCAATTGTGCTAATATCAGATATGTAATGTGGGTTCCAGACTGATGAACTGTATTCGAGTATTGGTCTAGCAAATGTTTTGTATGCTCTGGTTAGTAGTGTGATATTACCAGAGAAAAAGCTACGTAGGATTAGGTTAACAACTCTTAATGCCTTTTTGGCTATGTAGTTGCAGTGGGCTCTAGCACTTAGATCATTAGAGGTGAGTATTCCAAGGTCCTTTACAGAGCTTGGGTCATCAACAAGATCTTGACTATTCAGCTTGTATTTTATTTTCTGATATATTTTTTTTGCCAATATGTAAGACAGAGCATTTATTTGTTGAGATTTGAAGTTGCCATTTGTTTGACCATTCTGATACATAGTCAAGATCTTTTTGTAGGGTAGCAGTATTGTCTGTGGTATTGAACAGTTTTACATCATCAGCGAAAAGAACACAATTGCTCTTAATATGATCACAGAGGTCATTTATGTAGAGTATGAAGAGAGTTGGTCCTAGAACACTGCCTTGGGGACACCACTATTGACAGGTACAGAATTTGATAGGACGCTTCCAATTTTGACCATTTGTTGTCTGTTTGCCAGGAATGCTTCTATCCAGTTATTCAGTTGTCCAGAGATACCATAGGATTTTATTTTTAGGAGTAGTTTGTCGTGTACCACTGAATCGAAGGCTTTACAGAAGTCTATGTAGATTGCGTCTATTGCTTTGCCCTGGTCGAGTTGTGTCGTCCATATGTTTTTGCAGTGTAAGAGTTGCAGATTACAGGATAGTTTTTTTCTGAAACCAAATTGTTTATTGGAGAGTAGGTTGTTTGTCTCTAAGTGGAGGATGATGGATTGGTTAATAATTGATTCCATGACTTTACAGGTGACGCAGCATAAGGAGATTGGCCTGTAATTTTCAACTAGGCTTGGGTCTCCCTTTTTGAAGATGGGGATGACTGTGGCTTGTGACCATAGGTTAGGAAAGGAGCTGGTCCTGAAAGATTTTTCAAAGATTATGCTTAGAGGTTTGGCTATGGCAGTGGATAGCTTTTTTAAGAAGTAGGCACATATTCCATCCGGTCCAATAGATAGAGATGGTTTTAGATTGCGTAGTGCTTTTTCAACATTGTCTTCTGTAAAATCGATATGTATTAGATCATTGTTGTTATCTGTGGTATGGCTAGGAAATACTGGGCATGATCCATTGCTGTTTACAAATACTGAGCCGAAGAATGTGTTAAAGAGGTTGGCTTTAATGGTGTCGTCGTTGCAGTCTTTACCATCAGGTCCTATCAAGGGTGGGATGGACCTTGAGTCTTTTAGTTTAGTCTTATGTCAGAAAAGAATTAGTTGTGTTTAGAAAGAACGCAGAGTAGTCACCTTTCCTTTCTTTAAATGGCTAGAAAAAAGCAGTTGGCTTGAAGCACTGAAGCTGACACTGGCAGGTGTGGAGGAGAGAGAATGCAGAATTTGCACTGGTGAAGTGTAGCACATGTATAGACTAGATGTGCCTGTGATCTTGTTAACCTTAACCCTAACCTGTAAGATAGTCTTGTTTAATGCTATTCACCTTTCAAGGCAAAGAGGGGTTATTCTTCCCCAAACCCCAAAAACTTTAACCTTAGACTGTCTACTATTGACCTCACCCCTTTCCTAAGAGGTCTGTGCATAAGCGCACCAACGTGCCTACCGTCCCTGTCCTATTGTTTCTTTTATTTTTCTTATATGTACCCATTTCATGTATTCATAACTATGTATATACTTATACCTATTATCTTGTAAGTGATTGACAAATCAAAATAAATAAAATAAAAATAAATAAATATATCCCCCCTCAGATTGAAATTAAGCATGTTCGGCTTCTGTGGTTTTTATCATGGTATCTGACACTGGTCTGAATGAAAGAAACTAGGAAATAAAATGAGTCACCTTATTGGTACAGCATGCATACCTTACAGCAGGGCTGTCAAACTTGCGGCCTGCAGGCCGAATGCATCACATGCTAGCCACGCCCATGCCTGGTTTAGTGAAGGGGAAAAAAGGCACAATGTCACATGACACCGCCTTGACGATGCAAGTTTGATACCCCTGCCTTAAAGTAATATCTGTGATTAATAAATTAAACCAAATTAGTTATTATTTATTAAATTTACATGGTACTCATTTCACTGTTTGAGTTATCCATTGTTTAAAACACTTTTTGGGTATCAATCTACAAGTAAAGTAAGAAGGCAGAGGAAAAACAGAAGAAGAATATGAAGAGTGGGCTTTAGGAAGCACTTAATAAGAATTCCTGCTTAGACATATATTGTTAAAAAAAACCTAACCCTGGCTGAAATGGGGAAAGGTGTATTTAAAAATAATTGTGTTTGCTGTGCTTTCACTGTATTGCTAAGTGTCTTATTAACCACTTCAACATGCTTATTTGGTTGAAAATCTCCAGCAATATTTGATACATGTATATATCTATATATCTATATATATTTCTGGTGCCTTTAGGCATGTGAAGGTGTTCCAGTGCAATATTTCAACAGCTTAGATGAACTGATAGAGTTTTACAAGAAAGAGAACATGGGGCTGGTCCGGAGCCTTAAATTCCCAGTCCCACATGAAGAAGAGGAGACAACAGATGATCTAGAAGAAGATCTGGGTAAGAAGTTCAAAAAATAATAATTTACATTTTTACTAATCTAAAGTTGCCAATTTGAAGGAAGTAATCCAGAGGTGGTATTCAGCAGGTTCTGACCAGTTCTGGAGAACTGGTAGCGGAAATTTTGAGTAGTTTGGAGAACCAGCAAATACCACCTCTGACTGGAGATTTTACAGTATCCTGCCCCTGCCACGTCCACCAAGCCACGCCCACAGAACCGGTAGTTAAAAAAAATTGAATCCCACCATTGAAGTAATCAGTTTTACAGTGGAATTGAATTGACCTGTTGAATTAAGGAATGTTGAATACACATCTCTAACAATTCTTTGAAACAGAACATTGCCTATCAGCCAACCGTAATGAATATAATTCAAGAATATTATCTCATCCTGTTCTTCAAAGAGCATAGAATGCCCTGGGAAAATGCAAAGCATATTATTGGTCTCCTAATTATATACTTCGAGGTATTTCCCTGTTGTGTGTCAAAACAATATAATAAAATAATCCAAGAACATCTATTGCTCTAGTAGTTTTAGAGTATTGTGTTCCTTTTAGTCATAAGTACCAAGCTGAGCCATAATTCTCTTTAAAATGTTTGTTTTTACTTTTGAATTGCACTGGGCGCGTAGATTATTCTCTTCACTGATCATACTGTCAAACTGATATCTACTTAATATTGCTTTTATTAGATTTTTAAAGTTTCTCTGGCAAGCACAAAATGTTACTTGACGTTTCTGTCTTGCTTCTTCTAACATGACAGTGGACACATATTTGTCAATATACTATTCTAACGGTTTACAAAGTTAAAGCTCCAAAACAAGGTTAAAGCAATAGAATTCCAATTAAATTCCAATTAAAAACAAACAGATGAAAACTGCATCTATAATTATAATTACAATGTACAAAACTTTTCAGAGGAGAAAGGCTTTAACTCTGTTTCAGAAACTCACAAGATTATACACATGACACAGCTGTAGCCTCAACCGAAATCAGACTAATCCTGAGTTGGAGAACTGGTTTCCATGTGAATCCTATGTAGAATCTTCCCTGGTTCTTACATATAGTCCTTTAAACATGCTGGTGCCATGGCTTCATCCAGAGGGGAGTTTTCAGTAATACTCTTCCCTCTCTCTTCTGGGGAAATCCCAATTAGCGATCTTGTGGCTGTACATTATTCCAACAGCTGGCTGGAAATACAAATGATTAAAACAGAAAGAAATAATGTAGAGATAATGCTAGAGCTATTAGAAACTAAAGTCTTACCTCTAAAGCAGGTGACCAGTCCCATCTTTGGGCACGATGTTTGCTAGAGAAAGAAGATTCTGTTGCATCAAAAGCTCAAAAATACAATCCTCAATTTCTTCTATGTTTTCCTGCTGCAGGAAAGAAAAAGATCTGCTGTGTTTTCACCTTACACTTTGATTTGTTTTAATTGTTTGTTTTACAGTACCCATTTATTCCTTTCCTTTCTTTTGGTGGATCATTTTTCCTTCTTGGTTAAACTTCTATGCTCCACCCTACTTTCCCCACCTGACTCTCTACTTTTATACCAGAGGCCTCCAAACTTGGCAACTTTAAGACGTATGGACTTCAACTCTGAGAAATCTCCAGTATAGTTGGCTGGAGAATTCTGGGAGTTACACATGTGTTACAGTTGCCAAGTTTGGGGACCTCTGTTTTATACCTTCTAGTCTTCTTTCCTTTCTGCTTTTATTTTCCATGCCACCTCTAGCCCCTACATTTCAATTTTCAGAGGTTTTTAATTTTAACCATCATTTATTTTTATTTCTGACCTCCACGTCTTGTTTACTGTGCCCCATTTTTGAAGGCCGTGTTTCCTCTGACGCCTTCATAGGCACAACCTTATGTGACCACTTGTTACATACTCTTTCCACTGTCTCTCATGTAACCTGTATCTGCATAAAATGACTTTCTTTTTTTCTTTTTCTCCTTGCATGCTCATATAAATTTATATCTGCATTAGTTTATCTAAGTAATGCATCTGATGAAGTGAGCTTCAGCTCTTTTAATAAAATCTGTAGAGAGAGGGAAGGAGGGAGGAAAGGAGGACATTACTATCTAGTTTTTTTTTTTTTATTTAATTCTTGGAAAACAACAGGGAGGAAAATGGATACAATCCTGCTGCTATCTTTTTTCAATCTCTACATATATAGAGGAAAGTCTGGAGGAGTGTATTTACATGCACCTGAATGATATATGAGAATCATATCTTCATGATTCTTCATGCCCTTCATGGATAGGGGATGGGTCTAGAGAAGACCAACTTTTAACTTCAGAGAAAGAAGACATCAGTCAACTGGGGCATCTTAGCTGATCAGGCAACTCTGGAGCAGCTGAACAGGTCACATTATAGTTCTGGTGCCTCATGTTTTTCAACAATAAACACTTGGTGTGAATACAGAAATGAATTCCAGAACAATATGTAATTTTAGCTTTAATTTGTCTGTTAAAATTTCTTTCTTTAGATTCTCCCAAAGGTGCTTTTTTCCAGAAGCAACTGGACTTTCTGTTTTTTCTTTGAAGACATTTCATTTGTCATTCAAGAAGCTTCTCCAGATCTGACTGAATGGTGGGGAATGGAAGGATCCATCCAATTGGAGCTCAAGAAGTTTCTTGGATAAGAAGTGAAATGTCTTCAAAGAAAAACTAGAATGCCCAATTGCTTCTTGAAAAAAGCAGCTTTGGAATAACCCTGACCTGGATGACTGAGAATCTCCATAGAAATTTCTTCAGATTCAGTTATATTTTTTATGCCACTGAGTTACAGATCTTTCCACATGAGAATCTTTACTGGAAATTAATTGACTAGTCGGAAGAGGAAAACATATTTGCAGAAGAGCCAGCTGGGATCATGATAGAGAGAGCAATTACAACATCTAACTAAGAAATATATATTCCCACTTTTTTGGGGGGCGGGGTTGTATGTGGCTTTAATAAATTTTAAAATAATTTTCAATTTAGTCTTCAGTGAATGATTGTGGTTGAAACTGAAGAGATCTTCTATTAATAGTTCGTAGGGCTTATTAGGCATAACATTACTTATATCCAAATAAGACTTGACAGCCAAGGCATCTTTCTGGTCTGGTGACTACTTATAAGGGAGTAAAGCAAGGTTATAATCTAGTCCCCTTATTATTTAATTTCTATATTAATGATATGGAGCACATCTCACAAAATTAGAACATCTTCCTCCAAACCTGACTAGTAGATCTGTCACACATCTCTTATATGCAGCTGATGCAGTCATCATTTCTATTTCACTCATTGGTTTGAGGAGAGGTCTAAAATCAATTGTTTCTTACTGCATGATCAACTAATTATTAAATATAAAGAAATTGAAATTATGGTCTTTTTAAACTTCTAGATGCAATCATAAATAAGAAATAAATGGGAATGCTATAGAACAAGTTGAAGCCTTCAAATACATCAGAACTGTTTTTTATTCCATTGGCCCAAATTCAGTTCCTAAAAAAGATCAGAAGTGAAGTTGTTATACTGAGATTTTGTGTGTGTGCACAACAAGAGGTGATTATATCCTGGTGGACAAGAAGTAAGATCAAAATAATATCATAGCTAACCTATGGCTTCCAAATATGTGCATATAAGAACCATTAGAAGCTGTACAAGCAAGCTTCTTAATGAATCTATCTTTGGTTTCTTATTGTGTTCCTAACTCAACCCTGAAGCTAGATTAGTTCCAATTAAAAATTAAAACCCATATCTGAATAGCACTGGCTCAAACTACTGTAATTTTTAACCCAGGTTTTCTGGCTTCTTTGACTTTTCAGGACAAATTCAGAGTGCTACCACACTAAGTCATTGTGGGCTCCCCCATGTATTGATTCCAATGGAATTTGATTAGGCTAAAGCATTTTGTAAGCAACATGCTGGAGATATGACTCTGCAAAATGATTTTGGCTAGGCTCCAGTATATATTAATTCATTGAACCCATGAAAAGAGTTGCTCCTCCACACTGCCTCTATAATATTGTCTCAGAAAAGTTTTTACTCTTGCTCCCTGTAATATCCTCTCCTCTGCTCTCTTGGACTGAAGGTTCCATAACATACCAAAAGCGTTATGGCTCTGTCCTTGTGATAAAGAAGAAATTGAAACTGTAGTCTGTGTTGCTGTGCTGCCCTTTTAATAGAAATCTGTGAGAAATGTATATTTTCCCATATATAACACAATATCCAGGCAGTCTGAAAACTGATTAAACATAAACTCCCTCTCCAAATTAGGCAATGTTAAGTCTTGATTAGTCTTTCATAACTCTATGTATTTTCTTTTCCTTTTTTTCCCTTCCTTTCCTTCTTTCCCTTCCCCTCTTTTTTCCTGTTTGTCTTTGAAATATACACACTCCACTATACATTTTATTTTGTTGTTTCTTTTAACATTATCTGATAAAGTGCGGTAATTTGCCCCATATAGATTAAGCTGAAACATACTGACTGTACCATAGTCATTAAATTACTTTCATGTTTATGTGAGGATTTATACTTAAGTTATCAAAATCTTTATTCGGCTGTCATCTTACTATATCAACATACACAGAGGTTACCCTACAGAGAAGTATTCTCTGGTAAGAATAGTATCCCATTGAAAAGTAGAATGTTTTAAATAATTAAAGTAGCACTTTGATTTTTGAATCCCTAATTCATAGTATGTGCATATCTTGTTTTGGTGACAGATTATTTGCCTACTCCACCTGTATTACCTCCACGCAGCATTTCAATTCCAGTAAATGAAACAAAGGAAGACCTTTTACCCAATGATTATGTCCAGATGACAGAAGTTAGCAAACCACCTCTTTCTGAAACCTTGCTCCAGCGATTACAGCACCAGGATACCAGCAAGTAAGAACTATCACCATTTCTCTCAAGAAGAATGAGAAAGTCTGGAATTTTCCTCATTTCCTTTCACAGTTCTCTTGAAAAAAAGGTTTCCAGACAACTCTAGGAACAGGCCAGAGCATTTCTTTGTAAAGGTGTCCAGGAAACTGTAAAAACTAAGAAGGCCTTCCTTCAGGAAATGGAAAGCCTGTCCTAATGAGGAAAAAAAAACCTCTGGCAAAAAAGTGTATAGTGGTAATAGGGAATGCCAAAAAAACAAAAACAAAAAACCCAGAGGCAACAAAAATCAAAGAGAACAATAAGAATTTCTAAAAGTTGAGTTTTTAGATGACAAAGTTATTAAATGTTTCCTCAGGGAAGATGAGGAACTTGTAGAGAAATGGAACAAATTCTTTGCCTCTTCAGCCTTTTACTGAAGAATTATGTACAGCAAAACTTTAATAAAACTCTTTCTTAGTAGACTACAGATGCAATAGACCAAATTTATGTGTAAATATCCTCCCCAAATAATGCATTCGCTCTTTGTTTCAACCAAAGTATCCAGATGAGGGAGTAAATTTTGCTTTTATTTTATTGTTTACATCATTTACATTGTAACTTCATTACACATTAATGTACAAACGATGTAAATTGACATAAATGATATAATCTATACTGTAATGGACATTCAGGAGTAATAATTGATCTGCTAAAATATTGCAGCATGATTTGCTCAGGCAGGAAGATAACATATTCTAGGAATTTGTTTTTCTAATAGGGTTCCATGAACTCAAGACCTTGAATAGGTTCTGGAGGACCAAGGCAGGAAAAAAGACTTTTGGAGAGAGTTTTCCTTCCCCCTCCTTAGACTCTTGCAGAGAGCTCCCCCACCCCTTAGTAGCTAAGATACAGCAAAAATGGCAGTGCTTATCAGCTGACATTCAGAAGCCCCATCTCTCTTGAATGGGTATTCCAATATTTTTTTTTAATAAATGTTTTTATTGGTTTTTGTTTTTTTAAAATAATGATGTTCCCATGGTCTGAAACAGTTTGAAAACTACTATTCTAAGACATTTTAGTAATAACTTACTCCTGCACCAAAACCAAGAGTTCTTAAAAATGTAACCAATCATTCAAATCAAACTCAATGCAGACCAGAGGATAATCCATGGACCACCAGTTTTTAAAAAAAGGATATCTGGGAAATGTGACAAGTGATCTTAACATCTGTTCCAGACAAATTAGTACAATTAGTTATCAAAGAATGAATAACTAGGCACAGAGAGGAAGAAGTCATGCTGGAGAAACATCCAGATCTTGCTTTACTAAGTTTCGTTTTTGTGGTTCATCAACATGGGTGCAAGTGTCTAAATTTATCAGTTGTGAGATAAGATATACTATCTTTTTATAAATTGCCAGTTGGTTAAAAAGCAGAAAGCAATGAGTAGAAATAAGTGGACAATTTTGTTTGTGGAAAAAGTAAGAAATTGAGTGCTTAAAATATAAATTGTTCTTAAATTTTCTTGACTTATAGACAAGCAGGAAATTGTGTAAGTTTGCACATAATATTATGCAGAGTGATAAAAGCCAAAAGCAATTATAGGCAATGCTATAAGCATCATTTTAAAATGCATGAAGTGGCAGATGGAAGTCAGTTTATAAGTGAAAAATAATATGAGGCAAACCTATCTTTATATAAACATTGATGAAGGCCAAGCTGCTTGAAACTAGTCAGGATGTAGCTCAATGAAGATGTCAGCTCATTCTGTGACAGCTGTGGAAAATAAAATGTCATGCTTTGATAATAAGGAAAGGGATTTAAACTAAAAATGCCAACATCATAATCTCCTTACACAAATGTATGATACATCTTCATCCAGAGTACTATGCCCAAGTCTGGTTGGGCATTTAACAAAATATAATAGATTTTTTTTTTTGGGGGGAGTGCAGAACTCTTTTCATATGAAAAAGGTCAGAATGCTTGTGACCCTTTAGCTCAGAAAAAAAGCACTTGAGAGGAGGTTAACTGAGTTATATAAAATCAAGCATGGGACTGAAAAAAATAGACAAGAAAAACACTCAAAGACCAGGGCAACAAGCAAAGTTGTTTGGAAGATTTTAGCAAGAAGGAAGGAAGCAGTTCTTCACACAGCATATAATTAATCAGTGAAAGTCATTACTATTGAATACATTCACAGAAGTCACATCTTTATAGCATTTTGGTCTTGAGGAATGAATGTTGGGGACAACATAATTCCAGAATGCAGGATGTCAGCCTTATACACATATCAAAGTTAGACACAGTGTGGGTCTAAAGCTACTTTTATTAGTACAGCTATAGTAACACAAAACCTTGCAAGTCTGAATGCTCTTTCTCTCCTGCCTCTTTTATTTTTATGTGAATAGGGGAGAGGGGCATCTTCATAAATCTTTTTCTTGCTCTGGGCTCAACTAATGTTTATCTGGTTGTTGCCTTAGTAACATATCTTCCTTCTGTCCATCAAGGCTGTACTCAGTATACAGGGAAATAACAGTTTAGGAAGAATTTGTCTTCGCATCTTGTTTAGAAGCATCCCAGAGATCTGGTTGTGTGTTGTGAGAATAAAAAATGCTGATACAGCCAGCTACTTACGCTTTTCTGTTCCTAAGTGGTATTTTATAAAAACAGAAGAAGATGACCAATTTTACTAGGTAAATGTTTCTGCTTGTACTGCTGCAATGATAGCAAGAAATGGAAACTGGAAATGATCCATTTTCTGTTCATTTCTAAAATGTTAGGAATCCAGCCATTTTAGTGACCATATTAGAGGCAGATAATTCAAAAGGGTCCCGCTTGATAGGAGGGTGGGTGCAAAATTATAGATAGCAACAAATTTGCTGGCTGGATGTTCTCTCAGGAAAAGGTTAGGAGGTTTGGTTTTGTGTGGGTGGTAGACAGGAAGAAAGCCTTCCTCCTTTCGTAAAACAAGCTATTCTTGCATGATATATCAGCAAACAAGAAACTGATGAAAGAAAATGTATGCTTTGGTCTGCAATCTTATATGAGCTTCCTTGGGAGAAAGCTTAGATGATTCTATCTTTCCTCCACACCACTGTTTCACTTCCAACATTGTTCAGAATAACACACTCATATGATGCCCACTAATTCAAATCAGGGACTTCTTTCATTCATGTTCCTTCTGTAAATGTACAAGGAGGCTCAGGCAAGCTCTCTTAAACCATCTTCAGTAATGGAATAATTGTACTAATCCTCTTTATTAGTATTACTTTGGAAACTAAAGATAGATGCTGCTTTATAATTGTTTAAATTTATATAGTTAGCTTGTGTTTTTCCCTGAGCATATCAGTCTTTTGAAAATTAAATTTTAAATCATTAGTAGACAGCATCTGATCCAGCTCTTCTAGAAGTTATGGGACTAAATCCCCCATTATCCTACATTATTGACAAAGTAGAGTTCTTTTCTGACACAATTCTTTCCTTTTGTCACTCTCCGACCTTTATTCATTACTAGTAAGAAATTGAAAAAGGAGTTATATAAAACTGTTGCAATTCCTTTTCAAGAACTTTTTCTCCCATTTGCCCAAATTTAGGTATATAAACTTAATGCTTCATTTGTTTTTTCAAATTTCTTTCTTTCACAGTATTCCAGAAGAGCATCTCAAACTTATCCAGGATTATTTGACAGTTCATATAATTAATGATCTTGAAAATGTACAACTAGGCTCATGGAATCTCCCTCAGCTGAAGAAACTACTTACAGGACTCTGCAAAGGACTCTTCAAGTAATCACAAGTTCATTTGTAGGCATATTTCAATATCAACAGTTTGGGAATTCTGTTTATAACTATTTATATAAATTATTGACTAGTTAGTTAGAGGTTACTGCACCTTTGGCCTGAGCTCTTAACATGGGGATGAAAAATCATTGGACCAGCATTCCATGTGGAATACTTTTAAAGCTCAAAAACTAAAAGTAACGCTGAGGGAAGAATTTTGTCCAATGGGGATGCAAAGGCCATAGGGTCTACAAACCAAGCTAAACTCTACTTAACTAAGCCAACATTTATTATTTTCGACCAAATTGCAGCTGAACCAAAAAGAAATGCAGAACATGTTGTTAGAATGTAGAAATCTGAAGCTATGTGAAAACTGACAAAGCATCTTATACTCTATACTATTTGCTGGTTGGCTGGAGAATTTTGGAACCTGTCATCCTAATGGATTTAGAGAGGACAATATTGGAGAATGCTAATGGAGTACTGCATAACCAAACTGTTATAAAAATGAAGTCTTCATATACATGACTTCTGCATTTCAGTGAGTTGTCTCGGACTTTACCTTCTCTGGAATCTATACAGAGGGTGTTTGATCAGCAACTTTCCCCAGGTACCCATCGACATTCTCAGGTATGATTTCATGGAATTGACAATATATGTTTCAAAATCCATATCAACTAAAAGGGGGATTGCAGAATTTATGGCAATTATTATCAAAGCATTCTTCTTAGTTGAAATCTTCTTTTCAATTTTTTTCTTAATTGTATTATGTTTAACATGGCAGTAGCATGTATTCCAGAAATAGGTAGGAGCCACATTCATTCTTCAGGAGCAGATCGCTGGTCTGGAGAAGTGTGCAATGTTTTAATGTCTTTTCTATATTTGATTGCAATGCCATCTAGAATGCTTCTTGGATATAAATAACCTACAGATTTGCCGGCGTATAAGACGACTTTTTTGCCCTGAAAACATGCCTCCAATTGGGGGTCGCCTTATACGCCGGGTCATCTTATACGCCGGCAAATAGTAATTGGGAAGCACTGCGGCTGCCGCGGCTGAGGCACTTTTGCGCACCATGGAAACGAATCCCGTGAAGCCGAAAGGGCAGCCAGCCTTCTCCCAGCTCCCAAGGAAGCGAGGCTCGCACCGCCCGGGCTCCGCTGAGGTATCCGGCTGGGGCTGTCAGAAGTTGTTACCGCTGGCGCGGCTCCTGCGGCTCCAGTCCCGCGTTGCCTCGGGAAGGGAAAGGCAAAACCAGGAGCCGCTGCTGCCATTGCAAAGTGCCGCCGCGGCTCTTCCTTTTGCCTTTCCCTTACTGAGGCAACGTGGGGACTGGAGCCGCGCGGAGCCGCGCCAGCGGTAACAACTTCTGACAGCCCCAGCCGGATACCTCAGCGGAGCCCGGGCGTGCGAGCCTCGTTTCCTTGGGAGCTGGGAGAAGGCTGGCTGCTCCTTCGGCTTCACGGATTCGCTTTCCACGGTGCACAAAAGTGCCTCAAAAAAAAAAAAAGTGCAAAAGTGGAAGGCGTGCGGAAGAGGGGAGTATATAACAAACTATATTTTGAGTGGAAATGTTGGGGGGTCGTCTTATACGCCGGGTCGTCTTATACGCCGGCATATACGGTAATCACAAGGTGTCATGGATTGATAACCTCATATCTTCATTATTATCATGCTGCTCTTATGGATAGTGTGGGATGTGTATCTAGCCATTGTCCTCTAATATTGAAAGACTTGGCTTAGGTTACAGTTTTCTACTGGCCCAATTTTAAAATGTTGATATTAAAGTATGAAACTCTAGACACCTATTCTTACATTTCCACTGTCTGGAAATGATTAGCATGATGGAAGAATTTAACTGTTTTAAACTTATACGTGAATGATCTATACTACTACAATTTTCTTTCAGCTTAATAAATTTTTGGTCACTGACCCAGCAGTACAGGTTGGTTATTCCACCTCTGAATGTTATATTTTTCATTGTTGCTGAAGATGAAAGCCTATAGTTTAATGCAGAGGTCTCCAAACTTGGCAACTTTAAGGGACCCCCTGATTTAGTGGAACCGAGCTATTCTGGGAGTTACAATGTGATTCCATCTGTTTGAAGGAAGATGATACAACCAACTCTAGGATGGTCCATAATAAATTGGGCAATAAATTGCTCAAATAGTCTGTCTTGGTATATATACAATAGTTTCACCAGCACTGGGTTTGAAATGGTTCTTTTGTGCTTAACCTTTCCGTTAAGTAAATATAGTTCCATTCTAGTCTGATATTCAGATTACTGATAACCCACTGGGATAATATAAGGTTGCAATGTTTTCTGAAATATATATGAGATGATAAAATGCCAGAATTATTGGGAAAATGGTATTCCTTTATTCTTATACTTACCTTTTTCTATGACACTCTTACCAGCCATCCTTTGATGTCAATCGTGCAAAATTGGTTCAGTTGACAAATTTGCTTTCTTCCATAGAGGATAAGGTACAGTGAATTTTAGATTTCTCTCTGGCTGACACTTCATCTTCAGCTGTACTATATCTTTTTATTTAAAGTCTTTTGATTATTTTTAATACTCTATTTTTTTTTAAAAAAATGTCCCACTATTTCTTATATTCTTATCTGTAACCTTCCTAACAATTCATGTGCTAAATTGCCAAATCTGCATTTTGAAAACCAGTTACTCCTTTAGGAGGGGTTTTTCCCCCCTGTTGTGTGAACTTTAAATTAACTCAGAAAATAACCTGGTCATGTGTCATATGCATTTAAGGTTCTTAGAGACACTGGAGATTGGAAATTGTAGATAAGCATTCATTATTTTATTATATGACAATTGACCTTCATACAGTTACAGTCTGGAGCTTGAAAAAATTAGAATACTTTTTTCTTTGACCATTGTCATGGCTAAATCAATCAGCTTATTTATAATAATTTATTGTACAGTTTACGATTCTCATAAAGTTTCCTATTGAAGTTTGAGATTGTCAGGTAGAACTATTCATTCTTATATTTTTACAGGTGAAAAGAGTATTGATTGAAGGGCCAGATCCAACACATAGACGTTCACTTATTCCTCCTGTTACCTTTGAGGTGAATTTTAAGTATTATCTTGTCACATAGAGGATTATTTATAATTCTTGCTACAGTGTTCTCACCTTTTAAAAAAATAAACCATGTTCATACTGAAAGTGACAAAGTGCCAAGGCAACACTTACTCTCTGAAAAAATGTTTAATATAACATTAAAATAATCACTGTACAATTAATATAATGATAGTATTAGAGGAATAGCATCAAGATCATGTGAGGTTCTAGTACCGCTTTACAAAGTATAAGATCACACTTGGAATATTGCATCCAGTTTGGGTCAATATAAAACACAAAATACAATATAAAAAATGTTGAGACTCTGGAAAGAGTGCAGAGAAGAGCAACAAGAATGATTGGTGGCTGGAGGCTAAATCATATGAAGAACAGTTACATGAATTGATTATGTCTAGTCTAATGAAAAGAAGAACTAAGGGAGACATGACAGCAGTGCTCCAATATTTGAGGGGCTCCTAAAAAGATAAGGGGGATCAAACTCTTTTTCAAAGCACCAAAAGGCATGATGAGAATCAATGGATGGAAACTCACCCAGGAGAGAAGCAACCTAGAACTAAGAAGAAATTTCCTAACAGTGAGAGCAATCAATCAATGGAACAGCTTGCTTTTAGAAGTTGTGCATACTCCATTGCTGGGGCTTTTAAAAAAAGATTGGACAACCATTTAACTAAAATGATATAGGGTCTCCTGCTCCAGTAGGGGGTTGGATTAGAAGACCTCCAAGGTCCCTTCCAACATGATTATCCTATGCCTATGTTCTATGCAAGTTAGCCATGTAATATGGAAAGTCTGCATAAGTAACATTTCTTCTGTTCTCATAGGTGAAAGCAGATTGCCTTGGGATTTCTTCTAAGACTCATCTTAAAGTTGATGTTGAGATGGGAAAACTCATTATTAAGAAAGCTAAGGATGGTCCTGAAGATAAATTCTACACTCACAAAAAAAGTAAGTGGGTGGATCACATGCCCCATTTTCATTCACTCAGCATTTTGCTCACCTGGGTAGAGTATGAGGAATTACATTTTTTGAGGTTTGCTTAAGACATAAATTTTGAATATGCAAATATATGACTGCAGAGGTTACACTATAGCTTTCTAATATTTTTATAGTGAACACATTCAGGTAGTGTTTTGATTGAGCAACAGACTGAGGCGTACAAACTTTAAGTGGAATTTTATATATGAAATGCCTTAGTGGTTCAGAAGGAAGTTTCATTATAAATGGTTGTTACATTTTGTGCCTTCAAAGAGAAAAGATTGGTGAGTTTGATTGGTGGTGATGATAATTTTCTTTGGGTAATCAGACAAAAACTGTAGGTGATAAAGAAATAAACTTACTGTGGCATTATTTAAGAGCTAGCTTTAAAAAGAAACTGTAGGGTATTTCCTATTTCTGATTGCTGTTTCATCATAAAAGCATAGGAAGGAGGTAGAATGTACAGTATTTTAAACCTTGGTGAAAAGAAATAAAATGGTACAACAGGGAGACTGAAGTTAGTTCCTAGTTCCTTCTTCTCTATTTTATTTAAAGGCTCAAATGAAGCATGAGAATAATATGGATTTTCTAAACATGTGAATTGTGAACTATGAAGAATTTTGTTCTAGAAACAACTTTAGAGGAACTGATATAGAGCAATCAGTTTGTGACGTGAACATATAATTTAGAGTGTTCTAACAATCAAAGCAGTATCTAAATTCTTATTTTTATGTTTAGCTGTTCATTTTATTGTTGGTTTGATAGACATATATGTTTGTATTATGGAGTTTTTTAATTTTCCTAGTAGGTGTTGGAGAGCAACAATCCCAGTCTGGTGGAGGGATCAAACAGGGAATTAGCATGGATTCGTAAATGCAAGGAGGCAAGGTCTTTGAACCATATCTAGCATATCTGCCAGTCTGGGAAGATTCCTGTGAAAGTGGCATAGAACAATAAAGCAGCTAGTATAAGCTCTACACGTGTTGCTCTGTTGTGTGTGCCTGGCAGTAGATCTTTTTAGGGCTGATCTACTTTTCTTGTTCACCCTAATGCAAGAATAGGCTACTTTTCATTTGGAAAGAGTAGGATTATCAGCCCAACCCAGAGTTGCTTTGAAGGTGATCAGACAGTATTTTGCTGCTCTGTGCCAAGTGTAGACTTTCCCTCTTTGCTGGTGCAAGCAGGATGGTCCATTAGGGCTGCTATGTTTCATTTCATCTTAGGCAAATGCCTCAGTTGCAAATGGTGGTATGCATTCTGACAAGTACATGATCATGACCATAATTCGTTCTGTAACTTTGGTCACAACCTGATTTGGTCGTGACCTGAACCTAATTTTTGAAATTTGGCACTTACAAAAAAAATGGCGTGGAGGGGGAAATTGGCTGGAAAAAAAAATAGTGAATTTTTAGGTCGGAACCCGATTTGGTTGTGGTCAGAAGTGTTCATGATCAGAGGTTCTACTGTATGCCTTGCCCATTGGCCATTTTTTGCCTGCTGAGAAACAACCTTATGTCCTCCTCTCATCAGTGCAAACAGAAAAATAATGAAAAGACATTTCTTTCTTTGTTTAGCAGGTTCAGCAGAGAGAGAGACCATTCCACAAATGTTATGCCCACAGAAGGGGGAAATGGTGATATTTGCTTTCCTGGCTTGGCTAGAAGGGCATAAGCAGAACGTCTGTCCTATTGTTTTCTTATTCTTATTTTTCTTATATGCCATTTCATGTATTCACAACTATGTATACATTTATACTTATTATCTTGTAAACAATTGGCAAATCAAATAAATAAATAAATAAGAAGATGGGGGATCTACCAAACAAGGACTGTATTACTGCAGTCCAGAGAGAACACCTGGTCATCGTTATGGCCAAAGTTGGGATGTACATTTTAAATCATGGTTACATTTTATTCTGTAGTTGAGATTATTAAGCAAAAGATGTTTGAACTGAAGACTATAGAGGGGTTAGGCTGGCAGTGATGAGAACAGCCTTCTCTCCCCTGATATTTGGCATTTATAGATCCTCTTCAGTCTGGCTTTAGGCTTGGCTTTGAAACAGAAAGTGCTTTGATTGCCCTATGAAATGACTTCGATGAGGAAAAAACAAAGTGTACATGCTTATAGAGTCTTTGAGATCTTTCAGCATGATACTATCAATCATGGTCTCATTTAATTTATTTAAGTGACTGTTTAAAATGCACATAGCCTAAAGCAAAAGCAAAAAAAAGCCAAATAATAAAAAGAAAATGGAAAGGAGATTTGTGAGCAATATAAGAATAAATAAAAATTTCAAAGTAACACCAAATTAGTGCTGCTTAATTATTATCAATCTGGACTGAGTTGGGTGACTGTTTTTCACTAATTATATAAAACCTGAACCATCCTGCTCTCCTCAGTGATTTTCTGCAGTAGGTAATATAGCATCAGAGTAATTGAGACAGAGTGAAAAAAAAGTGTTTCAAGAAGGTGATGGTGGGAAATTATAGTTCTGTTTTGTGGTATTTGCTCGGAGTTGGGACTCAATTTTAGTCCCACCTGGGTGCCTGGTTGGGGTGTGTTTGAGCTGGAGGTATCGGGGGAGTCGGTTTATGCCCAGGTGTTTGCCTGGCTTGTTGTGTGGAGATTTTTTTTGTTTGAGAGTGCAGGCTTCCAGATAATTGATAGTCTGGTGGAGTCATCTCTTCTATTCATGCTTTCGGGTCTTTTTTCAATCTCTATGGCTTCTCTGATAATTCTGTAGCTGGGGTTTTCTATAATGGCTAGGGTTTTGGTGCCATTGAATCATAGCATCGACTTCAAAGGCTTTTAGTGCGGCTTGGCTCCGAGTAACTGGAGTAAATAAATGATAGCTGTCCGTTTACTTGGAGCCAAGCCGCACTAAAAGCCTCCAATACAGGAAACACAATGTTGCCAGCCATTCAAGACAAAAAAAGCTACAAAACAGACAGAAGATATTAGAAACACCAATCAAGCAGAACACAGCAAACTCCAAGACCAATAAACACAGACCAAGACTCCCAACCAATCAGGATGAAGAAAAAAACCATTCTGGCACAGCAGTAGGCTAGCACCAAATTTAAAACAGAAACGGCTGTGAAAGTCTGATTCACAGACGAACACTATATAGAAGCCTGATGATGGCAGATGAGATTCTGCCGAAATGTTGCTACAACTTTAAAAGCACAACTATAATAACGTGGGAAAATACCTGAACAAAGCTGAATACCTTACATATATATTTAGGGTTAGGGTTAGGGTTAGGATTAGGATTAGGATTAGGGTTAGGGTCGGGGTCGGGGTCAGGGTTAGGGGTTAGGGTTAGGGTTATCAGGGTTAGGGTCATCAGGCTTGTGTATTGATGATGGCAGATGAGATTCTGCCAAAACGTCGCTACAACTTTAAAAGCACAACTATAATGACGTGGGAAAATACCCGAACAAAGCTGAACACCATACATATAAATACCCGTGAAAACTTAAGAAAACATATATAGATAGATAGATAGATAGATAGATATTTTATATCTTACATGGAACCTCTTGGGGTAATGATCGAGGATTGTATTGCCATTAATAAGGAGATGACTTATTTTGGATCACCTTTTACTTTTATTTTCCAGTTTTGTTTGCATTTCATGCTAACTGTTAGGGGCATTTTTTTCTGAAGTTTTAGATTTATTTTAGTAACTGTCGATTCCTTCCAGAACATTGATTATTGCATAAATTAGAAATGGAATAAATACAGTTAGCAAAACTACTGGAATTCTCAGTTACAAAACCAACAGCTAAGAATTTGTTAGTATTCAATATACTAACTCCACAAGACTGGAGAAGACTTACATAAATAGAACATTTGGGCTGGTCCAAAGCCTACTGAGAGAGCATGTGGAGTTTTAAATAAAATAAGAAATTGGGAAGTTGAAATAAATAACTGAGAATCAGTTTTCCCTCAGCTGATAGTTGAAAAGCAATCATCTACAAAGGTTGTTTAAACAAAACACTGAATTTTTCTGGATAATAAAGCACAAAGTAGAAGTGTTATTATTAAAGCATTTTTGAAGGGACGCAAACATGCAGTTTTGAGATATTTCATTAACATATCGATTCCATTTAGTTCATTTTATTAACATATTGATTTCATTAGTTCAAACTAAGTTTTGTCAGCAGAAAAACCAAATCAAGAATATATACAATTTCCTTTAGTGTTTTCATAAATACTTCATTTAATTGTTCTCAATTTGATTACCTTTAATTCACATGCATTTGACACTGAACATTTCTGTCTACCATTTTCTACTTTATTTACAATATTCCCCTGTGATGCTTCCCAGAATAAAAAATTCTTTAAAGCAGCTTTTCTTATTCTTGGGGCCCCGATACTATGACTCTAGGCCAGTAGTAGTTAACCTGGTCCCTACCGCCCACTAGTGGGTGTTCCAGCTTTCATGGTGGGCGGTAGGGGTTTTGTCTCCTACTTTATAAATCACCATTACCGTGGAACCAGTGGGCGGTTAGAGAGAACTTTACTACTAACAAAGATACAAAAGTGGGGGGTAGGTATAAAAAGGTTGACTACCCCTGCTCTAGACAGTGAATAAAATTAAAAATATAAAAATAATTGAAATAATACAAGAATTAAAATAAATGCCAGCTGAGTAGTTTTATAGTCACCAGAATCACTGAATGATGATTCAGAATCATTAATTCTGAAACCGTTTACATTTTTATACATGATAGTCTAGCCAGAAAAGAGGTTTATTTTCAGTATCTGCATATCTTTCATCTTCACAGCTGCTCAAGGAGAAGACATTCCAGATATTTCCTTAGGAAGCTCAGCAGGAACTGGATGAAGCCCAGATCTGGCTTTTACATTACCTTCTAATTTATGTAGGATGTAAACATTACCAATAGTAGTACTTCTCACTGCACATATGTTTTATATCTACTATGTTTTACAACTCTTACTCAATATAGATTCATTAATTAACATATGAATCATATAACAGGAGAAAAAATTAAAAACTCCAGGCCTTTGTATGTAATGCTATTTACTTTAGAACAGTAGCATTTCAACTCCTGCTGCATTGTAGCAGACTACATATCTTCTGGTGGGCACTTTTAATACACAAATGGACAATTGACAGTTGTTGTTTTTTAAAAAAAGAAACTCTTGCATGGAGTATGCTGGAGTATAACTAAGAAGCCAACATACAATAATTAATAATATTATTGCAATCAGTAAGTAATATAAGGTGGTGTTCCACTACCCATAACTTCTTTTTATCTGATCTGGGTAATAGCGCAATATAGAATTAGAATAGAGCTGGAAGGGACCTTGGAGGTTTTCTAATCCAGCCCCCTATCAAGCAGGAGAACCTATACAATATGTTTAGTTCAGTCTTTTTGGAAATCTATTTTAGCAATTGAGATTGTTATAGCACTCCTACAACAAGTAAAATTGCTACTTTATTAATGTTTGTAAGCTTTTATTTCTTTCAAAGTGATAACTTGCCCTGGCAATTTGTCAGGTTGTCTGGTCACCTACAAAGGACAACAGTGTCGTTGCCTATATTTAAAGTGTCTAACTTTAGAGTCTTTAGAGGGTTTTTTTCCACCAAAATGATGTTTTCCACCAATGTAATATACAGACTATTAAAATACATGCCAGCTGAGAAGTTTTATAGTCATCAAAATCACTGAATGGTGATTTGTATGGTGCTTCAGCAGCAACTGTGGCGATGATGCATTGGGGGTTGGGGTCTACTGGTATGTAGCAGAAAGTCCCCACTCAGTTACACTTGCCTGTCACATGGTAACCTGTGTAGGAAAAATACTACAACTGATAGGTGCATTGTTTGGCAGGGTCAGGCTGAACCAGAAGTGGCTCTTTTGATTTACTGAGAAGTCCCCAGCACCAGATCCACAGGGATGAAGGGTTAGTTGCCCGAGCATCTTAAGTTGTTCCACACTAAACTGTTAAAGAAGCAGAGCAGAAATCAGCAGTAAGAAATGCAGGCATACTTTCTGTTGCTTACTAAACTGTGAAAAAGCACATTAAACCAGTTGCCTCAATGTACCCAAATCTAAGTCAACCACTTTTGAGTTCTGCCATTACGTCCTCTCTAGCCATTTTTAAATTATCAACAGATTAATAGATATCTTGCTCTAATAAATGATATGTTTAACATTCATCTTGGAATGAAAAATGGAGAATTATTGCATGCAAGATATTTTCCAAGTCAGCCAAGTTACATCAGCAGCTGTTAAGAAATAATAAAGTTGTCAAACAGCACTTTTGCTACATCCCTACTAGCATGGTTCTCTTATAATGTGAATTGTTCCTTTAATTGGACTTTAGATTCGAATTTAGTTTCTGCTAGTTGTAAAAAATGCACATCAATACCTTTCCTAATCATCAGTGCTGACTTTTGTGACAATCTCATATCTTTTTATGAAATAGTGAATTGATATGCAGTTTGTGTGAGACATACGACTCACCCGAGTTCTTCTAATTAGGCAATCCTACAGTTTAATGAGCAGAAATTATTCCAGCATGATGAGGCTTCAAAACCACAATCGATTTGCACCTAAGGCTTAGTTTTGAGTCACTGCCAATTTTTTAAATGCCTATCATTGTCCAGTAAGATTGGATTGTACAACTCAAGTTCTGCGAGGGAACACATATTATTTAGCATGGGCTCTTTCAGTTTCAAAATTTCTAAGATTGACTTAGTTTTTACTTCTGTTTAGTCCTACAGCTCATCAAGTCTCAGAAGTTTCCTAACAAGCTGGTCATTGTACTAGAGACAGAAAAAGAAAAAGCACAAAGGAAAGAATATGTCTTTGCTGACTCTAAGGTAAAATGCTCCCTTCTGAGTGGTTTAACAAAGCAGAAACATTACTATTCATTTTATGTCATTATTTTCATTAATTACAAATGCAAAATGATGCATTTATTTATTTAAAACTTACCTCATTTTTCTGTTAGAGAAATTGATGTTGAAACAATTTACAGAGGTTTTCAAGAGAAATTTAAGGGTAAATAAATATTTATGGGTAAATAAGTATTTAAGGATAAATAAATATTATCTCTAGCTGTTCAGCTTGGGATATCAGAAACAATGAAAGTAAACTGTAAACCAGAAGACAAGAATGCTCAGTTTAATTGTTCAAGAGGTCTAGACAGCTTAACTCTGACATATCTATGTACATTGGATAGGATGCTATAAATACACAGAAACTCCTCAAGATAGAACTGAAGGACTACGGGAAAGGTATTCAGGAAGCACTAAAATAAAGTGGATGCTCAATAAAAATAATGAACAATAAACAATATAATTTCAGAATCATGTGGGTAAGTACCACATAAGTCATACAGATGCTATTAAACAGAATATGGAATAAACATATTCTTGACACTTCTGAATAAAGGACATCCCCAGGCATGCCCAGATGTCTATTATTTGATATGTGAAGCTTGTTTTCCTGCCCATCTTGATTCAGGCTCATGTTAAATATATATAGGGAAGGTCAATTGATCAAGTTATTTCAAGCTACTGATTTGAATTTGTTTGAAATATCAGTTCCTTGTTCCAGGGTTATTAGCAGCAAAGAATGAAGATTTATGTCTTCCATATAAAACAATCCAAGGGGTTTCCCTCCTCCAAATTGTTTCAGTAAATTATATTTAGAATTCAGGGTAATAATTAAAAGTCTTATACCTAGCAAACACAGTCTAGTCCCTGATAATTTATGTTTCGTTCTTAAGGAAATGTGCTCAGTTGGACAGTAGAATTAACTCTAATTAATCTTAAACACTGAATCAAATCTAGTTTTTAAGGAGATTATATATTTTCTCTAAAAGAGATATCTACCTTTCTCCATAGGTATAAGACATAATCTGAATTGCCACATATCCAGGTTAAGAATGATTGCTATGAATGCTTCATAGTGTATAAATAGCTATCTTCCCATGTCAGTAGCTATCTTCCCATAGCTATAGTTCTCTGGGTGGTTTATAAAACTACGTAGAACCAATTAAGAACATATATAAAGACATATATAAAGACCTTTTTGTCCCTGAAGGAAACATGGGATATAAACTGAATCAATGAATAAATCCTGTTATTATGATATAACATGAATGCTTAAAACAATATACAATAAATGCCTGGGATAAAGAAGAATCTATTTGCTTTCACTGTGGACAATACATTGGATTCAAGGCCTGTCTCCCTGTGGAGGTCATTCCATGAATCCTGAAACTGAGAAGGAGCCCTTCCTCTTTTCAGTAAGACTGTGATGTCAGTGAATTGGCAATCATATCTGCAACATGTGCCTTTGCATGAATCATAAGGGCTTCTGTACTTGTGCTGGGACTCTATTCTACCAGAACACCATCAGCTCAAATGGAAGCATTTGCATGTCTCAAAAACATTTTATCCATTAAGATCAGCTCTCTATGATATATCTAGTTGTCTTAGGGAAGGAACTATTTATACTCATTATGTATGGAGAACTATGGGAACAGGTTTTATGGTAATCTAACCTTATAGCATCCCAGTATGACTGACTGTCCCATCATAGGTTTCTGACTGGATTGTACTTCAACTTTTTTTTTTAGAAATGTGATTGCTCATAATATAGTCTTTCTCTCTTTTTCTGTGTTTATGCCCACTCAGAACAGAAAATATGAACACACCATTTTTAATTTTTTCTTATTTTGTTATCCATGGAAATTCCAAGTGCATCTAGAGAACATTTCGTAAAAAAAATAATACCATAAAAATAATACCATCTCAATGGCGGTTCTGTTCACGAATGCAAGAAACTGACTAATTTGGATTCATATTCTAATAGATTAAAGTCAACAAAATCAACTGTTTTATCTCTGCAACTTACTGAAAATTCTTTCAGCTGTCATATAGCTGTCATATCACGACAGAAGTAAAACTAAGGAAGGATTTGAACTGATCTAAACATTTCTGTGGTTAGCATTTTGTCCAGCTTCTAAATAATTAAAAACAGTCTTAACTATCAGTGGAAATGTTACCAATTCAAAGAGATCACTTACAAGTTGCTACTTAGGTTGAAACTTTCAACCTTGACACATGTCATTGTGAAAGTATTTTTTCTATGTACATGTAACAAATGAAGGCGCTCTTTGATCAATAACACTGAGTTAGTTATGATATTTCTTTCTTTTATTTTTTTACTCTTTCATTTTTCAGAAAAGAGAAGGCTTCTGCCAGCTTCTACAGCAAATGAAGAACAAGCATTCTGAACAACCAGAGCCTGACATGATCACCATCTTCATTGGGACCTGGAATATGGGTATACATTTCAAATTTATGTCCCAGCCTCTGCTATACAAATTACAGTCTTATCAGAAAAGAGGATGGGGAAAGGGAGATAGTACAGATCTCTGGTTCAGATATTCTGCACATTATAACTAGCAACCTTGTAATAATTTGAGGCGTACAGAAAAAAAAATCTGGTCCACTCTATTGTCTGCCTTAGTATAGCAATATTCTGATCTGGCAAGATTATTAGAGATTCTTTTCAAAAAACTGAAAAATTTCTATTTATATATATAATAGTTCCTGACATAACTGCATTGAACCCTTTCTATTAATCTTCTACTATTTTATGTAGAGGTTAATATAAATTGCCAGAAAATAATTTCTGTAATTCACATCACACATCTCTGATAATGTACTATTCCCTAATGCAGCTTCTTTTCCCAATGTCAATAACACAATTACTGTACTGTTCTTTAGAGAATAGCATACTTTCTTTTCAGAAGTGTGTGCCAGTGTATGTTTGTGGATATTTTTGAATGGGAAGGGACAAATGCTACCTAGACTTTGGTTGTTGCTAACATTTGTGCTGATATGGAATGTGCTGAAAGTAGAATGCTTAAAACAGAATCTGTGATAAAATTCTTTTCTACATCCCTACTACAGATTTTCCAGTTACCTCATTGTTATATTGCTCAGTTACTTTAAGATAAATGCACGTAACATACATAGATGATCCCTTACTCTTCTTTTGCATGGCAGAGTAATCAGAACTTATTCACAGCTCTGTGGGCTTCTTTCCTCCTATTTTTTCTTTATTTGTTTTAAAATTGCGTAGCAAAATAAAATAATCTACAGGTGTAGCAAATTTTATAAAAGCGGGTTGATTCTCTTCCCTTTGCCATTTATTTAATTATGAAACTATCTGTTGGGAAATAAAACAAAAATAAAGGTAGAATAAGGCAATAAATAGTTCCATATATGATTATGTTAATGACCAAATGGGATTCTACATACTGTATATTTCTTCAGGGTCCAGTGGATGGGAAAATAAGGCAGTGTTTGTTCCAGTTTGAATATTATACCTGAATATTATCAAATAAGGCTCTAACAAGTCTTTTTATAGGAAATTTGGGGAATATAATCTATTAATCTATGGTCCTGTTGCCTCATTTTGCAGTCACTGAGCACTACTAATTTATAGTGAAAAATTAATGTTTTTTGTGGTTCTATTTTTAGTTATTTTTTAAAGTCTCCAAATTGGCTGAGGTTTAGATAGCTTTAATGCAACTATTAAATATAGTAAACAGGAGAACCCAGTTTCATAGATTTTTTGTTCATCTTCCTTCATAGTCTACTTTGCAATCTGTGGTCTTCAGAGGCAAAAACATATGGCTTAAAAGTGAGACAGCACTAGCTTCAAAGAAGGTTGTCCAACTCTAGTAAAGATTGAGCTAGATTCATTATTATGGTAGTTTCTTATCCTCATTTTGGTTTGGGATTTGCTAATCAAGGTGATGCTCCTCCACCAAAGAAGATCAGTTCCTGGTTTCTCTCCAAGGGACAGGGTAAGACCCGTGATGAGACGGCTGACTATATTCCACATGACATCTATGTGATTGGAACACAGGAAGACTCCTTGGGGGAAAAAGAATGGCAAGAGATTCTAAGGCATTCCTTACAAGAGATTACCAGTATTAGCTTCAAAGTGGTAAGAATTTTTCTTAATGATTAAAATTGTGTTTAGAGACTAGATTGTTCTATTGGTCCATGCAAACAAAAATCATCACTTCCAAAATGCATCTGTATTTGCTTTTTTGAAATGATAGATTAGATGTTCCTAAAGACCATTAGATAGTAATAAAGTCTCAATAAATCAAGCTCAACTTGTGACTTCATAGATATGTAGTTTCCTTGCCAAGGAAACTGTAAAGGATCTGGGTGGAGCACAAGGATCTCCCTTTGAGCTAATTCCAAAATGGGATCACTGTTTATCAGCAAATATTTGGGCAATACAGTAACATTAATCCTGATAGTTACTATGGATGGAGTTGTAATCCATTGAAAGTTCATGATTTGGAAGATACTATGCTATAATATGATAAAACTGCTTTTATCATTAATCTACAATGTTAATTAAAACATGGCTCCATTATAATAGTGGGACTATGTACTTAGATTCATTCCACAATCCTTAAATGAAAAATATCTATAGAAAATATAGCGTTAACACCTCTTCAGCATTCTTCTTCTGTTCAGTATATTGTTTCTGTACATAATTGGTTCTCATCATAATTCTGATCATGACAACATTAAAAAAACTCAATATAAGTCATTGGAGAAGGCTTATGTATAGTCCCTAGTTATTGTAATCCAGATACCTAGATTTATGTGGAGGTGTGTGGCAGCTGATTTTTACTTTTTTAAAAAATTAGATAGCAACCCATACTCTCTGGAACATCAGGACTGTTGTACTGGCAAAACCCGAACATGAAAATCGCATAAGCCATCTCTGCGTTGATACTGTGAAGACTGGGATTGCAAACAGACTGGGTAAGAATTGAGCAGATATCCAAATAAGGCATTTTAAATTGTGATTTTTCAGATGTTGACTCTCTTATGCTATAAAATAAACTGGAACAAAGTTACTTTTGTTATATATAGGTCTCTACTCATTTACTTATGAGTAAATGTTTATTTTTTTATTCAATTTATATGGTCACCCATTTTACTCTCACTGAGTTGCTAACTTCATTAAAAAAATAAAAGTACAAATTCAACTTAAAACCACTAAAGAATATACAAAGTGCCAAGGCCTACAAAAATCAGTCATACAGTCTGATTCAACTAAGTTTATGGCCCCAGCACCTGGAGGAAGAATCATGTGTTTAAAGTCTTTCTAACCACTAATGGAATTGGGGCCATCCAAACTGCAGAAGAAACACTGTTTTGGAAAGCAGTTGCCATAACAAAGAAGTCACAATAAAGGGATCTGAAGCTTACCTGAAGTATGCCAGATCTAATGGGATGAGCAGGGAAAATTGGAGATTGGTGATCTGGTAGATAATTGCATTCCATGGAAGATTTTATAGGTGACAACCAGCACCCTGAATTTCACCCAGAAGCCTGCCTGGTTCAGTGCAGCTCATTGAGATATGGTATTATATGGTTATACTGCACTGTCCATCAAATTGCCTTTATTACTTCATTTCAAGCCTTTCAATGTAGGAATAGATTCAATTGGCACATAGAGTTGTGCAAACAACCTACATATTGTTCACCAACTCCAATGATGGAAGGAGACCCCAAAGCCCATAACTACTTAATCTTGCTAGGGTTTTGCTGAACCCTTACCTATAGCTTCTGAGTACCAAAAAAGAACATCAACAGCATCACTTGATTGAGCAGGAACAAAGATGCATAATTATGTACCATGAGCACTGATTATACTTTATCCCATGAGGTCAGTTGATGATCTCACCTAGTGGTTTCATGGAGATGTTTAATACAGCAGGAAGAGAACAGAATCTAAGACACTTTACAAAGAGGAACCTAGGGCTAGAGCTCTCCCTACCACTAGTACTAATGGAACCAGCCTCAAAGTAGGAGAAAAATCAATGCAAAAATGGTGCTTCCCATTCTCAATCCACTAATTGTTCTTAAAAGATAATTTTAATAAAGTTGAGGACAATATTGGATATCTCCATAAAAATTGGAACTAGATTTGGAATATCTTCATTAAACTGGGTATTAACAACTGAGCCAGTTCAGTTGGAAGTTATCATTAACATACTTTTAAAAATATGTTATACTACAAAAAATAAACAGAAGTTCTATACAGTAATATCTTTTGTAATTCAGTCTTTAATGATAGAGAAACTCAAGCTCATAACACCATAGTTTGGGATGCAAGGAATCTCATACTGACATAGAGTTTCATTTATCCTGCTGATCAGATTTCATTCATTGTTAGAAAACTACTGCTGGGGTTTTCCTTGTATTCCTGTTAATAGAACCCATAAGGTTTTTAGAAAAAAACATTATTGAAACAGATGTTGGGCCCCCAAGAGCTAAGAAAGACATGTAAATTTACTTCTGAACAGTTTCTTTTATTATTTCTCACCTATAGACAGAAATCTTGCAAAACTAAGCAAGTATTTGCATAACTAAAGATATATTCTGAGAATTGCTATGGCAAAACCTTCTTAACCAGTGGTGGGATTCAATTTTTTTTTACTACTGGTTCTGTGGGCGTGGCTTGGTGGGCGTGGCAGGGAAAAGATACTGTAAAATCTCCAGTCAGAGGTGGTATGTGCCGGTTCTCCAAACTACTCAAAATTTCTGCTGCCGGTTCTCCAGAAAAGGTCAGAACCTGCTAAATACCACCTCTGTTCTTAACTCTCTTTCTCCCAGCAAACTACCTAGGCTTTGCTATCTCTTTGCCTTCTGGGAATCCTTCCATCCTGGGAATCCAGATTACATTCCATTATAGCAGGATTTGGGGCTGATGTAAATTAGCATTGGATTTTAAGGCTCACTAACTGCTCTATATTGTGAAGATGATGGCCCCAAATCAGGCAATTGATCTGTTCTTTCTGTGTGCTTCAATCTTTCTCAGTTCTTGACAAGTCCTCATGATCTATCCATCACATTGGTTCTTTATATAACCGGAGCTAAGTTTTGATCGTAACTTTAACTTCATAATAGAAGAAATAGGTATAATACAAAACCTCAATACTTAAATAGCAAGCTAAATGTTGACTACAAGGGGAAATATTAATCAAGCTCTCTACAACATCAGTAGAAAATGAATTAATTAATTAATTTGCAAGTTTCCCATATATACCATTTTACAACTATCCACCTCTATGTAAAATGAATGCAACTAAAATAGGAACTAAGTGCTTATGAAGATATTATTTGGATACAGTTAAGTAATAAAAAAATCTGTTTTTGGTTTCCATAGCAATTCTTTCCCTAATTACAATTTCCCCTGGAACTCCATTGATGCGATTCTGGTAGATTTTTTTTCAGATGTATTTTTTTCTATGAAATATCTCTACCCAGTGTTTATAAAATAAATGACTGCTATATACATACATATAGTACGTATATACATACATATTACATGATATTCCAATTACAAAAAAACAGGACAACTTTGGAAGGACAGTAGATAATGTATGTGTAAGCCAAGACATAATGGGGAGGGGGGGGAATAAACCCAACCAACCAAAACCTCATAAAGATCTATACTACTTTTCATACTAAGATTTGGCTCATAGAAGTGCTTCCACAAATCATTACAATCCACAACTGTCTCTAAGTTGAATGATAAATTATATCATGTATGCCTATACAGATATGATGGGAATACAGGGATTCTTAGTAACTTTGCAGGTCTATGTATCTTTATATTACAATTTACTTTCAGAAATAACTTTGCAGTATACTATGTGAAAAGGGATGCGGTGGCTCAGCGGCTAAGACGCTGAGCTTGTCGATCAGAAAGGTCAGCAGTTTGGCAGTTCGCATCCCTAGCGCCATGTAATGGAGTGAGCTCCCATTACTTGTCCCAGCTTCTGTCAACATAGCAGTTCGAAAATGTGAAAATGCAAGTAGAAAAATAGGGAACACTTTGGTGGGAAGGTAACAGCATTCCATGCGCCTTCAGCTTTTAGTCATGCCTGACCAAAGAGGTATCTTCCGACAGCGCTGGCTCTTCGGCTTTGTAACAGAGATGAGAACCTCCCCCTAAAGTTGGAAACTACTAGAATGTATATGCAAGGGGAACCTTTTCCTTTTATACTATGTGTTCAATTAAAATTAAAATTATAAGGGATTCTTGGTCTATTTTCAAAACACTAATTGATTAAATTTTGTTGAGTAGTAAAAAGAAACTCAATTTTTGCTTTTTAAAAAGTTTTTGGGAAAACCTTCAGGAGGTTTCTGTTTCTCAGTTCTGCATCCTCAAAGATATCTAGCTTAAATAGCAAGAGGAAGGGTTTATTTTTAAAACTGTTTTGTTTCTTCTTTCATTTACTTTTTCCAACAGGCAACAAAGGAGCTGTGGGGGTGTCATTCATGTTTAATGGAACCTCATTTGGGTTTGTGAACAGCCATTTGACTTCAGGAAGTGAGAAGAAACAGAGGTAAATTATGATTACCTTCCTAAGGGCATCTGAGGCACCAGTATAGAATTTCCACTGAGTATAAATGGATAATCAGATTCAAAAAGCTAGAAGTGTGAAGTTTATCACTGTGAAGACCAGGGCACTGGGCCCTCCTTTTTCCCCATGGTGATGAATTGCTGAAGGCATTTTTTTCAGAAAAGATAACTAGAAGATTCATCTCTAGGCATGAGGAAATATGGAACCTTTCAGATGTTGCCCTAACCAATATGATTAGTGTTATACAGGTAATCCTTGACTTCCGACCATGATTGAGTCCAAAATTTCTGTTGTTAAGTGAGACATTTGTTAAGTGAGTTTTGTACGACTTTTCTTGCCACAATTGTTAAGTGAATCTGGCTTCCCCATTGACTGGGCTTGTCAGAAGGTCGCAAAAGAGGATCACATGATGACCATGGAACACAGCGACAGTCATAAATATGAACCAGCTGCCAAGCATCTGAATTTTGATCACATGATCATAAGGGATGCTGCAAAGGTCGTATCTGTGAAAAACATTCATGAATCATGTTTTTTAGTGTCGTCATAACTTTGAATGGTCACTAAACAAACTGCTGTAAGTTGAGGTCTGACTTTTGATATACTGATAATCAGAATCCCAGAATTCTGATCAAACCCATTGTGTTTTTCCAGTGGCTCCTAATATTTTTACTCAGAACTGAATTTAGAGCAGGGGTGTCAAACTCAACTCATGGGGTACTTAGAACTGGCCCACAACTGGCCCTGGAAACAGCAAAGGACTGGCCCGCGATACCTCTGCCAGCAAAAACGGAGCTTGGGCGGCTGCAACAGGCTCCTGCAACCTCTGCCAGCGAAAACGAAGCTTGGGAGGGCCTCCCAAACTCCATTTTCACTGGCAGATCACTCGGGCCATCACAGGCATCCCCAACATGCCCGCAACCCTGATGCGGCCCTCAATGAAATTGAGTATCACACCACTGATTTAAAGCAACATGCTATGGATCCTACTACAAAAAAATAGTAGATGGAGATATAATACTTGTTTATTTTACTGACATGAAAATCAAAACATCTTCAATGATTACAGTAACTGCAGCCAAGTGTTTAATATCTTTCCCCATCTGTCACAATTAGTAAAAGCTTTAGAGGCAGTCATCAAAAACTTATAAAAACTAATACTAAATTGTAGTTTTTAATTTTATATCAGTTTTATAGTGACGGCTGCCTCCACCCTTTCATTGGTTGTGCAACTGTTTCTCAGAACCAAGAAACAGTTCTCTCGTTTTGTTTTTTACTTCTCAACATCAAATATTTTTTTTTGAAATGTTATATCGGCATACTGAACAATATTCATTTTTTAAGTAAATACTCCTATAATGTCAAGCCTCTCAGAGTCATTTAGATGCTCTATTCTGATTGATTGATTGATTGATTGAACATGGGCAGTATAGAAGCATGATGAATAAAATAGCATGATCTTTGCATTAGGAAACTCAGGGAGATTCCAAGGTTGCAGATTTATTAAAATGTCTTTAGGAGGAAAATGCCATCTAAGGAATATCTCAAAACTAGGTGATGATATCTGAGCATGTTGGGTTATTAGAGGAATCTCAGCTGTGCTGTTAGACATTATTGCTATGTGACTGGCACATACTTCACCCATCACATACAAGGTTCATAGGATAGGCAACTATATATTCCACAGCTATGCAAAACTTATTTCTCCAAGGTCACAGCACTGAAGATGTTACCTCAGGGGGATTTTTAAAAAAGTCTGCAAATGAATGAAAACTATGTCCAGAAAACTCCTACAATCCAATATGTAAACCTGAGATACATTTATTCCCTGCCATTGTGAGACTGAACATGTTTAATATACTTACTAAGCATACAGACAGATCACTATTTTAAGGTATAATCCAATACGTGAATTGGTAGACAGTATGCTGCATAAATTGCCTTGCCCTTATTACCACCAATCTCTATTCTGCCTCAATAATGAGCCAATGTTAATGTGCAACATAATCTGGGACCATGTTACATGAAAGCATGTCATTATGTCAGTTTTCTTGATTTGGACACATGTGTTGGCTTAGACTGGCTGTGCTGACCAAAGTCTGGCATTTGTAAAGAAACATATCTGGGGCAGACTGTGGAAGATGCTGCATTACATTATAACCACATGCTGCTATTTTCTTCTCAGAACAGAATTTTATTCAAATAGCACCTTTGGATTTTGGAGGGAAATAACAATTTTCAGCAACTTTTTCCAAAAATAGTAAAAATACACAATGACACAAACAAATAGAGAGGAAAAATCATTTCCATGCACTGTGGTGTTCTCATCAGGACTGGAGCACTGTGTAATTGTTCTTCCCCCTTTTTTTTCCTTTTTCTTAAAGAGTCAAATATATGTTTTTAATACAAAATTAAACATGTGCTACTTATATAGATTCAAGAAGCCACCTTTAAATATGGAACATACAGAAGGCATTGTTTCTTTTTCTTATCCAAAGATATATTTATGATTTATTATTTATTATGTAAGAACCATGATGGTACAGTGGTTAGAATGCAGCATTGCAGGCTAACTCACTGCTCAATCCAGGATTCAAGCCTGAGTGGCTCACGGTTGTCTCAGCCTTCCATCCTCCCAAGATCAATAAAATGAGAACCCAGATTATTGGAGGCAATATGCTGACTTTGTAAACCACTTAGAGAGGGCTGTAAAGCAATGTGAAGTGGTATATAAGTCTAAGTCCTGTTGCTATTAAATTTGTTTGTCACCATGAGGTGATTCTGGGCAGTTTACAATGTTAAAAAGAATAAAACAATACAAAAACATGTACATGATAAGGATAATGTAAGAGGCGTGTATAAGCGCACTAATGTACCTACCGTCCCTGTCCTAATTGACTCTTTTTATTCATATCCATTTCTTGTATTAATAATCATGTTCATTCTTATATCTGTTATCTAAGTACATATTTGACAAATAAATAAATAAAAATAAATAAAACTATAAAAAATATACTTCTTTTTCTTAACTTTGCTGAATTCAGTAACTTTTCAAAAGCCATAATCAAAACAAAGATGTACAAAGTTACTAAGCAATATACCATTCTCAGGCGCACATACAGAGAAAGAATGTATATCATTAAAATTATAAAGTCTCTTCATCAAAGAAAATACTAAATGATTAAGTGGTGATTGTTTTGTTTGTGTTTCCTTTTGCTAAAGGTCAACAGGGAACATTTCTCTTCCAGGACTATTATTTGTCTTAATAATTTTGATTTGTATGTTACGTCTATAACTCTTCGGCTCTGTGAAATTGGAATTAAATCTAGAAATCCAGATCATGTGCCTATATACAGGAAAGCAGATAAGCTGTGTTAAATCACCATAAGTTCCCTCCTTTCTATGCCTCCTTTCAGCTTCCTTTCACACGTCCACATTCCCATGGCAACACAAACTACAGGTCTTTCCTTCTGTCCACCTCGCATGTTCATTGCTTAAAGGATGGCCTGCACTGATTTCTGTATTAAAAGGAAGAAACGAAATTTGTCCTTGAACTTGTTTCAGCATAGCTACTCTGTTGACCAAAAATAACTGGCTTTTCACAGGGAATGAAGTAATATGATGTGTATAACAAGCAGGTTTTATTATTTATTCACACAAAGAATGATCAACAGTCAGAATTTTTATTCCAAAATTTTACTGATTAAACTACTTATATATTTGGAAGTGTAGAAGAATAGTTGACAAATGGATACATTTGTGTTCAGATGCAAAGGTCTTTTTAGACAAAAGAGCCATTGTGGTAGTTGAGCAGGATAAACCTCCTGTAATCACATTATATTGACAAATGGATCAGAGTGTTTTCTTTCGTTCTCGTAAAAAAAATATTTACAAACTTAAAAAAAACACAGAAACATAGAAGGAAAAAAATAGAAAAAAGAAAAAGATTACAAAAGGAAGAAAAAGAAAGGTATTGACTTCCACTCTCTGCAATAGTTATAAACATATTGTCCATCAGTCTTAATAAGAAAAGTTCCAGTTCCATTTGAATGTTAATTTTTAAAACTCTGTACATCATCATATGTATTTGTGTCCAGTATCTGTTTGCTTTTTCACAAGTCTGCATATATGATAAAAAGTCCCTTCACGTTTTTCACATCGCCAACAGTGATTAATAGTACCTTGAACATTTTCTCTGGTATCCTATATCAATGGTACACCATTCAAAAAAAGTTTTCTTTTAAACTGTAAGACAATGTGAATTATTGTCTTTTAAGCATTTTGTCTCCCATTGATTCATTTCAGTATTATAACCATCATTTTTGCCCATTTTACCATACATTATTTGCTCTTCCTCCATTTGAAATCATGGTTCTGACAGTTCTCAATGCATTTCTTAAAACCAATTTTTTGTCAAATTGTTTTTGAGAATGTATTGTTTTATTGCAAAACAGTGATCAATTTTTCACAAATATGTGGAAAATTGGAGATGGGAAATGCTAGCAATTTAATATCTTGCGTATTTGTCTATGATGCATGTGCGTTTGTACTGGAACAGATCCGAAAGAATGGGGATGGGGGGGGCAAAAGAAGAATTCAGTTATTGGAGAGCTTGAAATTAGTTCTCCACATACAACAGCTCGTTTAGTGACCATTCAAAGTTACAAAAGCACTGAAAAAAGTAACTTATGACCTTTATTCACACTTACAACTCTTGCAGCATCCCTGTGGTCACGTGATCAAAATCCGGATGCTTGGCAACTGCCTCATATTTATGATGGTTGCAGTGTCCTGGGAACATGTGATCACCTTTTGCGACCTTCTGACAAGCAAAGTCAATGGACTTGTCAAGGGCTACCTGTATATCAAGCAACCAGTGATTGGCTAAAACTGTAAGCACAGACTGGGCATTCAGCTCCCTGAGTTCTGTGCTCCCAAACATCCAGATATCTCTGTGTTTACAGTGACTTCCACAGTAATCCACAAGGATATCAATATAACGTGGTGAAATTAAACCGGTACCACCTTTATGTACTTGCATCCTGGCATCTGGTTCAAATACATAAGATGTGGCATTTGCATGATGATATTGTGATACACATTTCATAATTTGCCCGCTTTCTCTCCAGCAGATGAATATGCATGTTCATAGCATTTGAAAAACTATCTGGATTAGCCTTTAACTGGATTAAGAAGGGGTAGGAGATGGAAAAGGTGATCATTTGGGAGACCCTAGTTTCTAATTAAGCTGAGTTGCAAGGGATTTCTTTCACATTATACCCATAAGAAGAAAGGAAAATTAGCAACAACACAGTAATTTCACTACATTGTGTAAAGATAGAGTATTTCAGGTGTTTATTGAATTGTGGAAATGATAACATACACAGTTATGTCAGCACAATGGTGTTTAGATTACTTTAGAAGACAGCTGGAACAACTAATGATGAATTTAAGCTGCCTGTGGTGATTTGGAGATGACTGCTTCATGAGGACATAACTGGGTGTCTTTGTGCCAGATAGCTGGATGTGAAAATAAGTTCCATGACTCATTTAACTGTAGTACATCTCACTAGTCTATTGATCTGCATTGTGATTTGTAGGGAAAGTGGTGGTTATTAAAAGCTAGCAAATTAGCACCTTTTTTTTTTTTTTTTGCAGAAAGGTGGCTGCTTCTTCTATCAAAAATTGTACATTAAATAGTGCTGAGATCAGTTGTCACAGAAATGCTAAAAGATAACTCGGTTAAAAGCAGCTTTTTCCTTAGCAGGCTTCCCTATACATGATGCTGTCCAGATGGGTTGGATAACAATCCTACCATACAATTATACATATACGGAGAGTCAGTTTAGGGGAAACGGCTGAATAAAAATAATAATCTATTTGTATGTTGCCTTGGTATAATTTGAGTATATACTGTATTTTAAAATGAGATTATCTAATTTAACACTGTTTGAGTTAACTGTCTATACTGATCAGGATCTATGCAATTTAATGTATATTGAGCATGCTTTTCTTATTTTACAAGGCGAAATCAGAATTACATGAGTATTCTTCGCTTTATGTCTGTGGGAGACAAGAATTTGAGTCCATTTGACATCACTCATCGTTTTACTCATTTCTTCTGGATGGGAGATCTGAACTACCGCTTAGAGTTATCCCCAACGGTTAGATGACCATTTTAATTCCCTGCTAATTGATTACACTTAGCATTATGTGAAGTTATTTTAAAGTGTTCAGAATATTTATAGTTTTATCACTTGCATTTTTTTGGTAATCCTTACTATATAGCTGATCTGCAAATTAAGCTTCTATTAACTTCTCAGATATTGCAAATAAAAATCTGAGACTAAGAAAGTTCATAGCCGAAATAAGATTTAAACCAGAACTTTCCTTGCTCGCATATGTACTCTTACGAATCATATGGAAATGTACACTTGTAGTTGCAAACATTGTCACTAAGTTATTCCTACAGTATCTTGTTTTTCCCATAAAAACTTTTTGTGCTAAATAAAAACATCTCTGCATAGTAGTTAGGGTACATCTGTTTTGGTTTTCAGCAGAAGTTAAATTTGCACTATATTAATTGGCAGTCTCTTTTATTTAAAAAAAATGACTATTGAAGTTTAAAAAGTGATAAAATACACAATATTAAAAATGTTTGAAAAAGATAAAGAAAAAGAATGAAAAGTGTAAAAAGAAAGGAATATATATATAAATTATGATGCCTTGTGATTTCATGTTCTACATTTTCAAGTGTAAAAACAGCAAAAAGTTCCTTAGTACATGAACCCAGATGTTATCCAGCCTCTGTTTGGGCATATTCAATGAAGAAGTGTACACTACCTTCTTACAGGGCATTCACTTCAAAGGATATACTGTATATACACATACATGGACTATCCTATCAATTCAGTATGCCCAAGTTGCTGCTGCTGCTGTTGTTATCATTATTATTAATATTAAATTGTGCATGTTGCCTGATTCCTAGTTACTTGGCTGGTTTATAATTTATTTAAAACATTTAGAAACAAGGAAACAACAAAAGCAAAAAGAATAAAGATGATAGAAATTACATAAATAGATAGAATGAATGAAAAAGGAGGGCCTTTAATCACCCCTCACCCAAGGTGAGTTGAAAACATAAGAGCACAAATGTTGACTTCACCCACAACTGTGCAACTGATTTGTTCCATAGACAAAAAAAAAGTTTCAATCCATCCTCCTTTGTTGGGATTTTGAGCAGTTAATATAAACAGGACAGATTGCTCAGAAGGAAAGTCACTGAAAAATGTTGATTTGTTGAGCTGCTTACACCATCCATGTCAAAAAGAATTTGTATTGTGTTGTTGTTTCCATTAATGCCATAGCCATCCCTGCCCCTAAATCATACAGAATTTCTGAGCACCAAACCTTCCCAGATGTTATAGTAGAGTTTATTCTGATTTAGCAATGGTGTGGATTCTGTCCTATAAATTATATGTTCAGGTTTTAGCTATAAGCAGATCCAGAGGACTTCAGCAGAAATCACAGACGCAATGCTTTGAAACAGTTTTGTTTTGTTTAAAAAACTTTCTCTTCATTCTGTTCTAATGTCTTCTTAGCATTAAATTGGTTTAGTGCCTTCAGAGGAAAGAAATAAAGGCAACATTTCCTCATGATATTAAATAGCACTCAAACATTTTCAGAATTCAAGCGTTAAGAGTTAATCTTGTATAAAATTTTGTTTGACTCTGAACACATTTTTGTACTTAGATTAATTATATATAATTGAGCATTTATTAAACTAAACATGTAATAAATATGGCTTTATCATTAATTATAACACTTTCCCTCTTCTCAGGAAGCAGAAAATATCATTCAAAAAATCAAACAGCAGCATTATACAGAACTGCTTAATTTTGACCAGCTCCTCATTGAAAAGAAAGATCAGAAGGTGTTTCTGCAGTTAGGTAAGATTGTTACTTGGTTCACTAAGCCTACAGTCAAATATCCTGAAAAATTAGTTGATAAGAGAGAGAAAATTGAAGGACTAATTGATCCATTGTTGTCAAAGTAATTACTTGATATAAAAATACCATCCTGTAATGTAACTTACCACATCCTGTAACCTTCCACAGACTGATTTAAGATTAATATAAAGCCAGTTTCCCTTCTGAACCAAGTTAGATGAATCATTGCAGAAATGTAAACCAGATCATGCTTTATGTGATATATGAACCCAACATTTCTATCTCTCTCATTCTCTCTCCTCTTTATGTAATGGCATAAAGAAAATTGTTCCATGTGGTGAGAAACTGCACACAAATAACTAAACATGTGCTAAAAACTGCTATAGGAGACGATTAGAATGATTTGCATGAGGTTGCTGTAGTGATTTTTGATACTGAATTAAAACAATAATCAGCCATCTGTCTGTTTCAGAGGAGGAAGAAATAACATTTGCCCCAACCTATCGCTTTGAAAGAAATACCCGGGAGAATTATGTCTACACCAAGCAGAAAGCCACAGGGGTATGCCATAACTTCTAGCACATTGTAGCATTTCAATTGATAATTGTTGCCAGCACCATTTTCTCTTTCGACAGACATTGCAGTGAAAAAAAATAAAATAAATGGCTTTTTGGCAACCGCCTGACAGACAGAGTGATAAGTTCTTGATTTTGAGTTGTCTTTTGTTTGCAGATGAAGTACAATTTGCCATCCTGGTGTGATCGAGTACTCTGGAAATCATATCCCTTGGTGCATGTGGTGTGCCAGTCTTATGGTGGGTAGATAACAGATTGAAAATAGCAGCAAAGCTGGCTTAAGCGGAAATGATTCAGAGCAGAATCTGTAGAATTGCTTTTCATTGCCAAGTTCTCAACAAGAGACATCCTATCTTTGATAAATGCTTTCTCCTTAAACTAAGATATGTGGGGGAAACAGAATGGGCTGTGAATAATTGTGAGAGAAATACACTTGCATACTTCCTTCCCCCACTGAAACTAAGTCAGAAAAGGTTTTCAGTTGCAGCAATTATTTCTAGGATATTCTATTTTCCTCAGTTAAAATTATGAAGTAGCTGATGTCTAATGTCCAAATGAAATTATATTTGAATCACAGTTAAGTGTGTGTGTGTGTGTGTGTGTGTGTGTGTGTGTGTGTGTGTGTGTGTAATTGTTTCTTTGGGAATTTTGGTTCCTGGTCAGATCTGAAATTAGAAAGTTTATACATTATTCCTCATCTGCTATTAACCACACACACACACACACACAAAATCGCAATTAAAACAGCAGAACTGTAACATGAAATGCTAACATAAAATTTAAAAAGTAGTACAAAGATGACAAATTAATTTAAGTCTAGTACTGAAAGAAAAAAGACAACTCTAGGAAGAAAATGTCAAAGAACATATGCTGTACCTTTGATTCTTTTCAGCAAGTGGGAGAATCCTAGGAAGGACAATACATGGGAGGATTCATATTATTATTTTTCAGGTAACCTAGTCCCAGTTGCTGGGGGATATGTCATGAGAGTTGTGTGCTGGTTATTGAGTTCTTTCCTCTTTCTTCCACTTGAATATAGAAGCCTTGTTCTGTTAAGGATCAGTTAGGCCAAGTAATTATCATATTCTTTCCTCCCTTAGAAAGTTAAAAATACAGACCCTTAACTGTCTTTCCTATCATAGGATGCACAACTGACATTATGACAAGTGATCATAGTCCTGTTTTTGCTACATTTGAAGTTGCTGTCACATCTCAGTTTGTTTCTAAGAATGGTGAGCATTTTTTTCTTTTCTAAGTAAAAATGCAAATCTTTACACCATTGTTTTTATATCTTTAACAATTTCACAGAATGCTGTTATTCCATCTTTAACATATGCCCTCTTTTTCCCAGATGATAAGTACACAGGCTCTCTGGGACAGATTGAATTTCTCCATTGCAGTGCTGTCCTCAAGACAAAGTCACAGACTAAATTCTACATTGAATTTTACTCCAGCTGCCTAGAAAGTAAGTGATGTTTCTCATGTTGTTGTTATGTTATTTATAAATTGCATTGGAGAGATTAATGGGAGAAATAAGGCTGTTCTAGACGATATCCCATTCACTGTTTTACCGAATATTTATATTAAGTATGAAATAATAAGCTATATAAAAGCTTCTCAGTGTATCTTGTTTATATTATCATTTTAAAGCCAAGAATCTTTGTTGCAGAATCTCTGGTCTTTATTATTGTTTTTAGACAATATATTCTTATTTGTTTTCACATAAAATTCTATAAGAATACTTTTATTTTTTTACAAGCACTTTTAGACCCAAATGCTTAAGTACTTTACTCCAAAAGGATATTATAAAGATTTAATATAAACATCTGAACATGTGATGTACAAGCATACAGAGAGAGAGAGAGAGAGAGAGAGAGAGAGAGAGAGAGAGAGAGAGAGAAAGACCTTATACAGTTTCTATTAGAAATAAATTATGATTCATGTGGAACTTTTCCCAGGGCAAGGTACAAACCTTAGCTACATATTATATAAATGCAAAAAGTTGACCCTAGTCACAGATCCCTGGCTTTTGAGTGTATTTGTGACCTATTTTAGCCTACTTTTCTTCCATATTAGGTGAACCTTCTAAAAGCCCTTTCCTATTCATACGTTGACCAAACCTTTGTGTTCACCAGTTTCCAGTTTTTAACATGCCCTGGAACATCTGCAGACCTGTTGTGAGAGTTACACATAAGAAGTCATGTGTTTTGGCCTGAGTTTTTAGGAAAAAAACATTCATTTTAAATGGTTACTATTTGATAATTGTTTATAAATAATATCACATATATTTACTCACAAAAATCATTGTTTATAAGTATCTTTTATGCCTTTGAAATCCAAATTAAATGGCAGAAGCTTAATGCTATCATAAATTTGCAGCCTAACAGTAATTGTGACCTTGCAAGATGAAGAATTAAGATGTACACACAAGATCAAATTATTGCTCTGCAATGATTTTGTAAACATAAATATACATTTGTGCTTAAGGTTATATTTCTGGATTCCTAATTCTGAGCTCTTTGTATATGAAACAATATATATCCAGTATAGGTTATTTATGTTGCGCTTTGTCAAAGGGCCAAACTGCATTAGGGGATGGGGGATGTTATCCCGTTTCTATTATTTATATGTCATATAGTTCTGTTAACCACGTTCCACACAAAAAAAGGCTGTACAGAGATTTGCATATATTTCTATGGAAACCATGTGTTAAGGATCTTAAATTAGAATTTCAACTGTGCTATCTTGAGTGGCGTAGGAAGACCTGTCATATTTTCCCTCTCTTCTCATCCATGCAAGTTCAGAGCTTCCTAATGATTTTTTAACCGGAATAAAATATTAAGAAAATCAATAAGTTCATGTGCAAATGCACTTTGTAAACACTCATCTAGGATTATAAGCTGAAAGTTACAAGTTCTTTCCATTCTTTCCAGAAATAGGAATAATTATCAGTTTCCCTTTGCTGCCAAATTTTGTTTGTTATGTGTGGTTTTTTTTAAAGTTTTGCAAATGTCTGTGGTATTGCTTGTGCTTTTTCAGCTGGCAACTAATTTTCTTTTCTAATACTTTTACAGGCTTTGTAAAGAGCCAAGAGGGAGAAAATGAGGAAGGAAACGAAGGGGAACTGGTGGTAAAATTTGTCGAAGCCCTTCCTAAGGTCACTTGATAGATTTTGTCAGTTACTTTAAAAATGATTTCTGGTATGCTCTACACCTCTGTCCCATTCCCAGCCCATCTTAAAGTCATTCTGGCTTTTCTGACAAGTTTTCCCTCTTATCCTGACACCAAAATGACACAATTTTTGCCATGAATACAATCTGCATGATTCACTGATCAAATAATCGCTGGTGTAGATAGGGACTGAAATCTGTTCAGTTCTCATTGGCAATGTTAGGTGCTGTAACTACTGTATATTACTCTCCAGAGTAATTTTGGCTTGGACTGAAGATGAGGCCAGATGCTTGGGTACTGCAGAGGCATCTGCCCTTCAGTACTTGAACAGGATTTTTCATAATGATTGTCAAATGGTACTTCTTTGAAGAACACTTCATTTTTTCAGCATAGGCTTACCAGCTACACAGAAAATGAATTTAAACTGGGAAAGAGAGCTGGATTCAGCATGATGCTCTTTTCATGACTTTTTGTGCAATATATCATAGTTAATGTCCTTTTAGTGATAGTGGGACATCATTTTAACCATTCCATTCTGTCTTTGGTCACATGCTAATGTCCTACCATCATGATGGATGACTATTATAACACTTAGACCAATCACAATTCAATGTTTCAGATTTGCCAGTTTGAACCTCTTTAAATACTTTAGATCAGAATTGCTATCGCTTGAGACTGTATCTGGACATTAGTTTGGGAAGAAGTAAAATAAGGGTACATAAAGCTTTTTTGGAGTCTTGCTTCAAATCCTCAGATTAAATGAACACATGGGTGAATAACTTGCTTAAAAGAACATGTTGAAATGAAATTCAAGCTGGTGTCTTCAAGAGGATTTCCAGTTAAGCACTGCCAAGCAAATCTAAGAAGTCTAGTTAACTTCCTTTGTGTTACATTCCAGATTCCAACATTAAAATTTGGAAGAAGCCTGAGGAGTTTCTTCTCCTTCAGTTCAACAAGGAGTTATAAATGATGGACACCCATCATCTCAGGCTCTTTTAGCTGTGACATTGAACTAACTCAACACACTATACTTTTAAATTCCCAGAATTCAGTAGTTCTTTTATTTTAGGTGAACTGTATAAAGTAAATGCAACTGACTAAATTTGGAGAAATATATCCCTGCAGGTATAGGATCCAAGATTAGTTGTCAAGTATATATGTCCTTCTGCCAGTATAATTTATGATGCACTAGCATAAAATAAGACAAAACATCAAGAGCAAAGGTAAATATTTGACCAGGAAAAAAAAAAAAACCTTGGTAATCCAGAATTTACCTCAATTTATGTACAATGCATGTAAGAGAGCAACTTAAGTGTAGACATTCATAGAAATAGATACCATACTGTTTAATAGTATTATATTTCATAAATATATTTCTTCCTCTAGTTTTACTGAATTCTTGAATTTTCTTTGCAGCTAACTCCAATTATTTCAGACCCCGAATATCTGCTGGACCAACACATTTTGATTTGTATTAAATCTTCAGACAGTGATGAATCCTATGGTAAGATTTAAACAAGCGTATGTTAATATTCCATATGATTTCAGACAGGTCCAGTATCTTCTTAAAAACCTCAACTGATGAAGCACCTACAACTTGCTGAAGGCAAGCTAATCCACTGATTCCCTTGATTAGTTTCCATTTATTGTTTCTTGTCTTGTCTTCTGGTTCTTTGGAAAATAAATTGAGGTTATTTGTGGTAGCCCCTCAAATACTGGAATACCCCTAGTCCTTCTTTTCACTTCTGTTATCAACCTAGCCCATTGCTAACCTATTGCTATCTAGACTACAGTTTCTGAACATGTCTTTAATATCAGGCAAGAACAGTAGGTAAGATAAGCAATTTAGGGAGCAATATGGAGTCTCTCTACTTCTGACCAAAATTTAGTCCCAGTATCTATCTATCTTCTAACATTGGTCAGCAAAATACCTCTGGGAATTAATCACAACCATCATTACTCCATATGCTTCTATGTGCTTTGCACATTGTTTTGCATTCAGTGTAATTCTATGCAAGTCTACTTTTCAAGCCTTAAGGAAGAATGTATATGATTGCAGATATATTCCTGATTAGTTATGTGTGATCAAAAACAAAAAAACAATTGCCCCTTATTATCTGATAGAAATCAAGTCCCTTACTGTTCTCTAGGTGAAGGCTGCATTGCCCTTCGAAGTGGAGCTGCAGAATCTCAAGTCCCTATTCAAACTGTACTAACACACCATGGAGAAAAGACAGGGATCTTCCAAGGTCAATTCAAGCTACAGACATCCCAAGGGAAACAGAGAGAAAAATTATATGGTAAGCCAGTACTCCAATCCAAGAAAGGCAATTAAGTCTGTAAGAACTGTTTTTGTTTTTCTAGTAGCTAAACCCAGCCAAAAATTATTATGTGAAAGAGAAGGTTATAAGAATTGTTTCATAAACTAGTATTGTTCCATTCCAGACTCCCTCTATGGTGCTGGGCAACCGACCTGGGCTTGTTTAACACATCTGCCTAGTTCAAGACATGAACTTGGCTACACCAGAAAACTAAGCTGTCACCTGCAATTTATGGGGCAAGACCCATGAATGTTTGTGAAAGATTGTGATCATGTAATATGGGTCAAGGAAAAGACGTCTAGCAAGCTGGTGGAGGGGGAAAAATGTGTTAGTCATTTTAAACTCCATAAAAAACAAACTTTTTAAAGTGTGGCCATGACATCAGGAATATGTCAGTAGGTCAACTTGTGTATACACAAGTTCAACCTGGGCCTAATCCAGTAGTTTTAAATCGTTCATGGATATTAATTTCATCAGCTATCCCAACATTTATTCCAATAAAAGGGCTTGTTTCCCCAGCAGGAAATTCTTAGAAATAATCTGTGTAGAGCTTAGGGTATGGATGAAGCTTGTCATAGTGGTGATATCAGAGTTGTATACTCATTCCATAAAGACTGATAAATAGCAAATATGGAAAAGGAAAGAATTAGAATGATCATGTCATTAAACATGTCATTAAAATAAGCATTTTTAGCAATAAAAACATTTCTCATTATCAAAACAGTGACCTTGGACACATAGAAATGTACATAATCTAGTTTTAGCCTTCCTTTCCTGCTTCGAAACCAATGAGAGAAAGGAAGCCCTTTGCCTAGCTATCTGTAATATAGATATGTAATATGTTTTAATTGTGTCACAATGGACAGAAAACAATTTGAATACATAGAAAAATGTTAAATAAAGTTTGAATGATAGAATACTTTATATGGATATATAGTTGAAGTTTAGGTATGGAAACAGCAATATATGATGGAAATAATATATGTATAAAAATAAATAGAATGGACAGTAAACAAGTCAACACTGAGCAGGAAGGAAGAGAACTTCTATAATATCTCCATGATTGTTCAGTGGATTCTGGATAAATACACAAGCCATGCTTGCTTGTGGTGAGGGGTTAAAGATATATAGTACTGGTTAAAGATGAGAAAATATCATACTTTTAATGCAAATTATACTATGTTGTTAACTGAAATCCTTAATGATTGATTTGTATTGAATGTTTGTATTCTAATAGGAATAAGTATCTGAATGAATCAAAGGTTAAAGTAATTGCAATTAATAGAGAACACACAGTGCATGACATCAAGTTGCACTTATAGGGCAAAAAGAGAGAGGAACTAGATGAATTTGTGCAGCTTAGTAAAATGTTTACAAAAAATTTAGATGCTAAAGTAGAAATTTTTTAAAACATGTGAACAGTGGCGGAAAGCTAGTGGCAGTAGATAGTATCTTGCAATGAAAGAAGTGAAAATGGCTGTGTATAAGAGCATATTCCTTTGTGAGTGGTGTGGGGACCTAGTGGTGAAGACCCTTGTCTCCCACTCAGAAGGTTGAGAATTCAATCCTAGGTAGCAGCAGATATTTCTCTCTCAGGACACAAAGAGAAAAGATCTGCTTCAAACTCCATGTAGGCCTCAGGAAGAACATTCAACCAATAAACATTCAATTACATTCAGTCACCCCAAGTCTATCCCGCATTAATAGATTATAGGGTCGTAAAAAAAAAAAAACCATGTTTCTTCCAACATTGTGACATAGATGATGGGTATTTTACAAAGAAACATACAGGTATATTGAATGCAGTCAAAATATATCAGTTGAATATGTGTGTAGTAAAACAAGATGAAATAAAAAATATGAACAGATGATGAATGAATGTGGATTGAATACAAAAGTGAAATAGCCAATATGAAAGAACTGAGGTGTTTTGCCATATAAGAAGAATGAAACAAGTATCGTGAAAGAAAAGTAAATGTATCAAGAAAGATCTTGAATGGAGTTGATGAGATCCTCAAAAAAAGAGGTGAAAGTTTAAAGAACAAAAATGCAATACATGAATTGGTATGCAGATGTGGTAGAAGCAAGTATGGTTTGCAAAGATAGAAAAAATATAGAAAGCATAGTGATTGGAATGGATATAAACTAAAGTTAGTTAGATTTCCATTTATTTTTTTATCTCCTCTTTTAATTTCATTTGCTCATTACTTACTCTTTTTCCGAACTGTGTGTATTGCATACCCAGATATGGAATGGCCTATGAGCTACTCATGTTCTGTCTGAGGTGAACAAGAAGTTACACAGTTGGCAGTGATTGGCATCTGATTTCAAATCACTTTCTTGCTTACCACTTTCTCAGGCAGAAGATGGGCCTTCTCAGAGTGTAGTAGTAGTTTTATTTGACTGATAGTATCCCAGATGTACTTTTCTTATTTTCACTGTACAGGTCAGCCACAATAGTTATTTGGACCTTAAGTTAAATATATACTTCATGAATACTTTAAGTTATTTAGTGACGATTATAGCACTATAAAGGTATAAAGAAGCACAATATTTCATTTGGATCTATTTGCCTTCAGATTTTGTGAAAATTGAACGAGATGAAACTGCTGGACAAAAGTCAATCAGAGGCTTGAGCTGTACAGACCATGCCAAAGAATGGGAACAAATCAACAAGTAGGTTGAAGACAACTAATTGTCTATCTGCAAACATGACTGATACACTACAACTGTATTGCACTATAGAATGCAGTTGCATTACAGACTGCACTATAGTCTAATATTATTCAAAATATATTTGACATTCTTTATTATATTTTTATTATCTGCCAGGTAAGAATCCATGGAACCAACTTTCCTAGTTCTTTACTTTCCTATATTATACTATAGATGTAGTGTGTAATGCGATATAGACATAGTGCAATATAGGGAAGTAAAGAATTGGACATGGCAGATAATAAAAATATAATGAAATATGTCAAATATTTTTTCTAAGAAAACTCAAGGTTATGACTGTAGAAAGAGTGAGATACTAATATTTGGAAAAATATTATACCCAATATAATATTTTAGTATGTTTTAATGTTATCCATGGCATACCAATAATCTAGGATCATTTTGATTGTTGATATAGATAGTACAACACTGTTTTTTTCATATTGATCCCATAACATGAATCATCTTTAATCACAGAGTTTTTGTAACTGATATACCCCATATCTCTCTGACCTCAATTCAATGTTCATCTTCCCAGGTTTTAGCAGTTGTTTGTCTCTCAGCTGTCAACAAGAATAGTAGTATTTCTTTACATAATATGTTTTCATTCTCACCTCATTTAACAGTAATTATAAGATTGAACATAATTTTTGTTCTGTAATCATGATGTATTTCTTAAAGACATAATACCATAGCCATCTATTTACTTTACATTCTCACCAGAAATGATAGAATTTGTCAGAATATCTCAAACATATGGGGTTGATTGCCTTGAAAATATAGTCATAGCATTTAGCTATGAGTTTGAACAGAATTCTCTTTCATTTTAAATGAAAGTAGTTTTTTAAATTTCCAAACAGCATCCCATTCTCCTTCTCCTTTTAAATCTTTTTCTATGTTTATCTAGTGCCACTCAATCCAGTTTTCAAGAATAGTATTTGAATGGGTTAAAATGTTGCAAAATGCTGGATCCATGTTCAGATTCACTCCCATCTAGGAAGTTCAATGGGTAATTTTGCCTTGAGTTCCTAGAGGAAATGCAAGATATTAATATGACTATACTAATAAATAAAGACTGAACATATATTTAGATATACTGTACTTGAGCCCATTCTTGTAAGATGTGAAGGTTGTAAGACTACTAATTGTTTAATTGTTCACTGATGTTTAAAAACTGTGATATGAAAATATTCTCCTTCAGAAAATTTCAAAATTCTCTAACCTGTATTTTCCCTGAAAGGGTTACTATTTCTAACAGGAGATCCACTCATCTGGTAGCCAAAGAAGCAGCCGCCATTGCTCGGTTTCGTGGAACTGCAGTAACTCTTGAAGACACTTGCAGAGATGATATTGGGCGGTAAGTACAGAACTTCACCTTTGAGAAAGTCTCATGGTAAATTTATACTTCTTCTCACATGATTGGATTCTTCATTTTTGTTATCTTAATCATGAAATTTCTGTTTGAGGCATAATACCTCAAAGGAAGGAAGGCTTAGTTCTCCTCTTTCCAGGTATAATCCTATAATGCACAATAACATGTTCTAAAAGATGCTTCTCTTACTTCTTCAAGCAAAAATGCAAGGAAATGTTTTCCTTGATAGGTTGGAAGTATTTGCTGTATGACCAATAACCTGAGGACTGTGGAAAAAATGAGGGGTTTTGCTTCACTATTGAAGACAGAATAGTATTTTTAAGAAATAAACTTGAAAGCTGTATTGAACTACTTGTGAACACTTATAGTAAGACTTGATTTTTGATTATTGACTTTATTTTTTCTTTTGGTGACTTCAGTTTTAGAATTTACAGTTGGCCTGGCCTTAATTAGCTGGCACTATAACATTTTACATATTCAATATGTGTTAGTTTTAACAGGAAGGTCAGTAGTTATCCAATTTGCTTTCAAATGGCTTCTATCATTACCAATCAAAAACATTTGCCTCCTGAATAGATTTTTTTTATAGTAAGAAAAACATTGGGAAAAAAGTGGGAAAATACAGGATGATTAAAAATAGAAGATATTGTAATCTGGATTCTTGGAATAATTCTATGAGTTAGGCAGGACAATTATACAATACAGGACCCATCTGAAAGCACGTATATCAGTTCTTATTCCATTAAAAAAAACTACAGAGTATAAAAATAAATGGTTATTTTAAAATGGAAGAAAATTAATTGAACAGATAGTATAATATTTGAATAAGGCATAATCTTGCTCCTAATTTTCATCTGATCCACTTTGTGACTGAACTGTCAGCAATCAAATTTAGTATGAATTTATTTTGCTCTTCAAGTGAAGAAATTGTATACAAGTAGTCTTTGATTTAGGACCACAATTGAAGCCCAAAATTTCCATTGCTAAGCAAAACAGTTAAGTGAGTTTTGCCCCTTTTTACAACCTTTCTTGCCCCAGTTGTTAAGTAGATCACTGCTGTTAAGTTAATAACAAGTTTGTTAAGGGAATCAGGCTTCCCCATTGACTTTGCTTGTCAGAAGATTGCAAAAGGTGATCACAGGACCTGGGACACTGCAACACTCATACATGCAAGCTGCCAAATTTTGATCACATGACTGTGGGGAGCTGCAATGATTGTTACCTATGTCATAAGTCACTTTTTTTCATTGTCATTGTAACTTTAAATGGTCACTAAATGAATAGTTGTGAGTGGAGGACTACCTATAGAACTTGAAGTCTGAAGACCATTTGTGGCTTCCAAAAACCTCAGGTGCACCTTCATATATAACTATCAATACATTCTAGAGATAACTTTCAGTAGGACAGAAAATGAAATGAGAAAAACAGGGCTGGAAATATTTACATTATTTAATGTTAATTAAAAGTAGTTGTACATGAAATGAGGTCATTTTGTTTTTGCCTCAGCCAGTACATTTTGGAGTACAGTCCCCAGAATGTCTTCAAGTACAAATAGCAGGTACGGGTTTTCGGCCAGGAAAAAGTGAATATCCCTAATGTATATCCCAATATACACAATATACTACACTATACAATATGTGGGCCAGGGATGGGATTCTACCAGTTCACACCTATTCGCTAGAACCAGTTAACATTCTAAGCAGTTCGGAGATCCGGTTTTTAAAAGAAATTACTGGCCTAATCCTGTAAGGAAGGAAACATTCTGGTGTTGCCTACAGAAACTGCCTCTCCATTAACCCTTATTATATTCTTGGCAGGACTAGACTTCCTGTCTCAGGAACGTCTCTGGAGTTTTTTTTCCCCTCCTTTGCTGGTACTTTGCTTGTGTGGAGTGACCATTCAAAGTTACAATGGCACTGAAAAAAGTGACTTATGACCATTTTTCACACTTAACGACTGATGCAGCATCTCCACAGTCATGAGAGGCCAGGCAAGGAGATGCATGCCTCGATGTGAGTGATATTGATTGGCCACACCCAGCCAATAACATGACCACCAAGCCATGTCCACCTAGTCACATGACCACCAAGCCATGCCCACCACCTAAGCCACGCCCACAGAACCGGTTGTTAAAAATTTGAATCCCTCCCCTGATGTGGGCACAATATAATACAACTGGCCAGAGAAGCACAATAAAGCTTAAAAAAACTGAAGAAAGCTGATAACAATGACCCTTCATTATTTTTCACTTTTATAAGATTTGAAGTAGTTTAAATCAAGAAGAATGTTCCACTTAGAACAATACTCCTTCTTTAACTAGAAACTGCTGTTTCTCCACCTCCTTCTTTAAGTACAAATGATGTTTCGGTCTGACATCATTTAGGAAAGGATAATGTTTATTATCAAAACAACAACATCACCAACAATTATAGGTAGTGCTTAGCTGGCTGCCTATCTGCCTGTCCATCTGCCTATCCATCTATCTCATTTAATATTCCATTAAAACCATAAAAAAACAATAGCTAAAATATTGCCCAATGATTCTCAGCTAAATTCTAAATATCCCTTCAGAAGATAAAGACATCTTCCTGGATGCTAAAAATGAAAGAGGCCAAATGCGGGGCTATTTTCTGGTTCAAAGCCCTTTTACAGAGGTAACACACTAAGCAGATTTTTTCCTATTGTCTGCCCAGAATGTGCAGACTCATGTTGGGAAGTTTCTAATGTAATTTTAGCCCCACTTCATTATGTACGATATCTTTACAGTCAATAACCACTACTTTGAATTGAGTCTGGTGGTCCACTAGTAATCAGTGCACCCACAAAATAGTATTATTTTGCAATAGCAGGTTTTATCCACTAGCAGCCTATCTTCTACTTTGTATGCCAATTCTAGCTTCCATATTGTCTTCAAAGAGAGGTATGTGATAAAGTTGCTATTTCCAGGTATTAAGACTGCAACTTGTATACCAGCCAAAGCTAGGCAGGGGCTGCAAGTGCAGGAGGGTCACCTAATCATAGATATGCTCCTCCTATAGTAACTGATATTTTGAAAAGCCTTGATGTTTATGAGCAAACATCATTTTCATCTTGCTGGATTACAAAGGTTTCATATAGATATCTCCCAAAGGTTTTATATAGATGTTAAAAGTATGGGAGAGACAAATGACCCCTATACTGGAGCAGTCATGGGCTTGATCACTGACTGGAAGCACCACCAAAGACAGCAGAATCATTGCAAAGCTGGGCCTCCAAAACAATACCACAGTAGATGAGTGTCAGAGGTTTCTGGAGTGTATTATCCAGTTCAGATTCTGATGGTCATCTCCTTTTGTGACCATTGCTCTTCTGTCCCGTGTCTGGGCCTGAGAACTTAATCAAATAATCCTGTTATAGAATGCTTATGTTGAGACCCACAGAGATGACCTTAGAGAAATTATGCAGTGGCTGTAAAACATATTTTAAGCCTAGCAAAAAGAAGCACAAATTGACTTTGCCTTAACTCCTCTAAATGTCTCCAGAATAACTAGGCATTCTATCATAGTTATTCATTTCTCTCACTTAACTTTTTCCTCAGGAACACAGTGCCCTCAGAGATCAACAATGCCAGCTACTTATGGATGGCTGCTGCCTCTCAACCATTCACTGCAACAACACAGTTTAAGCAGATCCCTTCACCAGATCAACAACCTACCCTTTGGAATTACGATCCACAGCCCAAAGATAATACTCCAGTATTGGGATTAGAATCTCCTACTACACCTTCCACTCTGTCTCCTGGATCTCCAAGAGCTTCTTTTGCAACTAATCGAAAAGATCAACTGTAAGTTTTATATCACTTTGGTCTAAATTTAGACCACTGAGGTGGCCTAGATTTCCCATATTTTATTTGTCCTTTAGCAAACCATTCTATAGATCATATTATTTCTAGACTTTAGGCAACAGGATTATATAACAGGGCAACTATAGTCACTGCTATTTTATGAACTCCAGTATTTCTTTATTTCTGCTTAATCAATATTTTATTTTCATATGCATTCACCATCATTTTGAATCTTTCCTTGGCCAATTCCAGGCACTGTGCTGCCAAAGATGGAATCATGCCAAATCCATTTAAAACTCAAGGCAAATCAAATTATTTCTGAACATAGAACTGCTAAACCCATGTGCCTCTATTCCCTTTCCAACAATATAGAACAATAATAGAAAAATTAATTAATTAATATAACATTTTCAAAACATTCCCAAACTTTGTATAATGGTTACATAACCTTCCTTTTTCTCTTAATTTACTAACCTCGGCAGGTACAGTGAGGTGAGGAAAAGCATGGTAGAACCATTGTTGCAAGATGAAGCATATTCAAAACCAGAGATGATTGATAATCCTCTGTATGATTTCACAAAATCCAAGGACAAGCTTCTATTTAAGAGAGAACAGGAATTGTTTAAGGTCTCCCGAAAAGAACTCCCAACCATTCCTGATCAAAACTTTCCTTTCACCAAGCTACAAGAGACCGATGGCAACAAACCTTGCAAGCAACAATCCTCCCCACCTTTCATTGTCCCCACACACAGATTTCGTTCTTATACTTGTTCTAATCAACCTGAGGAAAACAGTACAGTAAAGGAAAAGATTCAAAACAAGCAGAAGCCTTGTTCCAATTTAGATCCTTCTCTGTCAACTTTCAAGAATCCCATTAAATTAACAAGGTCTGAAGTAGTGCAGAATAAACCACCTCTTCCATCTAAAAGCCAGGTGGTACTTGATATGCAGCACATCAAGGGCCGAGATTATCGAGAAAACTCAGAACTTCCATCTCAAAGGAAACACCAAAATGAGGATGGAACTGTTGGCAGAGCAATTGTGCCGGTAAGTTTAATATAGTGCATAGCATGTACATTTTGAAACAGGAAATAGTTCTTCAGAATTTCAGAAATGGGTTAGGTCCTTTATCAGCTCAATCTGTAAATAATAATGATTGAATATGAAAGCTTTTGCATACCAAGTATGTATGCAGTGACTGAACAACCAAGTTTATTTCAGGGTTGTTTTTATATAAAATGGAAGGCACAGAGGTGGTATTCAGCAGGTTCTGACCAGTTCTGGAGAACTGGTAGTGGAAATTTTGAGTAGTTTGGAGAACTGGCAAATACCACCTCTGCCTGGTCCTGCCCCCATCTATTCTCTGTTTCCTAAGTCCCAGCTGATCGGCTGGGTTTCTTTTGTTGTCCTGCACAGAAGAACGGAGCTGGAAAGTAGGTTAGTGGGGTGGGGAGGGAATGGGATTTTGCAGTAACCTTCCCCCAGGAATGGGGAGGGAATGGAGATTTTACAGTACCTTTCCCCTGCCATGCCCACCAAGACACACCCACCAAACCAAACCACACCACACCCACCAAACCATACCACGCCCACCAAGCCACACCCACAGAACTTCTGGTAAAAAAAATTGAATCCCACCACTGGGAAGGCAGATTAAGAAAGCCATAAATGGTACCATAGCTTTCGCCATAAATGGTACCATATACAACTATTCCAATAATAATTTGCTCGAATCCAATTAAGGAAAAAGTTGGCACAAATCTTCAAGGAGATAATTTGAAACAGTAGCAGTAGTAGACAATTTACTTTGGAATATTTTTGTTTCTTTTTTTAAACTAAGCAAATAGCACTCAGTTTTTTGTTGCTCAGCTAAACCAGGCAATCATAACACTTAATAATCTTTAAATATCTCTAATACATACTACTGCTTTTTGCAATATAGACCACAAATGTACTTTTTATTACACTTAAACAGATGTACAGACAAGTAGTCTTAAGTAGTCTTTGTTAATTGGGGAGAGTGTTATGGCTGAAATAAAAGCATCTCCCTGTGAACTGACAGAGATAAGGAAGTTAAATGTGTGTTGCCTGTTCTTGAGCAATGTAACTTTTCATTTATTATTCTGTCATAAGAATGGATATTATTCTTGTCTTTCTAGTGAAAAAAATGATCACTGATGAAAAACCCAGATGAATCCTGAAAAGAAATAGCATGAACATTTCTTATCAATACTCTTAATATCTTTTGACTTGGTTGGTAGACAAGCCATGTAGCTGAATGTTTAAACAAGAATAAATATTTCTTCCTCTCTCTTGTGGTAGTACACATTATGAAACATAAGGTAAAATTAATTAAGACCAAAACTGATTTTAAGAGACTGAGATGAATGAGTGCTACAAAGCTTAAAACTTTTGTCAATTCCTTCAAAGACAAGATAGTTATGAATAATTATGCGAATTGAAAATGATATGAGTTGGATATATTTGAAGCTATTATTCAGATTACTACTTTATATTACAGATTAAGACAAATATATTTTTAGATAATGGTCCAGTTTCCTAAATACTTGGTGGTTTATTGAGGGGAAATAAAAACCAAAAGTGTATAATTTCTGTCCATGCACAAAGTGCTAACTTGATTCGTTAAGTCAAGAGAACACAGTGAGTATGAATTTTCAGCAACTGTAACATTTCCTTTGGACCATAAATCTATCAATGATTGCCTTATTTTCCAGATAATTCCTTATTTTTTATTTATAATGTGAATGAAGAACAGTACACTTGAGAAACTGAAACGTTCCAGAAAAATTTAATTTTGTGTGTGTGTGTGTGTGTGTAGGTCTTGTAGTTTGCTTTATATAGTATACATATTCAATTCATATTGATTTCATTGTAGCATCACATTGGCAATTACTTGAGTCAAAATGTAATAAAAACAATCTCTCTTATCCTGGCTTATAAGCAGCTAGACATATTTGGGCTTAATTACAATTAGATTTTGATGGTGAGTCTAATGAATAATTTATTCTTCTTTTAAAATAAGTTTCCATTCTGTTAGAAAATGTGGTAGAATCTAGAATAGTTTCTAAATTAACTACTTGGCAATGTTTATTTTAAGGAATTTCAATAACTACGCATAGAATTATTTTTGTCTAGTGCACAACAGTAGCAATCTAGTCAATTTCAGCACGTTGTAATTATTCAGGATCATATTCCCTAATCTCTTCAAAGGAGGCTGAAATGTCATCATTTTTATGGAATCTTTTTAAATTAAATTGGAAATAGATCAGAGATTCAAAAACATCTTTGAAGTAGAAATTACTGATATTTCTGTCTTATGGAAAAAAGAATTGGAATATCGGGTCATGAAATACCAGTGCATGCAAGTCTTAAACTTTAGATTAAAATTAATTAATGAAAGAGTTTATTCCAAATATATTACCTCTTCAAGAAGGAATCAAAAGAATGGACTGTATCTCTGTTGGCAATATAATAAATACATTTGGCTGTGGCAAGATCTGGTTCATTTTTAGAGTAATAATATGTATTAGTAGATGGATTAGTAAATATTTCCAAGTTTAAACTAGTTTGAAATTAAAGATTCAGTATTATTGTGAATTATATTCAAAAATTGTGAAACCTGACCAATTTTGAGAAACATTGGTTATATCAAATGTGAGGAATATCCCAGAGATTAATACAGAGGTACAAGAAAAGTCCTATTATCAGGATATCACAGACTGGATTCAAGAAATATATCACATTTTAAAATATTATTTTTATATACTAATTAAGATACAATATGTTTCTCTGTTACAGATTTCATAATATTTTGCAAAAGTAGACACATTTCTATATGTAATTTGATATATTGTTATTAAATGAATATGTCATCTATTTAGGTGATTTTTATCAAATTGGTATATTAATTTGTTTCTTTTTTCTTTTATTTTAGTGTTATAACTTAATAACTAATTTGTTGGATTTGTGTACATTAATGTCTTCCTCTTAATTTGTTTTGTATGTATTTTAAACTGAATGACATAATTAAAAATTATTTCTAAATTGTACTATCTTATTGACCACAATGATTATTGCTTTTTATTTTTGTATCCATCTGAGACTTTGGGTAAAAAGCTTTGCAATAAAATTGTGCTATGAATAGTGTCTTTGATTTTCTGTGTGCTCCTTGCTAGTTTCAAAAAGGCAGTTATTCTTATCCAAAAGAAGCAAGTTATTATGATTGGCCACTGCAGATTGTTTAAGGTTATTAAATAATGTGTTAACATCCTCATCTCTGACTGCTACTGTTCAATAAATTTATATGAACTAAGTTCCATTTGCCTTCTATTGTCTGTCATGTTTCCTGACTCTAAGAAATTTGAAGGAGACATTTTATGCTGCTGAAGCTGAATGGAGCTATAAACAAAGTGTGTGGTGAAACTTAATTGTGGTGGAAGGTAACAAATGCAGCAGGCTGTTATAATAGAGTCAACTTATTTTCTCACAGAAGAGTAAATGGTGGAAAGGTTGTGCAGATATATATATATATTTAAAGGCCCCATTGACAGAGTAAGTAGCAGTGCTGGCACTCAGGAATTGTTAAGATCCGTTTATACAACCATTTTACTGAAACAAAGCAGTTTAGACCTAGGAAATGCTTGATTTTACAAACTCTCAATTTTATGGACTTTGATCCAGTAAATATTGGCAATAACAAGACAAAAACCTGGATTTCAGGTAATAATGGACTTCTTCCCAAACAATGGAATATCTGTTGTGTGTTGAAACAATCCAATGTTTTACTATATTTTATGTTTATCAGTGTTTCACTGCACGTATTTGTTGCTTTCAGATGCTATTTCATCCTTTTTCATTATAATTATGGTTTGGGATTCAGTATTTATAAATATTGTACTTAATAAGCCATGGCTTGAAGGGGAGGGAGTAAAAAGAAAGAAAATATAAGGACCATTGCAATTCTTGATTTAGAAAGATTATCTCCCACTGAGAGCAAATTCTTTCTGAGAATCAGATATGTTACTTTTATCACCTAATTAATCTTAGCCACTTTCCATTGAGAACTGAAAAGCAGCTTGTTTCCCAGATAGATTTCCCAACTTCTCAGGTCTAAAAATAGCCATGTTCTTTTAGTGTGTTAAATTTCCATGGAGATCCGGCTGTCATGAACGCTTAATGATTTTAGCTACAATTTGTAACATACAGAATACAATTATGTTTTAAAAGCGTGGTTGCTTCTCTCTACCACTATCCCAGTTCTAACTGTGCAGCCTACCTTGCCATTCCTATTAGCCCTACAGAATGAGATTCTAAGATTTAATTAGAACATGGATAGATTTTAAATCACATTAACAGAGTATCACTATCATTATTGAAGACCAACATTTTAGTCATGGTTTTACTATGAATTCTAAACAACTGGAAAACAAGGACAAGCAGTAGAACTGAATATACATTTCCTAAAATAAGGGTTCCATCTTTACCTAAGGTTTCTTGTACAGAGCTCTGTGGTGCAGATTTAGACATACAGAAGGGATTTTGAATATAGGTGAAAATATGATAGCTTCCCATACAGCACTGCATTTAGGGATAAACACCCACCATACATAATTGTGTTAAAGTGGAAATTAAGACAGTAAGAATTCTGATTATGTATATTAAACAGCCCACTCCAACTTGTTCATAATGTTTGATGCAAAAGGTAGCTTTTCTTGCAGGAATTAATTATTTGGCATTCCATGTGATCCTAAAATTCAGTGATTAATAGCTAATAGATGGGTAATGCAAAGCATTCTGAAGATATTTCTCAGAATGCATTAATGCAAGCAAACTATTTCTCTTTGGGAGCTTAAATCAGCCATGTCTTTTGTATGTCTTGTATCAGTAACTGAAAATGGTGCCAACTGGTTTACATGGGTACACCTAGGCAACCTATGCATTGCACTTGCCAGCTTGTTCCTTACTTGGGAATGCACATGAAAAAAACAATTGGGGACAGCCTTCAAACCAGCTACACACAAATTTTCAGAGATGTTCACAGGTTGTAGTGATAAACTCAAGATGGCAGCTACATTGGCACAAGCAAACATAAAATACGGAGCTTTTCTCACTCTGCCTTAAGCACTGTCATTACTTTTTTAACCACACCTTGTGGGCATCTCTGCAAGTATTGCAATGGAGGCAGTTGTTTTGAAGAGAGGCATTTTTTTATGCTAATACACTTTTCAGAAGCAGTTCTGAATGCTTGGTATAGCAAGTAGTGAAAGATATTAGTACTTGTATTTGGCAACATCTGAGGCACCACAGTTATAACTTTCCTTTTGGTTATTTGCTTCTAGTGATGAATGCTTTAGAAATACCATTATGAGTGAGATTTTTGTTTATAAATTCTATAGACCATGTGTACCACCTTGCTCCCTTAATGATGCTAGACAGCATCTAAGAAACATTAAAAACACTGTAAAAACAAATAGGACTGGTATCAAACATGAATGTTAAAATAGTAACATTAAGAGGTTTGTGAAAATAAATTTTAAGATTTTCCTGAAGTTTAATGCAGAAAAAATTTATTGCAACTTCAGTGGTAATTTATTCTATACAATGGATCGAGAAAGCCAAACTGATTGTTGATATTAAACTTATCCATGGCAGGAAGATGTATTAAAAATATGTTGAAGATTTAAGAGTGCTAGATGGACTTTACAGGAGTAAATTATCCTGTAAATCAGGGGTCCGCAACCGCCGGTCCGCGGACCGATACCGGTCCGCGGAACTACTCTTACCGGGCCGCTGGTTGCTGGGCGCTGCCATCTTTTTTTGGTAAAAAAGTGCTTCCGGTGAGCTTTTCCGGGTAGAAAGCTCACGGAAGCACGCTTCATCAAAAAGATGGCGGCATCGCCTTCGGTGAGCTTTTCCGGGTAGAAAGCCGAAAAAGCTCACCGGCGCTGGCGCCATCTTTTTGACGAAAAAGTGCTTCCGGTGAGGTCACCGGAAGCAGTTTTTCGTCAAAAAGATGGCGGCGCCCAGTTGATGCCGGTACCGGGCCGCGCCGCCCAGCTGATGCCGGTACCGGGCCGCGGCGTCAAAAAGGTTGGGGATCCCTGCTGTAAATAGTTAGCATTTCAGCCATATACTGGCATATTTGACAATGTACAACACAAGACAGAAGACAACAGATGAATCTGTGCTATAAATTGCTATGAACAGATGTACTTTGCTGTATTGCACACAAAAAACCCCACCCTTTTTCTTGCTAAGTTATCCTTTTTGCACATTTTATTTACAGTTCATATAACAGCTGTGATATTCACCCATCCAAAGTTATCTGCAGGTTTATGATAAAGTCTCAAAAATTATGCTTAATTTTAATTCTCCTTGTTCTTTATTTTTTGTTGTGGCTAACAACAACCCAAATCAGTCTTATCCTCAAAATTTTAATTAAGGGCACAGACTTGGTAGCTTTAATTAAATTGTTTATTGTAATCTGATTGGATAACAGAAACAAATGTAGCATTCATGTGGTTTTTGTTTTAAAAAAAGAAAATAAACATTTAGCTTGTATATAAGCAGATATAGAGGGGAAGAGCAAGGAACAAAAAGATACGATATTTTATAAGAATTTGAATTGCAGAGCTGGAAATTCTAGGGCAGACAGGACCTTGGGTCCATAAAGAGAAAGCCAGACAAGTTTGATTGTATAAGAGCTGTTGCTTTGTTACGGAACAACCTGTTTTTTAGATGCAGCAGCAGTGCCGGAAATAGCCTTGTCTCTTGTTAATGAGTGGAGCAATGCTGATGCACAAGTCCTTAAAAGACTAACATCTGCAGTTAAATAAGTCTGCCGTTTTGCACAGGTATGGTACATTGTTGCCTCTTCCTTATTAGGTTTGCTTTTGACCACTAAAACTCAGCCTTGGCAATTGTTAAGATGTGTGGACATCAATTCTCAGAATTCTCCAGACAGCAGATGGAGTTGAGAAACCTGCTTTAAAAAACGGCAGGGGGCTGCATCTCCACTGCCTGTAGTGAATTTCATCCTGTTAAAAATGACCAATACTTCTTTCTTTTCAGCAAACAAGGAAGGTGATGGGACTTCGTTCTGTGAAAAGAATAGTTTCCTTGGATATGATGGACGTATGCAAATAGGGAAAGAAAACCTGGTCTCTGACAGTTCACGGCTTTCATTTCAGCCATAACATTCCTGCCATCTTTTAACATATAGTATTAGTTCAGTTACAGATTGACTGATTTTAATTTGTTGATTACTTACATTTTTTTAAAAAAAATCCATTATTCATGTCCCCAAAGCAGGGCTGTCAAACTCATGGCCCACAGGCCCTGATGCGTCACACAGTGACCATGCCCATGCATGGTTTAGGAAAAAGTCACGATACATCACGTGACGCTGCCATGACAATGCGAGTTTGACACCCCTGCCCTAAAGCAACAACCATCTATTATCTGTCCCTTAGTAAAAGCTTAATGGTAAAAGGTATCCACAAAAAAGTTATTTTCTTTATATCTAGCAATTCCTTTTTTTGAAAATCTGCCAAAGGCTGCTGGTTGTAACAGTAACAGAATTGCTTCCAGCCTTTAATTATGGCCTGAAATATATTTAAACTTTTTTTTCCAGCAGAGATATTACTACATAAACACAATATTTAAAAGTAGACACCACAGAATTAAAATTTTGCTATTCCAATTCAGACACATAGCATTATTAAATTGTATGGGTTCAGAACAGTTATTTATCAACCTCATCAACATTAAGGTTTACATTCCCATACTTACTCCATGAATTCCTTCACCAGAATGGTAGAACCCTTTTATTTCGACAGATCTTGACTTTAAGTTTTTCTAAACAGAACTGCCAGTATGGATTTCTTGAACCAATTTGTTTTAAGACCTAACAATTATTTTGAACTGGGTAGCCTTATTAATTGGATAAATTAAAAAGTTGACAGCTGTGATTGTATTTGAACAGTCCAGAAAAAGTATACCCAACCTTATTTTTCAGGTTGTTAGCTAGATGCTGCCAGTGAATTACAATTAATTTAAATAAAATCAAAATTATCTTTTCTTTCCATAAAACTTTTAAAAGTGCAGCCTTTGGCCAGAAGGTTGCATGCCTCTTAGGAAGGAATCAGAAAGAAATTATTCATTTCAGCAATACACTACATATTGGAACTAGATGGCTCTGATGAAACTTAAATAGTGATTTAGGTTCTCATCATACTATATGACTTACATTTATAGGTTGGGCTTACTTCCTCATAGCCAGTTGCCCATTAGAGACAATTTGTGCAGTCTTAGCTGCAGAATTACAGGAAGGAGGATCGAATGGGGATTTTTTTTACATTTCAGACTAAAAATAGTTAAAAGCTAGTCAAAACTTCTGTAAAGCAGTCTATACTATGCTGAATGGTATACATATATTAGTTGTTTATTGCACTAAACACTCATTATTCTGTCACTTACTCTGGCTCTACTGTGCAAGACAGTGACAAAGCTTTTGTTGTGCTCTCAGGAGAGCTATTTTTAACTCTGAGTCATGTTTCTTGGCTCTTTCCCTGACTATTAAAAATTAAAAGCACCATTAATTCCTACAAAAGCTACCACACCAATCATTCTACTTCAAGATCTTTTGCTTCGGTTTTCAATATTTGGAGCCCAAAATTACTGAAATCAATAGATTCTTTTATGATACTGTACATCTAATGCTCAGTGTACCTGACTTTTCAGCACCATATGTGACCGATCGAGGGCTTCCAGTTTGAAGGTCTCTAGAGTACTTGCAATATTCAGACTAGCCATAAAATCATCCTTTCCCCTCAACAATGAATCTTATTGTTTTATAAAGTTTAAATATACACATTATTTTTTAGTTTGTTTGACAAGCTAAGTTTTAATGTATGATGAAAAAGCAGACAGATGTCAGATGTTCAAAATTATAACTGTATCAATACAATTGAGCTTTAGTATTTTTTGGAAATGCGGTTGCCTGAGCTACCTACCAGGGCTGATACCTGCAGCTGCATGAAAACAGATGGAAGCCATTACAGGTGGGCCACTGAATACGACATCTTGTGCACAAGTTGCATCCTTTTATAGCTCAGGAAGCTTTATGCTCTTGTCATCCCCCTAAACTGAATTATTGCAACATTAGCTACTTGGAGCCACCAGTTTGTTTCCATGTATAAAGTTATTACCGTACTTGTGATGTTCTACCATACATGCTGTGGGATATGTGATTGCTTTTCCAATCCAATTAGATACAGGAGAAAAGATTTGCTGAGGAGAAAATGTTTGCTGAGGAACTCATCACCACCAGAATTCCATCCTCAGAGTCACCAGATTCAAGCATTTTGTGATGGCCTTACTTTAGAATAGCTTATTCCTGAATTTTTGAATCACCCCCTCCTTGTTTGGAGAGCTGTAAAGTCATGTCTCTTCAGAAAAGCATTTGGAGATGAATAAGAGTATGCTACCCCCAAATGGTGGCATATAAAATTGATCAATTATAATTGCACTGAATAATTTTAATCTTATTGTATCAATAATGCAAGTTACTAAGAACTCTGGAAAATGGAGTGACATAAATGATATGAACATGCAAACAAATATGTCATTTACTCATTACCTGGGACCAAAACAATTTTATCTTGAAAAATTAGAAAATGACCTTGTAACCAATGATAAACCTAGGTAACCAAGCCAAGTTTCTAAATCTTCAAAATGGTGTTCATCTGAGGTCTAGACCTGAAAAATATAAAATGAATGCAAAAGTTATGTACAGTGCATGTTTTTAATTTTAATATTACAATTTAGTACAATGAAGTTTCACATGATTACAACTTATGAAAATTTCCTGCCTAGTAATCCCTAGCCTGTTTGTGAGAATGCTGTAAATCAGTGGTTGCCAACCAGTGGGCTGCGGCCCAGTGGTGGTCCACAAGAAAATTTTGGTGGTCTGCAGAGAAATGTCACCCCCAAAGCTCACCCTCTAAAGCAATTAATCCAGGCTGTGCAGGAACACTAGTCTGCCCTGCCCACATGGCCTGCAGGAACATTCCCCGCCCATTCACTCCTTACCTGACAAACTTGCCTGCTAAATTGCTATTTTTTTCCCACGACCATCAGTTGTTCTCCTGTGCTGGGAGATTTAGATTAGTTAGAAAGCAAGAAACCATTGGATTTCTTGCTTTCTAGCTAATCTTTAGATTTTCAGCTCTGCTTTTAAGGAGAGCCGAACCTCCCTTAGGACTGAAGGTTCTATTATTCAGTGCAGACTCAGATAGCCGATGGAAGAAACACAGATCTCTAAGTGATTCTGTGAGCAACTCAATCTGCCTGCCTGCTTTGCCTGATTTGGGGTAAAAGTTATTTTTTTTATAAAAAATTCAATGTTTACATAAACATTTATAATATTTACATACAAGCCATGCCCAGCCAGTCACATGACCACCAAGCCACACATGATTTAAAATTATGAGTTTGGTGGTCCCTGAGGTGCAAAAGGTTGGCGACCTCTGCTGTAAATGACTACTGAAAAAAGTGTGCAAAGATTGGATGGATCATGGATGGATGGATGGATGAAAGGAAGGAGCCTGCACAGAAAGGTTTTTTATCACAGATAAGATTCACCCATGTACATACATCAAAATTCTATAATGGTAATGGAACTCAAACCAATACAATCCTTCAAATGCCTTCAAAACATAAAATATTTAAAAATTCTAAAAGAGTTACTGGAAAATAAAGATCATGGCAAAAAAAAAAAGATATTTGGAGCATATTGTTTTCTATCATCTATTTCTACTTCACTCTGTAAAGTCGACATAAAATTACAACTAACACTTTCTTTTGCTGGACTCTTGGAACAGACTGTTAAAACCACCCCATTTTTAAAAGGAAACAAAGTATCTTTCATTGCCATCCTTATATAGGAGGAAAACCAAATAAATTGAAATGATGGGCAGCACCTATTTCCCCAAAGCCGAGTTGCGCGATACGTTATCATCTTCGCGCTGGATAAACGCCGACCGAAGGAGAAAACATACGGAGGATACCAACAGAGTCCCAAAAAAACAACGCACCAACTGTAACACAGAACTAAGATTTGTAGCACTCTGGTTCACTTCGGCATTTGTCGACTTTGGCGGCTTTAAGTTGTGTGAACTTCAACTCTCAGGATTCCCCAGCCAGCGCACCTTAAAGTCGCCAAGGTTGAGAAACATTGATCTTCTGCCGTATCTGCTGGCAGAGAAGTTAGGCTGAGCACCGCGTGGGAGGGAAAAGGTACTGTCGTCCCCTGCTCCCTTAGTTTCATCTAAGCCCAATGTATGTACCCCTAAAACCGCTCCTCTATCGATCTGTGTAGCCGGAGCCAACGACGCCACAGTTTCCCGCCAAAGTGGCGCGCGGCAAAGGCGCCTCTTCCCAGCATCCTTGCCTAAAATGGCGTGTGTCCAGGGAGCCCTGACGAGCCTCGTCTGCAGCCATTTTCTACCCCGCTTTTGCCTTGACAATTGCCGCGCAGCCCTCGTTTAACCAGAAAGGGCGCTCGCAAGGATGGGCCGGCGAGGTAGTAACTGATTTAGCGACGTGCGATCGCTAACTGCGCGATCCACCTTCCGCAGGAAGGGCGGTCTTGTGAATCAGGCATCAAGGCTGGAGCCTAAAGTGATTAGCCTGCGACGCAGGAAGAGAAAGCCCGCTAGTGACGCCATCTCTCTTGGACCAAGGGGAACTCTGTGAAAGAGTGTCGCGGAAATGGATGGGGGCTACGGCCCGATCGAAGGGTGCGCGGAGGGGCCTTCCAGGTGAAGGAGGCACCCAACTGCCCCCCTCCTTCTCCTCGATGGTCAACGGTGAGTTTTGCCCGTTGGTCTGGTGTCTGTTCCTGGGTAGGCCCGGCAGCCAGGATGACTGGACGCCTCCCAATCTTCTGCCCCCCTTCCATTCTCTCTCCTGGTCTTCTCCGACATGACCCCGTCCTCTTTCTTTCCCAACCCCGATCGGGCTGCCTGACTTCTTCCAACTGCCTTGTTATCGTTATCGTATTCTTTAGAGTCCTGGATCCAGCTCTCCTACACCCACTGTGTTACAGGGGAAACCCGCAGCCAGATGACTTGAGTGTTTTGGGGCAGGGTGTAACGTCCCCGATCCTCCGGCAACATGTCTGTTGGGCTTAAGACGTCGAGCTTCCCCGCCTGGAAGCGACATATCCTGGATGAACTGAAGCGTCGAGACCGGTTACAAAGACAGGCCTTTGAAGAGATAATCTTGCAATGTAAGAAATTTTCCCCCACTTTAACTAGCAGGCCAGAATTGCCAGTGAATTCAATTATAAATATTGTGATTGCTCGACTAGATAAAAGATGTTTTATTGCTACTGTAGTTTAATTAGTTTGGTTGATGAGTCTTTGGGCCTGTTTCAGTAAACTTCAGTAAACTAAAATTGAATACAAATTTTCTTCAATAGATTCCAGAAAATAAAGAAAAAAGGAATGATATGTTGTATGAAAAAAAGGAGTTGTGTGTTACTAATTTTATCTTCACCTATAATTTTATACATAAATTTATAAACACATTATTGTTTCTTAGGCCAAATTCACATAATACTTTAGGCTAAAATTTGTTCGCTGGTTTGTGATTCTCTGTTTTGTGCACACAGTCATTTGGGGTTTTTTGTGGCACTTCTATGTTACAACCACCCAGATAATTTATGAACTCTGTGGATTAATGTATAAACAAAGATTTAGAATGTATCCACTCCAGTGAGGCATAATGCTATTTGCATATTACATTTGATATTTGTGTGTGTGTGTGTATGTACCTTTGAATCAAGAGTTATCCAGCTGGCTTCATGCTAAAATACAACTAGAACTCTTGGTCACTTGGAGTCTAGTCTGGTGCTTTGAGCACTATGCTAAACTAATCCATTTTTGTGGACTTGGGTTTGTAATAAAATATTGAATCCCAACCCTGAACTTTGAATACTTCTTGTTTACATTCTGCTCAGGGACAAGGAACCTTCTCATTGGTTCAATAGCACAAGGAGAATCACTTGATTGCTTGAAATATTTGCTCTCAGGCCAGCACCCATTTGGTGAAAGAGAGGTTTTGCAATCTGGAACAGTCTTTTGTGATTACATCAGATAACCCCCTTCCAGATTCTGTTATTCAAAATACCAGGTTATAAAGTAGAACAATGTCTTATTAAATGACTCATTTGTTTACATAAGCCTAGTTGAACAAGTGTGACCTCATAATCTTATTCTGTACTGTGAGAGAATGTCTTCTTAGGCATGTTTTCACAGCAATACAAGAGCATATCTGAAATAGGTATAATTTCTCTGAAAATTTTACATCAGTCCATAGAGTATAATGGCATAGCAAACTTATTAATTGACTGCACAGCTAATATTATTTTCCCTTTTTTAAAATTAAATATTTCGGCCTGTTAGATAACAAGCTCTTGGAGAAGTCAGATTTTCATTCAGTGCTGGCTGACAAGCTACAAGTGGAAAAGTATGATTTGCCAAGCCGGCATGAGATCAGGTACTTGTTGAATCAATTATAGTGACAGTTATTGTGGCTATCTCTCCCCATTTTTGATTATAACCACGTTGCTTGTATCTTTACAATTTATATTGTTTTATTTGTTTCCTAGTATGATTTGATTGCTTATTAGTAACCTATGACTATCACTAAGTGTTGTATCTTATGATTCGTGATGAATATATTTTATTTTTTCTTTATGTACACGGAGAGCATATGCACCAAAGACAAATTCCTTGTGTGTCCAATCACATTTGGCCAATAAAGAATTCTGTTCTATTCAATATATTATTCTATTCAATATATTATTCTATTCAATATAACTGGGCGTTTTACTCTCCTGTGTAATATTCATTACATTTTTTTACTATTAAAAAACTTTGTGTTTGGTGCTGTACATGTTGTATATGCTTTATTATGTTAATTTTATAACATATGTACTATTTATATAAGTAATCTTCAACTTACAACCATTCAATTTGTGACTATTTGAAGTTACAGTGGCACTGAAATAAGTTACTTATGATCAGTCTTCACGTTGTCACAGCATTCCCCATGGTCAAGTGATCAAAATTCAGGAGCTTGGCAACCATATGTTTTTACAATCATTACAGCATCCTGAGGTCATGTGATTGCTATTTGCAACCTTCACAGCAGTCTTCCAACAAGGAAAGCCAATGGGGGAAGCTGGATTCACTTAATAACCACGCAATACATTTAACAAGTACAGTGACTCACTTAACAACTGCCTTGCTTAACAGTGGATATTCTTGTCCCAATTGTGGTCGTAGGGCAAGGAATACCCAGTGATAAGTTACGCAACTGATGCAAATTATATCAAATTGTGTAATGTCATGCAAATATATAAATTCAGGCAAAGTATTATATTATTAAAATGTTACTAGTATAGTGAATGATTTCATTTGGGGGGGGGGGGGACATTTGGAATGATAGATAAGCCCTCCTGCCACCAAACATCCAAATGGTCCTTAAAAAGATACTTAATTCTTTAAAATAGAGATCAGTAGCATACAATATCAAGATGAATGGGAATTGCTTAATGTAATCTCAGTGAAACGTCAGTGGAAAGTCAATATATGAAGATATTAGTTATTGTTCAGTACAGGTCCTTGATTAACGACCATTTTGCAACAGTTCAAAGTTACACTGGTAAAGAAACAATTGGTCTTTATAATCAGTCCTGAGAATTCCAGCCATTGCAGTGTCTCTGTTGTCATTTCCCTGTTGAATGCAATTTCCAACATTTACTGCTGGCTTCCCATAAGTAAAGTCAATGGAAAAGTCAGCACTAAGTCAGAAGTCACTGTCCTGCAGCAACCGGGACTTCAGAATTGCTTTGCTAAGCAATGTGGTCACATAGCTTCACACTTTACAACTTGATAACTTAGTGATGGAAATTCTGGCTCCAATTGCCATTTTAACCTATCTATAGGTTGAACATCCGTATGATTAAATAAGTTTATTTAATCTTACCTTCTGTTCTTTTGGAAAATTCAGCCCAGGACATGATGGTGCAAGAAATGACGCTCATCTTCAAGAAGTAGCTCAATTAAGGATTAAACATCAAGAGGAATTGACAGAGCTGCACAAGAAACGGGGCGAGGTTAGGAAAAACATTGTGCATATTGCAGCAATACAATGTGCATACTGTTATTTATTTCTCTATCCCATAAATTTCAGAACAATAAAAATGTATCTCCAAAATAACTTTTTACAATAAGCAGTCAGCTTTTCAGCTTTTCTGTTGCTTTCATTGTAGTAAAAAATATTATTGTAGACTAGCATGTGTTCAATTTTTAATTAAGATGCTTTGCTTTTGTGATGCCTTTCTTCATCTGTTACTAGAAACCTTGAAAATGATTTATGATGCTTCTTTTAAGATTCTGTGTTTAGAAATTAAGGTATAACTTATGGTACCTTTCAGCTACATTATATAGTCATGATTGTCTTTTCATTTTTGTATATATTGCTTGTTTAAGTTTGTTCCATATGGGTTTGTGAATCTGCCAAATGAATAGAGCATATCTTGCTTTTGATTGAGAGACATAAAATACATTCTGAATAAATTACATTCACCAAAGGAGACACAAAACCATTGTCCATATTAAGAATTGTGATTCTTTGTTAATATAGTTAACATTATTAATTATTGTTAAATTAATTGACATTAAAATTAACTTTATCATTCCCCCCACTTTTTTTGCAGTTGGCTCAATCTGTGATTGACCTAAACAATCAAATACAGCAGAAGGACAAAGAAATACAAATAAATAATGTCAAGTGAGTAAAATCAATTTATTACCAATAGAACTTTATCTTGGTCCTAGCTAGCTTCAGATTTTCATTATATTAGTTGCTTCCATTGAAGAATTGCAGAATATTTACAGAAGATATCTGAACTGGAGACTGAGTGCCATGATTTGTGCAACAAGCTTCAAGATCTTGAACAGGCTAATCAGACTCTTAAGGATGAATATGATGCTCTCCAAATCACCTTTACTGCTCTTGAAGAAAAATTAAGAAAAACCACTGAAGATAACCAAGAACTGGTAACCCGTTGGATGGCAGAAAAGGCTCAAGAAGCTAATCGGCTCAATGCAGAAAATGAGAAAGATTTAAGGTATGATAGTATTTTCCATGTAAGTGTGTGAGTTCAAATTAAACCTGTATCAAAACCCATCCTCAACATTTCTTCTTTCTTTCTTATGCATGTGCCCTGTATGTCATTTTCTTTTAATTAACAGAGCCTTTGGATATGGTTTTGAATCCTTTGAATTAATGGTAGAGATTTCTTCAAGTTGAGCTCAAGTCCTAGTGACTCATCCATACAGCACCCCATTTCTGGGAATGTTTTTCAATTTCCTAGTCTGATCTGATATTTTTTTGATAATTTATTCAGTTATTAACCAGGGTTTGACTTGATTGGATTTTGAACTAAACCAGCTTCTGAGGTCTAGTCTTTAAATCCTTATGTTTGTAAATTTTTATGTGAGGTTTAGACTTGGTTAGACTATAAAATAGTTAAATGTTACCTCATAATATTCAGATTATGCCCATTCAAATAGCCACATTTTTCCTGATTTTTTTTCATAATGTAGAGTGGCTATTATACTATATTCTAGATTGAGTAGACTCAATATAGAATTAACATCAGTTTCTGTGTTGGAAATAACATCTGATAATTCACAATAGGTCAGTATGGAGTCAGCTCTTAACATATATTGCACTGATTAGAGCTATTTTATTTAAGTAATTGAGTGCCCTGTAAGAATTACAAAATTACTTCAAGACATCTTAAACAGCCTAATTAAGATAAACATTTCTGGGCAGTTAAGTTTTCACTTGGGCCTAGAGACATGAGAACCAGCATATTCTGATGAGCTTTACATTTTACTAGTGTCAAGATATAAATACATTTTTAAGGCAACAAATCTATCCACTGGGATTTCTATCCCAGGGAGCTTAAGCCAATAATTTATTCTAATTATCAGTTAATACAAAGTATTAATACTTAATAGTTTGAATACAGCTGTTCAAATGAATATTGATAAATATTACAGAGTTGACACATATTTCCTAATATTTTTCTGTTAGGAGAAGGCAAGCTCGGCTTCAGAAAGAACTAGCAGAAGCTGCTAAAGAACCACTGCCAATTGAACAGTAAGCATTCATCAGTCTAATTACTTCCTAATGACTACATTATTTCCATTTCCAGGCTGAAAATACAAAAAATGAGTAAGTTTATTCCTGCCTAACTGGAGAAGAAGAAAAGGCAGAGCCTGGGGGTGAAGTCAAGAGAGGAATCAGTCTAGAATCCCGCCTCCCTCCCCTGAATTCTGTTAATTCTTGTCTAGTGCCAATTTAGTGCTGATGATGAGTATAGGATTGTGCAATAGTTAACATGTGATCCTGATTCTTTGCACTTGACCCTAACTTAATTTCCTGAATTTATTATGATTAATATTACACGTGTGTGCTCCCATATAAAGAATGACTATACTAATATTTGGTTATAACTTTAAAATATTTGCTGCTGAATGAATATGTATCTGTAATCAGATAGTGCTTGGAGGGGGCTTGTTGTTATCTTGGATCCAAAGCCACCTTGTTCCTCTGGCAGTCTTAAAAATGACCAGGAACTAACTGCACCAGCCTTAGAGCTGAAATTGTAGTGTCCTTGGTGGTCTCTGAGCTTTGTTGTTTTCTTGCAGACATTTCACTACCAAACTAAGTAATACCATCAATGCTACAGGTATAGGGAATGGGGTTTGTTCTCATTTTATATTCCAGTGGCTTCCCTGTCAATATTTGTAGGAATGGTTTTGATGGTTCCTTTGCCTGATTCACTTAGCTTGTTTGTCTGAGTTGGTAATTCCTTGATTACAGTATTGTTTGCTTCTTGCTCTAATGCTAGTCTTGATATTAACCTCTGCTTATCTGGGTATTAATTGCTAGTAAGAAAGTATTTTGGTCTTTTTGTTTCCTCTTTGGCTTTTTGTTTGTCTCTGTTAAAGAGCTGAGAGTTAATTTTCATCCCATGCCAGGAAATAGTAAGGGGAAAAGTCACATTCAAACAAAATAAACAATTTATAAAAGTTTTTATAAATTGTATTAAATAATACGATTAGAAATGGTAAAAGATAAATAAAATACATCCATGACATCGCTATTTCTGTTATTGTTATTGTTCACATCATATCTATGACCTATGCTATTAACAGTGGAAATGAAATTCTGTATTTGAAATAGTAGGGGAAGAGGGCTGTTTAATATGAAATGCCTGATCTTCTTGAACATTCAAGGAATGATCTGTCTTTCTTCAGGGATGATGATATTGAAGTCCTTGCTGATGAAACCTCCGATCCAGCTGAGGACACATCTCCAGTTCGTGCTGTCACACGGACAGCAAGGTAGTATGTGAGCAGAGACGTTTGAAAACATATTTTCCAAAGATTTTCATTAAATATTTTCAGGTGGAAAAAAATTCATAGGTATTCCTGATTTGATTCAGGCGAATTCATTTTGAGAAGAAAATGTATTGAGAAAAAATATTCTTTCCTGGATAGATGAATTATAAATTAATTGATAACAGATTGCCAGTATGAAAATAATTTATCAGCATATGTCCTTTGTAATAAAATGAGAATTGCATAGCTGATGTTTTTTTACTCCCATTTTTAATGGGATACAAATGGGAAAATTAGCTAATGAATTATGCCCATAAGAAACACTCCAATAGTTACAGAGTTTAGTTATGTTATTTCTACTGAATTCTTTTGTGGAGATTTCTTATTTTTCAGTATTATTAGCTAGGAATGTTTCTAAATTGTAGGACTCAAATAAATATAGGGAATTTCTATCCACACCTGCTTTCTACCATAGCAGTATTTATTCCTGACATTGGAAAGAGCAGTGTAAATAAAGCTTTTGTGCCCTTGAATTTTAAGGTGCTCCATCAGTTAGGAAGTGGCCTCTCACAGCTTTCAAGAGTTGGATTTATATCAACATTCTAAGTTTGTTTATGGCAGAGTCATGTCATGGTAATAGTAAAGGGAGACTCAAATCCTCTCTATGTAAACATTAACAAGATCAAAATTATAAAGGTTGCAAATGTTAAGGGCCTTGCTAGTTAATATTGCAGGTTTTATAAAAAGTTGCCTTTTTGGATAGCCCATCTAATGTTGATGACAGCTGCAAATAATAGATTCTTAAACAAATTTTTTCCCAACCCTACATTGTAATTGAATCTGCAAATAAAACATGCAGAACTTAGAGCCTTTCCATTTAAACTGGCTTAAAAGCAAAAACATTTAACTTCCTGTTAAAGTCTGTTATAGGCCAACCGTCACATTAGTCATGATAACGCTTGGGAATATGCTCTGCTTTCATATAAGTATACCTTTAATTTTATTCTCAAAATTCTGGTGAATTATATCTTTTTCTTCCTGCTCATATAACAACAGTGTTCAGTTCATAATTGTTTATGCAAACTTTTGACTTAGAACCAAGATGGTGGCTTTTTGTGCTGTCCTGTTACCATTTGCTTTTCTTGCTTCAAGTTTGAGAGTTATGGCCTTGTGTGTTCTGATCTCCTTGAAAACTGTCCTTCCCTTCTCTTTAGTAAGCGACTCTCCCAGCCCCCTGGAGGCCTTCTGGATTCTATCACTAATATCTTTGGGTAGGTTGGTATGCATTTACCTTTTCATTACATATTAGTTCAATATACAGCAGCACTTCAGTGATACTAGGCATTCAAACAATTTTTCTTATGTCAAGCCTTCTTCTAGCTCCTATCTCTCCTTTTCTTTTGTGTTCAACTCCTTACTTCTGCTGTGTGCTGACCTCTGATCTTCCCCTCCAGTCTGTCTGAGTCTCCCCTTTTGGGACATCACTCTTCTGATACTGCCAGGTGAAAATTTGCTTGAAATTATTCACACTTAATTTAGCATGTGATGAGGGTTGCTGAATAATTGTCTTGTGTTGTTTCTGTAGCATTGAAAAGATATCCCAGTTAAATAAATGCATAGATATATCATGGATGCATGAGGTATAACTACTTAGGGAAGAAATGCTGAACATAATCTACATGATTGGTGCCCCCATTAAATTTAGTTATTGTATTACGTAGAAGCTCTCTGTTAATAATAAAATCTGAGTTTTAAATTAGGCATTAATCATAGATTAATCAATTTATCTCATATAGGAAAAAGGACTTAATAAGATATTTAACAAGTAAACAAATAAATATGGTGTACCTCAACTCAAATTTTAGTTTGGGATTCAGTGCAACAGTTGTAATGGTGATAACTTTTCCCCCAGTCTGGCATGAGAAGTTTTTATTCAATTGATTGGCTTCATGTGAGAAACCAGATGCAAAGGCTGTAGAGAAGTTCCTAATATGCACAACCATCTCTGGGTATTGATTTTTGTTTGTTTGTTGAATACTTGAATTTGTTTTAAGACTCCTTCTATTTTTACGTATTGTGTAGTTGAGGTCATCCACTACCTATAATCTGGAGACATAGCTAATTTCCCTTATATACTTACTTACATATCAATGTAACTTTCTCAGGAGGCGCTCTTTATCCTCATGTCCTATTCCTCAAGATAATACTGATGTACATCCTACTGCAAGCAGAGAGGTCCGACTACCCAACACAGCAGTGTGTGTCTTTGTAAGTATGTCTTGGATTCACTATCTTAAAAAAATAATATGTTTTATTGAGTAGTTTTCTCAATTTACTTTTGGGTGATACTTTGACGTGTAAGTATGTAAAGTGCTTCAGGTTTTACTTAATGTTCAGTCAATTATTTCTTTGTTTTCCTGATGAGATGCTCTATGTTCCTGACATGGCTAGCCAAAGGGGCTTTTGTGACTTTGGAAAGAATTGTAGTGTGGCTTTTGCAACAAGAAATGGGATCTTTTTAAACCAGCCAAAACTTGAGAAATGCTAATAAATACTGAGGTCAATGATGATTACAGGATGGTCTGATTGCACTAGTGAAACTGCACATCCACAGCTTCCAGAGCTCCCAACAGTTTTCTTTTCTTTTCTCCCATCCATGTTCCAGTAATGCTGTCAGATGTTATGAAGCTGCTGACATTATGTGGGTATCGTCAGTTCATGTTGCTTGCAGTCGAAAGCACTTAGAGTTGACTCTCTCCCAACAAAACTAATCAAGGAGCTGGCAGTTCTGGAATGTGTTCTAACGTGCATGATCTTTAGTTTTCAAGCTGAGACCTCTTTATTTCCTGCAAATATTTTTTCTGACTCAGTATCACTTTTCTACTTTTAACTTCTGTAGTAGTTTTTTTTCTAATTAAATGCATAAAGTCATTAAAAATAATATCACATATGCGGAATACTTTTATGAATGACATGGAATAAACACACAACAAATATGTTTCTATAACGTAAGCATTTAATCCCAAACAGTGTGAAATCACTTCATAATGTACAAGTACTAAACATAATCTAGGAAAAATACTGTACATACAAACATACAGACACAAATACAAATTTAGTAGTTGTTTTACTTTATAAAGGGGATGCTGTGGCTCAGCCATTAAAGTTGCTGAGCTTGTCAGCTGGAACGCTGACAGCCTGGATTCAACACCCGAGCACTGTGCGACAGGGTGAATTCCCGTTACTTCTCCAGCTCCTGCCCACCTAGCAGTTTGACAGCATGCAAATACAAGTAGATAAATACTTGTAAATGCTGTTACTTCCCACCATTTTGGTGGGAAGTAACAGCATTCGGTGCACCTCAGCATAGATGATCACGGAAAAGTTAAGAAACTGAGATGAACGCTGTCCCCTAGAGCAGGGCTCTCCAACCTTGGCAACTTTAAGCCTGGCGGACTTCAACTCCCGAATTCAGCCAGCTTGCTGGCTGAGTTGAAGTCCGCCAGGCTTAAAGTTGCCAAGGTTGGGGACCACTGCCCTAGAGTCAGACATGACTGGACAGGGGAAACCTTTGCCTTTTAACCTTATCAATGCAAAATTAGCTCAAATTTTCTTTTTCATTCTGATACATAAGATAGTCAGATTTACTGTTTTACTAATATCTCATTCTTTTCTTGACTGCTTTTCAACATGTAGTTTTTATCATTTCATCAGTATTTTTCTTAATGCAGTATTTTAGGATGTAGAACTCTTTGATGCCAAAAAAACAGCCCCTAGGTTTTTGTTCTGTGTGTATGCGTGTGTTTGTGTGTGTTTGTGTGTGTGTGTGTGTATGTGTATGTGTATAATATTGGTTATACATGTATTTAGTTTCTTTTTTCTTTCATTCAATCATGGCCAACCTGCCTGGACAGGTCCTTGAAGTCTTCTTGACCACATTTTTTGAAGTGGTTTGCCATTGCTTTCTGCCTAGAGCTGGGAGAAAGTGACTGGCCCAAAGTCACCCAGCTAACTTCATACCCAAGGCAGGATGAAACCCACAGTGACCTTGTTTCTAGTCTGATATCTTAACCAAACTGGGTCTCATAATGTTTCTTATAGATAGCTTTAAACAGGAAATGCGTACTGAAGAACTCAAGAGTTGATAGACTTTTTTGTTACTACTTTTTCAGAACCTTGTTCAGTTTTTTAATATATGCTGCCAGTGCTGACAGATCTGGGTCCTAAAATCATCAGTAATTGTCTGTGTATTGTTTTTCATCTTCTCAGGATGCACATGATGGGGAGGTTAATGCAGTCCAGTTCAGTCCTGGTTCTCGTTTATTAGCAACAGGAGGCTTGGACCGTAGGGTCAAAATTTGGGAAGTGCTTGGTGGTAAGTCCTTTAAATAAATATAGATAAAAGAGACAAGAGGTTTTAATTCGTGGAGACATGCTTTTTTGCTGCCGAGGTTGATTCCATAGTTGATATCTTTAAAGAAATTAATGTAGGAATCCCCAAATAAATTCTTTAGTGCGTTGAAGGGATTAAATGTCTTTTCCAGAACTGTCTAGACAATAAGAGAGGATATATGGATCTAGTGATGCAGCACAATCTTGGTTTGATAACCCCTGCCATTTCCATTAGAAAAATATAGTGAAATACCTAGATTTGGAAAAGAGAATTTTCTGTGCCCAAATTCTGAAAATATCATTATAAGACAGAGTAGTCAAAACTGAGTCTTACAGCCTGCCTTAGATATAAATCAGTTTTATGAATCAAGAAATGGAATTAACGTATCACTAATTCTAAATGATCAGTTCTGTGGTTTGTATCTTTGAGATATGTTTCTTAGCTAGATTGAATGAAATTGCTGTGCATTCATGCTTTTCCTTGTCTCCTAAATCTTTTCTTTTGTATTACAGATAAGTGTGAATTTAAAGCCTCGCTATCTGGCAGTAATGCAGGGATTACTAGTGTAGAGTTTGATAATGCTGTGAGTATGGATGTATTTCTTTTTTTGCAAGTATGTTCTGCCCTGCTTCACTAGTACATCACTTGCCATTGATGTCATATATAAAAACAAAGCTCCATGTTTTTCCCCACAACTCATTATCTGCCTTCCCTAAAAGAAAAGCATTGGGTTTTAATTTTACGTTTAATTCCAAAATTTTCTGAACCCATAGTTTGTGATAAGTCTATCATCTTCCTTGAATAATACCAATGTACATTAAAAGGCAGATCATCTGGAAAATTAAGCAATTGCTCAGAAGTTGTATAAAATTATCATCTTTTTAGTATAACACTAGCCTTTTTTCCTTTTGGAAGTACCTGAAAAAACTAGGCCTGTTGCCTGTAAAAATAGGTGGTATATGTACTTTGAGCATATACCATGAGCAGGTTATTTTTTTAATAATACTGAGGCATAGAACTTAAGTCCGTACTACTTCTACAAGACGGCAACAATGTTTTGCTGAGGTCAGTGATGAATAGTAAAAGGTGTGATTTGCCCAGAATATTGCTTCCCTTACCATCTAACTCCCAGCAGTTACTCTTCCATCGAGCTGTAGAAATGCTATGCGTGGGAGAATATTTGCTGATATATTGTGATATATTCAGCTTGTTTCCTTGTAGAGTATTGAGTAGACATGGCTGAAATCGTTATCCAACATAAAACAATAAAGGAGTTTTAAGTACTGGAGGCAAGTAGATGGGTATATGATCTCAGCTTTTTAAACTGAGACCTCTTAAATGAAGCAAAACATCTCTGTGCAGGACACTAGCAGCCGAAAGAAGAATTAGGAATAGAATGGATGAGACAAATAAATGAGAAGATAATGGAGGAAAAAAATGGAATCAAGATAGACAAGAGGGGAAGAATATGTAATGGTAATGAAGCTTCAAAAAACTAAATAAACCCCAAATGAAGTAATAAGATTAGGCAATGGTCTAGATTGATATAAGAGATAATAAAATAATGTGAAACAAAATTACTTAGAAATTCCAGATTATAAAAATGGTTATTATAGAAAACATTTTAAAAATCATTTCCATAGGGTTCCTACTTATTAGCGGCTTCAAATGACTATGCCAGTAGGATCTGGACAGTGGATGATCATCGGTTACGGGTGAGTATTTCTTCTAAGAGATGGCGCATGTGCCTGATTCTGACAAGGTTTATAGCTATAAAAAATGTTAGAAATTGGGTATGATAATGGATGTTAATCCTCAATATATTAAAATTTGAGTTGCCCTTTAATTGTCTTTTACCTGTTTTTATTTATATGACTTCTTTGATATTCCCAACACAAAGTTTTGAACATACTATTTGGAAACAGGTATTAAGTATTTTTTCCAAATTAATATGATTCTGAAAGAATTATATACGGTAATTTTATAACTGCATATATTTTAATAGTAACTAAACAGTATAAAAATGGATAGTAACAGCACTAGGTTTCCAAATTTTTGAAACTGGTTTGGTAAACATAAAAAGTGTATTCCATATTCATTACATTAAGCACTAGGTTTCCAAATTTTTGAAACTGGTTTGGTAAACATAAAAAGTGTATTCCATATTCATTACTTCTCTAATCCACTCTTTTTTTTTTAACCATAGCTCAGAAGGTAGGAGCATGTTTTATATGCAGACAACTTTATTTTCAGTCCCTGAGAACCTTGCATTAAAAAAGTAGCAAGCTGCTAGAACTGCTCTGCCATAGATTATGAACTCTTACTAGATTTGCTAATGATATTCTGTATATTGAACTTTTATAAATATAAATGTATATTTAATAGTAAGTACAGGTAGTCCTCGACTTATGGCCATAACGAACCTGCCCATTTCAATCACAAGTCACGATAGTAATTAAGAAAAGCACGCACATGATCACCTCACTTAACAATCCCAATCTTTGCTCTGCCTTGATCTAGTGCAGGCCCAAGCCTATACTGCAGCACTTCCCCTGGCTCCCCAAGCCTCCCAGGCAGCCCATGCTCCACTTCCCTCCCCTGGATTCCTGCAGGCCTTGGGCCTTCTTTCCTGCTCTAGAGGCTTTAACTTTAGGCAGAGATCATACGTTCCTTCGTTCAGTGTCATTTTAATTTTGAATGGGCACTAAATAAATATTGTGAGTCAAGGGATTACCTGTATTAAATTATAGGAACTTGGAAAGGACTTCTCTTTTAAAATTGTAGAACTTCACTGATGGGTCAGAGGCCAGATAATAGCTTTCTGAAGATATTCCTAGGAAACAAATGGAAACAGGATATAACAGTGAGCCATATCTTGTTGCATATTCCCAGCGTAGACAATTATAGGTTTCATTTACCAACCGTATCTGTGCTCCATTGTTAAATATAACACTAATAAATAAAAAAATACAGGTAGTTTCGACTTAAGACCACATTTGAGCTCCAAATTTATATTGCTAAATGAGACATTTCTTAAGTGAGTTTTGCCCCATTTCATGACCTTTCTTGCCACAGTTGTTAAGTGAATCGCTGCAGTTGTTAAATTAGTAACACGGTTGTTATTGAATCTGGCTTCCCCATTGACTTGGCTTGTCAGTTCACAAAACGTGTTCACATGACCCAGGCCACTTAGAAATATGAATCGGTTGCCAAGCATCTACATTTCGATCATGTAACCATGGGGGTGCTGCAACAGTCGTAAGTGTGAAAAACAGCCATAAGTCACTTTTTTCAGTGCTGTTGTGCCTTTCAGCGATCACTAAATGAACTGTTATCAAGTCAAGGACTACCTGTATGTGCAACCTCTTGGAGATCTATTTCAGATACCAAAACCATACTTGTATATAAAGCCTGATTCTTAATTCTCAGTGTAGAATGAAGGCTAGGTAATTCGTTAAAATTCTATTTCTGTTAAACTATTGAATGGTGAGGCCAAGTGTTGTAAAAATTTGTTTTCTTACATAATGTCAATTTCTCTAGCACACGCTCACGGGGCATAGTGGAAAGGTTTTATCAGCCAAATTCCTTCTGGACAAAGCTCGCATTGTATCTGGGAGTCATGACAGAACGCTCAAGCTATGGGACCTGCGCAGCAAAGTCTGTAAGGAAGCCGTTTCACAGTTTCCCACATGCATCAAAGGGACAAGAAGAACACTCATTGACTGATTACCTCTCAAAGCATTCAAAATTGCTGTTCTATTAACCTTCTGATATGTATATGGATTCAAAGCTGGCTTCTTCCCTTGGGGTAGGACACTGAAAATGAGGAATGTTACTAAAGACTCATTCCATTGATCAGTGGAACTAAACATTTTACTGTTGCCCCAAGTGTCATCTTGGTAGTCACCACTGGCTGATGTAAAAAAAAAAAAGATTTCTAATAATAAGTGAAATAGATTTTGATTTCTAAATTTTCTTGACTTTGAAGCCATATCAGTCATTGGAGAAAAATGGCTAGTCTGCTGCTATAAAAGGACATGACCAAATACCAGCATTTAAAAGATCTTATATTATTTGATTGCCTATTACTCTTACCCAGAGTAATTGTTAATAAGTTTCTTTTCTTAGTATTTATATGATGCTATAGTTTAGGTGATAAGTTGATTTCATCTTCTTGCCCAAACACACAGATTCTCTATGCCATTGTAGACATAGGCTGATTGTGCTGTTAACAGCAATTGGCATTCTCTTGTTTGGTTAGTAGTTTTCCTTCTGATAATGCAGATAAGCAGAAGTGGTGTAGCTACCATCTAACTCAGATCATTTCTATTTATCATTCTGCTAATATAACATTGATCCAAATGCTATCCATACATAAAGTGTGCAGATGTGTTTGTGTGTATGTATGCAAATATTACTGTGACCACAGTTCAATATTCATTCACAACCTAGAAAAGAATGCTTGTTTAAGAAAGGTATATTTCCTGCTATTGGGCTGAGATTGACTTCTGCTTTTTGAAATAGGTGTTCCTGGTAAAGATTTATATTAAAAAGTACACCTGTCAGCAGAGACTAACCTTATACTATATAACACTACAAGAGCTGCTAACCCTTTAAGCAGTTGAGGAAGTGGGGTCACCTGTTTATGCTATTTTTTCCTCCAAATTTTGTAGAAGTTTCTAAATTGTGTTTATAATAGTGTTCAAACTTTTAATGATTTGATGCAGTGGCACTGCAAACGATTGGTAAGGAGTTAGTGGTGTTGAAACCTTTTTTCCTTCTGCACATATAAAGGTACTCTAGCTAGCTGTTGCAAATTGTGTATAACTTACAATCTTTGTATTGCAAATTCCTCCAAGATCATGGAAGAAACAGCAAGCTTTGTGGATAGCTTCATTATAAATCACTGTGAGCTTTTATCTAGGTTGCTACTTGTAATAATTAAAATAAAGAGGACAACATGTAGAGATATTTTTGGCAAACAGCTATTTATCTGGGTTATTTATAAAGTAAATCATCAGACCATCCCAGATGTTATGTGCTAGGGATGTGTGTTACTTAAAAGTATCCCTAGCAGAGGTCCAATTGTCTGAAGTTGTGTTACCAAGCTATCTCTAGATGTGATTGTGTATACTTCCTGTTATGTAAGAAAAGTATAAATGGATGGCAAAAGCCCCCAGGAACCTTAAATTTTAGCCTAGACAAGAAGATGCAAGGAGGTGGCTAATGAAGTAAAAGAGAGGAATTCTGGGAGTTGGAGTCCATCCATCCTAAAATGGCCCAGGCTGAGAAACACTGGACTAAGGAATACCCTGCATCATCTCTGTGTGCACTTTGTGCCCCCCCTCTCTATTCTGCTTAGTTTTATTTTAATTACATTTTTAAATTTAAAATACTCATTATTTAATGCTTTATTCTGTATTTTATTCAATGTTTGTAAGCTGCCCAGAGTTGCCTTTGGCTAGATGGATGGCATTTAAAGCTTGATAAACAAGCAGATAAAGTTGTTGTGCAATTTCCAGCTAGCTCAAGGTGTCCATCTACTACTATTTCTCTGGTGTTCCTGACAATTTGGAAGGACTTTTTAACTTTTAAACGTTATATATAATTGAAATTTTAAATGTTTATTTAATAAAATAGTCATTCTCTTTCAGCCCAATTCATTTCATAGGTTGGTTGTTGTGGGGAAAATAGGAGAAGGAAGAATTAGATAATCTTAGTTGCCTTGAGCTACTTATAAAAATAATAAAAGCAGAAAAAGTCTTTAAAAATTGCTCTGAATTGCAGCCATTTTCTCCAAATCCAGAGAATCAATTAGCTATCAGCTAGCCACTTTTGCCAAGTATAAAAGAAAAATATGTTTTTATTTATTAATCTAATTTATGTAGCTGCTCATCTAATCAAAAGTGACTCCGGGCAATGCATAAAATAGATAAAACAAAAGATACAATAACAGCAAATATAAAAATTATAATTAATTAAAGAATATCTTAAAAAATACAAGCATAAGTGAAGCAAGCATACAGTGGAGCTCTCAAAACAAGTCTCTGGGTCCATGGGAGCATCAGGCCTGGTCACATATCAGAAGGGATGGACCAATCTAATATGTTGCCATTCATTCTTTAAAAATGAGGAAATTGCTCTTTATGTCTATCCTCTCTTTTTTCTCCTTGTGCTTCAGAAAATTGATGGGGATCACTACCTAGGTAGCTTATGTAAGTTCATATTCCTAGCTTTTTTAGTTCTTTCAAGATAAATCTAATGAAGACATAGAGTAGTTATCTTCTAAATATAGAAGATATATCTTCTAAATATAGACGGAAGAAATTCTACACCAATATCTTAACAGAATTTGCTTTTCTCAGGATTTGAAATGGAATGTTTCATTGAATACAAATTGAATACAAAGCCAAGGAATCCTTTCACCCCTGGAAACATGATAATACAGTGAAAGCATCTTCTCTTCCATCCCTTGTCTAACTCAAAACTACATAGGTGTCCTGCCCCATGACACTTTCTCCAGAATTTTGTTCTGTTGTAATATATTCAAAACAAATTCTCTGCCATAAAATTCAATAATATATAGTAAGGCAGAATATACAGTAAAATTTCTTTGCTAACATTAGTTTAAATAACAATTTTGGGAGGCTTTTGTAGAAGAAAAATTGTGGATTCAATTACATGATTAGTAACTTCATCTTTTTAAAGGTATAAGAACGGTGTTTGCTGGCTCCAGCTGCAATGATCTTGTCTGCACAGAACAATGTGTAATGAGTGGACACTTTGATAAGAAAATTCGCTTTTGGGACATTAGGTGAGTGCAATTTCCTTTTGAAATAAGGGAGATACATTTTGATGTCAGAATGATTCCAGTAAGATCAGAACCAGGTTCAGATTCAGAACTTTTGACTGCAAAAGATTTTACATGTTTCAAATGAAGAGTGATTGCCTTGCAATGTGAACTCATACACTTTGAAAAATATGTATTAGTCAGACCTGAGGAGAGAAATAAACAATACCTAAAGCCACACTATTAGACTTTTGGTTCTCCTGAATCAAAAAACTTGGTCAGAAAAATGGTCCTGCTTCCATACCTAGGAAATTCCAACAATACAGGTGGTTTAATGATTAACACCTTCACGTTCAGCTTTTAGGAAGCTGATAGGATTCAGTACTCTGGTGAAAAATATAATGCACTTAGGGCCAATGGGGAAAATACTTTTCTTCAGTGACTGCCACAAGAATGCTAGTGTTCTAAAGCAGGGGTCCCCAACCGCCGGTCCGCGGACCGTTACCGGTCCGCGGAACAAGTCTTACCGGGCCGCTGGTTGCTGGGCGCCGCCATCTTTTTGATAAAAAAGTGCTTCCGGTGAGCTTTTCCGGGTAGAAAGCTCACCGGAAGCACTTTTTCATCAAAGATGAGGCGGCACGCGCTCGGTGAGCTTTTCCGGGTAGAAAGCCATTTCTACCCGAAAAAGCTCATCGGAAGCGCTGGCGCCGCCCATCTTTTTTGACCAGTTGATGCCGGTACCGGGCCGCGGCGTAAAAAAGGTTGGGGATCACTGTTCTAAAGTAAATTTACCTATTGCTGTTTTAAAAAGGCTGGATTTAAACACTCTTTCTTCTAAGTTGCAAAGCGGTACATCAGTTAACTGAATGAGCATATAACTTATGCTACTGATTACATCCTTTAACCACTGTAACATTTTAATGAGGCTTCTGTACCATTAATAAAATGTTAACTTGTGTTACATTTTGATTTTAGAACTGAAAGTGTGGTACATGAAGTGGAATTGCTGGGAAGGATTACAGCTCTGGATCTGAACCCTGAGAGAACAGAGCTTCTTACATGTTCTCGTGATGATCTGTTGAAAATTATTGATCTCAGAATCAATGCTGTCAAACACACATTCAGGTGAGTATGGCTCTGCAAGTGAGTTGTAGATTTCTCATCTTTGTCAAAACCCAGGAATTCAGAGTTTGTTCTGTTGACACTTAATGGCAATAAGCAGCTTGTTGTTGAAAAATATCTTTGTTGACTGTCCATGACATCCTAATGTAGATGTAGATGTGCTTAATAAAAGAAAGAAAAAGACCTGATTATTTCGATTAATGGTATTATTTTTCAGGCTTGTGTGGCTAAGATGTCTTTTTGTAGCTTCCTATAAAATGAATTGGAAAGATACATTTAATATTTTGTGGTGGGCTTTTTCTTCCAGTGCTCCAGGATTTAAATGTGGGTCTGATTGGACTAGAGTTGTATTCAGGTAAGAAGCTGAGCTACCCAAACTTGGGTTGGATGTGGTATTTCCTTCTGGCTTTTTATTATTTGTATACAGTATATAGAGGTACTTGTTTAGCATATTAGATTAGATAATTAGATGAAGTTATTCTTTATTGGTATGAAACTACATTCTGTTCCCGCTGATCAGAAGAAAAGATTCAGAGCATCTAATTAGTTGTAGGGTTTGTAGGTGTTCATTTTACACTTATTTTTAGTGTTTTAGGTAGGAGGAAAACTAATTTAGTGTCACCTTTGCAGTTAAATATATTCATTCCATTTGGTTAAAAGTCTGTTCTAGACTTTTGGGAGATTTCCATTAACTAATGGCACATTATACTACAAATAGCAATAACACGTTTTTTCTCTGCTCCAAATCTGATCTTTTTCCAGCCCTGATGGAAATTATGTTGCGGCTGGCTCAGCAGATGGATCACTTTATATATGGAGTGTGCTCACTGGAAAAGTCGAAAGGACACTTTCCAAGCATCACAGGTGAGTCAAGATAATGCTGTTAAAATCAGAACCTTCTACATTTTGGTGGGGAAACTAGCCTACAAGGCAACCTTCCTGAAGCTGATGATCCCTACATGTACTGATGATCCATCCCTATATGAACATGTATTATTCCCAGACTGTAAGGCTTATGTTAAGTGCTCAGAACATTACTGGAAACCATGAAGAGATCAATGGAAACATATCTTTGAGCCAAATGTTTCTCGTTCTACTTAGTGAATAGCAATAATCTTCAAAAATAGCTCTGTGGAGATTGAGCAACATTTCCTCCTTAACTCAAATTTTATGCCTTTCAGGGATCTAATAACATTTATGTCATCTTTTTTGTTTCAGCAATCCCATCAATGCTGTGGCATGGTCACCATCTGGAGCCCATGTGATCAGTGTGGACAAAGGAAACAAGGCTGTGCTGTGGTCTGAATTTTGACCTGCAAAACACTAGCTTGCCAAAAAAAAATGCATGGAAGGCAAAATGTGTCTTATCTAGAGTGGAGAGAAGTCCCATATCTGGCTCTCACCCAAGTTTATTTGCCAAGTGCATAAGAATTATTGATTCATCCATCAGGAAGAAAAGTGGATCCTGATTACAGTATGTTGCTGCTATCTAACTTTCATACAGATTTGGGTGTAGAACCAGTCATTTTTAAAATGCACCATCTGCACAATGAAAAGTTTCTTATACCAGATAGCAGCACTCCTGAAACAATATTCTATGGCATTTCACTGTTGAGTGCTGTAGCAAAAGTTCCTGTATGTCCTGACTTTATGCATGTATTCATACATGTGTCTTCTTCTCTGAGCTAGCTAAGAGAGAAGGTGAAGGATCCTAAGACATAGAACGGTGGGATCCAAAGTGTAATCCCATTTGAGTAAGCCATGAATTTGGCAATTGCATCTGTGGGACTTTTAGTACTTCGCAAATCACAGCTTCTTGTACCAGCTTGATTTGTGGCAGGCAGAATTGTCTGAAAAGCAGAAGTTGTATCTTCCAAAGGTTATCCGGGCAGCAATGATACAGAAGCATTTTAATTTGTGCATTTTGGGTTTTAATTGTGGGATACAACAAGAAGTTCTGCTGTAATGAAGAATGTATAATAGCACGACTTGAGCACAAAAACCAAATCCAGAGTAACTTCTGCTATCTTGCAGTTTTATATTGAGGGCAAAGGACATGAAAGGAAACAAACACCTGAAGCTGAATGTCCTGGTGCTGGCAAATCCATATCATTTGCCTCTGACTTAAATGTGCAATATTCTTTCTGTGCTGGAGCTCTCTCTCTCTCTCTCTCCCTGCCATGGAGGAGCTTGGGAGTCTGTATCCTTCGGTGGTTAAATGCACAAGATGGTTTGAGGAGAATTTGTGGAGGAGTTTGAGGAGATTCATCAGCCAAATACCTTTCCACATTTAATGGGCTGTGATACAAGCCACCAGCATTAAATTGCCTTTTAATTTGCACTTTATTTTTTCTTCCTTCCACAACTTATTTTGTATTGCTTGTATTGGAGGGCAAGTGGAAGGATTCTTTTGGATCTAGGGTTCTTATTAGATCCCTTCACTTTGACAACTTATGCAGAGGAAAATGGAGAGTACATGGGACAAACTTTATTTATTGTACTAATCTGTCCACTAGTACTTAACTGATTATAAATAAACCAATATCCTGCTTCTAAATCTGCACTGCTTTTCCTTTATTTTTTATCTGCTTTGGATACAGTCATAGGAATGGAAAGCAGTTTGAAGGGAATACTAAAAGTTCTGTATAAAGTTTCAGCTGCAAATATATTTGCAAAACCTACAATGAGATGCTGCGGTAGAAGGAATAATGCATCTACTGTTAAAAAATGTTCAACAGCACAGTAGGGATAATCAGAAACAGTTTTTAAAATGGAGTGCCAACATTGTAATATAAATCAATGGTGTGACCACATCAGGAATATATGCAGTTCTGGTTGCCACAACCTCAACCAGGATACAATGGAGTTAGAGGTTGTTCAGAGGAGGGCAACTAAGATAATCATGGGACTCAAACTGCTTCCCTATAAGGAAAGGTTGCAACATTTGGGGCTTTTTTAGTCTAGAAAAGAGGTAAAGGAGAGGGGCTATGATTGAGGTGTACAAAACTGCATAATGTAGATAAAGTGGACAAAAAGTAGCTATTTTCCCCTTCCAAAAATACTAGAAACCAGAGGACACTCAATGGAATCCTGGAAAAATCGGAACAGACAAAAAGTGGTTTTTACCTTGAGTTACAATCACAATTGAGCCCAAAATTATGTTGCTAAGTGAGACACTTGTTGAGTGAGTTTGCCCATTTTATGACCTTTCTTGCCACAGTTAAGTGAATCACTGCAATTGCTAAATTAGTAACACAGTTAAATTAACCTGGCTTTCCCATTGGCTTTGCTTGTCACAAGGTCATAAAGGGTGACTCCTTTCACACATGACTCCAGGACACCAACTGTCATAAATATAAAATACGGTAGTTGTCAATCATCTGAATTTTGATGTTATGACTATGGGGATGCTGCAACAGTTGTATGAAAAACAGTTACAAGTCACTTTAAGTGCCATTGTAACTTTGAATAAATGAAATGTTGTAAGTTGTATTTCTGTATACCTGTATTTCTATTTTGGAAATTGCTATCACAAGAAATGGTGTTGACTTAACTGGCTTCAAAATTCATGGTAGTCGTGGGGATCAATGGCTCTTAGCCTTGATGGCAGGATGACTGCTTCTGAAGGCCATCTGCAAGTGGGCTTTCTTCTGCAGTTGTTGACCATTGCAAGAACAAGCTGCTGGACCTGGGTTCTGATTCAGCTGGGAGGGCATTGCTTATGTTCTTATGTTCTAGGAATGTCTTTAGGATATTCATATCAGCAACAAGATTTACATTGTTATTGCTTGCAATTCACCTCTTATACCAGCATCAGATCAGAAAATGTATTTGTGAAGAAGACGGCTCATCCACAAAACATTTCATATGCTAAAGGGGAGATAATTATACATGTACAGTTACTAAATACTTAATTTTATTTTCTCTGCTGGTTTACTATAGTCTTAACAACATTACCTCCAACTTGGGTTACCCTGATCCTTTCTTAATCTGTGATGATGCTTTCCTGATGAAAGGCTTGCAAATTTGATATTTCCACATACTTCATATAAATGAATTTGAGCACTGCAAAACCAATAGTAAACATACCCGATTTTGTTTTTTAAAAAAAGTGCTTAGTGATACGGTGCTTTCCAGGATTTGTCGTGCACAAGCAATCAGATCCACTTGTATAGAGTTGAAGTTGACTATATTAAATTCTGCCTAATATATAGGAATCTTTCCAGAGTGCTTGCCTTCTCTTGGGATCAGATAGATAAGGCTCTATGGAGTTTGAGGAGATCAGTTCAGGATCTCTTGTGTTTGCACAAGGATTCAAAGCTGATTATCCGCTTGAGTCTTCCTGCCTGGCTGGGTGTTTCATAACATCTGCTTACCTTCAGACAGTGTTCTTTTTCTGTTGATTCCCCTGGTGTCAACCTGAGACTGTTCTGGTTCACACAAGGCTTTCATTCTTGAATGAAGAATGTTCTTCTGCAGCCTCTAAAAGCCAGATGAAAACTTCATTCTCATGCCATTTTCAGAGGTACAAGACCCCACCCCTTCTGCAGCCTCCAAAAATCACACAAGAAAAGGGCGTGTTTTCTAAAATAGTTGCTGGGTTTTGGTGAATGCTGATGTGTCACCTAAAACATTGTGGCGTGTCACCTTTCACACCTGTATCAGGGTCACCATCGCTGTTCTGGACCATAATTCAGTCATAAGAACTGCAGCATTTTCATCTCTACAGAAAGAAATTCAGGGAATTATGTCTTGAGGCTCTTCATATACAAGGTAACGGATAGGATTTTAGTACTAGTCAAAAGGTTTGCATCTGTTTGAAATAATTTAAACCCCTGAATGCAAAAATGTTTTCATATGTCCATCTGGCAAAGTTATCTTCTGACACCTCAAAGATATATGCACATGACAGATTCTAATTCTGAATCAGTGAGATGAAGGCTTATCCAAGATTATGCATGGTTTCTATAGAGGAATACTGTAGGTATTGTGTAACACATTGTTTAGTCAGATACAAAACAATACAAGTGCTTTTCATGAAATACAAAATCCACAGTGCAGCAATATTTTCCAGAGCAAAGAAGGGTGCAAGTTTCTTACTTCCCAAGATTTGTCCTCAGGCTAGGTGTTCTTCATTAATACAGTTTAACTTCACTTTCAAATACAAATTCAAAATTCCAAACAAATTCAATTATAACAACAACAACAACAAAGAAACATTGATATCTATCAAAGTTTCTCTTCTCTCAGATAAATGGTGAGAACAAAAGTAAAATCATACATATATTTGCCCCTAAATGGTAACTGAATACGCCAGCTGCACAGATTTCAAATGGGCTTCCAAGTGCAATTCCAGATGCTGGTTATCATTGGAAAGACTGATAGGCTGACCTTCTTTGTGACATATAATTGGCCCTGACCCTGCTCATTTCTCTGAGTTTTTGGTTAACTTTGCAGAGACCAGGCTATTTCTCTGGGTCTTTGGGGAACAGCTCAAACTCAATTTAATGGCCTACAAATACAGGGACCATTTTCAAACTGACCATAGCATGATTGACTTTTGTCTAAATTTACACCCACTAAAAGAGGATTATAATGTTGGATCTCCAAAATACAATTTTAAAAAAGCCAATTATGAACTCGTAGCTGCCAACATATCATCTCTTGATTGGCACATTCTGTTTGTTCTCTGTAACACTACAGAAGAACATTACTATTAAAATTAAGTTCTTATGGCATTTCCGAATCCCTTCACAAGTGGATTACTGCCTTCCTGTCAAACAGGCAACAAATAGTAAAAATAGGAAACGCCCTATCAAACCCTGCACCAGTTATTAGTGGTGTCCCCCAAGGGAGTGTTCTAGGACCCACACTCTTTACACTCTATATAAATGATCTTTGTGATCACCTTATTAGCAACTGCGTCCTCTTCGCTGATGATGTAAAACTATTCAACACCACCATCAATGCTACCATCCTTCAAAAAGACCTTGATTATGTGTCTGAATGGTCTTAACAATTGCCAACTCCAAATATCTACCAACAAATGCTCTGTCCTACACATTGGTAAAAAAAATCTATATACCAAATATAATCTAGATGGATATGACTTTGTTGATAACCCTCACTTTGTCAAGGACCTTGGAGTTCTCATATCGAATGATCTAAGTGCCAAAGCTCACTGCAACAGTATTGCCAAAAAGGCTTTAAGAGTTGTAAATTTAATTTTACAAAGCTTCTCCTCTGGTAATACTGTTTTGCTAACTAAGGCATTCAAAACCTTGCTAGACCAATACTTGAATTCAGCTCTGCTGTCTGGAATCCACACTGTATATCTGACATAAATATAATTGAGCAAGTCCAGAAGTATTTTACCAGAAGAGTACTACATTCCTCTGTTCACAACAGAATACCCTAGCACCAGACTTGAGATTCTTGGCTTAGACAACCTTGAACTACGCCGACTAAGATTAGAATTAAGCATAGTACATAAAATCATATGTTACAACATCTTACCAGTTAAGGAATATTTCAGCTTTAACAACAACAACACTAGAGCGCATAACAGATACAAACTAAATGTAAACCACACCAAACTCGATTGCAGAAAATATGATTTCAGTAACAGTGGTCAATATCTGGAACTCACTACCTGATTCTATTGTTACCTGCTCAAACCCCCACTCCTCAAACTAACTTATATTGATCTCACCCCACTCCTAAGAGGTCTGTAAGGGGCGTGCATAAGCGCACAATCGTGCCTACCGTCCCTGTCCTATTGTCTCCAATTATTAGTTCCTATTACTTGTATTTAAATTTAAGTTTATACTTGTTCCTGTTATATCGTAAGCTTTTGACAAATAAAATAAATAAATAAATAAACTGGAGTCCCAACTGGATGATAATATTGCTGCTGTTTGAATTGCCATTTTATTATTATATTATCTTGTGTAGATATATGTATGTGGTTGTTTTCTTAAGTTTTCGCGGGTACTTACATGTATGGCATTCGGCTTTGTTCGGGTATTTTCCCACGTCATTGTAGTTGTTCTTTTAAAGTTGTAGCAACGTTTCAGCAGAATCTCATCTGCCATCATCAGGCTTCTGTATAGTGTTCGTCTGTGAGTCAGACTTTTACAGTGGTTTCAGATTTAAATTTGGGGCAGCCTATTGCTGTGCCAGAATGGTTTTTTCTTCATCCTGATTGGTTGGGAGTCTTGGTCTGTGTTTATTGGTCTCGGACTTTGCTGTGTTCTGCTTGATTGGTGTCTCTAATATCTTCTGTCTGTTTTTTGGCTCTTTTTGTATCTTGATTGGCTGGCAGCATTGTGTTACTTTAAACCTACGAGAAACTGGAAATTAAAAGAGCAGGAATACTATGTGACCTCCAATTCCTATGCAGCTGCAGAGACAACAATACTACACCAACCTGCTTCAAATTAACATTTCATCAAAGCACAGCAGCCACTAAACATATCCTGAAAAGAACTGAAATGGCTCTACTAAGGAACGGGCTCCACAGTAAGAGATTCCAATTAGATCAGTTAAACAAAGATTTGCTAGCACTACACCTGGAACTGAGCAGCAAAATCCACCCTCTACTTTGGGACAAGATAAAACAACTTACAACTTGGAGAGCTGGATCTGAAGGCACTTACAAACAGGAAAAGCTCTTGAAAAAATTAAAGAAATTAGAACATGACAAGAAAACCCCCAACAACTCACAACAACACCTGAAACAATTAGTGCACAACGTTTCCAACAGAGAACTCACCAAAACAGAAACAGATGTCCTAACCAAAGGATTCAATTATGCTATAGCACCCCAAAAAATCCCCACAGAATCCATCATATGTGCAGTAGAATCCAGCCTAACTAAATTAAATACAGATGAAGCTGATAAAATAAGACACCAAGTTACCAACATCCTATGTACAAGCAAACCACCCAAAAGCAACTTGCAGAAAAATGAAATTAAAGCGCTACAAACCCTGAAAAGAGATAGCAGCATAATCATCCTCCCAGCAGACAAAGGGAATGCCACTGTAGTAATGGACAGAAAAGACTACGAAACAAAATTGACAGACCTACTCCAAGACTCCACATACAAACCCATAAACACAGACCCAACCACATCTGGAAAAATTAACCAAGAAGAAAATTATAACCAGCCACATGAGCAAAGAGATCCAACAGATGATCATCCCAAGAGAAAAATCTTCCAGATGCCCCAAACTATACGGCCTCCCAAAAATACACAAAGAAGGCATACCTCTCAGACCCATAGTCAGCTCCAGAGGAGCACCACTACAAAACCTAGCTAAACACTTAGCAAAACAGCTACAGCCCCATGCTGAAACAGCAGCTTCACATGTACAAAACTCATACCACTTCTTGGAAATGATCAAAGATCTACATGTGGAGCAAGAAGATCTGCTTGTAAGTTTCGACGTGGTTTCACTATTCACTCAAGTCCCGATAAAAGAGACCCTTGAAATCATCAAAAATAAACACCAACCAGCTAAACACCTCATGGAACTAACAGAACACTGCTTAACCAACACCAAACGCCAAACGCCTGGCAGACAAGACACACATTAAGACTGAACTATGCACCCTGACTAAAGTACTGACAGCCAACGGCTTCCACAAAAGCAAAATCACCAGCTTGATCCACAAAAACACACTGAAACATAATAGAGACCCAGAAGATGAACAGACCTATGGAACAGCTGTCCTGCCCTACATAAGAGGTACTACAGACAAAATTAGTAAGGTACTACACAGACATCACATCAAGACTGCCTTCAAAACAGACAGAAAAATAGCAGCCATCCTTAGCATCCCCAAAGATAAAATTGACCTGGAAAACCAAGGCATATACGAAGTCCCCTGTGCATCATGCCCAGCCACATACATTGGACAGACCAATAGAAGAATAAGTACCCGCCTGGATGAACACAAAAATGCAGTCAAAAAGCTGGAACACACTTCCTCACTTGTCCAACACATGGAAGCCACAGGTCATAGCATCAACTTCAATGGCACCAAAACCCTAGCCACTATAGAAAACCCTAGCCACAGAATCATCAGAGAAGCCATAGAGATTGAAAAAAGACCAGAAAGCATGAATACAAGAGATGATTCCACCAGGCTGTCAATCATTTGGAAGCCTGCACTCACAAACAAAAAAATCTCCACACCACAAGCCAGGCAAACACCTGGGCACAAACAGATCCCCCCTGATACCTCCAGCTCAAACACACCCCAACCAGGCACCCAGATGAAACCCAGCTTCCTAACTAATGATAGCCGTCCATTTACCCGAAGCCAAGCTGCACTAAAGGCCTCCAATAAAGTAACACAATGCTGCCAGCCAATCAAGATACAAAAAGAGCCAAAAAACAGACAGAAGATATTAGAGACACCAATCAAGCAGAACACAGCAAACTCCGAGACCAATAAACACAGACCAAGACTCCCAACCAATCAGGATGAAGAAAAAAACCATTCTGGCACAGCAATAGGCTGCCCCAAATTTAAATCTGAAACCACTGTAAAAGTCTGACTCACAGACGAACACTATACAGAAGCCTGATGATGGCAGATGAGATTCTGCTGAAACGTTGCTACAACTTTAAAAGAACAACAATGACGTGGGAAAATACCCGAACAAAGCCGAATGCCATACATGTATGTGGTTATGTATATTGTAATTTTAAGCATGTTTCTCTATATGAAGAGCCATGAATATGGTGGAATTTTGAGTAAATTGTATTTTTAGTCATTCAATTGATTGCTAACCTTCAAAGGGAAAAGAGTAAGGCACTGAAGCAGCACATAAAAGAAAATAGATATAAATGTGGGGGGAGTGTGTAAAAGGAAACAACAACAAATATAGCAAAATAGCTATATTATAAACAATGTAAGGGAAGAAGTGGCAGAATCTGGGGGTGGAGTTAAAAGAGGGATCAGCCTAGAATCTCTACCTAGCCACAAGCAAACTAAGTCCACCACCACCCTTGAATTTTGTTGATGCTTATCTAACTCCTAACGGGCTAACCATCGTCCTTCTTTCTAATTCCATAAAACCTGGGTCATTTTTAGACTCAGCTTGAAAATTAGCATGTGTTCACAATGTTCTGGCAAAAGGCAACATGCACAGAACTAGAACTAGAAAGATATGCATATCTATTATGATGGATGTTGTTGTAATTGGACAAGTGGATATTTAAAATCCTATTCTTAGAAAAATAGGACTTTTCAACTAGGGAAATGGTTCCTATCAATGATACATATAGAAGTCTGAAGAATGTGCAATATATATATATATATTTGTTTTCTTAAGTTTTCGCGGGTACTTACATGTATGGCCTTCAGCTTTGTTCGGGTATTTTCCACGTCATAGTAGTGGTGCTTTTAAAGTTGTAGCCGTTTCAGCAGAATCTCATCTGCCATCATCAGGCTTTTGTATTGTACAATACAAAAGCCTGATGATGGCAGATGAGATTCTGCTGAAACGCTTGCTAACTTTAAAAGCACCACTACTATGACGTGGGAAAATACCGAACAAAGCTGAAGGCCATATATATATATATATATTCGTAGATTTTCACGGGTACAGGTATGTAGGTCTAGGTGTATTCGGGTCTTTTCCCATGTAAGATTAAGAGTATCTTGGTGACGTTTCGGTGAGGTCCCACTCGCCATCCTCAGACTGGTGCTTTCGGCCGTGCCAGTGCAAGCACGAGCCAAAGCACCAGCCTGAGGATGGCGAGTGACTCTCGCCAAATGTCGCCAAGATACTCTTAATCTTACACAGGAAAAGACCCGAACACACCTAGACCTTCATTCATTCATTCATTCATTCATTCATTCATATATATATATATATATATATATATATATATATATATATATATATATATATATATATATATACACACACACACACATACATACATACACACACACACACACACACACACACACACACACACACACATATAGTTATGCACAGGAGTGGGCTGCTACCAGTTCGCATCGGTTTGGGCGAACCAGTAGTTAATTTTATGGCCAGTTCGGCAAACCGGCAAATCCCACCCCTGGCTGGCCCCACCCCTGTTTTGGATCACAGGTAAGTGCAGGGCCCATGAAGAGGCTTGGGGAGGGTGAAAAACGGGCCTCCTGGAAGTTCCAGAAGGCCAGAAATGGGCCCGTTTCTGGCCTCCAGAGAGCCTCCAGACCCCAGGGAAGACAAAAACAGCCCCCCCCCCAAGCCCATTTTTACTGCCAGGCCAGGGTGGTGCAGGAGGCCAACTAGTCCACACTCACCATGGCCATACACACCCAGCAACCAGGCAGAGAATCAGTTGTTAATTTTTTTGAAGCCCACCCCTGGTTATGCAAGCATAATAAACAATGCTTTGCTCCTTATTTACTAGGATGAATTGCAACCCTAATAAGGACAAGATGAGAAAGAGGTTTAAAATAAAGCTGCTTTCAATAACCTCATTAAATCTTCTGTCTCTTGCCTTTGTGCTTTATGAAATTAGAAACGTTGACACTGTGGAATTTAGGACCCTTAGATAATACTCAAGACAAGCTGATAATCCACATAAAATATTTTGGCCTTGGGTTCAGTGATAGAAACTTGGCTCCGCCTAAGCACCAAATCTGATTTTCAGAGTGCCTACAAATTGCCAGCCTAGGCTCTAAAGGAAGTTATGCTTCATCTACAGCAAGGAGATCAAATGTTTATTTTCCTGTCTAGGTCATGTAAATTTGTTATTTGGGATAATTTTTTTATTTTATAGTTCCTGAAACTTTCTGTTCTCTGGAATTGCTGAGGCATTTGGAACATTTACAGGTAAATTTCTTTTTTCTTGCAGATTTGGCTGCTTAAAGACTGCAGTCCTAGGCACCCTAAATATCAGTGTGACCTGTTGAATGAAGTGAAACATAATTCCTAAGAGAATGTGCATTTAGTTATTCTATATCTTTCTTGTTCCTGATTTATCCAGTGCATCTATTTTAATGTGAAGCATATAGTATGGAACATATTTCAAAATTGCACAAAAAATCTTGTCATTTATTCAGCAATATTGCTTCCACCTTGGGAAAATGAAAGCTAACATATCACTAACTGCAGAAAGCATTTTAAAAATGCATTGATCTGCATTCTTGGTCTGCATTCTAAAGACTTAAGGTGAACAACTGAAATCCATTTATTATTGGCATAACAATGAACTGAATTGTAGCTATTGAAAAAGGAAGAATATTAATAATTGAAAAATAAATTTTGCTAATTACTTCTATAGGAAAAAGATGAGATAAGTTGTTTAAAACTTCCAAATTCTTGAACCTAAAACAGTAAAGTACAGCAACAGTATGTTATTGTTTTATCCATAAATAATTGGTTATTATTGACAGATAACGTGATGAAAATTGTTGCTTTAAGTTTTGTATTTCTCATATAAACTTATATATATATTTCTCATATATATTAATCAGCAGAAATATGGGATGCTACACAACTACCTAGTCTACAGTAAATCCCCAAATACATAATTTAAATAATTACATTTTGGTTAGAAGCAAAGTAATTTAGAACTGAAAATATATAGTATCATATAGGACTGAGTTCAATGTGATTGCATCTGAATTAATTGGAGCTTGAAAGGGTAAACCAAATGGACATCAGCTTTTAAACAGAAAAGGCATTGAGGAGAAATTTCATGTTTTTTTTTTATTCCTAACAATCGTGTTGTTAAAATTGTGTTGTTAAAATTGTAGCAAGCATACAAGTTTGGTAGTGATTAAGGCATCGGGCTAGAAAACAGGAGACCATGAATTCTAGTCCTGTCTTTTGTCAGCCCAACTCACCTCACAAGGTTGTTGTGGGGAAAATAGAAGGCGGAAGTTGTGTTGGATAAGCTCGCTGCCTTGAGTTATTTGCTAAAAAAAAGTAAAGGCTCAGGATATAAATAAACAAAAAATAAATTAGGAATCTTTTTACGAGGAACTGAACTGGGATACTGTTTGTTAGAATAGAATAGAAATAGAACAGAACAGAACAGAATAGAATAGAATACTTTATTGGCCAAGTGTGATTGGACACACAAGGAGTTTGTCTTGGTGTAAATACTCTCAGTATACATAAAGAAAAGGTACATTCATTAAGAATCAAGAATCATAACATAAAACACTTAATGATAGTCATAGGATACAATCAACAATCAAATACTAGGAAACAGTCAAGTGGGTGGGACGGGTGATAAGGAGTGGTGATAAGATTAACAGTAATAGTAGTGTACACTTTGTAAATAGTTGAACGTTAGTTATGTTCCATTCATATATTAGTAAAAGAAAATGTGATAATAACTTCATAGAAATTTCTCATTGTAAAAAATAAATAAATAAAGAATTGCAAAGCAATATACAGGTAGTCCTCAATTTACAACTATTCATTTAGTGACCATTTAAAGTTACAATGGCACTGTAAAAAGTGATTTATGACTGGTTTTCATGCTTACTACCATTGTAGCATCCCCATGGTCACATGATCAAAATTCAGTGCTTGGCAACTGGCATGTATTTACTGTCCCAGGATCATGTGATCACTGTTTGTAACCTTCCCAGACAGATTCTGACAAGCAAAGTCAATGGAGGAAGCCAGATTTGTTTAATGACCTCAGGATTCACTGCAGTGATTTGCTTAACAACTGCGACATAAAACATCATAAAATGGGGCAAAACTCACTTAACAACTGCCTTGCTTAGCAATGGAAATTTTGGGCCCAATTGTAGTTATGAGGACTACCTATATTAAATAACTATGAAATCTTCACAGTATATGACATCATTTATTTATATTGTATTGATCTCAAGAACACAACTTTTCTGAAAGTAAAAATAGAAAGAACAAAAAGGAAGCATTTATATACAAAGCTCTTCCTGACAGCTCTTCCACATTCTGTTTTCAAATACATTTATTTTTATTAAATTTGTTTGCCATCCATCTCACTGCAAGGCTTACAATACAATCACAATTTTATATGTGGGGGGGGGGCATAAAATTGTGGTGTAGGGGTAGGTGGGAATTGCTAGTAGTTGATCAACTACCTCCAGTATGATATTCCCCCACTGGGGCCCCAAGCAACCTGGCAGAGCCAGGTCTTCAGGCTCTTCTCACACCAAGGCAGGGGGCAAATGTTCGAAAGGGCAGAGAAGGCTCTTCTTCTGGACTCCGCCAGCTGGAACTCTTTGACTGACAGGATCCACAGCAATGGGGAATTCTGAAAGAAATTTGAAAAGTTGAAGTCCAGACTTTTAGAGAGCTTATCCAATGAGCAACTTCCTAAATTTGGGGTGAATAGGTCACTGTGTGATACCTCTGACAATATTATTTAAATGTTTACATTCAAATTCATTGTTTGTAGATCTTACAGTTTGACTATTTATTGCCTGGTGCTGGTCTAAAAATTTCTTGAGGTAGGACCATTTAATACTTACCAGGTAACATAAGTTGAAAGATGAACTACACTGATGCTTCAAGGCATCACTCAATCTCTGACATCTCTGTGAAGCATATCAGAACAACTAAAAGGCACACTATCTACAGGAAGATTTCACACGACAAAGCTGTAAGTATTTAGCATTAAACTACCATGTACCCATAAGAATGTGAGACTGAAACCAGATAGGGATTTGATATATACTTGTCTCTTTAGAGCTGAAGCTATAGTTATACTAAGAGTGTACTATATAATGTATTGCATTATTAAGCTGCTCAAGGCATTTAAGCCCAAACCAACTTTTTTAAAAAAATCTGTCCAGATTGAGATTGTTTGGCAACATCTTGAAAAGGATTCAGTGTGCACTGCAGCTACCATGTCCTCCCACTAAATAATTTTCCTGCAGTGTTCTCCCAGCTATGTTCATTTCCTTTACCTCCCTATTTTTCCTGGCATTTTTTAAAATAACTCCTGTACCCCAAGTGACTGAAGAAAAAATGAAATAGTGCATCATGATTTAATTTTTTTTAAGTCTAAGGCAAAATAAGGAAGTCAGATAAAGAAAAGTTATAATTAAAAAACACTTTGTGCTAAGATTTAAACAGGGAATAGTCTGCATTTTAAATACAGCCAGCACTTTAACCAACACACCATTAAACTAGCATTATAACAGGGACAGCAAAAACTTTCTTGAAGAAATATTTTTGAAATTAGGTGAGGAGACAACCTTTCCTCTGCAAATAACCAGTGAACTTCTTCAGTCAGATAATGAAATAAAATGCAGCAGCCCAAACTGACAGGATCGTGCAAAAGCATGTAACAGCAAATAATATTTTACAGCAGTATTTGTCAACCTCAGAACTGTATGGATTGTGTAGACTCCCAGAATCTTCCACCACCCCCAGCCAGCATGGGGGAAATTGTGGAAGTTGAAAGGCACAAATCTTAAAATTGCTGATGCTGAGAAAAACTCTTTTAAATTGCAGTAAAAAGTAGCATACTGGCTGACAAAATTTACACGTATTAAAATTATAAAGTTTTAAAACACTGAGTAGATATAGAAGGGAGCTATTTTCATAACAGTTGGAATCAGTTAAAGCTTGTTAGTAGAAATATAAGCATAGGCCATCTATCCTCATCTTAATTTTGTCCACAAAGAGAAATATTAAACTTTGTCATATGTTGTAGTTGCAGTGACTCTCAACAGCAATTCTGAAATGTATTGATACATTAATATAATAAATATACATTTAATTTCCCATGTAACTTGGCCCCGAGTAGAAAGTAAAATGTGTTCCAGTCAATCCACTCAAATTGCTTCTTTTGTCTTGCCAAATGCATAATCAAATCCTATTGTGCACTCTTTGTACTTGGAAGGAAAATACTTCTGATGCAAAAGTAAAACAAATGATTTAAGAGATACAACCATTCTGAGCTAGACAAACTCAACACTCAAAATGTTTTTATGAATAGTTGTTTTAATTGTAACAACTCCTTCCCTTCCAGTTTCACCTTTGGATAACCAAAAATTTATTGCATTTCAACTTGCAACTTATTAAGGGATCTTTTTCAACTGGTTAAATTACTGTTTTGATTTACATGATTAGCTATACTGAGCTTGTAAATGAAAGTGCCACTATAAATGTATCAAATAAAGATACTTAAACTGCCCTTTTTACTTTTTAAAAAAAATACTGACAGCAATGGTATAGCATCCTTAAAACTAATTTATTGAACTGTAGTTTTTCAATCATTCCATCCTTCAGGTTACAATCTACTTAGGAAAACGAGATTTCATTGATCATGTGGAATACGTGGAACCCGTGGGTGAGTCCAAGTTGCAAGTTTCTACTTTGATCTTTTTAGTAACTTGAGTGGTTTATTATTATCTTTTCTTCATTGTAGATGGTGTTGTATTGGTAGATCCTGATATTGTGAAGGAGAAAAAAGGTCAGAATGCTTAATCGCTTCTTAAAGTACTTAAAGTATTATTAATATGATTTAAAATTATAATTACTCTGGATTTGTGTCAATCAATTGACTCTGTCAGCCAAAGCTGATGATGACTTGTATTTCTGAAGGTGCTTGAGAACTCTGCTATGAAAAAAGATCTATAATTATTCTAGCCTCAAATGTTATTTTAATCAATAATTCATTAGACAATAATACATTAGATTTCCTTTCTGCCAAATACCAGATAGTCACTAGTTGGCAGTGAAGAGTTAGAACATGTTTCTAAACCCTTTGCTGTCATCTAATGGTCATTTGGAATTTACCCACAGATCTGGGAGCTTTATATTACTGATAATGATAATAAGACTGTCAGAGTTATCCATTCTGTTCCAACATTGTAGTTTGTAATATTTATTGTCAGCATTATCAGTGAACCAGATAACTGTGGCTGATTCAGCTAATTTTTATTCATTTACCATGATTTAACTTAATATATAAAACAAGTTAGTATTTAATGAAGTGTTTTAAATGACAATAGTGATAGATGCTAGATAGATAGATCCTAATTAAATCAAATACTGCTTCTAATCCCATTTTGCCACTCACTATCACACTGAGGTAGATGGCTTGTAACTCGCTCCAGCTGAAGCTTCTAACTAGTTTTGGACACACTCATATACAATTACGTTGTTTTCTTGTTGATAAGGCCCATTGGTCAACTCATCCCTTTTTTTTGACATAAAAAAGCAGCTACCCTCTGTGGTTTTAAACAAGGGTCTTTCAAAGCTATCCTGAAGATATTATCCCTGAAGATATTATCTGGCAAAGTTTTATCAGCTGCTAATTACAAATTATATCCTTTCTTCTCCCTTGTTCTCATCCTGCAGTTTTGCTTAAGAAAAAGTAATAGGAACTTCAGCCAGAAAATGAAACTGGCTTTTTCTAACCAGCTTTTATTGATATGGGCAAGCACAGTCTAGTTTTTGTTCCTTAAGGGACTTAGCTTGTAAATGGTACTTTAAACTAATGAGTAAGAGACTTTTCTGCACAATTAATGATGTTTATTGCTGATTTTAACTTTTGGTATCCATAACATTTCTATATGCTTTTCCTAGTATATGTGACACTCACATGTGCCTTTCGATATGGGCAAGAAGATATTGATATTATAGGCCTGACTTTTAGAAAGGACCTGTACTTTCACAGAGTACAGATTTATCCATCAGTAGACAAACCTGGACCCCTCACTACTTTGCAGGAAAGCCTGATAAATAAATTGGGAAAAAGTGCATACCCCTTTGTGTTAACTGTGAGTATTCTAAATAATTATTCCTTTTGGTTCATTTCCCAATTTGCAACTATGATACGGGTACTTAGAGGATTGTTTTTGTATATGCAAACTCGTTCACAGATACCTATTCACTCAGAGATGGCATTCAGCAGGTTCTGACCAGTTCTGGAGAACCGGTAGCGGAAATTTTGAGTAGTTCAGAGAATGGCCGAATACCACCTCTGACTGGAGATTTTACAGCAGGGGTGTCCAACCTTGGTAACGTTAAGCCTGGAGGACTTCAACTCCCAGAATTCCCCAGCCAGCAAGCTTTACAGTATCCTTCCCCTGCCCCGCCCACCAAGCCATGCCCACAGAACCGGTAGTAAAAAAAATTGAATCCCACCACTGTATTCACCCCTAATTCAAAAAAGTAATTTCCTCTCATAACAGTCTCCTGTGACCTGATACCTTCCAAATGAGTTGAACTATTATTCCTATTATATTCCAGCAAGAATTGGGAAAGGCTATCAATTATACGTCTAATACTGGGCTCTTGCAAATAAAAGTATAATTTTATGTTTCAATTATATACCACTCAGAGTCTCTCTGTGACTGACATGAGTAGTTTCTGAATTTGATAACTGAATATTTATGAATAATACCTGAGTTTAAGAACATCTAGGTTTTTAAACAGCATTTCAAAAAACAGAACATTGAAGTTGTTTCTTGATTTATAGTGTCATCCACCCACTTTGCTCACTCAAGCAAAGTAAAACTTGTCTTCATTAGTGATTTATCACCACAGTGGTGGCTTTATCATCACAGTGATGATAAATGACTCTAGTAAATCACTAGTAAAAAATTACATGGGACATTTTTGGAAAGTTGTATGTAAGGGGGGAAGGGTTGTCCTCCTCCTCCTCCTCCTGCTGTATCTTTGCTAGCACTGCTATGGCAGCGAAAGACATTGCAATCAAAATGCTTTATGTATATCATTTTTTGTTCCCCTACAGTTTCCAGATTATCTGCCTTGCTCAGTGTGTCTGCAGCCAGCTCCCTATGAAGTTGAAAAGGTGAAAATTGAGAGCATGCATTGCAATGTTTGGTATTAAGAAATAAATTAAGTTGTGGTCATATAGAATAAAATACAAGAGCAAGAAGATCTTTTAAATGCACAGCTCTTAGTGCTGCTATTCAAAAAATATTTCATTAGTTTCATCTTTTCATTCTTAACAGGTTTTTGATGTTAAGAAAACTCCAGAGAATTACTAGGAAAAATGGGAGTGACAATATCTAAATCTTTTCTCAACTTCTGTAAATTACCAAGAATTATTGCACAATACAAACTTCTACAAAAAAAAAAATAAAAATCTGAAGGATCAGCCTTCCCTAAAAACACTGCTGTATTTTCAAACACAAAGGAAAATATCTAGGATTTAAGCCACTATGCAATTATTATTATTTCTGATTGAAAATTTGTTAAACTTTTTCAAAGGAAAAGGCATATCTTTGGACACAAAACAACACCAGTATTTATTAAAATAGTTCAAAACCATAGAAACAAATAATATTGTTGTGAGTGAGCAAATATGTTTGTATGTATGAGAGAACACTGCCTTTCCTTGTTCTCCTGAACAATGACAGTCGAATAAAACAGGACAAAAATCCTCAAATAGTATTTCTGAAGCATATCATAGACCAAGAAGGTATGTATGGAAAATAGTGGACTGCCATTAGAAGTTTCTATTTGGTTTTTTAAAAAAAGATATACAAAAAATAAAATTAGAAAAATATTATATATATATGCATACATTGAAGAAAACATTAAGAATGAGTTTTATGCTGAAATTTTGGATGGGCAGATTTTTGAATTTCAAAATGTAAGTCTTTCATACACAGATGTTTAATACATCCAGCAACAAGAATTTATTGTTTCAACTATTTTTCTCCCCATCCTTTTCCTATAGTGCTGCGGAGTGGACTTTGAGGTCAAAGCTTTCTCTACAGACGATCCAGAAGAAAGAATTCTCAAGAGGTAATATCTTGTTTCTTTGAACAAGAGTTTGACTGAAACTGGAAAAGCTAAGAAACATAGAAAATATAGATCTTATTTTATATTCAACTATCAGAATTAGGAGATTGAGATGAAAAAAAGAAACATGTAATTTTAAAAAGGAAACATACTGATAAAATGCCTTATTCTATTGTTTTATTATTTTCCTCTTCTATACCTTTTCCATCTCAACTTTTTTACTGTATGAGAGATACAGCCTTGAAAATGTAGGAGCAAAAAGGAAATCAATATACCCCCTTTTCTGCTAAACAGAAAGATCAGCAACATTGCTGTTACTTCACACATAACTCAGAGTATGCTGTCCTGTAACCACAGATTCTACAACAATAACTTCTGTCAATCAGTGCTGATATCCAGATGCTGTTTTCTTCATCTTTTTGGGCTTTGTCTTTTGTGGCTTCCATAATCACTAAAAATAAATTACTTATGTTTTGGATCTCAAGGTTGCCTCAGCCTTCCATCCTTCCGAGGTCGGTAAAACAAGGACCCAGATTGTTGGGGGCAATATGCTGACTCTGTAAACCATTTAGAGAGGGCTGTAAAGCACTGTGAAGTGGTATATAAGTCTAAGTGTTATTGCTATTAAACCCAATTTCTACCCTTAGACATTCTGTACGCCTGCTTATACGCAAAGTCCAATATGCTCCAGAAGTAGCAGGACCTCAGCCTCATGCGGAGACTACTTGGCAGTTTTTCCTGTCCAAGAAGCCATTGCACTTGAAAGCTTGCCTCAGTAAAGAGGTGAGGTGTTCTTGACTTACTAATATGATAAATTAGTAAATCCAACATCTATAGGCAAGACAGGATCATTTTGTTTCTGCCTGACTATGCTACTTCACAAAACTAGATATAGAAAATACTGTGTGATGAACTTTTGCTAAACTAATCAAATTCTTTCAGGTGTTTTATCATGGTGAACCAATCCCTGTTACAGTGACAGTGATAAATAATACAGAAAAAATGGTTAAGAAGATCACTGTGTCAGGTATAATACTCATTTTGACAAACAAGTCTGATGTAGGCCCTCTTGTTTCCCCCCAGTCTGTTAGATAGCAATTCCAATTCTGTCCTCATGTTTATTATTGGCATAATAAAGCACTATAATTGAAAGAGTTACATGTTATCCATGTAAATAGTTTCTGTAATGGGTGGTAAGAATTATCTTGAAAAACAGAAGGAAGAGTTGTAAGTCTGAAGCAGAAATGTAATTTGAGAAAGCATTTCAGACTTGACCTTCCCTCATTCTCTTGAGGATAAAGGGGGAAGGGGACAGATGTATTAAAACTTGCAAAATTCTTACTGTATTATAAAAAGTATTAGCATTTATAACTTTGATTTCCTAGTCTGTCTACTTGACAGAGTCAAATTTATAAGAACTGCTATTGATATTGCATTTAAAAAGATTAAAAACCCCTGAGTTGAGCTCAATCCAGACTGTGCAGGAACACAAGGCTGCGCCACCCACATGGCCTGCGGGAACACAAGGCTTGCGTCGCTTGGATTGCAAACAACACGAGGTAGTGAGGGGAAGGGGAAGGGTGGAGGGGTGGAACTTGCCCTACTTACCCCACATGCCTGGCTTGGCTACTGACTGCTTCTTTCCGCTTCTTTCTTCTTCTGCTTTTGGCTACACACAAGGAAAGCAGCAAAAGTCTTTCTTTCTCTTCCCAAACTCCACCAAAAATGAGTCTTTGGGACCCAGCAAGGCATCCTGCTCCAAGAGGCTACGCTGGTGCAACAAGTCTCACAAAGATTCAGTTTGGTGGGGAGAAAGAAAGACTTCTGCTGCTTCTGCTGCTTTCCTTGCATGAAGCCAAAAGTTTCTCTCTCCCCCTACCCGAGAATGGAGCTGGAGACAGTATCCTGCAATCCCAAATAAATAAAGAATGATCAATCAGTAAAAAAACAGGGTGGGGAATTTTCCTGCAGACATTTTTGAGATTTTCCCAGGGTGTCTGCTGCTTTCTGCAGAGATCCTGGGAAATGGTCCGCAGGATTTAAAATTATAAGTTTGGTGGTCCCTGAGGTCCAAAAGGTTGGCAACCCCTGATATAGACTTACATGTAGACTTACATTTGAAAGTAGTTTGTATCTACCTTCATCCTGGTGATGATGACCTGGGACTTCCTGGTGATTTCCTATCCCATTTTTTTCAGCCAGTATCATATAAATGCTAGATGTTATGCCCATTCTGCAAAGCAAAATGTAAGAAAGGTGTGTTTGAACCACAAAAGACAGCTGCATAATATTCTTGATCCTGAATAATTATCCTTATTCGGGCAATGCTGAAAAATATCCTAGATCCCATTCTTCTTTCTGTTATTTTATTATTTGATAATTTGGTATTTCATTCTTTCTTCAGTGGAACAAGTTGCCAATGTGATATTATACTCCAGTGACTTCTATACCAAGACAGTAGCTCTTGAAGAGTCAGAGTAAGTGTGCTGTGCTTTAGGCTCCTTTGCTTTGTTGTTGTTATTATTGTTTTCCTTTGCACTCTGTTAACTATTTGACTCTGCAATGTAAAGTTTAAAAAAAATATTAACTTGGTTCACATATCTAAGGCTACCATAATTGGTCTGGGCTGTAAATGACCAGATGACCATGGGATGGCAGCAAAGAGATACAGAAAACTCTAATTCTTTGCTACCATTTCATGGTTATCTGAATTTTTGCAGCCCAGATATGATAGCTCTACTTGTATTATCTCTTCCCATGGTTTGTTTTAACCATTATACTGAATAAACCAAAATACACTGATTCATACATACATACATACATACATACATACATACATACATACAAACATACTGCTAAGTTATACATTAAGAACAAATATTGGCTAAATTCCTTTTATTATGCCAAGCCAGAGAAGAATGAACTACATTTTAGTGTGATGTGTGAATACAGCATTGTAAAGTTTCTTGATTTCTTTTGGGATCTACTAATATTTTCTTCTTCAGAATTAAAAAGGTCTGCTTTGTTCTCCCTCAACAGTAGTTTGACTTTGTCTGACTTGGCCAAGATTGGCTGAGAAAAGATGGCCAAAATTCATTCTTCCAGAATGGATCTAAAATTGCATTTTTATTTCTTCTTTAGGGAAAAGGTCCATCCAAACAGCAAGCTTACAAAGATAATGACTGTTCTTCCTTTGTTGGCAAACAATCGAGTGAAGAAAGGCATAGCACTAGATGGGAAACTAAAGGATGAAGACACTAACCTGGCTTCTACTACTATGTAAGTCCAAAATGGAACACTAACTGGAACTGAAGAGGAAGTATAGAAAAACATTTTTGTTTCATTTTGTATTCAGCCACTTTCCCTTCACCCCCTTATTGCACATGTCAAATATTTTAGGAATTTAACTGTCTGAATTTTCTGCTAATATTTACAATGTGAGTAGTTTCATAGACATATGGATTTAGTAAATAAATAATTTTTATTTCAAACAAATCCAAAAGCAGCACATGCATAAATGCAACTGTAGGTGTATGTCTAATATACTTAAGTGAACTAAGCTTGGCATCTTTCCAGAATAAGTTCCTAAAAATATAGAAATATTAATATGGGATATGATAATATGTTATAATAATTGAGACAGCTCTACTAAGGAACTACATTATGTTTAGCAAATGTGCAATGAGACAGTATTTTGTTTTGTTTTTTCAATCCCAACAGTATAAAAGATGGAATAGACCGGACAGTTCTAGGGATCCTGGTTGCTTACAAAATCAAGGTGAAGCTTACTGTCTCAGGGTAAGACCAATCAGAATTGGTATGCTATAATTACAAGCGTTTTTGATGTAATTGCCTTTTATGAAATAAAGATAAATTTCATGAGCAATTTTAAACAGCCTAAAATAAATTACAGTGGTGCCTCAGTACTTGTTGTTAATTGGTTCTGGGATGCATAACAAGTACTAAAAATAACAAGTGCCAAACAAACCATGTGAACCATGAACCTTTGTTTCAGCCAGGAAGCACTTCATATCTATCCCTTTTCTTATGTCAGTGACCTTCCCAGCATGGCCAATCTCCTATCTATTCTCCGTGGTTGTCTCCCTTTTCCTATCATAACACATCAAGTACCAAACAAACAAGTAGCAGAAGAACATTTTCATGTCAGAATGTGTCAAGTACCAGATTTGATGAGTTTTGAAGCAGTTGAGTACCAAGTATCAAGTACCAAGGACTGTATAAAAGGTCACTGGTTGCTCTAAATTTGTCTGGATACTATTATTTAAAGCAATATGTAGTGTATTGTGAAGCCAGATCAAACAGCTTTAGTATACTTGCATGATCATTTATTAGAAAGAGATAGTACATAAATCTACAGTCTGTAGGATGGTCCCAAAGTGTGTTTGAATTGTGCTTTTGGGTATTTCAAACATGGTGGCCAATACGTGGTATAATAGATCAGGTACTGAATAAGACCAAAGAGACATACAATCATCAGCATCTAGCATCTAGATGATTGGGGACATTCAGTATTTCTTTATAGCCTACTCATAAAAATATTGTGGAGATTAAATAGAAAATGTACTTTGTATGTGTCTTGCATTGTAAAACAGAGGATAGAATATGCATCTAAACATAATGAAGAACATCTGAATTGAGGAAATGTTGGATTGTTCCAAAAATTGTTCCATTTGGGGTTGAATATACAGCTTTTATTAAGCCTGGCCAGTTTAGGAATATGTACAAGTAGAAAATGTGTAGCTTTGAGTTGAACCTTGGAGTTCTTGGTGCTCTTTGAGTTTAAGAATATGTACTATAGAATATTGTAAGTTTCATTGTACAGTTAATTTTGTTTATATTTTAGTCTGCTGGGAGATTTCACTTCCAGGTAAAATTTTTGAGATTTTCTCTTTGTAAAAATTCTTTTCTCCTGCAACATCCATTTCAATTTTCAGATTTTTTTCAAGAAATAAGACTTCCTCTCCCTCCCATTGCTAAGCCTCTATAACAGGGGTGTCAAATCTCACATTGTCATGGCGGTGTCACGTGATATATCAGAATTCCCCCCCCCCTCGCTAAACTGGGTGTGAGCATGACCACCGTGTGACGCATCCGGCCCATGAACTAGGAGTTTGACAGCCCTGCTCTATAACCTGCTCCCTAATGTTGGTTTTTTTTAATTGTTTGAAATATGTCAGAGTTTACTTCTCTCTCCCTGATGTGTAGTGGGCACTTTTTTTCTAAGTTTGCTATTTCTATTTTTTATTTGTTTTTTAAACACTAATATATAAGCTACCTGGTTAACTAGGTGACTGACAAAGCATACTATTTAAAAGACAAATGTTCTATGAAATGTGAGGCACAGTTGCTGACACACAAATTTTGTCTGTAACTCACCACAACATGGATTTTGGTATTGGATTTTTGTATTTGGAATGCCATATCAGGATATTTAAAAACAAGCCATTCATTGCTAATTTTTTGGGTCACACAGCTGGAGTTTTACATAATAATTTCCATGTTTTTTGCATTTTTCATCTGTGATTTAAAGATCAGAAATTTCATCTGTGATTTAAAAATTAAAAAATAGATCCAAAAGAGGCCCTTTTTTTTACATATTCTAGGCTACAATTATAATCTCTAACTTAAAATCTTAAGCAGCTATGATAGTGTGTAAAAATATGTGTTTGCTTATTTATTTATTTAGGATCTGATTACTTCCAATCTACAGTACTGTAATCCAGTTTATATTTTCAAATACTGATGAAAAATTAGGAGAAAATATTTAGGAATGGTGTCTAAGAAGTTATCACCTTACTTTGAAACTGTGGAATCCTGAATCACCTCTCTTTTTTTCTGTTTCCAAAGTGATGTGAGCATGGAGTTGCCCTTCCGTCTGATGCACCCCATGCAAGAAGAGACTAATACAGCAGGTTGGTACATTCAAGTGGTTTCTTTCTGCCTTTGTTTTATTTTCCTCTTATTGCTAGTGATACTTTGGTGATGATAGCCTTCTTGTTCTGTGGAAATTTAGAAGATTTTTCCATTGACAAGAGAAACAATGAAAAAATAATCAAATAGGCCTGAAAGTGGCAACGGGTGGAAAGGACATATTTAGATTAAACAGAAAAGGACAAACAAATGCTATTAGAAAGTATTCTTTCTAATATTTAATAGCTCAATGCTTTTATTGTTACAATTCTATATATGCTACTAAATCAGTATTTATCCTATGTTCTGTAATATTCTGTAATATTCCCAAGCTCCTGCCTTCAGCCCCCTTTCTTTCCACTTTAAATGTCTTGAGGGACCTCTGGGTAGAAAGGCAGAACAGAAATTAAAATAACAATCTCTCTTCTTTAAGGTATAATTTTATTGGTATAACTTTAATCTCATTTAATTTGATGAAACATTATAATATATGGAAAACCTAGAATGTAACATAACTATTTAAAAAAAGCTATTAAAGAATGATTCAGTCACAGTGAAGAAGTTTTATAGGAATAAGTAAAGACTTAATAATTCTTTACTGTCCAAACATATTTATTTTGGATTCTGTATATTTACCTTTTTCAGTATTTTCTGGAACCTGTGTAATTTGATGAAGAATATGGGTATATTCATGACATATATGTCTGCATTCCGCCCCATTCCCTAAATATAGGCTCACCCATGGACTTTCTCTATCTATGGTTCTGATTAAATTAAAACTTTCATTGTACATGTATCTTTGAAATTCAATCATGTAAATAATACTTATTCTTCATATATTTTCTGTTAAAATTATTTTCCATAATTAATAATTAGTTAACTTTGGTCAACTAAACTGTGATTCAAATGCCATTTATAGAGCAGGTATATATAGCTATAAAAAGCTATAAAAAGATAATGAAATATTTAAATATAAAAACCATTTTATATCACATATTTAGAAACAGGGCCTGTCCCTGAGGGAGATGGGCAGTTTAGAAATAGAAAATATAGATAAATTAATAAAACATACTTTCCTGGAATTTAGCCTTATTGAATTCAGTATGATTTCTCTTTTAGAAGCAAGCTTAACTACTAGGATTGTCAATTGTGTAAAATTTAATGGACACCTGCAGTCTTGCTCATTTTTATATAATGCTGCAGTGAATGCTTCTCACAAGTTTTGAGGCCAATATGCAATGTGAAATTAAATAATAACAACAAACAACAACAAAGACTTAGATATGTTAAAAGGCAGGGTTGATTATTTACTGTGATTGGTGGCATTGTTAGTTCAAGCTTTGAGACTTGAAAGCATGAAGATAAACAATTGAAAATCTGACATATGTTTACTTAATGTATATAACTTTTATTACAGTTATAATGTAACTTTTATTAAAGTTATAGAAGTTAAAAATAACCTTATTATAAAGTTAACTGGCTGAAAGAGGTTTTTAAAGCAAGCATGCTCTTTCACAGAATCTTCTACTTAAATTACTGAAAAAGCAAACACTATTTGGCATTTTCAACCACACTTCCTTGTGCTTTAACCTTATTATTAGGACATCTCTAAATTAAGCCAAAGAGTGACAGCAAGGGTCTGATGTTTTTAGACTTGTTAATGGCCCCCATTTCCAAGACAGAAACATTTTGACTGTGACAGATGGTTGAATGTACTTAAGTTCACGCAAAATGTCAGTTTCTGGGTGTTTTAAAGACAATTTACTGAATCAAAAACACACAAATGGATGTACTGTGCTTTTTACTTCCTGCCTAGCTTTACCTGGCAGTTGATTTGCTGGCTTAAGAACTCCAAAGAGATTCCTGCTGTGATCAGCCTGTTTAAATGAAAATTGGTGACTAACTAAAAAGAACTCCACGTTTCAGTAATGTTGGCTTCTGACTGTTACTGTGAGACCATCCTGGTAGTACATCAGTCACATAATAGGAAATCACTGGGTGTCTCTGGGACTCAGAATAAATTGCTAGAGCCTGTCTTTTGTTTTATTCTTCTCACTCACCTTCTTCTCACTCACATTGGCACTTGGATTCTTTACTTTTTTGTTCTTAACTTCAGATATTTATTGAAGCATGTCTCTTTCTCTTTTTTTCAATGTGATTAACAGAAAAGGAAAGGTAAGAATTATTTCATTAATTTTCTCTTCCTATTCTGCTCTTAAGTATTCACATGAAGTTGGGAATGAAGCTAATAAGATTGATTCTGTATCCTGCAGGACAGCTTTCTGAATTATCTGTGTTGAAGAAGAGTGGGAACTTAAATTTTTCATATTCAAATTTCAGAGTGAAATTTCTCTGAGTTTAGTGGAACTTCCCAAATAATGTAACATAACATAATTTTTGGCCTTTAGCAACTAGCATGTATTTGTAACAAAAGCAGCATCCTGAGTTCACATGACAGCCATTTGCAATCTTCTCAACCAGGTCCGACAAGCAAAGTCAATGGGGGAAGTCAGGTGATTCGCTTAACCATTGTGGCAGTTTGCTTAACAAATGTAACAAAAAGTCATAAAATGGGGTGTAGATCACTTAATAACTGCCTATCAACATAAATTCTGGTCCCAATTGTGGCCATAAGTTGAGGACAATCTGTAGGTCTATTGCTTCATTGAATAGGATGTCAAAAAATGTATATTCAACCGTTTTCAAAGTGCACCTCACAGAATCTAATGCATAAATCATATGCATAAAATTAACATTCAACTTGATAATCATTGTTGATAATCTTAGGATAAATTTATTTCGAAAAGCCAATTAAATTGTCAAACTACCTTTCATTGTTATATATCTAAATCTTTGAATAGACAAACGAGATTTTGATCTTTTTGGGCATCTGAGTCAGTCCAAGCAAAAATAGAACGAACTGTGGCCATTGAGTGTTGGATAGAAAGTGCTATATAGAGGATCCCAAAGAGTGGATTAAGCCTCAATCAAACCAAGTCTCTTATTGGAACAATGCATCATTCAAAGGGCCTCTCTATGTGGGATCCACGATCAAAGAAACTGAGTATTTGATTTTTTTTTATAGCTTTCAATTTTGATTCAGAGTGGTATTGAATGAAATGATAGGTTTGACTTCTGTTTCAGATTTTTCTCAGACATCAGTATCAATAGCTCGCTCTGGGTACTTTCAGATGACCAGGTTTTCAGTAGCACAAAGCTGATGCCCCAGATAAAGTATAGCTTACACAGGCTTCCTTATTATTGTAGGATCCCAAACCATCCAGAGCACAGAATCTTTACTCCTTTACAGTTGATTACCTGGCAAAAATATTATCACATACAGTAGATGACTCATAATGCTTAATATATTGCAATAGGTTGGGTTCACATATTACAATATCATACAAAATTATAAATCCATGACATAAACTTTAGGTAATGTGCTACAATGGTTGGGTTCACATACTGTATGTTTAACCAAAACAAATCATGTAGTGGACTTTGTGCAAACTATAAGTATGTAAATACTGTAAGATACTAAAATGCAGGCCTTATTGTTGTATGAGAATGTATAGACTAAGGGTAAGAACCTGTGACCTTCCACGTTTCTGAATTATAGTGCAGCATCCCTCATCATTTGCTGATTATTAGGCCATCACTTGCTGACTAATATATGTCCTAGTAGTCAGCAAGTGATGAGGGATGCTGAAGCTGTAGTTCAGAAACATTTCAATATATGTCTAGTTCAGAAACATTTCAATATATGTGTAGTTCAGAAACATTTCAATATATGTGAACCCAACCATTGTAGTACACTATCTAAACCTTATGTCATGGATTTATAATTTTGTATGATATTGTAACATGTGAACCCAACCTATTGCAATATATTAATCATTAGAGTCATCTATGTAATAATACCTTGGCATAGCATTTCCATATTATGGCTTTGTAGCAGTCTGGAAATAGCTCTAGCCCTGCTTATTGTCATGATGCAGGCAAAATCTGGAAGCCAAACTGCAGTGTATAAGAAAATGTGGGAAACCTCTCTCTCTCCCTCCCTCTCCCTCTCTCTCCCTCTCTCTCTTTTGAAACAGAGCACCTTTCCAGAACTTCTTATCAGTCCATTCTTCAACTGGGGGTGATTGCTTCGTTGCCCAATCTTCTGGCTCCTTTCTCTTCTGTTCCCTATACTGCTAGTTTGATTAATCACAGCTTTTTGAACAGTTGGGAAATAGAAACTGGTAGTAGTATGGATGTACCCACAATGCTGCAACCCATTCCCCACTTCCTGGAATAGATAAATTATACAATTTAAACATGGCAAAAGAAAAAAGTGAGCTTCCTAATATCAAATATTAGAAAAGTGTGATATTCAAAGAGTCCTCATTTTTCCTTAGTGGCCATGATGACCTGGTGTTTGAGGAGTTTGCTCGGCAGCAACTGAAAGATGAAGCTTCTGTAGAAGACAGCAAAACGGAGTATCCAAATACTGAATGATAGAGGGAAAAGGCATGAAGTTAGCAGAGGCCATAACTTTTGTATTTGTTAAGAAACAGAATAGTTAAATTGAATTGATGTGTGGTTCTTGTCTTTTTACTTAAGCTTCTTGCCTCACTACAAATATAGAACTCCAGACTGGTTATTTAGTAGTGAACCCATCCAATTAAGGTGACCCTGCTACTTCTCCAAGGGTGTTCCACTATTAAACTGTTCTTACTATTTTTCTGATGTTCACTTTGAAAAGGGCAATTATTTTCCCCTCTCAACCCTTCTTTTTTATCAAGGTTAAACATATGCAGCTTCTCCCATTTATGTTCATAGGACCTAATTTCTAGTTATTTGATCATCTTTGTTGCTCTTCTCTGAGCATGCTCCAGGATCTCTGAACATGACATTATACCTGATATAAGCCTAATAAAGTGGCACAATTAATTTTCTTGATTTGGACGTTATATTTGTGTAGCTCAGCCATTAATTGTATCTGCTTTTTTGCAATAAAATTATATACGTTTTAGCTTATATACAGTTAACAATCTACTATCATCTTCACAAATATCACTACCAATTAAGATATCTCTCTGCTTATATCTTCCAATTATTAAGGAATGTATACAATAAACAAATGAGATGAAATTAAGCAAGATTTGTTCTTCTTACACATTTCTCATAATTATTACTTTACTTCGAAGGTTTGCTTTAGGACCTGCTCTAAAATCTTCCCACATATTGATGACAAACTGCTTGGTTTGCAATTTGGTGGATTTCCCCGTTTAAAACACAGAATCAACATTTGCACATATTCAGCCACCTGGCCCTTCACCATTTCCCCATAATTTGTCAAAAATAATGCATAAGTTTCTCATACCATCATTTAGTTCTCTTATCATCTCTGAAAGCAGTTCATTGAGCATTGGAGATAAAACAAAACCATTACATTTAGCTGCAGTAGGGAAAGTAGATCCCATTATATTATAAAATTATAAACTGTTTTTACATAGCCAGGAAATTTATAAGCAGCTTTCTTCAATTTTGTGAATTCCAATTGTGTTGGATGTCAACTACTATCATCCCTAATACTGCTGAATGAGGGATTATAACAATTGAACTACAGCACTCCAGCAGGAACTGACTTGGAGGAACCAGAAGAGGAACCAAAGTATCTGCCTTAATTTTTGTTTATCTTAATCATGCCTTTTACTTGAAAAAGAAAGAATTAGAAATAATTCCAATGCAACTTTATATATCATGTTCTGTATATATTCATATAAAATTGTAAACTGAATAGCAATTAGCAAATGTTCTTCAATAAACATGAATATGTGGGAAGGAAGTCAGAACAGATCAGACCTCTGTTGGATGCACACCTAATGCAACAGTACGTTTTTTTGTCAGTTAAGCAACATATCTTAGCCAGTGCCTCACATTCTCTATATCACAGCACCAAATCAAATCACAGTTTTTTTTTTATATGTATTAAACGATTTTCAAGTGTTTACATCAAAATGTCTGAGTTGATATAGGAAGAAGGTGAATTACTTTGGTAGGCTTGTTCTTTTAAATGGCTGCTGATTTGATTTTCAGAAGAAGTAGCTGTGGGTTTTGAGCCATCTGGAATTTGGAGATTTTGCATTCTTAAGTTTGAATGGGCTTGTACTCCCTAAGGCAGAGTTGGTGTACAACTTGGACATCCTCTTGAACTCACAGCTTTGGCTCAAAGAAGGTTACTACCTTGGCCAAGAGGGCCTTCGCACAAATATATGTTGGGTACCAATTGTCTCTTTTTTAAAAACAGAGAAGCCCTTTTCATAGTCACTCATACATTCGTTTCCTCCCATTTAGATTATTACAATATATTCTACAGAGGCTGTCTTTAAACATATTGGGATACTTCAATTGTCCTGCTACAATATAGCAGTATGGATAGTTTTGAGGACACCCTGGTCTGCCCATATATCATCACTGCTTCTTAAACTGCACTTCCAATACTCCTCCAGCAATACAAGCTACTGGTAATCATCTGAGAAGCCCTTCATGGCATAAACCCAGTTTATTTCTGGAACCATCTATCTCCAACTGTTTCTGCCCATACCAACTGACCCAACAGAGTAGATATCCTTCAGGTCCTCTCTATGAGGCACTGTCAGCTAGTGGGACTTAGTATATACTCAGGACACACTGTCATGGGGCTTGGCTGGCACTCTGTAAAGACCTACAAAATTTGGGCTAAGATGTTGGATGACCCTGCATAGTAATATCTGCATTGTTTTTAATGTTCTGAGTCTTTGACTCAGACCTCAAAACCATAATAATGTATTGATTGCTGTTATAGTCATTTATCTGTGTTATTGCTAGTGCATTTGTTGATGGCTGCACAGATTCACATAAGAAATGTCTGCTTTTAAAATAATAAATGAAGCTGATGAGAGAGGGAGAGAGAGAAAGCTCTGAGTAGTTTGCATGCTTTTAAGTTTAAGGGTCAACATTGACTTGAAACTCACCTCAAAAGTTACAGCTTAAAAGCATGGACACAAGCATGGACAGATGGCATATATTGGCCCCATTACAAATTGCGGATTTCCCAATATGAAGCTAAATGTGGACATTTGTAATTCCACAATATTTGAGAGGCAACTCAGTGGATTTACTCCTAATTAAGCAGCAATATATTAGAAACCATAATAGAACCAAACTATAATAGAATTTTTAAAAAGTGGGGAGATGCCCTGAATCCACTTCACAAGGGCAGTAACTGTATAGGCAGGCAAGCAACTTGATCTAAACTTGCTACCAGTGAATGCCGGAGCTGTGCCCTCGCTGAATAATTTGTATCATTTCAGGTTACTGAAGTGGAGAATGATTCATGGCAGAGAAATAAACACTGAGTTAAAAGTGTAAATTAATTACTCTGCCTCACTCAGACTCTAAGGACTCTTTAATCATCAAACTGAAAATCCGGGGGTGGGGGTGGGGGAGGCTGTGTGCTTTCTCCACTTCTCTTCTCCCTATATACCAATGATTGCATCTTAAACGATCCATCTGTTAAAATACTGAAGTTTGCAGATGATACAACAGACAACGATGAATCTGCATACAGACAGGAGTTTGTACAATTTGCCTCGTGCTGTAACCGGAACAATCTGGAACTGAACACACTCAAAACCATAGAAATGGTGGTAGACTTTAGAAGAAACCCTCCTATACAACCACCTCTTACAATACTAGACAACACAGTATCAACAGTAGAGACCTTCAAATTTCTAGGTTCTGTCATATCACAAGACCTAAAATGGACACCTAACATCAAAAATGTCATTAAAAAAGCACAACAAAGAATGTCTTTCTGTGCCAACTCAGAAAGCTCAAACTGCCCAAGGAGCTGCTGATACAGTTCTACAGAGGAATGATTGAGTCTGTCATCTGCACCACTATAACTGTCTGTTTTGGTTCTGCAACCCAACAAGACAGACACAGACTTCAGAGGATAATTAGGATTGCCGAAAAGACAATTACTACCAACTTGCCTTCAATCCAGGACCTGTATACTGCATGAGTCAAAAAGAGGGCTGTGAAAATATTTTACAAACCCCTCACATAAACTGTTTCAACTCCTACCCTCAAAACGATGCTATAGAGCCCGGCACACCAGAACAACTAGACACAAGAACTTTTTTCTCGAAGGCCATCACCCTGCTAAACAAATAATTCCCTCAACACTGTCCAACTATTTAGAAAGTCTGCATTCCTATTACTATTAATCTTCTCATTACTCCTTATCACCCACCCTGACTCTTGACGAATATAGCTTTTCTTTTATGTACACTGAGAGTATTTGCTCCAAGACAAATTCCTTGTGTGTCCAATCACACTTGGCCAATAAAGAATTCTACCTTCTTAATTCACGCGCGAAAGAGAAATCTCGAGCTCCCACTCACTGAGTGGGTGGCTACTTCGGGCCAATGCGATGGCGGCCCGCCAGAGGGCAGGCGCGGACACGGCCCGCCAAGAGCCTGCCGGCATCTCTGCCCTGCTGCTGAGCCCACGCAGGGCCGGCGCTTGCACCGCCCCGCTTGAGGCGCTAGGTGGTGCTGCCCGCCCCGCTCCTCACGGTGCAGCATGGCGGCAGCGGCGGCGGTGGCGGCGGCGACGGGCGCCTCGCAGCCCCAGGCCGGGGCCACCGCCGCTGCCCCTACGGCGGCGGCAGAAGAGTCGTCGGACAGCGAGCCGGAGCAAGAATCCGGCTCGCCACAGAAGCTCATCCGCAAAGTCTCCACCTCCGGCCAGATCCGCCAGAAGGTGAGGGCTACGAGGGTCGGGCCTTGAGGGGAGCAGAGGCGAGGGTTGCCTCTCCTCCCCCCTCCCGCGCTCCCGAGGCTTCCCATCCTCCATTTCATTTCCACTCTGCCCTTTCTAGGCGGAAAACGCGCGGGGCCTGCAACCTCCCAGCTCGGTTCTCTCCTCCAGCCCCAACCATAAATCGAGGTGGTATGAAAGGAGGAGACCTCCTTCGGCGCCCCTCCCTCCCCCCTCCGTCCTCCCCTTCCCCACCAGTCCCAGGACCGGGGCGGGATGGTGGGGGGGGGGGAGGGAGAGCCTGCGGGCTCCCTTCCCTCGTGGGAGCCTGGTCCTTCCAAAGCCTCATCCTTTTCACCCGTTCTCCATAACGGATCCGAGCCTGGCTACAGGGTCACGCAGGCAAGGAAGGAGCCCAGGTGAGCCAGTGAAGGTGACAGCCGCTTGGGCGGTAGGGCTGCGCCTTCGCCTAGCAGTGGACCGTGGTGGAGGTGGCTGCCCGTAGCAGATGCGCTTCTCTCGGTAAGGACGCTCAACCGCTGCGGCTCGTCGCTGCATCGTGCACAAAGGCGAGAAGAGCCCTTGGTACCGCAGCCTCGGTTCTCTTGGTTTTTTTTTTGGAAATGTTGGACTGGGACTGGATCAAGAAGGCCCCGTCGCCGCTGGCAGGGTTCATACTTTGCTTCGAAGTCATTTGTTGGGTTTTGGCTTAGCAAAATACGGAAATCTAGCCATTGTGGTTTGTGAGCCATTGTTTACGGCTGTGTGGGTTGTTCTAGAAGCACTGTGTTCTAGGTTGAAACCAAGCTATTCTCATTCTCCATGGGAACCAGTTTTTGGCATAAAGAATCCCCCCTTTAGCTTGCTCATCTATGATCCTGCTTGCAAACTCCCCCTTTAGGCAGCATAGTGGTCTGGTGAAGATAGTGGCAACAGCAGTTACTCCCGGAGGGAGTACAGCTAAGCAGAAGTTTCTACCAATTTTTCCTCTGGGTGATGTGATAAATTTGATCTGACTAATGCTTTGAACGCTCTCATTTTGTGCCCAAACACTATTATCGGTTTATTAAGGATAAATTAAACTGAGTTTAGTAGGTTAACTTGTCATTATTTGGCTTTTCTGTATTTGGTTGTTTATTCAATCAAGGCTTTTTTTTTCTTCAAAGAGTCTGTCTAAAATATTGAACAGTCAATTAAGTACATCCTGACCAGTAAAAAAGAACTGTATAACCGTCTGGTAACTAGTTCAAGAGAATAAGAATATATACCATATTTTTTGCACTATAAAGCACATTCCCCCCCCCCCAAAAAAAAGTGGCTGGAAATGACTGCGTCTTATACTGTGAATGTTGCCGAAGCCCCGCCCACCCACCAGCCCACCCTTCAGCCTCTGCCTCCCAGCAATTTGTCACCTTTTGTTGCCTCCGCATGCCCCATTTTGGGCTGGAGCATCTTATAGTGCAAAAAATACAGCATATGTAAGATTCAGAAGAATAGATGGGAGGGGGGAGGCATGATGCCTCAACTGAGCTTGTCAACTGGAAAGACACTGAGCTTTTCACCTGGAAAACTAGCATCGTGGGTTCAAGATCCGAGCACCGCACAATGGGGTGATCTCCTGTTACCTGCCCTACCTCTTTTCCACCTAGCAATTCAAAAGTAGGCAAATGCAAGTAGATAAATAGGTACCATTTCAGTGGAAAGGTAACCACATTCTGTGTACCTCAGCATATAGTCATGCTGGCCACATGACCACAGAAAGGGCCTTCAACACACTGGCTCCCTCAGCTAAGAAATGCATATGATCACTGCCTTCTAGAGTTGGACATGGCTGGACAGAGAAAACCTTTATCTTACATGGGAGTGTAAGATGACTAGGAGAAAATAATTTCTGTTTACTCCGTGTCTAGGTGGCAGACCAGCAAATAAGTCTTTTTTTTCCAAGAAAAAAGATAGTGAACCCAATCACTGATCTTCCCACTGTTTTAAGAGTTTAGAAACTTATATGTAATCTCCCTCATTGGGAGGCAGTGGTGTATTTAGTTGCAGTATACAAGTACAAATCTGAAGATTCTACCTAGAAACATTAGTGACTGTACCTTCTCAATGGCCAACTTGTTAGAGGTAAAAACTTGGTAACTGCCTGACAGAACTACCAGTCATACATAATATACATACTGTTCACAAATGTACACTATATAACTGTTTTGGTTCAGGATGTCCAGAGTTTAGAAAGCAGTATCACACAATCTTCCTGGACCTTCCGCCAGGATTTTTATAGCACAACTGTAAAAAGGTAAGCTTCTTAGAAAGAGGGAGGAGTGTAATATTTTCTGGTTTTAATTCAGTACTTGAAGTTCTTACAAGTATGAATAAAACTATCACTGTTTTGGCAAAAGGTCCATGATAATCTTAAATGGCAAAGATAAACTTAGCTGCCTTTCCCTACTAGGGAGAATTATAGCAATGAATTTCTGATTTCACACCAGAATTATATCTGGGTTCTTAAACCCAATCTGTTACAAGTGCCACATGTGGATAAGTCCTTTGAGGGAAGAACAAGTCATACATTGAAATTCACTTTGAATAGTTATATTTAAATCATCTGGCTTTCCAGACATTGATGAATGGCCACTCCTAGCAGATCCAGCCAGTCTAGTCCAGGGTGAAGCATATTGGGTGCTGTAATTGAGCATTATTATTAGAAGAGACACAGGTTGTAGACAAGTTGTCCTTCAGACAGAAGCTTCTGTTTCCAAAGGAGAGACATTTATGTCCAGGTCTCCTTCCACAAAACTCCTTTGGTGTTTTGCTATTAGAGGCAGTTGTTGAGGACACAATTTTTGTAGCCCTTTACTCCTCTAGCAAGTATCCCAAGCAGCTCAGTTAAGTCTGCTTCAGTAGTGGTCTCAAAGGTATCTTTCCAGGTCTTCCCTTGTAGGCACAACCTGTGCACCTGTCTGGTCTATCCTACCAGGTTCTTTTCACCAGAATAGATCCTCTGCTGTTTCCGTGGATCCAGGCTGAGGAAAGACTGCCTAAAAGTTGCTGTGAGTTTCTTCCTCTGAATTTTATTTTTTTCTTTGGTTGAAGAAGGGAGTTTTTCACATGACAACCTTTTCAGGTGTTTCAGAATAACTGTTTCCTGGTCATTGTTTCAATCTGCAACACAAATGGGCAGGGAGGTTGCATAGATTGAATGCAAGAACAATTGTATGGTGTGAAGTACATTGCATGTATACTTGTTTCCAACAAAACAATTAACCCAAGTATACATGGTATAATCTTTAGTTGAGAACTGGGAAGGGTTATTCTAGGCTTCTCAATTTCCATATATATAAAATAGAGAAAATCAAGAATATTAGCTATAAAAAACTTTTCTTTCAGGCAAGGGTATGTGACAAATGAAACAGGCTTATATTTCACATAAGGAAAAATATTTATTTATAATGCAATAGTCAAACCTATCGTAAACACTAACTAACTTGATCAATTTGTCTGGTACATAATTCATAAAAAGTATAAAATATAACAAATATGGTGGAAGCTTCACAAAACATTTTCTGAGCCCATTATTTATCTTATTGATGTGTAGTTTTTCTTTCCATTTGGGTGCCAGTTTAGAGTTCCTGGTAGTGCATTGTACATTACATCAAATGTTTCCTAATTGTTTCATAGGAAATCATACATTTTGTGCATGTGCATTAGTTATTTATGATTTTGAAAATAAGTAATGATCAAGCCTTCAGTTAGATAAAATTGAACACAAATATTTGAAATGTTCCCTCCTTAAATATTTTGATAGTGTTAAACTGTGATAAAGCAATTCCCTTACAGTTATGAAAAAAGGGCATATCAGTCTCTAGAGTGCAATTTTAGGATACAAGCATTGCTGAGGGAGAGCATTGTGGTATGGCAACTTCCTCACATGAGAATACTTTTAAGTGGAATAAGTTTCAGTTTTAACATTGATGAATATCATATTTTTAGAGAGTTCAAATAAGGCAGAAACCAACTATGAATCATTTAACTATGTTTTGCATCATTTCCTACGTCAATATAGCTGTAACAGAACTCAAACACTTTGCTTGTGGTATGTGAATATAAACATTTTAAGTACAAGGAGCATAAACAGAAATTATGTATAGCCATTAAACTTCCATTGCTTTAATCTGCTTGAAAATCTTTAGCTAAGCTAAGTATCATTCCCAAGGCAACTCAAGATTTCAGAACAATGTTTTGTGACTTTTAATCCAACCCTTATTGGTTCTGCTTTCCTTACAGTCATCCAATGAAAAATGAAAGAGATAGCATGATTGGAACATATGTTATAGGACTGTGTGAATCCTGTGAAATAAGTGCTTCAGAATACACAGTAGTATATACTAAACATACAAAGTAACATTTTTTTCCAGACTCAGATGACTGTCTGGAAGCTGTTCACAGTTGTTTCTGCATGTATGTGCAGGCACAACCATTTCCCTTACTATCTGCAGTGTAGCTTCCATACATTGTGATGCATCTCTTTTGAAGGGTTTACAATAAATGTGCATGTTATATGACTCAGCATAATAGTGATGGACTTCAGTTGTAACAACAAAGTTTCTAATATTGTTAAAATATTGCTTCTTATTTAAACTGAAGTAGAATAAAGCAAATATTTTAATAGCATTTTGTGTTCTTCCTTACTCATTAGTCCCTTTTTACATAATAATTTTTGCATAATGTCTGTGGAAGATTACAGGTATTATCTAAAACAAAAAAATAATTATTGGCAAAACATTCATTTTTATCACAAAGATTCTCCTGAACAGTGACAAGCCATTTTTGAGTAAATTTGCATGAGTATTTGTAAATTAAAGTATTGCTTGTTCATTTTTATGGAGTAGAGATGGGAAGTACATACATGGAAATGAAATGCATTTTTAAATATGAAGGCAAGAACTAAAATATCATTAGGTATGAGTTGGTATCAACTTAGATTTTTATGGGTCCGTACAAAACTAGAAATTTATAGTTAGTGATATTTGCATATTGGTGAAAATAGTGATAAAGGGAAAAAAGCTAGTCTTTCTGAAGGAATGTAGTCCAGGACAAAAATAAAATCTGTTAAGCAATATGAATGGATGAGTAGGACTGAGATGCAAGCATATAACGATATGGCCATTTGAAGACCTAAGAATGAAAAAGAATTATGACAAGTATTTACTTGGAAAAAAGTCTTGTTTATTTGATGTATTTGGTGTGAGCATAAAACTATTTGTACATATAAACCCTAAAGAAACATATGTTTAAGGTGTGGTTGCTTTGATTTATTTATGATGAGAGACTGAATGAGTGAAAGTTACAACAATAATGAATGATTATGAATGTAACACCAATCATTTTTGTGAAGTGTCAACAATAGATTTGGGAACAAAGTGGACATGGAAAAATGAAAAGAAGTGAAAGTAATTGATGAATTTTTAAAAGTACAGTGCAGTAACTGCAGGAAGAGAAAGTAAAAAAATGTTCAAGTGAATAGAAAGTAGACGAGAAAAAAGAGAACTAGGAACAGAGTAAAAATTTTATTACAAAGTAAAGTTTATTGTGCTATTTTGTTTAGAGAGGAAGTATATGATTAAGAGAATTGTCTTGAATTATATATGTTTTGATGAATATACAAAAGATATTGGCTAAATGCACTATGAATGGTATATGATTGAAGTAAAGCATACATGAGAATAAATGAATTAGAAAATGGATATGCAATATATCCTTGATAATTTAATGTATAGTATTTATAAGTGATAATGAATGCAGTGTGTTGATTCAAGATATGAGCACATATTTATTTTGGATGTAGATATTATATGGTTATAGGATGAGAGAAAGATAATTATATGAGGCAACAGGGAGTGTGGCTCTAATAATTAATGAATTTTAGACCCAGGTGATTGTTTGATGGGGAAATGGAGTTGCAAGCTAATAATTGCAAATGATACATAAATAGCAAAAAAATAGAATAAATAAATAGATTTTGTGTACCTTCATAAAATGTTTACTAAAGATGGAGAAAATGGATGGAAAAAAATTAATTTGTGCAAATATTGATGGAAAGGTAATAGTTATGTTCTGTTGTGAGAAATAAATGTTTATTGAAAGAAGAATTGACTATATAGGATAGAAAATATGGAGGGTAATAAGGAATAGTGCTGGTATAAATTACTTGTATTTATTAAATTTGTTTGCTGCTCATCTCACCACAAAATGATTTGAAACTTTTAGCTTTGCTTCATTTTCTTACCTCGTTTTATTCTCTTAAAAAGGAATGATGTAATATATACTATGTGTATGTTGAGTTGCTAATAGGTATGTGTGAGTCTGCCACACAAACTCCCAGTTCATTTAAAAGGAAGAATTTCTCTTAAATGCTGAAATAAATGCATCTCTACACTGTGTAGCTGCTGTTGTGTTCAAAATAAAATGATACAAATAATGTCTGAATAAATATAAGGCAAAAACTAGAAAAGAGCAGAATAACAAAATTGGGGTAACAATATTTTAAGGATTTCCCATTAAAATTGACTGGATAAAGTAAAGTCATTCCAGAGAAAATGAATAGAGTAGAAGCAGATGTGCAGTTAAGCATTTTAGTGACTCAATCTGTATTCTGTTACATATTTGGGTTAGGGTTTAATGTTTGATCTTAGCAATAATTTTTTTTGAAAAAAAATTGAAAACTTATATGTAATATGTAGTCATTAATCATTAATCATTCTATAATAGAATAAAGATTTTAAACATGCAACTCTCAAGGTCATTTTTTTGTAGATTGCAACAATACTTATTTAGCAGTAGCACTGAAAAAAGAATAAATAGAAGTGTATTTGTACTAATCTGCAGAAGATGTTTTCAAGCATATTGAGGAGAGATACAGTTTTTTTTTAAGATGGTCAGGACAGGTGAGGCTTCTGGAGGGTGAACTCAGCTGCTTGAACCATAGGTAACTGGCATTCTGGTTTTTGTTTGGGGAAACTACTGCCTGCAGGTTAGCTGCTAATTAAAACAGTACCTTTCCTACATACCATAAGGGAGGAAAAGAAATAAGGTCATCTGAAGTCACAAAGGCAACATCCACCAGCTTTGAGTTGGCTGCACTGCTGCAATCCTCTCTTCAATCCTTCATCTTCCCCTTGAAGAACATGAGCTGGGAGGAGTAACAAAATGTGCTGCTTTGATTTTCCCTTCACACACTTCATATTGGTACTTCAGGGGAACAAAGTTACCTTGTGAAAATGATCCCCTTTCTGCGAAATAAGAAAAAAATGTGAACACAGGAAGAAAATGGGGTGAGCAAGAATCGGAAGTCCTATCTTGGTAAAAGAGACCCTGGTATAATTTTATGATGGGGTGGGAATTGTTTTTGCAAATATGCAGGTTGTTTTTGGAAGTTGAGGATTGGAAAGTATTTTGGGGGCTAGCTGTGGAATTAAGAAGCAAAAGGCTGGATCTGCAACAGCCTTGGCTGGGAATATCTAAAAAGTGTGAAGATGCAGCGTGGGGAGAGAAATCCTGTAGTGTTCCACTTTTGCTTCTGGTAACAAAAGGCTTGGAAGTTTACAGACACTCAGTGGGGTGGGGATTTAAAATAAATGTATCTTCTTTGGAAATCGAATCTTCCTTTTGAAATTTGGTGTGCAACAGATAGCTTATGGCTATTTAATAGTGCTGAATTCTTACGTCCAACATCACTCACCCTTGCCAGTCTGAATGAGAGTGGCAGGTCAGCAATATCTGTAATGTACAGATTATAGACTGAAATGTGAGCATTAAAAAGTAAGTTTTCCAGCATTAGATGTTGCAGTGTTCAGTGTTGCAGCCCAAAGGCTAATGGGATAGTTTTCATGGGGCATTTGTGATTTAACTTTGAGACGTGTCTTTAAATCAATGAGAAATATTCACTATTCCAATGAACCATGAGTATAGGATTTGTTTTCCTAATCCAATTTCCTCCCAGTCACTGTAGGATTGTTCTTCTAATTCTTCTGAATGGTTATAAGCTTTGGAGAGTTTTATGGTATTATAGTAAGTGTTAGTTCTGTAGCCAAGAATTTGGTCTCTTGAATTTATCAGTGAGTTAGATCTTAAGTAGTCATTGCAATAAATCTCATGTGCTAAGACAGTGTTTTCCTTGTCTCATATATTAGCAAGAAAACATTAAGCTTCTTAAAGCTTGAAATGTGTTCAGTCTTAAACTTTTCTATTTTATTTCTGTTTCTTATTCACATTTACACAGCAAATATTCTGTTCTTGTTGTCTTAAAAAAATGGAAAATCTGTAGAATACTGTACTATAGAATACAATGAGATTTTTATGTGTGAGCCAGTCAGGCATTGTCATTATAATACATAAATACCATATTACATTTTTAAGGAAGAACAATTGACGAGTCATAGAGTATGACAAAGGTTTAGCTAGCAGTACTTTAACTATCTCTGTGTGTTCCATAAATGAAAACAATAAGTAAAGTTGTAGAAAATAATTTTTAAAAGGATATTATAAGCACAGCATGTGTTACATACTTTCTCAGTCAGAGCTTCTTTTCTTCTCCAAATGCTTTGATTATTCTGCATATTACTCTAGTGCAGGGGTGTCAAACTCGATTTTATTGAAGGCCACATGTGGGTTGTGTTTGACCTAAGGGGGCTAGGGTGGGCCTGGCAGGGTGGGCCTGGCCAGCTCGACGTCACTCATCGAGCTGGCCAGGGATACCTGTGATGGCCCGAGCGTTCTGCCATCAAAAACAGGCTTCTGAATTCAGTTTTCGGCTTCCTGCAATCCTCTTCAAGCAAAAACAGCTCACAGGGGCTGCCTGCAGACCCTCCTGAGCTCTGTTTTTGCTGGAAGAGGCACTACGGGCTGGTCCTTCGCTGTTTCCTGCAGGCCAGATCTAAACACTGCCTGGGCCAGATCCAGTCCCCGGGCCTTGAGTTTGACACCCCTGCTCTAGTGCTTTTAATTTGTCATCCCATCCCTAATATCAGTTTCTCTGTGTATAATAATGGCTGTTATCACCAACAAACGCACACCAGATGGAGTTAGATATGTTTGTTAATACAACTAAGCCCAATCATTCCCCAGACCTCACCATGTATGTAAAAAGTCCTTCCCGCAAGATCTGTTTCAAGGCAATGTGGCAAGAGAAAAGTTCAAAACCTCAAGTAAGGTCAGGTGCAGTTCCTTCTGCTTCAAGGGTTGCAAGGCAAGGGAGGAGGGAGACAAGATGGCAGGGCCAGGTGCAGAGTCATCCCAAGCAAGACAAAGGCACAACAGACAGAATATCAACAATAGCAAGAACATCACAGGATTCAAGACACAATAAGGCAGGGTGAGATCTTCGGAGGACACGCAGCAAATCCCACAAGTCCATGTTGGAGATCAGTTACCCAGAATGTAAAAAATAGTAGGTTCTTAGCTAAAAATATAAATTAAAGTACTACTGTTAGGAATTTAGGCAGTTTTTATTGTTTAATGGATGCATGTGAGCTTTTGTTCCAATTTTTTTCAGATTGTTCTACTTCTTCCCATCCATACTTTGCAGAAAGTGGAACAATAATGGGATTCAGATACAATGTAGTTGGTGCTCTTTATTTGCAAAGACTTACATTACAGTTTGAATTAACTTTCCAACATCAGTGAGTAAAACACATTCACAGTTGCTTTATGGGTTTTTTTGTTTTGTTTTTACCTGCTTAGCATTCAGATTCCTAAATTCAGGGGATGACTTTATGCTCAGCTATGTGAAGTGGCTTTTGCTCAGATAGTGATAGAAGGTGTTACTATCTTATATTGTATCCATTATTGAAAAGAGATAGAAAAATCTTGCAACTGCAGCATACTGTAACAATGTAACAATCAGGAAGCAAGAACAATTTCTTTTCTTGAATTCTTTTTCAAAAGGGTTATTTTTCTCCTTGCTCAGAGAAAATTGCAAAAATATATTTTTTCCAAAATGATTTTTTCTTCTTTATTAGAAGACATTACAGAACGTATAGGAGTATCATTTGATGAGATTATCCTAAATTATTATTCATAATAATTTGTCATCCCATTACAGCATGTGTATATACTGTATTCATAATACATTGTTTTAAGCCTCATTAATATTATTTGCTGAACCAGGCAAATCACTATTACTTGGATCTAGCCACAGATACTTGAATCTATACAATGGCCAGGTTGTAAACATAACTTATTTCTCATCTGTTATCTACTAGAGCAGATCAATTAACCAGGAGGGCATTTTAAAAATAAACATTATTTCCTTCCTTTTCATCTGAAAAGGAAAGTATTATTACTTGGGTGGTCTAGATTTAGACCATCACTTAACTACAGCATTTAATACAATGCTTTAGGTTGTGAAACAGGAAAGAAGACACAGCATAATTTTTTTTAACAATTATTCATTCTTATGTGGATATCTCATTGTATTCCTTGGGACCAAAATGCAAATTCTTGATAATGATTTTAATTTTTAATTGGTGCTTGCATTGGCTATCAACAATGACCAAGATAATTAAAATGCATTCTTTCCTATGACTAGTTGCTAGCTAAGAGCATGTAGAAATTCTTATAATAGTGCTTGTTCATTTTTGAGTGAGGAGGCAGAATAATAGGTTTCTCCTCTTTAGCCATTGACTGTGGATAACTGCCCACATGTGTTACCTAAAAATATGCTGTGAACATGGAGTCCTATTTCTTTTAAAGATTGTTTAGGGAGACAAAAACTGCTACTTTGCTTTCATCTCAACTCTTGGTGGCTCAAAAGCATTCCCTAGAATTGAAACGACCAAAGACTGCTAACTGGGAAATGAACAAACTACAGAAAAGGAGCAATGTATAAAAAAGGAAAAATGCTATAAAGTCATCTTGATCTTATCTCCAGCCTTTTCCGCCCAAACCCACCAAAGTCTTTTCTAAGCTGCCTGACTATAAATAGAACAGCAGCTCTTTTGCAGAGATAGGCAGCTGTAAAGTACAAGCTCATTTTTCTCCCCCAGCAGCATCTGTGTTTTGAAAGAGGCAGCCTAATCACAGTGACATCATTTTTCCTAGTTTTTCATATCTAAGTCATGCACCTATGTAGGTCCTATAAATATTCTAATACTAGAAAAATTCTGTTTATCTTTTAAGGGGGAGGTGCATGCTGCTACCCACAATTTTGGGGAGATAGTGATTTTTTTTTTTAAAAAAAACCAATTTTTAAAAGAGATGGAAGAGTACTCAACATTTGCACAGGTGAGTTTGTTCTGTAGATGTGAATTCCCGCCCCCCAAACTTGGGTGGACATAAATTTAAACAGAATGAAGTAGCATTAGGATATAAAATATTAATGTTAGCAAATTTCAGGCTAATAAAATGTAAAATCAAATTAAAAACAAAAATTTAGTTCTGTGATCATTTATAAGAGCTAAATAATTCACCTTGTACTTCCAGTTGTTCCTCTATCAATGTTTTTACATTCAAGCTTTGATTGTTTCACCTGTTTTAAATACTTGTAATAATACATATTTTTCTATTGTTTTCATCCAAAATAGAGCTTATTCTGATTTTATTTGGGGAGGAAGCAATGATTAAAATTTGTCTGAAAAATCTTGTTATAATGCAAATTTTGCAAATTTTGTTTAGGAAAATATAATTTTGTTAATTTCAGCTTCATCTAATGGTTCATTTATGCATTTTGCTGGTTGAAATTGTGCAGAATCCCTATTGCTGATCGTATGAACTGCATATATAATTTATGAAAGATCCTAAGAAGTGACTTCATTATGATGATGTGGTAATCTTATAGTCATCATGGTAGCTGCCTTTTTTTGGGTGCAAAGAATACATATATGTCTCATAATTTTAAAAAAAGCTGGCCGATTTTTGAACATACACATCCTATGAAGGGTTATAAAATTTCTTAAGAGGTTTTGTATGTCAGTTCTGTAGTGCCTTGCTTTACTAGAGTCCAGCTAGGGGGCAGCATCTAATTGAGCATAGCTAATCTTCATAAACTAAGCAGATTTGGTTCTTATTTATTGCACAGTACATCAAATTAAAAAAGATGCTTCAAAATTAGAATAAAGCACCTGTATGTAACTCTTTAAGGCAACAATGTCTTTTTCTGACATCCTCTAGCAGCTGTTGCTTTCAAGAGATGCACAAAGATATTATGCTTCTAAGATCCTCTTTCAAATCTAATCAAAACTGCATAGCCCTATTGATTAATAGATGGTGAGAGATTACCAGGAGATATCAAGATTGTAATTAAACTGAGATGTTAGCGGGGGAAAAAACATATAGAAATGCAGAGGCAAATAATTTCTGTGCTATTGCCTTGAAAAATACATGGGTGTCTGGGAAATTAATGACAGACAGGCTCAATGACATCCATTTTTAGTGCTATAATGTATTCTATTATATAATTTTGAGGATTATAATAATGGATTCCATCTTAACTTAGAATATAAAAAGGTAGTGTCTTGTGTTGAACTGGTGCTTATGACTACAGTAACTCTTGTTTTCTTATAAAAAGGCATTCAGCATTGCCTTTTTCTGAAGTTTTTTTTTTAACTTTCCAGTCTAGTTCAGAGCCATTGTTCTGAATATAACCAGGTCTGAATATGCTTAGCTTCTTTGAGGTCAATTAAAGTCAATGAAGCAAACCTTGTTTGCTAACTCTTATATTTTCTCCCTGAAAAGTATGAATGCATTTTCCCCATTTCATTACTGATAAAGACAGGAAATCCAATGTTTCTGTCCCATTTAATGCCATTAACAGGAAATTAGGTAAGGTAATATTTAACCGTTTCTGGTTTAGGTTATCTTTTTTTTATTAAAAAAATATTTTTGAAACAAACACAAACAAAACATAAAAAACATAAAACCAGCTTCCAGTTATATACATACAGTGTGTCAGTTGGTTATAGATCTTTTGTGCTATCCTTTCATAGTCCTCAGAATTTGTATAGATTCTCACATTATCAATCCAACATATATTTAGTTTAGATTATCTTGACTTAGAAGGCAGATGTAGGCTGCTTGATAGGTTATAGTGGTGATTCTTTTTTTTGCCTTAAGAGCTCTGATTTGGTTTTTAATTTAATAATATTAGAATGTATATTCTTCTGTAAACAGATTAGAATTGATTTTATACTGCCCCCCCCCCAATGATTACTAAGAAAACAGCAAGGGAAGCCATGAAAATTTGCAGCAATTAGACCCTTTAGATAATTTATCCCTCTATTAAATGGTACTTTTAAGTGTTGGAGATCTTGATGTGCAACAACATATTAAAATAGTGTAGATATTTAAAAAAATCTATGTGTAGATATCTAAAATAAAATTTGAGCATACTTATTTTTGTGAATTTAGCATTAAATTATTTTTAAAGAATCTTCAAACTATATAACAATCTTAAATTATAGACTGTTTCATATGGTAGGACATGAATTTAGTAGGATGATGTAATAAGATTTATGCTATTGATCTTAGTGATTATATTCATTGTCAAGTATAATGGTGTTAAGCAACAGTGGTGCCTCTTTTTAAATTGAAAGCACTGCTATCTTTCATACCTGTTGCATTCTTATTTTCAAATAAAGAATGAGCTAACAAAATACGTTATAGAATTCCTTCAGTATCTTTTTAAATTTTTCATTTCGGGGCTGAACTTCTTGTATTGATAAGAGAAGTGAATGTGAAGTGAAGCATTTAAACTAGATATTGTGCCGCTTACTGCTGATAGAAGCTCTACACTGGTCAGTTAATGCTAGACCCATTGTATTTGGTTTGAAACTTTCATCTCTTTTAAAGATTTATCTTCCATTATTTGACTTCTTTCCCATTGAGCTAATTTTTTTTATCTTCCATTATTTGACTTCTTTCCCATTGAGCTAATTTTTTTATCTAAACAAAAGTGACTAAATGAATGCAGTTAAAAATATCAATATAGATGGATATGCATATTGTGTGAATGGATGTGTGGAGGATGTGTGTGAGTGTGGCTAGCTGTGGAGGAACTGGAGGAAAAAGGGCAAAACTGTGTAAAGATAGAATTGGCGCTTCAGCCTGAGAAATGGCAGCCAGCCAGCCAGCCAATGAGCAAGGGGACAGGGCCAAGAATATCTGGGCGGGGGGGACGGGACTGGATAGATTGCTTCTCTGCTTCTTTATTGTTGTCCTCCTAATTTCTTAAATATGCAGATTGTTTCCTGTGGCAGTCAAATGCTGATAGGTTTACATGAGGTATCCTGCTGTGTGCTAACTTTATTCAGACAAATCACATCAGAGCTTAGGCTGGATTGACAGGGCTGTCCTTAGCCTGAGCTTTTTTACAGTCTGGTATGACTATAAGATAATTTTTGCTGAAAGAATTCTATTCTCATAGCATGACAGTGTCTTCTATGCATAGAAAAAATTGTTTGTTGCATTTGGATATAGAAAAGATTTACAGATTAACTATGTGTTAGTTATTTCCGGCAGAGGGCAGTCAAATAATACTTTTATCAACCTCAGCAATACTTCTGTTTGTTATGGAAGAGGAGCAAGTACTGATAAATGGGCTGTATGTAAAACATTATTGATTATTTTTGTTTGGTTTCCAGACTATTATTAAAGAGGGCATATTGATGAAGCAAACCAATTCCTTCCAGCGGTGGAAAAGGCGATATTTCAAATTGAGAGGACGAACTTTGTACTACGCAAAAACTGCTAAGGTATGTTATAACCCCATCAACTATAAAATAGGTTTACAGATTTAATTTTTATTACCCATAGGGAATACAGCTAGTTTTGGAACAATAATATTGAAATGCTCCTAACATGGTGTACATTTCATTAATTTCAGGCTTTGGAGCTTCTGCAAAATCTTGGCAACATTAAATCAGAAAAATAGGATATATATGGTACATTTATTTGCACAGAGGTGGAATTTGCATTTATGCGCAGAGATATAAATTCCACCTCTGTGCAATAGAGCCTATGCGTCTTCAAGTTTTATTTTATATAATAAATCTGAATCTAATACAGAATTCTTCTCATGCTGGATATTGGAAGCACTTGATAACGTAATTACTGTAGTCATTAAAAGCAATAACTTTATTCACCTAGCTTTCTTTCACAATCTCTTCTTGGCAAAAAATAGTTTTCAGAAAAATTAATTATAATAAAAAGACACCTTAAATTTATCATGAATGGTAACTTGAATATTTACCACATGAGAGTGAGCTGTTAGTATCTTCTATATATGTGGAGAACTCTCCAGTTGAAAAAAAAGGCCTGGCTGTGTCAGGACTTCATATAGCAGTAGATTAGAGGGGAGAATTCTAGTGAGCTTCTGTTCAAGTTTTGACCTTGTGTCATATAAAGAATTTAAGATTTTTTGTTTTGAAGTGTATTTGTCTATAAAAATGCTTCTAGATAGGAAGAGCTTGTATTTTTATGAGGAGATCTGCTAGGAATCAAATCCTTCTAGATACTTGAGCATAAGATTTGTTCCAGATAATAGTTAACTAATTTTAATAAATAGATTCCTTGAAACAGTGGCATCTTTTCACAAGCTTATATGGAACCCTGGAAAATGTCCATTTCAACAAAAAGCAAGTTAAAGAGGCCTAAATATTTATGAATAATTTTTAAAATAATACAATCTTAGTGCAAAGAGTCATTTTGTGCATCTCTTTCATTGGAAGTCCCACCCTTTCTTGTATGGTGATTGGTACAAGTTGAAAGACAGATATAGCTTTGAGAAGTACCCAACTTCTACTGCTAAAAAGAGCAATTGGAGCAGATGAGCAGGTGGACTATCTATTTCAAGTGTGAACCAGCTGATACCTTACTTCTCTCTTCTTCTCAAGTTCCCTCTATTGATATCCTTTCATAGCTGCAAAGTCTACTAAAGTGGTTCTTTTTCAACCATACATACCAATTACCATACAAGAAAGGATGAACTTCCAATGTATTATTTTAAAAATTATTCATAAATACTTTAGACCTCTTTAACTTATTTTTATTTCAAATGGTTCTTTTTTTAACAAGTCTGGCATCTGTTTTATGCATAAGGAACTTTCAAGAGCCAGATTCCACAGTAACACCAGAGGGCAGATAAAATGTCTGCTGGTGAACAAAAGAGATGGTGGGGTAGTAAAAGTATCAAGTCATGATACCCAGTATAATCCTAGGCATAGGCAGCATTCTGCTTCTCTGATTTTATATGGCGTTTTGACTCATAGAATCTGTCTGGGGGAAATGGATATAAACTGTCAATGCCATCATAGAGCATAAACCATAACTGCACCATCTGGACAGGTCATGTTGCCATTCATCTAGTCTATCAGCCACTTCTAAAAGATTTAGCTATCCTTCTGTTTAAATAGATGATGGAATCTCCTGTGAAGAAATTACCCATAATAGTTCAAATTACCCATAATAGTTCTTTTAATCTCCAAATTTTATGTATTAGACTTTCTTTTTGTTCTTGAATTAATTCTTATCTTTTAAAAAACTTTTCCAGTCAATTATTTTTGATGAAGTGGATCTGACAGATGCCAGTGTGGCAGAATCTAGCACTAAAAATGTCAACAATAGTTTCACGGTAAGATCTCTTGCAATGTATATCATGATTAAGTATTTCTTTTTTTATTATTATCTTTACTTGGGATAGCATAAAGTGAAAAGCAAAGGAAGGTCAAAGGCAGAAAGTATTGAAATTACTAATGTTCAACTTTGTTGAAGGATTATATTTTTCTGTGGTGGTGTGTATTTATGTTGCTTGGATTATAAAACAAATGTGCATTAACAACTAATTGGTTTTAACATTGCAGACTTGTTGATATCTGGATATGGCAAAATGTAATTAGTGTAAGTTATTAGTTTATTATGTTCAAATTCCCATTCTGCAAGCTAATAAGAGATTACCTTAATTCATTCTGTTTCTATATTTATTTGATGTTTTATTTCTTGTTCTTAAATATGATACTTATACTGTGCCATGGGAATACATACTTTTTAAAGAATTTCATTTGAAAAATGGAATTAGTGGTTCACCAGAGCTATGAAGACTTGCTAAGATATATTGTAAGAATGTTTATGGATCCACACTTCAATTTTGAATTTTGTTTCTATACATTTCTACAGTACCATGGCCCTACATGTTTATATAATTATTTTGTTTTAAAAATGAAAGTGACTTTCAAAAGTGAATGATTCACATTTTATATTTTTGGGCTATAAGACGCTCTGAAGTATAAGGTACACCTAGCTTTTGGGGAGGAAAACAAGAAAAAATATCTGCCTCTGCCTCCCAGCAATTTGCCTCCTTGCAGCAAACAGCAAACAGCCTGGTCAGCTTCAGCACAGCCTGTTTTAGCACAAGCAGCTGATTGTTGGTTGTATCGGCATTCCAACAATCCCGTTTTCTGCCTCCACACCTTCCGATTTTCGGCCTGTTCCAGGCAGAGGGGATCAGAACAGACCAAAAATGGGGTGCACAGAGGCAGAAAACGGGATGCAGAGGCTGAAAATGGGGCGCACGGGGGTGACAATAGGTGATGGCGATCCCTGCAGCCTGAAACAGCTGATTGTCGGGAGGCTGATCCAACTGACAATCTGCTGCTTGTGCTAAATCAGGCTGTGCTGAATCTGTTTGCTGCAAGGAGGCAAATTGCTGGGAGGCAGAGGCCGAAGGGGCCAGCAGGTGGGCGGGGCTTCGGCAACATTCGCTGTATAAGACGCACAGACATTTCCACACACTTTTGGGGAGGAGGAAGTGTATGTTATACACCAAAAAATACGGTATATCAATTCCTAAGTTCTCCAGCAAGCCAAAGAATTTTACTGTATAGGATATTATTTCAAGCTTTGGGAATAGTATAACAATTTTTAGTGTCTGTTTCTATGCAGCACATTTTAAGAAGGACATTGACAAATGGAACATGTCCAGAGAACAACTATAATGATAAGTTCCTGGAAGGAAACACTGGAAGAACAGTTGGAGACAGTGGATATGTTTAGCCTAGAAAAGAGGAGGCCTTGGGGACATATGATGGTTATCTTCAAGTATCAGAAGGGCTTTCATATGTTAAATGGGACATAACTTGCCAGAGTTATTTCAGAACATAAGACAAAAGATGAGAATTTTAAATTGCAAGGAACAAGCTTTTAGCTGAACATCAAGAAATTGTTTCTAACAATAAAAACTGTTTAATAATTACAGAGGCAGTGAAGTGGAGATATTTAAACAGGCTGTCCAAAATGCTGTAACAGTGGGTTGCTTCACTAGGAAAATAGACTAGATAAGCCCCATGATCCCTTACAGTCACTGCATACAATGATTCTATAATATACGTTATATAAAAAGAAATGAAATCATAGTTTTCATAGATCTTGTTAATACCTCTTATAAAATTGCCTAACATAAAGACCATACAGCTGAGTTTCTTTGGTAGCATTTATATAACCTGTAGATTTCTTTTTGAAGAGTAGCATTTTCTTCTCAATATGTTTTTCTGTAGCTTTTGTTATCTGTATACTTTGATGATACACTAAACAGAAAAGGCATACCATTTTAGGTACACTTTTCAAAATGAGACATGTTGGTTTAAGAGCTTTCTACAGTTCATTTTGGATTTAGTTGAACTTCCTGTTGAATCAATGCAGTTCTGCTGCTGACAGATAATTATGCTTGGGAGTCTTTAAAATTGTGGGCAGAAAAAGAAGAAGAAAGGGTACATCAGCTTAGTTTATCACAATCTATCTTTTTCTTTATAATTTTGAATTATGCTTGATTATAGTCTCTAGCAAATATGAAGATCTCTTGCTTAGATTTTAAAAGTTAATAAATAATTAGTAATCTGTTGTTTAAAAGTTTGATATAAAGGAATCATCACCCTGATGGCACAGTGGTTAGACTGCAGTGCTGCCTATTTCTCCTGACTGCTGGCTGCCTGCAATTTGGCAGTTCAAATCTCACCAGACTCAAGGTTGACTCAGCCTTTCATCCGTCCAAGGTCGGTAAAATGAGGACCCAGATGGTTGGGAACAATATGCTAACTCTGTAAACAGCTTAGAGAGGACTGTAAAAGCACTGTGAAGCGGTATATAAGACTAAGTGCTATTGCTATTGCTAATACAGTATGGCGGGGTCCCCAACCCCTGGTCCATGGACTGGCACCGATCTGTGGCATGCCAGCAACTGGGCCACGCAAACAAGTGAAACCCCATTTGTGGCATGCAGGCAGCAGAAAAACCATGTGATTTCCACAGAAAGCTCCCCAGTGCCCAAAAGGTTGGGGGCCACTGCAGTTATCCACATTATACCCATGGGACAATCAATTGCACCTTCTCCGTTGCAGTTCCTGCCTTATGAAACATCTCCTCTGCCAGATCGAACAGGTCTCCAACCTTTAACCTTCAGGAAAGGACTTAAGACCTGGCTATCTTCCGAAAGTTTGAGATATGGTGAGGTCAGATTGGGAGGAGAATGTTGTAGATTGAATCAAGGAAGTGTGTCTGTGATGCCAGGTTTTTCTGTTATTTTTTCCTGTTGTTTGTTTTGTTCCTGTTGTTATTGATTCTTGGCTATATGCCAACCAGAATATGGTTTAAGATGGGTGTGTATCTGATTTATTGATCAAATACTGTTGGCTTTCTCTGTCACATTGCTTGCCATCTAGAACAGCATCCCCTTCAGAGAGGCATATGACCCTTATGCAATTCTCATTCAGATAGTCCTTAAAAATATGACTTTTCCTTTTCTTAGAGTGAATAGTAGGCCTCCAACGGAAATATGTATGAGAGGTTTTATATTCTGTGGCTAAATCTTAGCACCACTGTTCTTTCTTTTTCATTGTGTTGTCTTAATACTGTACCCTTTATTGTTGTACATTACCAGGAAATGCTATGGAGTTGGACAAATTTAATTAATAAATACAAATTTTGACTTGCAAGAAACCATACATTTCTTTGATAATAGAAAGTTCTCCAGCACAACGATTGGAGAATCCATGGCTGGGTTGACACATGCCATTCTGCCTGGAGACTGCGTCCATAATTTTAGCCACACCCCTTGTCAACTATCACTTTCCCCAATTCATGACTCAGTCTTGCCCTAGGAGGTTGTGGCTTGATTGGCTCCTCAATCTCCAGACAGAAGTGTGGATTCTTCAATAGGTCGTTCTGTGCTGTCAGGTTAGCTTTCGCAGTGCTTTAAAACACTGCTGAGGCTTTTTTCCTTTTCTTTTTGTTGCCCTTAGAGTCCCTGTAGTTTTCCTCCTTTGAAGCTGCTTTCTGTCGGGCGGGGGGGGGGGGGTTCCCCCTGGGTGGGGAACCCGTCGCTCACCCGAGGCTTCGCTTGCCTAGGCGCTGCTTTTTTAACGAGTCGCTAAACAGCTGTTGTTTTGCCTTTTAAAAGTTTTTTTTTCTTTTTTCCGGTTTAGTGGCTGTAGCGGCTTTAGCAACTTTGAGGTTTAGCTTTTTAGCACCGCTTGTGTTAAGGAGAGGCTAGTTTGGAAGTCTCCTTTGGCTTGGCCATCCTCAGTTTTGCCTTTTTCCTGAGAGCTTCAGACTGAGAGCTACAGGGACAGCGTGCTGGCTTGCCGCCACAGCCCAGCCTTCTTTAGCCCCACTTCAGCAGCAGTCAATGAAGGGGCCAAAGTGCTGTCAAGAGGGCTGATCAGTTTCTGACGGCCAACAGCCTGGCAGGGCAGGAAGCCTCTTCTTCTTCTTCACCTCCCAGCAAAAGAGCCAGCTCCAGAAGAGGCAAATCAGCCAGCCAGGAGGCTGCTGGAAAAGTTAAAGCGAAGGTCCTTTATTCCAGAAAACCTTCCAGGGTGAAGAAAAGGATGGGGACAGGAAAATGAGAGCTCTGAGGAAACAAATTTCCAGAGCACAAAGAGAGTCTCAGGAAAGTATCCCAGCTCTTGCTTTGTCTGAAGCAATCCGGCTTTGCAGGCGACTGCTGCAGTTCCTATGAGCTGGTCACCAGAGGGCAATAGGGAACATTTTTCTATATTTCCAACAGAAGGTTTGATTCAAACTGAGCAATTTAATTTCCCTTTGGCTGTAGGGCAACTGTAGGACCTGATCCCCAGCTTAGGCAGAGATCTTTAGCCCCTGAAGCTACTTTTACCCCAACTGGTGGGACTCCGCCCAGCTGAGAGGCATGAGCCTGGCCTATCTGAGGAACTTAAGGTCCTCATTTCACGTGCTATCTCCCAGGGTGTGGCCAATACTCTGCATCTGGGGAGCAGGGCTGTTTCTATCTCTTCTGAGACACATTCCCAACAACCTCACCATTATTTGTATGCTAGAGAGGCTGAGCAATCACATAAGGTCTGCATCCCCAGCCCACTCATTCAGGGATAGAGCCTCTGCATTACAGGAGGTGGAGTTGGATCAAGGTTTCTCTGATGATGAGCTTGAGATGGTTCCTGATCCCCTCCTTTTACTGGACTCTTCCATCCAGCGCTGTTCAGGTCCTTCCTTCATAAAGCCAAGGCCACTGCCCAAATTGAGAACCCTTCATCCACACCTGTGGAACCCTCAGGTCCTCAAGTGTTAGGCAAGGCTGAGTTATCTGAACCAGTCATTATGCAGGAGAACATCCCTTGTCCCAGGTTTTTTCCTGAGGTTGTTCAAAGGCAGTGGAGCCAACCTGGGACTTTCCCAAACTAGGCAGTAATGATAGGAGGCACTTCAGTATAGCTCCTTCCTTGTCAGATACTTTGGAGTTACCCTCAATGGATGATCCTTTGGCCTGTCTTGTTTCCCCCTCAGCGGTCTCTGGGGACATTGCTGAGGCCTTAAAGGCCAAGGATAGAAAGGCGGGATTGAATTTCCACCGTACACACTTGGCCAATGCTTGGGCGCTTAAGGCAGCCACAGCTACCTCCTTTTTTGTAAGGACCTCCTTACTCTGGCTTAAGGAGTTACAGGCAAGAGTTTCCCCAGAGGACACACGCATTCACCAGGACATTAACAAGCTGGTGGCAGCAATCGAGCTTTGGGCTGATTTCTCATTGCATGCTGCCTGTTTCTCCTCTAGGGCTCTCACCTCTAACAACACCTCCCATAGGCTCTTATGGCTTTGCCAATGGCAGGCGGATGCAAAGACCAAATGGAGGTTGGCTTCTGCTCCCTACACAGGTTCAACTCTCTTTGGAGAGGCCTTGAACCCATTTCTAATGGAGAACAAGACAAGCGTAAATTCTTGTCCTCCGTCACTAAGAGAGCTGATAGGTGGCTTCGCCTTATGGGCGTCAGCCTTCCTTTCGTCAATCGGACAATGTTGCTGATTCCTTCTCCTTTCAGTGTTCCTTTCCCCCCAGGTCTGACCTACAGGACAGACCTCCTTTCCGGGATAGGTTTAGACAGCAACAGCATCCGCAGCCCTTTTGTGGGGGAAGGGGGGACGTCCCTTTCGCCTCTTCAAGTGACTGCCACAGCTCTCCACCCATTGGCGGGCGCCTAGGTCTCTTTGCCCACCAGTGGGAAAGGATGACTTCGGACTTGTGGATTTTCAACACTCTAAGATTCGGCCTAATTCTGGAATTTTTCTCCATTCCTCCGAGGCACTTTGACCATCGCCCCATCTCCAGAAACACCACCAAGAGAGATCTCATGGACAAGGTGACCCAACACCTCCTGGAGATCCAGGCCATTGAGCCAGTTCTGGAAGATCAATGGGGGCACGGATTTTACTTGATTGTCTTCCTTGTTCCGAAGGCCTCGGGGTGATGGAGACCAATTCTGGACCTCAAACGGTTAAACGTCCATTTGATGTACAAGAGGTTCAAAATGCATTCTCTGCAGTCAATCTTGGACGGCATCAGAGAGGGTGACCTCCTGTCATCGATCAATTTGACAGAAGCTTATCTCCACATCCACATCCATCCCTGGCACCGACGGTACCTCAGGTTCTGTTACTCGGATCTTCACTTCCAGTACAGAGCTCTACCGTTCGGTTTAGCCTCAGCTCCCAGGTCATTCACAAAGATCCTGGTGGTGCACCTCAGGTCCATCCCGGTGTGTCCCCAGTGCTACCTGGACGATATTCTCATCCAATTGTCCTTGTCCCAGTTTGCCCAGCAGGATCTAGAGACTACAATCTGTGTTCTTCAGGAACACGGATTCTCTATAAACTTTCAGAAAAGTCACCTGGTTCTGACCACTTGACTGCTCCATTTAGGAGCAGTGATAGACACCAGGCTGTGTGAGGTCTACCTTTCCCGGGAGCGAGAGGACAGTATCAAGCCCTTGGTCCCTCAAATCAGGACAGAATGCTTGGTTCCGTTGTTAGATCTCTCTCAACTCCTGGGAAAGATGGTCTCTTGCAAAGCCATTGTTCCATGGGCCAGATCACACCTAAAACTCTGCAATGCTTCCTCCTACATTTCCAGAGGAAAGGGAGCAGTAATTCCAGAGTCAAGGTCAGGGTCCCATTAGAGACTCTCAGGTCCCTCAGGTGGTGGGTGTCCCCAGCGATAGCCAGGGAAACACTATTCAAAGAACCCAGCTGTCTGACCTTGACCGCAGATGCCAGCCTTTTCGGATGGGGGGGCATCTCCAACAACAGTTGGCTCAAGGACAATGGTCTCAGGCAGACCTGAAGAACAACATCAACTGGCTGGAGCTCCGAGCCATCCAACTTGCCCTTTGTCACTTTGAAGCCACGGTAGAGGGACAACACCTATTGATTTTGATAGACAATGTGGCTGCAAAAGCGCATATCAACCGCCGGGGGGAACCCATTCGAGGTCTCTCATGTGCAAGGCGGACCAACTATTTCTCTGGGCAGAGACTCACCTGAGTTCCATCGAGGCGGAACACATCTCGGGGTTGGCAAACATGCAGGCAGACTTTCTCAGCCGGATCATGGTGGACCACTCAGAGTGGCGACTGTACCCAGGCATCTTCTGGGAACTGTGTCAGAGGTTTGGCCGTCCAGTCCCGAACTTATTCGCCACCCTGACGAACTCACAATTGCCCAGATACTTCACAAGGTTTCCAACCCTGGGTGCAGAGGGAGTCAATGTCCTCCGCTGTCCTTGGCCCAGGGAACTGTTGTATGCCTTCCCTCCTCTCCCCATCGTACAGGGAGTAATCTGGAAACTTCTCGTGGAGCAGGCGGAGCTCTTGCTGATCGTGCCCCATTGGACCAGGCAGCCATGGTTTGCAGACCTTGTCAGTCTCTCTGTGTCCACAGCCTTGGAGAATCCCTCAAGACAGGATCTCTCTCAGCCAGGGGGTTTTGATCCATCCAGAGCCTCAGTGGCTCCAACTGACCAACTGGCACTTGAGAGGTGGCTCCTGACGAGGGACAACTTCTCAAGAAGGTTGATTCAGATAATATAGGCTTCCAGGAGGCCTTTCACCAACAGAATTTACCATTCTACTTGGAAGACATTCTGTAGTTGGTGTGTTAAGTCAAGTCTGAATCCCACAGCAGTCTCCACCCTCAGATCCTGGACTTCTTGCAAGAGGGTCTGGATAAAGGGTTAGCCCCTAATACTATGCGAAGACAAGTAACGGCCTTGTCTTCAGAATTGACTTATGGGGACTTAGACTCCATAGTGCACCATCCTGTCGTTTTTGAGGGGGGCGGCTAATTTAAAGCCACCTGTTGTTCGCAGATATCCAACCTGGGACTTAGCTAAGGTTTTACACGCCTTTACTTTACCACCCTTCGAACCTGTCAGGTCTATGAGTCTGTGGTTTTTGTCTTTTAAAGTCACCTTTTTAGTCGCCATCACATCGGCCAGGCGAATTTCAGAACTAGCTGCTCTCTCTGTAAGAGGGGAACTCTGCACCTTCTATGCAGACAGGGTGGTTCTACATCTGGATCCCTCCTTCGTCCCCAAGATCAACTTCTGGTTCCACCAGTGGCCCAGGAGATAGTGTTGCCCAGTTTCTGTCCAGCTCCTTCCCATCCGCTGGAACAGAGATGGCACACTCTGGACGTAAGTAGGGCCTTACGCAGGTACATAAAACGGACGTTGCCTCACTGAAAATTGGAATTGCTGTTTATCTCATTTCAACCTTCCTCTCTAGGTTCAAAGGTCACTCTATTGACCATAAGCCATTGGATAAGGGTGTGTATTGCAAAGGCCTACGAGACACAGTCGATTCCAGCCCCCAGATGAATGACTGTTCACTCGACTCGAAGCACTGCCACCACAGCTGCATGGGCGACACAGGCTTCGATCGAGGAAATCTGTAGGGCAGCAACATGATCCTCACCATCTCCCTTTGTGTGCCACTATAAGTTGGACTCCTTTGCCTCTGCTGAGGCTGCCTTTGGGAGGAGGGTACTTCAGCGAGTGCATGTAGGTAGGGGGGACTCAGAACCACAATCCCCGCCCATAGGAACACCAGGCTTTGGTACGTCCCAGCTATGGATTCTCCAGTCGCTGTGCTGGAGAAAGAGCATTGTCTTACCTGAACACTTCTTCTCATCACGACGATGGAGAATCCATTCCCTCCCTAGGAGGCAGTTAGGTCCTTCGTCCAGCACAGTAACACTGGAGGAGCCAGTGCCACCAACGAGTCCTTCAGATGCCATGCCTTTGTCATGAACTGGAGAAAGTGACAGTTGACAAGGGGTGTGGCTAAAATTATGGACTCAGTCTCCAGGCAGAATGCCATGTGTCAACCCAGGTATGGATTCTCCATCGTCGTGATGAGAAGCAGCATTCAGGTAAGACAACGCTCTTTTTCTCGGCCTGAAAACTAACATTTTGTTGAGAGAAAATAAGATAGGATATAAGGAAGATACAAGAAATACTTTCTATGTATTTTGTGGAATTTTAAAAGAAATTGTTCTTGGTGTTGCTTCTGTGTGTGTGTGTGTGTGTGTGTGTGTGTGTGTGTGTGTGTGTATCTTCACATCTAATGAACCTAATATTCATTAAAGCATCCTGACTTTTTTCAGGCCTCCACCTGAACTGAAAAAAAGATACTGCTTCAATACTTGAATTCACTTTATGAATAAGCTTTTTATTAAAGAAGTCTCTTTAGTTAATATTACTCTTAAAGCTTAAACAGCTGTAATATATATATATATACTTTTCATAAACTGGATAGTATTAACTTCTTCTGTTCCCATTAAATCATTATTTAAAAATAAAACTGAGGAAATGTGTCGATAGCCTTTTGTCTACCAGGAATGTCATTTTCATCGTTCTGAATTACTTTCATTGAAATATCAAGACCGAATCTATATTTGCTACCTCTGAGGTTAGGGAAAATCCAGGGGAAATGTTCCCAGCCAAAGATGAAGGCCCGTAGTATATAAACAGACAGAATCTCTTGTGCCAATGGGAGGGCAGAGTTGTCCACTATGTTTATTCCCTTAGGACTGCCCTCTACAACTGAAGTTTGTGTTGCTGGTAGGGGTGGAGTTCATCTCTGGAAGTCTTCATGCACTCTCTTCTAGGAAGTACCTCTTGACTCTACCACAGACCGGAAACAACATGTTTTCACAGCAGTGTCTGTGTCCTGAATTTTCTGCCAGCAGATTTCTGCCCCTGCTTTTCTTTCAGAATACAGCTAATCAGTTTGAATCAGAATTTCCAGAATTTGGTTGAGGGAAGAAATATTCCTGTTATTGTTACAAATTTTTAATAACTTACTTGCTATAAAAGAAAGAAGATCCAAACTCAGGGACATGAAGTAGAAAAATATTGATGGTGATATTATGACTTTATTTAAGAAAAGAGAAGCAGAACTACTGAAGACCGCATGTTCTTAATTATTAAAATCCATCAGGAAGCAGACATTTTAGAGTAAGTTTATCAGTTTTTTTTTCTGTTTCTTTGTAGTGATAACATTGATGGATTTCACCATGTTACTCTATTCTGTGTTATGGTGTAAATGGATGCATTTTAGAACTGAAAGTACATGAGAGAATATTGCTTCCAGAGATGCAATTAGAAATGCCATATTTTCCAGCACAGAAAGAGATGAAGATCAGATACGAAGTTTGCACTCATTATAATGTAACACCTAATTTCCTCATTTAAATGAGTTAAAATATTTATTTCTATAGATTTTGATATCTATAAAATTGTTTATCAAATAATGAGCACCCTGGAATTAGAATTCTATCTGCAGAACAAACAGTAAGTAATTTTTTTGGCATTAATTATAACATTTAAAACATTTAAAATTATTTCTGCTCTAGTATTCTCTATTTCTTCTTGCCTTTTCCTCAGTATGTTTAATCTACCATACATGATATTCTTCCGACTAAAATCGGAATTCTGATTTTTTTCTTTTATCATCATCATCATCATCATCATCATCATCATCATCATCATCATCATCATCATTATTATGCCTTTTTTGCAAAGTTGCCACTGGTCGGTGGAAAAAAGCCAGCCGGTTCTCTCCGCTTGCAAGCGTGGGAAGTGCCAGAACTCCGTGTTTTTAAGTGGTGGGGAGGAAGACCCGAACTGAGCTGAGCAGCTGGGCTGTTTTGAGTTCCGTGTTTCCTTTGCAACTTGTAAGCATGGGGGTAATCGGAAGCAGAAAAGTTCTTACATGGTTTCCAAGGCGTCTCCTCTCCTGTTCCTCACCCCTTCTGTCCCCTCTCCCCCTAATTCCTACCTCCCTCCCCACCTCCGACTCAATAAGCAGCACTGTTAGTTTGGAGTCCCATACCTGTGGCGGGCGGGTGGGCTGGCTGGCTGGCTTGGCAAGCGGACGAGCTGAACAGCGGCTTGGCTACCTACCTTGCGAGGCAGGGGAAGGCGGGAGAAGGGAAGAAGACGAGGGTGGCATGGGGCAGGGGGGAGAGGTTTCCCGGGGATGCGGAGGTGTGGAAAGAGCCAGACGGCTGCAGCTCCCTCCAGAGAGCGAAAGCAATGTTCATTTACTGGAAAATTCCCCTGCGGGAAGTCACGCGGAGGGGGGGGAAAAAAAGAGCTTGGAGCGGCGACTGGAACCGGAGCTCCCTTGATTAACAATTCTGAATTTTTTTCCCTTTCTTTTTTTACTCCCTTCCCGCCGTTGATAATTAGGATCCAGTGCCTCCAGGGTCCTGTCGATGGTGTGTGGGGGGGTGATTAGATTTGGGGAGGAGGGCAAGGTCGGAAGGAAAAGACACCCCTGACTACTTTTCAGATTTTTTTTTTCAGAGGGGAATATCATGCCTGTCTACTAAACAATACATCTGGCACATTCTTACATTAATGGTAGAGGATGGGTATATTTCCTTGAAGGTAAAATACCTGTTTTGCTTCTTATATTGAATGTATTGCTTGAAACAAGAAAAAAACACAATATGCTGGAGGTTGTCGAACTGTGAGTCATCTCCCATTTTATTTTATTATTTTATTTATTTTATTATCTATTTCTTGACCATCACTAACCCAATGAAATAATTGATTTGTGATGGGGACCATACACATTTATATGACATTTTAGGAGTCACAGCTCCACAAAATTTGTGCATCCCTATGTTATGTGCTTCCCTGTTCTTCCCTTCCAGAGAGGTATTATAATACTATAGACTGGTCCAGTTACTAAAAAGCATCATCATCATTATTGTTATTATTGTTACATTTTTATTCTGCATTTTATGTATATGTAACTCAAGACAATGAACTGAATACTTATGGCCCCTATTTACCTTACATGTTAAATAATGGGATTTATTCCCTAATAAATGCCAGTAAGATTGCTTCTCAAATGAAAAATAGTATTAATAGTGAAGTATTCCCAAACTATAGCTTGTAGTAAAAAAAAAAACTTTGAGATTGTAAATCAATTCATTAGATGTTTGTGTTCAGTAGTGCTTCAAGAAATACTCAGATTTTGAAACACAAAGGTATGAGGACTATTTATATAAAGGAAAGACATTCCATATTATCTGTGAATGAGACAGATTGTTTACATTCGATATGACCAGGTCTACACATCAATAGAATGAACAATGACTTTTGTTGTTAGGGACCAAATCCTAATTTCTAATATTCATGGAATTAGGTTATGTAAATATCAGTTAATGGGAATCAATAAACTATATGTTTTCAGTGGTGTTGTCTAAACTGATCTCAGAGATGCCACCTTTGGTTTTCGTTAGAAAATATTTTTGTTTTCAACAAGCCTTTAAGTTAGTTCTTACTTGACACTGTTTTAAGCTGGTTGAATTGTTACTATTTGCTTTTTGCATTTAGTATTTTAATTAAATAATTTTACATTAAAAATTGCTATTTATTTTAAAAAAGTGAATGGAAATATAGATCCCCTGTTTATGGATTTATTGATAATAACCTGTAGAGATTCTTAATTTCAGATTCTTGGGGTGTAATTAATCTTTGGAGAAAGTCTGCTTATTGCACATTTATTTTTTACTCATCGAGGTACTTTTTTCTAAAGACAATTACAATCCTGTTTGATTTTGGACTTCTGCATTGTTCAGTTTTGCTTTTTATTGCACATTTATTTTTTTAATCATGGAGATACTTCTTTCTAAAGACTGTTGTGATGTTGCATTTATGCATTGTTCAATTTTGCTTTTTACTTGTTATCTCAAATGTACTCAGATGAGTAATAATGAGGTAGAAATATATTGACAATTAAATCAGATACTTAAATCAGGAGATTAACATTCCTTGAGGAAGCAGGCTTGTTTCCATATGTTAAACAGGAACACTGAACTCTGTTCTGTTCTTTTGTTCTCAGCATATGTTTGTACTTTGTTTGCAAAGCTGCAAATAGAGCAAGAGCCAGTTTTTATATTATATTACATTTCCTATTTGAGTCACTTGGCTTATCTCTCTGTAGTCCTTTTATCCTAGAGCCAAGATGGCAAACCTATGGCATGCGTGCCGGAAGTGGCACACAGAGCTATCTCTGCTGCCATGCGAGCCGTCGCCCCAGATCAGGTCTACTGTGCATGCGCGCACACCTCCTGCCAGCCAAATGATTGCTGGGTATCTACTGCGCATGTGTGGGGGGTGTGGCTTGGAGACACACGTGCATGTGCAGAGGCATGGCGTGCACGGGGGTCCGTGCATGCGCAGAGGTGGCGGGGCATGCACGGGAGCATGCATGCATGTACTGGGTGGGGAGTCATGTGCGCATTGCACGCGTGTGCACACACTTTCGGCATGCAACGACGAAAAGGTTAGCCATCATTGTCCTAGAGTATACTAGACTTCTTTCAAGGAGGTCAGGGTGGCATTTTAACATCTAAAACCAGCGATATAGATATCATATATTGACATTTGTGATGGCAATTTATATAATAAACAATTCAGAATCAACTTCAATAAATGAGTAGATTGTGCTTCCTAATCTATAAAGTTAATCCAGATATGGTCTACAAAGTCCTTATTGCGGTTGCCTTTTTTAAAAAGATGTAATAGAATATATTTCATTTTTACAAGATTGGTATATTCTTACTTAAGTTTCATGAGAGGTTGTCTGGAGAATCAATCTAATATCCTTCAGCTATTTTACATTTGAACTCCATCAGCCAGAATGGACAATGGCAAAAAATTGCAGAAATTGAAGATCAAAATATCTAGAGGGCATGAGACTTTCATCCTGAAGGCTGTGCTGACTTACATAACAAGTGAATTTGGTGTGTATTTGTAATTTTTAGGAATATTTTACTAACCCATTAAGACCACAGGATCCCTTCAGCAAGAAGTGCTGGTTACTCATGTAACTAATTTGAAAGGAATATGATAGATCTAAATCCATTAAAAAATTAAACTGATTTGGTTGCATTACTGAAATTTAAGTTTCAAAATGAGGAATACGCTTAAGGACTTCTAAAGCATATTTTTGTTTTCTGAGGTTTGGGTTAGAAAGAGACTGTTTCTTTTGCACTTTTCCAATTACTATATCAATCTTTTATTAAATGTGTTACAACTTTGGTTTGTTTAAAATTATCTTAGAGCTAGAGAAAGGAATTTGACCCTGAGCTGGGAGCTCTTTTCCCAGAGAATGCAGTCTCATGTCAGCAATTTTTCTGCAAATAAGAAAAGATAACAAGGCAGAGAGAGCAATATGGAATATAGACTTATCTATGGGTGAGGCTGAATGATAAATATTAACAAGGAAGCAATCAGAAAGTTGTTTCACTTGTTACTACTGTACATAGTCTCACATTTTATTTGAACGAATTAAGGTGAGGTACAGAGAGTTTTTCAGAGAGCTAAAGGTAATGTTTTAGAACCCTCATTACTTCCTGTTCAAATCGTTCTTTGTCTTGCTTTTTTTTCATGTCAAGCCAGTTTTGCAAGTTTACTTATGTTTTAAGTAATCTTTGGAAGAAAAATGAAATACTGTGTAAAATGAAATCTGCATTGCTGTACTAGATATGTTTAAAGTTATTGTAGATAAACCTACCCATTAGCAGTTGTGACATTATGATGAGCAGTGTTAATCAGATTGCATTCTTATCCCTGTGGGTAAAGAAAATGTCTTTACTTATTCATGGTAGTAGATGCAAAATGGTTACCTTAAATAATAGTTTAATTCTTTTCTAGTAAAATTAGAGAGAGAGACAGACAGACAGACAGACTTTTTTCTATTGCAGATTCTTCCTTCCTTCCTTCCTTCCTTCCTTCCTTCCTTCCTTCCTTCCTTCCTTCCTTCCTTCCTTCCTTCCTTCCTTCCTTCCTTCCTTCCTTCCTTCCCTATTAAGTTTGTATAGATATCAAGCAGGCTGGTATTTCAGAAAGGAAATGATTCCCTTTGTTCTGTAGCAAAAATTGGCAAGCTGACATCCTAAGCTTTATCATAAAAACCTAGTATGTCTGTGATCAATTCAAATCTCTGGGAAAAGAAATTGAGGAACAAGGATAAAAGAAAATAGGTATGTGTTTATATATCTCATGGACAAAGGAGATTGTCAAAAAGAAGGAGAAAAGCAGATGGTTTTACATATTTTTGGCTTATATTATCTAATAGATGATCTTCAGTTAAAGTTCTCAATATAAAGGAAGTCACCAGTTCTAACTTTACAAAAATAACTATAAACTATAATTGAGATGATGAGCTGTGAAATATTTGAAAAAGAGTCTAGAGAAAAGTAATTAAATACCATAGTTAATTGAAGTTTCTTGCAAAAGATATTAAATAATTGATAAAAGTCATAGCTTGTAAAAATATTAAATTCTATAAGGCTTATTTCACATATAACTCAAAGCATCCAATATTTTGGAAGTTTTTATAGCATTTTTTTTTCATTTTGATGAAGGTCTTGTAGGAAAATGATTTACAATTGCCTATTCATTTTTATATCTGGATTATAGTGTTCTATTTATTGTTAATTTTATATAAAATTGTGAATTATTTTCTTATATTTTAATCTCTCTGCGTAGAAATACCTTTATATTATACTAAAAACTAATCTGGTTACAAATTAACAACTGTTCCAGCTTCTTAGAGAGTGTATTTGACAATTGTAATAAAAGCATACATTTTGCATTATTTAGATACAGTAAGCTTAAGATCAGTGATCTGTATCTCTGGATACCACTGTATACCATCATCTCTGCACTTAACTACTGAATTCTGTACTACTACTATTAATTTTTATATGCTGTGAAGCTCAATTGTTTGCCTTCATTCCTTCCATTCTATAGCATTCTCCTGAGCCTTAAATGAATCAAGCATATTCTCTGAAAAAGAAAGAAGCAGATTGAAAATTCATTTTTTTATGTGCCCAGCCAACCAGTTCAATTTTCTTTTTAAAAAGAGCAAAGGGAGTGGGGAAAATATGTGGGCTTTTGCATGTATATATGAGCAATTGTAGGCAGTTCAGTAGTTTTTAGTTCTGAAATGTTTATTTTGAGACTTGTTTTGTGCTTTGGACAAATTATTCAAAATGTATCCATTTTTCCATGGGAGGGAAAGATTCGTTTTGCCTCTTTTTATTTGAATAGTTCATGCTTATGTGTGTATCTTTTGGGATTTTTCTCCAAATCACAGCTTTTACTCTATGAATTGATTTTATTTCCATTCCTCATGTGCTTTTTGGACTCAAATCTGTGATTTATCATTGGTTTCTTTTCCTTGTGATGAATTTCTTAGATAGTGACACATAAAGCCTCAACAGTTGTCATTCTTTGTTTTCTTTTTGTGAGATGTATATATATCTTTAATGCTATGTTTAGTTAAATTGTTAGCTTTATATTAGAGGCTTCCATCTACCCTTTGGTTTCTATTTTGATGATGTGTTTATCCCATCAAAGCTTTTATTTTATAATTGTGCTAGTGAGAGTTTCTTGATTTTCCTTATGTCCTCACTGATAAAAAAACAAATTAAATTGGACCGGCATAATAATTGAAGTAACAGAAGTGTGTAGGTCTAACTTTGACATGAATAATATGGTTGTTAAACCCAAAAGTTATTAGTCAATTTTATTTGCAGAATTGCATTTTATTTTACATCCTACTTATAGCTTATTCTTTTTAAAGTTCTGAAATTCTTGGGAACTCCAGACCGACAAATAAGACACAAAGCTGTGTTCAAGCAGGATGTGAGTAAAGAGGAAACAGCTATAGTTATCACTCTCTGTCACACACCAGTGTTGGCTGTTTTCAGAAGCCGGCTGCATCAGGATAGCTATCTTTAGCAGATTCATTTTGTCTACCTCAAAGTTCGTTTGAGGTATGTTTCTATGTATTTTAAGCTAATCTAGATCCAGCCAATTTAGCATTAATTTGCTCTTCTGTCTCTTGGTCATTGTGCCATTTGTCTCGATAAAGGGACATTTTATTACATGTTTTATCGAAGCCTTTGTTTCTTTTTTGAAAATGTTCAGAGCAGTTGACAAATGTTGGGAAAGCTCTAGTGACACAGTGGATAAAAATTTTGACAGAATCAAAATGAGACAATAAATCATAAATTTCATTCTCTTTGGAAATGAATTTTTAAAAAGAGGTTTAATAATAATAAAAACAAAATGGGGAACATAGAGATTATTTTAGCATTTGGAAATAAGGAAAGTTATTTTGCATATATATTTTGCTCTTAATTATTCATTTTTCCTCAGTTTTTTTCCTTTAAAGGCTTATGTTTATTTTAATGAGATTAGCAATGATATGAAAATTTTGATTATTGAATATATTTATAGAGATTGCTTTGACGTAGAATGACAGTATACAGAAAATTTGTGTCAGATGCTGGTGGCCTTCAATCTAAAACAGCCTTTATGTTTTGACTTAATATATTATCTTTAATAAGCAATTCAGCATGGAAGCAATATGATAATTATATATGTTTTGTATTATATTTTATTCTCTGTGCTTCATACTGGTTTTTCTACATGCATTTGTAAATACGCTGTGTGTGTGATAGTGAAAGACAAATAAGACAACGAGTTTGAATCTGACATGCTTCTGTCATGAATCTGATATGTTTCTGTCATGTTATATAGATATATAGATGACAATTTGTGGTACATTCTAAACACATAAAGGTTGATCTAGTTACTATATTCAAATCAGATTGTTAATCATATTTACATATAACTTATACAAAATCTGTCAGTAGAAAAATTAAAAATCATTGAAGCAATTTCAAATTCATTTCAAATTTAAAACATTGACTAAACCAATATAAACTGTCCAACATAATTATAAAATAGGTTGTATTTTTCTTTAATTTTAGGAGAATCTTCCAAATATTTTTTCCTTTTTATCATAAGAATATACTCTGAGAAAACATTTAGTCTATATTCCTGTACAATAATTTTTAAAACTATTTTCACTTGGCCTGTCTTAGTACAGGCTTTTGTAATTTAGTGCCGCTCAGATGACTTGGACTACAATCTTCACCATTCCTAGCCAACAAAATAGTAGGCTCTTATTATAGAACATATTGGAATTCAGCTGTCTGTATATAGACTGTTGTTTCTATGTATGCATTCTAATTTTGGGATTGCTTAATTAGATCAACCTTTTTGTGTATTTATTTTGCAGGATATTTTTGTCTGTATGTTTCCTGTATCTGTATGATGTCTGCTGTAAAGGGGCACTAATAACGATAAAGGGTACGTGTTTATTTTTATGTCCTGTCATGGATTCACAGATTGCATTTGAGATTAATCTCATCTATAACATTTCTTGTCTATAAAGTAACCTTCCAGGAAAATGTGCCTTCTACACTCCTTTTTTGGTGGCATGCTTGTGTTTGCCTTTAGCCTGCTTGATGGCTTACTGTGTTTATTTACCTGTTTGGTACATGTACAGTTCCTAAGTTTTGGCTGTGGCCTGTGTTGGGATTTAGAGGCCTGAGATGATGCTACCTTGTTTCAGGGCCTTTTAGAAATCCCTTGGTTCTGCCTCTTAGTGCTCTACAGTGTGCATTAATAAACTTATACTGGGAATAATCTATTTTTTGGCAGATCCAAAAAACAGGAGCACTCATAGTAATACTTCCAGCAAATTACTTTATTATTCCATATCTGTAGACAGAATCTTGCCAAAGAGAAGCAATCAACTATCTACATCAAGGATAAACTCTGAAAACTATTAGGAAGGGTCTGTTTTCACCCTCTTTCTGTCACACAAACTATCTGAACTGAGCTGCCTTTTAGTGTTACGGAATGTACCTCTCCCCTCCTAGGAATCCAGACTACTATGTTCCATCACAGTTTTATGTATTCTGCATGATTTTCCATCTCATTTATTTTCATTAACTGACCTTTTTCTTTAATTATTTTAATGCATCCTCATTAACACATTATAGGAAATAGATACTAATTTAATTCATATTGAGAAAAGGCACAATCTGCCTTTTGTAGACATAATTTTACTTCCAAATTAAGTTGGTCATGGTAACTCAAACTACTCAAACCCAGCTTGTGTTGATTCTGGGATAAAGCCTATCTTTAAAAATTATTAAATATTGTCATAGATTTATCTTACTATAAATTACAGAAGTTAGAAATTAGTGATTATTATAAATTATAAAATACAGACAAAATGTTACGCATTCAGAGAATTGTCACTGTTCTCTGTCAGGTTGATATTAAAATTCCTAGTGTGCTAATATCATTGTACCTTTGTCTTTGTATGGCAGGTTATGTATACCTCACAGAATGCTACCTTCTATCTATACTTTCATACTTATTAACTATTATTTTGGGAGCTCAAGAGCTTTGGATAAAGAAATCTTTTGGTCTTTATAAGGTTGAGCATATAGCTGATTTAATGTATGGCTCAGTACATTAGATTGTTTGGCTTCTACTAAAGTACTATATATAGTTAATGTACTTTAAACATTAATGTAGCAAAGAATGCATTGTTCTTGTGCTCTTTGCTTCAGAGATAGGCAAAAGATGGTTCAGGATTTATTGGTAGATCAGATTCCTTGCCTTTTTCCCTAGATAAGTAAGGTTTATGATTCCCAGTTGTTTGCAAAAGCCACAGAAGAGTAATTGTTCTGTTATATTTAGGATGACTGGAAAGTAAAACAGAAGGCAGAGAATGGATATTGGTATGTTTCTGTAAAGTGTGTATATGTGCATGTTAGTTAAAATACATTCTTATTTTGGAACTAGCCAGAAGCTGTTAGGTCATATTAGATATATAGTCATACAAATGAGAAATTAAAGCAGAAGCAATAGCACTTAAACTTATATACCACTTCACATTGCTTTACAGCCCTCTCTAAGTGATTTACAGAGTCAGCATATTGCCTCCAACAATCTGGGTCCTCATTTGACCGACCTTGGAAGGATGGAAGGCTGAGTCAAACTTAAGTTGGTCACAATTGAATTGCTAGCAGTTGGCAAAATTAGCCTGCAATACTACATTCTAACCATTGCGCCACCACAGCTTGTGTGTGTGTGTGTTGTGTATGTGTGTGTGTGTAATTATACTGTAATATAGCTCATTACTTTCATTGACCCCTCTTTGTATATGTATCTATAAAACACATAGCATTATTTATCTGTATATATTGAAAATTGCATGGCACATATTTCAAAAGCTGAAGAATGGATTTATTTCTCTAACCTAGGAATGCAAATATTTTACTGTTTGAAAATGAGGGATTTATCAATTGAAGCAAGGCAATTTATACCTATGGTGGTAATAGTGGTTTGGAGGATATCATGCTGCTATATTATAATGAATGGATAATGTTTGGAGCAGTTCAAAGTTAGGCTAGGGATAGCCTTGGAGATTTTATAGTTGTTATTGTTTCTGTTCTCAAGATAATCTCTTGAGTTTTAACTCTCTTCATGTAAACCTTTAAAATAGCCTACTTTGTTTCCTCAGAAATTGTTTTAAACTCTAATTATAGTATGTAAATGTGTCTTCATGTCTCAGAGACATGAGTTTGAGTGAAAGTATTATGTAGAATTGGGGGGGACTGATAATGTGCGCAGTAGGATATCTCTGCTCACTTGTATCACTAATCATATACTAATACTATGATTATATGTTGCACTGACATATTTACCCAGAATCACTCTGGACAGTTTCCATAAACTATATAAAAGTGTTATCTAGAGTATCATAGGATACTTTATCTTTCCAGAATCAGAACCTCTGATAAAGTAGTCTGCCGTTTTGAAAATAGAAACTAATAAGGTAGGTGTTTGTTGTTTCGCTTCTCTTCTAGTATTTCTAGGGTTTGGACACAATGTTCTTACTTTACAGGTTATTACCCCATGTCGAAAACTCATCTTATGTGCTGACAACAGAAAAGAAATGGAAGACTGGATTGCTGCACTAAAAACTGTACAGAATCGTGAACATTTTGAGGTAATGTTAGATAAAAATATAGATTCATTTCTTACAGTATCCCCACTATACTGAGTACCTTTTTTCCCTTACTTAAATTAAAAAATGGCATTCTTACACCTCAGTTTTTCTGTATTTAATAAAATTTGTATTGACACAAAACTTGATTCATAAAGCTAAAATGAGTGTTTTATTTTAAGTTACATTTATGTTTAAATCATCTTAGGGTTTCTTTTAATTTAATTTGCAGTCTACCCAGTACAGTATGGACCATTTTTCAGGAATGCATAACTGGTATGCTTGCTCGCATGCACGTCCAACATACTGCAATGTGTGTCGAGAGGCATTATCTGGGGTCACATCTCATGGACTCTCTTGTGAAGGTAAATATTTCTGTATGATATCTTCATTGGCACATGAAATTATGGGCTTACAATAACTTATAAAATCTATTATCCATTAAATAGATAATAATAGTAAAAATAATTTTAATAGAATAAAGAGAAGTATTGGATTTCATATCCTGATATTTGGCAAAGAGACTCATAAAACTCATAAAAAATTAAATGGCTGTAGTACAGAGTAAAACATGTTAGGTTTTGATTCTATATGTGCTTCCAGTTTATGAATTCTTGATTCTGCCAGTAAGTAAGATACTGGCCCAAAAACAAAAATAAATAAAACAAAAACAGACACCATAAATGAGGAATACAAAAGATGGGAAATACAATTTCTCACAGCTTAATTCATTATGTGATTTTCCCAATATTCACTCACTTTTTGTTGTTGTTAGTGTGCAAATTTAAGGCTCATAAGAGATGTGCTGTCCGGGCAACTAATAACTGCAAGTGGACAACGCTGGCATCCATTGGAAAGGATATAATTGAAGAGGAAGATGGGGTATGTAAAATAACATTTTTCAAAGGGTGGTTTTTACCAAAGATATCAAAGACACTCCGAAGATTTCAGTTAGGGATATTTTTAACTTTCTGGAGTGCAGGAGTATTTATTTTTTTTCTAACATTTCTATGATGTTCCCACTTCAGCCAGTTCAGAAACTATTGTATGCTGTTTAAAATGACAGCTACTCCTGAGGTTAGAAATTTTTGGTGCTCTTGAAATGATGGAAATATATCAAGCTAATAATCAAAGAAATGCCAAACAGACATTTGAAGAATATCTTGCCTGATTCTTCAATAAGCCTTGAAGAAGAGGTGATCCCTTTTTTCATTCATGTGTGTGTAAACAATAAATCCTAGTTAATCCTAGCAGTAGTGAGACTGAAAAAAGATATTTTGTGTTCTTTGAGCCCCATGGTAGATGTATAAAGTATGGTATAGAAGTGCTTCTCTAATTGATACTGCTGTAAAAAAGAGCTTCAAGTAAAATCTCTGCTGCTGCTTCCTACCTTTTTTAAACCCTAGCAGAAATATAACCTGCCTTCTTTGTGAGACTCCTGACTTAGGGAGTGAGAGAGAGACAGAGGCAGGGAGGGAGGGGAAGAGAGAGAGAGAGAGAGAGAGATATTTCTGTAAGTTGCACTAATATTTGAATATGTTAAGAAGCAAGGGAAGAGTACCTTGTTTCTCATTTTTTCTAAATAGCAGCATAAGAGAAATTTCAGGAAAAGAAGAAAGTACAGCTACTATTTAGTTTTCATGGGAACATTACCAGATGAACTGGTAAGCTGACAAGCAGATTTGTAAAAACCTGCCTGGATATATGCACTCTATCCTACAATCTTTATATAATCCACCAGAGCTATTTTAAGCATTTAAGAAGGCAGATTTGTATTCCAAATGACTTGAATATATGCTATTATTGAAAGTGTTACAAAATAAGGGATTTGTGAAGAAATATCTGTTTATATTGTAATGGCTCTTAAACCTGTCTTGTTAAAAATAAATTCTGATTGAACAGATTTCAATGCCACATCAGTGGCTGGAAGGAAACCTACCTGTGAGTGCCAAATGTACAGTGTGTGATAAAACATGTGGCAGTGTCCTACGCTTGCAAGACTGGCGTTGTCTTTGGTGCAAAGCCATGGTAAGTTATTATGGTGCATTGTTGAGTGATTCAGCTCTCCTTTGGTATATGTTACAGGTGTATTTTTGTAAGTTGAGGAAGCATTTCAAGTTTTTTTTCTTTTTTGCAAAATACCATTCTTCTAGGTAGTTATGAGAAAATGCTATTCATAATAAAATGTGGAACAATTATGACCAGGAGTGTCAAGCTGCAATAATGTTAGCACCAAGAATTTTCTTAAGTTGAATAAAGGAGATTTAATTAACAGTTGGCTTGTTTACAAGTACCATGTTAAAAAAATTCCATTTGAAAAAGTAATAAATGTTCTTGAATTCTTTCAAATTTGGAATTTGAAACTTAACTATGGCCTTGTCTTAATAGGCTCTCTTGTGTTTTGGCAAGGCATACCTTAATTATGTGGTACACTAATACCGAGCAATGTTAGATGTATCACTGTATCCTCAATGCAAATCTTAAACATAATAAATATTTTGATATTTTATGTCTGTATTATTGTGTGGGGAAAAATATTAGAAAAGCAAATAAAAAGTCAGAAACCAGGCACTACAAAATTTAGTGCATGTGATTTTATTGTTATAGGTACATACCTCATGCAGAGACCTATTGCCAACAAAATGCCCCCTTGGCCTTTGTAAAGTGTCCGTCATCCCTCCCACAGCTCTAAACAGCATTGATTCTGATGGTAAGTCATTACAGTTGCTACTACTTGTCAGTGTTGTCACAGAAAGAACAAGAGCAGGAATTAAGAAGTATTCTCTGATGACTGAACATATCTATTGCTTATGGCATACTGAGCTACAGTTAGATGAAAGAACTGGAATCCCTGGTGATGGGAAGGAAGAAATAGAATATTCTGGGTATTTGGACCCTTTAAAAAGGTTTTCCACTGCAACATTTTATTGCAAATCTGATCTGCATTTTATATACTTATGTTTCAAACTACTTCTAAAATAATTTTTAAAAGTTAGTTTGTTTTATCTTTTAGGTGAGGCCATAATGGTAAAACAAGAGTTATAATTAATTTTCTATAAATGTTTAATGATTAATCTTCCTCAATCATTGTTTTTCCCCCCAGGTTTTTGGAAAGCCACTTGTCCCCCATCTTGTACAAGCCCTTTGTTGGTCTTTGTCAATTCAAAAAGTGGAGACAACCAGGGTGTAAAGTTCCTACGAAGATTCAAACAGCTGTTAAATCCTGCACAAGTCTTTGATCTTATGAATGGAGGACCTCATCTTGGGTAGGCAAATCGTATTCTATTTTTAAAAATTAACCATTCTTACCTTGTGCTCAGAATAACCAATTTGGAACAGTTTGAAATATGGGCATACAGTGGGCATACAGCTAAAGCGTATATGTTTGATCTGGAGATGGGGTTGTGTTACAGACCAAAGTTTTTCAGCAGTGGAAGAGCAGAAAAAAAAATAGGACTATTGAGTGAGGAATGGCACATAGTTCAAGAAAGATAGGAAAACATAATGGCTGGGAAATTGAGGGGATTGAATAGATAGGTGAGAACAGGAGAATAAATGAATGCTGACTAAGAGTGAATAGTGAGCATTGGGAAGAGAGAGTGAAAAATGAGAGAGCATTGCCCTACTCTGTTACAGCAACCTTCCAGACTTTTTATTGAAACCTGGTATTTTTGCCAAATCACAATCTTCCTAAAATGGTTTGTCTGAACTTCTGAAATGCAGTGTGTTTGTTTCAGACTCAAAACAAAATGTTATGTTTTGTCCACATTTATAATGAGCTTACCTTTATATATCAAAATTTGTTCCTAAGAAATATTGCACTGCCATTATTACTTAGATTATTTTGGTGAGTATATTTTATCAATAGGTATGGGCGATATTAAACCTAAAGGCAGTCTTCTCAGAGCTGCTGTCATTTCCTTATACTTAATTGTTCTGATTGATTTTTAATTATGTTTTTGAATAAGAATTATTTCATACTTATGAAGATATTTTACATCATTTCAAATTATTTATACAGCCTGGTACCATAAAATTTGCCACTGAGGGCCTTTAATTTAACATCTTCTGCATGCAAAGCAAGTGCTCATTCATTGACCAGTTGTCCAATGTGTATTTATTCCATTCACATCTAGCATAAAAATAACTTCTCCTTTACAGGGCTCCATAATATCATGTGTGTGTTGGAATGCAAAAAACTGGGTGTTTTTTTTAAGCAGATGTACTGCTTAATAAAGATGTACTTAGTTAATTATATGACCCTGTAGCTCGGAACTTATTCAGATTAATTAACAAATCTAATAAATGTTTTGCATTATTCCTGTGCAGAAAATGAATACAGTGGATTTTAATTTCTAGCATTCTCAAATTTGAATAATATCTTTAATGGTATTTTTCCCCTGTGCAGTTTACGTTTATTTCAGAAATTCGACACTTTCCGAATTCTGGTGTGTGGTGGGGATGGAAGCGTTGGATGGGTTCTCTCTGAAATTGATAGTCTCAGTCTCCATAAACAGGTGCCTTTCTAATCCCAGAATGTTTATCCCTATGTGAAAAAGAATAAATCCCCAAAGGCAAATGTCATTCATGCCAAAATGTTATGAAAAATAATGGTGTCTGAACTTGAAAGTTTATATGGCAAACATGGGGTTTTCAATTTTAACATGGATTGCAACAATTTGTTTATTGATTTGTATGGGACTTAGTGATAAAATCATAAATCCTTGAAAATCCAAAGGTACTCTCCTATACAACTAGCAATTTATACAGAGTTGGTCACCATAAGGAATTTTTTAGATCATTGCAATTCCCAATCCTTAGCCACACTTTCATAATAAAATTGGGAATTCTCATGTTGTTAATTAGCTGTACATAAACAGCCTGGCAAATGGACTTCTGTCCTGACATATTATTCCAGGCTGCTATTTTCTTAGAAAGTACTCAAGCACAATAGCAACAGCATTGTAGCAATAAAACTAAAATGTTAAACTTTGACCAGAGATTAAATGCACTGTTAATAACATCTGTAATTAAAATTAGTTTGCCATCCACCCCTATTAAGAAATAGCAGCTTTGTTTTGGTTCTTGCCAGGCCTGTAAAAAAGGAAAACAAAAATTTTAGATACTTAGAAAAATTTTAAAATAAAGATTATATAATAATGCATTCATGCAATCCTAAAATTACAGTGAGGATTGAAAAGATGAAAAAAGACTTCAAATAAGCCCTTTTGACCAAATAAAAGAATGATGCAGAAAAAATATTTTAATAAATACCATATATATAAAGGGAGCGCACAAATTAGATATTCACTGAGGAAACTCCAGTTGGCAAAGAATAAAAAGGAGAACATGCAAAAATATGGATATAGCATGAATGACACATTAACCTTTTTATCGTGTAATTTTATTTCATGCGTTTTTCTGCTTTAATGAAATTAGAATGAGTTCCTTCAGTGTTTCTCTTTAGATAGTTTCTCTCTGTTTTCAATGAAGCTCTTTTGGTTATGCTATGTTTTTATTTTTCCTTTCCTATATGTAGTGCCAGTTGGGAGTCTTGCCTTTAGGTACCGGCAACGACCTTGCACGTGTGTTAGGCTGGGGATCTGCTTGTGATGATGATACTCAGCTTCCTCAAATATTGGAAAAGTTGGAAAGGGCCAGTACCAAAATGCTTGATAGGTAAATGACATTATATACTATCTCTACTTTTCACTCTGAATCTGAACATAACACCAAAAAAGATCAGCCACTTTAGAAGACCTAAGTAAGAACATCAGCTTGATATAAAGTTGATATAAAAGGCCTAGAGGTACAGTTTTATGTATGCAAGCTTGAATATATTTATTCATTACCAGATGGAATCTGATTTGCAACATGATTAGTAATTGTGCATTATGTTTAAATGTCTTAAATTTTACAAGTCTCTTAACAAAGTTTGATTATATAGGAGGATCAGTTGCTATAGTATGCGATTCTGTAGTCCTGAAAATGGTTGTTTAAGTAAAAGCTTTTCTATTCCAAGCTAAAATAAGTATATGTCTGTTAATACTGAAACAGATATTTTTAAAGAAAGTATTAATCTAATTTGTTTCATTTATAATTTTAATGTGCATTATCTGATTTGCTTGGGTATTATAAATGGTAATATTCAGAATAGTAAAGTCTGAAAATATTAACAGGATATATGTCTTGCTCTGTAACAATATTAGTCACATACTACTTAATAATTATGCATTAAATGCTAAACTAAGAAGCATTACTCTGTTTTTAGTATGGTATTTAAAATTTTATGATTTCTGTAAACATCAATACTTATGTAATGACTATGTACAGTAATTATGATTAATGTCTCTTGTGTATTCAGAATTTCTTAAGCATAGTAGGAATTGCTTTAGATAAATATTACTGTCATATTTTGCTGGTAATTTAAGACCATTTTACTGAATGTAGGTAAAATGAACTTCAGTGCTTACTCTGCATGAATATAATACATGTGTATTTATGTATGTTATCTATATGTAGGTAAACATATATGACCTGTGAATATTCATGCTTACTGATCCTGAACTCACACATTTTGCATCTCAATCAATAAAGATCAAAATGAGCTGTATCTGCTATGCATTTTTAATAGTAAGCAGAATTTGATTTGTAACAATTTGTGTAATAAATCTTTTTTACTAGATGGAGCATTATGGTTTACGAAACAAAGCTCCCTCGTCAAATATCAGCTACTACTGTTCTTGAAGATTTTAGTGAAAGTTCTGAGGTAAGTAATTATTAAACAAAAGAAAGTGTAAAGTAATAAAATTAAGCTGGAAAACAGGTAATATGGTAAACAAAATAAAGCAAAAATTCATATGACATGAAAGTGCATTAAAATATATAATCTTCAGAGCACTAAAGAGAGATTATGGTGCTTTATGTAGGTGAAAAGTATTCATAGAGGTCTAAACAAAATAATTGAACAGAGATTTGAAGTTTAAAATAGGAGAAGATAAAGATAAATCTTTCAATTTTCAGATTCCAAAATTGTCAAATCACAATATAGTTACATGTAAAGGTTCACATGTCCCCCATTCTTGTTTTACTGCAGTCATTTCCCTTGTCTGAATATGCTGTAATTTTTATTTTTATTTTTTTAATATAATCTGCCCCCATCAGAAAAGAGGCTTTTCTATCAAGTTGTGCTATCTTGTATAATGTTCCCCATAGATTAAATTGAAATCATGACTCCGTCTTTATTGAGCATGTACAGATTAGTTCTAATTTTGTGTTTTGCATTTTGGCAGAAATAATTCAATTTTCTCTTGTCTACTTTCACAAGGTACAACAGATACTTTTCTATGAAGACTCTGTGGCTGCTCATTTATCCAAAATTTTGACATCTGACCAACATTCGGTAGTCATCTCATCAGCCAAGTAAGTACTAAGAAGAAGCTTATCTAATAGAAGCTAGAAAACAGATTATTACTGCATATCAGTGATCGGGCGTATAACACGCACTTTTTCCCCCTGAAAATAGGGGGCAAATGATGTATGCGTGTTATACGCCGATATAATGTTAAGAAGCCTTCGGTGAATGCTGCTGGGATCGGGATCAAGGACACAAATGAAAGAAGGGGAGGGAGGAAGCAACCGAAGCCTGTCCTTCTCTCTGGGTCAGCTCTCTCAGTCGCTCTCTCGCTCCTCCACCAGCACAGGAAGAAACTGCTTCAAAGAAGCGGGGGCTTTTCCTGTCGCCGCAGCTTCCCTGAAGCGCCCGTTTCTCCCCACCCCATCCCGTCCGCCCGCCCGCCCGCCCGCAGTGCTCCGTTCTGCCTGCCTGCCTGCCTTCGTTAATGGTTGAATCGGAACAGCTTCGGCTGAGTAAAAGAGGCGAATAGTTATTATTCTCAGCCGAAGCTGCTCCCAAACAACCAGAAACTAAGGCAGGCAGGCAGAATTTTTTTAATTTTTTTCCTGAAATTTCCCTCTTAAAATGAAGATGCGTGTTATACGCCTGTGCGTGTTATACGCCGATAAATACGGTATTTCTTCTGCCTTCTTTAGGGTGCTCTGTGAGACCGTGAAAGATTTTGTAGCTCGAGTAGGGAAAGCATACGAAAGAGCACCAGAAAGTTCAGACGAGTCAGAAGTCATGGCCAGAAAGGTATTTGGAAAAAACATTTCCATTTCTTTCTCTCATACACACATAGATCCATGCTATACAATCACTGTACACATTTTTTCCCTACTTTTAGTGCTCTGTTTTGAAAGAGAAGCTGGACTCACTTTTGAAGACACTAAATGAAGAATCTCAAGCTTCATCATCTTTGCCAAATCCACCTCCCACCATTGCAGAAGAAACAGAAGATGGTGATGGTTCTGGCATTGCTTGTGATACTTCTACTGAACTGCCAGCAGGGTCATCCTGTATTGCTCGTACTCAGATATTTAGACCACGCGAACAGCTAATGCTGAGAGCCAACAGTCTAAAAAAAGCCATTCGTCAAATTATTGAGCATGCAGAAAAAGGTAATTCAGCCATTGCCTAAAAGAATTATCTTTTTATTATCTTTCTATAGACTTGGGATTTAAGGGCTGTATTCTTAAAATAGAAGTGCTGTGTTTTTAAAATTATATTATTCTAAAGCAACTAATTAATTTCATAGCAAATTTGGACTCTCCATCTAATGTCACAATGTCCAATGTAGACCAAAGCATCATATCTTCATATTTACTAATTCTTGAAAACATCCAGAAGTTTTAACAAGGCAAGAAGCCAAGCTAATTTACCTTTAGTAGGTCTTGTTTCACATTTGTCAAGTAAGTGCCCTCCAGTGTCTTCAGACAATAATTTACAAGTTACAAAATGTTTGTAACTTGCTGAGAATGGTGGGACTGGTTTTAATGAGTGCTTTTTTGTCAGAAGATTCAGCATGGTTGTATTTCATTTATTTATTTATACCAGCTTTTTAAGGATTTTCAAAATCAGATTCCAGTATAACAATACAATACATAAATAATATTTTTTTAAAAATAAAACATAATAGCAATAAAATCAATAATTAATAAGAGATAACAATAACATTAAAATTATGTGAATAAAAGCAATAATAAATGGATGTACTTTTTGTATCCATTTTAAGTTATAATAATACTTTCCTGTAGAATCAAATGCTATAAATAATTAATTACTAATATTAAAATTTTTGGTAATGTGGCATTTGGACCTGGTGATTTATTAATTTTTAATTCCAAATAAATGAATAGTAAATAATATAATCATGCATTATTACTAGTTATAACCCAGTTTTACATGGTGTTTTTTTCTATAAAAAAGGGTGGGTTATTTTTTTAAAAAAATTATTTGGTTTCCAAAAGTGCTGTATAGAGTTTCAAAAGGGTGCTTCAATTTATAATGCTTTAGTTAAAAGGCTCTTTCAGATATGCTACTTCAGTCCAGATACTTAAAGAGCTTCTGGACTTGTGCTATGTATGTACAGAAGCCCTTTTCCAGTGTTCAGTTTTAATCACTTTCCTCCCTCTCTTCTGCTCTTAAGTGTCCTCTTGTGCTGGATGTTCTACCACATTATTGTTTAGAACAACTTTCAGCAATGGGGTATCATACTATCCATGTACAGCACAGGAAGTTATATTCCAGATTGAAGTAATATTTTCAATCTCTCCAGATACATTTTTTATTCTTGAAAGCAAATACCACTCTATATTTTTATAAAATATAAAATTTTATACTTTTTTCCTTTAATTGCTAAAAGGCTACTTCTGGTGCCACTGCTGTATGTTCTATAATCTCCTCCCTTTCTTGATGGAACATTGACTATCTTCTCAACTGATGCAGATATTTTGTATAGAATGGGGTTGAAATCTTTCACCCTTACCCTATAGTTGTTGCTGCTGGTAATATGTCCCAGTCCACCATACTATAACTTTCACAAGAACAACTTTACACTGCACTACATATTTACTAAAAAAATAATAAGCAACCCAATCTTTCTTGTAGGGAGTATTGTTAAAAGCAAATGATAAAAGCAAGATAACCAGTGATTTGAGCATTCTCCCATTCAATAAAGCTAACTTCAATACAGCATGAGCAAAGATACCTGACTCTATTTCTGTTTTACTTTGTAGCTGTTGATGAACAGAATGCTCAAACCCAAGAACAGGCAAACTTTCTTCTGGGATTTTCAACTGCTGAAGAAGGAAAGGATCTAAGGAATGAGAACAAAATCAATTTACAGTCTTCACACATTGGCAACTATGGATTTCCAAAAGGGAGAAGCCATCGGAAAGGTGAACTTCTTCTGTAGACCAAGCTATTTATCTTCAGTTTCCTTATAAGCATCTTTCTAGAGCAGGGGTGGGCAAACTTTTTGGCTCGGGGGCCTCATTGACTTTTAAAATTTGACAGACGGGCCGCCACCTGGTGTCGAAATGCCTGTCATTACAAGTCAAAAATCAAATGAATGCAATCATTCAATCATTCACATCAAACCTTAATTCTGTACCAATCTTCGGCGGGCCGGATTAAAAAGACCAACGGGCCGGATGTGGCCCACGGGCCGTAGTTTGCCCACCCCTGTTCTAGAGCCTACTTGACATATTTCATAAAAGTTTGTTCTTTTCAAGTGCTGTATGATCTCTGCTGAATGATTATATAAGTTTAACTCTAATAGATTATTCTGGTTTTAATAAAACAAAAGAGCTACACAGAAGGGAACTCTTCCAAAGGAATGGAGCTTAGATCTTCAAGATCTGAGCTCTGTTTCTGCAGCCTGCCAGAGGAATTCTCCTTCCTTCAGATAATAGAAGAAAGTGTAAACTACCTGAAACTGGATTTGTAATTTCACCTCCATACAGAGCTAAAATTCCCTCCCAGCAGGTAGTTTTTTTCTCTCTCAAAGAGGTGCCTGCAAGGAGGGACTCACAACTCTATGGTAGGCAGCAGCAGCGTGCAACCTTCCCTGTTGACTTCCTAATTAACTTTCTGGGAAAGTCAGTAGAGAATATTGCAGGTGGCAATCACATTATCACAGGGCACTTGGCAACCGGCCCTAAGTGCGAACAGTCAGATCGCAAACGTGACTGCTGGGTTGGCAGTGCTGCAACATTTTTCAGTGGCCAGAGGTATTTTATAGGCCATGAAACCCCTATTCTATGGCCCTCATAAGTTCAGACTGTTGTTAAATGAATGGTTGTAAGTCAAGAGGTACCTGTACTTCAGTATATCTAATATTAAAGCATTTTTTTCTGTTCTGTATTAAGTCAAATTTAAGTATACTTTTCTTCAGTTGCAATCTTTTTTTTTATTCTAGAAAAAAAAAACATTTATTTGACTTACATTTAAAACAGACAAATCAACATATATATGGTTAAATTTTTTTTTCTTTATCTTCATCATTGACGTGATCTGCCTTGTTACAATAACTCCTTCGTTCTTTTAATGTTTTAATTTCTCTATATAGTTTATAATTAAATGCACGTCTTCTGTCATTTCCATAACTTATCCAAATATCAAATATTACTTTTTCTTTAACCAATCATACCAAATGTTCCATATTTCATAATAGTCACTATCTTGTTTATTTTTTAACAATTTGGTTAGGCTATCCATCTCAGCACATTCATGTATTTTTTTAATTACCATATCCTCTGAAAGAATTAAAGACAGTTTCCAGTTTTGTGCGTAGGTTATTCTGGCCGCAGTTATGATGTGCAAAATTAAATATTGATATCTTTTCTCCATGTTTAAATCTATCATACTTAGCAGAAAGGTTTCGGGTTCAAGTTTTAAATTTTGTTTTGTTATATTTAAAATCCAATTTCTAATATTTCTCCAAAACTTCTGAGCACATGGGCAAGTCCACCACATGTGAAAATATGTTCCTTGTGCGTAGTTACATTTCCAACAGTTGGGTGGTAGGTTGGGGAACATCTTAGCCAGTCTCGCAGGAGGTAGGTGCCAGCGATGAACCATTTTGTATAAGTTTTCTTTATACGAGACTGACATGGTTAATTTGTAATTTGTTTGCCAGATGCGTTCCCACTTATCTAATTCAATACTATGACCCATGTTTCTAGCCCAAATTATCATAGATTCTGTGACTATTTCTTCTTTTAATTTGTAATCCAAAAGATATTTATATGTTTTACTAATTGTTTTATTTTCCTCTCCTAGCCATATTTTATCTAATTCTTGTGGGGTCATATTAAAGCCAAATTGTTCTCTATCTTTTTTATAATGGGTTTGTATTTGTGCAAAGGGCCACCATGCTATCTCCTTTCCTTGAATTTGTATTTGGTTCCTATTTTTAAGCTCTCCAGTATCATACAGTAAATCTTTATACCTGACAATATTTTCATAATCCAATAGATTTGGATATGTGACTGCTTCCAATGTAGATAGCCACAATGGAACCTTTGGGTAGTGGTTTTTTTAATCTTTCCCCAGATATTGAACAACACATTTCTTACATGGTACCTTTGGAAATATGAATGTTGTTTAGATTTTCCATCCCACATGAAGGCGTGCCAGCCAAGTTGGAGATCAAAACCTTCTAATACTAATAACCTTCTATTTTCTAATTTAACCCAATCCTTAAGCCAGTTTACTATAGCAGCATCATAATATAATTCAAAATCTGGAAGGCCAAATCTGCATTTTTTCTTGGCATCCTGTAATTTATATTTCACTCTGGTTTTTTTCCTCTGCCATATAAATTTAGATATACATTTGTTTAATTCTACAAAAAGATTCTTTTCCAACTTGACTGGCACTGTCTGAAACAGGAACAACAGTTTTGGCAAAATATTCATTTTTACTATCAAAATAGCCCCAATAGCGATAACTGCAATTTGGCCCAATTATCTAATTCTTTAACTATTTGCGTTATTAACTTATCATAGTTATATTTTTTAATCGACGAACATCTAGCAGTCAACCAGATCCCTAAGTATTTTACTTTATTTACCACCTGCATACCTAATTTATTTGCTAGTTCTTCCTTCTGCTCCTTTGTACAGTTTTTTGTTAACACTTGTTTTTTGTTAATTTTTAACCCTGCCACCTTTCCATATTCTTCTATTTCTCTTAGTAGTATAGGGCTCGTTTCTAAGGGTTCTTCTAATATAAATGCCATATCATCGGCAAATGCCTGGAGTTTATATTCCTCTTTTTTAATTTTTAGTCCTCTAATCTCTTGATTTTGCCTAATTTGTGCTAAGAGAGTCTCTTCTGCCAATATATATAGTAGAGGAGCTAGGGGGCAGCCTTGTCTTACTTATTTATCTTTATGGTATCTGTATTTTCCCCATTTATTAATATTTTTGCAGTTTGCATGTTATAAATTGTCTTAATAAATCCTATAAAATTTTCACCAAATTTCATGCCTATCAGTTGTTTAATAAGGAAGTTCCAATTCAGGTTGTCAAAAGCCTTCTGGGCGTCTAAAAATATCAATGCCATTGTCTTGGTTGAGTATACTTCATAATATTCTAATATATCCATAATGGTTCTTGTGTTTGTTTTTATTTGCCTATGGGGAAGGAAGCCATTCTGATCAGTGTGGATAATTCTACTTAATACTGTCTTTAATCTTCCGCCAATATTGTAGCCATTATTTTGTAATCTACATTTAAAAGTGATATTGGTCTATAGTTTTGAATTTTTTGTGGGTCTGATTGTTCTTTATAAATAAGGGTAATATATGCTTCCAACCATGATTTAGGCATGTTAGCATTCTCCAGGGCTTCATTGTACAAGTCCACCAATATCTCCTCTATTGTTTCTTGGAATTCCTTATAGAATTCCGAAGGAATTCCATCTGGGCCAGGGGTCTTATTTGCTTTTTGTGTTCCAATTGCCTTCCTAATTTCTTCTATAGATATTTTATTATTTAAATTTTGTTTCTCTTCATCAGTAATTTCGGGCAAGTTCTTTTCATTCAAATATTGATCAATAGATTCTTCTGGCATTTCTTCCTGTTTATACAATTTCATAAAAAACTCCTTAGCAATTTCTTTCTTTTCTTGGGTCTGCGTGCATAATTTCCCTTCCTGATCTTGGAGAGCTATGATCGTTCTCTTTTCTTGTTCTTTTTTAATTTTATGGGCTAACCACCTCCCCGGCTTATTCGCGTTTTCAAAATAATTTTGTTTTGCTAATTTAATTTTTCGGGCCAAATCTTCCTGTACATTTAAATTTAATTTATGTTTTACCAGATCAATTTCTTAATATTTGAATTGTTTGGGTCCTTTTGTCTACTTATTTCCAAATCTTTCAGTTTCTCCCTCCATATGTTTTGTTGCTGTCTTTTTTCTTTATTCTTTTTAATACTATAAGCAATAGTTAGACCTCTCACATAGGCTTTGACCATATCTCAAAGATTCTGTAGAGAGGTATGTTCTCTTTTGTTTATTTCAAAAAATATGTTCAATTCTTTCTTTATCATTTCAATATATTCTTTATCTCTTAATAAGGTATTGTTAAATGTCCATCTTCCAATTTTTCTCTTTCCTTTCCATTTAATTTGAATGGGATTATGGTCAGCCCATAGATTTGGCAAAATCTCAATCCTTTCAATATTCTCCATTAACCCAGGGTCCATCCATATCTGATCTATTCTGTACCAAGAGTGGTGGGGGTTCGGAAAAAAGGTATATTGTTTTTTATTTGGATTTAATTCTCTCCGCACATCTTTCAAGTTAAGTTCTCTTACCATATTATTAAAAGACGAAGGGAGTATTCTCCTTTCCTTTTTTTTTTTTGGAAGTTCTATAATCTTTATCTTTGTCTGGGACTGCATTATAATCTCCTACATTGCATACATTAGCATACTCAAATTCTATTATCTTATGGTGAAGCCTATTATAAAATTCTTTTTGGTTTGTATTCGGGGCATATATTGTGACTAATAACATCTTTTTCTGATTTACATTTATTTCTATAAAGAGTATTCTCCCTTCTTGATCTTTGTATATTTGTTTATGTTGCAATCAATCCTTTACATATACTACAATACCCCCCCTTTTTTTTTGTTTGCAAGTGCCAAGTACATTTGTACCCAGATTTATATTCTTTAAGAGGTCTGCTTGATTGTCTGGAATGTGCACTTCTTGGATACAAGTTATGTCAGCGTTTTGTTTTTTAAGTTTCTCAAATATCTGTTTTCTTTTTGATGATAGATTTAAACCATTGATATTGACTGAAAATAAAGTGATTTCTCTATCAGTGTCACTGACTGTGTGAGGCATTTCTCGTTTCATTTCTTGTTCTAGGCTCTCTTTTTCTTAGTCTGTTGCCTTCCCCTTCTTCTCTAAGATTTTGGTGTTCAGGGTGTGAATCAGATTCTTTTTCTCCAGAGAGTTGTCCTTTGGCTTCTTGTATTTAGGTCGTCTCTACTTTCTTGTTCTTCCTCGGGTCCTAGGTGTTGTTCACGAAATTCCTGTGCTTTTTCAATTGTATCAATTTTGTATTTTTTGTCCTGCCATGAAACTAAAAGCCCCTCTGGGGTGAGCCACCTAAATGGAATACCATTTCTAATAAGCTGAGTTGATAAAAATTGGTAGCCCCTTCTCTGCTCTCTGATTCTCCTAGATATTTGTTTCAGTGTAACCACTTCATGATCTTTGTATACAAGTGGTTCGTCTCTGGTCTTGCTATACAGCAGGTCTCGTGTTATCTTCCTCGCAAATCGAATATGAACCTCTCGGGGTAGTCTATGTCTCCTCGCATAGTGTGTATATACTCTGTAGACCTCGTCTACATCATTTTCAATTTCCAGTTTGGGTTTCTGTAAAGCCGCCGCTATCAGATTCGTCATAATTACACGTAAATCTTCCTTTTTGTCTTCCACCACATTTTGGAACCTAAGATGAAATGATGCCTTCTCTAATTCCATGTGTACCATCGAATCCCAGAGTTCGCAGTAGAGCACTTTCCAATTTTGTTCTGAATCCTCTAATTTCTTCTCCACCATCTCTGCTCTTGCCTCTACTAAATTTAATTTCTGTTCATTTTTTATCACTTTTTCCTGCATCTTTCCAATCTTACTATTCAAATTTTGTATTCATTTTTCACTTGTCCTATTTCAGTTCTCATCTCTGTTTTCATATCTTCATGGTTCCTCGCTATCAATTCGTGGGTTTTTGCCATCATTTCCTGCATCATAGTGAGCGTTGCCTGTACTGTCTGCAGGCTTTGAGCTGAACTAGTTTTTTCTGCCAATAGCATTGCATCTATAGATCTCTGCCCCTTAGGTGAAGACATCGTTGTTGTAGTTTTCTTTCCTGATTTTACATTTGTAATTGATGTTGTCGTCATTTTAACTATCTGTAGCAGCTGTTTCCAATCTACCATCAACTATCCCTAATAGAGCACTATTTTTCTCTCCTTTTCAGTTCAATAGTAATATTAATACGTATATTATTATATTATTAATTACCAAAATTCTATTATGGAAAATCACAATCAGCTCTTATTTCTATTTTTTCTTATTGAACTTATTCAACTATTACAATACTTAAGAGAATTCAATATTAATGAAATACAGATATATTTACTCACAAAATCAACAGTCTTATATGCTTAATTAATTAATTAATTAATTTAAAGCAGCCAATTCATTAAAGTAATTAAATTCTTATCTATATATAAATATCAATTGATCTATTTCTTTAAAGTTCTTAATTATATGCTTACCTCAGAATAAAAATACTTCAATTTCTTACTATATGATTATTATTTGAAGGTCTGAGTTCTATATTTATACAACACACTTTCAATTGTCCAGTTATTCAAAAATTATTAACCAGTATTCTTAACTCAATATTCTAACACATATATATCTATTAAGATTATGTTTTACCAATATTATTTAGTTACATCTATGATTGACCAGTTGAATGATGTCCATGGATGATCTCCTCCTCCTCCTCCTCCTCCTCCTCCTCCTCCTCCTCCTCCTCCTCCTCCTCCTCCTCCTCCTCCTCCTCCTCCTCCTCCTCCTCCTTCTTCTGATAAATACCTTATTACAGTTCTTAGTTTGAGTTCAAAATGTCCTCTTTAAATTTGCACAGTCACTTCCACCGTTTCGTTTCTCCTTTCTATTTTGGCTTTTTCTTCTTCTTGCTCCTTTATGCTTTTTCTCCACACAGTCCTAGTTCCACTTATAAATCTTAGTTATCTTATTTCTTCCTTTTTTATTTATCACAGTTATCAGACAAATGTTGCAATTATAAGGTTTCTTTCCTCAATCCTTTCCTTAAATCTTTTAAAATGTCAATTGTTCTCTTTTCAAGTTTTTACTCTCAGCTGTTCTTCCGATCTCTCTGTCTCACTTGGACACGTCACTGTCACTTTCTCTTTCTTCCCACAATTCTCAAATGTCAATCCCCAAAAAATATAGTTATACAACCCCCTTTTCAGCTCCTAAAGTAAAAGTAAACTGTATTGTCTCACCCTTCAGCTCCTCCGTTTTCAGTGCTCCATTAATCAGCACAAATTACTGCCGTTTCTTTAGTTAGTACTCCTTCCGATATTTCTGCCACCACTTCGCTGCACTGTTCAGTTTGGAGTTTCAATTTTCAATTTCCCTTTGTAGTATTCTGGAAATCTTCTTTAAGTTCACCTTTCCACTACTCAATTTGCTGTTTTCCACTCTTTGTTTCCTTCTTTCTTCTTTAAGCTGCTGGGCTGCCACGTCTATGGTTCCAATCTGTACAATCTCCCTCTTCTGCTGCTGGTTTTTGGGGGATTCTCTTGTAATCTCCGGGATCGTGGCACCTCCCCGAGATCTCCAGGTCTTCCCCTTTCATCTGTCTACCCCTCCGAGGTCCAACACGCTCCTGGAAGCCACCAAACAGCAAAAATCGGAGCCTTTCAGAGCGGCGATCTGCTCCTCAGCTCCGCATCAACGCAGTGCCCAGCTGGAAGCCTTCAGTTGCAATCTTTAATTCCTTCTGATTAGCTCTAGTGTTCAACCTTCATAGTACTATCATAAGAGCCATGGTGGTGCAATGGTTAGAATGCAGTATTGCAGACTCATTCTGCTGACTGCTAGCAGTTCAGCAGTTTGATTCTCACCAGCTCAAAGTTGACTCGGCCTTCCATTCCTCCGAGGTCAATAAAACGAGGACCCAGATTGTTGGGGACAATATGCTGACACTAAACTGCTTAGAGAGGGGTATTAAGAACTGTGAAGTGGTATACAATATAAGTGCTATTACTGTTGCAGGTCTTTTAAAAAGAATTTTAAAAATGGAAGGATTCTTACCATTGATTTCAAAATCTTATTTCAAACCCATTTGGATTTGTTCCAAAATCAAATTTCTAATTATCCTTTTGCTGTTTACTCAAAAAGAAAAGAATATCTGGTGAGGATGCATAGTGAACTAGATGTCTCTCAAGGAGCAGGGACAGCATTGCCATATGGCAAATTTTGGCTAGCAAAATATCTCCAATAAACAAGAGATCATAGATTGCCTACAGGTATTCCAGACAGCTACATTTTGTGAATAGACTGCACGAACTGATGTTTTTGTGGTCACTCTTCTTGTTGAGCAGCTAAAAATTAAGAAGTTAAGAAATTTCAACCAAGCTCACAGTCATAATATAGCTTATATCAGTGATGGTGAACCTATGGCACGCATGCTGGAAGTGGCACGAAGAGCTATCTCTGCTGGCAAGCGAGCCGTCGCCCCAGAGCAGGTCCACTGCACAGGTGCTGCCCGCCAGCTAATTGTTGGGTAGCTACTGTGCATGTGTGCACGTGGGGGGGTGTCATGCGCACATGCTCAGAGAACGGTGATGGAATCAAGAATGAATGGGTGGTGAATATAGAAGTGGTTTGATCAGATCAAATGGCAGGACAAATAGATGAAAATAATTTATTATTATATATTTATAGTATTAGTAGTATGCTGTAGTATGCTGTAGTTTCTAAAGCCTTTTTTATATTTTTCAGTAATCAAGTCTCCTTGTGAAAGACTAATAAGTAAAGGAAGTATATCAGTAGGAAGCTCTGCCTCTCTTCCTCCACAAGCAGGAAACCGGGACAGCTTGCCAATGTTGAATGCAAAGATCCTCTACCCCCGTGAGTTCAATAGCACTCTTCCCATCTAATTGAAATAGGATTGCATGATTATACAAATGAATGTTACAAATAATTTGTAAATCTGCTTTGTTCTGCCACACTTCTTGTATAGTATTTCCTGTAACTTCTGCATTCTATTGGCAGATATTCGTGCTGGGACATCTGGTTCTCTACCAGGAGGTTCTGTCATCAGCCGGTTATTGATCAACGCAGATCCATTTAATCCTGAGCCAGAAAATCTGTGAGTGTTTAGATAGCAATAAAGGAAATAGATATTCTCATTACTAACTATATAAGTTAAAATAAGGATGTTATATATGTAATATTTGTTACTAGCTGGAGTACAAAGAAGGCTGAAAATATCTTTAAATTATATGCATAGATAGATATGTAGCCATTACAACAATCAGGTTGAGCATACTGAGCTTAGAAAAAGAATAACACTGAGTAAGCAAAGGAAATTAGAAACAGGATAAAGCTAGAGGATATAGTTTACACCACCACTGTTCACTATATTTCTCTTTATTGTTCAATTCTTGGCCAACCACGTTTCTGATATCTCCAAGAACAAATTCATATATTGTTGTTCGTTCAGCTTCTACTTTGTTTTTAGTTTTTTTGCTTCTTTATTCAATGGAAGCCATTTTTGTGAGTGTTTACCTGTGTGTGTGTGTGTGTGTGTGTGTGTGTAGGATGCCACCCAGAGTTTTTGTAAGAGTGAGTTGAGTGGAATGTAAGTAAGTACATAAGTACATAAGTAAGTAAGTAAATGAATAAATAAATACAGTGTGGCAAGTGGATAGAAAGTAGAGAGGATACTACACTATACCATCACATGAAAACAATTTGTTTATGACATAATTCATCTTGCAGTGATTGCTACATAGAGAAATGTGTCATGAATAATTATTTTGGAATTGGCTTGGATGCAAAGATTTCTTTGGATTTCAACAACAAGCGTGATGAACATCCAGAGAAATGCAGGTACTGCAATCTATTTTAGATTGTCTTAAACTTTTTTCCCTATTAACTACAAATATAATTCTATGCTTCTTTTAATATTTATTGTTGTATAAGTATTGGTGACATTTTTAGTGATAATTTTGATATATTTAATTTTACTTCTATTTTCCATTACCAGAAGTCGTACAAAAAATATGATGTGGTATGGAGTTCTTGGGACAAAGGAGCTGCTTCACAGAACTTACAAAAACTTAGAACAGAAGGTTTTGTTAGAGGTAATGTATTTAAAATAGCCCTAGCCTTTTGAACAATTATTTGAAGTGAACAGATTAACTTTTTGATTGTGTGCTATAGTTTGTGATTTTCATGTTATAAGACATCTTTTAAACATACTTGAATGGCCAAAAATTGTGAATAGTTTTCTGTAAACTACTAGGATTTTCAAAACACTGACAACATGCCTCTGTGAATGGAATGCCTTTCTTGAAACAGCCATTTCTCAACAAAGCTCAGCATAGCTGTTTTAGAGGGTTTCCCAGACTACATGCACAACTCTTCCAGTGGGACCGCTGACTAACTGTGCATGAGCAGATAAGTTAAAACAATCTGAGAAAGACCCCAAAACAGCCAGCCTGAAACTACTGGAGGGCTCAGCTGTTTTAGTGCTTTGAGGAAATGCATTTTGACACTTTGTGAAGTGCTCTTTGAATGTTCTGCACCCTCTAACTTTTTGCTCTATTTCACTGATACTTACTGATACAAATACCGAATGCTGAATTTGCTGAGTGTTACAAATTATTTATATTTTAATGCAAAATTATGTTAAATGAAACCACCCTGTTAAAATTGATGGACCCATTCACATTATTAAAAATGTACTGGATCTTTAATTCATTTTCATGTATCTATAATAGAAGTTATTTAGAAATGAATATAGAATTTTTAAGAAAGATTGCAATAAATTCCCCTTCATTATTTTAATTTGATAGAAAGATGAGGAAAAGTAAATTTCAGGTTCTTCTTTAAGCAAATGCTAATGTCTACACAGGAACCAGCTCATTGGTGAGAAATATTAAGATATTTCTTTAAAAATTTTAATTATAAATATTTTCCTTTCATCAGTAGAAGAGGGCTTTGTAGTGACAGCATATGGAATGTGTAGAAATGAATTAAATTAATTTCCCAAATTAATTCTGAGCAGTTGCCTACATTCTCTAGCATTTTAAAGGTGGTTTACTAATCAAGACTATGAAACTGTGGTTAAAACTTCACATAAAATTGGCTTTGTATCATATAGTGTGATGGGCGTCCAATCCCTTTGCCCAGTCTTCAAGGAATTGCTGTCCTCAACATCCCCAGCTATGCAGGAGGCACAAACTTCTGGGGAGGAACTAAAGAAGATGACGTAAGTATTTCTCACCTTTTCATCATTTTTTGACATATTTTGAAAAAAATACTGAAACAAAGCACTTTTTCCACTCAAGTTTCCATCTTTTCATAATTTCATGAACTCAATAATATTCTCCTTTCTATATATTTTTTGACTAGCAATAAGATGAAGTCACCAGTGGTGACATGAGAAATAAAATCTGCTTCTTTTGCATTTGTCATTTTTTATTTTACTTTAAGAACGAAAAATATATTATTTTGTTCCATTTTCTGTAGAATTACAATACACATGCTTTTTAAAGGATAATATGTCTGTATATTGCTTGCTTGTTTGTCATGATTGGGAGCAAAAGAAATCTGTTATAGTTAAAGCAACTCTAATTTGCTTAATTCTCTTTGTTACTGTAGACTTTTACAGCTCCATCTTTTGATGATAAGATCCTAGAAGTGGTTGCAGTATTTGGAAGTATGCAAATGGCTGTCTCTCGTGTAATTAATCTTCAGCATCATCGGATAGCCCAGGTGTTTACTAGGCTTATTTTTATCCATAAGATTATTTCCTTTGAGAGGACTATAGAAAATTGAGTATTATATAAAAGTTAAACCTGCCAGAATTTAAAGGTTCAAGGATTAGTAAAGATAGTAATCAACAAAGTTCAACATAGGTTGGTTTCTAAATAATGCTCTATTGTAGCTAGATTTTAGAAATTCCTACAGTTACTGTGAGCAGTAATACCATTTTTGGGGAAATCTTACTGACATATAAAATATATTTTGAGGTAGCATATAGCAGACATTGTTTTGTAAGTTGCTTTTACAATTTTAGGATGTAATTAACACTAGATTTTTTTTTTAGTGCCGAACTGTGAAGATTGCAATCCTGGGAGATGAGGGAGTCCCTGTGCAAGTTGATGGAGAGGCTTGGATTCAGCCCCCGGGATATATTTGGATTGTTCATAAAAACAGGGCACAAACATTAACCAGAGATAGGGTAAGAGAATCCACCTAACAAGAATATGTGTTAGATATCCCACTTCACTTTGTGAATTTCCTTATCCAGTGCCAAGAAATTTATATCTCTCTCATATATATATATATATATATATATATATATATATATATATATATATATATATATATATATATATATATATATATATATTAGTAGATTTTCATGGGTACAGGTATGTAGGTCTAGGTTCGGGTCTTTTCCCGTGTAAGATTAAGAGTATCTTGGCGATGTTTTGGCGAGGTCCCACTCGCCATCCTCAGGCTGGTGCTTTCGGCTTCGTGCCAGTGCAAGCGGTGTGTGATCGGAGCTGCCGTCTCTCTATAAATACTGGTGGGGGGCTGGTGTGCTGAGCTGGTTGGCTGCGCTGCTGCCTCTTGATTGGTTGATGGAGTTGATGTTGGTATAATGGGCTGTGTGATGGCCTTGTGAGTTTTGGTGTGGAGATATCCTGGATCTTGTGCTGTAATCTCCTGTGGGTCATTTGTTTTGTAGTGATCTTTTTTCCATTAGCCTCCCGTGTTTTTTGTTTGAGAGTGCAGGCTTCCAGATAATTGACAGTCTGGTGGAATCATCTCTTCTATTCATGCTTTCAGCCATCCTAAGAAACCCCAAAGATAAAATTGACCTGGAAAACCAAGGCATATATGAAGTCCCCTGTGCATCATGTCTTGCCACATACATTGGACAGACCAATAGAAGAATAAGTACCCGCCTAGATGAACACAAAAATGCAGTAAAAAAGCTGGAACACACTTTCTTGGTCGTCCAACACATGAAAGCCACAGGTCATAGCATCGACTTCAATGGCACCAAAACCCTAGCCGCTATAGAAAACCCCAGCTACAAAATTATCAGAGAAGCCATAGAGATTGAAAAAAGACCTGAAAGCATGAATAGAAGAGATGACTCCACCAGACTGTCAATTATCTGGAAGCCTGCACTCTCAAACAAAAAAATCTCCACACCACAAGCCAGGCAAACACCTGGGCACAAACAGACTCCCCCGATACCTCCAGCTCAAACACACTCCAACCAGGCACCCAGATGAAATCTAGCTTCCTAATAAATGATAGCTGTCCGTTTACTCGGAGCCAAGCCACACTAAAAGCCTCCAAGACAGGAAACACAATGTTGCCAGCCAATCAAGACAAAAAAAGCTGCAAAACAGACATAAGATATTAGAAACACCAATCAAGCAGAACACAGCAAACTCCCAAGACCAATAAACACAGACCAAGACTCCCAACCAATCAGGATGAAGAAAAAACCATTCTGGCACAGCAGTAGGCTAGCCCCAAATTTAAAACAGAAATGGCTGTGAAAGTCTGACTCACAGACGAACACTATACAGAAGCCTGATGATGGCAGATGAGATTCTGCCGAAACGTTGCTACAACTTTAAAAGCACAAATATAATGACGTGGGAAAATACCCAAACTAAGCCAAATACCATACATATATTCCAGTCCATATACATACAATATATATATATACACACACATATACACCTGACTTCACTTTTTTCATTTTCTAATATATTTCTATAATTTAGGGACTGTAATTCATGCATTTGATGAAGTGTAATTTTTGATGAAATATTTTTTTTTCAACAGAAGCTCATATAATAATAATTTATAACTCATTCCGATGTCCTATCACTCTGTTGTTATTTTTTTCAGCAAAATAAAACTCAATCTCATCTCAATCTCCAAACATGGCCAAAGATTTGGATGTAATTTTTATTCTATAAATTTTATAAGGAAATATAAACAAATATGGACAAACAAATATGTTTTCTTCTGAAAAGTAAATAATCTCGTGTCCCTTTCCCTTCCCCACTAGGCATTTGAGAATACCCTAAAGTCTTGGGAAGACAAACAAAAGTGTGAGCTGCCCAGACCTGCCTCTTTCACACTGCACCCTGAGATTATATCTGAAGAAGAATCAACTCATATTAATCAGTTTTGCAGAGCAGCTGGAACTCTGATTCACAGGTAAGGCCCTTTCCTGCCAGCAGTAGAGAAGGTAGCACCAGAATGAGACATCCTAGAAAGTTTGTTCTTCTGCATTTAATCTGATCTCTTACTTTTTCCTACAGCATTCGAGAAATAGCCCAGGCATTCCAGGATTTGGAACAAGAACTTGCTCATGCTGTCAATGCTAGCTCCAAATCTATGGACAAAGTATATGCAAAATCCAAATCTACAGAGGTACTACTTTGTCATTTCCAGTGCATTTTGACTGTCTTATATTGCCCTGTTGGATTTGTAGGTTCCAGTCCTTATACATACAATCTTCCTACAGGGCCTGAATTGCAACCTTGTAGTAGAAATGGTAAATAATGTGAAAGCCTTGCACAATGAAACAGAACTTCTTCTGGCTGGAAAAATGGCCCTGGTAAGAAATAAATAGCATGAAATATTTCTGTTTGGTTGTGTTACTTATCTTACTTGTCCTCACTAAGAATATTTTGCTTCATTATTGAAGTACATGACTGGTCTTTAACACTGGACAATACTTATCACCCTCCTCTCTGTAAATACTAGGTTCATTATTCTGATGTTGGCTGTTCATTCTTCATAAAGTTAATGGTTAAAAGTTGTGTGAGAATACCTGTCTGATCTGTCCTTGAATCTGTTCCCTTGCTCTTCTCCTTGTTTCCTAGTTATAAATTCTGTATTTCACAAAAGATCGCTTGACATTATAAAGTCCATTTTGGCCTCTTTCATTGAAATGTTTGCACTTGCAACATAATTCTAGGAATTGTTCACAATTGAAAGTCGAGCACAAACACTGCCAACAGACTGGAAGGAAGCAATGTGACAGAACTACAGACAGTATTTCTAGCATAAGATCACCTACCACTTTGTAAACATAGGATCTGCTTATAATTAGGCAGAGACTTTTAAAAGGTGATTGAATAAGGCTACAGCATAGTATTGAGTTCTTTAATTGATGCTTGCACAGGGAGCTATTCTTTACACTTCTTCACACTTTTAGATGTTTTAATTTTTAAACAAAATGTTACTTAATTTTTCTCAGAATACCTATTTAATGTTAAGTGAATTCAGAAAAGGAAACTCAGTTTAATATTAATTTTCACAAAATTCATTATAAATTCTGCATTGGCAGAAACCTCTACTAAAATCAATGTTAAATAAATAATGTAAGGTCTAACTTGTCACAATGGGCAAAGACCAGCTTTTCTTTTCTTATACCTTTGGAGTGTTTTTTTGACATATTGCTTCTATGCCATATTGTCTGAACATTGGAGTAGAATATTTAAGCAATAAAACAGAAAAAAGTACATTAATGTACTTTATGATAATTCTGTTACAGGTTAGACAAGTCTTTGTTCAGATTATAGCTCTTAACTGTGTCTTCACATTTTCATTTCTGATGTAGCAGTTGGATCCTCCCCAGAAGGAACAACTCCAAGCTGCATTGACAGATATGGACTTTCACATAAGGAAACTAGCGGATATTCCATGGCTGTGGCAGCTCATGGAGCCCAGTGATGAAGAGGTAACTTGTCAGACAGGGTATCGAGGGTCATGCCTGTTGGAAGGTGGTGTTCTTGGACTGTTTTTAGGGCCCCAGTGGGGGGACAGCACAATGGAAATGGTTGATTGAGAAATAACAGATTCCACCTCCCCCCCACATTCTACCTCCACACTCCCCATGTGTCCTTAACGTTTAGTTTTAATTTATTTATGTTTTAATGTAGATATATTTTTATGACTGTAAGCTGCCCAGAGTTACCTTATGATCAGATGAGCGGCCAATAATTTTTTTTTAAATGAATGAATGAATGAGAAAGAGAAAGGCAGGTAGATAGGTAGATTTACTTTCCTAGGTCAAACATCCCATCAATGTAATAAATAATTATAGTGTTGCATCTTACTAGAAGAGTCTGATGAAATGAATGAACGTGGCCGGGAGGGGGCATCCTATATAAAAGGAAAGTCTTCAAAAATATTTTGGTTTCTCTTTTCTATAGAACCAAATGCTGGATTATTCTAAACGCAGCCGAAGTGGCAAATTCCGTCTGGTGAAATTTAAAAAGGATAAAAACAACAAGAATAAGGAGACAAGCAGTAGCTTGGGATTGCCGGGTACCGTCTGGTTTTGCATTTCCTCTTTGCCTTTCTTCACATCCCTGTATATCCAAATGTGCCCATCCATTTGGATGTCATTTCCACAAGAAACAATGCTTCTTCTGATTCCCTAAATATTCCATATTTTTCTGCTGTGGGTCTTCTTTTCCTTTATATGAAATAGGCATTTTGTTTTCCTGGAGCAGATTAATATATTTGTAGTTGTATCATACTACTAGACTGAATATTCTAAAGTACAAAAACGAAGAACACACTGCAAATAGCACTTAGGACTTTGAAATGCTGGACATTCTTGGATGGTCAGAGAAGTTTATTGGAAATTTTGAAATTTTAAAAGCTGAAGTGATTGTTGAACCCAAGCCTGCAAAACTCCAAATCTCCCCTGCTAATGTTTCCAGATTTGGTTATTAATTTTCTCATTGATTCTCTACCAAGCTGTAATCAAGTCTCATATCTTTTTGTTTTGGGATTCTGCATCTTCATCAATGCATCATCCTCAGCTTTAATTTTCATTGTTAGTATGACAATTTAAAAAAAAACCTTTTCAAATCAAAGTTGAAATGGAATCAGGGCAACCTTGTCCCAATTATATTCGTTGATTTGTTGGCTTATATCTGTCAGTGTTCTATGGAGCTAATGATATCATTTATCCTCCCATTGGTTTTCTATCATTTCATGTTCTCTCTTTTGCCTTTAGCTTTTTAAATTCTCTTATCCTGTCTCTTATTTAGAGGCTAGTAGAAAGGCTGGATAACTGTCTGTCCAGATATTTTTTTCTCCCTAGACCACAAAAATAATGCCCATATAGCTATGTTGATTTGCTTGGCAGATGCAAGAGATTTCTTGGTATAGATACGTGCAGTAAGACTTGGTCCACAATGTCTGTTTCCTTGATATAAGGAAGTAGAAAGACCATCAATTCTTAAGTTTCCTCTATTCATGAGCATTACTGTATATTAAAGAAAATTTACTGATTGGATTTAAGCCTTCATTAAACTGTGATATAAGGATCTAAATCCAAAATGAGTTGTAACTAAGCCTTTTACCAAGATTTCACAGGCTTTTATTTCTTGATCAGTAACAAATCTAAATGAAATGTAGGAATCTAGTAATTTCTTCTTTAATCCAATTTCAGACACATGGTTATTATAACGCATCTGTTTGAGTATGGATTTTCTCTGATAGAGGATATCTAAGGATGAATCTCAGAGAGTAAAATCTTTAAGAACTGATTACCAAAATGTATTATATAGAAAAAGTTATCTCCAGGCAGTATGTGGATAACAAGATCTAGAATATAGGCTAGTAGAATTTTCATACAGCAAAGGAAGTTCATTGTGTCAGGATTAACCAAATATGTTTGGGTTAAAAATTTAAGATATACATTTTAAAAGATGGAATTTTACATTGTGTCAATGTTAGTCTGTTTTAATGACAAAAGTAAACGTGGATAAACAAATCCCCTATATTTTGCATCAATTTTTTTCCAGAATAAATTTTACACTTCTTAGTATTGCAAACATCCAAACTTCTTAGTATTTTGATTTTGAGTAAAAAGCATGTGGCCCTGATTTGAAAGTGCATGCTATTGGCAATTTACTTCCTTGATCTCAGAAATGATCTAGCCTCCGTTTAAGACAGAATCTTTAATTTTCTAGCTTTTCCTTCTTTGGAATCAATGAACTATTCTTTTTAAGATACAATAGTACTGTTTTGCCTTTCACTTTCATGCTTTTTTAGTCTTTGCTGCTGATCATCTTTTTCACTACCTTTCCTCTGGGCTTTGGGGTACTCAACGTCCCTGCTTTTCCATCTCTGACAGTTCACCTCTGGGGAACAGAGGAGGTTGCAGCCTGGCTTGAACATCTCAGTCTTTGTGAGTATAAAGATATCTTCATCCGGCATGACGTCCGGGGCTCTGAGCTCCTACATCTGGAACGGAGAGATCTCAAGGTACTTTCATTAAAAAACTCATCAAAATAGCCATATGCATTTACATGCCAGCCTCTGCTGACTGTGCTTGGAGCTGGTCTGCATACTCTCCACTCTAGGTGGCTTTAGACAGAATAATTTATTTATTTTTAGGTTAGAAAAGAAGAGCTCTTGGTTAAATATCCACACCAAACCTTACAGAGTATACCTGAAATTCAGCATTACTGTATCTCCTAGAATCAACTGCCATTGCTTGAAATATACTATTCCTTGATAAAGTATATATTGTTATTAAGTAGTAGCCATATTTTAATTATTGTATGAGGAAATGTATGCTATTCTAGCCAGAATATAGTTTTAGGCTAGTGCAAGACAAATGAATTTTGGTCCTATGCAGAATTCAACCCCACTAATAATAGGATTCAGTAAGTACAATTGCCAATATGACTGTCAAACTATTTCTGGATGAATTCACAGCTTTGTGAACAATGAATACCATCATAAAATTCTCTTGTAGATTTATGTTTCTTATTGCCATCAAGCAATGGCAGCAAAGTTACAAATCTAGCAGGAAATCAGAACTAGATCCAAGGATGAGAATAGTTGGGAGAAAGGGAAAATAACAGAAGGGGAAGAGATATAAACCATCAAGAAATAGAAAATAAATCCATTAGCAGATTATTTTAGGAATAGCAATTCAACTCAGGTGGCAAGAAATCTAGGAAGAAAGAGTTCAAATCATTCAAAGAAACTCTGCCTTAATAAACTCATTATAAATGATGATTGGAGATTTATTTTGCAATTTCCGAGGCTATGTATCCCTGGATTAGCATTAAAATACTTTACTGAGTATTTATAATTCTACTTTGACTTTGACTATCTGAGCAGGGTTTGACACTAAGTAAACATAATATGGTAAGATTTATTTAGCATTGGGAAGATACAATTCTTATGAACATAGAAGTATCTAGGGAGGACATGGATAATTTTAAAAAGTGTGGCTTTTATTTGCATTGAAATCTTGACTCGTTTTATGAAATATTTGTGTGAGTGTAGCTTGATTTTTGTTTAAATTAATAAACTTGTTGTAGTCCTAGTTTTGTTCTTGGGCAGTTTACCTGATTGATAAATTTGTGCTTCTGAATAATGTCTACTTAAAGTATATTCTGTAATATGTCTTGTTTTCTCAAGCACTGGTTTCTGAGATGCTTCTGCTTTTTTCTCATTTTTGGGAAGATTCAACTAATATGTATTCTACAGATGGCTAGTTTTTCCATGACCTAAGTTTATCCTTGTCATTTTTTTTCAGGATCTAGGAGTAACCAAAGTTGGTCATATGAAGAGAATATTACACGGGATCAAGGAGCTGAGCAAGAATATTCCTGTCACCGAGGCTTAAATGCTGTTTTTGGAGCCTGCTTCTACCATTCCTTCTGATCTCTGCACAATTGAAAGCTGACAGGGCACATATGCTCAGGAGGTTGTCCCTATGGAATAGCTAAATAGTATCAGTGTTCAGAGCTCACATCCAGCTTTTTATGGTGCTACTATTCTGATGTGGCATAGAGTGCAAGCTACTCTACAAGTCACACTTTGCTAGATTAGGTGTTACTTGGCTTCCTCAGTCTCAGTGTCCTTTATTCAAACTTGGATACTCTTGATACAAAGCATCCTCACTGATTCCTGACAGTGGATCCATAATTTTTGAGGGAGAGTTAAGACACCAAAGTCAATGCTAAAGACTTTATGATTTAAGAATTGTGACAGGCATTAAAAGTAATGACAACACCTGTTTTTCAAGCATGCACAATAATAAAGTTAGATGTTGAGAATGAAAAAAGGGCATTTTAAATCTACTATTTAGGAAACTTTTTTAAAAAGTCACCAATTATACAATTAATACGTAGCCTTTGCATTAAGTCTTAAATTAGGAAGCGTCTCTTGTTATGCATTTTCCTGACAGGTTTTTTGGTGCCAGAAATGCATATAACTACTTGTCTAAATCTGCCTTGTTCTTTTCTGGTTCTGCTGTGTAATATTCATGGATACTAATATTGTTTAAAATATCAGTTACTGGAGAAATATGGAAGAACCCAGAAAGATAGCAGAATATGCTGATTCTTAACAGTACTGTTCAATGCATATACACCAGAAAGTTAATTCTCCAGTATTTTTAAAAAAATTCTTGCTATGATTCTAATGAAAACATGTCACAGTCAAACAGAAAACAGCACTTTATAGTTGTTGATAAACATGGCAATTTCTTCCATTTCCCATTGAACACCTCAGGGAGTAAAATCATTATATAATTTTAGGAAAAAATGCAGTAAAAAGGGATGAATTTCTAACTTTAACAGTAGAAGAATTATAGTGCTTGCTATATATTTCTCTTAAAAAATTATATGAAATCAGGAATGCTTGACTAAATTGTTCTTATTCTGAACAGCCTAACTTTCTCTTTTGACATAATCTGGCATTTCCCCCCTTTTGAATCTATGCTTAAATTGAGAGTCATCACTCTTTCAATGTCTGCATTTGCAGAGTTCTGTCATAATTTGAGCTCTCATAATAATTTAGCTTTTAAACTTTTATTAAACCATCACATCCCAAAATATTAATTAGTATGGATAATTTTCTATCTTGGCCTCTTTTTTGTTGACTTGTTTAGTTAAATCCCTTTCTACATAATGGAAGTCCTGAATCCCAAATTTCATGCTATATCAGACTGACACTATGTGTTATCTATCTGCCTTATATGATATGTTGTTGCTTATTTCAAGCTGGGTTTTTTCCTAAGGAAGGAAGGAAGTATTAAAAAGTGCCATGATATACCGGAGCTTTCAATTTGGCAATTTGAAGTTTCTATTTTATTGTATTTTTTATTTTATAAAAAATCATGAGGTATTCTGTTTTGAGGGCAAAAATACACTGTTGGATTGCTCAAGATAATATTTCTTGGCACGTCATTAAAACATGAACCTTAACATTTGAATTGGTCCATTAAATTTCAGAGAACTTGATGGAATATTACAAAAAGGATTTACCCTAGAAAGTGCCAGTGTCGGAAGTAACCGATTGTATTTTAATAACATACTGTGAAATTTGAAAAACATTAACATTTCAATTGTAAATAAAATCCCCTGGACTTACCACAATGAACAAATTTTATTGATTTTATTGAACAATAAAAAAAAACCACTATAAAACCAAAACAGAAAAAAGAGTAGGACAGGTATAATAAATCATTACCTCTGCAACACCCAATCTGTTCTAGATAATCTGTTCTCTTTGAAATGGCTTTTGATATAAAAGTTGTAGTCTTGATAATGATATACAGGTTTCTGCTCTCCAAGAATAAGAACATTTTTCTTGGTGACCCAGGGTTTTGTTTTTTTTTAGTTTTTAAATAAAGATCTAAATAAATGGCCCTTTCTGCAGAATATAGTTTGCAACGAAATTCCTGTACTTACCAAAAGTTGTTCCAGGAAACCATATTGTTTAACAGTGAGGTTTTAAGGACATAGCACAGACTGCAGATGAAAGAATTGTCCCTATCCCTATTTATATTTATCAAAGGGATTCCATTCGCAGGGACAGTTAACTGGATAAAATCTATTTGTGTTTGCTTTAATCTGGTTATATTTTTTGTTCCTGAAAGACCACTTTTAAATTAATTACAATTATTTGTCAACTACAGCAATGTGCAGTACACTTCCATGCTTGGTTATTTAAGAAATAAATTCTCGGTATATGCATAGGATTCCTGCAAAATTGTTCATTAAGTTTAAGTTGAGTGAAATTATTCACATTTTTGGTAATGGTTTCTCACAAAGTAAAATCGCACTGATTTTACTTCTCCAATAGGAACTAAAAAGGCACACGTTGCTGGTTGTCCCTTGAAAACCTCTAACACCTGCATTATTTTGAAATTATTTGAGTATTATTTAAAAGTGAATATAGTATGAATGGTAAATTAAAGACTGTTTACACAAAACTCGTATCTTAACAGATATTTGTGATGTAAAAAAAAAAAAGAAAGTTGTTTTTATAAGTCATGTGTGTATTGTTAACTGTGATAACTGTTCTACAGGGGAAATATAACTATTGCAGTGATCAGACAAAAGCATAGGGAAACATTTAAGTCCTGTACAGTCTGGGGAAGAAGGTATTGTGCCTTAAGAATATAACATGCTATTTATTATTTAATTTATACTATCATTACCATGAAAGCATCTCTTGTTTGTACATATTTTGCAGTTGATTGTTGTAAATATAATGTTCTTGTATATAAAGATAATCTCTTTCTGATCCTGCTGTAAATAATTGATTTGTTGCTATGGTAATTAGACAAACAGTATTTAATATGCCTTGTTAGTAGTGAGAGAAATGCAAATGTATTAAGTAAAACTGACCTTAAAATTATAGAAAGATCTTGGTAGTATAACTATATTGAATGGCATCTGTAATGCCCACCAATGTATGGGCAGAGGCAGAACCTAGAAAGAGATAGAGAGAAACTGCCTGTGAAACCATAGTTGTAGTCCTTAATACTTTGTATTTATGATATGCATTATGATTCTCTGTAAACAAAGAATTTTGAAGCATTTCATTACATGTGTATCAATTTTTCATCTAAGAAATTCAAGGAATATTTATCCTTAAAATCTACACAAAGTAGATTAGCTTAAAGTTGGTAAATGTAATTTTATAATTTGCTTTATTATTGAGATGAACACAAAGTATTTTAAAAATACAACAACAAACAAAGTAAAACAAACAGAAAAGTGTAAGCTTGGTTTTAAGAATAATAATAAAGATCCATAACTAACCACATTCAACGGGTGGTTTATTAGGAGAAAAAAATTCATATAGCCAATCTTCTTGCTCATTGTTGTTCATAGCCAGATTATGATGAATTTCACTATAAGAATGGAGATTTTAATTCAGATGACTGACATGATTTTCTACGTCTGACAATTGCAGTTGCAGCTTTTCATATATTTTCCTAGGCAATTTTCAGTACTTTTTTCCCTATGGAGAATGTTGTCTTTTACTTTTCTCTTTTAGACATCTTAAATTAGAAGAAGGAAAAAAAATATTTCAAAAAATCCTGAACTGGCACTTTAATATCACATCTTGGATTTTGGATTACAGCATCCAGCCATCCTAGCAACCATAATTTGTTTAGAAACACAAAGGTGCCTTACTGAATGATCTCCACTCTAAAATCTGAAAGGAAAAAAAAGCTGGACTTACAATACTCCATTCCTAACTTTAAACCTTATAATACATATGAGAATATCACAGATTATTTTTCTTAAGTCTCCAACTCCCAAGTGTCTGATAAATAAAATATGTTTTTCTCTTTTGTGGTTAAAAACAAATAATATACATTATTTATAACATCAAGACTTGTGAGGAGTGCCTCTACAAATACTTAACTTCATGGAGATTCACATTCATCTACTCTGGGTACTGATGATTTTTTATAATTGTTTTAGTTATGTTAGGACTGAATTATACATAATACAATTTATTCATTTTGGTAGCATGTTATAAAATCTAAAACTAATGAAAAGTTTATGGGTGCTATTAGTATGCTAAGCCATAACTTAATAAACTGGCTTTTAGCATGTTGGTTTCATGCAATTTCAGCCAAAACCAAGCCATATAGCAATAGCACTTAGACTTATATACCGCTTCATAGTGCTTTTACAGCCCTCTCTAAGCGGTTTACAGAGTCAGCCTATTGTCCTCATCAATCTGGACCCGAAGGATGGAAGGCCGAGTCAACTTTGAGCCTGGTGAAATTCGAACTGCCAAACTTCTGCTGGCAACCAGCAGAAGTAGCCTGCACTACTGCACTCTAACCACTTCGCCACTGTGTCTCATATGATCTATTGTGGGAAATAAGTTAATGAATAAGCTATTGCAAACAATGATGCCATTTCCTAGCTCATGGTGAGAAAGTAGTCACATAATCAAACTTGGTTGTCTGAATATTACAAGACACCCATCACTGCATCTTTTTAACTAGCAATTACATTCTTGGTTTCATAATATATCTGGAAAGAGGAAATAAGCCAAAGTACTGAGCTTATTATGATTATTAGGAGTTGTTTAACTGATTCCAGAATATTGTCCTTATTTCTTGTTTAAAATAAAGGGGGGAAATGATGATTATGTTCATTTCATACGCATGAAAATTTTCTGAAGTTGCAGTCTTTACTCTTTCAATTTCATTGGAAGGCTATATCATACTGGCAGATAGGAATTCCTGTATGTCATATATGTATTCAGGGAATTTATAGCATTGTTTACATGTAGTGTACTGTACGGATTCCTGTCCTAGCCGATTGCTAGAGTAATTTTTGGCAAAATCTGTTGTCTGCATCTTCATTTACATCTAGCTTATGCTGAATAAAAGTAGGCTAACATAGTCTCCCTGGCCTCTTGTGTCAGGGTAATGATGATTTAATAGTTGAGTCAGCAGGGTTATTTGACCAATACCACTTTAAGAGGCTGTAGTATAAGACACCCTCACCCTGTGAGGGTGAGGGTGTCTCTCTCCATGTGTGCTTCCCTGCTGTAGCTGCTGATTGATTATTTGACCTTTATTACAAACCTCTGTACTATATTTGCTCCTGGGTTGTCTCACATAGCCACACTGTGCGTACTCTGACATCTTGTCATAAAATAATTCAAATAATTTTAAGAATGTTTAGAACAAAATCTAATCAAATGAGCTATTAAAGCAGAATCACCACTATCAAATACCTTTTTGCGTCAGCATTTACAATAAGTTGTATTCACAGAAATATTTTGTTACTGTTTTGACTTGCTGACTTGGTGGAACATAATAAGTAGTCAAGCCTTTAATGGATTTTCTACATGATGGTTTGTATCTAATCTGGCCCTTGAGGTCTTCCAATGGTACATCCCTTGCCAGTGTATTAAACAGAGACAACAAAGACATCTGCAACTTTAATTTGTAATTATTATAATTGTTTTCCAAGTCTCATAATTTTCTCATCCTTCTGGCTGCCATTTGCTTTTCAGAACAGCAGATCCATTGTTTCTACCTCTACATGACCCCAGAGTAGAATTTTTATTTAAAATAAATAAAATGGTAATATTGGTAATCATGGTAATAGACATCACAACACTAAGCACCAAATCTGATTGGCTGGGTGGGCTGTCATTCAAAATAAGGCTAGAGTTTTCTGAATTTCTCATTGTAGGTTAATTCCAGGGAGGGATAGAATACTATGGAACCACTTAAGAAAGCCTTTAACAATAAATTTGAATTTTGATAATGGAGAAATATAGGACAGACAGATGTAGCAAAGTATTTGAAAGCAGTCAATTGTTATGGGGAATGAGGATAAAACAGTAATGAAGCATTTCACAAACTTGCTTTCTGGATCAGTGTTTCTCAATTTCAGCAACTTTAACGTAGATTTCAATTTCCAGAATTCCCTAGCCAGCCCCATAAAACAGTCTCCATATTAAAGAAATTGTATTCAGGTAAACACACCATTTTACCATTTCTTTAATGACTATGTGTACTTGCATTTGTTAATTTTGAGCAGTATTTTCTATATCCTTTTTATCATTTTTTTTCTTGGATACTGCTCATTATTCAATAACCCCATGGCAACATAAAGTCACCAAAAAAAAACAAAAAAAAAAACTGAAGAGCTGCAGGCATGATATGGCCATCGTAGTCTCAAGTCTTGATCTCTAGCCTAGGAAGATGTCTTGCATTGATAATTTGCTGGAATAAATAAGGTAGGTTGGTATATTTTCATACAGAATGTGACCAGACTACTTGCAGCCGTTGTTGAAAGTGATAATAAAGAGTTGGCTGTCCTTACATAGCATGGGTTTGAATTTAACATGCTCTGGTTTGGTCTGTGGGATTTTTGCAACTTTCCAAAATTGGTCAATGATTTGACATGACATAGATGATAAATGTATCTTTTTAATCACATTAAGTAGCACCTTGAAGACATGGAACAGATATTTCATTCTAGCACAGCAGGGAAGCTGGACTAAGCCGTAAAGGACAAGAAATTAGCCTGAATCAAGAAGCCTTAAAAGTCACAAAAATAAGAAAAGTGCTAATGCTAATTAAAGTAAAAAGTTAAGTGGAGGCAAGATATAACATCTTTTAATTTAACCTCTTGCAAAAATCTAGGAGCTGTCCTTTCGGAGGAAAAAAAAACCTGGTGTTTAAGATCAAGATGATTGCTTCCTGGCAGAATGTCAGTATAAACTCAAGTAATCATTGTAAGGAGCAACTATAGCTCTCTGGTGCTCTCTTGCGGTCACCTTAAGTTGAAATGGTTGGTAAGCGGTCTTAAGAATTTTAAAGGGTCCCAAGTATAAAATTGGAAGGTACACTGTCCTGTTCCTTTTCTTAGTATATCTGTTAAAGGGGGCAGGGCTTAAAAAAAGCAATGACACAAGTGAGGGCAACACATGAAATATCATGATATCTCATATACTATCACGTGGAAAATTTCACAAGGGACTTTGATTCACTTTTGAAATATCCAATAATGAGGCTAAACATTTTTGTTAAAGCAATAAACCTGAACTAGAGCTGAATTTATAGGAAAACTGAAATAGAGTGCAATGTATAAGAAAACACATTTATTTTAATTAGCCATTACTTACCTAGACAATAAATAGAGAAGAAAATGAGAAAGAAAAGCACATGTTAAAAAGCAATTTATTTTATTTTCTACATGTAGAATCCCATAGGAACCTTCTTTGTTTAACTGAAAGAAAGGCTGTCAGAGTGTATCTGCTGAGTAAATATTTGAGGTTATGGATTAACTAGTGTCCTCTGAATTCAATGGTGGAAGAATAGACTTCTATGATTCAGCCAGGGAGGTCAGTAAGTCTTTTCTATTGTTCATATATTTCAGTTAAAATCCTAAACAATATTTTTACCTAAATCAAATGCAAAGAGGGACAAGAAATGTAGAATATCATCAGGGAAAGCTTAAAAGAGAACAATATATTTAGTTTAGTTCTGTTACCTTGTGTAAACTTTGTTTTGGTTTTGGATTGGGTTTGGGTTCGCTTAAACTGCAGTGACTGGGTTTTGAAAAGGAATTTTAAAAACACCTTAAACTAAATTTACTGTCAAATAAACAGAAAGTTGCCAACTAGTTAACTAGATAAAGAGACAGAAGTGGTAAATTGGAAGATATTACTTCCAAGGCCAGTATATGGTGTAAAACCTAAGAGCAATATTTAAACTACGCAGGAGACTTCGGAGGCCCTATTGTAAGAATCAGATATCATCCTGTGCTTTCTTAAACATATAATCTTGAAAATATATAAAAGTATGCATTTCTCTGAAACGAATCACCATTTACTTATTTTTTTGGTGGTTGTTCTCATAGTTGTGGATTCGGTTGTGCAATGAGTAGAATCATTTCTCTTCTGGTGTTTTCAGCTGCCTTCATATTGCTTAATGGATATGAAGCCTCAGGTATGTCATCCCTTTGAACATCAGGTCAAACAGTATATTCTGCCAGCCACTGTACGGTCTCTAAGCATAATTGAAAGAGCCCAATGTCACTTGGATCCTGTATAATACAATCCCTCTCCCAATAATTTCTAGTTACACACTGGAGATATGGGGCATATTTTACCATCATCTTGATGTGCAAACAAATCCATGCAGAATTACACAATCTACCTCATTTTGAAAAAAATATGTATTGCAGCATAAGAGTTTACATTTCATTAACATAGTTTGGATTTTACAGAATAGCACTAGAAGCAATAATTATAATCTCCTTTGTGTTCATTGTTTTACTCCAAAGTGTGTTTTTATCATTTTATATCATATCTGGTAAATTAACATAACATAAATATGTTTCTGAAACTAGTAAGATAAAAATACCATAAATACTCCATATTTTCCATTCCCAAGTATTTTATAGCAGCCAAGAAGCCAATCAGGTCCTGAAGATTCAAAAGCGGGCAAATTCTTTCTTAGAAGAATTAAAGGCAGGTTCCTTGGAAAGAGAATGTGTAGAAGAACAGTGTGATTTTGAAGAAGCTTGTGAAATATTTGAAACCATGGAACAAACTGTAAGTTATTTTGAAAGATTCAGAAATAGTGAAGCTTCATTATCAGTTGAAAGAGCAGAATATACTAAGGAACAGAAAAAAAATCCTAATTTAGTAATCTGACCCAAGATATTCTCTGTCCCAAGCAGCTGGTGGGACTACTCTTTGGTGGATTTGGAATGTACACTACCAAGTTATCCTTCTTAACATTTGTCAATAAACAATTTCTTATTTCTTTCAGCTTCTCTTAGCCTTAGTTGATTATTGGTAGAACTTGATGCAAATTGGATGATTTACATGAGTGTACCATCACATCCAATTAAATCCACTTTTACTATTTGCAATGCCCATTGCATTGGCAATTAGAGTTTATGTCAAAACTAACATAATGGCTTCACCAAATATTATAAATATTTGTTATATTTTCATTGTGCTGGACAGATGGTAGTGGATGTGATGGATAAATGACTGAATAACTCTATCATGCAAAAAAAGTTGATGCAACACAATGTAGCTATTTTTAGAGTTTTAACTTAAATTTTATTTCATTTCAGCTAAGTTTCTGGGCAAAATATATTGGTGAGTAAAGATCTATTGAGCATTGCTAGTGACTATTTTTTATATCTTCTCTCCTCTTCGTTATGTATTTACTCCGTTCTCATTAGTTGTGTTTCATTAGTTAACATCACTTGCTCTATTCTATGCTATTGAGAGATGTAATTCTTTCCCTTTCCAGGAGAAGAACTGACTTCAACTCAGTCCCATCAAAGCTGAGTAGCAGTGGGTCTTAGGCCGCCCTGATATCATGACAAGCAATTTTTCCATTGTTGCAAGTGGCAGAGATTTCACACATAGCCCTTAGTGCCAATCATACCTGTTCCTGATTGGGAAGCCTTGCTTACTGTCATTGATGACCTAGGCCTTTGGAAACTTCATGTTGTGCACCAGTTGCACCCTTTCCTAGATTATGAGTCCCTGCAAACAGTCACTCAGACCCTAATCATCTCTCACACTGAAACACTTTGAAGAGTATTTGTAAGCTACAACTGGCACAGAATGCAGCTGCACGGACAGTGCTTGGACCCTTAGGGTGGTCCATGTAATGCCTCTGTTGTACAAGCTACCCTGGTTGTGAGTTTGCTTCCAGATTCAATTCAAGATGTTGGTTTATTACTTTTAAAGCCCCGTAAGGAATGGGTCCAGGGTACCTGACAAATTCAAATTTCAACCCAATGGGGTGCCCTTCTGCCAGCCTATCCCAACTAGGCTGGCAGAAGGGCATACTGCAAACCCTGTCAATCACGGTATTATGGCTGATGGGGTCCAGGAGAAGAGTCTTTTATGCTGTGCTTCCCACTCTCTGGAACACTGAGTCCCTTGAGGTAAGATCTGCACCTACCCTTTAGGTCTTCCAAAGGGGCATTTAAAACCTGGCTCTGCCAATTTTTCCATCCTGTTTGTGTCTTGCCTCCTTCCTTGTTATCTTTGTTAATTTTAATGTTAATATTTATTATCTTAATATTTAATACTTATGCTGTTCCTTTTACTTTGTTTATAAGACGCCTAAAGTTGCCTGAATACAAGATGAGCTGCATATAAATTTAATAAATAAAGTCACCTCCAGGCTGGATTACCGCAATTCATTCTACATGGGGTTGTCCTTAAAGACAATCCAGAAATTACAATCGGTCCAGAATGCACAACCAAAGTGGTTATGAGTGTACCTTGGTATTTCCCTATAACACCACAACTCTGCATACTTTGGCTCCCAATAAGCTTCCAGATGTAATTCAAAATGCTGGCTATCATCTATAAAGCCTTTCAGAACCAGATTATTTTTGGGACTACCTCTCCCCAATATTATCTGCCCAACCCATTCATTCAAGACATACTTTGAGTTCCATCTCTGATGCAATCCAGTCTTTTCTCTGAATGATCTTTTCCCTGACATATGTTTGGCCCCAGTCTTCCTGAACTTTAGAAAGGCTTTAAAACCTGGCTCTTTCCTCAGGCATTAGGATACAGATAAAGGGGATCTGTCTGGAGGAAGATAATAATTGTGAGTTGCTGATCTCCTATTAAGGGTTCTTTTTATTTTAATTGAATTCTTGGTGTGTGTGTTTTTCCATTATTGTGAGCCACCCACAATATTCACAACTCACATTGGTTGAGTTAAATGCCCATATAGATTTCTTGACTTTCTTAAATAAATAAATCAAACTCACCATTTGGCTAGCTTGGAATGAAACATGCAGAGATTTCAATTAATTGGGTATTTATTGCTATAGCCTCATGACTCCACAATTAATCTAACACTAAGCAAAATCTAAATTAGCTAAAATAATGCAAACAAAATTTTCTTCACCAATGAAAAAAGAAGCCATTCGTGTTGTTAATGTGACAGTCAACTAGTCTAAATGCTTCTTTGGTTAGGACTATAATATCCGAGTTTCAGAAATCAAGATAACTATTGAATAGAAAAGAATTAAAGATTTCTCTCTTTGCTGACATATAGTGATTGTCTAGATTTTTGCTACCAAAATATGGTAAGCCTGTTTTTAATTGCTTGAGTGCTAAGCAATAACACTAATCAACAAAATAATCTGCAGAGAGAAGTCTTGCAATAGCAATACAAATAAAAGTAATATGATGAAAAATGCAAAAAAAAAAAAAAAAGATTTTTCATCCCATTACAATTTAGCGATTTACATACATCAGCTGAATTTATCTTTCTTAAAATTAGGAGCTAAGTGTCTAAAATTCAGCTTCCCAGCAAGAGAAAACCAAACCATTTTCCCCTCCAGGTTTCTTCTTGAATAGTGATTCCACTTGGAAAGTGATGATGTGTTAATTTAAATAGATACTTTCTATGGTTTGTGCCAGAAAAGTTGGAGGGTGAGCTAAAGGTAAGTCTACTTGTAGCATCCTCAGAAATTATAATTATAACAAAAGAAGTACCTAACGGTTTAACAAGAGCAACAACTATTTTATCCTCCCTGTCCTAGCATATAGAAATACTGGAATAGCCTGAAATAAATTTTGTTAAAGGAATGTGACCTTCATTCATTTTTCATCTACAAGCCTGACGCCTACTCATCTCTGTACATATCAAATGAAGAATATAGAAATGAATATAACCCTCTCTGCTTAAACAAATATCTGTACTTTACTGTAACTTTGAAAAAAGGATTAAATTCCAAACAAGTTCCTGCTTCTCTTTTTCCTAATATCTTCTGAACCCCATCTACTCAAAAAAAGCAAATCATAACAAAGGAAAGAATTTGTGTGGCTGAGAGAAAGAGGAACTGCATTCGGTACATACTAAGGATTTGGATAAGAAGGAGGGAGATCCAGGTTCAAGTCCATCCTCAGTCACAAAAAGTCACCTGGTGACTTGTGGCCAGTCACTACTTCTCAGCCAAGTTACTTACAGGGTTATTGGTGTGGAGATAAAATGAAAGAACACTTCCATTTGAGCTCTTGGAGTAAACATGAATAGAAATACAACAAATGTTAAGTAATACTGTAAAGATCTGTATCATCTGGATTTCCTGATTCTTTTTTTTTTTTTTTTTTAGATGGAGATATGTGCATTTCCAACCCATGTTTGAATGGATTCTGTCAGGATGGCATTGGGCGATTTGACTGCATATGTAACAAAGGCTGGGAGGGACGATTTTGTCAAAATGGTAATGCTATGTTTGATACCCAGATTATTATCACTGATATGATGTCATGGGATGGCATTTCCAATGCAGCTTTTGCTACCAACTTCCATTCAGCAAGATTAATTTATAACCGTAAATATATGGATGGTAATATAGGTAGCCTTTAATTTACAACCACTCATTTAACAATGGTTCAAAGTTATGATGATTTGGAAAAAGGATTTGTACTTTACGGACTTATACTTACAATTGTCACCTTTATCCCCAGTTGCAGTGTCTAGGTCACAAGATTGCGATTTGCTAGACATATGATTTTGCAAATTTCATTTTGGCACATAGCAATAGCACTTAGACTTATATACCACTTCACCATGCTTTACAGCCCTTTCTGTAAGAGTGGGTTTACAGAGTCAGTATATTGCCCCTAAGAATCTGGTCCCCATTTTACCAACCTTGGATATAGAAAAGACTGAGTCAAACTTGGGTCGGTCAGGATCAAACTCCTGGTATGTGGGCAGAGTTTGCCTGCCATACTGCATTCTAACTTCTGCGCCACTGCATAGCTTCATAGGGAAAGGATACATGACATTAACTGATCCATAATGATTAATTGATTTTCCTTCAAAAGAACATCTCATTCCACTATATTTTGCTGTGCAGAGGTCTTCTTTACTAACTGCTCCTTTGACAATGGTGGCTGTGAACATTTCTGCCATGAGTTTGAAAAGAACAATGAGCAATACCGCTACTGCAGCTGTGCTTTGGACTATCACCTGATGGATAATCATACTTCTTGTGAACCTTCAGGTAAGGAGATGACCAGGCAAACTTACATTTATGTAAACATTATTTAAAGTGTGTTAGATTTTGCAGAAATCTAACACCATTCTTTTATTGTTTAGAACATAATAACCATGAGAATATTATTCAATACACTAGAGAAATATTGCTGTTCATTTTATTGAGGGACAAGCATTACTCACTGAATTATGCAAAATAAGGTGGCAGAATTCTGTAACATGCCATTTCATTCTTGGGACAGGAAAACATTTTTGAATCCTACGTTAAAAATAAAATAGAGGTTTCCACTTGTAATAACCCGGCATATTTTTTTTGTAGAGGGAAGTATTGTTATTGTTCTTGGAATCTGAGAAATGAATAATGGTTTGCCAAATATTGCTATCTCAAAACATCTTACATTTAACTCCATCCCTGGATTTTAGCAGTTCCTATTTAGTGGGTAAGCAGGAGATTTAGGAAATCTGTACCCTAGCAAACTCAGAGATAAAGAGAGAGTTCTGAAGTAAAAATCATCCAGTTCCAGACTTCTCTACCTAACACTTTTCAATAAATCTTATTATAGAAGGCTTTGTGAACATCTTATTTCATATTTCTAAGAGCTTAATCACAAGTAAATTATGCAAGAGATCAGATTCAGAGATTTAGCCTGATCTGTACTTTATAGTAGTAGTACATAAAAATTATGCCATTTCATTTTTAGCATGATGTCCATTGATAATTCTCTTTAAATGTTGTCTTTGAATTTAATATATGTATTGGTCACTGAGTGTCGTTGGTACTACAAGAAATAGAAAAAGGTTGTGTATATGTGTTTTTACATGTATTCCACAAAAGGGCTATAAAAGGTTTTTAGACAAACTTGGATTGATCTATTCATGAAAATATTAACGTATTGCTGAACATTTATAGGACAAATAAATGAAACACAATCTCACAATCATATATGTATAAAAATAGTTAACTTTCCTTATAAAAGCCAAAATAATTGGGGGAACATTTCCCACTATTTGAGTAAGTTGGGAGGGCAGCTTATACAAATTACAGAACCTTTCGAAACAGGCAAAATACAAACCATCTCTAGCATTTTGGTTGAATATTGGGATAATTGTTAAAGGATCATAGTAGTATTTCAAACTTTATTTTCCTTCCTTTTTTGCAGTGCAGTATTCCTGTGGGAGAGTTGTGGAATCCAAATTAAAGGTTGCAAAAATAATTGGGGGTGATCCTGGAAAAAGAGGAGATAGCCCTTGGCAAGTATGTAGTGATGAAATCTTCATTTTGTAATAGCTTTGATCGTTCTGTGAAATGAGCATCTGTTTTATCCCATGTGTTGGCCTGTAAGTCCTTTTTACAGATACAGATAATCAGAGTTGGAAGGGATCTTGTAGGTCATCTAGTTCAACCCCCCCATCCAAGCGGCAGACCCTACACCATTTCTGACAAATGGCAGTCCAACCTCTTCTTGAAAGTCTCAAATGATGCGCTTCCACAGCTTCTGAGGGCAAGCTGTTCCATTGGTTGATTGTTCTCACTGTCAGAAAGTTTCTTCTTATTTCCAGGTTAAATCTCTCCTTGTTCAGTTTCCATCCATTATTCTTTGTCTGGCCTACAGGTGCTTTAGAAAATAGCTTGACCCCTTCCTCCCTGTGGCAGCCCCTCAAATATTGGAAGATCTCTATCATGTCTCCCCTGGTCCTTCTCTTTACTAGACTAGCCAACCCCAGTGCCTGCAACCGTTCATTGTATGTTTTAGCCTCCAGTCCCCTAATCATCCTGGTTGCTCTTCTCTGTACTTTTTCTAGAGTCTCATCATCTTTTTTATAATGTGGCGACCAAAACTGGATGCAGTACTCTAGGTATGGTCTTACTAAGGCTTTATAGAGTGGTATTAGTACTTCCCTTGATCTTGACTGTATCCCTCTGTTAATGCAACTTAGGATTTTTATTTCAATGTTTACAACATCATATACTGTTTGTTATATTTTCTTGACACATGCTGTCATGCCAAAGCAAAAGGTTTTGAATATACCAGACTGGACAACTTTTAGGCATCTAAGGTAAATACTTAAAAATTGAAAAATGATTTAAGGGCTTCAAAGAGGAAGAGGATGACCTATACTTCATGAATGAGTAGGGTTGAGTTTTGGAGGGGTTTAAATTGTGATATTCCTATTTTAGGACTTATAATAGAGTTTTTGGTAGAAAGCTATGCTGTAACCTTTCAGCAACCATGATCGGAGGGATTGCTGAAGGCTGAAGTCTACAAAAAAGAGAATTTGGAGCTGGTGCATTTTTATAATGGATTCTAGTTACTATAACAAGGAGACCTGGCTTTTCAAATTATGTTGTTGAAGAACATACCAGCTTCACCCAAGCACACAGATGTCTCAGAATGGAACTCTCTGGACTCTCATTCTGGGAGATACAGTCACTGCATTTTTTAAAAAGGACATAAACTGGGCAATGCAGAAGCAATTGTAATTTAAAATCAGGACTGACAGTACTCTGAATCCTCAACTGCAACTCCATTTTAGAATAATTTCAAGACAGTAAGGAATTTTCAGAGCAGATTACAAGATTTCAGCCTGAGCTGCCACCAAATTATTAATTCCATTTGGAGTTACTGTAATATAATATATCCCAACGGTTTGCTGAGCATACAAATGACAACTTCAATACCAATTGAAGTACAGCAGAGAAGTACATCAGAAGAAATAGAAATTTAAATTTATGCAGTACTTGTCCCAATGTTTTCTATTCAGAATATCCTGACCAGCAAAACATCAAGGGCTATTGCATTTGACCTAACAATTTGGTAAATTCAGAATTTATGATCACAAGCAGAGCAGTATACAGAACAACATGGGCAATGAAACAGATTTAACAGCCTCTTCCTCCTTTCCATTGCAGGTTATGCTGGGCAATAGTGCAGGAGAATTTAAATGTGGAGGTGTTCTCATTCATCCTGCTTGGGTATTGACAGCTGCACATTGTGTATTTAAAGAACCAAGAATCAAACTGACCTTTGGTAAGGAAAATCCTGTATTCTTTTTTAATATGACTCGTGTCAATAAGTCTTTTACCCAATATAATGTGGTGTTTCTCAACCTCAGCAACTTAAAATGTTTAAATGTCAATTCCATTTTAAAGTTGTTGAGGTTGAGAAACATTGGTATAATACATATTTTTGCAGAGATTGCTGAATTCCTAATTCTGATAGATACATTCATCATTAGAAGCAAGTTAGCATGAATTATACTGAGTGCCAAACTAAAATAACGTTCTTCTAAAAAGACTCTAAGTATAAACAGATCTTTCCAGAAATAACTCTTAATAACCAGATATTATAATTGTTAAATCTTGCCTGTGAGGCAAGGTAACTGACAATAACAATCCAAGGCAAGGCACAAGCATTTACAATTGACATCAGAGCTGAGATTCCAGTGACATTCAAATTTAAGAAAAACAACAGTATCTTACTAGTAGACGTATTCAAAGTTAAGAAGATCTGAGGTCAAGGTTTCCCAAAACACAAAATTTGTTCTATTAATCATCATCCCGCTTTCAAGTGGAGGCTTAAATGCTGGAGGCACCTAGTCTCATCAACCAGACTTGATCTGTTGGGAGAACCAACCGGCTCCTAAATAGGCTATTCTCTCTAAGCTCCTAAGTACATAGCCTATTACATCACTACCTCTTGATCCTTGGGTCTGAGATCTGAGTTTCAAGGGGCATAATTGTTTCTTCAATCATTTGTTTATTAAATTTATACAATGTCCATTTCACTAATAAAGTGACTCTGGGTAGCTTTCAGAATATAAAAAATAAATATAAAAAGAATGAAAATAAAAAGAATTGTATAAAAATTAGAAGCAAGGAACTAGTGGCACAGAAGTGTCTGTTTACAAGAGTTGAAAACAAGCTTATGGGATAATTTTTTTTCTAAGAGCAGGACCAAAGGATTTACAGGTAGTTCTCAACTTACAACCATTTGTTTAGTGACCATTCAAAGTTACAACACTGAAAAAAACAACACTTATGAACAGTTATCACACTTATGATTATTATTGCAGTGACCCAATAATCATGTGATCAAAATTCATGTGTTTGGCAACTAACATGTATTTATGCCTGTTGCCCTATCCTGGGATCATGTGATCATCATTTGTAACCTTCCCAGCCAGTTTCTGACAAGCAAAGTCAATGGAGAAAAGCCTGATTCACTGAATGACTGCATGTAAAATGTAAAATGAAACACAACTCACTTTACTTCCTCTCTTAGCATTGGAAATTTTGGGCTCAACTGTTAATTATAATAGTTTTTGAAATTTAAATTAAAAAATATAATGAAACATTGATATACATTGGAACAATAATTTTAGAAAAGTCTTAATTTTACCTATAAGTTGAAGGGGTCTAAACTGATCATTGTTGATCATGAACTTAGGTTTATAATGGCTAGCTTGATGGAACATGTGAAAATAGATATAGATAGATTAACAGAGCTAGAAGGGATTTTGTAGGTCGTCTAGTCCAGCCCCACCCCCCGCAAGCAGGAGATCCTACACCATCCTCAACAAATAGCAGTCCAACCTCCTCTTGAAAGCCTCCAGTGATGAAGCTCCCACACTTCTGAAGGCAAGCTGTTCCATTGGTTGATTGTTCTCACTGTCAGAAAATTTCTCCTTATTTCTAGGTTGAATCTCTCCTTGATCTGTTCCCATGCATTATTCCTTATCTGACCTTCAGGTGCCTTGGAAAATAGCTTGACCCCTCTGTAGCAACCTCTCAAATATCAGAACACTGCTATCATGTCTCCTCTGGTCCTTTTCTTCACTAGACTAGCCATGCCCAGTATATAAAGAAAAGTAATTAAACCAAAAGCATAACTACCATGCCTACTCACTATTCCATTCACAATTTGTTGACACATTCTACAGAAACGAAAGTATTTCCATAGATAGTTGCATACAAAGCACAAAAGATATCTGGGGTCTGGAAGGATCTGCTGTGTTAGCTGTGTGGCAAGTTCATTCTTTCATTAAAAAGAAAACTACAATTTTATTAGATTTATAGAGTTAGAGTTTTACAGTTTTGTGAATTATTTTTACTGTGACTGTGGTTATATAATGCTGCATGTTTAATTTATTTCTTCCACGTATCTAATTATTGCTAGTTTTTATTTGTTAATTTTGATTGTGATTGGATTGCATCATAATGGGGACCTGTAACAAATATGAGTTTGGTTTTTCTATGTGTTACTCAGTAATTCTTGAAAAGCCCAGAAAAGGCAAGAGAAATAATAAAAAAGTTGGACTATTTCCAGTTTGAGGAAAGGAATATTTGAGTTTGAGGACTTACACAGCAAATAAGATGGGCACATATACTGACATAAAATTTTCAGATAGTACTTGACTTATGACCACAGTGGTGCCAAAATTTCCATTGATAAGTGAGACAGTAGTCAAGTGAATGTTGCCCCATTTTATGACCTTTCTTGCCACAGTTGTTAAGTGAATCACTACAGTTGTTAAGTGAGTGACATGGTTGTTCAGTGAATCTGGCTTCCCCATTGACTTTGCTTGTCAGAAGATCGAGGAAAGTGATCACATGACCCTCGGACATTGCAACCGTCATAAATATGAGTCAGTTGTCAAGCATCTGAATTTTGATCACATGACCATGCGGATACTGCAATAGTTGTAAGAATGAAGAATGGGGTGGTTGTAACTTTGAACGGTCACTAAAACGAACTGTTGTAAGTAGAGAACTACCTGTACACACAATGTAATAAAATGGACTGGGAGATTTTCTCCTTTTCTCCCAGTATTACCACCTGAGATTATTTAATGAAGTTCAGTGGTGAAAGATAAAAGACTGATAAAAGAGGACATGCTGACACAGCCTCTATTAAAACTGTGAAATTCCTACCACAAATGTCCATATTAATTTTGATGGCATGAAAGGGGGGAGTTTGACAAAGTTACTGATGTATTGTAATCAGCTATTATGGAGTCAGTCTCTCACTCAGTGCTAGCTATTGAAGAACACAAATAAGAGACTTGGGACTACCCAGGGGCATTGTTTGGTCACAATAGGAAGAAAATGGTGGGTTAGATTAGAGAAATCTATTATCTGTTCCACGCAGGCTTTTCTTTCACATACTTTATATCTTGACTAGAAGCCTGTAGGCTGATGTTTTGGTTTGAAAAAGTGAAATGTGTGTAAAATGTTTTCTTGCATCTTCTATCCTCTTCAACCAGTGAGCTATACAGAATGAATGGTCTTCTGTCTGCCCACTTCAGTTTTAATTTTCTCCATTCAATTATATTATAGACATATTTTCTCCTTCGTTTTTTTCCTTTGCATTTGATTCTTGGGTTAACAAGAACAATATAGTAAGCAATTTTCCTACTGCATGCAAATCTGTATTATAATTGAATTGCTATTCTACTATAGTTTGGAGTTTGCTTATTCTAACATTCAGGGAGAAAGTATAAGATAAGATAAGAAGATAAGATAAGATAAGATAAGATAAGATAAGATAAGATAAGATAAGATAAGATAAATTTATTGTCATTGTACTCAGAACCTGAGAACAACGAAATAAGGTGCTCTTTCACAACATACAACTGAACAACACCAAAAAAAAAAACATATACAAATAACAATGTAAAACAAATTAAAACAAATAACAGTTAAAAAACTATACAACCGGGATATATATATGTTAAGACCACCAGATTCATAACTCTTTATTAAATGTCTTTTTAGCTGTTTGGAGAAAGATAGACTTGACTTAGTTTCAAGGAAGTAATAGTTCCTAATTTTTATGTTGGTCTTTCAGGTAAATATCACCGACGGCGAATAGATGAAAGTGAGATAACTATCATTGCTGACAAGATATTCTATCATGAAAATTACTCTTCAGTCACCTATGATAATGACATTGCAATACTACATCTATCCCACCCAGTTGTTGTCAATAAGTATATTATACCGATTTGCTTGCCTACCCAAAACCTGGCAAATCAACAGTTGATGACCGAAGGGATTCAAACAATAGTGACAGGCTGGGGAAGCCAGAGTACAAATCATAAGAAGAATTTCTCCTCGGTTCTCCATTTTATTGAAATCCCTGTAGCATCACGGAATGACTGTATCCATTCTATGTGGAATTCTCTAACAGATAACATGTTCTGTGCAGGGATACAAGGAGATATACGGGATTCTTGTAATGGAGACAGTGGTGGTCCTATGGTTGTAAAATTCAAGAACACCTGGTTCCTACTTGGAATAGTGAGTTGGGGAGAAGGCTGTGGGGATCCTAATAATTTTGGAATCTACACTAAGATCAGTTCATATCTTGACTGGATCAGCCAGAAAATGAAATCATAAAATTATTATGCTAATGATCAATAAAAACAGAACATACTAGTGATTCTGTACTTTGTGTTACTTTTTGTCAATGGTCTCACTATTTTATATACCAAGAATCTGGGATATATCTATTATAGATCCTTTGTAAAAAAAAAAAAAAATGTTGACAAATTCACTTTGTTTAAATGCAGCAAAAGTTTTCTATGACAATCCTGGTTTTACAACAATCTTGGTTTCAAGAAGACAATTGGGGAATTTCCCAACAGTTTGACAGACAGTTCAGCTCAAAACAGGTATCAGGATGCAAACTGGAACTGTATTCTATTGTCCATGAGTAGCTTCTTTCTGGATGCCATTTGCAGTTGGTGCTTTAGTTTACTGAGTCCTTCTTGAAGATGATGACTGGAGTATCAGTGAAGAAAGATGAAAAACCAACTCAACCATGAATGAGTCTACAGTGTGGTGATAAAAGAGGTGAAATAGACATATTTCTCCTCATTTATTACAGACTTTAACACCATCAATCATATTATCTTATTGGATCTCTTGTGATAGTTAGGGATTGGGGAAGAGTTTTGCAGTGCTTCTGCGCCATTCTTTATGAATAGTTTCAATCTATTGTAGAAAAGGTTGGCCCAGTGACCCCTCACTTATGAGGAACCACAGGAATCAGTCCTCACCACCTTAATAGTTAACATTTATTTCATTTATTTTATTTATCAATCGCTTACAAGATAATAGGAATAAGTATAAACATGAGTAAGAATATAGGAAATAGGTACGTATAAATGGGGTCAATAGGACAGGGATGGTAGGCACGAGTGTGCACTTATGTACACCCCTTTACAGTATGTGGAACTACTGGGGAAGGTCATAGAACAATTTAGAGTAGAATATCATTAGTATGCTGATGATATCAAAGCATAAATCATTATCTTGAGTTGTGTGGAGGGGCTGCTATTACTATGTCTTAGTGCCTGGAGCCTGTGAAGGTCTGGTTGGAAGAGAACAAGCTCAAATTAAATGCAAGCTAGTGGGAGTTCTCTTTTTGGTGTGTGTTATCCTTAATAGTCACTACTATAGAGAGTTTGTGGGGTGAAACCCATGCCTATTTGACATAACTCCTACAGTGTTCCTTTAGAACAGTTACTCTTATTTGTTTTCTATATTAATATGGAGTATACATATATACTTTCCATGTGCTTTCCTGTTTCCTTTCCTGAACAATAAATTGCCTTCCATGATATAAAATCACATCAAAATCTGTTTCTCAGAAGGAAGGCAAAAGGCCATGTGTTAAAACTCCATACTTTTAATCTAATCACCTTAATGGTGCATGGGGCACCTCTGCTATCACAATATTGTAGCTCTTTGTGTGGCAGGTTGTCCTGCTCAGAGCCTTGTTAGCATTCAGATCCATCTTCTGCCAAACCCATGCATCACTTTGAATAGGCTCCTGTGTCAAAGTGATTTTCCATCTTGTTTGGTTCTCTTCATGTCAATGACCAACTAAACATATAATATTTGAATATTTGGGAAGATTATATTTAACTTACATGTTTTAGGAGTAAAAATTCTTGGTCCATCTTATTTTAAATATTTTAGATTGACTCCATGTTTGTGACATGGGATGTTTCCCGTCTCCCAAATCTCTAAGATGTTCCAGGCTAGAACTTGTTGAGGAAGATTTTTAATTCAAGGTATTTGCATGTGCTAAAAGCAAAATATTATCAAAATAAATGAATAACTACAACTCAAGTGCAGACATCCAGAAAACATTCCATTTGAAAGCAGAGGAATAGAAGATTTTGTGGGCAAGTGTCTTTCAAAAAGTCTTTTGTGGAATGATGAATTAAAGATAGGAAAGGATTCTCCCTCTCCTGCCCCAAGTTCCATAAAAATATGAGTATTATTTAAAAAAAAAAGAGGCCACAAGTAAGGAAAAGGCTTTTAGGATCTTTTTAATTTTAAAATGTTTGGGCTACAGTGGTGGTTGGGGTTTTTTTGCCATAGTATCCTGAGACCAGAACTTCTATGTCAATATTTGCAGTAGTTTAATCATCAACATAAAATTTCCAATAGCTTTCTTTCCTAGCTTTTGTAACGGTCTAAATAGTACTTTTTCCTTCCTAATCAGGTAAGAGAACACAACATTTCTAATTTGTTGCAAACAAACAGAGATTGTTTCCTTTAAAACTGCTTGTTTCCCCCGCTTTATTTTCCTCCTCTTAACATGTACCTGGTTTCCTGAGTGACAAAAGTTTCTGTTTTTGGATGCCAATTGTTATTTGATGAAATAAACATAATCAACAGCTGTCAGAACAAAATGAAATACAATCTGTTCCTGTAGGGTGCCTCTTACAACTTCAGTTTTAATAGGAGATTAAAAGGAAATGGGCCTTATCTGTTTGCACTACTATTCTTCAGATGTTTTCTCACTTGGACATATTGTTAGATGCACATTGCTAGTGCATCAGATCAGTGATTAAAAACAGATACTTCTATCTTCCTCAACATGTTAATTCTTTCTTAAAAAGCAAAATACCTGAGTTATTCCAGTACATTTAATTTCTGGTTTTAGGAGATATCCAAATGGTCACAAAATAAATTTGACTTCTATTCCTTTTATTTCTAGATCTGTTGCCTTCTCTGCTAGTCCCCATCTTTGTTTTTCATATGCACATAATTCTTATTGTCCAGTTCTCTCTTTCTTGTCTCAGTACTCTAGGAATATTTTGTTTAGTCTTGTTTCCTATGTGTAGGTGACTGTCTCCAAATCAATATATTCTACTATTCACTTTGGATGTACAATGGCTAGAATTTCCTTGGGGCCAACCTTGATTTTCTTAATCTGTTGCTTCATCATCTTTTCACATTCGTTATCAGGTACCTATTATTCATTACCAACAGTCACAATATGGATCATGTATTAACAACTGTAGTTAATTTTTAAACCCATGTGTTTCTGAAAGTTACTTTAAGAACAAAGTTATTTATTTTAATTTCATAAGTGTTGTTCTGCGATGGATTTTGGAGATGAAACTCAATCACATGATTTTAAATATATTCAATGATGGTTGTCTTCCTCCCCCCATATTTAAGCCCAGGGGAAATGACCAAATATATCCACTGGTTTAGCCCTGCAGTATTCTGTATATTCAGTATGTTTGGTGTGAATATAAATATATATACACCCTGAATTAAAGAAACCGGAATTCTTAGTGATATCCTACTCTTTATCTACAGTATTTGTGAAAAAAGAGAAGGCAAACCAGGTTCTGAGGATTCAGAAACGTGCTAACACTTTCTTGGAAGAGATTCTCCCAGGAAATTTGGAGAGAGAATGCAGAGAGGAACAATGTTCATTTGAGGAGGCGAATGAGATTTTCAAGTCAAAGGAGAAAACAGTGAGCAATGGAATTGGAGGGACCTCTGACTATTTCTTGCAAGTGTAAAAGAAAAGTACACCTATCCAAATAGCCACAGAAACTGCTGTTTCCTCAAAATAGCCACATTCTTAGAAATTACTGTTTTGTTTGTTTTATTGTTGTTGTTGTTTGTGCTTTCAAGTCAGTATTGACACTCGGTAACTGCCTGGACAAGTTCTTTTAGTTTTCTTGGCAAGAGGTTTTTAGAAATAGTTTGCCATTGCCTCCTTCCTAGGGCTGAGAGAAAATGACTGGCCTAATGTCATCCAGCTGGCTTTGTATAAGACAGAACTAGAACTCACAGGCTCCTAGTTCCCAGCATGGTGCCTTAACCACTACACCAAACTGGCTCTCAGAAACCATTGTAGTTATTTTTGGAGTTCCGGTTTGCAGCGCTTCGGGGTAGGTAGGAATCCGCGATCGTGCGCGGTTTCTGCCTGCGCTCGCCGCTGGAGTGCCCTGAGCCATTCGGCTTCAGGGCTAGCCACCTCCGTAGAAGGTGGTGAAGATAGGGGGGATCTGGCAGGGTTGAGAGAAATCGCACCTCTCTTCCCTAGCCGGCTAAACCCCCTTTTCTGAAGGCGGTAGAGCGGCGGTCAGAAATGGCCGCCACAAAGAAGCGCTCAGCCAGAAAAGAAAGTGCAGGAGGAGTTAAGAAGAAGTGAAAGTTTTTTTGCTGACCGGGACAAAGCAACAACGAAGGTATCCTGGAACTTAAAATTTGTGAAAGATACATTGTTCCCAGAGATTTACAAGTGGCGAATGGAAGTAAAATGGAAAGTTCTTTTTTTTTCACTCTCCTTCCTAACGTTGACAGTGAACAGAAATATATGAGAAATCGGAAAAACCCGCTTTGGCATCAATAGGTAAACTGGATAATTAAATGCTAAAGGGATAATAAGGATTTCTGAACATTTAAAAAAAAATTTTTTTTGCTGTAAGTGGGAAGGGAGAGGAAAAGAATTGGAGCAGGATTTAGAAGTAAGGAGGAGATTGCCTAGAATTTTAAAGAATCATTAAATACTAACAAGACTTTTAAAAGATACATTTTAACTGGAACTTTGCAACTAAACAGTAACCCCAGAAAGAGAAAGTGAAGAAAGAAGAAAGTGCTAAAAGAAACAGCTTATTTGGACTGTTTGGTGACTTTGGGACTTTTGGAAATTATCTTTGAAGGACTAAAAACACTTGGGTGGTTGTTTTGGAAAAAAAATTCTTTCTACAATGGCATCACTTGTGGATGAATTGAAAATTGAATTCAAAAAATACAAAGAAGAAGAACAAGAAGGGAAAGACTCTCTTGGCACTCTTTTTCAATTCTTAGAAATGGCGATTTGCACCTATGAGAAACTGACTGCGCAACAAGATGATTGGGATAAAGAAGAAGCCATCTTTGATGAACAAGTAACTTTATTTGGGGAAGAAAGGGAGAAGAAGGAAAAGAAAAAGGGGACTTTAAAATTTAAAAAAACAACCAAAAAAGAGAAAAATAAGGTGAAAAGTGGATATAATGTTAGAAAACAACAGAAAGGGGGAATGCAGAAGAAGAAAAGGAAGGTGGAGAGACAAGGGGGTAAAAAGGGCAGGGAGAAGAAGGAGGAAGGAAGGGATGAGAAGCCTCAATGGTGTGGAGCAAGATGTAAAGAAACAAGATTCATTTAGAGATAATGGGTAAAATTTAATTGAAAAAGGGATTCTGCAAAGGTACATAAGATTGTATTGTTATATTTGTACTTAGAAATAATGTTAGAAAATTGGAAACAACATGTGAACAAAAAATGGGATAAAATATTCAGTGTAACTTAGTGAAATTTTTGTGAATAAAAGGAAGGCAATGAAATAAATGAGAGAAACATTTTAATGATACAATGATTTAAAATATAAGTGATGTGAAGTGGGGGGGAAATAACTATGGAAAGTATAAGTGTTCCCATAAAAGTATGATATTCAATTGAAAAGTAATGTGTAAAATGTTTAAGATTTAAATGAATATTAATATTAATGATAGATTTGAATTGGCATGGATAGTTGTTTTAATTGTATTACATACTTATAAATTTTTCTTTTTTAAAAATATAATGTGTAACTTTAGAATGTACTAAACAGAATCCCAAAGGAAGTTATGTACTATACTAAGTGTTATAAATTTAGGAGAAAGAGTTAAAGGCGTCACACTCCAATTAGTGTACAGGAGAAATTTTGTTTAAAGAGAAAAGATAAATAGATAGCTGGAAACAGAACAGACAAAGAATAATAAGCATAATGATCTGAACTGAGATGAGATAAATAAAATAAAACTAAGAAAGTTAAAAGAGGTGAGAAGCTATATAGAAAATGGAAAATGGTAATAAGATATGGAATGATATATAAAATGAACATGAATTTGTGTCTGTATGAAGAGATGTAACCCGGGATCAAGCAGCTTTCAGAAAAGATGTTTTATGTTTTTATGTTTTGTTTGTTTGTGTGTTGTTTTTGAAAATTAATAAAATTTGTTTAAAAAAAAAAGAAACCACTGTAGTTATTTTTGAAACATTTAAAATTAACAGTAATTTGGTAAGAGCATTACAATCAATAAATACAAGAATTACACATACAGTGCTTGTCTGCTCCTCAGATTCACTGGTTTGAGATGGGCAGTTATACAAACTGAATAAATAAGTTAAATACAAGAGCCAGCAACCTTCTGGCTTTCAGTGGCTGGAACAAATATTTCAATTTCTTTAAAGAGTTAGCAAAAAATCTTCACATGTTTAAAATTGAATTGTATATATACTTTTCCAGCTGAAATCATGAATTCCTATCACTTGTCCTTCGTCTCCTACAAGTCTTACAGGATGTCACACTAAAGAGGTGTGGGAATATTTTGGCTGTTTTTCAGGGGTGGGATTCTACCTGGTCGGACTGCTTCTATAGAACCGGTTATTATGATTCTGCCCAGTTCAGACAATCAGAAAATCGCACCACTGGCTGGCCCTGCCCCTCCCTGCCCACTCACTCCTTACCTGGCATGAGCGCCATCAAACTTGCCTGTGTTTGGTAAGTTGCTATTTTTCCTCCCCCGTTCCGCTGTGCCGGGCTATTTAGATTAGCTAGAAAGCAGGATTGTTGGATTTCTTGTTTTCTAGTTAATCTAAAACCAGAGCTGAACCTTCTAGGACTGAAGGTTCTATTTTTCAGTGCAGACTCAGATAGCAGATTGCAGAATCATAGAGCTCTAAGTGAATCTGTGATTCTGTGAGCGACTCAGTCTGCCTGCCTGCTTTGCCTGGTTTTGGGTAAAAGTTGCTCTTTTTTATAAAAAATTCAATATTTACATACATGGTGTGTTGAGAGTTAATTTTGTGAGTTTGCTTGCAAGCAAATTTTATGTGACAGACTCGGAGAATGGAGCTGGAAAGCAGGTTAGTGGGGTGGGGAGGGAATGGAATTTTGCAGTATCCTTCCCCTGCCACACCCACCAAGCCACACCCACAGAACCGGTAGTAAAAAAAATTGAATCCCACCACTGAATCATATGTGTCTTAATTACTTACATTTAATTGTTTGAGTTAATTTATAAGGATGCTTGGCCTAATAACATCTGTTTTTATTTTATAGATGGAGTTTTGGTTCGATTACCAAGGTAAATATTTTGTTCATTTTCTGTGTATTCTGCACAAATAATTGTTCATTAAAACTTAAAGCTTATAAATACCTATGCTAACTTTGGCTCCATAAATCTTGACTTTTTATACATTTTGAAATCTATTGAAGATTTTGCTTTTGTTCTGGCAAGAATTTTGTTTATGTGATAAAATTATTTCAATGTATTGCTCATGTAATGAACTGTTACAGTTTTCCTCCTTTGCTCATCAGTGTACTGTATTTTAATATTTCATTGACATTACTATTTTTGTTATTATTTATAATTTTAATGTTTTAGATTGTGTAGTATGTTATTGAAATTGAAGTGGGTAGGAAACTAATGCATAAATAAGAAATTACTCTAAATACTTATCTGGATTTGATTTGTATCATCAAATCTCTTTTTCCAAACAGATTTCAACCCCTGTAAAGAAAATGTATGTAAAAATGGTGGAATATGTCAGGTCAGACACTATACATATTCCTGTACATGTCCCCCAAGGTATGGAGGGAATCAGTGTGAAATAGGTGAGTGACGTATAACATTAACCAACCTGCTATTGTTGTAAGAAGATGCTACCTTTTGGGGCAGCTTTCTAACCTGGTGAGACTTCGTTGGCCAAAAGTCATACTAGTGAGGGAAATAAAAGGGTAGTTCAGAGGGCACATGTCAGGAAAAGCAGTCATGTAGTTGGGATCAGAGAACCAAAGTTCTCTGGTCCCCAATTTGTCAAACGACTTTGCTTCAAATATAAGATGCATCAGATATTATCAAGGAAAATAGGTCTGGTCTTGTGTGCTTTCAAAGTTTTCTCTTTACTTCTACATTTTTTTCTGTTGAAGATTCTCTTAAAATACTCTCTGTGATTTAACCCGCTCAGTATCTTTATTTCCTCCGTCATTAACTGTACAGATAGTCCTCAACTTACGACCACAATTGAGCCCAAAATTTATGTTGCTGAGAAACTTTTAAAGTGAAGAATCACTGCAATTCTTAAATTAACATGGCTGTTAAGTGAATCTGGTTTCCCCATTGACTTTGCTTGTCAGAAGTTTGCATGACTCCAGGATACTGCAGTCGTCATAAATGTGAGTCAGTTGTCAAGCATCCGAATGTAAATCCTGTGACCATGGGGATGCTACAAGGGTCGTAAGTGTGAAAAATGGTCATAAGGTACTTTTTTCAGTGCCATTGTAACTTCAAACAGTCACTAAATGAACTGTTTTAGTCAAGGGCTATTTGTATTGCATGTAACTACTTAAAGGTAAAAAAGAATGATAACATTATTTTAAAAAAATAAAATAAAATATAACATAAATAAATAAATGGCTTGGTTTTTCTCTAAATGCATTGTTGTTCCCCTTCTACTTGTTAGTAAGATGGTAGTCTGCGGGAGTCTTATCTCACACATACTGGGATTGGAGAAAAGATCAGGTAGACACACCTCCTGGAAAGTAGGTGGTGGTAGCAAGTAATCTGTATGTTAAGGCAGAGGGTCAAGCTGGGATCAAAGGATTCTGAGCAAGATGGTGTGAGATACCAACGTTTCTCCTTAGGAAGTAAGTCTTAATACTAAATGGGTGATCCAGTGGAATCTGGAGAGCCAGTTTAGTCTAGTCACTAGTGCTTGAAGACACTGGGCTAGAAACCAGGAGATGTGAGTACTACTCTTAAGTGTAAGGCCAGCTGGGTGACACTGAGCAGTCACTGTCTCTCTCATCCCTAGGAGATAGCAATGGCAAATCGCTGCCAATAAAACATTGGCAAGAAAACTGCATGGACTAACTCAAAGGCGTCCATGTGCCCGTGCGCACCCACCCACCCACAAACACAGAAAAGCAGACATAAGAATAACTTGAAGCCCCCCTCCACTAATTTTAAAAATGATAAGTTGTGATTTGGGTTACCATTACTGATAGCCTATTAGAGGATTACAGTCTGTTGGAGAGAGTAAGTAGTAATGACCGGGGTGGGATTCAAAATTTTTAACAACTGGTTCTGTGGGTGTGGCTTAGGTGGTGGGCGTGACTTGGTGGTCATGTGACTGGGTGGACATGGCTTGGTGGTCATGTTATTGGCTGGGTGTCGCCAACTCAATATCACTCACATTGAGGCACGCATCTCCTTGCCTGGCCTCTCATGACTGTGGGGATGCTGCAACAGTCATAAGTGTGAAAAATGGTCATAAGTCACTTTTTTCAGTGCCATTGTAACCTTATATGGTCACTCCACACAAACAAAGTACCAGCAAAGGAGGGGAAAAAAACTCCAGAGATGTTCCTGAGACAGGAAGTCTAGTCCTGCCAAGAATGTAATAAGGGGTAACAGAGAGGCAGTTTCTGTAAGCAACCCCAGAATGTTTCCTTCCTGCCTTCCTTACAGGATTAGGCCAGTAATTTCTTCTAACAACCAGTTGTCCAAACTGCTTAGAATGTTAACAACCGGTTCTAGCGAATAGGTGTGAACTGGTAGAATCCCACCCCTGGTAATGACCCAAGAATCACTTCCCCTGTCTCTCATGCAGAGAAATTTGAATGCTGGTACAAAAATGGAGGGTGTTGGCAATATTGTCAAGATACCGAACATTCACTTCGTGTGATCTGTTCCTGTGCAACAGGATATACGCTAAATGAAGATGGGAAGAGTTGTACTCCCTCAGGTAATGACTCATCTTACTGGTTTAAAAATGTGGGTTTAAAAACTAAGTGTTCCAGAAGCCCTTTTCAGCCCTTTTTCAACCCAAATGGGTTGATGTTATGGTTTCAGAATTTCCAACCAGTCAGCATGAAGAGCAAATAGATTGTCTCCTTTAGATGCACAGACCATGAGGTATTATGTTGAATAAAATTGGACCAAATTTTCTCTTTAGATGCAGAATAGCACTCTGTGAGTGCTTTAAATGTTGAATTCATTTTGCCACTGCACATCTGACATAAGTGAGCGGTGGCAGCTCAGGATTACCTACTTAAATATATCTAGGGGTGTTATTTAGCTAGTTTTATAAATAATTAGAGGTACCAAGACTGATCAGACATTTTCCCCAACCAATGCAAGCAGGGAGGTTACCTAAATCCATAATTAGATATTTATCATAATTTAACTTGTTGCTTGTTGTTTCCACAAGATTTCCCAATGTAGAAAAGATAGCAAGAGAATTAGTAGGCAGAAGGCAATTATAAAATTGCAGTTATCGAATAGAACAACTTGGGGAGAAGGGGATTTTATCTCAATATCTAACAATAGTGGCCTCTGACCAACTGTCATGGATATGTTGTTACAGTTAAGAAAACAATTAACGGAGGAATCTAGCAATTATTAAAAGTTCCGATTCTGGTTGGCTATTGGTACTTTTATCCATCAGGCATATTTTGATTTTTCCTGTTATTTGACAGGTTACATATTACATTCATTTATTCATTTATTCATTATTCATTCATTCATTCATTTATTTATTTATGCAGTATATGTTGTGAATTTTACACTAAATAAAAGACAAATTAAAACAAGAAAGAAAAAAGGAAAAGAAAGAAAATGAAGTTATAAAATATGACTTTCAACCTTCTCATCAACAGATAATTACTGTCTTATAATTTTCTCTCCCTCTTAAATGTTACACAAATTCTTTCACCTCACAGTTCACATCTTTTAAAATCCTCAAACCCATATAACTTTTTTTTTCTTCTTTCAGCAAAATAAATTAGGACACAATGTAAATTAAGTAAGTTACCCACACTGTTTAATCTGCCTCATTTTAGATAGCTTTCCTTGTGGGCTGATGAAGCGATCCACACGTTCTTATGAGGGAGAAAGAATCAAACAAAGTGAAATTGATGCTCCTGAGAACATAACCAACTGGAATCAGACGTTAAGCTGGGCTTCTTCAGGATGGTTGAATCTCACAGCAGAAACTGAAGATGACATGGAAAATCTGGAAGGAAATTTCACAGAGGAGGATTTACTCAGATGGCCAAATATTAACTACACAGATAAAGAAAGAATAATTGGGGGATCTTTCTGCCGCCCGGGAGCATGTCCTTGGCAGGTAACACTACTGCACTTAAATGGTTTGATAAAATAGCCTCATTTTATATTATTAGAATTGCAGGGCCAAATTCCTTTAAGAAACAGCAGGGTGCAATCTTTTGCAACGGAAGTTAATTCTGAGTGGCAAGCTAGGAGATGAGTTCCAAAAAGCAAAGAGAGACAGAACACAGAAGTTGGAACTCTCAGTAGTTCATAATTATCTCCTTATATATTTAGCAGCATCTTTTGCAGAGATCCAGGTCTCTTTAAGGCTTGGGAGAACTGCATTTAGGCTTGGAGCCTCAGGTCACGAATGTTTTCTTTCGACAAGCACAGAGCTAACAGGGCCTCTAAAAATTGTCCAGACGTGTTCTTAAATGATACTTTGGCTCCCAAGGGAGGACAACCGACTATAGATGCTGTCCTTTTGAATAACTATTGGAAAAAGAAGGTTTGCAATATTGTTGTGGGCATATGACAAAATGGATTGCTTCACATCACTGTATTTTTGTGTATGACAATCGAGCTCTGATTCAATGCTAAATAATTGAGACTGTAGAAAATTGATACAGAATTGCAGTTGGGTTAGAGAGAGAACAATTTATTTTTATTTTTCTTCCTAGGTATTGATTCAAAATAATAGAGGATACGGTTTTTGTGGGGGCAGCTTGATCAGTAGTCAGTGGGTTCTTACCGCAGCACATTGTTTCGATACCGTTAATCCACATCAAGTTACAGTGGGTAAGTTGTAGAGAAACACAAACAAAATTACAGTTTTCTAATGCTTGTTTTTCCGCACAATGTATTCGTGAAGAAGGAGTAGATTCTCTGGTTCTGGTATCACATTCCTATTGTAAAATAAATAAACACATTTCGATAAGGTGACCAACCATCCTCCTTTAGGGAGGACAGTCCTCCTTTTGTAAGTTCTGTCCTCTCTCGAAAAGTGTCCTCCTACATGTCCTCCTTTTTGATATTTGAAGACTAATCTGTAAATCTCCGTATTTGATCGATGCTGATCCAATCCGTTGTGTGTGATGTGACGTATTTGTATTTGACATGACAATTCATCAAGGCTCGGTACAGTGCGGCGAGACGCGATTATGAGCATGTGCTCCACACAGGAGAATTGTTTTGAGAGAGTGCACCGTGTGCAAGAGTGCACCATGCGCAAGAGTGCACCGTGTGCAAGAGTGTACCGTGCGCAAGAGTGCGCCGCGCGCAAGTGGCTTTGTTTTTTTTCTTCAATTTATTTATGTCCTCCTTTTCATTGTAAAAAAGTTGGTCAACTTAATTTTGAACCTTTGAAATTATAGAAGTAAGCAAACATACACATTAATGTTTCTCAGCTTCAGCACCTAACTCCCAGAATTCTCCATCTTTGTACAGTCAGAACATCTTAAAGCTGAGATTGAGAAACATTGATATACTTTAATTAATTTTATAAAATGATACTCTACTCTCATTATTTTTTGGCTTGAATATATTATGCAGGTGTACTTGATTACAGATCCCCTGATTTGCCAAGGCCTTTGGAGAGAATTGCTACTATAATGCCATTTGCTTTCTTTTTGATCCCTTCTGGTTTTGTTTTCATTACTATCATTGTTCTTTTGTTTTCTGATGTTTTGATAGATTTTTAAAAATATTATTCTTTGTTTTTAGATATTTACCAATTGTAAACTGCCCTGAGTCTCTGGGAGCTGGGCAACATATAAACGTAATAAATTATTATGGTTGGTCACACAATCAGCCATAACTGGATTATTATGGTTGGTCACAGTTTACCAGAAGTTTAGACAGGATTTAATGTTTAATCTACTTAGCAACTCCTTTCCAAGGACCTGGGATAGGCAGATGTTGTTGCTTGGTGGTGAGCTTATTTACTTATTTATGAATATTTATATGGCCACCCAACTCACTCTCAAGTGACTTCGGTCTTAAAGGTACCATCGCAGGATATAAACTGTTTTTTTTAAAAAAAAATATTTTTATTAATTTTTTTTTCTTTTTACATCGTAAAACATCATGGTATCAACAACGTTCTTAGCATCTATACAAGATTTTAGTTTAAATATCATAATACATTATATTGCATTTATCTACTATTAAATAATATCTTTAGCTATAATTACTATTCTTATATCTTTATATAGTTTACAAAATTTTATTTTACTTTCTTAAGGGTTGTTTCAATTAACATTTTTGTCTCACTTCTTGGTTCTGTTTGTTAGCCATTTATACCAATTGTTCCAAATTGTAAAGAATTCAGAGTTGTCTTTTTCTTTCAATTTCATTGTTAGCATATTCATCTCAGCACTTTCTGTTACTTTGTGTATTATTCATTGGGGGTATTTGGTGTTTTCCATACTGGCACAAAGGCTATTCTGGCGGCTGTTATAATATGTAACACTAGGTATTTTACTTCTTCCGGTAGTCTTTCTTTAATGATTCCTAATAGGAAGGATATAAACTGTTTTAAGTAAAGCTGCCTTTTGCAATTGACTGATGGTAATTTTGTCAATGCTGATGGTGTTCAAGCAGTGCTCCAGATATTTTGGGATCGTTCCCAAGGCTCCTATTACTATTGGTACTATAGTTGCCTTCTTTTGCCACAGTTATTCTACTTTTTCAGTTTTCATATATTATTTCAGAGACATCACCTAGCTTGTTCTAGGACAACCCTTTGAGCTAGTAGTCTAATGATAGTATATACTGTATTCTTCCTTTAAAAGAAACTAGTGAAAAAAATTGGAGGCACCAGTGGAAGAACAATGATAATGTTACCAATAGAAGACAATGTCATTTCAATTGCCCATAGAGTTCCTAAACAAGGTAAGACAATGAAATCTAGAAGCTCCCATGTTTTTGAAGTGCCTACTTTACAAGCATTTTAATGTACAGAATCAGTATTTCAATAACCAAATCACACTATTTCTACTTGGATCCAAGGTTATTCTTATTTTTTTGTTTTTCACTTTCCTTTTTTCCACTGTCAGCACCTGCTTGTATTTTTCTCCCCACACTTTTATTTGTTTTTCAGGAGACTTTGACAAACATCAGCGAGAACGAGATGAACAAAAAGTGAGAGTACGGCGCTACTGGAGACATCCTCAGTATAACTCACAGAACTACAATAATGACATTGCTTTGGTCCAATTGACTAGCAATGTGATTTTCACCCAAAATGTACTTCCTATCTGCCTTCCTCATCCTAACCTAGCTACTTTGCTAATTGAAGATATAGCCCAGGGAACAGTTAGTGGATGGGGTGCAACTTATGCTAAGGGTAAGTTAACTCGCTTTCTCATGAAAATTAAGTTGCCCATTGTGAGCATGGAGACCTGTCGACAGTCAACCGAGAAGCTCATTACAGACAACATGTTTTGTGCAGGCTATGATACGGAAGGGCAGGATGCTTGCAAAGGAGATAGTGGTGGACCTTTTGCTGCGACTTATCACAATACTTGGTATCTATTGGGGATCGTCAGTTGGGGGGAAGGTTGTGCTGAAGTGGGAAAATATGGAGCTTATACTTTAGTATCCAATTATATTTCATGGATAAAAGAAGTAATTGAAGCTAATGGTGAAGTTGTTTTACCTTACCTGCCGTGAAGGCCAATCTGTATATAAAAAAAGAAAAAATTGTGCATTTGATAATACGGTATTTAACAACTTGAATAGCCAGGTCACATTGCAGGTTTGTTTCCTATAGCTGCTCTTAACTGAAATAAACAATTAAGTTACCATTTTCTTTGTACAGAAACAGAACTGTTCTATAAATCTGTATCAGCATCCCATTTAGATTTAAGCATAAGCAACTAGATAGGTAGAAATACTGCCTCAGTACTTCCTTCCCAAAGTGATTTTTAACCCTTGTAAAAGACTTCAAAGATACTGACAAAAATAGCATCACAATGTCATGCCACAAGTTGTTTCTTTCATATGTTTGAACAAGATCAGGATATATGTTAAAAAGGGTGGGACTTCCTACAACTCTGCTCTCATCACTCTGATCCTACCTTGAAATATTTCTCTCTACCCCCACCTTCACAAATGCCATGGGGTTGTGTGATCCTGCAGAGTACAGTAGGCTATGGCGGAAAAGGAAGCACCAAACATTCAATTTGTGTTTATACAAACATGCATATGACTGACCAGACTGACAAACCATTGTCATGGATTCACAAAATACATTTGAACTCTAAAATAACCAAAGATGAAAACCCTGCAGCTACACAACTTGCCATGTTTAGTTACTGTTACTCTTGAATAGCTTTTTGTGTTGGCCAAAAAAGACCCCATAAAAGCTTTTCTTAATTGCCAGGTTTTTAATTGACCTGGTTAGTTGTCTCTCATTATTTTCAGAATGGTGGATGCAGAGCTGCTTCTGTCAATCCATTCCATGCATCTAAATAATGATCTAAGTCAATATTGCAACAGTCCAAGGAGGAAAAAGGAATATAAAGTGACTTGCATTCCATAAAGTGGGTAGGGCCAAATGAAAGAAAAGATTAGACAATTTGATTTTATTCCATTAATTAAATTTGAACAAAATATGGTTCAACTTATTACTTTTGAAGCAGTATGCCTAAGAATACGCATTTATGCCTCATAGTTGTAAGAATGTCAGTACTGTATCTTGCAGCAACAAGTCAGAACAGTAGTGCCAAAAGCAAACTACAAGGATGGCTAGAATGACAGGTGCTTGATGACATTATGAACTTCCATTTTGGCTTTGGATGCGCACCAGTCATGCTATTTGCATGAGGCCATTGTCAGGCAGATTTTGCTCTCCCCACCCCTCAAGCTCGTAATGCTACCTACTTTGGGAACTCAGCCCAAGCCGATCAATTGCATGTATCTGAAATACAAGAACAAGTTCCTCTTCCAATATGGAAAACAGTTCTACAGAACATCATATTTTACATGATTTCAGCAAACGGTGAGGAGAAAGATGTCAAGAAAAGAATGTTTCACATTCTTCAAATCAGATTCCCAAATACAGCCAGGATTGGATCAGAATTAGTCAGAGCATGTAAGCAAAAATAAAAGCTTTTGAGCATTTTTACAACTGAACAGATGAGACCCTATGAATGAAAACATATTTCATTTTAATTATTAAAATTGTGAACTAAAAGGTGATTACAAAAAGCAACAGGTTTCTTTTTTAATCTTTAGATATGTTTTTCCTTACTTCTTTCTCTCACCCGTTTATTTCTAAAAGCCTTATTTATCTCCCACATATTAAGTGTCTAGCTGCTGCATAGTTTATTAATTTAGGAAAATATTCTACTGAAAACTACTATATTAGCCTTGCCATCTTCAAGGGGAAAGATAATAAATAAAATAAATAAATAAATCTGGATATACCCTTGAAAACCAAGAACTTTGTGAGGGCCTCCAATTGCTTGAATAATATGTTCCACCCAGCAGTAGTAAAATTATAGATTGCTACCATTGTTCCCTGGAGTGGGAGTTAGAGAACATAAACCTGCTGAACCTCCTCACATCACATTATTTAATGATTGCAGGCTAATATGATTGAAGAGAGCCCATTTGGTGTAGTAGTGAAGTATCAGGCTAGAAACTGAAAAGCTGTGAGTTCAATTCCTATCTTAGGGTACTTAAAGTAAAGTAAATGGCATATATTTTATTTCTTTTCCTTTACCACTATTATCTGTGGTAGTTCTAAGCTCTTAAATTTTTAAACAAGTAATTTTTAAATTCATATTCATTCTTAATAAACAGCATATTCCATTCCTGTCATTATTGTTATAATTGGATGTCTAATTTTGAGCATCAGCTCAGCAGATGCCATCAGACAGTGAAACATATTGCAGGAATTTCGATGAATCCACATGTTCCTATTGTGATCAGGGGTAGAATAAGACAGGGTTAGCTACCGGTTGAGTCATTTACAAGGTTTGGTGATTTATGATATGCTTCCTTGCACGCTGCAAGAGCGCGTGCCTGTAAATCGTCATCAGCATGCTGTGTGCAGACACAGCCTTTGAAACAGCCCTCTTTTCCTGCCTTTTTAACTGCAGCTGTGCCTCGTTCGGCAGCTGAAGTTGAAAAATCAGGAAATAAAGATCAGGTAAGAGCCCAGGTGGGCGGGTGAGCAAAAACATCAGAAGACATAGAACCAGTTCTGTCTGCTGCTCTTCAGAGCTACCGGTTCTAGAGGTGGACAGAACCAGTAGAAACCCCACCCCTGATTGTGATCCTAAGTGTATTAATGACTTCAGATGATTCTGTTTTAAATCATCATCAGGCCATTGCAAAAAAGCAGCTTTGTTTGGAACAGCTTACATCCCGTGACAATATCTCTAACCCCTTCAAATATTAATAGCTGTCTACCATCTCAGGTCTTTGAAAAGGATCTGATAGAAAAAATCCAGTCTGAATATCTGGCTGACTCTATAATAGGAAGTGGAATTTCATTACTTCCAACTATTGTTGCTTAAATGCGTTCATTCTGTGATAAAGCATTAAAATACATGACAATGCATTTACAGAATAGATGAAAGAGATTATAAGGTTCAGAAGATTCTTAAACCCCATGATATAAGCTGTTTAATATGTTTAATATTAAATGTTTAATATGTTCTTTCTGTATCTTCAAAAATGTGATGTGTTTCTTAGTCTCAAAGTAAAAAAATGTATTAAAGAAAAAGATGGCTTATCATAGTATTATTTGGTTAGTTAACAGAAATCTACACAGTAGGTAGACACATTTACCTCTAATTATAAAAATATAACTTAAGAATGTAAGCTCTTGTATTCTTTGAGGCTTCAGAATAGAAAAACTTCTATATACACATTCAATTCACAAAACATCACACAAACCCCACCTCAGAAACAGATTTTTAATGTATGAGATTTGCAGCAATACAAGGTTTTGTCTGTACAAAGGAGACAAGAGGTAAGGGTTAAATAAAACCATAATGAACAATGTCCCAGGGTTCATAACCCTGAATCTACATGTATTATAATCAGCTGAATCAACAATTTGAAGATGCGCTTAAAAACCCCAAAGTTTTTTTTAAAAAATGTACACCTCTTCTGAGAGTCTATACAGGAGACCATCAAAGGTGATTCCGGGGAAGGTCACAATGGCATTTTATTGCCTTCAATGCTGATTTTTACAGCATGGGATGTTCTGCTTTTTTTCCTGATGTCTGTGAACTTCCGCATCTGTTTGTCCAGGCGACTGACCCCTTTCTTGGAACTGGCCTGGAACTTGAAAGAAAACTTTAATTTAGTATTAGAATAGACATCAATGACATATTGATGTTTATGAACCACAAAAACATACATACACCGTTCCTTGTTGCAGTTGCTACCTTTCATCACAGAAGCTGGTAACACCATGAGGGACTCTCAATAGCTTACTTTCAAATGCAGTCTAGAGATGTACTATATATTACATATATATATATATACAAAAGAAATACTGCTTTTTAGAAAAATTGACACAATTCTTCACATGCTGCTGAAGTTCAGAATCTAGACTGTGAATTTAAAACTCAAGCATTAGTTCGGCTATTCAGACAGACCTCATTCATAAGAGAAAGATAGGAAACAAGCATTGCATAAATCACTGCAGTGTGCAAAAAGGACAGTTCACAGGAACATTAAGGGCATTATAAGAAATCTATTAATGACCCTCTGATATCTTAGGCAAGGTTTATTTTCCTCTTCTAATTTAACATTCACTCTTGTTTCTAAACATCAAAAGGAGCAAGAAATATTTAGAAGATTCTGTGATGGACATACAATTCTGACTATTCCCATAATTAAATGAACTGTTTAACAACTGGCTACCGACATAATTACTTTATGTTCTCAAGGTTTAATGCTATGTTTAAAAACTAAGCACCTTTTCCTATGTTGGATAATTATGTTTTAGGTTTTTATTGTACTGTATATTAAAGCAAATAAAAATCTATTTTAAAAGATTATTAACTCCACAATCTTTTGCAGATTGGCTTGGTAAATACAATATGGAAAATATAGCAGTGAGGACAAGAAAAAGGGAAAGTTTATGATGCATCGCCACCCCTATCTAGAGTATTAATTGATTGAACCCCACTGAATTTCTTTCAACTGTTTACAGCAGGCATTTTCTCTTTGCACCCTGATAGAGAAACATATGTCGCTGCCTAAGACTAAACTCTCAACCTCCCGATGGTGAGGCGAGTATCTGCACCTCTGCATATGAATGGGATTCCAAACCATTAAAGTATCTAGTATACATAATATCATATTGTATAAGACAAAAGTAGCAAAATAAGAAGTAGCTGCATGACAAATGAAAGAAGAATATTATTAAACAGTTTCATGAAGAATGTTTTACAAATTTAGCTTACACTTTAGTGGTATTCATGGCAACAGACACAACAAAATAAAACAAGAAGCAGAATGCTGCATTATTCATAGAAAATATCTCAAAATCTGTATTAGGACCAAACCTTTGTTAAACCTTTTACCAAATAATGTCAAAGATCTTGAGTTGTGATGTAATTCCCAAGACTTCTGGGGGAAGATAGCTGACCAAAGACAGGAGGACTCAAGATAGCTCTGTAGACAAGCGGAACTGACACTACAGCTTTGTACATGGGAGCCAAAGCAGACTGGCTCACTTTAATCTTTTCTGGATCAAACAGAACAATGTGAGATTACCCAAGCTGATTCTTCTTATGGCTGGTCATTCTCCTCATGAGGACACCCCAAGACAGCAATCTAGTGTGGGAGCAGGGGCAAGGAGTCAAGGGACAGGGAATTCACCATTTTGCTCCAGCTGCAAACTGGGGCAAGGACGCGGAAAAATTTTTGAGCAAATTTGCAATAAGGATTAACAACCATCTTAATAGATCACAGAGAAAAACTGTCTTATGTAAAAGGGGAAAAAACCACAAAGTTGATTTGATTAAGGATAAAATGGATGTTATTTTTCTGGGTGATTCTTTCCGGATTATTGATATCTTACTAGATTTGCCCAAAATGGATATGATGTAGAAACTTCTTCCCATACCATTTTATTGTATGTAATTATAATTTATATTACTTAAATTGGTTTTACACTTAACTGTTCTTCTTTAGTGAAAGGAAGGAAGTTTGGAGATTTTTTAAAAGGAGAAATTATCTTTTTGTTGTGTTATCGTTAGCTTTTTTTAGCAGTTCTAGATTTATGGGCATCTGTTTAGTGACCATTTAAAGTTAAAACAGCACTGAAAAGCGTGACATAGGGCTGGTTTTCATATGACCGTTACAGTATCCCCATGGTTATGTAATCAAAACTTGGGCACTTTGGGAACTGGCATTATTTATCACAGTTGCAATGTCCTAAGATCATGCAATCACAGATAACAGATAATCAGAGTTGGAAGGGACCTTGTAGGTCATCTAGTCCAACCCCCCGCCCAAGCGGGAGACCTTACAACATTTCTGACAAATGGCAGTCCAATTTCTTCTTGAAACTCTCAAGTGATGGTGCTCCCACAACTTCCAAGGGCAAGCTGTTCCACTGGTTGATTGTTCTGTCAAAAAGTTTCTCCTTATTTCCAGGTTAAATCTCTCCTTGTTCAGTTTCTATCCATTATTCCTTGTCTGGCCTACAGGTGCTTTAGAAAATAGCTTGACCCCTTCCTCCCTGTGGCAGCCCCTCAAATATTGGAAGGCTGCTCCACTGTCTACCCTGGTCCTTCTCTTTACTAGACTAGCCAAGCCCAGTTCCTGCAACCTTTCGTTGCATGTTTTAGCCTCCAGTCCCCTAATCATCCTGGTTGCTCTTCTCTGTACTCTGTCTCATCATCTTTTTTATAATGTGGTGAACAAAACTGGATGCAGTACTCTAGGTGTGGTCTTATTAAGGCTTTATAGAGTGGTATTAGTACCTCCCTTGATCTTGATTGTATCCCTCTGTTAATACAACTTACGATTGCATTAGCTTTTTTGGCTGCTGCTGCACACTGCTGGCTCATATTTAGCTGGTTGTCTACTAAGACTCCAAGATCCCTCTCATGGTTACTGCTATTGAGCCGGGTTTCACCCAGTCTATATGTGTACTTTTGGTTTTTCTTGCCTAAGTGTAGAACTTTACTTTTTTCTACATTGAATGTCATTTCGTTAGATACAGCCCAGTGTTCTAGTCTGTCAAGATCCATCTGGATCTTGAGCCTATCTTCTTGGGTGTTAGCTATTCCTGCCAGCTTAGTATCATCTGCAAATTTGGTAAGTTCCCCTTCTATTCCCTCATCTAAGTCGTTAATGAAGATATTGAAGAGCACTGGGCCTAAGACGGAAACTTGTGGCACCCCACTGCTTATTTCCCTCCATGTAGACTTAGACCCATGAAGGACTACTTGTTGAGTACGGTTTGCCAGCTGGCCTTCAACAAGCAAAGTCAATGCGGCATGCCAGGTTCATTTAACAGTTGCGGTGACTTGCTTAAGAACCATGACAAAAAGGTTGCAAAATAGGGTGCAACTCACTGAACCACTGTCTTGCTCAGCAACAGAAATCTTGGGCTTAAATGTTCGCACTCACATTTTCGGTTCTGCTAGGCGAACCGGTTGTTAATTATGTAAAGCCCACCTCTGAAATGGTCCCTTTTTGTCATGTTAAAATTGAGTTTTTAAATTTTCATTATATTAAAATGCTGGCACCATTTCATGACTTTTAAATGGAATTTTGTTATAGTTAAGAGATAAGATGTTGAATATTTATGTGTTAATATATAACATGTTAAATGTTTAAAAAGTTATGAAACGGATCTTTTCTGGTAACTCAATTGAAGAAAATGTTATTTATTTAATTTGCCCATTGTCAAGAGAAGAGTTTAGGCCTATGGGGCCAGCAAGGGCTTCTTATTGAAGCTACTAGCCTTACTGCAATGAAATGGGCTGGAGAAGAAAAACAAAATTACCATTTCTAAATAAGAAGAATTAGATCCTAATTAGATACCAAGCTGAGACACATGGCAACCTACATTCATAGTTCTTTGTGTTATTCCAATGAAGGCATATTTCTCTATTACAGCGTAATTATACTCTATAAAATGTGCCAAATCAGTTCAAACCAATTTTCTCAGGAGTTATGTTTATAATAAACTACTTCATGCAAGGAAATCTGTCTACAGTTGAGATTAAGGAAATTAAAATGTCTTATATTTAGCTATACCGTATTTAAAACTTTTTTCATCATTAAGAAATTCTGTTCAACTATTTAAATTCATGCATTTCTGTAGCTGTTTTCTCTAGCGTAATATTTTTATTTTCCAGAAGTGTTGGGTTACAATTACTATCTTCTGAAACAATGAGGTCAACTGACTAATCAATATAATTATTTTTGATACTCAACTAGATACTCATCTGAATTAGTATGAGCTATTGTTAAGAGTTGTTAGGATACAATAAAAGCAACAAGTTGGGGCATGTGGAAAGCTCACCACCACAAGATAACGGTATATAAAACTGCTGTTAGTATCCTTGCTGGGAAAAAAAAAACAGTTTTTAAATGTCAACTCTTTTTAGTTTTTCAGTCACAAAGCCTTGGAAATCTCAAAAACAAACAGCAGCAACAACAAAAGAACACCCCAATGTATTAGTTATTTTCCCTAACTGGAAAGCTTTAATGAAACCTCTGAATTGCTGAAGACATGCTCTTTTGTCTAAATGGATAACAATGGCAAGCACTGCACCACATGCACAGCTCACACTTTCCTTCAGGGATACCTCTTGCATCAGGGACAAGAGAAATATAAGGCTATAAGGGCATCCGGTTGCCTTCAATGCTGAACTTGACAGCTCGATGCATTTTGCTGAGACGTTTCTCTTCAGCAAACCGCCTCTTGTGTTTTTCCAGACGATTAATACCTTTTTTAAGAGTCCCGGGCTAAAAATTAAAGAATGGACTACTGATGACAGACAACACAATCATTTTCTTTGCCTTGTTTCACATATAAAAAATAAAAGTCAGAAGAGACGAATGCTTTCATTTTATACCATGACAAGCAGAAAGAATGGAGCAAAGAAAGACACCTACAAGCTTTGTGAGATAATTTATGGGATTTGATTGAGAATAATCCTTTGTGCAAACATCTCAAGATCATAGCCATAGCAGCAATATAAAATGGTTAATAAATATATAGGCTGCATTTTCACACTGGAAAGAATAGTAGCACATGAAGTACATGGATGGAGTTATAGAAACGATACTGAAGGAGAACAGCAGTGAAGAAGAATTTCAGTGAATCCTGCGCAACACCTAACTTAGAATAGATCTAATTTCAATGTTACAAAATGTCTTCCTTTTCCATTAGCCCACTTACCCGAGAGGACTCCATTTCCACATTCCATTTTGGCCTCACTACATAATCCTTATTGGAGGGCATTGGAACCCTGGCACGAGCACAAAATCCTGGATCACCAGGTCTGAGAGCTCTAAAAAAATATAAGAAAGATACTGCTAAATAATATAAGGGTATTGCAGGCTCTCCCTCAAACCATTTTAGTTGGCTTTCTTGTCCTACAAAAGCTCAACATTCTTCATTACAAACCACAGAATGAAAGTGTGAGATATCAAAATGGTATTTGAGGAATCAGTCACACCTACTTTTCCTCTCCTGTTAACACTTTCTCCAAGTCCCTGCGGGGTGTCTGACCACCAGAGCTGCAAAAACAGAAGAAGAATGGTTAGTGCTACAAAAGAGGAGTAAACAAATCATCATTCAAACAGTCTCTTTCCTATAAATCAAACAATAATTAATAATAATTAATAATTAATAATTAATAATAATAATAATAATAATAGTTCGGCAAACTGCAACTCACAGGAACAAGAATGCTCCTAAGGAAGAATGCTTCAGAAAGAAGCAAACAAACAGTTTTTGAAAATAAATAGGACTTTTCATAAGATCAAAACCTTTACAAACTAAATGACAAGTTTCAAAAGATTCCAGGGAAGGGACTCTAAACTACATACAGCAACTTTTTGGATTACTCTTTAAAGTATTACATAACTGAAATCACTACATAGCTTTTGGAGTCAAAACACCAAAGGCATTATACATTCATGTAAGATACCTGCTTAATCGCCTTCGTTGAGGCATCTGCTCCAGATCTCTCTGTTCTCTTTCTTCTCTGGTCATTCCCTTATAGTTTGATGTTAAACCAAAAATGGGCCGGGACCATTCATCTGTTTAGTTTTATTTAAAAAGAGAACAGAGTTAATTAAGTAAAAGTAACAAAACAGCACATACCCAGTATCTACCCAATAAGAAACTTGGCCTCAGGCAGCCACTTGAACCGCTTAATTTTAATTTTTTTTAGTCCATTTAAAATTAATAAAAGATGAGTTCCTTAGAACAATTTTAATTAAATCTGAAAATATATATATTTAGAATTATCATAAATACTGAAAATATACATTGTAGTTACTGTTAAATTCAACATACGTATAAAAGTACTATACCAGTTTGACATATATTTAAGATAGCTGTAGTTTAGGCCTCTCATTTAACAATGAATTTTTAAAAACTGAAGTATAAAAGCTTTATGTATATTTAGGCCTGCATTTATCAATGGTAATCTTGTAAACATTTATCTGAATTCCCGAACACAAACATAACATAAAAAGGATTTTTATAAAAAAATAACATTTTGAAAATACAATAAAATAAGCAGTGTATTCAACAATATGAAAGTTTGGTAGCATTTTCTATCTTAGAAACATAGCGAACTGAGATTAGGGGGGCAAGGACCTAGTGATCCATCAAGTCTTCCCTTTGAGGGTTTTTTTTAGTTCTTTTTCATTCATTAATTATTTTAATTATTATTTTTACAGTTTGTTCCATAGTCAACCAGATGTTCAGACTAGATTTGGCATTTTTATCCATTTACTGAGTCATTTCCAAAGACCTGGGATAGGTGGATTATTTTTAATTAATTACTTTAATTAAAGTAATTTATGATGAATTTTATTTTTCAGTAGCCTACAGTACATCATAGTTTACTTACTAATTAGCTTTCCTGCCATATCCTTGTTGGGCCGCGATTCCTTTGGGTGTTTGTAGAGATACATCACTGCTCTTCCAATTCCACTGTGTTTTAAGGTCTCCTGGCTCACACTAGGTAACTACAAAAAAGAATGACGAAAAACTATATTCTGCTTAAACTTCAGAATTGCAGGTTTGTTTTGATATCAAAAGTCTAAGCATATTAGGTAACAATATCAAGAAGGATTTTTTAAAGTAGAAAGAAACAGATGCTCAGGCAAGCTATGGAGTTCCAGTCGTGGAAGCTGGAAGAAATTAAGCATGTATTGGAAATAAGTAAATTCAGAAATTTCCACATTTTCAAAAGTTTCTTTCTTAAGTTTTATAGAATTTGGTTTCACAGAGAAGCTATGCTTCATTATTGTATTGGTTTTAAAATGAAAGTACTTCTGTAGGCACTGAAACTGTGCAGGTATCACTATTCATTAATAGGCACTGCTATGTGCCTATTAATCTCTCAAAAAGATCAATTTTAGCAGAATACAAAGTAAGTCTTCCAAATAAATTATGCTGATGCTACATGCATGGGAGGCTTACCTCTTGTAGAATCTTCAGAAGCTCTTCTCGAATTTTCAGGGCAGGAAGACTCCGATCTGGTAATGGAGAAAGCCACTCTTTGATGGCTGACATCACACCACTGTCAATGAAAGTTTCCTTCAAGTCCTGCCTAAAAATTGGAAAAAAAATGTTTAAGCTAGCAGTTCAAAAGTAAGGAAAAGGGTGTATTTTTGGAATACGTCAATTTCTTTCTTTGTTGCCACTGAACAATCCATGCTTAAAATGACACAAGTATTAAGACAGGATGGGAAGCTCTTTTCAATTTTAAATCACCTGTGTAGCCACCTTCTGGTTACAACTCTTTGCCCTGCTGATCTATCCGTTTGATTTCTGTATTGGGCAAGATCTTTGAACAGACTATCAAGCAGCATCTCTCTGAGCACTTGATTCGATTAATAGGAGTAGGCAAAGGGGTTGTTTTGCAAACAAACCACACCAGACTAATCTTATCATCTTCTTGGATAAAATGATTAGTGGATTAGGGAATGCCATAGATACAGTATACTAAATCTATACTTTAGCATGGCCTTATAACAAATTCCTTCATAGTAAAATATAGGCTAGTTTGGTTAAAACCTCCTGGCTGTATGATCTGTCAACCAGTGGAACAGTCTGTCATGTGATGTGTTGAGATGTCTTCAAAAGACATGGATTGAGACAGGACTGTCATCTGTCAGAAATAGTCTTGTGGATCATACTTCTAAGTTTCCACTGCATCCTATGATTCTATGCAACACTTAAAAACAACTTTTAGAGGATATAAGCTAATTTGGCGCAAATACCTAAATAGTTTGAATGCACGTGGGTATGTAGATACTAGTTATTACAAGGAAATGACTCACTGATACTGTCAACAGATTCAACAGATCAACCTAGCTCCAAACAAGTTATTTGAAAAACTTTTATCAGAGTAAGATTTGTTCACTGTATTTAAAATCCTTTAGCAATTCAGTGATTTTAATAAAACCTTCCAAAGTATAACAAAATTTTAGTCCTGTTATTTTCAACAGGATGTTAGTCTTGAAAAATTTAAATTCATCTCATTTTAAAATACAAAATCAAATTTATTTAAACAAAGGAGAATTACAATATCTACTTACTAGATAAAAGCAAATAACAACTAGTATATGACCATCTACAATATATCATAGCTTCTTTTTTCCAATAATGTACAAAAAGAAAGAATTAGAGTTTTTCTTACTTTTTAAGATGCATGACTACAGTTGGGAGCAAAGTTAATTTCTTTAGTGCTGGTTTCTTCTGTGTGTTCAACTGTCTATCCTCCTGCAAGAAATTATACATGGCATTAAAAATAAGCAAAAAAAAAAAAAAAAAAGCAAGATGCTTAAAACACTTGCAAATCAAATCAATTGCAACCTTTTGTAAAGAAATAACTAAAAAAGAAAGCCTAAGCCTTAACCCTAAAACTAAGAAAAATAGCAATTATAGTTGTGTAAATTTCATTGCTATTTATTTCATTTATATATGAGGTTTTTATGTATTTAATCAATGAGATTTGTGTAACCAGATAGTTCACAGAATTTCATTCGGTGTACCCATCAGCCACACAAGAACACTTATACTTTTGTGATATTAGGAAGAAGCAGGAATAGCAGTTCCCCTATCCCCCAGGAACTATGTAAACAATATAAAGGGCAAATTTAACAAGCAATGCTGTGCTTTGTAAATAGAAAGAATGTGATGAGCCTTTTTAAAAATATTTGTAGATTAGACATCAGCATTTAAATCAGTGGCCCCCAACCTTTTTCGAACCAGGGACCGGTTTCATGATTATTTATTCTTCCACGGACCGGTACCTGAGTAACGTGAGACTCCACCACCATCGGGACAGCTCTTCGTTCGAAGCCCCCCCCTTCGACGAAACTAAGGCGCGAGCACCCAAACGCCGCTTTCCAACTGAAAAACCGGAAGCACTTTCCAACCAAAAACCCGGAAGCAACCGAAAACCTGGAAGCGCTGTCGAAACAAGATGGCGGCGCTCAAGCTTTACGGCCCGGTAAGAAATGATCCACGGACCGGTACCAGTCCGGGGACTGGTGGTTGGGGACCCCTGATTTAAATCACTGTAAGCTTTGGCTCTACAGGTAATCCTCAACTTATAACCATTTATTTAACAACTATTGAAAGCTGACAGCACGGAAAAAGGTGACATGACCAATCCTCACATTATGAACGTTGCAGTGGTTATGTGATCAAACTTCAGGTACTTGGTGACTAGCATGTATTTACAGAAGTTTCAGTGTCCTGGAATCATGTGATCACCATTTGTGACCTTCCCAGGGGGCTTCTGACATACATACTCACTGGGAAAAGCATATCTGGGGGGGGGGGGAGTTAAAATCGAGCACAGTTCATTTAGTTACTGCATTGCTTAACAACAGAAGTCTGGTCCCAATTTTGGTCATAGGTTGAGGATTCCTGTACTCAATTCAATGAGACAAACTTAATCTTTTCCCGCAATGCAGTTTAAAATAATTTCATTATTATATCCTTACAAGCCTTGGAAAGCAACAGACACACCTCTGCGGCTTCATTCATCTTAACAATCATGGCACTGACTACATCGTCAGCATCACTAATGAATGTCCCGCCATCCCGATTGCGCCGGCGTTTGCCACTCATGCTCTTTTTCCGTTGTAACATCATATCAAAATCTGACATGAAGTCCATACTGAAAGACAAAGATTAACAGGATACAGTCACAGCTTAAATAAATTTAAGTGAGGATGGTATGTATAATACATATTTGGCACTAGGTCAATCAACAAAATAAAGAGCACTTTATCTACTTCTAAAAATTATGATGTAGGATTTAGAACTTTGGCCACAATTCTGAAATTATAAATGTACTTGTATTTAAAGAAAAAGAATAAGCTAGCACCCTCAAGAATTACAAAAAGCAAAAGTATGGAAATGCCTTGACAAACAAGTTTCAAACTGTAAATTAGGTTTTAAGTTATCTGCTATCACTCACAGTACATGACACAGCCAAGTGATTTTTACATTTTTACCACCTTAGGACTATAGTTCCATTCTTTACCCTGAAGCCAGTGGTGGGATTCATTTATTTTTTTTATTATCAGTTCTGTGGGCGTGGCTTGGTGGGCGTGGCAGGGGAAGGATACTGTAAAATCTCATCAGAAGTGCTAGTTCTCCAAACTACTCAAAATTCCCGCTACCAGTTCTCCAGAACTGGTCAGAACCTGCTGAATACCTGAATCCCATGGGAATGTTAAAGGATCTGCATAGGCTTTATACTATATAAAAACACATGAAACCTAAACAAACATTCGGTGAAAGCAAGTTGGCTATGAAACCAAAAATACAAATTATGGAAATGTCAATGCTTTCAAAGAGTACCTTATCCAGTATATGGATGGATGGTTTGTAGAGGGTTTGATTAATATCAGAAATTGATTTAGAGAAAGCATTGACATCCTCATCTGACTAGCTCTGCCTCCTTTATAGTAGAAGGCAACATAGAATTCTAATAAAAACAAAAACATTTGTCCTAATTAAAACTTTTTACTAAAGTTTACGATGTGGCTCCTCCTCAAACTTGAATTAGGATTAGGAAAAGATAAATTTAAACTGGGGAGGGGGAGAGAAATATGTATGCTAGGTTGAAATGCCTAAAGAAACGGCAGGATTTTTAAATGTGATATATAATTTGATACACATCAGATCGATTTGGTTTCTTGTAACTATCATTAAGAGACTCACTGTTTTCCTCTTTTGATATTGTCATCAGAATCTGACTCATCTGCTACTTCTTTTCTTTCTGCTTTCTCCTCTTCCAAATCCTCTTGGTTAAATCCCTTGGGTTAAACACAATAGAAGCTGATTAAGTATAATGTACATTTTTAAGAACACTTAACAGAGATCAATCATAGCATTTAAAGCTTTGAAGGTTCATATTAATATTTCATCCATGACATCACATTTCCAGCTGGCCAAGGCTATCAATGGTGTATCCAGCAACTGATAAAGCTAACAAATTAATAAAATTCAAAGGTGATGAAACGGCATGCAGGATTTTGGTAGTGTCCAGAATATTTCCATCAGGAAAGATGAGAAAAAGATAAAGAGAGATAACCCTGCTTCAAGCAAAACTGACATGCCTATGCAAGTTTTTTAGCATTATGGAAGTAGCTCACTAATGGTCTTCAGAAAATGCAAATACAACTAATCTCTCTGAATAAAGCAAAGAGTATGGCTTCAACACCAGCAACTTATGTTTGGTTAGGTTATTCTTTTTCTGTTTGTTTTGTCTTTGTTATTATTTATTTATTTTTATGCTTTTATTGTGTTTTTATATTTTACGGTATAAAATTGAGGTTGCCTTTCTGATCCAGGAGCAGGGGAAAAAAATTTTTTTCCCAATGAAGCGTGGTGAACTTGAAAAAGGCATACTATTTTGTTACCACAGTCTAAGAAAACTATTTAACTAAGATGAAAGTTACTTAAAGGAACATGTATTGGCAAATGCCTCTAAAATGCAGGAAGGAATGGTGGATGAAAAGAACAAAATATAAATTCATGACGTACTTACCGTAAATTCCTCTTCTTCCTCATCTCCAGATTCTCCAAATATATCTGCTATGAGGTTTCTAGAAAAAAACAAGATGTTCATAACCATCTTCTGGGAATGCTACCTAACACAAAAACATTCATTTATTTAAAGAATGCATGTGGCCACCTAACTTAAAACACCACCAGGTAGTGTAGAAAAAATCAAATACATGTCCCATCTATTTAATATTGTTCCAGAACTTAATCTTGTAACTTAAAACTACTTACTCTTGTTCATTTCCTGACTCGCTGTCACTTCCAAAAAGATCTTTTTCTTCTTTCTTCTTTCCACTGTCATCCTTGTCATCATCTTCCTCACTATCAGAAGCGATAGATTTCTTTTGCTTTTCATATTTCCCTGATGTAGCATCACTATCTGATTCATCACCATCAGAGATAATGCGGCCCTTTTTTGCAGCTGCCAATAGATGAATAAATAAATGAATCAAAAACTGAGCCAATTTGGAGCAAAATAATTATTAATTTAGTTGAGAGAAAAAATCTCCTTAACAATAAAAGCAAAAGGAATTATTTGCAACTGCAGAAAAATTAAACTTGTGTCACGTAACAGTCCTTCTAGCTTTATTAACAATTGCAGTAACCATTCTGAAGAAATAAGGTTCCATTTTAACACCTTTGTTTGCTTAAAAACAGCATTTCCCCCCAGAAAAGTCATTGTAGATCTCTCCCAATTCATTTTGATCATGTTTCCTGTTAATCAATGTACCAAGGCAAAAGTTTCAACCTGCTTTGTTGTTATGTCAAATAGCAACCGTTTGGCATGGGAAGAGCTATTGAGTATTTAAGTGGCAATAACGTAACACAGTAAATGTGGATGCCTCATATCACCATAGAACTGGAGGATGACAGCAAACCCATAGCAAAAGCAATCCAATGTACTACTGTATGGCCCGTTCTCTTTTACTGAAGAGAAATCATTCACCGTGCATACCTTAGAAAGTTTATTTTGGACTGCTGCAATATTTGTAAAACAATCAAGAATAGACTTCACTTGAATAAGCAGTGAAGGTTTCAAACTAAAAAAGGAAATCCAATTGCTATGACTCAACTTCCAGAGAACTACACTGGATAAATGAGTCATCGATTGAACATAATTTCATTTTTAAACATGATTTGCCACACACAAACATTAAAAGAAATCTGCACTTTCTGCTTTGATATCTCTGATTGCTCCCATCCTATATGGAAAAAAAAATTATATTCCTCCAATATTTCCTTACTGGAAAGAATGGATAGAACAAAAAGTGCTAAAGTTGGAGCAGAAAAGTACAAATATATAATCAAATATATCTAGGGAAGATAGGGTAGTTGCAACATATCCAATAGTTCCAGTACTTTTCTTCACAATTAAATGAACACACTAATTTGCTTTTCATGTACTTTTCCAAACTGGACGTAGACCGAGGACAACTTCTAGCAACTGGAGTTTACCAGTGTCCGTTTTACTGTGGTGGCTTAATGTTTCAGCTGGTAGAATAAGGCAATACTGATATCAACAGAATTTGAGAAATTTTTCAGATCCTTGACTCCAATTTTTGAGGATTCACCTTTTAAAGATGTGATACATTTAGTCTATTCCAAAATACAAGATTATATGGTTAGACATATCAAAAATGAATCACTGTTCAGACAGCTATTTGCACATTTATCCCGTTCTATGTTTATTTCTACTGAATGTGCAATGCCTAATGGCAGGATTGCTTATGTATTTTATTCACCTGGATGATGCAAGCGATAATAAACTGATGTGAGACTCATCATGTATAAATGTTCAGAGCCAAACCTTTATGTCACACACTTAGTTTGGAATCATAGCATATACAGACTGAAAATTAGTTCGGAATTCATTTTTCCTTACGTGTTCTTTCTTCATCTTCACTATCAGAGAGCACAACAGCTTTCCTTTTGGCCACTTTCTCCTCTTCTTTTCCATCTTCTTCATCACTGTCTATCTTCTGTTTTTTGGGACTTCCTTCTTCTTCACTGTCAAAGCCATGAAGTTTTTTTCCAATATCGCTATCTGAAAGCTGAGCAGTATTCACCAGTTCCTCTTCTTTCTTATTTTCTCCATCACTGTCACCTACCTCTATTTTCTTTTTATTTCTGGAGGGATCTTCAGATTCAGAGTCACTGGACTGAACCTTTTGCTCCTCATTTTCCGAGTCACTGACAACAGGTTTTTGCACTGTCTCATTTTCTGAATCAGTGTCATGGTTTTTTGGGTGCTCCTCAATTTCTGAGTCACTGGCTGGATGTTTCTGGGGTTCTTCATTTTCTAAATCACTTTCATGCCTTTTATGCAAACTCTCATGTTCGGAATCACTGCCCGTGTGCCTTGGAGGTTCTTCATTTTCAGATTCACTGCCATGGCCCTTCGGAGGCTCCTCGGTCTCAGAATCACTGGCCTGGTTATTTACAGCATCCTCATTCTCAGAGTCACTGGCAGGTTGAACAGGATTATCTTCAATATCAGAATCACTATCTTTCTCTCTATCGATCCCTTCGTTTTCTGAGTCACTGCCAACATGATTAACGGCATCCTCGTTTTCTGAATCACTATGTTTCTCTCTTGGTGTATCTTCATTTTCCGAGTCTGTCATGGGATGTTCTAGAGTTTGTCTGTCATCTTCCCCATCGCTAAGTTCATTCTGGAAAAATAAAAATAAAAATATCAAGGAAGCTGAAGAACGTAAATGAAGGCCAACTCAAATAATATAATTACATCAAAAGCTATCACAGGTATTACAGATGAAATGTTCAGCATTAAAATAGAATTTAACTGTAAATTAAGTACAGGTACTCCTTGAAATAAACCTGTAATGGAGCCTTCCCATTAGGGTCACATGCTGTGATGGTTGTTAAGCAAAATGGCTTCACCTAACAACCTCATCCCTGTTCTCCCTGATGTAATGGTTAAACGAATGTGAGGGTCATTAAACTGAGTACTGGATACCTCAGGGTTGGGGGAATCCTTAGAAGACCTAAACAGGTCACGTATCACCTGCCCCAGCTCCCAACTGAGGCTACCCCCACCTAAGGCACCCTGTGCTCCCACTTATCTCCAGGGTCCCTGCAGAACTTCAGCTTCCTTCCCAGCTAGCGAGGAGGATCAAGCCAGCTGTAGCTTGCAAATCTCTAGCTCTCTTCCCACTGAGCAAGCAAGGGGAGGTCAGGCCAGTTGAAGTTGCCAAATTCCAGAAAGCAATGGGAGATCAGGCAGTCTGGAGCCTCCAAGCAAAGGAGGAGAGATCCCACCCAAGAATTTGCAAGACTTGCCCTGCTCCAGGTCCCAGTAACACCCAACTTACCGTTGTGTTTTTGCAGCTTCTCAGAAAGGTACACAGCTTGATACAGGATCAGTTTCTTACAAATACAGCCTGGTGGCGAATTCCTGCTATTTTGCAACAAGGTTTTGTTTGTTTGTTTTAAGAAGGCTCCATTTTTTAAGGAGGCTCTATTTGTTAGTGGAGTTTACGGAGCCTCCTCAAAAATGGAACCCTTACAGGTTCACAAGAATAGCAATTGCAATAAGAATTAGACTTATATACCGCTTCACAGTGCTTTACAGCCCTCTTCAGAATTTGCAGAATTAACGTATAGCCCCAACAATCTGGGTCCTCATTTTATCGACCTTGGAAGGATGGAAGGCTGAGTCAACCTTAAACCAGTAAGATGAACTGCTGAACTGCTGACAGTCGGCATCAGCAAAGTTAGCCTGCAATACTGCATTCTAGCCACTGCGCCTCCACTTGCTTTGTCATTAGGCTAGGTCTGTAAGAAAACTGATGGGCAGTGATGAGTGAACTGTAGGAAGACCTGAAAGATTAGGTATGGGACAGATGATCATAAAGAAAATGTAGCTGTCATGCCCTCATGGGAATCTGAATCTGCAGGGGAAGATAAGCTGGAACAAGAGCCTACAAAGATTGAGAGGGCGGCTACGTTGGCCTTGGAGGAAACTGGGGAAGGGCATAGTCAGTTCAGGCAAGCCAAGCCTGGATCCTTTTCCAAACTGCTTCAGTTAACAGTATTAATAGCTATTTAATAATGAGTGTTATTGAAAACCTCATTGAAATATACATATGAAATCTATGCAAAATCTTCAAAAATGTTTTTTTGCTTGTACATTTTGAAAAAGTTAACTGTAGTGTCAAAGCATTACTATCCTTCGCTTTATAGTGCAATACTGAAATTTGCAGTTACTTTTAAAAGATCATATGAATTAAATATTAACTTTTAACTTTTAAGAAATCCTTTGCTTAAACCAATAGGAACCATAGGCAGAATAATTTCCAGTTAATTTAAAATATATATTTCATGACTACCTCTGAATGTTGTCCTATGCTTCCATTCTCTGATTCAGAATGTTGTTCGTTTTTGTTATCTTCCATGTCTGATCCTGAATCACGCTCATCCTGTACCGGTGTGGCTCCACCATCATCTGTAACACATTGCTTGTTTAAATCAAACTGAAAGTTGATGACAACTTTCAATACATAGAAACAATTACATCAATGCAAAATAATATTGTACTAGTTTTAATTATATCTATATTCTTGCCCCTTAACACCTTTACGAGACTGCTGAGTGAGATACTTTTCTCTTCAGCATTAATGGACAATTTGCATAAATCCATCTTATGTGCCAATTATCCTTTCCCTAGACCAGGAAGTCTTCAGATAGTCACTCATACTCTGGTAACCTCATACAATGTTCCCCACGTGGGACTGTTCTTGAAAACCACTTGCAAACTGCAACTGGTGTGAAAAGCAGTGCCATAGGCAATTATGGCTATATCTTGTCAAGCCCATGTAACACCTTTACCCTGTAAGCTGTACCCTCTATGTTCTACACCCGTGATGGCGAACCTATGGCACGCGTGCCACAGGTGGCACGCAGAGCCCTCTTTGTGGGCATGCATGCAAATTGCCAACTGGTCTTCTGGTTTCCACCACTCCGGCATGTGTGAAGACCAGCTGGCCGGTGTGTGCATGCGCACCAGCCAGCTGGTTTTCGCTTTCTGGTACTCTGGTGCACATGCATGCGTTACAGTTTGGACACTCAATGCCAAAAAGGCTCACCATCACTGTTCTACACCACCTCCCCCTCAGCTATGTGTACCTTACTGTATTATAAAGAGATCCAAAAACTTGTTTTTTTTCATTACATCTTGGGTTAGGGTGGTGTTGGGTCCTAAGTTTTTGTTTTAACCATAGCTTTTATTAAAGCATTGGATATTGTTTTAGTTTTGTTGTTGTTGTATTTTGCGATCTTTTATGCTGTATGCCTAATTTTAAACTGGGCAGCATTGAAAATGGCTAAATAAATAAAAATATAAATAACAGGAACAAAATATTCCATAATTAAGATTTGTTTACACATTTAATTTCAGGCAGGGGCTGGAATATGATTGAGCTATTAACTCAACATAATCAAGATAACCAATCCTGAAATACTATAAACATATCCAGTGAACTATAGAAACAAATGTTCATTCCATACAAATAATGTAGAAAGGTATAGGAATGGGGCAGCAACTGTTTACATAATGTTCATTGAGAAAGGTTATGTTCTGGCCCATTTAAAAAGGAACACATAACTAATCAGCTTATCAAAATGAAATTAACATGAGTTAAAATGTTAACAATACAATTGCATATTTGGTGCCTTGGCCTAATAGTTCCCCATTTATGAAAAAAAAGATAATTAATATCTGCCAGATAATTGATCTAACGGTCTCCTCAGCATTATCAGTAAATAACATGCCAGTCAGATATCTATTAAGTTCCAGGATTGGCTAGACTTAAGAGAAAACACAGCATTAGTCAAGAAACAAGTTGAATTTAGAAATGCTCACTCTTAACACCATGCTCTAATTCTGTAATATCTGGCAAAAAATACACTTAAAAGCCATGTGCAAAGTTATATGCAGCCTTCATTGATTTTATAGCAGTTCTTGATTTCGTTTCCCATCTTAATGTAGCATATAAACTTCAAAACCTTTATATCTATAGATAGAAGGTTCCTTTTGCTTATCTATAAATTATAGGACAATTCATCTATAAAGATCAGATGCATCACCCAGAATCATTGCATCAAGAAAAATTCTGCTAACAGAAGAGTTTGGCACAGATATATTCTGGAACCATTATTATTCAATTATTACATCAATCCTTTAGTTACTAGCATGAACAATTTCTCCCATTATTCCTCAACATAGGCAGAGCAATATACAGTAATCTGTTTTTAAGCAGATGGAGTAGTTCTGCTCTCCCAGTTCTACAATGATCGAGAGCATTGCGAGCTTTGACTGAACATTGAGTACAGTAGCCTTAGAAATCAAGTATATTAAGACAAAGACATTGACCAAACACCAGCCAAACACCATAAAATATGTCTGGAAATTAAACAACCACACAACTGGTTATTTAAATATTTTAGTGTTGTATTTTATGCCATACCTACATGTAAAATGTATATTTATGTAACTCAAAGGCCCAAAAATCAGCTACAGCCCTGCAAAAATTATTTTACAGTAAATGGACATTTCTTATTCTTGCTGCATTTTGAGTGCACTCAGAACAAGTTCAAATACAATTGTCATTTGGTGCTCAGATAGATTCATACCTCTTTTGCCCCCTTGGAAAGGGTTCAGACTAAGTTCCTCAGGAGCATATTCCAAGTGTTCCATATGTAATTCTACATTGAGAGGATGGTATTAGATTAAATCCAGTGGTTGGATATGAGTTGTCAGGTAGTGAACTAAATTCTTTTCCCCAGAAGATCTAACTCCTCCGGCTCTTTCCAATAATTTTGTTTCCCCTTGAACTAAGGCAACACACCAAGAACTGGAACTTTTCCTTAATTTAATTATGTATGCTAGGGCAGGATTACACAACAGAATCAAATGCCATAAAAACATTGTTATTCAACCTAACCTGATATATGTCCTTAATGACATATTTTAAATAGTTCTTGCATACCTCTCAGACCTGCCAGTTATCTAAACCAACTGCTATCCCAAAACTAAGGATGGCCTTAATGTTGGCACAATTCAGTATACGTCTATCAGTAATTTTAGAGGGAAGATACAAGGGTAACCCATTCAAATCCAAATTATGCCCATGCAAAGGAACCACTGAAATTACTAAACTTATATTGTTTGTTTTATGCTGATACCTGTTGTGAGCTGTTAATTAAATTTCCTCTATCATTTTCATCAGTTTTATTTAAAACTCTTATTCCAGACTCAATTCTTTAAGTGTGGCCAAATTATATCATGCAATATGTAAGAAGATCAACACTTTGATTTGCTTACCTCATTATTTTATTAATTACTATTGGTGTTATGTATGTTATATCTTTATGGACTGATCACTGGCTACAATAAATCTTTCTCAATTGCATTTGAGTATATTTCTATTCTACACTAGACATAAAAGTGAAAATAGAGTAGATTCCTTAACATAACTGTCTTCATGATTTTGGGCTACGATATCTCTCACCATTAAATCACGCTGTTTCAGGCTGAAATAAGCTGCAGTTTAAAATACGTAAAAGTTAATAAAAGCCATCATATCCCTATTCTATGATTACTATACAGAATCAATTTGTACATTAGGCAAAAAAGAGGAAACTTTACTTGAAGAATTAGCTCCACAAAACATTTCCTTTTTTTCGGCAAATGTTACTAACTCGAAACTAATTCTAATTTTCCACTGTGTAGTAGAATAAAAACAAGCTAACACAAAGATAAATCTATTCAAGTGAAATGCCTGCTCCCCTTTCAAACATATAGTCAACTGAGGGCCAGTTTGGTGTAATGGTTAAAGATTCTGGCCTAGAAATCAGGAGGCTGTGAGTTCTAGTCCCACTTTAGGCATAAAAGCCACCTGGGTGACCTTGGTTGCTCTCTCTTAGCTAATCTCACGAAATAGGTGAAGGAAGGAGAACATTTGGTACGTTCACCATTTGACTTACTTATATAGTAGTAAAGGCGGGATAAAAATCTAGTGAATAAATAATAGCTCTTCATTCTTTTTTAAATTATATTTGCTACCCATACTTGAAGACTTCAATAGTATAAATAATACTACAAACAATAACACCCCTCAAAAAAAATCAGTATTTAGGTTGGGCAGAGATCTGGATTCAATGGGCATCTCCATAACACACACCTCAACATACTATTCTAGCCATACAAATTGAATTCCATTTTATCTTTGTTTTCCCCCCACCCCCCACAATGATTAGAAAATTAAACAGAAGCTTCAAGTGATGGACTGGCGAACGTTTCCCTCTTTTGTCTTCCTTCAGGAGGTCAAAAAGCATCATAGATCATAGGGGCCCAAAATCTGTATTCCTTATTTCGAAACTATATTTTGAAACATACCAACTATCAAAACATAATATAGAAATATGACACCCAATTAAGCAGATTGGGCAAATGTCTCTCTCCCTGCCGGTCAGCGTCACTTTTATTAAATATATCAGCTTCGTCCCGGCGATTATTTAAACGGCAGCTCAACTGATCTAGAGGGTCTCGGGTTGAGGAAAGGCTGATGAACTCGGGCAACGGTCAGGCACCAAGAGATTCATTATCACAATGGGGCCTAACGGGTACGTTACGCACCCAGTTGCCGGAACAACCATACAGCAAGAAAGCTGGTGAACCCCCTTGATCTCGATCTCTCCCTCTCTCTCTCACATGCAACCCTACAGTCCAAATCCTAGCAGCCGATCCGAGCTCACCCTCCCGCCTCCTCCGACTGTACCTGACTGCTCCTCACTGTAATACTCCATAGTATCACGCTCCATAGCCCCGCCTCCCACTACAACCGGCTGAACAGCGGAGGGGGGGGGATCGCTCCGATGGGAACGGCGGGAGCCAAAGAGGAGCTCAGACACCGGATCGAAGCGGGGGAGGGGGAGAGGGAGGAAGGGAGGGAAGGGGGGGGGTTGGGAATCACCTTCCAGTTTTTAAGCCGGAAGCAACAGTATTCACGATCTTCCCATCAACCCTCGCGCCGTAGTTCCGCAGGTCTGAAATGGCGTCCTCTTCCGCTCGCGATGATTGACAGGGCCGTGCTGTCGCAGAAGCGTTCCGAGAGGAAGGGCGTTGGCTTCGATGAGCCCGTCGGTGCGAGGTTCTCGGACCAGAGAGATACGAAAGTGGGAAGAGTAGAGCCTCGGGTATACCTTGGAGATTTCCGGCGGGTTATGAGACTTGGAATCGAACGATGTTTTGAGGAGCGACTGTAGATCGGAGAAAACTGATGAGCGTTTATCCTTCCTGGGATAGTTTTTTTTTTTTTATAAAGGCGGTATAGAATAAGGAGTTTATTTTCAGACTCTTGTCACGTGGGGGGGAAAACGATGGCCTTTGCAGGTTTCCTATGCTTAATCCGCTCTTTGCCTCGGATTTTAAAAAGCCGCACGCATCTTAAAAGTACAGGCTGTTAAGCCGAGCTTTCTCTCTAAACCCTTTTAGTCTCCGCTTTGGCGGTTCTGCCTTTTGATGAACAAAACCCGCGGGAACGTCGCTGCAGACCATTCCCATTTCAGCCTTGGATAAAGAGGACTAAAATGTTCTTCTCTACAAACATCCGCCCAGCCACTAGATAACAGTTGAATTTTCCTGTCCTTTATTTTGATGTCGTTTAGCTGTCGTGCGGGTTTGGGGTTATATTAACCCGTGAAATGAAAATCCTAACAGTGTAGCCCATTGTTTTATTAATGGAGGTTAGAAAAAGACTGAATTGCATTTGCAGTCAGGCGTCCCTCTTCAGATTGCAAAAAAGTTGCCCCCCTCCCGCTGCATTTCCTATAGACTATCTCTCTGGCTTGTATCTCAAGAAGGGAAAACTCTTTAAAGGTTTAAAAAGACTGTAAGAACATCTAGTGAAAAGCTATAGCATGCTAATGAAGGATCAGATGATGGAAGTATGTACAGAGGAGGCCCTGGGGATCAGAGGAAGGGTCATACGGACCCAGGTATGGATGGAATAGACATGAGAGAGAGGAATATGAATTCTGATACATTTTCTATTGTCTTCATTTCTTGTGCCTTAAGCCAGTGGTCCCCAACCTTTTGTACCAGGGACCGGTTTCAAGCAGAAACATTTTTCAAGGACGGGGGGGGAATCGAGTTTGGTGGTTTTGCTTGCAGGCGTTTCATACCTGACTAGGTAACATCTGATGTTGTTACCTAGTCGGGTAATAAAACGTCTGCCAGCAAACCACTGAAGTTCAGGAGCGCCTCGGCCCTGCCTCCCTCAGCCCCATCCCTCAGGTGTCTCCCTCCTCCTCAGGTGTCTGCCTCGTTCCTCTCTCAGTCACTCTATCGCTCCTCCAGCAGCCCAAAGCCGGGGGTGGGGTGGCTTTCCTGTCGCCAGCTTCCCGAAGCGCCCGTTTTACCACCCCCGCCCGCCCGCTCGCGATTCAATCCACAGTGCTCCGTTCTATGCCTGCCTGCCTGCCTTCTTCGTTCGGAGCAGCTTCGGCTGATAAAAGAGGCGAATAGTTATTATTCTCGCCGAGCTGCTCCCAAACAACCAGACAGGCAGGCAGGCAGACGAGCACTGTGGATTGACCGCAGCAGCGGCGGCGTGGTACGGCGCCGGCATGCGGCGACGGGCACCACCCCTCTTTGCAGTTTCTTCCTGGGCTGGTGGAGGAGCGAAGCGACTGAGAGGCTGAGCCAGAGAGCAGGACAGGCTTCGGTGCTTCCTCCCTCCCTTCTTTCATTTGTGTCCTTGATCCCGATCCCAGCAGCATTCACCGAAGGCGAAGAAAGCCGCCATTTTTTTAATTTTTTTTTCTGCGGCCGGTAAAGAGTGCTCCAGCGGTGCACGTCCGCGCCGGTGGTGGGGACCCCTGCCTTAAGCAGTCTTGCTCCTTCTGTCCCTCTCTACAGAAGGACGGGGGTCCATAGGGGAGGGGGGTGCTGCCTCAGACACAGATTTAAAACTGCTTTTACTTTTCTCTGGAAGCAGGGGGAACGGAGAGAGTGGGGGGGGTGCTGCTTTGAGCTGATCTGCAATGGGAAGGAGGTTGGAACAGCACATTCTTAGTGAGGCAGAAGTTAGCACCTTAAACCACTAGCCAGGATATCAGGAACAAGAATAGCTTGCTTATAAGAAAAAACCCCAAAACCACATAGCTGGCACATGAAACTAGGACACTTTGCATGATACCTGTGACCTGGGGTGAAAAACAGATTACACGACATTTAGCTATGTAGCGGGCTGAGATCCAAATAACCAATCAATATTATCTGTTATGCATGCATTATTAGGGGAAGGGCAAAGGGCTGAATGTGACCACCCCTTGACTATGAAAAATGCTGTAAGGTTGTAATTGGGGCCCTTGGTTAGCTTTTGAACCAGGGTCCTTATATCTTGCTACCAAAATAAAAGTATATTGTATCACACCTTGTGTCCAGTGATTTATCGGCTTGGACACCAAGCAAGAGCCCAGTTTTGGGGACAACACTAGCCTCAGAAGACCACACTGTACTTAGCTCCCTAAAATAACCATCAGAAAACATTACAGTATTTCAGGGAAGTAAGATAATTGGCGAAAATTCTGTACCGGTCAATCTCCAACTAATCACCACAATTGGGACCATAATTTCCATTGCTAAGTAAGGCACTTACTAAGTGAGTTGCACTCAATTTTATGGCCTTTTGGGCCATAAATGAATCACTGCAGTTGTTAAGTGAGTCATGTGATCATTAAGAGAATCTCCACACATTGATTTTGCTTGTCAGAAGCTGCCTGGAAAGGTCACAAATGGTGACCATATGATCCTGAGACCCTGCAGCCTTCATAAATATATGCCAGTTGCCAACCATCCAAATTTTGACCATTTGTTTGTGGGAATGCTGTGACGGTTGTAAACGTGAGGACCAGTCATGTTACTTTTTTCAGTGCCATTGTAACTTCAAACAAACATCACTGAATGAATCATTGTAAGCTGAGGACAATCTGTACGTGATAACAATAGCAGTGAGACAACAATAAAACCAATTGAGAACACTTGTTCTCCAAAAAAAATTGAACATAGGCCCCCGACAATTGAGTAGTTTCAGCAACTCCACAAACTGCACATTAATTATTCATCTTTCCAACAATAAATTGCAGAGCAATGTCCAGGTATAATTCTCAAAAATGAAAGCTGATGGTCTCTGCCAGAAACGGCAAAAAAATGAAGCTCACTAATCTATAAACAAGAAGAATATGTCCTCCAGCCAGTAATATCAATATCCCATTCCTTCTGCCAGATGTTTCTTGTTTCATGTTTAACCCAATTCCTGACCTTGATTCCAACCTGAACAATATGAATGATCTAATGTTGCATCTACTAATTTGTTCCCAAAAATACCAATAAGAGGTGGAATCTACTGAAATATAAGAGTGGGAAGAGGGGAAGAGTTCAATAATCCTGTTCCACGTGCAAGCAACTCAAGTTGATGTTTTTCAAACTCCTGCTGGAGTATGAAAGAAGACTTCTTCAATGTGCACCATAATTTTAGCAGATGGTGAGGCTAGATGGGCCTCTTGGAAATGAAAAATACTGTATATAATTCTATATTCTGTAACACCAAAATTTCTAGAGGAGGGAAACCATGGGCCTAGTTTCCCATGCTTCCAAGATGTGCATGAAACCCCATAAGTATGATAGAGCCTGATATACCATAAGCTTGATGACTTCATACCCTTACTTATGCTTCTTAGCAAAGAATTCTCATAATGCCTTTGTTTGGCCTTATACATTCTATTGTATTCACTGTTCAACCTTGTGTCAAAGAGGTGTAGTTGTTTGCAAACATTTAGGCAGCCTAATCAAATTGAACATTTCAGTGAAATTTCTAAGTCAACTGAAGCTAATACAATATATTACATAATACACACTCTTATGAATGTTATAAATGAAAGCTTTCCTTTTATGTACAGTTATTTATAGATTTGGAATAAGAAAATATAATAAAGTATAGCAAGTACAAAAGTTTGGACATCTTTTCAGTTAGTTGTTTGTATTTTTGTCAGGAATAGCAGCTTCCAAATCTTTCTTGTGACTTTTTTTCTTGAGGCTTCTGATTTCAGTTTAGGTTTTTCTCTCTACTTGATATGTTGAGTTAAATTTTCAGTATTACTATTTATTAAATTTTGTATGCTTCCTGACTCCCAGTGACTCTAGGATGTGATCTTCAAATCTGGGAACCATAAAACTAGAAGTGGTATTCAGCAGGTTCTGACCAGTTCTGGAGAACCGGGAGCAGAAATTTTGAGTAGTTCAGAGAACTGGCAAATACCACCTCTGACTGGAGATTTTACAGTATCCTTCCCCAGCCACTCCCACCAAGCCACGCCCACAGAACCATTAGTAAAAAAATTATGTATCATTATGTCTTAGAAATACTTGATAGTCAATTGGCAGGTACATATGAATCATTGGTTTGCTGAATAGCCAAGTCTCCTTTCAGCTTGATTTTTTCCCCATCATTTCTAAAAGATAACTCTCACCCACACTAATTCTGCACACAGTCTTGGATGCCTTGCATATCACATTACATTGGCTTTGTCTGCTGCCACACCTCAATGAATGGCTGTTACACACATTGAAGCATCAACAGACTCCTGTGGAAGCAAGTATCAACTTCCCAGTGCACATTGCCACAATTTCCTAACCCATGGTTTCTTTTCACAATGCCAGTATGGAACTCCTACCTGCACCCAGATCTCTGCTGCAATCTGAGGAATCCATCTCCTAGTTCTGGGCACAGCAATTTTAACAGCTGATCTATTACCGGTAGGTTATACAAGCCTTATGTGCTGTTGTAGCATCATAAGACTGTTGCACATTGTGATGCCTACTAAATGCAGGCAGGTTCTTAGGAACATTGTCCAGAAAGCACCCTTATTTGTGGTGAGGCTTTGCTGAACACTGAGTGATAGGGTAGGAATACCCATGGATGATACGCCAAAATATCTTATATTGAATTCTGAGAAGCTCCCAATAAAAATAAAATCAAAATGGTGGTCATGATGTAAAATTAAAGCCCTTCCCCCCTTTTTTTTTGCATAAAGTTTTTTATTTTGTAACATAAAAATTCCATTTTTAGTTAAACAGTGTGTTGTCTGGGTACAAGCCTTCCCCCTTTCCTTATGTGCATCAGTGCCATTATCCACAAATTATACTTCAGATGGAGGATGTATTAAAGGATTTTAGGTTGTGCTTACATCATCAGGAATGAATCACTCCAGCCACATATCCTTCTTAACTGCACTATTGTGTGGATTGTTGTGAGGATCAATAGAAAATAATTTGTACCCTGCCTTGTTCCTATATAATATTTGGGATATAAATCTAAAAAAAACTTGAAAAACAAAACAAAAAATTCATGGAACATTATGTGCATATTTTATATATCCTGGTCATTGTTGAGCTGAAGATAATTGATGAATATCTGAAGCAATTTTCTGGATTAAGATTAAAGACATTTATTAATATGAATTGGTAATTCAAGATGTCTGCTGAAATGCTGGATTTAGTGGAAAGGAGAAAGATGTTTGGCATCATCCTGTTGAACACTGAATAAATCCAGCCAGTGGAAGTGTTATGTATGAAGTTGTTTAACAAACCATTAATCATGGTTACAGTTAACTAATTTATTGTGATGTCAGCTGCTAAATTTGGAGGATTGTATCTCCACACAGTACTCTCATAATGCACTGTTTGGTAGCATGGAAATTCTATTGCCTCATACACCAAATCATTCAGGCTACCGTTTCTCTATTTTGTTTACATTTTAATATAAATGGTTAATTTTGAGATCCAAATCTAAAAAGAGCTTTTTCATTTTGGCAAAGCACCAGAAAAGTTCAATTCATATTCTTCCCGTTATGCTACATCTTTCTGGTATAGGTGGTATTCTACACAGCTTCTCATAGAAACAAGGATAGGTTTTGTGCCTGTATTGGTCTCGAGGATTTGGCAGTGAAATTAGTGCAAGCAACATTACATCCCTAGTGATCTGTTCCTGTTTTTATTAGAATTTCAACCGTTGCTCCAAAAGCTTATTAGGAATGATTGAATTACTCATCCGCCCATCCACTTCAACACACTTTCTAACATACATAACCTAATGCAGCACCCTAAAACTTTAAAATAATGCTTAAGCCAAGAGAAATTATATTCAGGAATATACAAGCATTATTGTTACTTTGAAGAATTCTCATTTCTCATGTAACATGTAAATCAATTACATTACGTATTCTAGAATGAAACTATATAACAATAATTTTTATTATGTATAAGAATAAAAATTTTTTTCCAAGAATTTAACTCCAAAAAGCAATCTAATAAGCTTATGAATATTTATAGCTTTATTGCTTCTTTGCTTGGGTTAGATGAGCCAGAACTTGACACAAAATAGGTTCAATATATGCATTTAATGCTTTGTTGGCTGGATCCCAAAAAGAGGGATGGTTGGATCACGTAGGTTGTAATAAGATTGCCCAGCAGGAAAGGATGAATTTATAGCATCCAGAATAAGAAGCCCTACCTTGGTAGTATTTATGTCCAGGTACTTGGATGATAACCTATTTTGATTTTATTTTCACAGATGCAGGAATGTGGTAATGATATAAATGTTTGGGATTATAGGGAAAATGCTGTGGTCTTTATTTTAATCTCTCTCTTCCTCTCTTTCCCTTTTCGATATCCCCTACGATTGGTTTTTAAATTTAACTGTAGCAGACAATGACGTCAGAAAGAACTCTGATTGGATGTAATGATTAATGGGAAGTTGCAGAAGGCAAAAGGTATATCCAATCATCCGAAATTAGCATTAAGTTGCAGTAATAATATATCCAGGACTGCAGAATTCCAGAGCTCACAGAGGTGTGATTGGAAAAGTGTGATACCTTTTCTTAGCCTGTGTGATAGAAGAATAATACAAGGTTATTAATTTTCTCAAAAGCAAGAAGAGCAGTGTAAGACTTTTGTGCTATTTTAATTATTTAATCCAGTGGGTGGGCTATAAATTAAGAAGCACCTGAAAAGTTCTATCGATATATGTTGACATAAAGAAACTTGTTATTTAGAACAGCATAATTAAGTTGCTCAGCATTATATAGTTGATTCATGGTGGTATAAGTGAATTTTAATATGTGTGTAATTGCATTTTCAAATATATCTACTGATTTCATTGCAGCATGATAGTTTACTATGCAAGTTTGATTTTCAATTAATCTAATGAAATAATTGAATTAGAATTTTTACCATTTAATACTGGGCTGTTACTGTTTTTCATACACATAAAAGGAATCAAAAACATGTAGAAAATATAAGCAAACAATACAAAGGCAAATATTATTAAAAGCAGACTATAATATGGCATTTGGATTGGGTTTTATATGGTACAATCAATTGGCTAAAATTGAAAGATATTAATTATTTCAGTCTTATCTAATAGCTAAAACTGTGTATGTGTATTCATAATGTGTATTCATAATGTTTCTGAAGAAAGAAAAAAAACTTAAACCATAATCTGATGTTGCTCATAATTGCATAGATCTAATTCCAGGACTTTTTTCTTTGTGTTTCATGTGATTCCTTGGAGGCACCATCACAAAAGAAGTACTCCTTCTTTCTTTCATGAAAATTAAGAATGAATGACCCTTTGGGGAAGGCAACTGTTAACCATGGATTTTTTATTACCCCATCAGTGTTTGAAAAAGTTAACTGGTAAATAAAACCATAACTGATAATCCTTCTAATCAATGAGTTTTTAATATTGAAATTATTATGACTAATATACTCAGCTAGTTTTTTTGTAATGTCTTCTCTTACGAAATATCAGTTGTGCTAATGGTGACCAACATAATATGTTTTACCTGTCAATGTCTTAGCATCTCTTACAACCAAGAAATAAGAATCTTGGAACTGTCTTGAACTAGATATAATGAAAAGGAAAATAAAATTATGTTACAACAATCTGGGTAATTGAATAGGCTTACTTTAAAACGCAGTTTATTTCTGAGTTCATTAGGATGGGGCTTTCCTTATCATAAGGGATTCTTGCTGCTCTCTGAGCTTGATTGTTTTGCTGCAGACATTTTATTACCAAAACTAGATAACATCATCATGAGTACTGATGATGTTGCCTAGTTGGGTAATGAAATGTCTGAAAGAAAACAATCAAGTTCAGAGAACAGCAAGGACTCCCTCATTTCAAACCTGAGCTACAAATATGCTCCTTTATTGGTTTCTTGATCTTACACTTACAATGTATTGATTCCCTAGAAAAATAAAGGAAGAGTCCAAATAAACAAAGAAAATGCAGAAGTTCTGTGCTTATAGTATTTTGAAAACTGCCATCCTCTTTTCCAGGCTATTCCCTCAATACTTATCCCACTCCCACCCACTCACTTTGCCATTGTATATGCAGTACACCAGTGATTCAGGAATCATTGCCATACTGCTTATCCACTGTATTGGATTGGCACTGGTTATTATCACAGATTTATTTTGGATGGTACAAATGCAAGCAAGGCATTGAGTTAGAAATACTTTTCACTTTTGCAAGTCCCCCCCCTCCTTTATTTGGAGCATAAGCACTTCAAGATAGTCAGGTCAGGAAATGGAGTCCAGGAGAAATACTGAAACAGGCTATATTAAGAGAATATCAAACGCCTAAAGGTGTTTTCTTTTCCCTCTGTCTTCTACCAAAGAGGGCTAGTTTGGTGTAATAGTTAAACTGTTACTCTAGAAACCAAGAGACTGTGAGTTCTAGTTTTACCTTAGGCTTGAAAAACTGACTGGGAGACTTTGGACCAGTAATTCTGTCTCAGCTCCACACCTGACAGGTTGATTGTTGTGAGGAAAATAGGAAGATGAAGGAGCATTGTTTGCTACCTTGAGTTACATATAAAGTAATAAAAGTGGGATGTAAAATATAATTAAATAAATATCAGAAGGTGTAGTTGTGGAAGGGGCATTGCTCCTTTTTTACCATTTTGTAGCTAAGCTGCAATATAGGTACCATATATAAGGGAAGAAAGAGCATCTTCCGTGCTTTTTAATAAAAATTTCCTCCTCCCTCACATTTGAATCATAATATATAAGAATGTGGCTTCAAATTTTCTTCTGAAATAATTTTTGTATGTTATGAATCTTGGTTTGTACGAGAAGCTAAATATTGTTAAGATAGTTCCTCAGTGTTACAAAATCATTGATTGCTCTCACCTGATTAAAATGCCAACTGTAAAAATGGAAGATACTCTGGCCTGGGGCAAAGTCCTATAATAAATAACCATGAAAGGAACTTCAGTCACTTCCTGACTTCCTCATGGAATAGAAGGAATATTTTTTCATGACAGCGTTTTTCCAGGGTTTCATTGCCATGGTTTTTTACACATGATTTTTCTGAAATGGAGAATTGTAACTAAGCTACAACTACTCTTCCAGAGCAGGTAATTTGATTTCACTTAGTTTCGTAGAAGATACGATTTCAGAAATGGATAAATTGTTATTTGGAAACCATCATTGTAAATGGCTCTTACTATCAAGTATTTTATTCATCTATTAATCATAGAGAATTAGCTACTTGCTTTGAGAATAAGTACAAGTGCTGGGATAAAGGTTTCTTTAACACTAAAAGTTAAAACCAAATCCTCTAAATTTAGGGGTTTTGTTAATTTTTAATACAAATATTTGAATTGTGACATATACTGCATTTAAAGGCTTATGATCAGGCCATGAGCTTCTGTAATCCAAAATATATAGGAATTAAACTGAATATTACTATTTTTTAAAAGATTAGATTTTAATATATATGGAGGAAAACAAATCCCAAGACTCTCGGTCAAGACATTAAAGAATATATTTCAGGTTTTTAACTCATTGTTGATTTATTTGTTAATAGTTATTCTACTAAATTAAGTGTGAAATAATGAGAAAAAGTTTGAACATGCCAGTATATCCATATTTTATCTTGTGGCTTCTGAAATGCATATTTATCATAATTATATTTTATACAAAGACCATAAAGTGAAGCCTGCCCCACCCTGGACATATCCATATATCTTTGTGTCTGTAAAGTCCCATTAAAATTAGCACAAATATTTAGAATACATGCTGAGGATAAAAGGTACTGCTCTATTTAAACATGGAGCACACATAGCAACTTTTAAAGAAAAATATTTTACATTTGTGACTCTCAGAGTATATATTCATTTAAAATTGTAGCCTCGACCATGGTGATTGTAGCAGTAGCGTATTATTATATCGGAACTCTCAATGCTCAAAAAGTGATTACAAACCTGCAAGAACAGAATAGGTATTATTGTGTTATTTTGCTAGACAAAGATAAGTGTGATGAGCCAAAGAATTATATCTTCTGGAAGAGCCCAAGACTGTTGCGACCCCATCAACTTATGACAGTAGTAATTAAAATGATGATGGAAATATTTTTATGTTGCTCATAATAATCTTTAATACATAAAAACAACATTTGATAAGGGTATAATTAAAATATCTTGGGGAGTAAACATGATTGTGCTGGGTGCAGAAGTCAAATAATTTTGCCTTCTTGTTGCCCAGAGCAAATATCAGAGAGTAGTATATAATACTTTGTAAAAGAATATTCTGCTTCTTGAAAGGGAATAGATGGCACTGAACAGATAGCACCTGAAGAATAGATGGCATTACAAAGTGGATTTCTTCTTTCTGCTGTTGTAAGGTTTTCTCTTTGTATTTCATGACAGGCAGATCTGTGCTTTCTTCTTGGCCAATTGTGGTACGAGCCACAGGCCACTTCCTCAATTCACAAATGGATGACATTCTCCTCCCACTCCAGTCCATTGCAAAAGCATTCTACACCCATGCTTTTCAGCCATGTTTCAAAACTGCTGTTTTCTGTCCTGAACTGCTATAAGCCCTTCAAAGGAGGCAGTCTCCAGCATTTCATTTCTTTTAGGAGCACCCCAACTCCAATTGGCCTCAGAGTTTAGCACATTTCTTCATTTGTAGCAGTTGGTTTCTGTTAAGTTTGAGGCCTTACTTTTAGGTCTTGGGGCGTTTTTAATTGCTCTGAGTTTGGTCTCGGTGGGGTGAATCCCTTGTTTATCGAGAAGATACCCAAGAAACTCCACTCGCTCAGTACACAGTTGACATTTATTTTTTTTCACCTTGAGGCCGGCGTCTTTGAATCTATGCAGAACCAGTCTGAGACGCCCGTTCGAGCTCTTCTCTATTAGGGGCAGCAATTAAAACGTCATCAAAATACGGCACAACCCCTTTATGCCTTGCAAAAGTCTCTCCATTAGACTCTGAAATATCCCTGGGGCTACACTCACTCCAAACTGGAGTCTGTTGCATTTAAAGGCACCTCGGTGTGTAACGATAGTCTGTGCCTCTGCGGTTTCCGCATCAACGGTAGTTGTTGATACGCTGCGCTAAGTCCAACTTTGCGAAGATCTTCCCGCCGCCCAGGGAGTGGAGAAGATGCTGAACCACAGGCACCAGATAAGCGCTCTGTTGGAGTGCGTGGTTCAGGGTGGCACGGTAGTCTCCACAAATTCTAATTGACCCATCTGGTTTGATGGGGGTTACGATTGAGGTTTCCCAACGGGCATGGTCAATAGGCTCCAACACCCCTTGGGCTATTAACTTATCAAGTTGCTCGTCGATCTTGGGTTTAAGGGCGAACGGCACCTGACGAGGCTTAAGGCGGATAGGGGCTATTTCTGGATTGAGGCTAAATGATATAGGGGTCCCCTTGTACTTGCCTAAGTTGTCCGAAAACACGTCTTGGAATTCTTGGACGACGCCCTCTTCCCAATCGTCGCTCTCAGCATGGTGAATGCCAGCTAATTCAATCCCTAGTGGGCGAACCATTGTAGGCCTAGCAAACTGGGCCGGTTACCATTGACGACAGTCAGTGGAAGTGACGCACTACGATTTTTGAAAGTTACTTGAACTTGAGTCAAGCCGGTGACTGGAATCGTGTTCCCTTGGTAATCTCTGAGGACGATCTTCTGGGTGCTGAGATCCTGCTGACGGATGGCAGGGATGAGTTGTTTGAGGGTCTTCCAGGAGACCATCGAGAGGGGCGACCCGAATCGACTTCCATTTGGCAAGGTTGGTTTTCGATGGCGACTCTCACTCAGATTTTCTGTGCGTCTAGTAGCGAAGCGTGGCCAATGGTTGTCGTTTGGTGTGCCTCTTCCCGTTTGCTTGAAGAGCAGGTGCCCTGTTTCTGTAGGAGTGGTTGTTCTCTTGGTTATCAAGCGATGCCGATTTACAAGAACGTTTCTTGTGGGTTGTTGGAGGTTGCCCTCCCCTTCGGTTCGGGTTGGACTCTCTCGTGCTTCTGCAGTCCCGTGCGATGTGGCCTCTCTTCCCACAGGAGTGGCAGAGTGTGTAGCGGAATTTGCAGTTGAGTCTTTTATGGGTGGCTCCACAACTTGCGCATTTGTGCGGAGTCCTTAGAGTTCATGGACTTCGATTGCCCGAATTCTGATGACTTCTTCTTCATCACTCTCGGGTTACGATTCTTGTGGTGGGTTGTTGCCGAGGACTTCTCTGAACCTGGTGAAGTGTAATGGGCGAGTCGACGAAGCGGTGCGTGGTTGCGGCGCCTTGAGCAGCCGACTTCCTGGTTTCTTCTGCTGCAGTAGCATAGGTGACGGCCTCTGGAAAACTGACGTTGCCTTTCTCCATAGGCCTTCTGCGCCCGTGTGGTGCATCTAATCCCAGAACTATGCAGCTTTGGGTTTTCTGTTGGTCCCTCTGGTAATATTCGCGTCTTCGGGCCAGTGTTGATGCATTGGATGCATAATGAGCCCGCAGGAGAGGTGCGAGGTGTCCCAATCCATTTCTTTTACTTCAGCCGGTTTTGCAAGTGCTTTAGCCACCCGAAATACGGCAGGCCCGCAGTGAGTCAGAAACACTGCTCTTTTCTTGCTGGTGGAAACGTCCTCTAAATTGTTGGTTTCCAAGAATGTCTGAAAACGATCCATATATGACTCCCAGTCTTCTTTTTCTGGGTCAAAAGGAGGCGGGTGGTATAGCGCCGCCTGACATCCTGCCGATGTAGGTGCGCTCTCAGCCACGTGCTTCGGTTGGTGCTCTGTAGGGTTTAGCCAGCTCTATTGTCTCCGGAATCCCATCCTCGTCGCCAGTGTTAAGTTTGAGGCATGGGTTAAATGACCAGACTGTAAACCGTGAACTTCAGCTCTTTATTTACAAGCTTAACAGAGACAAAAAAAACCCGGCTAGCAGTCACTCTTTTATAGAGTAAGCTGCTATCCGGATAACCAATGGATAGCGTTATAGCGTTTGAACCTTGGCGAGGCCCGCCAACAGCCAATCAGATTGCTCGGGATGAACCAATCATAACCTGCCATTTATGGGCCAATAGGAAGTGCAGGATTACGATCCTGCTATGCAAATGAATCTTTATTAATACATTTCTTTAGTTCACAACAGTTTCCATCAGCCATCTTGTTCTAGATTGTTTGGCTGTAACATTCTCTGCTGGTCAACAACAGTCAGTTCTCTGTCCTTCACCCCCAAAGCTCATGTCCCTTGCATTTCCCTTTATGTTTCTGCCTAGTAAAAAGATAGAATAAGTGAGTAAAGAATGCTTCTTGTGCTCTCCCATGCCTTGCTCACTCTACTGCAAAGCTTCCCTTCCCTTTTCTTGTTTTCTAAAACATCTTTAAGTTGTAATATAGGAACAGCACTACTTTATTTCTATGAAGAATGAAGAATTCTTCCTTGCTATAAACTTACTAAGATGCTACAGAGAAAAGTAAAAACAAAATCAACAAAAAAACCCCAACAATTGTTCCTGTTGTTTTGGGTGTTGTTGCAGAATTATGATGGTACCAAAAGATAAAACAACAACAGCCCAGTCTGTAGTTTTAGTAGAGTCAATAGAGATAATGAGGAAAGAGAGGAGTGCAGGCATTCATGTGTGCAAACATCCGAGAAAGTAAAGGAATAGTACAGAGACTAGTGAGTTAACAATCTCTAAAAGGAAAGCAACCAATTGGCCTTTCAATGGCTATAGCTTGGACTGAGCACCAGCCAGGTCCCATTGCCAATCATTGCAATCTGGACCGGAACTTCCTATGTTGGCATAAGGAACAGGTGACAGCTGCACAGGAGGCAAGCAACTTAGGCTGTACAAGAGTGTTGAATTGCCTTAAATGTTTTAATGAAGTATGTCATCTTTCTCCATATTTATTATTATCACTTCTCAAATGGAAGTGAAAGAAAGAGCTGCTGTAAATCATCCAAAAATGTTGTAATTTAGCAAAAAAATTGAAATGTTATCTTCCGGTTCCAGTATTCTATTTCGTGAACCTCCAAGAATTAGTGTCAATAAAGTATCAGTGGCCTTCAGTCAGCTGTTTCAGAAGGACTTTCAATAACTGAGTTTTGAGTTGTTTTTAAAGCAGAGGGTAAATCAACGTATTTCAACCCGATCTGTATCTGTCCTCAGTGTGGAAGGGATTGCCTCTCTCAAATTGGCCTTTTTAGCCACACTAGATACTGTTTTAGAACTCTTTTCAGAGTACGATGCCATAGTCTTTTGAGACTGAAGGATGCCAAAGATCAACCTGATCTGGTTACATAATATAATTAAGAATTGGGAAAAATAATTTTAATTTACATAAATTTACCAGGCACTATTTCAGGGTTTCTCTGGTCTTTCTTAGGAAAAATGCATACTATAAATGTAATAAAAAATGTAAACTTATAACTTACTCATGAATTCCAGATTCTTGTTCATGTTTTTGCTAAAATGGTTTAACCTTTTATTGTATTCCTCACCACTATCTCCTGCTTTTCCCCCAAACAGGCTGCAAATAATCACCTTACTAAAGCAAGATGGTTGTACTTCAAGCTGTAAGTCTATGCACATTTGCATTCATTTGATATTCACTGAATAACATGCTGTTTGAAATATAAACTAGGCCTGACAAGAACCTATATATATTTAACTAAATGCTGACTGGTAAAGAAGTTGAGACTCAGGTCACATGTATAGGTAGTCATCCATGAGACTTAAGTTCAAAAGTACAGGCAGTCCTTGATTCAACCACAATTCAGCCCAAAATTTCCATTGCTAAGCAAGACAGTTGTTAAGTGAGCTTTCCCCCCATTTTACGACCTTTCATAAAGGTCAAGTTGTTAAGTGAATCACTGCAGTTGTTAGTAACAAAATTGTTAAGTGAATCTGGCTTCCCCATTGACTTTGGTTGTCAAGAGGTCTCAAAAGGTGATGACATGATCCTGGGACACTGCAACCATCATAATATATGCCAGTTGCCAAGCATCTGAATTTTAATCATGTGACTATGGGGATGCTGCAATGATTTTAAGTGTGAAAAATGTTCATTAATCTCTTTTTTCAATGCTGTTGTAACTTCAAATGGTCACTAAATGAATGGTTGTAAATTGAGGACTACCTGTATTTACCCCTTTTCCTTACCCCTTCATCCAGTGCTCCCCGGAAGTACTATACTGAAGGCTAGAAAATCTTTTTAAAAATAAGACACTACGGTGTAGCTGCCTGATAGGACAAAGAGTTTCCAGAACAATTAATCCAGCACAGAAAAAGAACATTATTTTCCTATTTGAACCTTTGTATTGCTTTCAGGTTTTAGACTTTCACCCACTTGTGAGATAAATACTGTACTTCCCAGTATTAGACGCTGGTGATATCTTGTCATCCTAAATTAGATTATTTTTTTCATTCAGCATTAAGTATTTGGATTTAAAACAAATGTTACCTACAGTGATCCTCCCTTTTACAACAGATATAATTTTAAACATGCACATACAATACTCCACTGTCAGCTTATAAAGGTGCTTACTCTTTGGTTTGATTTAAAATTAAAACAAAAAAAACAGTAGAATCAAAATCACAATAAATACATTTAAATTCAATGTACAGGTAAAAATTTGATGAAGAAAAATATATTTTGGTCATTTACCTAAATACTGGAAATGAGGGTCCAAGCACATCTCCCTGAGAAGTATGTTTCATACCCTGCATAGCAAAAAGCTTCGGGGGTGGGGGGGCATCTTCAAAATAGCCTCTCCTGCTGATCTAAATAATTGGGTAATTCCTAAAGAGAGGGCTGGTCCTGTTCTAAGCCATTTAAGTCTTTAAGGTCAGCACCAACATCTTAAATTGTACTCAATAGGCAATGGGCACTCAGTATAGCTTTTTCTGTTATAGACACGATGTCTTCCCTGTGCCTTGCTCTGGTTAACAGCCTATCTGTTCCATATTATACCAATTTCACATTCTGTATATTTTTCAAAAATATGCCCATATAGAATGTGTTGCAGCAGTGAAGATGATTGAAACTGGGCATGAATAATTGTCAGCAAGTCTCCCTGGCTCAAGGAGGGCTGGTGTTAATGGAATAGTTTTAGCTGTGCAAACTCCTTACTCATCATACTTGTCTCTTTATATTCAGTGATACCTGGGGATCAAGAACCTCTCTGAAATTTTATTTATTTATTTATTTTATATATTTTGTCAAGCATGTATTAGATAACAAATATAATTAGAACATGATTATGATTACATGAAATAGGTACAGATAAAAGGGAGACATTAGGACTGGGATGGTAGGCACATTGGTGCGCTTATGCACGCCCCTTACAGACCTCTTAGGAATGGGGTGAGGTCAACAGTAGACAGTCTAAGGTTAAAGTTTTGGGGGTTTGTGGAAGAAACCACAGAGTCTGGTAGTACATTCCAGGCATTGACAACTCTGTTGCTGAAGTTGTATTTTCTGCAGTCGAGTTTGGAGTGGTTTACCTTAAGTTTGTATCTATTTTGTGTTTGTGTATTGTTGTGATTGAAGCTGCAGTAGTCATTGGCAGGTAGGACATTGTAGCAGATAATTTTGTGTACTACGCTTAGGTCAGACCGAAGGCAGCATAGTTCTAAGTTTTCTAAGCCCATAATTTCAAGTTTGGTGGTATAAGGTATTCTGTTGCAAGCAGAAGAGTGGAGGACTTTCTCCGTTGTGAAAAGTGCAGCCTCATCCTTGTCTGAATTTAAGTTTATTCCTTATCTTTCACCCACAATTAGCAAAATTGGGATGATTCAAGGATGTTATTTAACTATGAGCTTTCTCATAGTTGTTATATAGTTATAGGATAATATAGTTGATGGTATAAAAAAAGCACCAAGGAATCCCAGTGAACTAATAGGAACCTCAATTTCTGTGTAGATTTAATTTAATTTAGTTCAGTTTAAGCACAGCCGAACTCTAGAATGATTCTGGGCAGCTCACAATATCACAATGAGAAAAAAAATGTAATACAATTAAAAAAAGAGTTAACGAAAACAAACAAGGTAAAAACAAGATGGCAAATCTTGCCTACAACATAAGGAATGTATATCAAAAGCAGTCTTAGTATCATAACCTGGATAAAACTCCAAATGTACTAGGTCCAGGAAATCTAATTCATCCAAATGCTTTTGGAACTGTAAAACTACCAATTTCTTGACCATTTTACTCATGCCTAGAATATTTGACACTGACCTATAATTGCAAAAATCTTCCTAGTCGAAGAAGGGCTTTTTTTAGTAAAGGTCATGACCTGGTAGAGATCACATGCTACCCTCAAGTAGGTTCACCTCCCTTCACCTCCCTTACAATCTGGCAGATTTAATCAGTCAGATGGGGCAAGAGTCAAGCAAAGCAGATAGTTACTCTCATCTTTTAACATATATTGACTCTTATAAATTATATAAGCTGCAAAAAAATCCATATTGACGGAACAAATGATTGCCAAAATTACATTCCAGTAATCACCATATCATAAAATTGATGAGAATTGCTCATGGTGAGGCCGTGGCTGCTCTTCTCTAACATCTTGATGAAAGAGATGTCATATCGTACCGAAAAGCATTACTTGCCTGTTCTGCACACATGCAAGGGATGTAGAAAAGTAAGTTCTTTCAGTGCATCCATTGCCATGGACTAGGATTTGAGATGAGTCTTAAAACTGACTCTTGTGCCTGCTTAAGCATAAAAGTTGGTCTTAAGGAGCAGGTGTGGGCACTGGAGAAGAAGGATGAGGAAGTCGACAGTTGTCAGAGGACAACACTGGGAAATTTACAGAGAAAGCATTTGCTGGATTACCCTTATTGGGCCTCTACGAACGCACCACTCTTCTATACTGCCCTGGCTGTGACTCTAATCATTGCCCAGGTAAAGAAGATAGCTGATTCTTCAGTCTGGAGTGTCGTCCTCAGAGCAAAGGAAGAGGTCAGAGACTACACAACTAAGGAGTTGCTTATATACTCACAGGTGAATTTGGAAGCTGTACTAAGTCTTGGTACAAGACTCGGAGAAGAAACCTCTAACAGCTTCTGCTAGAAGAATTTACTCATTTGGTTAGATACTTTATTTTGAATATTACTTTGAATTCTTAGTTTGACTCCAAAGAGTTTGTTTTCAAACCCAGTTCCTGAAACTCAGTGGACTAGAAAGAGTAAACTTCAGCTTTTTTCTACACCATTGGAGAATCCAATGTTTGCCTTCTGTTATCCTCTAGTCAGTTTTCCACTTCTCTGTCTACAAGAATTGCTGGGACAGCATGTTTACTTTTTGAAATACTAACATTAGCTTTTATTATTAAATAACATGCAGAAATAGAACTGTTCTATTTAATGTTTGTTGCTTGTATATGACTTATATGTGCAGCTGTTTTCATTTCAATGGAAAACCATGAATCTGTTGGATTTGGCAGCATACAAAGCAAAAAAAATATAGGTAAGTCAGAACAAGGAAAAGCATAAGATCTTTTATAGAATATTGTTTCTCTTAGGGTGATCATGTATGGCTGGAATCCCATTCAGGAAAAGAGTTTAATGTGCCCATTGGGGCAGTGGTGAAAGTATCTAACTCAGCACGACTCTTGCTGGAGGATGATGAAGGCAAGGTAGGCTACTTAACACTTTCATCTGTACCCAATTTTTGTATATGATCTTCTGTATCCAATTAAAGAGCTGGATGGATCTGTAATTATTCAAGGCTCAACAGTACATTTGACAGTTGAGTGGGATGTTTTGCTGCTCAATTCTAAAAAGTGAGTGGGATTCCTGTCAAAATGTAAATGTGATTTAATCTAAACTTGTATTTCAATTAGTGTAATATAACTCATTTAAAAGTGATTAATAGGAGTTCTTCCTATGCATTTAATAATTTTCTTCTCTTTTATTTTTTTTTTTAAATTGCACTTTGACAACAGCTTTAGGTGTTTTGGAGTATTGTTCATATTTGACACATGCATTCCAAAGCTGGAAATAAGTTTGAATTCAGATATAGAGCCAAGTCTTTGGATTTTGCAAAGCTCTGGGATTCATAGCCAAAATTAAACAGGTGTTATGCAATGTAACAGGACAAACCAAAACCTGTATCATGTTTTTCATTGCTGCATTTTCAGATAAGCATACTAATGTTCTCTATGGCCTGAATCTTAAGAGCTATTTTCAGGAGCAAACTAAGCTAGTATATGAAATCCAGACAGTTAAATGCACTTGTATTTAAGGAGCACTGGATCACAGCTCAAAACATTAGCGCAATGCGACCAATGCATGCTGCCTCTATCCAAGGAGTGGAAGATATGATATATCTTGAAGAGATGAATGAAGCTGGCATGGTACACAATCTATATATCCGCTACAAGGAGAATAACATCTATGTAAGACTGATTTTTTATTAATAATATGTAGTCAAGTCAATATGTAGTCAAGTACAGATTCTGAAGCCCCATTTTAAAAAATGATTTATAATGAGAGAATTATATATTCTTTATTGCTTACAAATAAAATCTTATACAGAGAAATGGCTTTAAAAATAAGCAAAATGTCTACAGACTAATTTGTTTGCAAGAATCTTCTGTATACACACTTTGTAAATATAATGTATTCTAATGCCTTTCACACATTTCATTCAATTCATCCAATTTTATATAGTTTATATTTAGTTATTCTACATTCTACAGTTTTTACTTTTATTAAGTATAGTCACCTATAATTTCACATATTTATAAGGGGAATAAGATGATACGAATGTTGTTTGATATTGTAAATATTCCTATCAGTAACTTATTTTGAGATTAAATGAGATCCAGGATTCTCATATTCATTGCCATAAATTTTTTTAGACCTACACAGGCTCTATTCTTGTAGCCATCAATCCATATCAAGTGCTGCCATTGTATACCATGGAACAAATCCAGCTCTACTTCAATAAGAGAATTGGGGAACTGCCTCCTCATGTCTTTGCCATTGCTGATAATTGTTATTTCAACATGCTGAGAAATAAGAAAGATCAATGCTCTGTCATTAGGTAAGGGGAACATAATGTAATGGAAAAATGTGTTAATACTGTGAAATATTTAAATAGCTTGGAGGAAAAAAAACAGAGTAAATATTATAGAGGCTTTGAAAATGATTCTTAAAGTTACTATGGAATACTTGGAAGTGCAAGCAGAGGGCATCTTTAAAGTAGTCACCTCACATGACTTGTAGGGAAGCCTGAAAAGGGAAGAATAAGTTTGTTTAATTAATACTTCTGATACCAATTTTACAAAATTTATTCCAGTGGAGAGTCTGGAGCTGGGAAGACGGAAAGCACAAAATTAATGTTGCAGTTCTTAGCTGTTATTAGTGGTCAACATTCCTGGATTGAGCAACAGATTCTTGAAGCCAATCCCATTTTGGAAGGTAGGTTACATGTGCAAGGTGAAATATTGAGAACTTTGCTTTACATCATTTTAAAATACTCTTATAGCATATTTCACTTTCCTAATAGTGGTATTAGAAAGGTGACTCTGGGTTCAGTCCTTAGTTTGAAATCCAATTGTATAAGGGCACATCCTTGCAAGGATTTTTTTGGTGGTTTTTGCCAATTTGAAATAACTTCAGACATCATCAGTGTTGGAGGATTGAGCTGATTTATTCTAAAATAAACAGGTTGTAAAATGTTGGTTTGGTTTGGTTTTGTCTGGTTTTGAGACATTATGGCTCCATTTGCCCTTCAAAGGGTACTCATTTCAATCTTCTAGTTTCTGAGCCAGGTTAAGAAAAAAAAGGGAGGTGCATATAAAAGGAGGAAGAATGAAACGGTCATTTTCAGATGACCATTTCATTCAAGCTACAGTTTTTGTTTATTTATTTGATATTATTATTTTTTTGTCACCATCTCACCACAAGGTGACTCTGTTGGTCTGGTTCTCCTTTTGTTTGGAATAAGGATGAAGTTATTCTTGTTATTGCCAAACTTAGAACATTTGGGGACAGGGTGGAGATTTTCCCTCCTTTAAGGCAATTCAAGTCAGAAATTATGGCCATCAGGAAAGTACTTGAAAATGCCGTTGAACCACCCCATCCCAGAAAGCCATTTCTTACCTCAGAATGTGCCTTTGTACTTCCCTGCCTCGTCTCCTGGTATGGGTCGAGCCTTTCTGTATCTATCCCACCCCCTTTCAGCCAGAGTTCAGTCTTCCCCTGCACATCCCTGCATTACAGATATATCAGCAAAGCCTTCAGTGCTCTGTACTATTCTGTCTCTCTCTATCAATCCCTCTCTCAGACCCAGCTTTCCTTCCTTCTATAATAGTATTAGTATTAATACATCTGTTACACCTAATAATACTAACATAGCTTGGGAAGCAAGGAAAGTATTATATGTGTATATATTTGTCAGTCATACACTAGATATACCAGATCAGGAAATCAAATCCACATAAGGACTAAAACTGCTTTTCCTATGATTGGCTATAAAAAACAGAATTGCAAGTTTGATTGTGCTCCCCCCACCCTCACCTTCTTATACTCCAGTGAACTAGAGAGGTATCTGCCTGAGTTATTTTTGAATGTTATCTCATTGTCTAGGCCCTTTCTGCCTAGGCAATGGTTCTTGCATATTTATATCAAAGCCATCTTTCTTACTGTTATATTCTGAGCATGGGCGCAAGGAACGGAGACGAGGCTGTGAACAGTGAACTTCAACTCTTTATTAACGATCAGGAACAGAGCAAAAACCCTGGGCAGCAGCAGCTCTTTTATAGGGCTGGCTGCTGTCCCATTAACCAATGACTTACGTTAAAACGTTTAAATTGTACCCAATGAGAGACGTTCCGCTAATAGCCAATCAGGTTGCTCTGTAAGGACCAATCCCAGCTCGCTATCCACGGACCAATCAAAAGTGCAGGATTACGAGCCTGCTTTTCTATCAGCACTTAAAGGCGCCTCTGTGTGTAACGATAGTTTGTGCTTCCGCAGTTTCCGTATCTACGGGTAACTGTTGGTATGCCTGCGCTAAATCCAATTTAGCTAATATTTTCCCGCCACCCAGGGAATGGGGAAGATGTTGAACCACCGGCACCGGGTAAGCACTCTGTTGAAGTGCGTGGTTCAGGGTGGCCCGATAATCCCCACAAATTCTTAATGACCCATCCGGTTTGATGGGTGTTACTATTGGGGTTTCCCAACGGGCGTGGTCAGTTGGTTCTAAAACACCCTGGGCTATTAATTTATCGAGCTGCTCGTTGATCTTTGGTTTGAGTGCAAACGGCACCCGATGAGGCTTAAGGCGGATGGGAGCTATTTCGGGATTAAGGCTAAACGATATCGGGGTCCCCTTGTACTTGCCTAGCTTTTCTGAAAAAACGTCCTGGAATTCTTGGACGAGAGACTCCTCCCAGTTGTCGCTCTCGGTTCGGTGAACGCCGGCTACCTCGATTCCGAGTGGGGCGAACCATTGTAGGCCTAACAAACTAGGCTGGTCACGATCGACGACGGTCAGCGGTAGTGATGCGGTACGATTTTTGAAGGAGACTTGGACTTGGCTGGAGCCGACGACTGGAATTCTGTTGCCCTGGTAATCTTTGAGTATGATTCTTTGGGGGCTGAGATCCTGACGACGGATAGAAGGGATTAGCTGTTTGAGGGTCTTCCAGGAAACCATTGAGAGAGACGACCCTGAGTCGACTTCCATCACGCAAGGTTGGTTCTCGATGGCGACCCTTATTCGGATTTTTCTTGCATCTATGGATGAAGCGTGGCCGATGGTAATGGTTTGTTGTGCCTCTTCTCGTCTCATTGAAGTGGCAGGTGCTTTATTTCTGTAGGAGTGGTTGTTCCATTGGTGGTTCAGGCGATCCCGACTCACAGGAAGATTTCCTGTGGTCTGGCGGTAGTTATTCTCCCTCTGGATTGGACTGGGTCCTCGCTTGCTTCTACAGACCTTTGTGATGTGGCCTCTCTTTCCACAGGAACGGCAGACCGCGTCGAGGAATTTGCAATCTGATCGCGGGTGGTTTGCCCCGCAACCAGCGCATTGGCACGGGAATCTTTGGTTTCGTTGTTCTCGTTGGTTGCGTTCGGACCGGAGCCGGTTGACCTCTTCCTCTTCACTATCTGATGGGGATTCGAGGTCCTCATGGTGTGCCTCTCTGGACGAGGCGAGGTATCATTTGCGAGTTTACGGAGTGGTGTGTTGGTGCGGCGCATTCGAGCAGCCGACTTCCTGGTTGCTTCTGCTGCAGTAGCGTCTGTGATGGCATCGGCAAGATCGATGTCCCCTTTTGCCATGATCTTGCTCTGTACCGTGTCGTCATCTAATCCCAGAACTATGCAGTCTCGCAAGGCTTCCTCGAGGTTTGAAAACCCACAGAGGCCACCCAGGTTCCGGAGGTCAGCGATGAAATCTGCAACGCTTTTGCCTTTCCGTTGGTCCCTCTAGTAAAACTTGTGTCTTCGCACAAGCGTTGGCACGGCGGGTGCATAGTGGGCCCGTAGAATGGGCGCGAGGGTGTCCCAATCCATTGACTTCACCTCAGCCGGTTTGGCAAGTGCTTTCGCCATCTTAAAAACGGCATGCCCACAATGGGTTAGAAATACTGCTCGCTTCTTGCCAGTCGTAGCGTCCTTTAAGTTGTTGGTCTCCAGAAACATCTGGAACCGATCCATATACGAGTCCCAGTCTTCGTTAGCCGGGTCAAATGGAGCGGGTGGTATGGCACCGCTGGACATCTTGCCGTTGTTGGTGCTTCTTCAGCCACGTGCTCTGTTCGTTGCTCTGTAAGTGTTCAGTCAGCTCTGATGTCTCCGCATCCCACCCTCGTCGCCAGTGTTATATTCTGAACATGGGCGCAAGGAACGGAGACGAGGCTGTGAACAGTGAACTTCAACTCTTTATTAACGATCAGGAACAGAGCAAAAACCCTGGGCAGCAGCAGCTCTTTTATAGGGCTGGCTGCTGTCCCATTAACCAATGACTTACGTTAAAACATTTAAATTGTACCCAATGAGAGACGTTCCGCTAATAGCCAATCAGGTTGCTCCGTAAGGACCAATCCCAGCTCGCTATCCACGGACCAATCAAAAGTGCAGGATTACGAGCCTGCTTTTCTATCAAGGTTGTTATGCTTTATTAAAATACGTTTATGTTAGTTCATAACACTTACGTTACTTATGACTTCTGTCTGTATTTGTATGCCTGCATGGGACTATGTGCATAATTTCCTTACTTGATGATCCCTTCCACTTTTTTTGTTATGTTCCCCTGTGGCTCTCACTTGAAATTCTGCTCCTCCTTTTAGGTTTTCAAATGCAGAGATATTTTACAATTTGCTTGAACATTGCATGTTGATGAAGGGTATTCTTTAGCGCCAAAATGGAAATCCAACCACAGCTCTACTTACAGCAGAAAATCAGTGAGGTTTATTTTGTTGTTAGCAGTAGTTTATAAAGAAAATTTTTCAGTGTTTTAAATTATTTCAAATATTTGATTTCTTTTTTTTCTGTGTTACACTAACTTTCTCTGTGTGAATTATTGAACTGGATTTTAATGTCAACCTTTATTCATATATCAGATTACATTCATGAAGATACACATTTTCCTTTAAAATCTTTTGAATCTATTGTTCTCCTGTTAAATCAGTTTTATTTTCGAAGTGCTCAACAGAAAGAAGAGCTGAAGCCTCTAATCACCATGGCTCTATTCTATAATGGAGGAGATGGTACTATTGGAAAACTATTTTGACTTTTACATTTGACTTTTACAATACCAGAGAGGGGGGACAAATTGTGAAATCCCTATATTTTTTTCTCGTTGGGTTCAGGAGGTAGACATCAGGTATTATGTCTCCTGTAAGATATGTGGTGGCAGCAGGAACTAACAAACTGCTATCCCAAAACAGGAGGAGGAGGGTGTAAGTTCTTCTGGGAAAGGATGTTGGGGCCCCCCAGCATTATTACATAGATTATATTTTTCTCCTTTTGCTTCATAATATTGTCTCATCTCTTGCAGCTTTTGGCAATGCTAAAACAATTCGAAATGATAACTCAAGCCGCTTTGGGAAATACATTGACATTCACTTCAACCAAAATGGTATAATAGAAGGAGCTCGGATAGAACAGTTCCTTCTGGAGAAGTCTCGAGTGTGTCGCCAGGTAAATATATATATAAGTAAATACATATAAATAAAGAAATACTATTTCATTGTGGTAGCTTTTCTATTTCTTCTGTTAGTAACATATTTGTGGTCTTTCTATTTTTTTAGGCTCCTCAGGAAAGAAACTATCACATATTTTATTGCATGTTAATGGGGATGAATCTGGAACAGAAAAAAATGTTGAATCTTGGCACTACTTCAGAGTATACTTACCTAACTATGGTAAGGAATCAAAAGCTGGATATGTGACAATGGCACCTTCTAAAGTCTTAAACATTATATCAGAACTGTGTATCTGTGTTCCTATGTATTTTTACAAGGACTTTTAAAATGTTGTGATGGGAAAAAGATAATTAATTATGTAGTCCTTGCTTATCAACTGCTCATTCAGTGACAATTTGAAATTACAACAGTACTGAAAAAAAGAATTACAACCAGTCCTTGAAATTACAGTTGTCATGGCATCCTGCTAGCCACATGATCACAATCTGGGTGTTTGGTAACTGGTGATTATTTATGATTTTTGCATAACAGTCACATAATCACCATTTGCAATCTTCACAGTTGACTTCAACAAACAAGGGAAGTTGCAGAAAGTCATAAATCATGGCCAGCTTAATAATTGCAGCCAGAACGGATGTTATAAGTTGGTGCAGTCACTTAGTGTTTTACTTAGAACCCAATTGCAGTCGATAAGTAAGGACCCCTTATCATATGTTTGTGTATATGTGTGTTTACTCATTTTTTCCTCTCATGGAATTTAAAAATGTTTTCTTTTGAAATACATGATGTAGGCATTTTCAGTTATATTATGAGTGTGTGTGTGTGTATGTGTGTATAATATACAATATATAGGAGTGTGATGGCTCAGCGGTTAATAACATTGAGTTTATCAGCTGGAAAGCTGACAGCCTGGTTCGAGACCTGAGTATATGAGACAAGGTGAGCTCCCTTTACTTGACCCAGCTGCTGCCCACTTAGCAGTTTGAAACCATGCAAATGTGAAAAGATAAATAAGTACCACTTTGGTGAAAAGGCAACAGTGTTCCGTGCACCTCAGTGTGTAGTTATGCTGGCCACATAACCACAGAAATATCTTTGGACAATGCTGACACCCTCAACTAAGAAATTGAAATGTGCACTGGCCCCTTGAGTCAACACAGGGAAACCTTTACCTTTACATTATGCATACTGTTGTATTTGAAAGAAATATCTTGCATTACGGCTATGCTGATTTGCAGGGCAAATGCACTTTCTGTGAAGGCCGTAGTGATGCCAAGGAATATGCTCATATATGCTCAGCTATGAAAATTCTCATGTTCTCTGATTCTGAGCAGTGGAACATAAGCAAATTGCTGGCAGCCATTTTGCATCTAGGAAATGTAAAATTTGAAGGTAAGCCTAGTACATGTGTATATTTACAGACGTATGGAACATTTTCACACAGCTAATGTTTTGTTTCTCAAACCTTCACAGTTTTACTACACAGTGACCTCGCCTTCCTCCTGAGTTACTTGAGTAGACCACTGTCCTTTTCAGTTGTCCAATGGAGCAGCACAAAGAAGTATTTGCCAGCCATTTCTCCCTTTTTTCTTTTCTTTTTCTCAATGCCTTGTTTTCCTAGTGGGAAAAAAAAGTGCTGATAAACCAGCCATTATACATGGGAAAGATTAATTAGGATTAAGAAGAACAGAATGATTTCAAGGTACAATGGCACTTTGAATTCACAAGGAGGAAGAAGTTCTGAGGAACCCGGATGAGATTTCCCTATATCAGTGATGGCTAACCTTTTCAGCTTGGTGTGTCGAAAATCGGGAAAAAGTGTAGCCTTCCTCGGGTCGTGTGTCACTTCAAGAAATATCAATAATTTGGTTTATGACGGACTGGGCTGGGGTGATCACACAGGGCTGTAAAACTCGTCTCCCTGGTCTCAGGGCTGCAGGTGCAGGATGTGGGGATCGGAAGGCCACCTTACAGGGCTGTGAACCTCATGGATCTCCTTTCCTCCTGTAGCGTTCCTGAGGTAATGAAAGTGACAAACCTCAGTTTATGGCGATTAAAACTGGTTCTCTGCTGCAAAGATCTTGCGGCAGCGGTGACACCACGCCTCCACGCAACAAGCAGGGAGCAGGGATTGGAGCAGAGCACAGGCAGCCTCTAAATGTGCAGGTTTTCCCCACACCAACAGGCGTGTCAGTCAAAGTGCCTCGGCGTGACACGAGTGACACGTGTGTCATAGGTTAGCCATCACTGCCCTATATCCTTCCTATAGTCTTACAGAAAGCTTTTTTTGGTACACTGCTGAGTTTGCTTGTGGGGAAGAAAATAATATCTCTCTCTGACTTCTCCTCTACAGCTTAATTGATTAAAATAAGCTAAAGCCCTTTCAGAAAATCAAGATTTTATTATGTATATTATGGATAGAGAATTAACTACTGAACAAAGGGATAAAGGAAAAGAAAAATCCTAAACAGCCAATTTGATATGGGTTCTCTTGGCTTCCTCTGCCAGGTTCACACATAGAAACTAGAGAATCGAATTCATAGCAAAGATTATTCATAAAACAAAATTTAAAAATCCTGTCCTGGATCTATTTTCACTGTTCCCTTCATTGCTATATTTTCATGATTCTCCAGTCCTCTTTCAGTTTCCTCAATGGCTTTTTATTTTTGGTTTTCCTGGGCTTGAATTGTCTCTGCCTATAGCATCAATTGACAAATTCAATTTGACTGATATATTAGATTTAGCTTTTTCCTTTAACTCTTTCAAATATGAACCTCTTAGGATGTCATTTCTCTCCTTTTCTTTAAACAGTTTTTGAGAGAAGATAAGCATTTTTCAAAAGATTCTCTGTGTTATAATGTTATGCCATTGTTTAACTAACTGCCACATTTAAATGTGTTAATTTTATATTAAAAGAACCTAAGAATAACTTCCAATTTCAGCTCAGGATAATGCATAATATTATTGAATAGGATAACACTATAATGTTTTCCAGAAACTAGAAATTTTGTTCTTAAACTGTCCTTTACTTTAGCAAAACAACTGCCTGAAATGAAATAAAATGAACAAATGCTGCACTGAAAAACTTATTTTGAATAAGACTTATTGTTTTTCTATAATTAGGTATTGTGTATGAAAATTTGGATGGCTCTCATATTCTTGACTCTGTACATTTTTCCACCGCAACCAAACTGCTAGAGGTATTGGCTTTATTTATTATATTTATTACAATTACTTCAAGGAATTTAAAACAGTCCCTTCTCAATTTACTCTTGCGAATAATCTTTTGCAGTAAGTTTAACTTAGAGATGGTATTGTTTCTGTGTCCCATTAATAAATTTATCTATTCCTTCATTAGATATAGTTCTATTCTTCTTTGATAAATCTTTTGTGTCTATATAAAACCATCCAATACAATATCAATTCCCACAGGTGGATTCTAAAGAACTCCATAAGAGCCTTACAAACCATTCCATCATCATCCGAGGGGAAAGTGTCTCTACGCCCCTAAGTGTGACTCAAGCAGCCGATGTGAGAGATGCCTTTGTCAAGGTAAAAGAGAACAGCTCTGTTTTTTCAATAATATTTCTCAGGGATAGACTTCTTGTACAATGTCACATGAAGGGACTGCAATGCAGGTTAAATGGTGGAAAATTGACTAGCCCTATTCTAACTTCTAAGGAATTAAACAGAGATCTACCCTGACTTCTCTATTATTCAGTTTTTATATCAAAAACTCTGGGCGGCTGTCGATAAGCCACAGAGTTACCTTGAGATAAGATGAATGGCTTATAAATTTTATAAATAAATAAATAATAATAAATATGTATCCTGCTACTGCTGTTGTAATATTGTAAATATGGCAGTGACACAGCATTCATGCTTCAGCATTGTACTACCAATGTGAAATGCTATAAATCAACCACATGAAAATCAAAATATTTGTATTAATCAAGCAGAGTGGTATATTCACCAACCTCCATATTTGGAAGATTAATAACTACCAAATTGAATAACACCTCAATGACTCTATCAAGTAGATACAATGGACCTATCAAAAACATTCGTGCATTTGCTCAGACTTTTAAAATGGAGAGGGTAGCACACATGCTTGGGAATGTCCTGTTTGCTACTTTTGAATGGCAGAGCTAATGTCACCTCTAATTACAAACTTTTTAGCCTTCATATGGCAATCATGTGCTACCTACTAAATAGCTGGTCATTAGAATTGTAGTCAAATTTTGAATCATCGCTGTGACAGAAGTTTCTGTACCTGATTGGTTCTCCTGATCGGTTTCCCAGATGCATCTGACACAGGCACGAATCGGCTTTTATTGATAGCTTTTTTAAAAAGCTCTATGTGTTTAGTACATGAATGTACATTTTAATAATTTGTATATAAAACCTAACTTCTCTTTATTCCATTTCTAAATCTAGGGGATCTATGGATTCCTCTTCATCTGGATAGTGAATAAGATCAATGATGCAATTTGTGGTCCTTCTTCTCCAGATGAGAAAAAAATGTACAAATCCATTGGGCTCCTGGATATATTTGGCTTTGAAAATTTTAACACTAACAGGTATAGTCCAGTTTTACTTCCTTTGAGAAATTTAGGGAAGTAGCATTTCAGAACTAATTCTTAGTGCTATCAATCAAAAAACATAGTTGGTGGCACTAAATAAATTCTTCATAGTAAGAAAAAAACAAACAAAGCCACAAAATGGGGAACCGAGAAATGAATAAATAAGAGATGTCTAATAGAGTACATTTTTGTATTTTCCATAAAATGAGATAGCGCTCTAGTGTATTTACTTACCTGATTTCTAGCTTACCTTAGTTTCCAAACTGAACCTTCAAACTGAATCTGATATTAATCTTAATATGCTGTAAGTCATAACCAGATTCTGATATTAGTTATTTTTCAATAAACAATCCCACTCAAAAATGACAGATTGTATTGTATGCATCACACTGAGATATATAGAGCGTACCAAAAATCAGGACCTGTAGGTAATTAATTATATAAATTACATTTAATATTGAAATTGGTGTCATTTTCTTCTAAACACTTCCATACTTGTCTGACACATGGCTTTACAGCATTGCTAAGCACAGTAACATTTTTTTCTGGGAAAAAAACCACCATATTGTGATTTGCCTTTGGGTTCTGACTTTTCGAACAATCTGTATGTTTCTGTTGGACACTAAATAATAATAATACCATCATCATTCATACAATCACAATATAATTTGCCAAAGGCAGCTTTCACTGGAACACCTTACATCCTCTGAGAATACCTTTCATATTATTAAACAAAAACATTTTCCCATCCCAGGTTCTCGGGAAGAACTCAGTAGGTGGATAAAAATGCCAAATCTAGTCTAAACATCTGGCTGACAGTGAAACCAACTATAATAATAAATTACCCTAATCTTAATTGTAAAAAAGACAACAAAAATCCCTCTGGATTGTGAACATTGCAAACCTGGAAATAGTAGAACAAAAGAGAAAGAACTAGAAACAACAACAAAATATAAAAACTTGTAAATTGAAGTAGAATGACTGTGGCAAAAGAAAGCAAAGACAGTAACCATAGTAATAGGCACCTTGAGAGTGATTGAAAGACATCTGGAGCACCACTTGAACACCATCAGCATTGACAAAAGCAACATTAGTCAGTTGCAAAAGGCAGCTTTTGCTTCAGGGTATATCCTGCACTGATACCTTTAATATTGTTAAACATCTGCCTATGGGAAGGACTTTATAAATGAACAAAAATGCCGAATCCAGTCTAAACATCTGGTTAATTTTGCAACAACCATAATAATAACAATTCCTTCTTTATAACAAATGGCATGTTAAAATACTGCAAATGTCTAGTTCAAGTTAGCTCTAGAACAGAGGTGGTATTCAGCAGGTTCTGACCAGTTCTGGAGAACTGGTAGCAGAAATTTTGAGTAGTTTGGAGAACCGGAAAATACCTCCTCCGACTGGAGATTTTACAGTATCCTTCCCCTGTCACGGCCACCAAGCCATGCCCACAGAACTGGTAGTAAAAAAGTTTGAATCCCACCACTGCTCTAGAACTGACTAATTAGTCTTACAATTAGTAATTGTAAGGGACACAGGTAGTCCCATCATTTGTTTAATGATGATTCAAAGTTACATGAACCTTGAAAAAATGATTTACAACCTATACTCCCACTACCATCGCAACATTTTCATGGTCACATGATCATAGTTTGGGTGGTTGGCAACTGGCTTGCATTTACAACCAGTTACAGTGGCAAAAATTGCTGGCATAAAAGGCCCATTGCAAAAGCTGAATTCCCTTAATCCCTTACATTAATCCCTTAATGTAAAAATTGCTATAAAAATCAGGCCCAACTCAATTTATGAACATAACAATTTATGATGGAAATTCCAATTGTGATCATAAGTGGAGGATATCTCTATTCTGAGGTCAAGCAAAGGTTTCCTGACCTGGGCTGCAAATTTTATTTTATTATTTATTTATTTATTTGATTTGTCAATCGCTTACAAGATAATATGTATAAGTATAAACATGAGTAAGAATGTAGGAAATAGGTACGAATAAATGGGGACAATAGAACAGGGGCGGTAGGCACGATTGTGCACTTAGGCACGCCCCTTACAGACCTCTTAGGAATGAGGTGAGTCAATAGTAGATAGTTTAAGGTTAAAGGAGTGGGGGTTAGAGGATGTAACAACAGAGTCAGGTAGTGCATTCCAGGCATTGACCATTCTGTAATAACCACTAGATAGGAACAAAGAAATACAGAACACTTTTTCTATCTGCTGCCTTCTAGAGCAATTTTTCTCAAATTTAGCAGCATGGCTGACTGGGGAATTCTGAGACTTGAAGTCCACACATCTTAAAATTACCAAGTTTGAGAAATGCTGATCTAGAGCCTTCAACTATCATCCATCGCCTTGCAGTCTAGATCCTGTTAATCAATGGCAGCCAGCCAGAATTAATAGCCCAAGCATCTGGATTATATCAGATTGTGGAAGTCTGAATTATTGGCCATTAAAGCACTATAAGTATTCATTGATATCTTCTATTGTCCAAGAGTCAAGCTTACAAATGAGGCAATTGTGAAATGCAGAATATATATGTATTTATTATAGTTTAATCCATGCAGTATCGGTTGTTACTATGTATCATTGATACCATTACTTTTTTTATGGACCCCTGACTTTTAATATTTGTATTTATTTATGTAACTTTTATTTCTTGAGTGGGGGCCTTTGAAACACATTCTCAGTGAAAATTCTCCCTACAGTTTTGAGCAGTTTTGCATCAACTTTGCCAATGAACATCTCCAGCAATTCTTTGTACTCCACATCTTCAAACTGGAGCAGGAAGAATACTTAGCTGAGCAAATCTCCTGGAACCATATTGACTTCAAGGATAACTGTGCCGCTTTGGAAGACATTGTACTCAAACCCATGAACATCGTTTCCCTGATTGATGAGGAAAGCAGATTTCCCAAAGTAAGTATTATTTTTCCTTAAGGCTTCTGTGGGAATAAAACTACTGATTGTTGGGTGTTGTAGCAAATAGCCTGTATTTCACTGAAAATACTGATTATCTTGTGTTCAGTTACATGTTTTTGTTGCAGGTTATCAATAGAACAGAAATCAATTGCATTTCAAAACTGCAAAGAAAAGAAAAATGGCCACCCTGTCTTTCTTTTGTATTCTAGCTAGTGGCTTGTGGTCAACAAAGGAATATTTTTATTTTTATTTGACTAGTTTAGCTTTATTTCTAGATTCTGTTCTTTCTTCCTATCTCTGTGTCATAAAAGAGTGACATATTTGCACTATACAGATAGACCTCGACTTATCACAATTGAGCCCAAAATTTCCATTGCTAAGCAAAACTGTTATTGAGTTTTGTTCCTATTTTACACCTTTTCTTGCCATAGTTGTTAAGCAAATCATTGCAGTTGTTAAATTAGTAGCACAGTTGTTAAGTGAATCCGGCTTGGCCATCGACTTTACTTGTCAGAAGGTTGCCAAAAAGGATCACAAGACCCCAAGACACTGCAACCGTCATAAATATATGCTAGGTGCCAAGCATTAGAATTTTGATCATATGACTATGGGGATGCTACAACAGTTGTAAGTGTGAAAAACAGTCGTAAGTCACTTTTTTCAGTGCCATTGTAATCACAAATGTTCACTAAATGAATTGTTGTAAGCCAAGCACTACCTGTAAGAAACTGGCCGGAAATTGGAAGTCACTCCTGTCCCACTATCTTTTTGTGTGGACATGATCATTCTGTCTTTCTGTTTAGATAAGGAAATAACTTTCAAAACAAGACCCAGTGGATCATGGCTTGTCTAGTAATTAATAAAAGTGAGGATACTTCATTTGAGCCCACCATACCTCTTTATGGGTCAGGTTTGGCCCTTGTTACTTTTATCACAACTTTGTTATTATTGTTGTTGGTCATTTTAGCATAGTAACATAGTAAAGAGTGACTCCATTTTGCTTCAACTCATGTTTTTGAATATTCTCAGGGGACAGACACCACTATGCTAAACAAAATCAATTCGCACCATGGCAGAAGCAAAATCTACATTCCTCCAAAGAATGTCCATGATACAATTTTTGCTATTAACCATTTTGCTGGAGTTGTTTATTACCAGTCAAAAGGTGAGTGTCAGTACTTTGCCATTGGTTAATAGATCCTTCTTTTGACTAATACCAATAAGGAGATTATAGATGGTCCTCAACCTACAACCACAATTGAGCCCCAAAGTTATGTGGCTAAGTGAGAAATTTATTAAGTGAGTTTTGCACCATTTTACAACTTTTCTTGCCAAAAATTTTAAGTTGCAGTTGTTAAATTAGTAACATGGTTGTTAAGTGAATCTGGTCTCCCTATTGACTTGGCTTGTCAGAAGGTTGCAAAAGGGAATCACATGACCCCAGGACACTGCAATCATCGTAAATATGAACCAGTTGTCAAGCATCCAAATGTAAATCACGTGACCATGGGGATGCTGCAGTGGTTATGTGTGAAAAATGATCATAAGTCATTGTTGTAACTTCGAACGATCATTAAGCAAACTGTTGTATGTCGAGGACTACCTGTATTTGACTATAAATAGTTTTATTTACTGTTACTTAAGTCATTTCCCCACTAATGATTTTTAACATCTTTGTAGATCTACGGGCCATTTTAAACAGTTGTAAAGCCTGATGTGTATATTGTTGTTTTGGTTAGATGTTCTAGAAAATGCAAGAAACTTGGGTGGTTCTTCATTAGCAACCTCTTTTTTCTGCCAGAATATTTTTTTGTCTCACCAGCACATATCATAAAGAGCATAAAAAGTATAAACAACTCTTAGAGTAGGGTTTAAAATGGGTTTTTCCTCTTGCCCTGACACATCTATTTTTGCACATAGGATCTAGCATACTGCACTACTTGCTGTTGACTAGGGCAGGTTTCAGAATCTACTTCTGAAATAGCTTCTGTTGGCCTCTTGAGGCTGCTGTGGGCATTTCTGTTCCTTCTGATGGCTGGTTGTTGCCTTCCAGAACTGGTTTGGCTAGAGAACAGACTGGACACTTGGATGGCAAACAGGCATCTGCCAATGTAGTGGATGACTAGCACTTTCTGAAGCGCTTGTCTAGTCACATGCAGGCTCCTTAAAAACACGAGTTTATTGACTTCTTAAAAGAGTGCCAGTCTCTGCATTACACAGAAAATTGATTTAAACTAGAAAGGAGAGCTAAGTTATACATATTATTATTTCTATCTTACAGGTGCTTCAGTTCAAAGGGGCTTTGCGTAGCTGTACTTTTTCCTGGTTTTATTATTTGTATTAAGCACCCGAGAGTCTCATACAACTGCAGTTTCTAAACCCTCTATTTGTACAATGTATCATAGTTACTTATATCTTCCTTAATGTGGAGGAGAAGGCAAGGGTCATTTGGGCACTCTGCTCGGGTGTTGGCAGCATAGGAGTGCTTTATGCCAGACACAACAATAAATTTTGACTGTCCAGACATTTAGCTCCATATTTAGGAACTAGAAACTTGCTATGGCAAAAGCCGACAGACTTCATGTGACTTCATGTGACTAGATAAGTTTCCATATTGCAGCCCAGAAAAAAGCCATATAGAGAAGGAAAATCTTCTGTCAGCAGTACTTAGAAATCAGGATGTGTCCATATATGTCCATATATGTATGTATGTGCTCCAAGATTTAAAGACTTTTTCTCCAGTCCTTTTTATTCAATGGAAATTTGACTGCTCTCTTTTTGGCCTTGATATTGGAAAGTATTTGATCAAAGTTTACCTTATGGTTCAGTCTTATCTGAGAATTTGTCAGGTAACAGATGTGTCATGAGTAGAGATCACTCAAACCAAGAACATTAAGAGCACTCTCTGCTATTTCATCCTCTACTCCTCCCTCTCCTGCTATCAGTAGAAGGTGGTAGCAAAATTCATCTGCTCCATCCCATAAGGGAGAGTGATTAGCATTGTTCTTTTCATTGTCAGATATTTGATGAGAGTAGGAACAGAACCAGGAGAAATAATCTTTTTTTTAAAAAAAAATGTCCATCATAAGTGAGAACAAAACAATGTTCAAGGCTTGTAACTGGCAAAATATGAAAATATAGGCAATATAACCTATGTCATTATATCTTTTTGCTAGCTCCGGACTGATAATTAGCGCTTCCAAACTGCTCATGAGAAAGAACTGTACAATTCTTTCAATTGCAAAGGGTTAGTTTAAATAAATGGACTGCTAGCTTTTTGTGCAAGGAAAATGCTTAACCCAATAAAAAAACATGAAAATGGAAAGAACGCATGTATTGTGTTTCTTCCCCACAGGTTTCCTTGAGAAAAATCGTGATATGCTTAGCTCAGACATAATGCAACTTGTTCATTCATCCAAAAACAAATTCCTCAAAGAGATCTTCCAGGTAGACACAAACATGCATGTTCTGCCTTTTGGCCGTGGGACCATTAAGCACCTTGGAAAGGATTCCTTAAAGGTTAGATTGATAAATGGATGACACTTTCTGTTCCTACTTTGATAGATTTATGTATCAAATTTAAGTCAGCTGGTGCTCAGGGCATAAGTTGAGGTCTGTGGTTCACAAGGCAAACCTTTCAGATGACGGGATGACAGACGCCAGGTGCTGAGTCTCCTAGGCTCCAGCAACTGAAGGTAAGTGGGAAAAGGGAAAGAGAAGGATTATTCAAGGTATATTAGGGTTGGTGACACTTGGCGATATAGGGTGTTTGGAATTGGGGTCATTGCCATTGTAGAGATTTGGGGTCATTCCCATTGTAGAGATGCAGATTTGTGCAGTTTATCTTGGCTATTATGAAATTCTTTTCTGTTATTCTGTAGAAAGAAAGGAAGATAGACCAGATCTATGACCAAAGTGACAGGAAAAACATGGGTTAAGTGCATAATGAGCAGAATGAATGAACAAAAGATGTATTCCAAATTCACATAAGGGAAGGGCTTAAAGAACCACCAGACTTACAAGACTCTGTTTTTATAGACAAAGTTAATAAAAATAGTTTTGGTTTTTGTGTGACCGAACTTTGTGTTGATTTCTTTGGTTTTCATAGTAGAGTTCACACACTATAAGATTATGTAATAATGTAGCATTTCATATCTCACAAAATTTAAGGAGAAATAATGCGCATCCTTCTTTCTGCACATGCAAAATGATTTCACAGCATCTTCTCATGTATTTATCGTCTTTAGATTTGGATTGTCATATAAGTCTTGCTGACAATGGAATAAATGAATACACTTTCCCCTTTTAATTTTTTCTGGTCTAAATGTAATTTTTTTTAATACAACAACTACTGTAATTGTATCACTTACTCAAAAATATATGAGTTACTGCTTGGTAAATACCACCTCAAAGTAAGTTAAAACTTGATTAACTCCAGGACTCATTGTTTTTCTTGCAGTACTATCTTCTTATTTTCAGCTAACAAAGTGATGCATATCTCAATGTTTTAACTGCAATTTTAATCACTGCTGTACAATTTCTTTCAACTCTGCCACAATATAATTAAATCAATATGGGGACAATATACATCCTTGTCTCGCTCTATTCCCTTTTATGAATCACTCGGAATCTCCAAATTCAGTCCTTATAGTAGCTTTCTATACTAAAGATTCCTCAGCCTTCACAGTCCAGTATGATCTACACAAAGACTTTGATGTAGGAAATGAAGAAAAGGAAAATGGATATATTCGCTTGATCTCTCCAATATCAATCTAATTTTATATCAGAACTTATGTCCCTCTGTCTTTTCTGAAGCCTGCTTATTCATTTGGCATTTCTTTTTCTGAATATAACTCTGTTCTTTATATCATCTTCAAACAAAGATTTGCCTCTGTAAGTTCAGTGGTTTGATACTTGGTGTGTTGTCTTGCATTTCCTATACTGAATACAGTATAAACTTTATAAACCAAACTTTTCTAAACTTTAGGCAATCTTGTTCCATATTTGTGGGCATTGTTAGAAATTTAATGGTCTCATCTTCTGCAGATTTAAACAATGTAGTGCTATTTTGTTTGTGCTTTCCTCTTTGACAGTTCATCTATCGTCTTGCTATCTGGTGAAGTTATTTCCTGAATGTATCCTGCCTCTAAAAATATTTCTGTTGTTCTATAATCACACCCAATATGGAGTGTCAGTATAACCTTCCCACATTTCTTTAATCTCATTTTGCCTCTTTCACATTTCTTCCATAAATACCTGTTTTAATATTCTAATCTTCAGCATAAATTACAATGACCTAATTGGAAAAAAACAAAGGACAAACCTGAAAAAAGGGCAAATCTGAAAATGGTTCATAAAGATTTAAAAATTAATTGTTCATGTTTATAACTTTCTATTACAAAGGAAAATACTGCCTGGCCTTGGGGATCAGAGTGTGGTAAAAAGCCCATAAAATGGTTGTACTGTTTTTGAATTATTATGGTCACCTGATGAATGTATTTCATAGTTTTAATTATTTTTATTACTTTCTACACACACACACACACACACACACACACACACACATCACTTGATTACATTTTGGATGCTTGGCAACGGGCCAACCTTTACAGCCAGTTGTAGCATCCAATGGTCACATGACTGCAAATTGTGACATTTTTAGTCCGTTTCCAATGTTTACTTCTGGTTTCCAGCAAAAACCACCTATTTGGAAAGAATGTATTAACTTAAAGACCATGGCATTCATTTAAAGACTTTGGTATTTGCTTAACGATTGCTGCAAAAAACCTGAAAAATTTGGACCCAGTTACATGATGCCTCAATTTATGACCACAATGACTTATGATCATACTTATAATTACAGTAAGCCAAGGACTATCTGTCCTGTTTGCATTGTTGTTTTATTCTGTGTCTTAGTATTGTTTATGTTTTAATTGTAAGCTGCCCAAAGTCACTAATGTGAGATAGGTGGCTATATAAATTGAAATAAAACAAATAAAAAAATTGAAGAGCAAAACCAAGAAAATAAATAAAAAATTAAACTAAAGGACAGCTTTCTGAAATAAAGGACTATCCTTGATAATACAGTATGATCACTGTGTTGTAAATTCACATACAATGTTTTGTTCTTCTTTTAAAAAATCTCTAATTTCTTATATTCTTTTATATGTTAACATACTTGGTTAAAATATTTTTCTTTGTTCTTTCTGGCTTGTGTTCAGTTATAATATTTTTCAAGGTTTTTGTTATGTCTTTCCCTATCATGACAGTTTATTATACAGATAACAGGTAATCAGAGTTGGAAGGGACCTTGTAGGTCATCTGGTCCAACCCACCGCCCAAGCGGGAGACCCTACACCATTTCTGACAATTGGCAGTAAAATTTCTTCTTGAAACTCTCAAGTGATGATGCTTCCACAGCTTCCGAGGGCAAGCTGTTCCATTGGTTGATTGTTCTCATTGTCAGAAAGTTTCTCCTTATTTCCAGGTTAAATCTCTCCTTGTTCAGTTTCCATCCATTATTCCTTGTCTGCGCTTTAGAAAATAGCTTGAGTCCCTCGTCTCTGTCCCTCCCTCCCTCCCTCAAATATTGGAAGAGTGCTATCATGTCTCCCCTGGTCCTTCTCTTCACTAGACTAGCCATGCCTTGTTCCTGTAACTGTTCTTCATATATTTTAGTCTCAGTCCCCTAATCATCCTGGTTGCTCTTCTCTGTACTTTTTCTAGAGTCTCAACATCTTTTTTATAGTGTGGTGACAAAAACTGGATGCAGTACTCTAGGTGTGGTCTTACTAAGGCTTTATAGAGTGGTATCAGTACCTCACTTGATTTGGATTGTATCCCTCTGTTAATGCAATTTAGGATTGCATTAGCTTTTTGGCTGCTGCTGTATACTGCTGGCTCATATTTAGCTGGTTGTCCACGAAGACTCCAAAATCCCTCTCAAAGTTACTGCTATTGAGTCTGGTTTCACCCAGTCTATATGTGTACTTTTGGTTTTTCTTGCCTAAGTGTAGGACTTTTCTTTTCTCTACGTTGAATTTCATTATGTTAGATATGGCCAGTGTTCTAGTTTGTCAAGATCCATCTGGATCTTGAGCCTATCTTCTTGGGTGTTAGCTATTCCTGCCAGCTTAGTATCATCTGCAAATTTGGTAAGTTCTCCTCTATTCCCTCATCTAAGTCATTAATGAAGATATTGAAGAGTACAAACTATTTGAATTTTTTCCAGTTTGCTTTTCATAATACAGGTTTTCTCCTCTCTTCCTTTTTACATAAAGTATTGAATCTCTTAACACTGATTTTATATTCTATGTTCCCTGGGCCATATCTTATTAACATTTATATCCTCTCTTATTTTCAAAGTATGATCTATATGTGTATGCGAAATTATTGGTAAGATACAATAATCTGCAAAGTTGTGTACTGCAAAGGTGAAATTTATGCTGCTTCTTTCTCCTGTGAGCATTTAAATTGTTTGCTGATGGTAATTTGGTATTTATGTCATTTCTGTACTTTCTGCCCTCAGGGTTCAGATTCTGGCAAACGCTTGCCTACACTAGCAGGACAATTCAAACAGTCTCTGGAGCAATTGATGAAAATCTTGAATAGCTGCCAGCCTTATTTTATCCGCTGCCTTAAACCCAATGACCAAAAAAAACCAATGGTAAACTTCTATTATGCTCCTCATATGTCATGTCATATGGTTTCAGGAGGGGGGAATTAATTTTGTAATAATTATATAATTGATTAATAATGTACTTCTTAGATTTTTAATAGTTTCCAGAAGACATAGTTATATTAGTCTGTATGCCAGAATATGTCTTATGATAAATTCCCCAGAATTCCAGGAGCTGAAGTCAATACATCTTAAAGTTGCCAAGTTTGAAAAACACTGACCTAACCACAAGTAGAATATATTGCTCTTTTAGATATTCCTTATATAAAGGATATTACCACATGAAAATATGTATAATAAAATTGCAAAATTAAGTAAGTAAAAATTTAATACGTTCATTCTGCATTTGGAACATTCTTGGTTAGTTTAAGTCAGCTATCACAGCATTTTCAAGACATGCCATATCCAGGAGAAAAGTAATGATGAAAATGTGCTTTTTCTTGTTGTCACTGGATTGTTCAAATTGTAAATTATTTTCAGCGGAGAAGACCATTTATTCAGAAATTCTCAGGCAAGGGAACAATTAACTTCATTTTACATTACTTTAATGATGATGTGTGTACAGATGATACTTCATGTACAGATATGCTAACTAACCCTCATGAGTGGCAGCATCTAGATGAACTTGGCTGATCTCAAAAAGATAAGCAGGATAAGACTTGGTTAATATTTAGAGGGGAGGCTACCAATAGCAGGGCAATAGTTCTAACTGGGATATGGAAAAATAACAGAAACAAACCATTGCCATTTTGTTGCCAAGAAAATGAGATGGCTGACTTGATTAAATAATTAGAAGTCACATTTGATGCAAAGACTGTTTTATTTCAGAACTATACTTCTTTCTCTGTACAACCAGGTGGTTTAGACCTACCTGAAAATATGATTTAAAAACAAAACAAAACAAAACAATATTTTTCATTAAATCAAGTCTGGATTTGGTTAGTTAGAGAATGTTTATGCTTCCATGGTAAATTTGGCATTTCTTTAATTTTCAGCAATTTGATAGAGAACTCTGTATCCGACAACTGTATTACTCTGGCATGATGGAAACCATCCGGATTAGGAAAGCTGGCTATCCAATTCGCTATAGCTTTGCAGATTTCTTTCAGCGATACAGAGTCCTACGGCCAGTGCCAGTTAGGGAACAGGTATCCTTTCAAGATTGGTTATTGTTTTAAATTATTCTTTTATAATATAGTAAGTGGTAATAAAGCAGATCGATCTGTTCTAAAATCTGTTCCTACAGCATTTATTAGGTGCAACATCAGCATCCATATTAAATTCTATAAAGAACTATAAATAAATTTGAACAGCTCACATTCTGCTGGAGAGAAGTTCCCTGGGCTCCAGCATGAGTCCAAAAGCCTGGAATACAAAACCTCTGGTCCCGGTGATCTACCCAGATTGGATCTATAAATATTCTTAGTTTTCCTGTAGTACCTAGCAATCTATTTCTTTTACTTTTGTTGAACAGTAATTATCAAACATTTTGAAGTATGTGAATAACATAAATCTGTGGAAAAAATAGTAATCGCTAACACTTTAAAATCTTAGATACTCAACAGTTAAGATGTTTCTTTAATCAGCTTATTAGAAAAGATTGCACATAATCTTAGAATAATGAAACATCAGAGGCAGGAACCAGAGTACTATCAATTTGGGCTGGTGTTACATGTAGTAATTTATTAATATGGTTTAATGCTTGGTGATATCTCATTTCTCCTGTTATGAGATATTATTTACAAATAGAGAGGGAAAATGTATAAAAAAGGTACTTCCTAAGCATGGCCACAGATTGAAATTTATTTAGTTTATTTATTTATTTATTTATTTATTTATTTATTTGATTTGCCAATTGTTTACAAGATAATAAGTATAAGTGTATACATAGTTGTGAATACATGAAATGGGTACATATAAGAAAAATAAAGAAGAATAAGAGAAACAATAGGACAGGGATGGTAGGCACGTTGGTGCGCTTATGCACGCCCAGTTGTTAAAAATTCATATAAATTTGATGACTCAATAAATAGAATTATTTCTTATGTAGCCTTTGTATTTTTACTCTAAATTAAATGAGATTGTTACCTTCCATTCCAGCTGAAAAATGATGTTCGTCAGAGTTGCATTTGTATCTGTAAGAAAGTAATGGAAGATGAAGATTGGAAAATTGGCAAAAGCAAAGTTTTTCTGAAAGTAAGTTCCACCGTTCCACATGCAGATACTTTTCATGACTAACCGTGCAAACCTATATTTGTTTCCAAGAATCAAATCCAATTGGATTCAGTGGAGTGTATGGTACGCCCAATTGCATGTAGGCTGATGGTATAATGCATTTTTACTTGAAGTATTCAGATAATTTAATTCTTGGTTAAAAATAAGTCCCAGAGCCCCATTCTGTTTTGTGGGATAAATCCAAGGCCATACTGTCGGTCATAAGTCACTTTTTTCAATGCCATTGTAACTTTGAATGGTCACTCCACACAAGCAAAATCCCAGCAAAGGAGAGGAAAAAAACTCCAGAGAAGTTCCTGAGACAGGAAGTCTAGTCCTGCCAAGAATATAATAAAGGTTAACGGAAAGGCAGTTTCTGTAAGCAACACCAGAATGTTTCCTTCCTGCCTTCCTTACAGGATTAGGCCAGTAATTTCTTCTAACAACCGGTTCTCCGAACTGCTTAGAGTGTTAACAACTGGTTCTAGCAAATAGGTGCAAACTGGTAGAATCCCACCCCTGCATACTGAAAAACGAGAATATTCAAGTGGAAACTAGAGATAGGTGGAATCAGAATAAAAAATGCAGGACGTAAATTGACTTTGAAGATAGAAAATAATTATTCTATCTCTGATCAAATAAATGCTCCCTAGATGCCAGTGGTGGTATTCTACTGGTTCAGCTGAACAGGTAGCTCCGAGGATCATCTGGGAGCAAACTGGTTTTCTCTGACAATCAGCTGCTGGGCCCTCCCACCCGCCCCAGCTCTATACTGACCTTTATTTCCTGCTTTTGAAGCTCAGCTGCTTCGCACAGCACAGCAGATTGCCGCATGTCAGCTGTTGAACACACAGGGACAGTGCAGGATTGCAGGAGAAGGTCAGTAGGAAACCTCTGCACGCACACGCAAAGCGCGCCCACCAAGCCACGCCTACTGAACCGGTGGTAAAACAATTTGAATCCCAACACTGCTAGATGCCCAAAAAAGGATGTGCAAATCATAATATATAGACAACTCATTGAGATATATTTTTACCCCACCTCTGAATTTTTTTCTTATAGGTAAGATAAATTGCTCATGATCAATAATATGTAATTTTGAAAAAACAAAAAAATCTGGATACTTGAATGGTGAAATACTCCCATGTACATATATAAACTCATTACTTTATTCCCTTCTGGATAAGCAATGGTACGGGCAGCACAGAAGAGGAGTAAGACATAGTCTTTCCTTTTTGAGGATCTCCTCAAAAGTGTTCCAAACACAACTTTCTTTCTTTTCTCTCGTTTATTCTGTTTTAAAATATTAGTTTTGCAGCTTGATCCTGATTCATGCTTTTTATAATCAAACCCAGTGGTATGATGGAATTGAATTATACTGGCTGGCAAAAGCTGACAAAGTTTCTGGAATTCTGTAAGCTGAGCCACTATGCATGGCATGCAAATTTGCTGGTCTGTGTCTAGCAATGTGGCAGCAGCAGCAGCAGAGCTAGCAGAACTGATTTTTAAAAATATTTATCAGTGTACCATTGATCAATTGCCAGTGGGTTTAGTAATAGATCAAATTGTTAAGAAGAACAACTACATCCACCTACCGTTGTGTATATAGAATCATTTAATCTGTTTTGCTTCAGCCTCAGCTCAAATAGGTGGGCTTTTATTTTTCTCAAAATCTTTAATAGGATTATCATGATACGGTCCTGGAGGTGCAGCGTGACAAGGCGCTCAGAGAAAAAGCCATTCTAATTCAGAAGGTGTTGAGGGGATTCAAAGACAGGTAAACATATTTAATGGTAGTGACAAACGTGAATTACTAAGAGTCACAGTTGTGCATTGTTTAGATCAGGGTTTTCAAACTGTGTTCCATGGAGTCCTTGGGTTCCTCAAGAACATGATGAGGTTCTGTGACAGATTAAAAGAGAAACAAAAAAGTTCACTTTAGTGAAGTCAGATTTCCATGACTGTAGCTTTGACTTTTGATCAGCAGTTTCCAAGATTTTTCAAAACCAACAAGTTGCACAGCCTGAAAAAGCTTGGAAACTCCTGTCTAGAATGCAAGAAGGTCCTTAAAATGCAAAAATGGGCCAGAGATGAAAAGTTGGAAAAGAAATAGGAAATGGTGATGAATGGAACATTGGGTGTGCTCTGAACACTCCTTTAATATTCTTTTTCTTTGTGGAATAACTTAGTTGTGTTTGTTGTTATTCTTTCTCTGTAAAGGAAACAGTTTCTGAAGCAGAGACAAAGTGCTGTGATTATACAGGCAGCCTGGAGAGGATACTTTGCTCGGAAAAAATTTAGAATGGTAAGAATTTGCCTTTCACCCTGAGGTCCAGCAACAGAAGATGTTTTGCACCACAATTAATGTCAGGCTGTTCTTTTTCCCATATAGCTCATATTGGGATTTGAACGTCTGCAAGCCCTTTTCCGGAGCAAACAGCTTATGAAGAAGTATGAAGAAGCCCGTGGCAACATGATTAAGTTTCAAGCATTGTGCCGAGGTTACCTGATGCGCCAGAAAATTGCTGAGCAGTTGAAAGCTGTGTGTGTGATACAGGCTTATGCCAGGGGAATGTTCGTTCGTAAGACTTTGCACAAAATGAAGAAGGTAGGTAGTATGATTGGAAGCATGGAAATAGGAATCGCAGCACATGTCTTGTCCATAGAAATTGTGCAGAAGAGTAATTTTGATGATAGAATAAAATAGCTATGCTTCCAAAGCGAGTTAATTATATAGCTTGTTTACTATCATTAAGGTGGAGAACCTGGGAAAACATAGCTAGGACATGAGAACATTAGTATTATAATAGTATGTTTCTGTATTAAATGCTTAAAAATAACAGTCAAAATTACCTAAGATTATTGCCAATGCAACAATGCACTATTACACATCCTTGACAGATGGGAATTTGGCATTTACTTAATTTTTTCAGAGAAAGAGAGTTCACCCTTTCCTAAGACAGTTGGTTTTGCTAGTGATTAGCTAACTATCAGTTGTCTTAATGTCCAACCAAAATCTACTCCCCTCCAGTTAAAATCGATTCCTTCTTGTCTTATCTTCTAAAACATATGAAAAAAATTGCCCTATCTCTGACGTGTCATCGCTAGTTTGACACCCCTGCTTTAAGGCCTCTTCCTCTGCAAATCTTACAATACCCATGATTCTAAGGACAGCTCATTCAGTAAATGCTACCATCAGGGACTCTTCCACAAAGAAATACTTTCTGGACCAGAGTTTCTTGGGAGTAGTCAGCAGAAGGAAAATACATATGATGCTATTAAGACACTTTCAGAATGGAGTCAGACAGTCAGTAAGAAATCAAGTCTATGTCATGTGTTTAGTTTAGTTAAATAACTAAAAAGTTGAAAGTTCAAAAGGAAAGGAGAAAAATGATAAAATAAAACTGACTTCTGAAAGGATTATCTCAGTAGCAATTCCTTTAACCAGGAAGACAGAGACAGAAAAACAACAAGGTATAATAAAGTCATCAAACCCAAATAATCTTCTGTACAATCAAATCCAAATATCAACCCATATCCAGCTTCACTATTTCTTAGATTGCAAGTCTTTTCTTAGATTTCCCGCCTAGTTTCTGGATCTGGGCACTGCTTATCTTTTTAAGCCAGCCCTTGGAGAGTACTCTCATTCCTCTATGAAAGGCAAGAAAAGGACAATATCTTAGTTCATTAGTGTTTGATTTTTGCAAATTTCAGATTTCTCTGCCCTGTATCAACATATCAGGTTTTCCTTTCTGAATCTCTTGAGTGGAATTTCTTTTGCTTAACTAGATGAGGCATTTCACTGGGCCAAAATAAAATAAATAGCTTTCTGTTAACATTACAACAACTTTCAGTTCCTTAAAGCAATTTTTAATAAATTGCCGGGAATACAATTATTTTTGAAGTTTCCAGTGTCAAATCATTGAATAGTAACTAATTTTGTTACTTTGTTCTGATGATGCAGGAGTAGCTATAAAGTGCAATTTGTACATATAGAATATAGAATTCTTTATTAGCCAAGTGTGATTGGACACACATGGTGCAAATGCTCTCAGTGTACATAAAAGAAAAGACATCATCAAGAATCATAAGGTATAACAATTAATAATAGTCATAGGGTACAATAAGCAATCATACTAGGAAACAGTCAATATAAATTGTAAGGATACAAGCAACAAAGTTACAGTCACAAGTGGGATGGGTGATAAAGAGTGATGGGAAGATTAATAGTGATAGTAGTGCAGACTTTGTAAATAGTTGGACAGTGTTGAGAGAATTATTTTATTTATAAAGTCTTAACTCAATCCCCAGTTTAATGGATACCTATCATTTGTTTATAGGAACACTTGGTAATTCCGGAATCAGAAGATTATATGAAGAAATTAAAAGTAAAGGACTCTAAAGAAAACAAACATGAATCAATGTATGATGTCATCAGTGATCAAGAAATGGTGGACAGAGTATTTGGTTTCTTGCCTTCTTTCATTGGGGGGCAAGAAGGCCAAGCTCCTTTGGGCTTTGAGGTAAGAAGAAGTGGAGAAATAATTAAATTGAACATCTATTGTAATAGTATGTGGGAATGGCCTTCTGAGGCAGGAGAAAGAGCAGTAGCCTAGACAACAATCTGGTAAACAAAATCTGAGTCCAAAGGAGAAAGTGTCAAAAGCATTTAGGAGGGACCCTCCCTAGTTTTTGGTGAGTAAAAATGAGTACCAGAGGGGTACTTTCAGACTTGCAAACTTCTGTTAATGTAACCTTGTAATTAAAATAGGACTAGCATTCCTGATTGTGCTTCTTGAACAATGAAGTAATTTTGAGGAATTAACCACATTTGAAAATTTCAAAATATATCATTAAAATGGCTGCATTGCTGATTATTACCAAAATAAAAATAATGATTTACCAGAAAGCAAAGTGATAAAATTATTTCACATAACCTCCTTTATCCATCACCTCAACTTACAGTTGCCCTATTTCTGGGCAGTGAATACCTTACAAAAGCAGAGCAATGGATTTCATCCATTCATCATTTTTATTTTCTGGGAGTCATTATGAAGTTGATTAGAAAATCCCCATTTCTTAAAAGCCAAATCTCTGAGATTGTCATAGCAATTTGAGCAAGATGGCTGTCTCGTCAATTCCCAGAGCTATAAACCTGCTGGAGACTGCTGCCTGTCAATCTCTTTATGGGGAGCAGCTGTCTGGAGCGCTTGTCCAGAGAGGCCTACTTGCTGGTTCTTCATCCCACTTCATTCATAGGCATCAATTTTTGTGAAATCATCTTCTGTCTACCATTTCTTCCCTGGAATGCAATCCCTGAGTGCTGGAGAGGTCCTTATTTAAAGGTTTTCTGTCTACAACTTCAACATCTTATCTCAAGGCAGAGAACAGAAGTTAACAACACTAGGCAAATAAAAACAAACTATTTTTCTATTTCTGTACCTTGTAGGACCTGGAGAAAAAAACACAGACACACAAGCTGCAAGAGGTAGACCTGGATATGATCCCCATGACGATAGAGCTGGACGAGGAGGCAGATGACTTGGCACAATACACCTTCCCCAAATTTGCAGCAACTTACTTCCAAAGATCTGCCACTTATACGCACATTAGACGTCCACTGCGCCACCCTTTGCTTTATCATGATGAAAAGGATGATATTTTGGTAATTATTTACCTTAGTTTAATGTGTTTTTAAAATCAAAACTCCTTGAAGTAATATTTAATAAATTGCCTTCAGAATAAATTTGGAACAGCTTATTTTCTTTCCCTGATAACAGGCAGAAAAATTAAAACGACTGTTTGTTACATAGCCTTCAGGGATTGAAGCGTAAATTGTTCTGAATCAGACTATGTTTTCCTGATAATTTGGAAAGTGATGCTGCAGACTGTATTGAATATTACAGAATGGATGTTAATGCAGTGATGTGGATAAGAAATGTTTGGTAATTTTGATTTTTATTGTGTTTGCATATTGTATACCCTAAGTATATTTTAAGGCATCAGATTAGAAACAAGGAGACTGAATTTTAGAACCACTTTAGGCACCAAGCCAGCTGGGTGACTTTGGGTCAATTGTTGTCTCCCAGGAAGCCCTAAGAAGAAAGAAAAGGCAAACCATTTCTTATAATCCTGCCAAGAAAACTGCAATGATTGCAGTTGCTAGGTGTTAACACTGCCTCAAAGGCAAAAAAAAAGTAAATTTAGAAGATGTTATCATAGCAATTAATGGTCATGGCCTTATCTCCTATAAATTGGTCTTTTTCAGTCATCTAATAACTGCAAATATTAAAAGTTCAACCTTACTTCAATTTTAATTAATCTTTTATTTACAAAACAGGAAACATTTGTCATTCTAAGCTCAGTGAAAAAGTTACCAACAAAAGATCAGAAACAAAGAAACCAACCTATCCTACCATGACAAGGAGTTGCAGACAATTGACGCAATGGTCATGAATAAAATTATCTCCTTTAATCCCCACATTCTCATTTTGTCTAATTGCTGAAAGACACAAATCGCTGCAGTTGAGGAACTCAGTTTGTCCTCAGTTTTTCAAGATTTATAGGCAAATTGGCTCAGGACACACAAGCATCCTTTGTAGCTGTTTCAAAATGAATCAGAGGTGGTATTCAGCAGATTCTGACCAGTTCTGGAGAACCAGTGGTGGAAATTTTGAGTAGTTCAGAGAAATATCGGCAAATACCACCTCTGACTGGAGATTTTACAGCATCCTTCCCTTGCCACGCCCACCAAGCCACGCCCACAGAACCAGTAATAAAAAAAATTGAATCCCACCACTGAAATGAATATTCTATTGTTTGGCAGATAAATTCTTCAGTAGATGTTGTTTTCAAGCACTTTTTAAGGACAAATCTATATGGAAAACTAAAGACTTAGACCCTGGTAGAAAAGTCTGCTGTGGTGTTAATCTTCTGTATACCTGATACTCTGTCAACCATCCACTGAACTAAAATACTAACATCAATCTATTTGGGCCCTGAAGGCTTTAAAGTATTCATTTGTTACTAAACTATCTAGTTAGAACTATTTGTTTGTTGGTTAGTTTAAAATCTTTTCATTTAGCCAATTTTGAAAACATTAACTGTATTTAACATGATCATGTAGAAATACAGAGACATCATTTCACCATCTCTCTTGCAATTTGAAGGGTTAGCCAGTAAAAATGGCACATTATGATACATGATTTGTTTATTTATTTATTTATTTGATTTGTCAATCACTTACAAGATAATAAGTAGAAGTATAAACATGAGTAAGAATACAGGAAATAGGTACAAATAAATGGGCACAATAGGACAGGGGAGGTAGGCACAATTGTGCACTTATGCACGCCCCTTACAGACCTCTTAGGAATGGGGTTGAGGTCAATAGTGGATAGTTTGAGGTTAAAGGAGTGGGGGTTAGAGATGTAACAACAGAGTCAGGTAGTGCATTCCAGGCATTGACCACTCTGTTGCTGAAGTCATACTTTCTGCAATCAAGTTTGGAGCGGTTAACATTGAGTTTGTATCTGTTGTGTACTCTTGTATTGTTGTGGTTGAAGCTGAAGTAGTCATTGACTGGTAGGACATTGTAGCAGATAATTTTGTGTACTACACTTAAGTCCAACCGTAGGTGGCGTAGTTCAAGGTTGTCCAAGCCCAAAATTTCAAACCTGGTGATATAGGGTATTCTGTTGTGAGCAGAGGACTGTAACACTCTTCTCGTGAAATACTTCTGGACTCGCTCAATTGTATTAATGCCTGATATACAGTGCAGATTCCAGACAAATGAGCTGTATTCGAGTATTGGTTTACCAAATGTTTTGCATGCCGGAATTAGCAATTCTATATTTCCGGAGGAGAAGCTTCATAAGATTAGATTTACAACTCTTAATGCCTTTTTGGCAATGCTGTTACAGTGAGCTCTGGCACTTAGGTCGTTAGATATGAGTACTCCGAGGTCCTTGACAGAGTGAGGGTCGTCAATGAGGTCATATCTGCCTAGCTTGTATTTGGTGTACTGTTTTTGTTTACCTATGTGTAGGACAGAGCATTTGTTGGTCAAGATTTGGAGTTGCCAATTGTTTGACCATTCAGACACATAATCAAGGTCACTTTGAAGAGCAGTAGCATTGTCGGTGGTGTTGAATAGTTTTACATCATCTGCAAAGAGGACGCAGTTGCTTGTAAGGTGATCGCAAAGGTCATTTATATAGAGTATAAAGAGTGTGGGAACGCTACCTTGGTGGACACCACTGTTAACTGGAGCAGGGTTTAATATAGCACTCCCTACTTTTACTATTTGTTGCCTGTTTGACAGGAATGCAGTAATTCACTTATGAAGGGATTAAATTAATTAAAAAATGACACCCAGCAACTTACTTCATAAAACAAAATAAAGACCTAACATTGAGATAAAAACAAATATGCAGCAAGATGATAAGTGTAATTTAGATTAGCCTTCTCCAATTTGCATATTCCATGTCTTATAGTATTTTCAGACAAAAATTGTGCCCATTTTTCATAGTAAAATTTATACAATGAATTATTAATATTTGTTTCCACATTTTATTTTGGGAAATAGGCCTTAAGTACAATAATTGTATTTAATGCAAACCACATACATTTTCTCTTTCCTAAATGTTGGCCTCAAAATAAGGCAATAGTGAAATTGTAACAAAATTGATTTGATTGGATAAAGTGGCAAAATGATCTATTGAATGAGTAGCCAGTGTTTCTCTTACCACATAATGTTTATTATTATAACTGTATGGTAAACGTACAGTGCACTAATTCTAATAATGTTCAATAGGAATTAAGTACATTTATATGCTGATGTACAAAAACCAAGGAAATTACTTTCTGTCCATTCAGCTAATAAGTATTTATTAATCAAATGCAACATAATTGCAAGGACAGTATGTCTACTATCTGTTCTTTCTAGGCATCTCTAGCTGTGTGGACCATCATTTTGCAGTTCATGGGTGATTTGCCAGAAAGAGTGCAGAATATCAACAGCAAGAGAAGTTCCAACGAGACCCAGATTTATGAAAATTTTGGCAAGAAAAACCATCCGCAGCCTGTAAGCAGTTCTCATGCAGATGTAGTAAGGAAAATATATTTTTCATTGCTATGAGCTTATTTAAATAGAAAAATCAGAATCCTAATTATTTGTTGCTCCATACTGATTTATCATTAATTATTATTTGCCCACCAGTGTTACTTGCAATGACAGTTTCTGGGGAAGGATTCTCAGACGAATAATTTATTGTGATGCTGGGAGCCCCTCACTCTCATTCTCACTCCCTCTTCCTGAAGTGCTGATTCGGACTAGGACTGTCTGATCCAGTTCAATAGAAACATGTAGAGTGCAGAGACACTGTTGGAAATTCGGATTATGTTTCATAATTCTATTTTGCTTTGCAACATGCTAGCTTCCTATAATTTTAATTAAAAAGATCGAACATAGGACAAGAAGCCTAAATAGCATCAGGAGAGGTATCAGATGTCACTGACCATGTTGGCATCTGTGATCTAGGCAATTGCTACAACATGTAGTTCAGTGGTTCATAACATGGGCATCTGTGGACAATTTGAATCCTGCAGCCAAAAAGTATTTGTAGTCTGTGAAGGGCTTGATAATGCTCATCTTTTTGAGATCAAACATTTGTGTACCGTTTACAAACAACAGACTCTGGGCTTCAGTGATTTCAGAAATGTTCTGTCTTTGGGACTTAAATATTAATTTATTTCAGTTACAGTTTGCTGATTTGAACGAGTACAATTATTGGAGACAGGGTAGCTGTCCGTAATTGTTCTATTGTTAATTGTAAGAAGTTTTGGTTTAGCCAGAAAATTGGGTCAAAATTTATTAGCATTCTGTTTAGTGAAAAGAAAGCACTACATTCCATTTGCATGATAGAAGGTATAATTTGTAACATTGCCAGGAAGTTAGTCTAAAGTGTCTACAAAACACTAGCATGATCCTCATCTTGTTCTCCATAAGAGAAAAACATCTTACTAACATGGAATCAGACTCAGTTCAATTCTTTCTATATGTTCCATAACAGACTAAGAAACCTAGTTCCATTCCATCAGTAAAATGAGAATCTTTTGCTGCCACAAGAATTCTTCTTAAATTCAATCTTCTCATTCTGTAATGTTTTTGACTTTAAAATTTATTTAATTACACTGGTTAATTTTCTAAAGCTTACTGTACACTGCTATTAGAGAAGTAATGACTTTGAATGTATAGCATTAATGTCTCAGAATGTGACATTTTTGTAACATAAATGTCTATGACAAATTTATTGAGTCTAATAAAAAATGTAACATTTTGTTAAATTCCCCACTCAAGGTAGCCATCAATTAATAGCTATTATTTAACCAATTACTTGTTGCAGCTTTTACGCCATTCCATTTCTGAAGACAAGTGACTTAAAATACTAATTTAAAAAATCACAATATAAAAATAATACCATAATCAGTAATATCTTGATAGCTAATTACTGTGACACTACAAAAAGGAAAAAAAGGTTGCTTTCCAAAATTATTTATTACAAATAACAATAAAAAAATAATGTTTGAGACTTTTAAAAAATTGATTTCTTCATATAACCCAATGCTTATTAGTGCTGGCTCCCCTTCTTTTTCACAGTTTCTATCGGTTTTGGGGAATCAAAATAACTCTTTTTTTCTTCTTCTTCTTAAATTGGATAACTTAGGTAGACATCAAAAAAGCTAACAAGTTCTCCAAGGTAATTTCTTCTGTGAAACTGAAGCGCAACTCCAAGATGGCTGATAAGGTTTGTTGCATATTTTCTTCTCACCATCCAAAATGCATTACAGTGTCCTATTGAAAATATACTTTGTGTGGTTTATTGCAAGGCAAAAACTTTCTGAGAAAGAAGCAGATTTATGCAGATGTTTCTCTCTCCTCTTGTATCTGGAATATAAAATGAATAATGTCAACAATCTACATTTCAGGTGAACAGACAGATATCTCATGTCCAAAAGCAACACAGAATGAATAGAACATATATCTTGCCTACAATAGGAACCTCCTACTTTGTTTTGAGATTAGTCTGTCCCAAACATTTAAAGTGCACCAGGTTGGAGGAGCTGTGCTGATGTTCCGTTCTGGCATGGATTTGGTGCCTTTTAAAACAATTCTAATCAAAAGAGGGTGAATGGTTTTATGCTTATTTTAGATAAAAAGCCAGTTGATGAACGGGGAGGATATGTTTCAAGAGGAATCCTCTGAGTCTGAGAGGCCTATGTCTAACCTTGAAAAAGTGCAGTTTATCATTGGAAATGCTATCCTGCGTCCTGCCATCAGGTATTACATTTATTGAATAATATCTTTATTTCCAATAGTAAATGCACGGATCCAGATCCAGATGTGCATCTAAAATGGCTTGAGTAAAACTCAGGTTTCCTTCAGGCATTGAAATTGTGCATGTGTACGTTTTGTGCAATAAGGCTATATAAAAAGCTATTCTTCAGAGGTGTTCACTAATTATGTGATTGGTAGCTATAATACTTGTTCCTTGCATGTCTGACATCTTTTTCTGACAGCCTATGGTTTGTTTGTTTTTTCTTTGCAAGAAGCTTGACACAAAGTTTTTTCTATTGCTTTTGAGCTGAATTTCAAGATTTTTAAATATAAAAGCATATTATACTGTTTATATTTGTATCAATTGCATTTTTAAACAAAAGCCATAAAATATTTTAGCTAAACTTACATTTAAGTGAACAATATAATGTGTGAGGTTTAAAATCTCTTACATTTCACCAGAGATCTTCCATTTTTTGTTCTGTCAATTTCGTAACAAGAGTGAAGTTTCACAACTGATCTAGAGGACTCATTGGTTTGATTTGTTTTCCCTTCGTGATAGTCAAAGTAAACATTGTTATAGGTAAAACTGACGTACGGGGCATGAAATAACTCTGAAAACCAAAATGCATTATAAGAAACAGAAAATGAGAGACATATTCATCACTTCATCCACCTTTCCCTTATGACTCTTCAACCATGCATTCATTTTGTTGAGAAAATATTTGGGTTTTTAAAATCTTTTTTTTTCCTTCTATGATTTTCCTTTTTTCCCTTATTATGCAAAATAGGAATGTCATTAAATCCTACATTCCCAAAAGGAGGAAAGGCTAACCTTTTGGCTCTTCATCCCTGCTGCAACCAACAGAGAGCACAGTCCTTTTTTAAAAATGTAATTAAAAGTGATCTCTGGCTAGAAAGGTTTGCTAGCCTTGAGAGGGTGAATTTGAAACATAACAAAATGCCTATTTGTTTTCTATAACAGGGATGAGATTTATTGCCAGATCTGCAAACAACTCACTGAAAACAATAATAAAACTAGTTATCATAGAGGTTGGATCTTGCTGTCCCTCTGCCTTGGTTCTTTCTGCCCTTCGGACCAGTTTGTGAAGGTATTGATTCTGTAGGTGTTTACTCCTAATAAAAGCTACCTCAGTTAGTGGCTGAGGACCATGTGTAGAACAAAGCTTTAACCCCGGGGTGACAAACGTCTTCAGTGTAGGGGCCAGAGGCTATACTATTGCCACCATTCTGGAGTATTTTTTGCATAAGTTGCACAGAGACGGCCAGTGAAGCTATAGCTGAAATGGTTGCCTAGGGAGGTAGCAAACACCCTTTTGGTGCATGTGAGGTAACTATATTTCATTTAGGGGCATGGGCTAGATGAGCGGGCACCTTTGGGGCCCTAGGGACCAGTTCTGTGGAGAAAGGTTTTCCACAGACCAGAGGGCCATGTTTTCACATGTCTGCATCCCATGAATGGGGCTTCGGTTTTTTTGCATGGCCCAGTTTCTAGCTGGTCCACAGGCTGGGGGTTGGGGACTCTTGGGCTAGATAGTTTTGGGTACAGGTTGCTCTTGCCCGTAGTTGCCTAATGCAAAATTAAGTAGCAACGATTCCCTATTCTTTCTGATGTTTCCTTTCTTTTTGTATATCTTGACTTTCTTCCACTCCCAATTCCTGTCTGCTTTCTGTCTTAGTGCTATCCTAAAAAAACATCTTACTGGCAACATTTGGATTTTTATATCATTGTGAAGTTTGTTTTGGTCTTATACACTGAAGGTTGACATTTGCAGTTTTCAGACACAGGCCAAATATTTTCATGTTTGCAGCCTAAAGAATGATTTCATCTTCTACTTTGTCAAGCCTATTCTTAAAGAGTATCAGTATGCTGAAGACATGATATTCAAAGTACAAAAAGTAACATGAATTGACTGTAAACTTTTTCATTATGTTCTACTTTCTGTTATAGAAGATCCTAACAAACGTATGTGATCATATGCTTTCAAATAACTTATTTTACTTCATACTACTGTAGTATCTACTAAATTTCATTCGGGGTGGTCCATTATTGTATGCACCATATTGCTCTGAACGGTTGAGGCGAACTTATATGAATGGAACACGATTTGAACCACCTAGCTGGATGGAGCTGCAGGTAACTTTACCCAAATTACATTACATTTTATCTTCCCTTTTCTTATATCAAAAATTATGGTATGATAGGACATAGGATAGGTAACTCTAATTATCTAATTTAATCTTTTCCAGTCTGATATCCACAAGCTATGTTGGATTAGAATTGCCATTGTCCTCACCAAAATGGGCAATTATTTTGCATCCTTTTTCTGGTGTCTTAGTTTGCTTCCATGCCTGAAGTCACCTAGAGTAGGTTCCATGTTAGCTCTCTTCTTTCACTTCTTATGAGGAATCCAGCTGACATCATTTAGTTAGATTTCTTATGAATTCCATGTTCTCTTTCTTTTAACAGCCTTCATTTGAGACCCATTTGCTGCACTAGCTATTCTAAGTAAGCAAGCAAAAATCAGAACTTTCTTTAAATTGCACAAATACAAGTGTCAACTCATAAAACATTTTGTATACATGTTTTATAGTTGACAACAGAAAGAAGGGGGGGAGTTTCAAAGAGCAGGCAACAGTGTGGAATCGAAAGTACATTCCATTTGTATTTTCTTCAAAGACTGATTAGATGGCTGAAGTTTCTGTTGCGAAAAAATCTAATTGGAGAGCATGATTGATGACTCTTGGCTTTGGATGTTTTTCATTGGATGATACACCCAGAGGGGTGGGGGGGAAGCAGAATCAAGGGTGATAATGAATTACATATTTCAGAGTTGGCTTCGCCCAGGTTAGTGCCAGACATAGAATTTTAACTTCAAATAAATCATCTTTAGTTTTGGGAGTGTGGCTCGAGGCTCATGATTTAATTGGAATAACTGCCAGAATCCTGACAAGAAGTTCATTTTCTGTGAAAAAAATTAATTACTGAATTATTATATTTTTCCCTCAAAATTGAATTTTTGCTATAAAAAGGGTAAGTAAAAAAGCTAGCAATTACCTTTGCCAAAAGCATACAAAATGGCTGTGGGGGAAGATCAGCTATTCAAGAGAGAAAAGATCTTACTAATCTCTTAAGAGAACAGGAAAGAGTTGAAAAGAACAACTATCAAACAGAAAAAGATTAACATTGGAAAGGACTTTAGTGGAGGTAACTTTATGAGTAAACTTCATAAGGGGAACCTGATGATGAGAAAGAACATATCTGGATAATACTATTTACACTTAAACATAGAAAAAAGTACTTGAGAGCAGAGTTTTGTTTTCCAAGCTTGTGGGTTGGTTTCCAAACATTTCATTACCATACTAGATAACATCTTTAGTGAAGTTTAGGGGATGTCAGTGTTAGTGTTCCTCTGTTAATAAGGGCTTCTTGTGGTCAGTAGGTCTTGTGATGGGAATGTCTCATCAGGTGAAGGTCTTGTGATGGGGAGGTCACATCAAGTCAGAGTCATTGTGAGATGAAGTGGGTGATATGGGGGGGTTCCATAGGTTGATTTAGGGTGCTACTGACATGATCCACACCTGACCCATCATAAGACCCTCATTTGATGCAATCTACACTTGACCCATCACAAGATCTTCACTTGATGTGATCTCCTCATCACAAGACCTATTGACCATATGAAGCCCATATAAACAGAGGAATACTGACACCCCTAAACTCTACTGAAGATGTTACCTAGCTTGGTAACAAAACATTCAGAAACCAACCCACAAGCTCACAGAATGAATCTTCACTCTCATCCTACACCCAAGCTACAGATTTTTGCCACCTTTTTAGTGTGAAGGCACTAAAAGGCATGAAAAAGTTAAATAATGATTAATATATTCTAATAGTTTCACAAAGCCTTCCTGAACTAGATGTCGATCAGTTATATACACTATTTTGTAAAAGTTGAGATTCAATCTTCTTCATTTGTGGAATAGACTTCTATTTCTTAGTACTTTTATTTTTTAGGCAACCAAGAGTAAGAAGCCAATTACACTTAGTGTAATCATGATGAATGGCAACAGTACCAAAGTGTTTGCAGATTCAGCCTCCACTGCAAAGGAGATCTGCCAACTGGTAGCTGATCAAATGAACTTGAAAGACACATTTGGCTTCTCTCTCTACATTGCTTTGTATGATAAGGTAAAATGAAATTATGTGTCATGCCAATTTAAATGCTCTGGAAATGCACACTTTTAAAAATACTTTATGTTATTTTTTTATCCCAGGGTGGGAACATTACTTTATAAAACACTTTCCAGGGTGGTTTGAACTTTTCTTTTGCTGCCAGTCCAGGGCTCTAGATGAAAAAATGCAGTTTCCATCTCTTCCCAGATTTCACCAGATGTTTACCCTTTTCTCACATAAATAGCACTAAGAGGTTTGATAACTTAAGGAAATTCACATAATCAGAATTGGCAGTTTGCTTTTTTAATTGGTGCAGCCAGAGGATTTTTCCCATGTATTTTTCTATTTAATCTGGTCATATGAATGTCATTGTGTGAAAACAAAATAACCCTCATGAGACAAAGGACTTTGTATTCTGCTCATATATGTCATATATATATGACCATGTATTTAATGTTCATTTTAATCAGTCTACATAAGTAAGTCATTATTTGCACACTCAATCTGAGTAAACTTTTTTTTTTCAATTTCCTCAATATTTACATAGAGACCCCTTTGGAGTTGAGGTTGTAAGTATTGTTGGAATTGCTTATTTAATAGATGGGCATAGACTGACAGAGTAAAAAAATTAATAAGATAGATAGACAATATTTGAAGCAAAGCAACACCAGTATAATGTCGGTAATAAAACTTGACAGAAAAAGTAAAAAGTAGAGGTGTAGGAAGTCAGTTGGCAAAAGGCAGTTAACAACTGTGAATGTAATTGGATAAAGAAGCAAAACAAAAACAGAAACAAAATATTGGACTTACCTAGTTGTAGAATAAAGCCATTGATGCCTAAAGACCACAACTATGGTTAAGAATTCTGTGGCCTTCTTAAATATTTCAGGACATGGATCTTATCTCAGCTGATTTATAATCACTTACTATGTTAGCTGAGAAAGCTTACTACTAAGTACCTCAATCAGATCAAGGCACCATCTGTGATATAGGGAGTGTACTGGTAATCCGTGTGCCACAAACTGAACCTCACAAAAGTGTCTCTAATAAGGAATGTATGGTACTTACCTGTACTAGTCATTGAAGACAGGTGTCAAATAATGCTGAAGTAAATGCCTTTAGATAGAGTGTGAAGGATGTGATGAAATTATTTCAGGATGAGAAAAGGAACATCCAAAAATTTGCAATAGTGAAAATGTCATTTTTTCCCTATCTTTTGAGATACCTTAGTCCAAGATTCTCTGCCTGAGTCTTCCAAGGCTTTATCTTCCCCCTCAGAGTATACAGCTAAGGGGGATAGGCCACAATCTATTTGCTTTTTCAAGGAGGAGATGTAACTATCCCAAAGTATAAGTGAGTTCCAAGGACTCACCCCAGAATGTTCCTTTTAGCCAGAATTTAAGTCAGCAGAGTTTTAGGTTGGCCTCAAGATAAATACAATCAAGTTTCAGTTGACATTCTTGGAATTTAAAAAACTGAGTTATGAAATGAATGTTAATGCAATTTACACATGCCAGGAAATTTATATATAGCCTTACAATATTTATAGTCTTTTTATAACTTCAAAATATATATATAATTTATTTGTTAGATTGTTTTTTTAACCTGTTGCAGTCCGATATCATTTTGATGGCATTTTTTTTTCTTTGTTTACACAGACATACATAGGAATATTAATATAATGTAATTTCCCAATTTGTGTCAGTTCAGAGACTGTTTCATCCTGCCCTACAAATAATGTGGAAGAACGTACTGTATAATGAGACCATCTCTTCCATCCTATTTATTCACACAATGCTATTAATTCTTTATAACTTTTGTGCAATTTTCATTCAGTTGTTATTATATTAAATTTTTCAAGGCAATTTGTACTTCTTTAACTGAGCAGACATTTTCTCCCTTATCAATGACCTTAGGTCTGGTCACTGGGCGGTGGACGGGATCACATCATGGATGCCATTTCTCAGTGTGAACAACAGGAAAAAGAGAAGGGCGGTCACGTACAGTATACTCCTTGGCGTCTCTATTTTAGAAAAGAGATCTTTACCCCCTGGCACAACTCCAAAGAAGATCCCATCAGCACTGAACTCATTTATTATCAAATAATACGTGGCATCCGGTTTGGAGAATACTGCTGTGAAAAGGTAGATATTTTGGGGGTACTCTGGTTATGAGGTCCAAGCCACCTGGAGAAAAAAAAAAAGACTTTTTAAGGGCATATCTCTGCCAAGAATTATTTATCATTCTAAATCCATTGCTTTATGTACTATTTGTTTGTTTGTAAAATGTATTGGCCGTCCATTTTACTACAGAGTAAGTCTAGGCAGCTTACAATCTTATAAAGATACAAACTATCCCAAACCTAAAAGACATAAATAAAATGCTGTAAAGATCCAATTATTGAGCACAGTTAAAAGATGGGGAGGGAGGGAGTAGGGTGAGAAGGGGGTGGTGGTAGGATATGTTATTAATCTGTCAACCACCTTTCATGTGAAACTCCTCCATTGAGTCCCACGTCAGCTGCAGAACCAGGTCTTATAAGTCCTTGTGACAGGTCAGGAGGCCTGGAGCCAATCTCATGGGAGGGGGAGGGGTAAAATATTCCAAAAGGCAAACACAAAAGTAGAGCAGACTCTCCTCCTGGACACAGCCAGCTGAATTTCCTGGCCAATAGGGCCCGCAATGCCTCCTTTTCCGGTATTCAATCCCAGTGGGATGAGAAGATCCCTCAAGCATCCTGGTCCCATGCCGTAAAGGACTTTTTAAATTTTAAGCTTATTTCTTTTGGAAATACATTAATATATCATTTGTTTGGTCTAGCTAATGAGGCCTAGACAATGAAGGTGGATTAAGAACTCTTCCTGAAAACTGACTAATCTGATTAATTATGATAGGAGGAGGACTTGGTGGAAATTGGAGCCAAATACTGTTATATCAAGTTTGGAGAGTCCATCCAAAATGAGTTGGTTCAAAGTATTCTTCAAGAATGTATCCCGGCAAAGCTACTAAAATCCAAATCCCAAGAGAAGTGGGTGAATCTCATCACATATGCTCACGCTAAGGTATGAACATTCAAGTGATGTAGGGTTTGACATTAATATTAGCTTCTATTTCTATTGCAGCTCTGAAGTCAAGGGTGAATGGAATGCCTAAATTCATTTCCATTGTAATTTTTTATCTGTAACTTGCTGATTAAACAATAAATATGTGAAGATTGTTGGAGGTACTTTAGGGCCTTTGTGCAATGTACTGTATTCAAGAAATATACCCATTGAACTGCAATATATTTCTTGTATGTTGTAGGCAGCTTACACACAGGACCAGATTTCCCCTCAATGTGTAAAGGAGCAGCTGGTAGACTTTGCCCGTGATCACTGGCCTCTGCTCTTTTCTAGATTCTTTGAAGTTACTAAATTTTCAGGTACTGTGATGGTGACATACTTTGTGTAGAAGGAAGTATAGTGAGAAGTAGAAAAAGTCTAAGATTTATATTGTGTTTGCAGGGCCCAGTCTGCCAAAGAAACATTTCATTGTGGCAATTAATTGGAAAGGTGTATGTTTCCTAGATGACACTGAAAGAAGACTGCTAGACTTGTCTTTTCCAGAGATTATTGGCATCCATACCAACAGGTACTGTTGTTGGACATACTTGACTGGAAAGAGCTGTTTGTCAATATTTAGGACAAATGATGTTCAGCTGCTATTATATCATTGTTCATATTTGATTCTTCTGTTATTGTGTCATAAGAACTGAAAGAGTTTCCATGTTGTTTGATTTGCATAGCTTTTTCTCCCTAAGGAATAAACCTAATGAGTTTGTTTACTCAAAAAATATTTTTCTAGCCCTAAAATGTTCTCCAGGTTGAGAATCTAATGCAATATAATTCATCTCTGTAAAGAGAGACGAAGATTGAATTAACTAAAGTAATTCTATTTCAGCTTCTCGGAGCATTACAATCACTTTGATTATACAAGTGTATGCTTTGTTCACAGGATTTTACACAGTATCTGGATTTCCATTTTTGGCCTTTCTGAATTTCCATTTATAACTTCCTGCATTTACATACCGTATTATTTTTTTCCTGTACAAAAATATCTACAAAGAAGGAAAAGCCACAGAATATTTTTTGTTAGGACTAATGGTTGTCAATTTGGGACACTCTATATTTAGATTTAGAAATGTTTACTCCTTGCTTATGTTAGATGTTGAAGGATACCAGACTATTGTTTTCTTGCCATTTTAAAATTATTTTTTTTAAAATACTTTGTGACTACAGGGGAGTCAAGACATTTGGGCAAAGCTGCACTCTTAGCACACTGCGGGGTGAAGAGTTTGTCTTGACATCTGTCAATAGTGTTGCAATTGCAGAATTAATGGTTATGTTCCTGGAAGGACTGAAAAAGCGATCACTTTATGCGGTGGCAATAGAAGACAAAAAACCTCAAGGTAACTTAGATATACTTTATTTATTTAATCTATAGCCTGGAGAAGAAAAAATTCAACTGCATGCTGTTCTGTAAGACATAACAATTAACAATATTTATTTTAAAAATAATAAAAGACAATACAAGTTAAACTCAAAAAGAAAAAGAATAGAAAGTGCAAGAGAAAAGAAAAAAAGGAAGAAAGATGAAAAGAAAGTAACATGTGCAATATGTGGTTCCATTCTGATGCCATTATCCACTGGGCCAAGTAATATAAGGTAAGCAAAGTAATGTGATGCAAAAACAGCTACAGATGGATCAGATCCTTATCATAATCTATCTTTTGAAACAGTTTGCTTATACATTGTTTTTACACTTTTTTTCTCAAGAAACAAGATTGGCGAGAAAAGATTGGGTTTGGGCTCTTTCTCCCAGTTTCTGCCAATTGATATTGTTCTCTTATTCAATTTCTACTTAGGCTCCTTTCAGTTTCTTTCTTCATGAGGAACTTGCTTGTTATCTGTTGTAATGATGAGGCAGTCGAGTTGTTTAATCATGAACAACTCAATCATGATGATCTTTATTGGAGTCTATTCTTGCATTTATACACATTTTTAGTTATCCTCCATCACTGGTTAACTTTGGTTGCTGCTTAACTTTCGTTACTGTTTAGCAAAGTAATTAATTATCTCTAGTTAAAGTCTAACATATGTTTACTTCCTCTCTGTAATCCTCCTTTAGATTAGTGACTTTGTTTACCTGAGTTGTATTTGCTTGGAAACATTCTTTATCTGAGGTTTGCCATCCGAGATTGGAACATTCCTGCAATTACAACTCTACAGTTATCTTTGTGTAATTTGAATTTCCTTGTGGTGGTACACTATCAATTGCAGAGAAAAGTTCATGAGGCTATTTCTTTTCCTAGTAGTGCTAGTAAAAAAATGTAATGTAGTCTTTTTCTACATAGCAGACATTTTTTGGAAATGAAGAAAGATGAAGAGTGGTAGAAAACATTGATGATATTAACCATGTTATAAGCACTTATGACATAACCTGTAGTATCTATGCTTACACAAAATAGAGACAATGGTGTTTTGTCATTGTCAGAAAGATGACACATGCTTCAATCAGAAACATCATGATACATTTTTAGATCTATTGTATATAGCTGAAATAATATGCTTCAGTTTTTGTTTTCCAGGTGACACTACCATTTTGGCCTTCAAGAAGGGGGACTTGTTGATTTTAATCCAGGACAAAAGACTAGGAGAAAATCAAGGCTGGATTTCTGCTCAAAATGAGCGAACCAATGGTTCTGGGCTTGTGTCATTAGAGACCATCTATATCATCCCTACAGTTACAAAGCCTTCCAGTCAAATATTGGTAAGGGTTGAATAATGAAGGTGCAATGCTTAACTCTGACAAATCACTGCCATGTTATCCTCCGAATAATAAAGATAGTAAACTAATAGTGGAAAAAAGAAGAGCTATCGGGCACTCTTATAAAATGGCTCTTTGTCAATCTTTAAGATGCTCTTTACCACTCCAGTTTCTGTTTCTTTCTAGCCAGATGGCAAACAAGGCATACTACTTCAGCCTTTAGCTAGGTTTAGTTTGTAAGAATACCTAAGCCAAATTCCCATTTCATTTTTTCATTACAATAATTTCCTTTTTAAAAAGTCACACTGAACAGTCTTTTTCATTGCAGTAAGGGAGAGGTATCTTAGGCTGTCCTGATGCCCAGTCACCAGATTAAAAGTGATTACTGTTTAGAACAGGGGTCCCCAAACTTGGCAACTTTAAGACTTGTGGACTTCAATTCCCAGAATTCCTCAGCCAGCTCTGGGAGTTGAAGTTCACACGTCTTAAGTTTCAAGTTTGGAGACCTCTGATTTAGAAGCTGTGCTGTTCCTTCTAATAATGTTTGTCTAATACCTTTGGGTAGCCTGATTGAGGCTTTCCAACAAGCATAGAAATCATTCCTAAACTTCTTCTCTGCATCTTTTCAAATCTGATGACTTGGAAACAGTCTTCTAATGATTTAAGAGATTAATCCAAGTAATAATATTATCCCTTTCTTTTCAGTACATGGAATATCAATCTTTTTAGGGCTTGATAATCTTTGGTCCCCAAATCTTTGTACAGTTTCAGCTGTTCTTTCTAGCTGCTAGCTTACATGTTAGGATATTGATCTATTGCAGTGTTTTCTCTAACAGCAGATTTACTATCCTATTGGAATTTTCCTTTTAACTTGGGACCTCACAATACTGTATTTCACTGTGGATACTCAGAATTTATATATGCAGACAGATTCCCCCCTTTTTAAGTTCTTTGATCTTAAAAGTTAACTTTGCCCTTGTACTAATTTTCCTGCATGACTTTATTTAACAGCATAATCAAGCCTGCACAGAAAATTACTGTAATTGATAGGTAACTAATATAATGAGTTATACATGTGATTATTCTTGTATGATTGTTATCAGACTCTATGTGAGATAAAAAATATTGTCTGTTGCCCTAAATATATAGATATAAAGTAATTAATTGCTAAATTTCAAAATGTGTTCTTTTGGTCTTGTTGAAGTACAAGCACTAGTGCCTTTAAGAATCTTTTTGGAATGAATCCTCTAACATTAGAAAAATGCTGATGTGCTTCTTTCCTTCTCTTTTTCTGTCAAACATCTTTGAGCGATATAGTAGAAAGAGAAGTCCTACTCACAAATATTTTCCCCAAAACCCATTCATGGACTTAATTTTGTTAGTTTTTATTGTTTTTTATTTTTTGTTTTAAATATGGTTTTACATTGTGTAAGCCGCCTCAAGTCGCCATGGGCGAATAGGCAGCAATATAAATTGAATAAATAAATAAATAATTTCTAATATTATGTTGCTGCCATGACAATAAGTGAAATGTCTTCAAATAGCCATATCTTTCCAGAGCTTGCTGATGATGTCACCTGAACAACGGAAGTTACTATCGCTAAACTCTCATGTGGAAGAACCCGAAGAAGAGAATGAAAATGTGAAGCCATATACACTGGAAGAATTCTCCTATGAGCACTTCAGGTATACTTTATTGTGTTTTATACAATTTTTTACATTTCCTTGAAAAATATGTGTGTGTGTCGCCTTTTAAGTCTAATTGAGGAAGAAACAATGAGTATTGCACTAAATACTGTATTAGTTCTTAAATTCTATTTTGTCTTCCATACCGGTCCTCAAAAAGGATATCTGGTTCATGTGTGATTGTTGTGTGTGAAGGACATCATTAAAATAAATTGTTATACCGAAAAAATAGCGTGAACTAGACAAAGAGCTTTCCTGCATAGCAATACTAAAGTGCTATCTTAAAGTTTGCTTTCATAAATACTGGTTGCACTAAGAAATAGCTACAAGTGCTACAAGGGAATAAGTGCTACAAGGGAATATTAGCATTAAATAATCACAGTGTCCAAAATGGATTAGAGGGAGCAAAATGGTGCTGTTTCACTGCATTTACAGGGAATATTCCTCTGTAAAACATACAAGCTGGATTGGGACAACTCACCGCCCTCACCTTGCTGCCGCCACCTTGCTGTCGCCACCTTAGCACCATGTTGGGTATATTGAAGAGGGAGACAGATCCTCTATTATCTTCAACTCCCATTCATTACAACCATGTCTATAAATTAGAAAGACTGATCTGTAGTTCAGTCCCATGTTGCTCTCTGGGTCTTTCATCCAGACCATCTCAATACATATAGTTCCTTGATTTCAAAGTTCCTTAAATTCCAATAGGATGGCACATTTTCTGGATCCTAGTTCAAATTTTCAAGTGTCTTCCCCCACTCCTAAAGATCTCTTTTGCAAGAAGGAATTGCCATTTGACAACATGGTGCATATCCATGTTAACTTTTTAACTTGCTTGATTCTTTCTGATAGATGTTAACAGAGAGGTTTTAGGTTTTAGAGGTTTTAGATATATGAAAATGTCTTTGTCCTTTTGTTACTTTATGAATTAATTCTAATTCTGTGTGGTAAGTGGTGGTAGGGCTAGAGAATCTTAGGGAAGATCCAGATTCTAACTATATTAGCCTGTAGGCAACAGATATGAGTCATTTGTCTGTATTGATCAGACTATGGCTTGAATCAGTTTTATGTTTCTTCAGAGTACCTGAGAAGGAGTCAATCAGCAAGGCTGTTTTACCCAAGTCCCGAGGGCGGAGTCATCTGTGGAGTCATTCTAGGGAACCCCTGAAAAAGCCTTTGCTAAAGAAAGTGTGTTCTAATCCAGACCTCTGGGACTTTGCTTGCCAGACCTTCAATGATATCCTTCGTGCTAAAGTCAGTTTATTTGGTAATGGGTAGAATATAATTGTTTCTACACTTCTGTCCCTGACTTGGAAATATTTTTAATAAAAAGTGAACAAACACATAGGTATTGATAAATCCCTGTACATTTTTGTTAATTGTTTGACATGGTTTAATTTATTTGAGTGCAGAAAATTGAGAAGAGGATGAAGAGTGGATCCAGATTTTAAGTGACCCAATTGGATAATCCAGAAAAAAAATACATTAATGGTGATTGCCAGAGCAAACAAATGGTGATTGCTAGAGCAAACAAAATTATTATGCTAAGACAATTTGAGAAAAACAAAAAGTTTTGGACAACAAAATGAGTTAGTTAAGATAGCTATGTAAGAGAGCACTATGTTAATTGTCAGATCTAGCTTCTAGTAAAGAGCATTCACTAAGTAGTTACTTGCTGCATCCAGAAGGAGTTTTGACTTGGTTTGTAGTTTGTACTAATTTTTTGGTTAAATCTTTCCTTATATTTTTTTGCTCACCCATTATGAAATACATGGGAGATTATCCCTCAAAGCAAGAGAGGTCTCCTGTGGAACTTACTGACCAGATATTTTTAGTGGCAATCCAGGAGGAAACTTTGCAAGATGAGATCTACTGTCAGATCTTGAAACAGTTAACAGAAAACCACAACAGGTAACGAAAAAGTATTTCCAACTAAATGTTTCAAATTGATGTGACCATTTTGGCTGAAGTGCAAATTGGAGTATTAGACTGGGAGTTTTCTCAATAGGATAGATTTTATATCAGTGGTTGCAACAAGAAAAATTACTAGCATCCCTGTAACAAAAGCACAAATAAAAAATCGCTCCAAGTTACCTGATAGATTTCTAAGTTTGAAGAATTTTTGGTTTTGGTTATGGATATGGATATTTGTATGCAAATTTTGAAATTATTCATCAAATTGGCAGGTATAGCCTGAATAGTGGTTGGCAGTTACTCTGGCTCTGTACAGGCCTTTTTCCACCTAGTAAATCATTGCTGAAACATGTTCAGAAGTTCATTGAGACTCGTCTGAAGGAGAATCTGGCATTGGAATGCAGACATAGGATCCAAAAAGTGATGAGGTACAAGGTTGTTTTTAATTCTCTGGGATTGGCTTATGCTTTTTATTCTTTAAGCAATTACAGAATGCTAATCAGTTCTATAGAATATCTATAATATATAAACTAATCTAAAATCATTATGAAGAAGATAATCTTCTTTCCTGAAGAGAGATTAATTTAGTCTCCTCATCCTTTAGTGGTTTTGTTTTTCATTAAGGTCTTCTTGTGAATGCAATTTGTTTTCTCTCCCTTCACACTCTGGTGCAAAATATATATTTTATTGCATATATGGGTAGAAACTGTGTTTATGTTTTTTAAAAAACCTTCAGCTCTACCTCCACCTTAACTGCCTTTCCTGTGAAACTGGTGAAAATTGACCCTCTAGTGCTAAGAACTTCCCCATCAAAGGTAGTTCTAAGAGCCATTTGTATTTTTGTTCTTCAGGAGTGGCTGTCGGAAGTGGGCTCCACACAGTGTAGAAGTGGAGGCAATTCAGAATAATATCACCAAGATTTCTCACAAAGTTCATTTTCCAAATGAAAAAGAGCAGGTGAGGTTAAGTTCTTTTATTTTCCTACTGATATATATTCCAGGTTTAAGAGGACACTTCTTTAGGGCCAGTCATCTCTCTCATTCCAACCTACTTCAAAGGTTTGTCATTATGGATGAAAGGATGGGAGTAGGAGCAGGGATGGGATTCTACCAGTTTGCACCTATTATCTAGAACTGGTTAACATTCTAAGCAGTTTGGAGAAACGGTTGTTAGAAGAAATTACTGGCCTAATCCTGTAAGGAAGGCAGGAAGGAAACATTCTGGTGTTGCTTACAGAAACTGCCTCTCCGTTAACCCTTATTACATTCTTGGCAGGACTAGACTTCCTGTCTCAGAAACGTCTCTGGAGTTTTTCCCCTCTCCTTTGCTGGTACTAGTGACCATTGAAAAAAGTGACTTATGACCATGTTTCACACTTACGACTGTTGCAGCATCCTGCAGTCACGAGAGGCCAGGCGAGGAGATGCGTGCCTTGATGTGAGTGATATTGAGTTGGCCGCACCCAGCCAGTAACATGACCACCAAGCCATGTCCACCCAGTCACATGACCACCATGCCACACCCACCAACTAAGCCACGCCCACAGAACCAGTTGTTAAAAAATTTGAATCCCATCCCTGAGTAGGAGGCAGGAGTAAAGTATTATTGCCCTCTTGAGTTATATATAAAAAGGTGGGATAAAATTTTCATCATCATCTGTGGAATGAGCGGGGAAGAGAAAAAAATAAAAAATCAGCTTGGAAGAAGTGACTATTGAGAGAAATTGTTATGGTGAATCAGAGGTAATAGAGTTGCCTTGAGGTAAGATGGGCAACCTATAAACTCACTCACTCTCTCTCTTTTCCTTCTTTTCTTTTTCTTTCTTCACTCTCTCTCTCTCTCTCTCTCTCTCTCTCTCTCTCTCTCTCTCTCCTCCCTCCCTCCCTCCCTCCCTCCCTCCCTCCCTCCCTCCCTCCCTCTCCTATCTAGGCACACCTGAGAAAATAATAAGGGGTCATAATGGTAATAAACATCTTCTGTTGCTTTTTTCAGAATCTGATAATCACATTGTGTTCTTAAATATATTTTGCTTCATTTTCCAGTTACAAACAGCCAAGCAGGCAGGTAGCTTACTTTTAGCAGTCTATACACCTGTGAAAGTGACACCTATTATTTTTTCTTCCAGACTAGTCATTTTAGCTTCTTGTTCTTATGTTCCAGGTTTTTGATGTAGGAACAAACACAAAAGTATGGGATCTATGTCAGATGATTGGCAACAAGATGGAATTGAGCTCCTTGGATGGATTTAGCCTCTTTATCAAGATTTCAGATAAGGTAATTTGACATGAGTATATCAGTTCCATTTGATGAAGAAATTTGGAGAATTAGAAAGTTTTCGTGGCTCTAAAAATATTTTTGCTTCTTATTCCTCAAATATCCAAATGACTTTTTATCATCTTATTCTGTGTGAGCTCCACTGTGCAACATTTCCATCACTGCTCTGCAGTTTTAGTTTAATTTCTGTTCTTTATTTTTATTCGGAGTTATATTCTAGGGGATTGTTGTTGATGTTGATGTTATTATTTTAATTCAGTGACTTTTATTTGCCACTCAGTCCAACAACTTTTAGCTTTAGATAATTTAGAAAAATATATCATAAACAACATTCAGCGTATCAAGTCCATGAAGATAAGCAAGTTACATTAATCTCTTCGTTAACAGTTACATTTTAATCTCCCACATACATTGAAACTGAAAAGAGGCCACCTACAACTTTTATAATGATTGCTTTATACATGTGTTGTTTATGTGATTGTTGTTCACTTCTCATAGTAGCTTTTCCTGAGATGGGTGGCTATCCATATTTGATAAATAAATAAATAAATAAATACATGCATACATACAGCTTCAATTCATTAATTCCCTATGTTTGGCTTCAGTATAGAAAAAGTAGAGTTAGTTGCTGCTCTTAAATGGGGACCTAGAAAAATTACCCAGTTAATGGTGTAAGAACAGAAACAGACTGCTTGTGTGGGGAAATGATCCTGATATAAGAAAGCATTTTTAATTGTGCCAGAAAGGCAGCTTCTTATGCTGGCTTTTTTCTGGAATCTTGTCTCAGAGCACTGATAAATACAACTTTTTGTAGTAATTCAGCTTCCTTTTATTGTCTATTCTAGGTGATCAGCCAGAATGAAGCAGATTACTTCTTTGACTCCTTAAGGCAGGTGACAGACTGGACTCGGAAGAACAGGCCAGGAAAAGAGGGTATGGAGATGGAAAGATGAAATATGGGATGTTGACATTAACCTAGAAACTGCCTGTGCCTTTATCAGATGGAAATAATCCATCTGAGAGTTCAGAACATAACCATTTTTCATAAGATTGGTCAACACTCTCAATTATTGAAAATGAAATAGGCAATACATTTGATAAATAAAAAAATAAAAATAAACTTTGCTCTGCATATCTATAAAGCAGTGGCTTATAATTCTTGTTATAAAAAAGTTCCTAAAATAGTAGGGAGTAACTCCATCTATATCAGAAGTCTTCAAACTTGGCAAGTTTAAGTCTTGTGGACTTCAACTCCCAGAATTCCTCTCAGGAATTCTGGGAGTTGAAGTCCACAAGTCTTAAACTTGCCAAGTTTGAAGACCCTTGATCTATATACTACTAAAGCTTTTGTTTCTTTAACTAGGCGAATCAGTGCATCATAAAGCAGCAATTTTTGAACCAAAGTACCTCAAATGGGTTAACTTATAGACTGTGTTTGATCAATTGTATTAAACATTTTATGACATAAAAATAATCATAAAACAGTTTATGAAATGATGCAAATATCATAAAGCTTTTCCTGTGCTAATTTTTGACTGTGCTATATAGTTCAACATGGACTATTTTCAAGCACATACATGTCTTGAGTGTATCTCAACTTTTCTAGTGAAGGCAATACATTAGGAGTTCCATCATTGTTGAAAGCATTTAGAAATCTGATAAGGAAATATATCTAAAAGGATGACCCAATGGGTCATGAATTATTTAGTACTATTTTAGCTCATGGACTACTAAATTAATTCAAATTGCCACGATGCAGCATGGCAGTTTGAATGAATCCCTGCAGACAACGAAAACTGCCTGTTTGAATAATAAAAGATTTACTACTTGCAAGCTATAGCCACCAAAAATATATCTAATCTCTTTTGAAAAAAGCTGAGAATTATGATTCTCCCTTATAACAGCTGCTTCTTTTAAAATTATTAGGTTCCAATTGAAAAGCAGCAAAACTCCAATTCAATTCCTCTCCCCCTTTTTTTACTTTTTATAAAAATTAATATTTACAGTGTATGTTTTGCATGTCTATTTAGAAATTAGCTACTTTGTCTAACATGGCTTTCTTTCAGGTAAATGTGCATAGGATTCACTGAAGGATATATAAGTCCTTTATGGCTTCTAGTCATAATAGCTATAGTTTCATTCTAGTATCAGAGAGAGTAACCTGATTAGAGGGTGTGTTACATGTTACTTGTGGGGTTTCCAAGTCACCCCAAACCAAGTATATTGGAATAGATAAGCTTGGCTCAATACATCAAGCCGTTGCTTTGACTGTATTCACAATAGATAAACAGCAAAGAGCTGGATGGCAGCTAATCAGTAAAGGGATACATAAAACTGGGAAGCGAGAAGAGACACTTTTTGGACCTAGCTTTATTAAAGGTGATTTGCAGTATCTTTGATATTTTTGTATAATACAAACCACAAACAAAAAAGATAAAAATGAAATTTTCCTAACCTCAAGCTTCTTTCTACAGATTTATGCAGACTTTGAGTTAACTATTGTAACAGTTGCTATTACAAGTCAAGCAGGCAGTGAGGCAATCATTTTCTGTCATTTCTTTAGTTATTTAACTATTAAATTGGGGCAACCCTTTCCCGTGCGTTTCTTCATTTTGTAGCTGTTAAATTGATAGAGGATGCATTTTTGTGATAAGGAAAAATCACTCTAAAATAATTTAAAACTGTATCAAGAGACATCACGTGTATGTTTATTTATTTATTTTATTTATTTGATTTGTCAATTGTTTACAAGGTAATAGATATAAGTATAAACATGAATAAGACTACAGGAAATAGGTACAAATAAATGGGGACAAAAGGACAGGGACGGTAGGCACGATTGTGTACTTGTGCACGCCCCTTACAGACTTCTTAGGAATGGGGTGAGGTCAATAGTGGATAGTTTGAGGTTAAAGGAGTGGGGGTTAGAGGATGTAACAACAGAGTCAGGTATTCCAGGCATTGACCACTCTGTTGCTGAAGTCATACTTTCTGCAATCGAGTTTGAAGTGGTTTACATTGAGTTTGTATCTGTTGTGTGCTCTTGCATTGTTGTGGTTAAAGCTGAAGTAGTCATTGACTGTTAGGACAATGTAGCAGATACTTTTGTGTGCTACGCTTAAGTCTAACCATAGGCAGCGTAGTTCAAGGTTGTCCAAGCCCAAAATCTCAAGCAAGGTGATATAGGGTATTCTGTTGTGAGCAGAGGATTGTAATACTCTTCTCGTGAAATACTTCTAGATTCCCTCGATTGTATTAATATGCAGTGTGGGTTCCAGACTGATGAGCTGTATTCGAGTATTGGTCTGGCAAAAGTTTCATATGCTCTAGTTAGTAATTCGATATTTCCGGAGGAGAAGCTTCGTAAGATTAGATTTACAACTCATAATGCCTTTTTGCAATGCTGTTACAGTGAGCTCTGGCGCTTAGGTCATTTGATATGAGAACTCCAAGGTCCTTGACAGACTTCAGAGTGAGTTCAGAGTGAGTTCCGTCAACTTTCTCCCCACTGCAACTCTCATAAGGCTGAGAATGCTAATGCTATTGGCTGAACATTTTGGTGGAATAGTGGACAATCTCAACCCATGGCTAGCAAGAAGGGCTGTTCTGCATTGCTCATCTCTTCTTGAAAAAAATGTATTGAAGTAGATATTTATGCAGAAACATGGATTTATTACATATTTATCACCTAAAGTATAATTGAACTGATAAATAATAACTTTCCCCCAGCTGCTAGAAACTTTTTTTTCCTCATGCTCTGGTTCACTGTAGTTTATATCTATGTGTTTAAGAATATCAGAAGTAGAGGTAAGAATTTTAAGTTGTACATGCCTCTTTGAAGTGTTCTACTTAAATGTCTGACGTTACTTTTCTAGCGTTTCCCACCACTATGAATTATCAAGTATATTTCATGAGAAAGTTGTGGTTGAATGTGATACCTGGGAAGGATTTGAAGGCTGATTGCATCTTTCATTATCATCAGGTAAACAGGATTGATGATAGCAATTAGCTGATCTATTATCTTAATGTTTGCATCAAAGCTTGGTTTGTTATAATATATACATTTCACAGCATATATGAAATACTGGTTATACAATATAATTGATGACAATGAAATAAACCCCTTGGATGTATAGGAAACTAATTAAATTAAAATATCACAGTTTTCCCCATGATAGCTGAACAAAAATGGGGAAAAAAAGCATTTTTATACCTAACACTGCAAAGTAATTTAAATAACGTTTTGAAACCAAGCCTTCAGAACGTGTCTAAACCAGATATTTTCTACTTCTACCTTGATGTTTAGTGCAAAACAAAAAGCTTTCAAAAGAAAATCTAAAATAAAGTCTAGAGGGTACAAGACAGCAAATATTTTCATGTTTTCATTCATGCACACATCATTTTGAATATGCAGATAATTTCAGTCAATGCTAACCTCTTTTGTGTGTGTGTGTGTGTATGTCTGTGAGTACGCAGGGGTGCGATTCTACCAGTTCACAGCTATTCGCTAGAACCGATTGTTAACATTCTGAGCAGTTTGGAGAACCGGTTGTTAGAAGAAATGACTGGCCTAATCCTGTAAGGAAGGCAGGAAGGAAACATTCTGGTGTTGCTTACAGAAACTGCCTCTCTGTTAACCCTTATTACATTCTTGGCAGGACTAGACTTCCTGTCTCAAAAACGTCTCTGGAGTTTTCCCCTGCTCCTTTGTTGGTACTTTGCTTGTGTGGAGTGACCATTCAAAGTTACAATGGCACTGAAAAAATTGACTTATGACCATTTTTCACACTTACGACTGTTGCAGCATCCCCAGTCATGAGAGGCCAGGTGAGGAGATGCGTGCCTCGATGTGAGTGATATTGAGTTGGCCACACCCAGCCAATAACATGACCACCAAGCCACACCCATCACCTAAGCCACACCCACAGAACCAGTTGTTAAAAATTTGAATCCCACCCCTGTGTGTACGTGTACATTTTAGACAAACTACAAAATGGGCCAATGTACTGATGGTCTTTGTTTCAGGAACTGCCAAAGTATCTGCGAGGCTATCACAAGTGCTCAAAAGAGGATGCCATTCAACTGGCTGGGCTGATTTTCAGAGTTCGTTTCAACAGTGATCAAACACAATATGCTGCAATTCCTAAAATACTGAAGGAACTAGTGCCTGAGAACATGATTCCAATACTATCCCCAGAGGAGTGGAAACGGGTATAAAGAATCTTACATTATTTTAGTATTATATATTATTTAAAACTTGCATTGGACTTCCTCTATTGATCAGCGTTATAAAGCTACTGATTTATTTCCCATTATTTATTTTCCATAATTTATATGCCACCCCAATTATAGATTCTGTGTGATTTTTGTGTAATTATGGGCACAAGGAAAGGCTACTTTCTCCCTTCCCAAGAAAATAATTCTAATGGTAAAAAAACCTGATTAGTTTTGACTCATGTTGCATTACAGAATATTATTTCTGCTGTCAACAAACTTGGACAAAAAAGTGTGGATGAGGCCAAAGTCGCCTTCTTGAAGTTCATATATCGTTGGCCAACATTTGGCTCAGCCTTCTTTGAAGTGAAGGTCAGTTCAATGGTTCTAGGGATTTTTTTTGGGGGTGGGGGGAGGAGTGCCACCATATGAAGTTGTTTCCTGCCTAAAAGAAATCTCTTACTGATTGTTCACTTTTGTAAATTCTATGAATACTCATTCTCATGGCCTTAACCAATTTCAGTTGCCTCCCCAAGAGCAGCTTTTCACCTACACCTATTTCTGAAGTTATTTGTTCCATAGCTCTGGTGATTCCAGTACTTAATAACAGAATGACAATTAATGTTACGCTATGAAAAAACAGCCCTGTGATCCCATTCTGCCTTCTTCTATTTTACTAGCAAACATCAGAGCCAACTTTTCCTGACATAGTACTGATTGCTATCAACAAGCAAGGAATTTCCATAATACATTCAAAGACCAAGGTAAGATGTTTTTTTTAAAAAAATCTGGCTTAATTATAATCCGGAAAAAGTGCACACAATTGATTTATGCTAGAATTAATTAAATGAATATCTTAGGTAAAGAATTGTGAGTGATTGAGGCAGCCTAAGCATTTTACAAATAAATGTTTGACCAGGCTGTGGAGCAGTTCTGCTGTTGTTTCTGTGGGGAATATATATTGGATAAAACAATTTTTGAAGCCTGAATCACTTTCTTTACTGCTCACATTGGCTCTCCAGAATGCTTTCTTTCACAGAAAAATAAAATCAATCACAACATATTTTTATATTTTGGTCTGGTGAAGCTAGGAAGGAGAAACTTTCTGCTAAAGGAAGTTAGTCATGAGATACCTCCCAGAAAGGGAACCTCCAAGCTGAATTGTAATAATGACAATAGAAGAAAATCAAACTATGATTAGAAGAATTTGATCTAGGGGCAGCTGTCCCTAAAAACAATCCATTTTAAATCAAAAGACATTTGCAGGGTAATGTGAAAAAAAAAAACCATTATGAAAATATTGCTTCTTAGAAGTATCTGATCTGATGTCCCCAAGTAGCCGTAAGTCCCTTTCTTAACAAATATCAATCTTACATGTATCATTTATGTTGTCCTACAGGAAATCTTAGCTCTTTATCCCTTCAATAAAATTTCTAACTGGAGCAGTGGTAGCACATATTTTCACATGACAATAGGGAACCTGGTACGAGGAAATCGAATACTTTGTGAGACATTTTTGGTAAGAAAAACAGAACATTTCAGGTTTGCTAAAGATGTGTATTAAAGAGGAGAAAATGATTGGATAATGAATTATTGAAACTGTAATATAGTACAGCACTTAGTCCTTTTTTATTGTTCAGCTCTAAAATCAGGTGATTGTATGAAAAACATTTCTACTAATTTTTTGTATAAAAGGAAAGAAAAATGAAAGCTTTAGGTAAGCTGTACACTCTCCCCAATTCTCCAGAAATGTATGAGTTTTGGCCTGACCAACCAATGTTTTATTACATCACAACCAACCAGTTACAGGTAGTCCTCGACTTGAAACAATTCATTTAGTGACTGTTCAAAGTTACAACAGCACTGAAAAAGTGACTTATGACCATTTTTCACACTTAAGATCAATGCAGCATCACCATGGTCACATGACCAAAATTCTGACACTTGGCAACTGACTCATATTTATGACTTTTATGGCTTTTGATTGTTTCTTTTGAACGGTATGTAGATGTTTATCTCTGTTGTTTTGCTTTTTTCCAAGGGTTACAAAATGGACGACTTGTTAACATCATATGTTCATTTGCTAATGAACATTGTAAACAAACAGAAAAAGCCCAATGTCCCTGCCTGAAGATGCAGCTATCGTCATGCAAAGGTTATACCCGATTTGCAATATTTGCTATCTGGAAAGAATTGGGACTTGGTTATTTTGCTTTTTTGTTTTTGACTGAAATGAAGAGGACCATAAGTGTGGGCTTATGCTGACTGCAGCTTAATCGTATCTGGCTTGGCTACAAGTTGTACTTCAGCATATCAAGATTTTGTCCCGAACTATTATCTTTTTAATAATTATAGCCTCTTTCCTTGGAAATATTGATCACATTCTTACTGTATTCTAGCCATCAGCAGTACAGTGCAAAAAGATGTTTGCTTTTACTATAGTTATAAATATATTTTATTGAAAGAAAACAGCATTCTCGTGAGTTGAAGATTTCATTTTTGGAGGACTGTCTGAACTTCATAAAATATACCTCTGTATCATATATGCCTACTGGCCATTGGATTCAATATTGCTCCCCTTGTTTCCTATTTCTGGAACATGCTTGCATAATGTTATTATGAATGAAGACTGACATCTGCTTAAATAATTCTGTAAATTTACCTAATATTTATTGTTTCAGAGAATTGCAATTGTATTTTTTTAAATACTATTTTACTTTTTTGCTTGCCTTCTATGATCTGTATACTATTGGATAAGCTTCCACAGTGGAACTTTAGCCTACATAAACATACTTAAAATTATGCTTTGTCAGATCATTTCTGACAAAGCTGTAGATTCCACCAAACACAGCCTTTGTTCTTCTTGCCCTTTGCCACCAATTCTTTTGGCTGAAAATTGTTTTCTTGGAATAGTTTCATATAAGAATAAGGAACTTAATATCCATGATTGATACTACAATGTTTTGTCTATAAGAGGAGACACTGAAGTTGGCTAAATCAGACATTTATGAAAAATCATAGTGTATTTGTATCTGGTTCCTGAAGTATCTTTAGCAATTGATGGCAGACAGCATGTTGACCATTGGCTGTTATTTTGCCAAAGTAGTCACATATTCTCTAGTCAACCTAGAGAAAATTATACTGTTCTGCACTTAATGGGCAGATGTGTGACTAGAATGGGACAACTTGCTATGGCCAGCTCAGCACTACCAATTCACTGCGTCCAGTTTGTCACCAAATCGCCTCTGCCAACTCACGGCTGCCAAGTCGCCAGACAACTCCAAGTGGCCAACTCACAAGGAGACAACTCTCTGGAGCAGATGAAGAGAGAGCTGGGCAGGCAAGCAAGCAGTTGAACAGAGCTCAGAGCAGCAGTAGCTGCCAGGGGGTCCCCCTTTTTCACACCCAAACCCACTGCTGCAACCAAGTCCGGGCCAAAGACGCCAAGGATGGCAGCAGCAGTAGTGAGCACATGGTAACTGAGAGGGGCTTCCTATTTTCACACACACTTGTCACAGCCGTCGTCTCTGGCCTCTTTGGCCCAGAGCTTGGCAACAGTGGCAGCACCATGGCAGGATGTATGAAAATGGGAAGTCTCTGGCCACTGCCGCTCTGCACTCTGCCCACCTGTTTGCTCACCCATCTGTCCTTCTGGCTGTCTGCAGGGGGTTGTCCCCCAGCGAGTTGGCCGTGTGGAGTTGTCCTGCGGCAACTTGGCAGCGGTGAGCTGACAGAGGTGACTTGATGGTGGCAAGCTGGCTGTGGTGAGTTGACTACACCAAGATGGCCGCAAATTATCCTAGACCTATGTATGATAGATTACTAATATTTCTGTGTAAGCGAAATTCCATACTTTTCAAAATACTATTTTTTAAAAACAATAAAACGCATAAATATATTTTATGAGATATGTCTGTTGCTGATACTGGTTGCTGTGAAATTAACAGGATCAAGGTGACAAAGTGTATACTGCAGAATTTCTGAATTCTAAATATAAATTCAGCATTATGTTGCAACTAAATATATTTGCATATTTGTTTTATGTTAAATGTATGATCAAAATATTTTCTCCATTTTAAAACACAAATGCAGAATAAATGCAGTTTTGTTTCTTTCAGAAAAATATGGTACTAAGCCAAATATAAATCAATAAATTCCTGAATAATCTGTCATAATCTGGTTTTATCAAACTCCTTAATGATTCTGACTAGATCAAAGGATGTCTGTGGCAGAACAGAAGTTAAACATATAAACAACAGTAGCAGTTCAATCAAGGTATTATATATTAGGTAGTAAAATGCAGGTCAAGCTGTTACTTAAAAGTGCTTTTTATGTCCTAATCAGAGATTGTGGATAAAATGGCAATTTGTTACATATAAATTTATCATGAAGGAGTAGATGCTGCAATTTATCTAGAAGACTCTCTGTTCTGTATTCTGTAACCATCTTTTTACTGTTCTGTATTCTGTACAGTGGTAGATTTTGTCTTCTGTACAGATGCAGATAGATAAACTCAACAAAACATTCATACAAAGTTTTTATTACTGGTTCATCAGGTATCCTCATAACTCACATTTGTGATGGAGTTCTTCTTTAATGACAAATCCTTTGCATATCCGTCTTGTAGGTAAAAAGATGGTTATCTCCTATCTCTTTTCTCCCATCTTGTAGCGATAGAAGTAGAACAGTCAATTTAGGGTCAATTTAGTGACCAATCAGGATTACAGATGTGGTCACGTGACATGGACTATATTTCCCAGGATACCTTAACTACATTTACTATGATGCATTCCGTTAAGGGGACAGCTCACAATTGCTACCTAAACTATCCAATTCCCATACACTGGCTAGACAGCACACTCTCACAGTTATCAGGAACAGCATTGCAATCTGGAAAAAAATCAATCCTATATTTGGGGATATATCTATTTTTGCTAGGACAGCAACAGACAGCAAATATAATTTGCCTGCAAGCAGGAACTGGTGGGACCACAAAGTAGACTAAGAAACTAAAGTGTTCTGGGTCTTTAGAATTCAAACATGCCACAAGATAACATATCAAATTTAACAATTGTTTTAAGAAAGAAAATCTCGATAGTGGACACTGCAATACCTGGAGATGACAGAGAAAACCACAAAATATAAAGATCTGCAACTAGAAATAGAATGATTATGGCAAAAGAAACCAAGATAGTACGGACAGTAAAAGACACATAGAATGAGATCCCAAAACATCTGAAACACCACTTGAACACATCAGCATTGATAAAATCACTATCAGTCAATTGTAAAAGGTAACTTTACTTGGAACAGTTCACATCCTGTGACCGTACCTTTAACTTCATCAAACAACTTCTGCCTATTTCTTGTCCTTGGGAAGGACTTGTTAGGTGGATAAAAATCCAGTCTAAAAATCTGGCTGATTGTGTGACCAACCATAATATAATCAGTGAATGAAAGCATATTTTACTGGAAAGGAAAATATTTTGCATAATACTTGAATGTTATCCATGGAGAAAGATGCAATAGAATGAAGTTCATTTGAAACATCCCTGTGACAATGATTTTTATTGAACAGATGGAAATCTAATAGAGATAAAAACAATACAATGATGTGCATGTGATTTGTAAAACAGTTTTTAATGTTATCTTTAAAGGATACATAGCTGTGCTTATCATTCCAAATATAGAAAATAATTACAATATTTTAACCCGGCAGGGATTATTTCTTTGTTAGAGAAAAATACAGAGTAAAACTATTATAAAATGGGTGTACATTTTGTAAAACGTTTTACATCCATACATTGAAAGATAATTAGTATGTTGAATGAAAACACTCCATCAAATCTTACAAATTGAAGTTGCTTACCATGCTAACAGTTAAGGGTTGTCTAAATAGTTGAAGTTATTTTTAAGGGACTTACTTTTGAATATATAATATATATATATAAAAATGTGCTGTTAGTCACAATATTTTAATGCCTGTGGTTCCTTTTAACTGCAAACTATCTCTTGAAAAATATTTAGCAATGCCATAGGATAATGAGTTAGTACATTACAGTGGTTAATAACTGTGCATTAAGTATTAAGTTATTTGCTAACTTCAGGAATCATATATATAAATTTAGATGAAGGAAGTGCACATGAAATATGAAAAAAATATTTTACTTTAACAATATAGTGCAAGCAAGTATAGTGCATCTACATTCAAGATGTTGAATAATATATGAACCTGTTCGATTGCATTTAAATCTGCAAAATATGTCATGGATTGGTTATGTTTATATGTTTCTGATCAGTGAAGAAGTTATCGCAGATAGTCTTCGACTTATGACCATTTGTTTAACAACCATTCAGTCACAATGGCAATGGAACGTATACTTTAGGACCTGTAAAACGCTTTACAAGCACTTGTAAAAACATTGCGCCACTTTCACCCTTGTCACATGACTGCATTTTGAATACTTGGCAAGCTTTTTACATTTACGACCAGTTGCCAAGTGCCCTATGATCATGTGATTGCCATTTGCAATCTTTGCCAGCTTCCTTAGAAAGTCAATGGGGAAAGTCAGCAGGAAAGGTTGCAGGATTTGAGGTCCATTCTTCCAGTTCACAGAGGGACTTTTCCTCCCCTCTGTGCAGAGAGGGGAAATCCTCCCATGCACTGGAGGAATGGAACTCAAATCAGGCAAAAATATTCTACTAGCAAACGTTCAGGCTCAGAGTCTTTCAGAAAGTCAGCTAGGCTAATTGTCTGAAAGTTTCAGAATACTGAGTCTCAGAGCCTTTCAGATTTCCAGCTTCACTAGCATTTTCTCTCCATTTTCCTCTCCACTACGCGCAACTTAGACTCCTTCTCTAAGTTGCACAATTTGCAGAAGGATCTTTCTGAATCACTATGAAAATGGGGCCCTTGTACAGGCTGGACCGTGGTAGGCCTAGGCAGCTGACATCTTCCAGCCAGTAGCAGATTTCCATGTGCATTTTGAACACTTGGCAACCTTTTTACATTTATGACCAGGCCTCCACACCCTGAGATCATCCCACACAGTCGCTTACCAACTGCAACAGAAAGAACTTGCATTGCAATTGTTGAAGGAGGTGGTCACATAGGTGCCTTGCTTAAAGACTACAATGAGTTACAATACAGGCTCAATTGTGGATGGATCATCTACAACAGCAGGGGGGGGCTATCTGAGAATGCTTTTTGTAGATTTTAGTTCTGCATTTAACACAATTCTTCAACATAAACTAGTGTCTAAACTTCTGGACCTTGTATTCAATCTGCCTTTGGATTATGGATTTCCTGTCTGGCTGCTCACAGAGGTCAGATTAGGTAATCATACCTCTTCAGCCCTTATTTTTAACACTTGTACACAACAGGGTTGCGTGTTGAGTCCCTTACTCTATACTCTTTATGTGCATGACTGCATTCCCATTCATGCTAGTAATACTATTACTAAATTTGCAGATGATACAGCAGTGGTGGGACTCATCTCTGGGGGGGATAAGTCTGCCTACCGAGATGAGGTGGACCGGTTGCTTTCGTGGTTTGGAGATAATAACTTGGTCCTCAACACCAATAAAACCAAGGAGCTTATAGTGGACTATAGAAGGAACAGATCAGACATCCAGCCCTTGTTTATCAATGGAGACTGAGTGGAGCAAGTGGCCAGTTTTAAGTTTCTGGGTGTTACCATAAAAGAGGACCTGACCTGGGGTGCTCACATTGCAGCACTGGTCAGAAGGGCCCAGCAGAGATTATACTACCTGAGACTTTTCAGAAAACAACAACTGAATGAAAAAGTGCTGGTGACCTTCTACCGCTGCACCATAGAGAGTATCTTAACTTACTGCACCTCTGTATGGTTTGTCAATTGCATAGTGGAAGATAGGACAGCACTCCAGAGGGTTAATGTCATTGCCAGAAGATCATTGGTTGCCCTCTCCCCTCTTTGGAAGAGCTTTATAGCTCCCGCTGCCTTAAGAAAGTTCAAAACATTCTTAAAGATCCATCTCATCCTGAGCACCCTTTTTTTGAACTATTACCATCTGGCTGATAGTACAGAATAATAAAAACAAGGACAAATAGGCTGAAAAACAGCTTCTATACCAAGGCAGTAGCTCTGTTGAATTCTACTGTATAATGCAGTGTTGGTGTGATGTCGGGGTTTTCAATTCAATGTGCAGAATGTGAAGGATGTGTGTTTATTTTCATGGTCATGATGTTCACTGAAGATGGTGTTTCATTTCATTGTACGAGGTACAATGACAATAAACTAAACTGAACTAAACTAAACTACCTGTTTATATCTGTGTATGTGAGTAAGTATTTGTAAGAATCAGGCTGTATAGGTATAATTCATGTTTTTCAGGATAGGATAATGCAACAGGGTGTTTTGACTTGCTTCTGGCTATGATGGTGATATGAATAGCTGAAATATGTGATAGCACCATCAAGGAAAAAAAAAACCATTCAACTTCAGTCTTCTGATCTATTTTATGGTGATTAAAGGGTAAAAGGTTAAGAGTGTTTACCTAACACTGACTTCAGAGGAAAACATCATTCCAATAAATTCATTTATCATTTATATAATGTATATAGCTGCCTCTTTCACATTCAGCTAAACTGCTATATAAGTGCCAAAGTGTTCTGTGTTTTGACTTCTGGCTTATGCCTGTGCACTGTTCTTTAGCAATGTAATCAGTCAGTTCTGCTGCAAAAATGGAGCACAGTGCTTATATACGTCTCTAGGGATATTGCAAGGGGTTTTCCCAACATTATAGGAGACTAACAGACAGCATAAACATAATGCTTTGTTTACTTTGCTTAAATGGATATGGCATTTCACAGACACATAAGTTCAAATATCTTGCTAGATCACATAGGAAGGTCTTGATGAAAGTGATTCACTCAATGAAAATGTGCTTTCTGCTTATAAATGTGCTTCTCTACTTATAAATGTGCTTCTCTACTTATAAAAATTATGCTAGTTCTTGTGTATTTTTCCCCTTTGCCATTATACTGAAAAGTATGGTTTCAGATTTAAAAAATGACCTCTCTTGTGCAAAACACAAATTGCTAATAGTAAACCAAGTAGGAGATAATATATATTTACTATAATTACTGAAGAGAAACCAACGTTTAACAAATGAGCATCTTACTCTGCACTAATCATTCTGCTCCATTTCATGCTCTGATCATAAGAACACAAGTACTATGGTGCAATGTTACAAGAACAGACTATTTAGGTTCCAAATGGAAAACCCAAAGTATTAGGGGACAAAGTATTGCTATAACACCACACAGTATAGGTATTTGCTATGGCATTAGCAGAATCATAATAAAACAAGAAATTGTAAAGTGTAGCATAGGGATTATACCAAATGATATTCACAAAATCTTGTTGTTAACCGAATAATAACTGATGCCATTATTAAGCAGGAAGAAAGAGTTTAAAATTCCGAGAACTCCTACCTCTCCTCCCCCACTAAATTATCTATTCTAGCTATATTTGCCTGAGACATAATATATATCAAAAAGTAGACGCTTCTAGCTAAATTGTTTTGGTCCATTCAGGTCTTATTTTCTGCTGTTTCTAGTTTACAGTGTGAGAAAATGTATAGTAGGTAGGAAGTTTAGCTTAAGCATTAGTATCTGTTTCAGCAGCTGAAATATTTTGTTGGTAAAAGAAAACACATCAGGTTTCACTGTTATAGTATAAACAGCGTAGATTTATCATATGGTCAATAAGGCTTAACTGAAATTGTTAGACTACTACTTAATTATTACTCCCACTTCTATCCCTTACTTTAACAATTTATGGAATACTATGACATATAATATAAATCTGGCTCTTGATAATGAAAGATGAAAAAAAATCACAAAAACATATTTATAACAAAAGGAAAATAGTGCATCTTCATGTATATCCACAGCTCCCCCCCCCCCAAAGGCCAGACTCTGCAATATACCTGAGCAGAAAACATTCAGATTACAAGATGCAACTGGTGAGGTTCTGTATGTCTTGGGCCCTTTAACCATTCTTGGGTGAGTGCCACTGGGGAAAAAGAGTGCAGTGTGAAGGAAGCAGAGACCTGTTTAAGCAGAATTCAGATCCAGAGCTTTGGGTTGTGTTTTCTTGGAGGTCAGCTCAGACAACTTCTTCAGCCTTTTCTTCAGCTCCAAAGGAAATTTCTCATAGCATTTCTTGCACACTGGCTTCATGTCAAATTCCACAAACTTATTCCTTTGAAAGAAATACATTACCATTAAATTCTACTCAGAAAAGCCATGTTGGGTTTGAAAACTAAGCAGGAAAGATGTGAGGTACATTTTCCCTATTATTACTATTAATGGGCAAATTTCTCCAAAGTCTAGGTAGTAAATCTACATACAAATAAGTGCCTTATTCAACCTATAGTTTAAAATAGAATACTTAAATGACTATCCAAGCATAAGATGCTATTCGTGTCTGCAATACTGTTAGATATGTTTAATTTTATTATGTACTTAATAATTTTGTAACCATTAGGGGGATGGAGGCTAGAATAAATGAAAAACAGTTGCAGGAATATGTCTAGATTAATGTAAAGAAGAACTAGTGATGTTTCAATATCTAAGGGGATGCCACAAAGAAGAGAGGGTCAACCTATTCTCCCAAGCACCTGAAGTTAGCACAAGAAGCACTGAATGGAAACCAATCAAGGAGACAACCAACCTAGAACGAAGGAAAAATTTCCTGACAGAATAATTAATCAGTGGAATGACTTGCCTCCAGAAATTGTGGTGCTCCAATACTGGAAGTTTTTAAGACACCATTTGTCTGAAATGGTATAAGGTTTCCTGCTTGAGCAGGGAGTTGGACTAGAAGACCTCCAAGGTCCCTTCCAAATCTGTTATTCTGTTATCATTCTTATGTTTCTCCTGCGCCCATTGATTCTAAACTCTCAGAAGCAGTAGACGAACCCTTCACTATGAAGGACGAACCTAATACTGTAATTCTTGTACATTTAAAAGAAAAATTTCATTGACTTCTATTTTTGGCCTTATCCGGGTAAACCTCCTTACATAGAGTTTTTCTAATTAAACATATTTTCTCCCTTGCTGTTGGAATGGGTCCTTGATAGATAACCAAGTATCAGCCAATTATTTCAGCCATGTTATTGTGGCAATCCTTGTCGTTTCTCCTTTGGGCCCACAAGAAGAATAAGTCGGCTGGGTTTTGGTTTTACTTGGTGATCAACCAGATCATCTTGATGACTGCAAGTAGAGGTGGAAACATACCTGTTTCTGCTATTATTCCTGCAACTAGTCTTTGGAGGGAGGCTGATTTCAAATCAGAGGTACAACTGAATACTAAAAGCCCTTGATGTGTAGGTCCTCTCTAGATTTATCCATTCCTTGTTAAAGTCCTTTGAGTTAGTAGCTATCACCAGGTCTAGCAGTAATACATTGTGCAGGTTAGTTGTATAAAGAATAGCTTTCCTTTGCCTGTTCTAAATCTTTCAGGCAACTTCACTGGGTGATCCCTGGTCCTAACCTTTTGAGAAAGGGAGGGTGATAAAACGTCTACCTCTTCACTTTCTTCATGGCATAAATGACTTTACTCTATTAGCCTCTGTTCCAAGCTAAAGCATCCCATAAGCTGAGAAATTATCCAAGCCCGCCAAGCATTTGAGATGCTCAGTTCTGTTATACCAGCACCCAACACAGTAGTCCAGGTGTGCTGGGACCACATATAAAGCCATTACTGTTTTGTTTCAATCCCTTCTGAGATATTCTTTGCTGGCCACTTACTTCAAGGTGAGCTTGATGTTGCAGGTGGAACAGGAGAAGCAGTTAACACACCAAGCTTTGTTGAGAGCAGATACCACTAGTGAGAAATAGTAAAGAATAGGATGTTATCACACCATCGCGTTGTTACAAATTCAGCAGACGTATTTGAAAAGAATCATTGAAAATTGTGCATGCAGAGCTGCAATGGGTGTATTGAGAGTCTCCAGCTTACCATCCCCCTCGATCACATGGCTGCAGTTGTAGCAGACGTCTCCAAAGAGCTGCATAAAAAAAGAACAAAAGCAATAATTTTCATTGAAAGGAAGGAATGTTTCAATCCTTACAGTTTATTCATTGGTGCCCCGAGAAGCGTGATCTTATTGCTCTGAATTTCACCCCCTTCACATCTTTTCTTTCAGAACTGACAAGAATCAAGTTTTAATTCCTAAAAACTGTTTTAAAGTACAGAATCAGAGCAAAATCTTTTGCTTTATTTAACTGTATTTTTTGAAGTTGAAAACTGTTGCTCTGATTTTATCTATCCGTAACAGATAAGATGAGGACCTGATGAAGGAAGGAGAGTTTATTTGCATGCTTGAAGGGTTTTCCTTCAAAGGTTTTCCTTTCAATCTTTCAGATTATTTTTTTCCAGTTTAAACCTAAAAATTAATAAGGATTGTACTTGTTGCTTTGGAAGAACTCATCTAACTTGTTATACGGTTTCTCTCTTTTAGAGCAGAAAAGGTTTCTCTCTCCAACCATGGCAACTTTAAGCCTGGAGAACTTCAACTCCCAGAATTCCCCAGCAAAGCTGGCTGGGGAATTCTGGGAGTTGAAGTCCTCCAGGCTTAAAATTGCAAAGGTTGGAGACCCTTGTTTTAGAGGATCTTTGAGAGGATCTTAGATTAACCTAAGCAATTATACATTCTATAGTTAATGGCCCCTTGGCCACGTGGGAAGGCTCCTTCAATTGGTGATAAGTGCTTGATAATAATTGGAAAGTATTCCATCAGTTTGACAGGCTATATTTTTAATTTAGTCAAATATTTAAAATAACTTTAGGTTGACCCTCCCGAACACTAAATACTTAGAATGTTTATTTGTCCCACTAAAATCAATGTATTGCAGAGGAAAGAAAAGACAGCAGCTCTGATGTGCAGTAAAAGCCTATTATATGCTCTAGTCTAGGCAATGAAAAATGAAGTCGTAACAACGCAAGATTTCCCTCAACTCCAATCCCTAATCTGAAATACAGTCCTGAAGAATTTGCACAATGTGAAGTGAGAGGAAAGAGAACTCAATGTGCCCTTTTCAAAAAGAAAGCAGACCTCTTTGAGACCCTGGGCTCCCAGTGCAGGGGTGCCCCATAGAGCCAGAGATGGTATTCAGCAGGTTCTGACCGGTTCTGGAGAACCGGTAGCAGAAATGTTGAGTAGTTCAGAGAACTGGCAATTACCACCTCTGACTGGCCCTGCCCCCGTCTATTCTCTGCCTCCCGAGTCCCAGCTGGGTCTTCTTTTGTTGCCCTACACAGGAGAACGGAGCTGGAAATGAGGTTAATGGGATGGGGAGGGAATGGGATTTTGCAGTATCCTTCCCGTGCCATGCTCACCAAGCCACACCCACCAGGCCATGCCCACCAAGCCACGCCCACAGAACCGGTAGTAAAAAAATTTGAATCCCATCACTGTGATAGAGCAATGAGAGATTCATAGAGAATTTCCCCAAACTACAGATTCTCTTGTAGCTGATCAGCAGTGCTACTAATCAGTTTCCTTTGAGAAAGCTGTGGAAACTTTTGTTGTTTTTAAAGCACCTTTTTGTTTCTTTATAAGGAAGCACAGCACAGTGAAAACTAATCTATTTCTTTCAGCAGTCTAGCTTGCAACAAACAATAAATTATGCCTTATTTCCCACTGCAAGACATGATGTTTTCTTCTAGTAAATTCTACCTAGGAAACTCTTGGCACTGACTTCTCTTTTTCCTGCCCTTCATTCCGCTCCATACTTACGAATGGCTATTTATAGTTAGCCAACTTAAGAGGCAATTTGATTTGCATTTCTGTCCCAAGTGCAAAGTATTCCTAGACATTAAATGCTTATTAAGACTAGTAGGTCTATTATATTTTCAAAATTTATCTTTTTTAAAAATCAAAATTTGTATCTTACAGAAAACATGCCTTGTTTCCCCATCAAAAAAAAAAAGAAAAGAAAAGAAAAAAGAAAAGAAAAAGAAAAAGAAAAAAGTGAAATAAAGTATCTTATCAAGGACAGTAAACTTTACCTGATTGTAATGAGTCTCACAGTAAGCCAGACCCTTTTTCTCATAATGCCGGTGTCCCAGGAATGGCTTCTCACATTTGGCACAAACAAAGTGCTAAAAAGCAAAAAGGACATGTTATGTCAAAGGGCCTTTTGTCAAAAGAGTTGTTAGGACAAGCATAACGAATGATATATCCAAGGCGTTTTGTATGGGGGGGGGGGGAGCAAAACTAGAGATATCAAGCTCATATTATTTCATTGTTTTGTATATAGTCACCTCCTTCAAGGGATGTTGTTGTGGAAGTCTTGATGCTTTCAAATAATGCTGAACTAGAAACAATGGTCTTAAGAAAGTACCACCTTTGAATATATTTCATTTTTATGCTACTGCATACAGACTTCTAAATTGTACCAAGTAGCCAAGAAGAAATGGGAATGATATATTCCAGAATCAAAATCTGCAATAAAATATGTTGGGTTTCACTCCAGAATCCTATGTTACCTTCATTTCACAGGATTAGTGGTGGAATATCAAAATTCTATGTGAAACAAACATTATCAATGACACATATTTGTGCTGGGCTTGAATTCTAGTGCTTCAAAACATGTTCACAATTGCACCTTTTGAGTCATTGTTACCACAGCAGTCCTAGGTAAATATCTATTGGTTATAAGCTGGGAATACTGTCTTTTCTTTAGACACTTTTTTTTAATTTAGTAATATTTCTACACTAGGTTCTCACAAACACTACCAAGATGAAATACCTTGGTATCAAACATATCAAAACAGAATAATCATAAAATTATCTTAAAATATTAAAAACAACTTGGATATATTCATGAAATATACCATAAAATTTGAACTATATCATTTAAAACAGTATATGAGTACAAACCAGTAACTTACAGTCTAGAATCATGACAGCGAACCAATGGCACGCGTGCCGGAAGTGGCATGCAGAGCCATCTCTGCTGGCACATGAGTCATCGCCCCAGATCAGGACCACTGCACATGCGTGCGTGCTTCCTGCCAGCCGATTATCGGGTATCTGCTGTGCATGCGTGGGAGTGTAGGTCACGCAGGGGAGACATGCGCGCATGTGCAGAACCACAGGGTGCAGGGTCGCATGCGCATTGCATTATGGGTGTAGGCACACGTGCGCGCGCAAGGACAGGTGCACACTTTTGGCATGTAACAATGAAAAGGTTAGCTATCACTGGTCTAGAACAATGTCTTCTAATGTAGTATGAATGACTAAATCATATTGTACGTATGTTCCAGCATTTCCATGGATTCTAGTTGCCTTTCAATCACATTTTAATCTGATACTCTATAAAGCTACGAAATATCTTGATATAATTTATGAAGATGAGTTATTTTTTTCTCTGTCCTATTGAAATTAACATTTGTATTTATTTGTACTTGCTGTACAGTTCTTATCTTTCAAAAGACAAAGAGAGATTCATTACAGCCATTCCACCTTGGAATGTTGGAAACTATTCAGTTTTTATTATAAGATTTTAGTAGGAGGATTTAAAATAAGAACAACAACAACAACAACAACGATAATAATCATAGTGGTCTTTCAGATGTTTCTGAATTCCTCCTCCTCCTATCCTTAATCGTGGTTCATGCAGAAATTGTGAACCATAGTTCAACACCACTTGGAAGGACACAATTTTCCTGACCTAATACATTAGTTAGTAAATTTATATTTTAAGGCAGAAAACAGTTTCATCTATTATTGTTTTATGCATTGTTTATTATTTATATATTTGGGACAAGACAGGCTACAAATGTAGCTAAATGCAAAATAAAGATTGATTTCATTATATACAAAGAACAATGGCAATATCTGCTTATTAAATAGGAAAACACATTGTACCAAAAATGGAAGGGCAATATTAATTTCCAGCAATTGGAGAAGCTCTCACCTCAACGTGCCACTGTTTTCCTAGAGCATTGACCACTCGACCCTCAATAGGCCGCCGACAAGCCCCACAGATTGGAATGCCCATCTTATCATGGCATGGCAGGCAGTAGAGCTCTCCTTTCAGCTCCCTGGCATCAGCGGTCAATTCCTTCCTATACACAACATTAGTAATTAAGACTTTGGGACCAATATTTGTCACAAATAGTAATTATGTATCAGTCACTACATAATCTAAAACAGACACCTGACTTCTTGCCAAACATGAAAAGAGGACAAATTCTTAAACATAAATATACTCCTTAGGCTTCCTTTGCCTCATTATTCATTCTTACACATACTTTGGAAGAACCCTTTTTAACAGATTTTGGTTTATGACTTGTATTTTAGAAATCAGAAATAATCAGAAATACTAAGCCATTGTCCATTAAATCTCATAAATGTAAATGTTTATCTAATTAATTTTGTACTCTGGATATTTTATAAATAGCTTGGTGATTCATGTTCAGAGGAGATTCAATTCAATAATTTACTATGTAAAGAGAAATTTATAACTACTTAACATACCCACAGTGGGTGCAGCTGAAATGATCTGGATGGTAGGAGTCGTTCCTGAACATAAGAGGCTGTTCATCAATTATCAAGTGACATTTCTGGCAAATGTATTTGCCCAAGCCTTTGGCTTTCTCACGATTGTGGCAAGGCCGACAAAGATGTCTAAAGTGCAGTTGGAAAGAGAAATGTTGAGAGACATCATTGAAATAACAGTAATTTACAAACAAATTGCTTGCTAGACTTCAGAGCTTCTGAATCTTAATGAGAATATTAATTCATAAACCATGTTTACAGCTTGTGATTGCATGAATTACGTTAACACTGAACTGGGTTAAGTAGATGACAGCATTATTTTCTTCAGCAAATTGAATTTTTGTGCATTTACTTAAAAAGTCAGGAAATTTCAAACATACAAGCACACACAAATGCATTATCATTTAATTTTGCAGGTTTCCCTATATAGAACATACTCCATTTGTTCATTTATAGGGCTGAACGAACAGATAACATGAAAAGCTGCTGATTGATAGAACTGTGCAAAACTGTGCAAATACCAAGTAGAAAAGAGCCAAGCAACTCAAATTAATGCTATACAGTCTCCAAGGCTTCCTGAAAGATCTGAGCAAGGTCATTCGGCCTCTAGGTCCTTATCAATAGAAAGGAGCTAATAATAAATCTCAGTTCTACGAGGTCACTGTGGATCTTGTGTTTCTTACAAAGTTCCCAATAGAAAGACCAGTCAGCATAAGTGGAAAGGAATGTTATTAGCACACTTGGTTCACAAGTCTTCTCTGCTCTTCCTCCCCAAAGCTGAAGACACTAAGACAAGAGCTACAGTTCACAGAAAGAAAGCAGACAGCGTCCCTTTATAAATGGGAGTATGCAGCTGTGTTGCTCTCAGGATAAAGGCATCAATTTTATTCCTCTCTGTGGAATGAAGTCTAATTATACAGGGCAAGACATAGAGACCCTACTGCAAGTGTCCTCAGAAGAATGCCCTCCCATTTTACTGAATAAGGGGCCTTCAGCCCTTTCCACTGATAAACCATTAGCAGCCCAGCTCATTTGGAAGCCCGTCTACTATCCTATAGATCCTTGTCCAGTGCAAAGCAAAGGGAGGTCTTAGAATCACAAAGCCGTTACTATGGTAGCCGTCCTCCTCACTCTCATTCCCACCATTATGGAATTATCCCTTTCTGAAATGTCCTGTTGTGTCTGTAGCACTAGTTTTCCCCTCCCCTTCTGCAATACTCTCCAAGACCTCTAAGGCAGGCAGAGGACTCCAAAGGCACAGTGTAAAAGGCAGAGGTCCAAAGAGAGAGGCTTTAATGAGCAGGGAAAACACTGGAATATTCATAAATACAGTAACAATTAGCAACTCCCTCCTCCAACAGTTGAGCTGGAATTAAGAGTGTCTTTCACAACAGGCATGTTATCTCCCCTCCTCTTCTGTGAGCAAGATGATAAAGGACTATCACACCTAGCAGAACTCTATATAGTGCAGCTCCCTTTTCATTGAACTTCGTAGAGTCAACCCCTGATGGAACTTTTTACAGCTGTGTTCTTTTCCCTAAATTTGCTGGTGTTATAAAGAGCTCAAAGGTTTTCATCACAACTTGATCAGACTGCAAACAAACTGCAAGAGGTAAGAGCTCTGGTATCAGAGTAGACAACATTTATTAGCCTAGAAAATACAGCATCTCCTAACTTGTATCGGGGTTTCCAAATAAACAGTTGCTGTTATTACTGTCCAAAAAGTGCTGTCTATAATGTTAAGAACACAGTTGGGTGTTCTACTTGATATAACTAGATGTATCCATAATATGAGGAAGATTGCTGATTAAATATTACATTTATAAATGAATTACCCACTGAGTTATAACAAATTGATACAAGTTTATTATTTAATTTTTATAATACTCATAAGAGTATAACTTTGGATGAATGAAGAATGAATACTGTTGCTGTTCTAAGAAAATAGAAGTAGCTGTGATTTCTAATGTATTTTTAAGACAATTAGCTAGGATTCTCTTACTAAACTAGAGAATTGAATACAAACAAAAGACAATCTGCTGCATGCCTAGAATTTGGGAATGCTTCTTCAAGCTTCATTAAGACATAAAGTAATACTATCTTTTTGCTGTAGAAAAAATTCTTTATTTTATCTTTCTTTAAATACCTGGAACACTCTGTGGTCTAGTTGCAAAATTAACACTTGCAATTAGTACAAACTGTTTTAAGTTCCAAGTAATACTAGATCCAAACAATGCTGAATTTTCCAATTATATAATTTCTATGCTTTTCATTATGTCTAAAGACTTGAATGAGATTAACCATAGGAACAGAAGCTTTTCCAGTATTTGTATTGCTTTTATTTACAAAGATTTGTCTACAAAGGACTTTGAATCAAGCAAATGGTACATGCAATGCACATTATATACCACTTCTGTGGAACTTCAAGTGAAGGCACTTATATACGTATATGCACATATACATACATACATATATAAAAACATAACATAATATAGCATATTATGTATAGGGATAATTAAGCTTGTGACTTATGACAAGTAGGGCAATTAATTGAAATACAACTAACAAAAAATTTAAAATACAACATCCTCTCCCAGAAGTGTACCTAATTTTCATGCATAGTTTATAAAAAGAATAGCCAGGATTCATGTGCCCATATATAATGTTTTTGTTTATGCATCTAATTCTAGAAAATATCCCGATTATCTGGAGGTAGCTTTTTCAAAAGTCTGGGGAGGGGGTTATCAGACAAAACCTAATCAACATCCAATAGCAAGGGAAACTAACAGCAAGTTTTGCTAGTTCATATAATAAAAAATAAAACACAGATTTCTTGGTATTGTAATATTTTCATCCAAGTTTATTTATTTGGTATTTCAGGCTCACATTGAAGACCAATTGTGAGGAATGAACAGCCAAGCAGACTCTTCAGACCTGTTATTCAACATTTCCCTATCAAATTCAGAGCAATGTGGCAAAGAGAGTCCCATGGAAAACATCCTTTTTGCTATTTTCTATCTCCTCGATTTCATCCTAGCCTTTTTGGGCAATGTTTTGGCACTCTGGCTCTTCGTTCGGGACCAAAAATCAGATACCCCTGCCAATGTTTTCCTGATGCATCTTGCTGTAGCCGATCTGTCTTTTGTGCTCATTTTACCAACTCGGTTGGTCTACCACTTTTCAGGCAATCACTGGCCATTTGGAGAGCTCCCTTGCCGACTCACAGGATTTCTTTTCTACCTCAACATGTATGCGAGCATCTACTTCCTCATGTGCATCAGCATAGATCGCTTCTTAGCTATCGTGCATCCTGTGAAGTCCCTCAAACTCCGCAGGTCACTCTATGCTCATTTGACCTGTGCCTTCCTGTGGGTTATCGTTGCCGTGGCCATGGCACCTCTTTTGATCAGTGTGCAGACAGTTGAGATGAATAATACCACCGTCTGCCTCCAACTCTACAGAGAGAAAGCATCACGCCATGCTCTTGTATCCCTGGCTGTCGCATTCACTTTTCCATTTTTTACCACAGTAACCTGCTATTTACTGATCATACGAAGCCTGAAGAAGGGGCACCGCATTGAAAATCATTTAAAGGAAAAAGCCATCAAAATGATCATCATGGTCCTAACGATCTTCTTGGTCTGCTTTGTGCCTTATCATGTCAACCGTTACATTTATATCCTCAATTATGACGGTGTGAAGACTTCTTGTGCAATGCAGAGGATTCTGGCACTTGGCAATCGCATCACTTCATGCCTCACCAGCTTAAATGGTGCCCTAGATCCTGTCATGTATTTTTTTGTTGCTGAAAAGTTTCAAGAGGCCTTGTGTGGTTTGTTTTGCCCCAAAAGAGTTGCAAGAGTACCTTCAAGTTATGATGGGAAAACTAACGACAGCTCTTTAAGTGCTAAATCTGAACTGTAAATACCTGAAAACAAAATACTTCCTTAACAAAAGTTTGCTGTCCAGCACAATTTAATCTCTGAGAAAGCAGAACTGCTTTTCTACAAAAACACAAGGTCTAATACTTAATTGTTAAGGAAACAAAGCATATACAGCAATTCTAACTGGGAAAGGATACTGTGGTGGTAGATGATGCCATGTTGAAAGCCCTGCTTTTCTCTGTTGGCCAGGATGGATAGTATCTCCCCTTTTTTTTTTTGCCTTCTCCCTAGCATTTTTAAGGGGTTTTTTTTGGATGGGTGAGTGTGTGTGTGTGTGTGTGTGTGTGTGTGTGTAATTACAAAGATAATACTTACAAAGACTATCAGGACGCATAATTATTTTGATTTTCTGGAATACTCTTTTGAACGTTACTATCAGTGGAAATATTGCCAATAAGATTTTTCATAAGCATTCTTTGGATCTACAGATAATTTATAGGCAGCTTTACCTTATCATAACCATTTCAAGAATCAGATCAGGTTGTGTGAAATTATGAATCTTGTGATAATTTTTGCATAGCAAATAGTAGCAAATAATAATTCCATTAGGATATAGATTGGAATTTCAGTGAACAAAAGCTTGGTAAATTCTTCAAAAAATAAATATTCATAGGGAAAGAATTGACCATTTAAAGTATTCAAACAGTGAGTAGAGAAGTTTTAGTAATATTCAGCAGCTGTCCAAACCTATTTTGTACAGTATGCCATAAAACAAGGCAGGCAGGAATTCAGCCCAAAAGCTGCTCAATATTTACAACTACAATGCAAATTTTTGAGATGTTTATGAATATGGGGTTTAGTTTTAAACAAACTTTATAACTCTCCCACCATAGCTGTAGAAGAATATAAAAGCTGCTGATGCTTTTTATTACACCTCAAGATGAATAAATTACAAACATCACATTTGAACAAAGTGTTCCTTTCAATTATAGCTTTGGCTGTAGATACCATTTTCAATAGCAGTGAATACACAAACCACAATTTATTTTATATGCAGATTTTTTAATATGACTGAATATGGTTAATGAATTCTTAGAGAGCTTGCTACATATCATTAATTCACTTTAATAATGTAAGATGTAAGTCCAGCTGGGCACTTAGCCCGAATTAATGTAGACCGAGTCTATCATAGTATCTTAGAACAATGATGATCTGGAGCTGGAGCAACTGTGCTTGCCAATATAACTTTGCTGCAGTTGTATCATAACAAGTTTGTATTATCATGTTTATTATCTTTCTACATGAGCCGCGGTGGCACAGTGGTTAGAGTGCAGTACTGCAGGCTACTTCTGTTGACTGCTGGCTGCCTGCAATTTGGCAATTCAAATCTTACCAGGCTGTTGCCTCAGCCTTCCATCCTTCCGAGGTTGGTAAAATGAGGACCCCGATTGTTGGGGGCAATATGCTGACTCTGTATACCACTTAGAGAGGGCTGTAAAGTACTGTAAAAGGGTATATAAGTCTAAGTGCTATTGCTATTGCTACATTTCAGATCCTAGTCAACTTTATACTGTGCATTTCAGTGGTGGGATTCAAAATTTTTTACTACCGGTTCTGTGGGCATGGCTTGGTGGGCATGGCATGGGAAGGAGACTGTAAAATCTCCAGTCAGAGGTGGGATTTGCCGGTTCTCCGAACTACTCAAAATTTCCACTACCGGTTCTCCAGAACTGGTCAGAATCTGCTGAATACCATCTCTGGTGCATCTTATACATTTTGATGTTTTCCAGTATGTTTAGAACATATGCACATACAAACTAAATACTTAGTTGAAACAGTGTAAATTACTCTCATTTGCCTTTTAGCACTTCAATTCTGTTTTCTGAATTGAAGTATGCTGTGACCACAAATACCTAATATCTACTAAAGGAAAAGCACAAGGACTGCCTTTAATTTTTCTAAAAATTATTTTTATAATCTAAACTTTATTAGCCAATATGATAGAAGAAATAGAACACATAAAAATAGGTTCAGAGAATTCACAAACAAATAAAATGTTTAATTTCCAATAATTAGTTTCATTAAGGAAAATAATATAAATGCTAAGAATAGTCTAGAAAACTGAAAGTTGCTGCATGTATTTGAGGCTATTCTATTTTGTTTCCTTTTTCAAAATGATTTTTGCATTTATTGTTTTTTACTTTACTTTTACTTTCTTTATATTCACATTTGTACTTAAAATGTATATTTAAAAACTGTTATATTTCTTATGTAGCTGGAAATACATTCAAAAGGAGAATAAAGCAATTTTGTTTATATTGGTGCAAAATTCTGTCTATCCACCAACACTGTTGGTATCTTAATATATCTTAATATTACTGTATTTATAAAGGCGCTTAGCTACTTTCTGGCATTTTGTCTAAAAGAATTACCATTTTGAGAATGGCTGCCAATACATTCAATCTCCAGATTTTTTGGAGATATACCTTCCTTTCCATAACTTATCACTAGCTTATACAATGCATTCAACTTCACATTTAGTTTCTATGCATATATCATCAACTGCTAACATTTTAACATATAAAATGCAGAGTTCTATCTGTTCTTACCTGCCAGCATTCTTCACAAAACCCAAATCAGCAAGAACTACATCACAGAGTTCACAACGAAAACATTCAGGATGCCAATTATTGTTCATTGCTTTGATGACTCGGCCAATGATGAATTCACCTTGAAACAGAAATATCACACTTTATAACCTTAATTCATTTCAGAAGACTCCCTGGTCCTTAGAATTCCATAGTAGTAATTGGGTAGCAAATTTTTTAAAACATATTTTGTAGTCTGCTTTATTACAGTTATGAGAAACCTAAGAGTACATATAATTTGCTCAAGGTCACTGAGACAAATCCAGGTTTGTTAAGATACCGAACTAATATCTATTTTACTAAACCACAAAGATTCCCTTATAAAGTTCTGAATGTCAGGATTTTCTTTTTTGAAAAGTACAATTTCCATGTATTATTTTTGTTCTTATCTATGATCAGTGGTGTCACAAATAAATTACAATATTTTCTTTTTAATTTGCTCTCTACTGCCTCTCCTTAAGAACACCCAGTTATAGAACACCCAGGATCTCATAATCAAATGGTTTACAAACATTATTAATAAACAAAATTAGATATCAATCATTTATGTGGAAAACTTACCACATTCCCCACAGCATGGTGCAAATAGCATCTGGAAGTCATGCTCACAATATTTTCTCCCTTCAAACTGAAAGAGATATGCAGGAACACATACCTTTATAAAACATTCATCATACAAAGAACTGTAGAGTATGCAGATGCAAAGCAATAAACTTCTCTCATCAATAGCCGAGGGATCTTGCATTACTGATTCTTATTTTTGGAAAGCTTATTCCAACACATTAATTCACCTTCAAATCACAATAGTTATTATAATTGTAGTATCAATTAGATATGTTGTAATAGTACTCTTATCTCATTTTGCTAGTTACTACTCTCTCTGATTTTAAATATGCCTTTTTTACTGTCTATAAAGAGATTTGCTTTTAACACACAAGAGCTCATGATCTTCTGATGTTATTTTGCCCTGCATTTTTATTAAATCAAATCATTAACAAAAACAAAGGGAGATATAACTGGGCCTATTCTTTTAAGAAAAAGTATTCGTTTTCCGTTTCTTCTGTTTCACTATCGTGGCTCCTAATGTTAACTGACTACAGTGCAATGTTATGTTTAAAGCTGGATAAACTATGGTTACTCTTAACTATGGCTAACTGAAACATCTAGGCTTTCATGCTTGGCTTATGACATTGGTTTGCACACATCCCAGAAAAAAGTAATCATTTTTTAATGTTTGGATTGTGATCTTCAATTAATGTTCACAGAAATGAGAGCTTCTAATACCACCTTTGTGCTAGAGGATGTGAAAGGAGTACAGGGTTTCAAGCTAGTACACATAGCTCTAAACTATAATTTAGCATTATCTTACATAATGCTGACGAGAAATCTCTATTGGAGTTCTGACTCCAATTTATTTATTTATTTATTTAGCGTGTGGCATGTGTTAGCCAGGGATCTCCTAGGTGGCTGTGAAAGGAATTTTTTCAGGCGGTGTTATCTTTAACTGCAGGATGCCAGAATGCTGGTTGGCATTCAGGGGAGGCTCCTTTCTTGTCCCTATGTGGTTTATTCGCTCAAAGGAATCGAGCCACCAACCTCAGCAGAGTGCAGGCCCAGCGTCTTATCACGTGAGCCATCACAGCCCCCATATTCCAATATTTCTGCGGGATTCCAAGCTGAAGAAATCTGGTTAGCATTGTACCTGAACGGGTGACTGCTGAACTCTTCTAGCTACTTGTCTAAGAAAGTAAGACTCTGCTAAATGGATGATATTAAAAATTACATAGGGGAGAAAAGAGAAATGGATCACTGAAATTAGAACTGAGGCAATTGTATACTCCATACTCCATAGAAAATACTGTAGTTCAGTTATGCTTCTCAGTCAAGGAAGGATAAAAACTTTCCAAACTATTGAAAGTATAATAATCTCACATCATAGAAGAGGCCATCTGGAAACTGACGAAAGCACTGAGCACAGACAAAGCAGTTTTCATGATACAGTTCTCCGTTGCTGTTTACAATACGTTCAGTTGGATCAAAACGGGCTCGACAGCGTTCACATACAGCATTTGCGAGGGCATCTGACATATTACTGAGAAGCAAAAAAGAAAAATAAGAAGAAAGAAGAAAGTAAATATTTAATTATCTTATATAGAATAGAATACAATGGAATGGAATAGAACAGCTTTATTTGACCAAGTGTGATGAGACACAGAAGGAATGTGTCTCTGGTGCAGAACTGCACTAGGCTAGTGATTATATATTTCAATTAACAGTTTATCTGACTCTAAGGATGCAATCCTATGCATACTTAATGGGGATTATCATTAAACTCATAATTGGACTTTTAATAAACACATAAACTCTTGTATTATAAAGCAATCCAGCTTAGTTATATCTAAAGAACTATATATTCTATCTCTCAAATGAAAATGAGCTATTTGATTGCCTCTTATTTATTGGCATCTACAGAATATTATTTATACTAATAATAAATACATCATTATTTAAATTGTGTTTTATCAAAAAGTCACAGAAAACTACATAAAGTGGTAGTAACTATTAGGGATGCCCTTTAAACTATCTTTAAAAAGCACCATAGGTCATGGTAAAGCTTTTTCAGGCTATGTTCAGCTCCTGAAGACTTCCTGGAAACATTTGTAGAAGGTCATGAATGAAAGTGTTCTAAATGCTAATGGATTACAACAACAGAAGTTTGAATTTCCATGAGGGAAAAAAAAAAACCATGATCTGCATCTTGTCAGAGCCTTTTGTTACTTCTGACCTTACAAACACTTACAACATTTCTGGATTTTCTCATCCATCCCACATAGCCACCTACTTGCAAAGTGCTAAAAATGTCAAATTGTAAAAGACTTCTTTGATTAGAACGGCAGCAAGCTTTCATAACTTACATTAAAAGTTACGAAACTTAATATAGGAGATAAACATTTTCCAACAAAATGGATACCCACAGAACTTTATCAAAAAGTATCAAATCACACAACCCGCTGCACTCCCAAACATCAAAAACTTTGCACAAACAATAAACAGACTGCTATACCACATGGCATCACAGTAGCATACAAATCAATGAAAGCCTTCCAAAATATCTTAAGCAAACCAAAATGACCCCGTAGTTCAAGAAGAAAAAAAACAGGAGTCATCTACAACATACAATGCAAGGATAGCATGGTAGAAGACTAGCAGAGCACACCCACAAACTAGCTTTTAGAAGACATGATAATTAAATCTCCTTAATTTCACAACATGTGGACTCAATCATAATTTCAACTGGAAAACTATTAGCATCTTAGACTAAGCCAAATGCTAAAATGCTAGGGAATTCCTGGAAGTTTGGTATTCAGATAAATCAGCCATCAATAGACACAGAGAGATAAACCACATTTTCACACCTTTCAAAAGAAACAAAAATGTAAAGAACAAATAAAAAGACTATAACCCTCCAGCAGTCAATATTCATATCAGCAGAGATCGGTACCAGATAAATAATCAGGCAGAAAACAATATTCAAGTCAAAGAGAAAATTACATCCCCACCACAACTGGCAGGGCAACCTATGGGATAGAAACAGGGAGCAAATCGTACACTGATATTATCTAATTGGGTAATTAAATATCGATAAGTAAATAGCTAAGCTCGAAGAATACCAAGAGCTCTAACCCTGAGACACATATATTCTCTTCTATTGAAGTTAAAGAAAGCCATAAGCTAACTCTATAAAAATGAAAATGCCAGTTAATTAATAGGTATTCTGAGTGTTCTATTTCAAAGTATCTTGGAATATAGGTAGACACATAATAAAAATTAATTAAATATGAGCACCACAATGCCTTAGAATTGTAAATAATAGTATTTACAAATATATAAAATATTGAAATAGATTTAATGTATCTAACATTAATTACAACAAAATGAGCATTTTTAAAATTTATCAATTGGAAAAAAAAATATAAAAATTCATTCTTCATAGATACATTAAGGTCCCAGTAATTTGATTCTACTTGCAGCTTTTGTAGCAACTGTAGAGGCTGTCCAATTTCTACTCTTTGACTTTAAAAAACAAACCTGTTGTACAAACTTGACTCGCTAATAATATATTCCAGGCTACAAGTAACATATGGCAGAAAGTAATTTTTTCCAGCCAGCTTGATCTGCAACCTTTAGTATACAGACAAGTTCAAACCCAGAAAATGGAGAGCTCTGAAAATTGCAATATAGGCTGTTTCATATCATTTCACAGAACATCAGCCCTATTAGTGTTTCCCAGCCAAAGCACTATATAAAACCTGTTCATCGATATCCATACCAGTAGCAGATATATGAAAAGTGACCAGGCCAACTGTTTAGAGGGATGATGTGGAGACACTCTGTATGGGTGAAATTGGGTTCTAGAGAGATTCCCACAACAGGGAAGATTGCTTTCTTCAAGCTCGAGGAAGTACTGATTGGCTCAGATTTTCAGCAGCTGTAGCAAGGACAATCACAGACCACCTCAAAGCTGATTCTAGAGCAGGGGTGTCCAACCTTGGCAACTTTAAGACTTGTGGACTTCAACTCCCAGAATTCCTCAGCCAGCAAAGCTGGCTGAGGAATTCTGGGAGTTGAAGTGCACAAGTCTTAAAGTTGCCAAGGTTGGACACCCCTGTTCTAGAGCCTGGGTAATATTTGAGAGAATGAAAATCACTATATATAAGTACTCTAACTTACATTGAATGTAACTAGATAAGGAGAACCTAGTTGTGACCCTTTGAGAATTGGGATAATCTCACAATAGTGACTTAGCACATACACCTTAACTTGCGCTTTCCTTGAAGCTGCCTTGAAGAAGTTTCACAGGTTGCAGCTGGTTCAGAATTCTGCAAGCTGATCTTTGATGGGAGGAAGTTGGTTTGTTTATGCTATATACATGACAGGGTTACCATGCCAAGAGATCAATGACCAGAATCCAAGATAGGGAAAGCTCCTCTACAGTTTAAGTAGAAGACAGATACATAGTAAGCATAGTTTTTTTGATCCTTGTATAATGAGATCAGCCAACAATTTATTTCCATAAAGTTATACTGACAGAAAATTTTGTTATATGAAGTCCTTTGAAGGATATTCTAGTGTAACGCATATTAGACTACAGTTCCAATCCATCAAATCCCTCTGGACCAAAGTTACATCAAAATTTAAACAAAACCAAATTTAAAGAAAAATACTGTAAACAGATAAAAATAATAAAAAATAAAAGTCAAATAAAAATGTAAAACTATTAAGTATCATTAAAAGAGATCGAAAGCAGGGATTTATAGTTTCCTTGAACTCCTCTTAAGGGAATAGACACCTACATGGGTTGCTTTCTATAATTCAGGAGCAATGATAGAAAAAGCTTATTCCTAAACCATCACTGGGTAAGCTGATAATCAGGTATCTCTGATTATCTTAATTTTGGGAATCATATAGAGAAAGGAATTGTTCCAAACAACTCAAATTTAAAGTATTTGGGATTTTAAACTGATAACTATACTTTGTCTGGAAGACAACCCCATTTTCCCTAAAAAATTGTAAGAATAAATATAGGTATCATTAACATTTTGATAACCATCACCCTCATTTAATGGTTTCACATGTGTTAAAAAAAACCATTAAAATATTCATTGTAAATGCTTCATTAGGCATCAAACTCTCCGTTAAGAAGAAATGAAAAATGTTTGTCAACTATGCATAAAGAATATATATTTTAAAAACTGAACAATGTTTAAAGGTCACCAATTTTTTATAAGAGAGATTTTCATATATTTTAAAGACAGAAAATATGGACATTTTGCCTGGTTTAAAGGATTAAAATTCCTGTTTCTTTTGCAGTATGATCATGCATGCTGAATACAAAAATTCAACAAAGTATTAATATTGTAAACTTATTTCAGATGGAAAAAAATATAAATTGATTCTTGTTGCCAAGTAAGGTAAGAGGTATCTTTTAAGTCGATTCATGCAGTGCTAGTTACACTAACCCTATTTTAACTTCAAGTTATGAAGGTTTCCATAGCAGGTTTCCTGTTTTTATACAAAACTGATGTTATCAGAGTCAAAGCAGCACTTCCTTCAAGCAAAGGGAGCAATCCCAACCTGGTTTTCCTTACTTTCCACTTCAAAGTAAGTCAGAGCAAACATTCTAAATATATCAGCAACTGTTAATCTGAGGAGGTATCCAAATAACCTACCCCAATATCCCAGTTGCCCTTTCTTTCTCATCACTCAATAGTGACACTATGCCACTCAGGCGCTCTTGTCGGCGTTGATAGAGTTTGGAAGATGTTAGTCCCCGAAGTCTCACACCAGCCATGGTTCTTACCGCTGGGAAGAAAACTGCATGAGGATAACCGAATAGCAACTCTGAAGTAGAAACCCACAAGGTTCAGGAAATGGTTTTTTTCCAGAAAAATTGTATTCTTGTATTTGCTAATTAAAAGAAGTGACGCCCATTCTTCTCATACAGATTCCTTGCCTGCTTTCCTTCTTTCTTCAATCCATCCCATTAATAATGCTATGGATTCGTAATTATTATATTTGTTTAGAGAATTTAAAATACAGTATTTCAAAATCTCCTCAATTCCCTCATCAAAAATCACAGAATGTAATAATAAATTATAAACAATACAATTGGGTAGCCATCTCAGAAAAGATAGCTATGAGATTTTTAGTAGTAGATATTTCATCAGTAAATAACAATGATAATAATTATAATATATCTTTAATTTCAGCACTCCTTAACTAGTTTTGCATTTTTATGCCCTATCTAAAAAAAATTATATCACTGGAACAAAAAATGCTAGAACGGAGCAGAGTGGCTTTGAAACTCACTCCAAAAATCACATTCCAGTAAAATATCAAGAAGCACAGTAAAGAAACATATTTTACATTCCTAAACCCTCCCTGCCCCCAGTCCATAATTCTCGACTCAGAAGGTCACTGACTCAAGTTGTTGCTTTCTTTACACCCACTTTGGAAAAAGTATCATGTTACACAAATTGAAGTCATAACTCTGAAGCTTAAATTGTTTTGGTGATCCAGTCCTCCTTGTCCTTCTCTCTTTTATCGATTGTTCTGTTAACTTGTGTTATCATATTTTAATTATTTTTCCTTATTCTGTATATATAAAAATTATAACAGAAACAAATTGGAGTAAGGTAAGATATCTAACTGTAATATGCAAGCACACAAAAAGTTATTTTAACAACCTCCCAAAATATAATTATTGATTTTATTAAGATTGTTGGTAGCAGTATTACTAATAACCTTAGCAGTATTACTAATAACTTAGCAATTGTTGCCAAAGATTCAGCCTTATAAATTCTCCAGTTTCTGGACTAATTATTTTCACAGACATTTCTTTCATAGAAATGAAAGATCTTGGGTAAGCTATGAGTATTTATTATCTAATTTGCTATTATCATACATGATAACATGTCTTAAGTCAGGTCTTTATCTCTTAAATCTCATCAGTCATCTATTAAATGATTAAGATTCATCCAAGTAGGGAAAATGTCAAGTTTCCCCCAGTAAGAACAATTTGATTTGCAAGATTCTATTATTTTTATGGGCTTGTAATGACTCATCTATGCTACTTCTCTGCTAGTTTCCCCTACTGTCGTAATACATTAATTGTGGGTTCATAATTGTTTTGGCAGCAATAGTTTCAAAAGATGTGATAATTTATATCGGAATAGATGTAGAAATACTAAATCAGTAACAATGAAAATTTTATAATAATAGGCGTTTATTTATTTGCTTGTAGGGACATGATAGCTCAGCAGTTAAAGACACTGAGCTTGTCAGCTGCAAAGCTGAAAGCCCAGATTCCAGACCCAATGGGATGAACTCCCATTACTTGTCCCAGCTCCTGCCACCTAGCAGTTTGAAAGCATGCAAATGTGAGTAGATAAATAGGCTAAGAGTCCACCATTGGCTTAATATAGTCTTTTCAGACTCTTGTGATTTATTCTTGCTATTTCCTCATTGTTTATATCTTTTGATAGGATTGATGTATTTATGCAAAACAAAACAAAAATGCAGAATTCTTATTTTTCCAATAACAATAATAAATAACAGAATAGTAAGCAAATAATATAACAGTAAGAGCAAATATAATTGCCTTCATGAAACTCCAAATTTCAGGTGCATGTCACACAAACAGCAGATTTCCTCAGGATGCATGTCTTTATCTCAAACAAAAGAAAGGAAACTATCTTAGCACAGCACAAGAGATCCTTCCAGCTGCCACCTTGAAAAGTGAAAGGGTTTAGCCTTCAACATTTGCAAGAGAAACAAGGTATTGGAGAAGGAATTAGAAACAGTGCTGCGGACCATTTGATAAAAAGGAAATGATCTATAAATGTTTGGGGGGGAAAATCCATGAAAGAAGTAAGGGGAGTTTGACTCGTGATTTATTATGGGGACTTCAAGAGCATCCCATTTCAAGGAATAGTAATAATGTTAGCTAGAAATATTGTATAACCTATTTTTATTTAACCTGTATGCATGTTCTTAGTAACTGCTCTCCCAATTATGTATTTTTATGCAACTTGGAACCTCTTTACAGCAGTTGCTCCAAATAAAGGCAGACTAAAAAATCAGTCCGAAATCTGACCAGAATCTTATAATGTCCTTTACATGTTTTTTTCTTAGAAAATCTATTTGAACAATTCTGTATTTTACTGGTTTTTCCATTAAATGCTTTGCTCTTTCTAATATATACTTGCACAGCATTCATTCTACCCGATTGTATTTTGTTTGAAATTATTTTATAGATAGTAAATTAGCACAAATATGCAATAACATACAATCAATTCAATATCTGGTGAAAAACATCTATAATTTTAAAGGTCCAGAGAGCCAAATAATAAAGTGTAAGATTTAAACAGGTCTCTGAAGAGTCAAACAACAGGATAAAAACTTTCACCTTCCCTATAGCCTGTTTGCTATACAATTATATAATAGTTTATTAGCTAAAAGAAATGCATAAATATTGTTTAAGAGAAAACCAATACCAAGCAGCAAGTGTATTTTACATTCCACTTGCTTAAATACAGGGAATACAGCAGCAATGAATTGCCTTTTTTCAGCAATTTTTTTTAATTCTGGGATTGAAAAACTGGATTTCCCTATGATCTCCCATCTAAGTACATATCAGGATTGATACCCGCTTTCCTTTTTGCCAACAGCCAAAGTCAGGAGCTGCCATCTACTGTTGACAACAAGCATTTGGTTTTCAATATCTGCAAGGCCTCTTAAAGCAAAAAATAAATGATCGTATCACATATAAGAGAAATGAGAAATGTTTCAGCCAGAAGAGGGAAACTTCATCTTCCTAGTAAATATGTGGTAGTACAAAGGTTAACGGGCAAAGAAGCTTGCTCTCCAGCTAGCAGTCATGTTTCACAAACACCCCCCACCCCGAAAGGTCGCGATTGCCAAACCAGACAATTCCTTTCTAAATCCCACGAAGGGGGAGTCCTGCCAGCTAATGAGTCACCCGGGACAGCGGTCACGGTCCCGTGAAAGAAGGAGCCGAAGCTGTTTCGGCGTTTAGTCATCACCCGTCCAGGCAAGTTCCAGGCGACTGCGGTGGACTTCGCTGTGTTTCTCCTCTTACCTGCCCGTCATGGCGGCTGTGGGTCCAAAGCGCTCTTGGCCAGCGAGCTTCGGTGCAGGGGTCGCGGGGAGAGAGACGGGCAGCGCGCTAGAGCACCCCGCTCCCGACTGTAGCAGCCCCGCAGCCCGACTGCTCTTGTCCTCCGCCCGGTGCTGGCTGCCGTGGCGGGCCGCCCCTCTAGGTCAGGACAGGCGGCCTGATCTTCCTCCCGCCCCTCGGCCAGGCACATATTTTTCCTAGAAAGGGAATGAAATAATAAATAATGAAATAGCGAGGGCGGCGGTCTTCTGCAGTGGGACTTCATAGTGCCGGGCGGTGGAAAGCAAACCGCAGCTACAATAGGTTATGGCTTGCTTGCTCTTACTCCGGAGATACTTTAAAAAGCTTGTAGGATTTAAAACCAGGGTGCGCCTCATTCTGTGCCTATAGGAATATTCTTTTTTTTTTTTTTTTTGTAAATTTTATTTGAGTTTTCACAAAAAGAAAAGAAATACAATTAAAACATCTTTTTTGAAAGCAGCATAATCCCGGGTTACATTTCTTCGTACAGATGCAAATTCAGGTTCATGCTCATTTTTATATTCTATTCCATATCTTATTACTATTTTACATTTTCTACTTGGCTTCTCCCCTCTTTTAATTTCTTCAATTTTATTTTATTTCATCTCAATTCAAATCATTATATTTATATTTTTTGTCTGTCCTGTTTCAATTGTCTATTATCTTTTCTCATTAAACAAAATTTCTCCTGTAGTTACTGATTGGAGTATGACGCCTTTATATCTTTCCCCTAAAGTTATAACACTCAATATAATACATAGCTTCCATTCGGATTCTGCTTGGTACATTCTTAAACTACACACAGTATTCTTGAACAAAAAAGAAAGAAAAAATTATAAATGTATATAATTAAAACAACATTCCATTCCAATTCAATTCTATCATTAATATTAATATTCATTAAAGTCTTAACATTTTTCATGTTACTTTTCAATTAGATATCATACTTCTATGGGAACAATTATAAACCTTCCAGTCAATTTCCCCCCCTTCACTTATATTTTATAAAACATTGACTAATTAAAATGTTCCCATTCCTTCCTAATTCAATTTTCTCATTTATTTTATTTCATTTACTTTATTCACAAACATTTCACTAAATTACACTAACCATTCTATCCCTCATTCTCATCATATGTTGTTTCCAATTTTCTAAAGTTATTTCTATTACAAATATAACAACACAATCTCATGTACCTTTACAGAATCCCCCTTTCAATTAGATTTTCACCCATTATCTCTAAATAGGTCCTGTTTCTTTATATCTTGCTCCGGACCTTTGTAACTTCTTTTCCTTTCCTTCTTCCCTCTCTTCTTCTCTCTCCCCTTTTTACCCCTTTGTCTCTCTACCTCTATTTCTCTCTTCTGTATTCCCCTTTTCTGTTGCTTTCCAGTATTATACTTATTTTTCGAATTATTTTTCTTTTCTTTGGTTGTTTTTTTAAGTCTTAAATTCTCCATCCTCTTCCCCCCCCCTTTCCTTTTTCTTCCCCACATAGAGTTACTTGTTCGTTAAAGATGGCTTCTTCTTTGTCCCAGTCTTCTTGTTTTGCAGTCTTTTCTTGTTGTTTCTCATAGTTCCAAATCTCCATTTCTAAGAATTGAAAAACGAAGCCAAAAGAACCCTTCCCTTCTTGTGCTTCTTCTTTGTACTTTTTAAGTTCCATTTTCAATTCATCCAAAAGTGATGCCAGTGTAGAAATTTTTAAACAACCACCCGATTGATTGTAGTCATTCAAATATAATAACCAAAAATCCAAAAGTCACCAAGTAATCCAAATACACACAAGCTGTTTCTTTTTGCTCTTTCTTTTTTTTCCCACTTTCTCTTCCTGGGGTTACTATTTAGTTGCAAAGTTTCAGTTAAAATGTATCTTTTAGAAGTCTTATTGATATTTTACTTTAGATTCTTTTAAAGTCCAGGCAGTTTCCTCCCTCTCCCAGATCCTGCCCTTATTCTTTTTCTCTCCCTTCCTGCTTATAGAAGAAAGCGTTTTTAATGTCCAGAAATCTTTATTGTCCCTTTGGCATTTAGTTATATTTTCAGCTTAATTGCCTATTAATGCCAAAGCGGATTTTTCCAATTTCTTATTCTTAATTGTCAATATAAGGGAGGAGAGAGAAGAAGAAAAAATTTAAGCTTTCCCTTTTCACTTTCTTTCGCTGTTTCCGACTCTTCTTTGGGAGCGATGTTATTTCTTGTAAAATTTAAATTCCAGGGTACCTTAGTTGTTGCTTTTTCAACTTAGCCCGGTCAGCCAAAACTTTCATTTCTTATCTTCCTCCTGCACGTTCTTTTCCGGTTTAGTTCTTCTTTGAGGTGGCCATTTCTGACCCCCGCTCCTACCGCCTTCAGGAAAGGGAGTAATGGCCAGCTGAGGAGGAGAGATGTGGCTCCCCTCGACCCTGCTGCCGGTCTCCCCCCTCTTCACCACCTCTACGGGGTGGCTTAGCCCCGAAACCAGCCGGCTCGGGGCGCTCCAGCGGCGAGCCCAGGCAGAAACCGCGCACGATCACGGATTCCTGTCTATCGCCGAAGCCCTTCAAACCGGAAGTCCACTTTTTAGGAATATTCTTAATATCCCACTACAAATTTGTAAAGCTGCCCATCTCAAAAAATGTGACTTTGGGCAAGTACAGGTAGTCCTCGAGTTACAACAGTTTGTTTAGTAACTGTTTAAAGTTACAATGGCACTGAAAAAAGTGACTTATGACCATTTTTCACACTTACGACCGTAGCAGTATCCCCATGGTTACATGATCAAAATTCAGATGCTTGGCAGCTGACTCATATTTGCAGTGCCCTGGGGTCACACGACCTCTTTTTGCGACCTTTTGACAAAGTCAATGGTGAAGCCAGATTCAGTTAACAATTGTGCGACTAACTCAACAACTGCAATAATTCACTTAACTGTGGCAAGAAAAGTTGTAAAACGGGGGAAAACTCACTTAACAAATGTCTTACTTGGCAACATAAATTTTGGGCTATTGTGGTTGTAAGTCGAGGACTACCTATACAACAATAGAGCTATTATGCTTTTAGTTTAGTGGTTCTCACTTTAGTTCATTATGTCCCAACAGCACTATTACAGAATACATTTATTACATTTGTTTGCAAGGTCACTTAGGCAGTGGCTCATGCGATTTACAACATTAAAAGCAATAAAACCATAAAAATATACATCTATAAGCCCAATAAAAATACATGTTACAACTAAAAGGTGGGGAGATAGGGCACAGAATGTACAGGGGAGGGGGGAGGGAAATCTGCTATTGGCCCATCAACCATCTTCAGTGATACTCCCTCAATAGGGTCGATCTTGATCATATCAAGATAAAACAAAGAAAATGATTTATACATGCATTCTATTTTGTCAGAATATGACAAAAAAATTAAGAAGATAAAGTTAGTGCAATAATATTGTTCACAACACTCATTAATGTATTAAGTATTAATACAATTATGAAATTTAAACCACAAAAATAATTTTCATTACCAGTAAAGCTGTAACGAATGTATCTCCAGCACATAGGATTGAGGGATCCTACAAATTTTGATCTCTTTTTCAGGGATGAGCTTGGGGAATTTGAAAACATGAGGTAGAACATTGTCAAGAGCCTGGACCTAAGAGTACATTGCCAAGAGTACATGGCTTGGTATATCTATCATCAATATATTATGAAGCTAGATATCTGGAACTGGAGTATGTTGTAAATGAGCCTGGGGTGGACCAAAGCAGTGCAGGTGTGTTTATTGCTGCACTTACAATATCTAAGTCACTGCAATAATAACCTTATTCCACTGGATTTTGCTTTCTGAACACTTTTGGGCATGTCTTATAGATTTCTGTCTGCTAATCATGAAAATAACCTGTAATTTAACCTATCTCATACCGTTTATATATATATTTTTAAAAAAAGGCAATGTAGACCCTTCAGTACTTGTTGGCTATTCTGCATACATGAAACATTCAGTACACCAAGTACAACTGGAATATTGAGAACTCAAAAATATTCCAGTTGTACTTGTTGTGCTGAATGTTTCAAGCTTTGCTGCTTGAAATACAGCTCAGATATATCAAGCACTGTTGTTACTTATGCATATGGGACAGTCATGGAAGAGAATTACATTACATTAAAAAGAAATGACTATTCTCAAAGAATTTGTTTTCAGCACAGAAAAATTTGGTACATGCACCACTTGTTGACCCCCAAAAATATTTTTGTGTTTGTTTCACATACCTTATATAAAACTCTGAAAATTTTTGTGAAAATGATGAACAAGATAAAGGTTTTCTTTATTTGGGACAGATTTTTCAAGAATAACTGATGCCAAGATTAAGGAAAGCATTTTTGTTGGTCCACAGATCAGATACGCCATCAATGACAAGTGGTTCAAAGATTTGTTAGTGAATCCAGAGAAAATCACCTGGAAAAAGGATTCAAGGATATTGAGAATTTTTTTTGACAACTACAGAGCACCAAACTAGATCCAGCTGGTTGACAAACTTAAGATATACAAGACCATGAAGTGCAATTTCAGTGGAAATTTGTTTTTTGCATTCACTTGGACTTCTTTCCCAAAAATGTAGGTGCAATCAGCAGCAAACATGGTGAAAGGTTTTGGGATAATGCTTTAAGTTACAGGTGGAAGATCTGCTTAATTGCTAATAGTTTATTTTGAATGTTGATGCACCAGAGAAAGTATAGTCACCACAAATGTACTAATAATGGGTAATGATCACCAATTTTTGTCTCTTTGATTACAGATTATATGCCAACAAGTCATTTTCAATTCCTAGTGACCACACAGATTTTTTTCCCCATGACCGTTTGTCTCTAACTTGATCTTTCGGGTCTTTTTGTCCTCTTACTTAGAAATTAAGTATTGATCAAAATGAAAATAAAGAACTCCTACTCTAGGGCCATAATGTTGACATCCTCAACAAGGAGCACAACAGTTTCTGAGCATTATCACTGCTACAGTTCCAAGTTCTGTCCTTTCGCTAACAATTGCCAACCGATAGTGGAATCGCGTCTTTGCCCGTGACTGTAGGACCGCCCCCGTATCTCCTGCCTTTTGCGAATGCGCAGTTAATACCTTTGAAGCCGAAAGGGTGAGACGAAGTTGCCCGTCCAAAGGGCGTCCAGAAAATGTTCTCGTTCAGGCGAGGTGGGAGAGTCGCGAGGCCCGGGCTACCTGCGTAAGCTCCTCCTCCGCCCATCTTTTGTATTGCACGCACGCACGCACGCAGTTGCCTGAATGAGGATCACGTGTTTGAAGTTGGTGCCTGTTTTTTTTTTTTTTTTTTTTAAAAGAGACCAAACCAAGGCGGTCGACCGTCTGCTTAGCGGTGCCGCTTTGTTAAGGCGGCTGCGTCCCACCGGTACAGAAGCACCGGGCCGAGAGACTCCTCGCCAAAATGGCAGACCTGAACCGGCAACTGCAAGAATATTTAGCTCAGTCCAAGGGCGGCGGCTCGACGGTTTTGTCAGTTCCTCAGACCCCTCCTCAGGACGAGGCAGAAGAAACCGACTCGGGCTTGGGCGTCTGGCTGCGGCGCATGAACCCTTTCCCTGCGACAGAAACGTGGTCGGGGGCGGCCGAGCCGGAGCCGGATCCGTGGCTACCGACAGGGATGTCCCGTTGGCAGAGACTAGTGGGAAGTGCCCTGTGTCTTCTGCTGGCTGCTCTCTGTTTCGGCCTCGCCGCGCTTTATGGCTCGCTCCTGCTGCTTCGGAAGTTCGCGCTGCTCTGGTCCTTGGGCTCGGCCTTTGCGTTGGGAGCCGCTGGTTTCTTGCGGGGCCCGAGTCGTTTCCTGGGCGATCCTGACCGGCGCGGCCTGGCTCTCCTGTATTTGGCCTCCGTGGGCGGAACTCTGTACGCTGCTCTCGGGCTCCGAAGTACGCTGCTCACGGTACTGGCTGCTGTAGTTCAGCTGGGAGCCGGAGGCGCCTACTTGTTTTCCTCGTTGCCTGGCGGTTCTGCCGGGTTGCGCTATGTCGGCAGCTTCCTGGGTAGCTTCGTGCGACGAAGTGTTTCTAAAGCTCTTCCAGTGTGAGTTAATCTGCCGTCTGCAGTCCAGCTCCCGGGCTTGGGAAGACTGTTCCTTGAGGAGGCAACCGGGGCCACTTTTCAAAGTAATGCGCAGAGCAGGATATGCAGCCTGAATCCCATCACTCCTTGAACAGAAAGTTTCTTCTGCGACTACTTGGTGAATTCCAGGAGACAAAAGACCGGGAGATAATGCAGTTCCCTCACTGTGGCTGTTTGCTTGCTGAGAAGTATTAAAGTAGTAAAACAAAAGATGTGACTTAAAACTGAATTACCTACGTTGGCAGGTAGAAGGAGCCAAAGGTTTTGTAGTCTGTGTGTTCCTCCTACCATTGCACAAACTACCCCATTAACCATTTTTAAAATGTACAGCCTCATGATTTCTCTCACTCTTGGGCTATAAGAGAGGCAGCTGAACATTTCCTTTACCTATTCGTTATTGAAGTGTTTTCCTTCTTCTGACACAATTTTGGGGTGGGTGTGATTAGGATGCTGTCAATAATTTAATTGATGGCGTTATTGGACTGGGATTTGTCCAGCTGCTCTTAGCCTTTGAACTGCTGTGCAACTTCTCCACTCCAGTCAGTGGTACTGCCTTATTGGCCATTTTGTCCTGAACTGCAGAACAGACCTGGGTTAGATGAGGTTAGGCATATTGTTCGTTAAAGATGTGCTCCTTTAGAATATTATCTGTATGGTGAAATTAGCATGTAAAGCCATACGCATGAACATATTTTCTGTACATGTTCTGGAATCCTATTTCTCAAGAGTTTTTGCCTTGTTGATCATTCCCACTTCCTTTATTCTATACTCCTTTTGTGCATTCCAACAATGGAATGGTAAATATATTTCTGAAGAGCCAGTTTGAAGGGAAAAAACCCCACTAGTGTCAACTGTCTCTTGCTGTCTCTCATTTTACGTTGCTGTGTTTCTTGTTTCTCTCACATAGTTCTTCCCTCTTTACATCTTTCAAGAGTTCTAGACTGATGGTCAGAGGTGAGCTGATGGACTAGTTAGAAGTACAAATCATCTTGGTCCCTGTGAACTTGAAAGATCACCAAACCTTTGCTCCAGGTTCCCAATTTGTCGGCATGATGGGAAAGGGTTGCCCAGTTAAACAGGAGAGCGTTCCCACTGAGCAGCCAGTGCAACATCAGCAGGAAAAGGCTGCGCTGTACAAGACTTCATTCTATTGCTTTCCAACCAGCCCCTCTTACGATTCAACTGGGTCTGGATCTGGCTATCTGAAATATTTGCCCAATATAAATTAGGGCAAGTGATTGTTTTTTCCTGACGGAAGTGAATACTCACTTAGCAGGAGAAATGGACTGAGAGGAATCTACAAATTATTTTACTTCAATTGTCCTGTATTAAAAGTGTAAGAACAACCCAGTTTGCTTTGTTACTACGTCTACAAACTACATAAATTCAGGGTTGGTGTCACAATTTTGCAGTGCAAATGTATATTTTATTTTTCTTAAAATTGTAGTCTGCAAAGCATACCTCTTACATGTTGTTCTCTGAAGTCAAAAGCATTAAATCTAGGGAAGTAGGCTTAAAATTTAACTTAAATGCTTAATAAACTAGCACATTCTAGAAAATAATTTCTAATTAAATACAGGTAGTCCTTGACTTACAAGTTCATTTAGTCTCTTGCTGTCACAAGGTACAATGGCACTGAAATAATGGCACATTTTACATTTACAACAGCAAACCGATAGGTCAGCAGCTGAGTTGTGGCATATAAAATTTCCCATTATTGAAAATGCAAGTGATATACAAAGTTTTTTAGAAATTGTTTTTTCAGTCATAGTCTCTCACAGATCTGCTACAATTTCAAATGGAACCTTAAAAGTTCTGTGGAACTTCTATTCCCTGGTATAATGTGACATATGAGGAAAAATGTTATTTTAAAAACTTAATAGAATGTCTAAAATGTGGTATGTTTTATGTTAAAATCAAAGGACATGGAAGTATATTGTGCCAAATGTACCAATCTAGTAGCTATTTTTTTTTCATTACCGTGTTTCTCATATAATAAGCACGGGTCTTATTTTTTTTTGAGCCCCGAAAAAATGGCTAGGTCGTCTTTTCGGGGGTGACTTAATTCCCCCCCTTGCATCTTCGGGCGGGCAGGCGGCGACAGCTTGGATGTTGACCTCGGCGTTGGTGGGGCACTTCGTATCGGGGTCAATGCAGGCAGCACCATATCCGGGTGTGCAACAAAAGTACTTCCTAATGGCAAGCCCCCCCCCATTCCCCCCATTTCACATGTTTTAATATAGGTTTTCATTTGGGGGGAGGGGCTTAATTTCATTTCATGCCTATAAAACATGCTGGGACTTCCTATTGGGGGAGGCCGTATTGTTGGAGAAACAGGGTAACTATTTAAATTCTTGTGCATATGAGGATAACTACTTTTCTGTGATGTTCAACTCTTGGGATTTATCAAGAATTTAAAACGTTATATACTTTTACTGTTTTCTATATTTTCTTAATATTAAATTTGATCTGTTACGTTTTCATTGGAATGAAAATTAGATTATGTCTGCTGGTTTAGGGTAAGAAAAATGAGAGATTATTGTATTAGTGAAATAAATCTGAAAGGCAGCACACAACTTGCCACGGGAAAATTCCACAGCCAACTGCCTTTGGGGAAAACTCGTTATCTGCTTGGCAGCCAGAGAAAAAGAGTTGGGTGAGCAGGTGGGCAGAGCACAGAGCTGCTGGGGCAGCCAGTGGGGAAGTGGCAGCTGGGGGCTTCCCATTTTCACATACCCACTACCATGATGTAGAGCCTTGGTGATGCAGTGGTTAGAGTGCAATACCGCAAGCTACTTCTGCTTCAGCCAGCTGCCTGCAATTTGGCAGATTGAATCTCACCAGGCTCAAGGTTGACTCAGCCTTCCATCCTACCAAGGTGGGTAAAATGAGGACCCAAATTGTTGGGGGCAATATGCTGCCTCTAAACCACTTAGAGAGGGCTCTAAAGCACTATGAAGCGGTATATAAGTCTAAGTGCTATTGCGGTTTTAGCCACCACTACACTGAGCTCAAAGCTGCCACCGCCATGCCAGAATTGGACCCACTGCCATGGCACCAGCAGCAGGGTGTAGGAAAATGGGAAGCCCCCACCCCACTGTGCTCTGCCCACCAGTCGCTCACGACAGGTCCCCACGAGTAGTTGGCTCTGTGGAGTTATCCTGATGGCGAGCTGGCAGCAGCAATTTGGCCAGAGTGAGTTGCCCTGGACCCCAGAATTTAGACTTCTCCTTAACTACAGTGAAAACTGGAAAACAAATTTTAAAAAATGTATCATTCTGCTTTTTTAAAAAAATTAGACTCTGCTTGTTCCCTCCTTTAAGTGAAAAGAAGCATCATCACAATCACAAACATGGCTAATCCTATTTATAGTTTTCCTATAAGCATCAACTGAAAATTTGATGTCGATCAGGGATGTCAAACTGGCGGTTTGCGGGCTGGATGTGTCATGCGCGTGCCGTACCCACTCCGGCTCTGGGAAAGGGAAAAACTTGAAACGTCATGTGACGGCAACATGACACAGCAAGTTTGACACCCGTGATGTAGATCCTAATTTTAAAGAGAACTACTATGTTTAAAATTAATGTAGAATATCCTGTTTATTTATAATTACAGTGGTGAGACAAATTTACTTTTGAGCAGAAATAGGTATTTCCAAAGTTAATTGATGTCTTCTACTTGGTAAGGAAAAGTCAAAGATATTCAAAATAGAATAGGCTTTATAATTTAAGTATCTACCAAAAATTGAGAAAATTTTTGGTAGATACTTAAATTCACAAACTTTTATAATTTGTCATTTTTTTCTCATAGAAAAAAAAATTAAGAGTCTTTTACAAGGTAGCTTAATTCACTTTTCTTTAACTATGTAACTAATAAGTGGAGTGTAGATACAAAACATTGTTTTGATTTTGTGACTCTTACACTTGCAAAAATGAAGAAATATGCCTCTTTTGCATACTCCTAATGACCGTGATTGCCTTGTTCATTGTGTTTTGAATAAGTTGGTTGGCTTACTATATAGCTGACCCTAAAATATTTTAAATTTTTATCAAGGCTAGGTTTTTAACTTAATATCTATAAATATAAATTTGACTGAATCAAATTTATCTTTTAATGGCTCAACATCTATGTACATGATATATAGAAATTCCTAGGCTACCATTGTTTACACACTTTATAATAAACCCTATTACATTTATTAAGTTAGTGAACTGCCTTGTTTTTATGCCAAATCATGATGGATTGTCACATCATGCTAAGACAAATCATATGGTGATGTGTAAAAACTTTTGATCAATACAGCTTCAATAGTCTCAGAATCAGAATACTGGATAATAAACATCTCAACTGAGGACATTTTATTGTAAAATAAGTGTAAAACAGATACAGTACTATAATGGAAAGAAACTGTACTTACACCTTTAAGGAAAATAGGGAAAATATGTAAAGGTTCTTTATATTATGTCTAGATATTCAGACTAAAGTTAGGTATTCTTTCTTGATAATTTTGAAGCTATGTTCATCTAAACATTTTAAAAAATAATGTTAAATGGTTTGGTTAAATTATGGCTTCAGAAACAACGTCAAGACTTTAATTTAGAAGCCCATTCAGACTCTTCAATGGTTTTCATTAAGGGTTAGCGATCTTTTTTTTCTTATTCCATTGCATTTCAAAGTACTCAGATGGCAAAATATTGGGATGTTTTTCTGAATAAATCAGAACTGATTACTAATTATCAGATCACAGAACAATGTTCATATGTTTTAGCTATATGTCCTTATTGTACTATACAAATATCTCACTCTAGGGACCAAGGAGTACTTATGGAATCTATACATGAAACTCTTCTGCTCATTTTGGTTACTGAAAGGAAAGACATTTCTAGGAATCAACAAAAGTGATTTTCATTTATATATTTTTATAATATGCTAACTGAACTTGTGAGGCTTTAAAACTTTGTGTAAGTAGCTGTGATAGCTAGTTCTGTGGCAGTGCATGTATCCAACACAGAAAATGTCCATAGAAATTGTAGGAGATGATTTGTCTATGATATGTGAAAACGTGTATAGAAAAATCACACACTCTTGTTAATTTTTGGACAAATTGCATTCTGTATTCATACAAAAACAACTTAACTTTTCCTGACAACTGTACATATAGAAACAAGTTCTTGACATGAACTGAAATCTGGATGTGCTCCATGTCTCACATCACTAAAAGGAAAAAGAAAAACAAAAAAACCCCAGCTTTCTCTTCAGATATCAATTTAAGAAATACAGGCATGACAAAGGATTGGGATGGTGTGGAAATGAAACAAAGGTTGTTGTGATGGTATTATTAGCTGGTATTTAATGGTGGAAAAGACCTCCTTAGGAACTAATGAACAATCACTTAATCTCCATTTAGAGTCCATGTTTGTAGGATTGCAGAATTATTTTTGTAATAATTCTGCAACAAGTGGAAAGACTGGGTTTTTCCCAGTCATGACCTCTTCTATCGACCCCTTCCTCCACCTCTAGAACCTCCTCGCCTTGACTGGCTTGAGTTCATGTTACTTCCTCTTCCCCAGTTACTCCCACTTCTTCCTCCTCTAGAAGGATTGTTTCCTGGAGGTCCTCCAAATTCTTCTCTATGATATCCATCATGATGCTCTCCATCCAAAGAACTGGATCTTCCAGACTTTGACATTCTCTGTGAAAGGCCTGATTTTCCACGTCCTAAAATAAAAAAGGGCAAACTGAAATCAGCTCATGTCATTGTTATCTTTCTGATGGAAAATATAAAGAACGTTATCTCAATTTTTTTTACACTGTACCAGCTCAGAATCTTTGTGTGTGTTTTTGTATGAGAGAGACAGAAACAGATAGAATGAGCACAAATATTTTTTTTTAGTTATTGATACAGTCCTGCTACTGTACTGGCTAATAAAAGTTATTTAGAATTTATAGCTTAGAAAAAGATGTACTACATACTTTGTCAGATCAGTCTTTGGAAACTAAAGATGATGTACACCAGGGGTGTCAAACTCAATTTCATTGAGGGCCGCATCAGGGCTGTGGTTGACCTCGGGGGGCCAGCCAGGTGTGGCTGACTGGGTGGGCATGGCCAGCTTGATGCCACTCCCCAAACTGCTGCCATGTTTCCTCTTTGCATTGGGTAGACAGGGCCGAAGCTACATTGGCCTGATGTTTCCTCTTTGCATTAGGTAGATGGGGCCAAAGCTATGTGGGTAGACCAGGCTGAAACTATGAGGGTAGACCAGGCTGAAGCGATGCAGGATGGATTTCCAGGATCCAACATTGCGGCCACATCCTGCCTGCGGGCCTTGAATTTGACATCCCTAATGTACACTATTCAATGGTATCTTTCAAACTAATGACCAGCATGTGGAATAGCATCACCTAACCATCTTAGCCTTTCATTTGAATGTTTCTTAACATTTTGTTTTCACCAACCCTTCCCAGTTATTGTTATTTCTAGCACAGTACGGAGAACCAAGGAAACTGCTATTAATATCTGTTTCTTCAGTATGCTGCAACAGTGATGCTAGGCAGATTCCTCTTCCCCATTTTAATGCTACATTTAATTTATAATAAACAGTATATATAGCAGTTAGCCTGGGTAGTTTCAGGGCTTTAATTAACTTTTCCTGGTAATGTTATCTTTATTATGGATCAGTAGGAAATCTATTATTTTGTGAGGAATGACTCTTATTCTTACACTCTGTCTCAAAAGTAAATACATAAGAGAGGAAAACAGAGGTTAAGCAATGAAGGAATAATGACAAAAAGTGACCCAGAAGTAGACTACAGTATAAGATTATTATTTGATCTCTGCATCAATCCTAGGGAACCCCTGAGAGATAGTTTCCGAAATAATTAAATATAATTTACTTTCATTTATTTAGATAAATCTAAATTGGGGTGAACTGTAGGAATAAATTGTTTTGCCATCCCAAACATTTACATATGGATTTAATTTTTAAAAAGAATAAAAAGAAAATAAGTAAAAGTTTTTAACTGATATTTTAATAAAGATTTTTTTTATTTTTTATTTTATTTATGTCCCTTGTTATTGTTTTTTACAAATAACTCAAAGTGGTGAGCATATTTAATATACCTTCCTTCTTCTATTTTCCCCCACAACAACAACCTTGTAAGGTGGGTTGGATTGGTAGATTGACTGTTCCAAGGTGGCTTTCATGGTCAAGCAGGGCTTAAACTCGTGGTAAATTGCTGTCTAATCTGGTGTCTTAATCACTTGATCAAACTAGCTCTCATTACCAGCATTTCTCAATTTGTCATTCACTATATATACTCATGGATAAGTTGAGATTTTAGGTATACCAACATATAGCCCCAAAATTGGTTGGGCTTCTATGTAGATGTAGATTTAAAGTACCCATATATTCCATATATACTTGCTAATAAGTCAACCCTGAAATTTTAACCAAAATATCATGAAAAATGCACCACCTGAGGTAAGCCAATTGTAAAAATGAAAACAATAGGAATTTTGAGAGTTGGTTTATTTCAGACAGTGAATTTTCATGGCATTTCAGTGCATGGCTTATATGTTAGCATATACTATACGACTGAATCTCTCAAAGAATTGTAATTTACCCTTTCCTCTCTCCTCTGGATGCCCAGCTTGCATTTCCATTTCTCTGTGATCAGAGGTTCCTGGTCCATCATGCCAAGGTCGTTTGCGGGGTGGTAGTGAGGCCATATCCATTCCTTGCAGGGAGGAGGAACGTTCTCGATTTGCAGGAGAATGTCCATCATGAGAAGAATGATCTTGACGGGGACCTGGTCATGACAAAATACAATTGAAGTGAGAAATTTAGTCCAAACATAGTGGAAATTTTTCTGTAAACTCCTTTTTGTTAAAATCAAATCAAACCTGACAGTGAGTGTGACAGAAATGCATGCCCTAAATTTCTTTCAATTAGATATGATCATTTGTTATCAACTCTTAATTACACATGCACATACACAGTTACTTGAAAAAGAATTTGCTCCCTTTAACTTTTTATGTATGTTGGTATACTTCTGCCAATGTCATCAAAAGTTTGTGGGTCATTCAGAAATGTACGGCGAATCTAAGTGAACAATAGCACCAAGGTTTTATGCTTGTTTAACTATAATTACTGCAACCCAACATTTTTTATAATTAGTGATTGGTGTTTTGGAAAGTTATAAGGGAAAGAATAAAATGAAATATTACATTTCTTGTCTTTATAATTCCACATAAGTGATGTCAAAAAGGATAGAATAAAATATATTGTTTGACTTTTTAAAAATAAGCTGAAGTGACGGATAGCTCTTTAGAGAAAACTGAAGCAGAACATGGAAGTGCATGGTAGAAGCTTTCTAGAATGATCTAAACAGACTGCCTAGCTTTTGATAAGTGAAAAGAGGCAAGATATAGTATTTGTCTTTCAAATTAAGTATTCTAAGAATGCTAGTTTTTAAGTGATATGAAAACAGCATTACTTCCAAGCAAGTGAAAAATAGAACATGAACATTAGTATTCTTTGATGCTCAAATCTAGCACAAATTTAAAATTTTCACCTGGTTCTCGATTTCCATCCATTCGGCCTTCAAAATGAGGAAATTCATCTGGAGTGGGAAGAAGACCTTTTCGTCCTCCTACAATAACAAAAAACAGATTTTAGTACTTACAAAGCACAAAAAGGGCTTAGAATAATGTGGACTGTATTATATGTTATTTTCAATTGAGCATGAACTATACCTCTTGGGTTACCCCGACCTCTTCCCCGACCACTGTGATCTCTTCCCCTTGCATTTTCCTCTGATGAGTCAAAATTTTCTTCTGGCACAAAATCATCAGGTCCGGGAAAACTGTCTCTTCCTCTTGGTCCTCGGCCTTCATGCCTTGAGGGTGTACCTCTCCTAAAGCTTCAGCAAACGAAGTAGGAATATTGCATTATGTAGAAGTCCATGCTGTCAAGATTATGTTGAAGTGAAATTTTAATTACTTTAAAAAATCAACTTTGAAACACTGCAGTTGTTACACAGAATGACATTATTGAACTGGAAAGGCTTTTCAGCCTTTTGGCTAAAATCACATGTCGATATTAACTATTTACTTTTGCTCTTTGACAGAAATCAGAACTTTCTGTTAAAGTCACAAAGTGACTTTGCAACAACAAATGTGTTTGATCACATGAGTTCCAATCAATTAACTAATCAAATTGAACATTCATATGTGATATAAAACTCATGAAGTACTCTTTGAGTTTGAAAACTGTGGACAAAGTATAAATAATTAATCTATCCATGGTGGAAAGGGACAAACTTATCTTTAACATTCTTTTAAATCTCATTTGTGGATTTCCTTATTTCTATTTGCAGCAAACAACCTAACGAAAATGGATTCAAATTTGTGAACATTCAAACTCCCTTTGCATTATGCTCCCTTTTCCTCTATAATTGCAGTTTTATTAATCTCTGATATTCATTATCACAAGGAAGGCCACCGTGGTACCACACTGCCTATTAGGAAAAAGCGTTCAGTATAATGACAGATTAATAAAAAAGCAAATTACAGATAAGAATTATAGTGGGTTATCTGTTGACAAATAATGTCAACTGAACTGCAAATTAGCAAAGTATCATTGATGTCAACTATACTTTGTTATGATATCTAAGTCAATAAAAATTGTTGTATAGAGAGAGAAGTGAATTTTTGAATACTCAGCTTTGTGAGAGTTGAGTGAATGAAAAACTAAATTGAAAAGTAGCTATAGGCCACAGGTTCCTTGTTGTATAGCTTGGAACCTCAGAACATGATTTCTGTCAACTCATATTTATTTGTTCTTTTAGAGTTGCCAACAGAAAGGGAGAATTTCTACACACACATGAACCAAACTAAAGAATTTGTGTGGTTTCCAAAGCGCTTGGCAAAATGAAGTTACAGTTCAAACATAAATCTACTCAGAGCACTGTGCAAGATCTTAGGGAGGCCACAACATCAAACAATATGTAAGTATGCAGTAGCTACTGATACAAATTCCAAGTTTATATGTGTTTCTGAATCTGCCTTGTTTAATTTGTTCCTGTATGCCTAAAATAAATTAAATGAATGAATGTTGAAAAAAATTAGGGGAGGCATAAAATATCTAGAACTTCTAGAACTAGGAAGAAGATATTCCAATTGTTTCTATTTTTAAAAATATTCTACTATGTCTGCAACAGTGTAAGCATAAAGCAGTGCAACAGAGCAATAGTATAAAAGTTGCTATTTTATGTGCAAGAACTTTTTATTTCAACTAAACTCAATATTATCTAACTTAATTGTAATCCACTTATTATATCAAACAATTGAAACTGTTTTGGAGAGGGAATATGGAGAAAAAGTACAAAGAAATCTTAAAGCTTCAGTTGTATCTTTTTCATTACCAAGCTGTAAACAAATGTTTCTATTTTGGTATTCAGATTTTAATAAAATATAGCTTAATTATCTGCATGAGTGGAGTTTATACTTAAGTTAATGTAAATATCTCAGTGAGCTCATTGTTTCCAACATTCTGAAGATAGGATTATGTCAGTGTTCCAAATAACAACCTCCAGGATATTATAATAATGCTGAATTATTGGTAATGGCATTATTTTTATTTATGTATCTATAATTAGTCAAGAAGATACTTCAGGGAAGCATTCTTTTAAAATGATTTATTCTAAAATCTATTCATAGTTTAAATTTACATATGCCATTAACAATATAGTTTGAAGAAGAACATCTTTAGCCTGATGCCAATTTAAGTGCATGTTTTTCCCCACTATGAACTCTACAAAATTCAGCTGGTACAACTTCATCGGCAGAGAAACGGAGGAGTGTTACAGATTAAATAATTAAAGGTCTAGTTTAACTTTAAGTTAAAATAGTTCTTTGCATTCTAACCAAAGGGACTGATCTGTATTCCTAATAAATCTCTTTCCCAATTCCTTTATTTGATATCTACAGAGATAAGTACTAAGATATAAGTGCTGTAGGAAACCATTTTTACAATTTTCTTTTAATAATGATCTGATAGACACACGCATAGGAACTTTAATATGTACAACTATATAAATTAGATCATTTATTATTAGAATTAAATACTTTTCTTTAAATATGAAATAAGAAATAGTATTTAGCTTAATTTTCAATTAAAAAATTATTAGAATTCTTACTTTTCATCTCTTCTTCCTCGATATCGTGTTTCCTCTGGATCATGAGAGAATCGCTCATCTGAAGTTCTCCGTCCATCCCATGAGCCAGGAGGTCCACGGTTTGGACCCCTATCTCCTTCATTGAATTCCCTGTGATCAGGAAGGAAAGGAGGGCCTGGACCACTTCTTCTCCATTTCTCTTCTTGAGGTGGACCTCCTCTTCCCTCAAATTCACGTAAACGATGCCCAAATCGCTTGTCTGGATGAAAGTCTTCACGAAATTCATCTGTTCGATCAAAGTCATCATGGAAATCTGAATGAGGTGCCCTTCTGTCTGGCATACCCCTAGTGTCTCTACCATCATTCCATTCTTGACCACCTCGGAAGGGACCTCTATCAGGACCATGATCTGGGCCACCACTATTCTGGTCATGTCTCCTTTCTGAGAGTGGGCCAACCTGATGGTTTGGTGGACCACGTGAATCACCTTAAAAATAAATGAAAAATAGCTGAAATATTTAAAATATTTTTTCAATTCCATAAAGGTGTACTTTTGCACAGTAAACCCCTCTCAACTGTAATAGGCTATCAGAATAACCTTGAGACAAGAGAAAGAGCTGCAGCCTAGACAATGGTCTGATAAATAAAATCTGATTCCACATCAGAAATGTAATTTGAGAAAGTGTCTCAGAATTGGGTTAGTTCTCCTTAGTTTTCAGGAATGAAAAGGGAGGGGAGGGAGGAGCGTTTTCAGACATGCAAGATTCTGTTATGACAATCTTGCAACAGAAGAAACATTAGTATCCATGATTTTGGGGTTTTTTTGGATTGCTTTGAAGGGTGAGTAGCAAGCTACTTATGATTCTGTCTGTTCCTCAAACTCTCACAAGGTAGATATATATAGGATAAAAATAAAGATGCCTTTAGCAATTGGCTGATGAATTTGTCAATCGTACGCTGTTCAAGTGGTGCTCCAGTTGTTTTTGGGCTGCATCCAAGGCACCTATTAGACTGGTCTAATGCAAGCAGCTCAGTGAAGGCTATGTAGAACCATGCTCACATTTGGTCCCAATCCCTCAGGGAATCACAATTCCCAATTCCTAAACTTCTGCTATAATGCATGCTATATGACCAATTAAGCTACCTGAGTTAGAATCACACACAACATCACTTACTGAAATAATGGGAGTGCTTTTCTTTAAACATATCCCATAGCATATTCATTTATTTCATTCTATTGTCTACCTTATTATCCTCTTATTATCATTTATTATGTCTTCTGAGATATTATAATAAAAGTGTGTTATCAGAGGCTTTCCCAGAAGATAATTTCATTCATAATCCTGCTTTTCAACTATTGCTCAGAGCTAGTTAGTTGAAACACTTAGTTAAGTATTTGCATCATTAGATTTGTTACACTTCTAGTCACAATCAAAGATATTGTATGTTATAATATCCTTGAATACACATAAGAAGCACCAATATATTATTTTTCATGGTTTTGAAGATGGTATGAACAGTCTAGGTTATTTATTCCCTCCTACTACAAGATTTTAGAAACATGGTTACTGATCCAACCATGTGTTTCATTACCTTTACTAGAAACAGGTCCTTGGTTGTGAGGGCCATGACGACCTGGTCCTCCATGCTGTCCCAATCCTGGTATCAATGGTGGAGGTCCAGTATTCTGCCCTTCCTGTAAGTTTAATTTAAGTAAGATGAAATGAAACAAAAAATTTAACTGTATGTATATACAGTACTGTTTTATATGGGCACCATAAGCACTACAGCCTAATTCTGTATGAGTTGGTGTAAATAAGGTCAGAAAATAGTCACAATAAAAGTAAAGTTATTTTTCTTGTTCCTGAATAATGCCACAAGGTAATATGCTTCTCAAGTAGTACATTCTCTTAGAGCTGGCCTGTACAAGAAGCCTTGTGCAGCACATCAGCACTTTTTGAAAAAGTCAATAAATTAACATACACACACACAAAGATCACTGCCAAGGATCACCAATAGATACCTTGCCAGCTCCACTAACCACCAAACAGCTGATTGGTGTGCCAGGTATTTCTTTGCAGCCTGTGATGGTTTTAAATTTATCAATTGTGTCCCTTTCCCCTCCACAGGTTGTACAGACATGTCCTAGTAATAAAGCGGGAGACTTGGGAAAAGAATAAGATTAACAAATCCTAAAATTTATTTAATAAATTTAACCTAATATCAGAGACATCTATAAGTACAGGTACAGGTAGTCCTTGACTTATGACCAAATTTCTTTGCTAAACAAGACAGTTGTTAAGTGAATTTTTCCTCTGTTATGATCTTTCTTACCACAGTTGTTATAGTGAATCTGGCTTCTCCATTGATTTTCCTTGTCAGAAGGTCACAAAAGGTGATCACGTGACCCTGGAGCAAAGCAACCGTCATAAATATGAGTCAGTTGCTAGTGTCTGAATTTTGATCATATGACCATGGAGATGTGAAATGATCGTAAGTGTAAACCATGGTCATAAGTCACTTTTTTCAGTGCTGTTGTAATTTTGAACAGTCACTAAACAAACTGTTGTAAGTTGAGGACTACATGTAATGTTAGAAAGGATTTACTTCATAGAAAGAATAGGGGAAGCTTAGAACCAATTTTCAGTGGAGGTTATGGACCAATCATCAATAACTGAGTTTAAACATGCTTGGGATCAACAGATATCCATCATTCGATAAAAATAAGAATAAATAAATAAATATACAGAAAACAAATACATTCAAAGTACAGACTTAATGGACCACTAGGTCTTTTTCTGCAATCAGTTTTCAATATTTGCTTTTATACTGTATACCAGGGGTCTCCAACCTTGGCAACTTTAAGACTTGTGGACTTCAACTCCCAGAATTCCTGGCTGAGGAATTCTGGCTGAGGAATTCTGGGAGCTGAAGTCCACAAGTCTTAAAGTTGCCAAGATTGGAGACCCCTGCTGTATACGACACAAAAATGCCAGCTCCTATATCGTTTTCAAACTACTGAAGCTTTTAATGCACTGCTTTACAAACAACATGCAAATATAAGTAGTCCTTCTTCAGCTACCATTTGCTCAGTGACCCTCTGAAGCAGTGGTGGGATTCAATTTTTTTTTCCTATTCGTTCTGTGGGCATGGCTTGGTGGGCGTGGCAGGGGAAGGATACTGTAAAATCTCCAGTCAGAGGTGGTATTTGCCGGTTTTCCGAATTACTCAAAATTTCCGCTACCGGTTCTCCAGAACTGGTCAGAACCTGCTGAATACCACCTCTGCTCTGAAGTTACAACAGTGTTAAACCAGGACACTTAGAGCTGTTCCTTGTAACTTCAGCCAACACAGTATCCCCATGGGCTTGTGGTTGCAGTTTGAGCACTTGGCAATTGGCTTGCAATTACAATTTTTGCATTGTTTCATGGTCACATGATTGACATTTCTTTCACTGCCAGCCTCTAATAAGCCAAGTTAAAGGGGAAGCCATTAGAAAGTAACAAATGATGATCTCATTTCACCGTGCTGCAACCAGGCTGGATTCAACTAATGAGGGCAAATGGAACTGCTGCAATTGCTATCATGTGACATTGCATTTTACAATCGCATCGCTTAGCAACAACGTTGCTAGTCCCAATTGGCATCATTAAGTGAGGACTACCGGTATTGAAGAAGTTTAAAAATATACTAATAATTCACTTGGACATAGATAAATTAAAACAATTACTACTAAAATATTAGAAAACTCTTGAAGAACAGGGATTTGGCTTTTCCTAACCTTTGGATGTTCAACTCTCTTTCTTATTGCTTAGAACAACAAATTGTATGGTCATAGTGAGTTCGACAAAATATTATTTGGAATTACCTTAGCAATGTGATTTTACATAGCCCTGAATAGAATTTTTACAAGTCCATGATAAAAATCCACATTCTGAGCTCTGTCCCTTAATTTCCAGTTAATTTTGTTAGTGCTGAAGTTACAATAGTATTAATACACTGTTTCCAACTGGACCTGGTGACCCAATTATTGCTTTCTCAGATAACTGTTACTTTATAACATAAATTTATTATTGAATTGATATAATTTTCTTCCTGACAAATTATAATGCAAGAAAAACTACCTCTCACAGACATACCTGACCAAATGGGGCTCGAGGACCATCACCAAGTAAAGGAGTTTTCTGTTGCTGGAAAGGTGGAGGACCCTGGGAAGGATGGCCCCCCCTTGAAGGATTCTGTTGTCCTTGAGGCCCAGGTGGCCCTTGCATATTTCCTTGAGGTGCTACCATATTAGCTTGTGGAGGTCCTTGTTGTCCTTGTGTACCTGGTGGCCCACGCAATTCCTGTGGAGGTCCCATCATTGAACCCTGAGGTGGAGGACCTCTGAGCTCTTGGGGGCCATGCCCCAACAAACCATGAGGCCCTCTAAGTTCTTGTGGTGGATGACCCATCATCATTCCTTGGGGACCAGGACCCTGGGTCTCTCGTCCTGGAGGTCCTTGCATGCCTCTTGGATTAAGTCCCATCAAAGGTCCTTGGGACACAGGACCCTGCATCCCTTGAGCTCCCTGTACTCCATGGGGCCCTTGCATCCCCCTTGGGCCAGGTGGCCCCTGACCACCAGGTGGCCCCTGAGGACCTAAATGGCCTTGTGGTGCAGGTGGAACTTGTTGACCTAAGTGACCTTGAGGCCCAGGTGGTCCTTGTGGGCCTAAGTGACCCTGAGGTCCAGTATTACCTGGTGGACCTGGTGGGCCCATGGGTCCATGAGGACCAGGATGCCTCTGCATTCCTTGATGTCCATGAAGTTCTTGAGGTCTTGGAAGTCCTTGTGGAGGTCCTTGAGGACCAACGAACCCTTGTGGTCCACCACCTCCTTGGTGTAAAGGAAGACCTTGAGGTCCCATTTGTCCTTGAGGTCCTGGAGGCCTGAACTGTCCCTGTGGTCCTGGTGGTCCAATCTGAGGCATATTCATTGGCATCTGCTGAGGTGGATGGGCTTGCTGAAATCCTTGTGGCACCTGAGACATTGGACCTTGTCCTGGAAAATGCTGGGGTCCATGAACAGGTCCTCCTGGAGGAGGTTGCTGTTGACTCTGTTCTGCTTGTTTCTGTGCAAGTCTCTCAATCTTCAGTTGCTGTGGAAAAAAGCAATCTAATTACACATATCCCTAAAATTGTTAGGAACAAATGGAAACTGATATTTCTATTTGAAGTTTTTATTTTTAATTATTGCTTCAACTGGAACAAATTAAAAAATCTGACTGGCAAGAGATTGCAAAATGTGACTGAACATTACAATGTTATAGCATCACAAAAAGGAGTTGCCAGGAGCAGTATTCATTTATACACACAATAAAGGAACACTACCCATATATTAAATATTAATGGCTCAGTACTCTATTTTTATTCCATTTTTATATTTCTGGACACTTTCTCATTCAATCGATTCAAAATAGCAATTGTTTTCTTTAGTTCAAATGTTACATATATTATATCTCCAAAGAAAACACAGTATGTCCTAGCAGCATCCTTACTGCTGTTTTCCCATTTCTCCATTTCTTTAATGTGATATAGATGTTTTGAAGAATGCTAATGACTGATTTTACTTTATTTTACATACCTCAAGAAGCTGTGGATTAGTGTACTGAAGTGCTGCCATTTCTTGCTCTATCTCTGCTTGTGTCTTCTTTTTCTCCTCTAATTTAAGTTCTTCCTTTCGATCATTCAGAGGCTCAGCTGGTGAAGGGATTGGAACTTTATTCTGCATCCAAGCCTAAATAGAATAATTAAAGCTTTGGGTATACTAATACTGATATTATTTACTCTACTGAGATTAATAAATTAGTTATGTATTACTGAATGCTGAATAAAATAACAAGACAATAAATATTACAGCCTTCTGGTGATTTGGGGATTCCTTAATTAAAAAAGAGAGTGAAAGATCAGTAAATCTTTACAAATCTTATCGTGCAATACTTCCTCTGTTTTATTTTCTAGCAGCAAAGGCTATACTTGCTACAGAAATTGTATCGGGGTCTTTAAAATTGGCACCATGCTAAGAATGATGATGGATGAGGGAACAAAACTTTGGCAAAATCCAAATTATGTCAACCCTAAGTTACAGGAAGAATGTAGATTCTTACAGTTTAAAACCATCATTTCTCTCAAACTCTTTTTTAAAATTGTAATTACAATGATAAGATATGAAGATCCCTTGGACTTGAGATAATGGGGTATGGATTAAAGCATTGGACTTTGGTCAGGGAGACCCAGCTTCAAGCCCTGAGAGTTCTCTTGCCTTTGTGATTAAAATTAAAATGAAGCCCCCTCCATGTATACTGACTGTCTCATCTGTCAAGGGAAAGGGCAGGATGTAGATGCAATGATTAATAAAAAATATTTGAGATTTATCAAATATCTGCATGCCATATATTCTGTGTGTTCTAAAAACTTTGTACATATAAAATACTTCAGAATGCAATCAAGTTTTTTGAAATACACAAGGCAGAAAAATTGAAATAAGTTTCAGAATCTAAATTCACTGCATTATTTTGTCCATATAAGAACAGTGAGTCTAAAGGCCTAATGACAATTGATCTAAATCAGTAATATTGCATATTAAGTACAGATGTTCAATTTAGCTGTATCTTTTATATTATCAAGAATTCATTCATGCACCTGTCCTTTACATTCTAATAGGTACTGGCATGTGAAATAATTATTAGACACCAATGTGACAAAGTAGTAAACTCATTTCAATCAAAATATTTAAGGCATACTAACCTGTTGAAACTGGGCAGGGATTGGCTTTGCATAGGGAACTTTTTTTTGTGGTACTTTCTTTTGGTCCTTTTGCATTACCTCTTCCATACCCCAGTCCAATCCTGGGATAGTCATTTCAATTTCACCTGTCTCATCTTTCCCTTCAAAAATAGGTTGAAACAATCAATTCTATAGTTTTATATTTCACATTTTTCCACCAAAATAAGATGGCAAAGCAAAAAGAAATAATTTTCCCAGTTCCTATTATTCAGAAAAAAATCATTTTCAGATGTAGCAATACAATGTAATCCATGTTTATACAGCAGTAATATTTCACTATGTTTAAGTAATAGATTTCCAAAAAAGAATTATTTCTGCATGCTTTCTTTCTCACCCATCTGTTCTTGTTCCATGGCTAGTTTCAATTGTTCAGGAATTCCCATCCCTGGAATCACTGCAAGGCTATTGGGTTCTAGGTCATCTAGAAAGAAAAAAAATACAATTATCAAATGAAGCATGTTTGCCTTGGAACATGTTGAAATTATTCATTTCCTATAACATTAGTATCAATTTAGATTGAGAGAGAGAGAGAGAGAGAGAGAGAGAGAGAGAGAGAGAAGAAAATGCACATTTCATGGACTAAGATAACAAGAATGGAATAAATAATGTGTTTGTGATCATGCATACTCCCTTCTGAATTCGAATTGCCATATAGCCCTTACAAATCTTATATATGTATGTGTGTCATCTTTTCTTTGAGAGCTCATGGTATCACATGGGTCTTCCTTCATCTTCCCTCCACAACAACAACCCAGTAATGTTGACTAGACTGAAATTAAGTGGTGCCAAATCACCCAGTGATTCTTTCAAATCAAGTAGAGACCTGAATATGAATAAGTTTTTGTAATCCAAATTCAAATTCTACTTTAAATCATTATAATATGCTGTATAGACCAAAAATAACTACCATATTCTACTCCATCTTCTGACATTCCTGGAAGTAAGTTCAAGTTATATCGGTCTCGCATTTTATCTCCAGGTCGATTCCGGGTCCAGAATTTGCTGTCAAAATAAAACTACATGGTAATATGTTCTCTTTTGTCTGTTATGAGAATTGAATCTATCTCCCTCCTACGTCAGGTATTTTTCTGCTGGTTAGACATCAGATAAGTCATTGCTATCCTTCAGGGAAAAAGACAAGAATCACACTAATGGGAATGGAACTAGTTTGTACATTTTTCTACTCTGCAACTTCAGATGACTTATGGAATTGGATGGTCAGTTACTTGTACACAGAGCTGATGGAAAAATATCTATTTTGTAGGAATAATAGTATTTATTCAACTTAAAAATGGTGGAAATTTGTTCACCATACTATGTGTTTATCTTCTTAGATGATATTTATGCCATCTCATATAAAATACTTTTCTTTAGATATCAAAATATACATTTATTAAAATATGTATATACTATAGTTAGGTATGAATAATACCAGAGAAATGAAAAACAGATGTTGGTTATTTAACTAAATTTAAACATAAGCAAATAAGATTCTTCAATAAATATGATAATAAAAATGTGGATCTGCATTACTGTTTTTGAGAGTGTTGTGAGAAACTGCTATTTTCTTGTTTTATTAATCTGGTAAGAAGGGGCCCAGAGATTACAATAATGTAGATGACAATATTTTTTTCAAATCTAAAAATCTTTTATTTCCAATTATAGTTGAAATATAAACTGTCATAATTAGATGTTTGCAGCTAATTACAGTAGGTGTATACCTGGAATTATTTCTACTAAAATTAATAAAAAATTGTTCCAAACTTATATGTGAAACTTTTCTCTTGGACTCCATCATTCAAACTGAATTATATATTTTTTTTCTAAGTGCCATTTTTATTTTTCACTAACCTTATAAAATTAAATGTGCCTTATTTTATCTCTTATTAAAGAGAGAATAATGATGATGATGATGTTTGTTAATTAAGAGAAATGTTCTTGGAATCAAAAGAGTGCCAAGCATCATACTGCACTCAAAATACCTGGTGTGATCATTTGATCCTGAACACAGAATGTGTCCTAGAGGATGCCATGCCAAGCTCCAAATCATTCCTTCATGGGCTATTTCCATACCACCCACTTCCTTTTCAACCCTGAAACATATAAAAAGCAGTAGTTAAATAAATAAATAAAACATTTTGGAACAAGCCTCCAAATGAATTTGCTATAAAACTTCTTAAGGTCTATAATCTTGGTCAATGCACGATTTTTTTCTGTTGAATACAAACACTTATTGCAGATTTAAAATAAACTTGAAAAGTAATTCAATTATGAGTTCTATTTTTTTAAAATTTTCCAGTTTTTACAGAATCTTTACATATAATTGATATTCTTTCCATGTATGCCAAGGTTAAATAGAAATATTTACAAGAAAAATTAATTTAAGACGTGATGACACCAAAAACCAAGTAAACTATCTTAGATTTTTAGAATAATTAGGAAACAAAGCTTGAAGCTTGAAAAAGTTACATTAAAATATGCTGAATGTCTATTGCAATTTCACATCTGAATGAGATACTCACCCAACATGCCAGAACAGCAAAGAACCATCAGATCCTCCACTAGCAAAAAGACCTTCATGAACAGGATGCCAAGCCACAGCTATATTACCGATTAAAAAAAACAACAGAATTTTTTGTACTTTCTGCTTTCTAATACAGTGCTAGATCAGAAATGACAGCATCTATCTTGACATTTGATGCCCAACATGGAGAATAGGGATCAGCATGTGGGAAGGACAGGGAAGGTTAATGATTAGCAGTGAGCATAATCAGTGGTGGGATTCAAATAATTTAACAACCGTTTCTCTGCCCTAATGACTTCTTCCAACACAGTTCACCAAACTGCTCAGAAAATTAACATCTAGTTCTCCTAAAGTGGTGCAAACTGGCTGAATCCCACCACTGAGCATAATGGAAGTATAGAGCAATATCACAGAATGCCTTGGAGTTTAAGTGTTCTATGTTCTTTTTACTCAGAGGTAGGTGAAGTGATTCAAAACTGTAGCATCAATTACATTTCACAACAAATATACCTGCACAAACACACAAACAAATTAGAATTACAATTGCATCTGTTTGATCATTTAGGATGGGCTTAAGCAAAAAAACAACCAACAGAAAAGTAACTATAACCTGTGGCTTCCTTTTTATGACCTCTGAAGACCTGTAGTTCTTCTTTCAGATTTCTGATATCAAAAAGTTTGCAAAGATGATCACGAGACGCTGTAAGCAGCCAATTGCCATTGAGATTCAGCTTGACCTCCATCACAGTGTTTTTATGAGCATGTCTGGAAGAAATTGCATTAATAACAGTACAGATTATAATATGGTAACAATTACACAAAACTGACAGACTCTCAAAATGTAATTACTGTTTCACTTAGAATTTAGCATTAAATTCAAACAGCTCAAGTCTTTATTTTACTAGAAGTCAGAATTGCTAATCTCATAATAGAAAAGGAATGAGTAGAAACTCATATTAACTTCCTTTTCAAGATAAAATTCCTAATAAGTATAAGCAGTAAGCTGATGAAAAACCCAAATATAAATGCTTCCATAAAACATTGTGATTTATTGAAATAATAGCTGTCACTATTTTTTAATAGATTATTGATTCAAGCATTCTTAGCATACTCTTTCCACGCCGCCATAAACGAACACAGGGGTTAAGAAGCGTTAACAGGTTCCAGAGAGGCTTTTGCACTCCCCCCTCCTTTTTTTTTTTTTTAACAAAAATAGGTCTAGAAGGGACAGGATTATGTTGGGACCATAGTGCTTGGGAAATAGGGATTAATCTCTCTCTACATAATATTTGCTAAACCCATCCTTAGCAAAATTTTCAAGTGTATTTTCTATAAATATCAGTTAATAAAATTAATAAAATTAACTTCCTTGTAGTACTTTTGTCCCAATGTAATCCTATCATTCCCTTTTACGGAGATGGGAGATCAGATCATAGACTTCCAATGTCTTATTTTCCTCTATCTGTTATAAAGTTAGTCTACATTAAAAATCAGATGGTAAGAGGCAAATACTGCATTAATAGTTCAGCAATATTATATTAGGTATTTACTGAAGGCACGATCAAGAGGGACGACATTAAACATTATGACTGCATTGTACCCCACCTTTTTTCCAAAGAATTTGCAGAAGTATACATGGTTAAGAGCACAAAAATAATTAGAAAACAACTACACTTACAGTGTAGCCAGGCTTTGACCGGTCTTTGGATCCCAGAATTTGATTGGCTGCTGGCTATCTTTACTTCCAGAAACCACCAACCCCTTTGTTGGATGCCAGTCAACGCATTTGACATCAGCACCATGACCTTTTAGCAGTGCAAAAACAATTAGTTAGTTAAATGTCTCACACAGCAACAACAGGAGTTAAAATCTAACCAAATTAAGAATTAGCAAATTTCTCTGAAAAAGCTCTACTGGTCTTTTAATAAGCTTTAAACAAGTTTGTACATTTTCAAATTACATAAAACTTATTTATTTCCCAACTAACATTTGTCCTTATTAAAATATAATCAACAAGTAAGAAATAATGTAAATATGTTCAAAATTTAGGGAACTATTGTAACATATTATTCTTTTTCTAATCATTCTAATCAAATGATGTAATGTGGTATGATTTGAGTTTATAAAATTATTTTTAAACTTCTTTTAATCCAAATATTTTATAATATTATATTGGTCTCCGATAATGTAGGGATTAATGAATATAAGATCAATGTAGGGTTGAATGAATGTAGCTGTTATTTTATATACTGTATTACTAAATACTAAAAATCCTAACTGTACAGCACATCCAAAATCACTGAAAGAGCTCAATAAAAACCCACTACATCTGATCAACTGCTTTCCCATTACTGCTGAACGAGGACGTATAGTTGCACACAAAACTGAACAGAGGCTAATATTTTCTATCAGTACTTCATGATTCATTTGGAAGTATATTTTGGATTGTTGTTTTGCTTAAATCCAACTTTTTTTCCAGCTTAATTTTTTTTCACTGAGAGAAAAAGGTTAAAGGAAAAAATGTACTTCAGTACTGTGGAAGCAAAGAAAGTTGACAAGGATAATTTTTCAGTTTTTAATCATTTGTCTTTTATATGGTTTTATCACTTGTATCCATAAATCTTCCAGAAAGTTGCCTATGGTAAGGTGGGTGAACAATAAATGTTGTTGATTGATTGATTGATAAATAAATAAAATAGTGAGATAGGCAGTGTCTAAATTAGATAAATAAATAAATACCAAAGAGATATGGTGAATAGTGCTGGGATGAATTCATTCATTCTGATCTACGTTCTTATTTCTGTGGTTTACTCCTTCCTTCTTTTCTGAGCTCTGCATTACATTGCATACCCCGAGAGGGGACAGAATGATGGGAGCATAGGCATGCATAGAATGAAATACCTTGGGAATGTTAGTGATTGCAGGAGTATAGGACTCCTGCATATTGTTATGTGGAAGGTGAAAAACCTAATTAAATTAAGAATCTTTTCATATTAAAAACAAAAAATAAGCAATGCTATTCATTAATTTGTTAATCTTCATATTGGCAATTGAATGCAATAAAACAGTAGCCTAGCAAAATATAAGATGTTTTCAGGATAGACAACTGTCAAGCTAATTGGTCATAATCATATTTTCTTAATTTATTTTAAACAGATTCCAATAACTATTTCAAATCTGTCCATTCACTAAGCATAGACTTAAAAATATTTAAGTAGGTCAAAATTCTTTAGATACTTAGAAGAGAATCCCTTTGATTCCAGTGGGGATTATTCCCAAATAAAGTAGTACTGAATTGTAATTTAAGGCTACATCTTGAGCTTTTGAGAATTTTTATTCAGTATATTTCAAAAAGAAGTGAAATATAAAAACAGATTAGTAGAATTAAATGTTATAAGTGTTCAGCTGAAATATGTTTGTACTTGGAAGCATTGAAATATATGTGTTTTGTGCAGAATATAAACGTTTATGGTGTAACACTATCTATAAAAAGGTGCTCATCAAACTTATAGTATAGTTTTTTTCCTCTAAAAATACAATTGTGTAAAAACAAAACATGCTCATTTATATGTATCAGATGATAACTATGATATATTAGTCACTGCAAGACAAGAACATCCAATTGTTATTGAGTCCAGAATGGAAATGAAAGATCAATACTCCATACACACACACACACAAAATTGGTGTATAAGGAATGTTAGAAACAAGGCAAACTTAGTTCTTGTTACTGAGCTCTTGTTACTAAGTAATATGGTCACCTAAAAGGAACTATGGAGAAACATCAAGGACGAAATACTATTCAGATCCTTGAACTGATGTCTATTTCTATGTTGAGAGCCAGTCTGATTTTCGGTCAAGGCACCATAGTTAAAAGAAAATTGTGAGTTCTAATCCCACTTTGGACCAGTCATTTTCTGTCAGCCAACTCACCTCACAGGGTTATGGCTGTGAGGAAAATAGGAGAAGGGAGTGTGAGGTATGTTTGCTGCCGTGAATTGTATATTTAAAAAATAATAAAGGTGAGTTACAACTAACTAACTAAAAATATTGCACGGGTAATCTTTAACTTATGCCAACAATTGAGACCAGAATGTCTGTGACTAAGCTAGGACAATTGTTAAGCAAATCGTACCTTATTCTGATCATTTTTGTCATGGTTGCTAAGTGAATCACTGCTGTTATTAAGTGAATCGTGAAAATGCTAAGTGAATTTGGGTTCCCCTCCCAAATTTTCATTAACTTTGGTTTGTCGGAACCAGCTAGAAAGGTTGCAAATGGCGATCATGTGACCCCTGGATGCTGTAAACTTTGTAAATACATGCTGTGTATTTGCCAAGTGCCTTGATCACATGGCCTTGGGGATGCTGCAACAGTTGTAAATTTGGAGATCAATTGTAAGTCACTTTTTTCAGTGCCAGTGTAACTTTGAATGAAACAAAAGGTTGTAAATTGAGGACTACCTGTACTAGCTTCAGACACTACTAACCAGAAGCAACAGCAAATGTTCCTTCCATCTGACTTGATTGGTGGCCTTTTGACTGATTTGGAAGTTGGACCATAAATGGTAGCATGAGGGTATGAAGCAGGTTTGCTGCATTCCCCATTTGTACATTGTTGTACTAAGCTTTGAAACCTTAGTGAGAGTATCATCGCTATTATATTGGATAATCTATCCTCACTGAAAAAAAGTTTGCTACAATTAATCCTCATAAAAAGGAAGGTCGTTCATCACAGACTTATGACTCCACTGTTAGGGGTAAGAACCAGCATGGTGATAAAATACAATGGAAGATGCCACAATTCAATGACAATCCATATTTAATCATTGCTGACAAGTTGTTTCTGTTTTAAAAACCTGAAGTTATGTTGTGTTCTAGCAAATAAGATATGAATGGGGAGACTTTCCTTATGAAATAATGATGCCATTTTGCTATACATATTACAGTACAGATCAGCGGGCCCCAACCTTTATGGCTTGGTGGCCCAGTTTTGGGGAAGGGACCAGCCCGCATGTGCACACCAGCCACCACTCACACAAGTTGAGCTGTGCCCATGTGTGCCAGATCGCCGCTCAGGCAAGTTGAGCAGCTCATGCGGCCCACTTGCAAACAGGCGATAGCCTGGTAGTGGCCCGTGGGTTGGGAACCACTGGTATAGGTGAAGCAAAGTTTAAAGACTTTTAAAAATTTCCAACATATCTAATTTTCTGCATCTGGAATAAGGCATAATCAAGTGGCAAAAAAGAACATAGAGCAGAATGCTAATATGCACAATAGTCTGTCTCTTTAGCTATTATCTAGTCCATATCAGCTTCAGGGTTCTAAAATTAGGTCAGTTTTGGAAGCAGGACTGGTGGTCACTATGATAGTGGTCACAATATAGTTAAAGAAGATTTGTTGTAACTAATTGGATGGTAGGAGGGAGTATCAAAATAAATCTGTCCTGAATCTTCCATTCTAATACTGTATTGATTCCCATACCCAAATCAGAGCAATTAGAGATTGATCAGTATGAATTGCTGTTAAGAATGGAATTAATGATTCGGACTTCCGGTTTGTCGGCTTCGCGAGCGGCAGGGATTTGCGACTCTGAGCGATCCCTGCCGCGCTAGCCACTTTTGGTGCTCTGATCCGGACGGGTCCGGAGTTAGGCTACCCTGCAGGGGTAGCTGAAGATAGGGGGGATCCGGAGAGGGGTTTGGGGGTGTTGCAGACCCCCTCCCCGGCCGGCAGAACCCCCTTTTCCCAAGACGGTGCAGCGGCGGTCCGCAATGGCCGCCACAAAGAAGCCGGCAGCTGGGCAAGTATGCGCAGGAGGAAGAGGAGAAAGCTTTTGAGAGTGAAAGTTTTCTTGGTTGATCCAAGACTCTAAGATACATTTAATATAATTCCTGGAAATGATGGCTTTTTGGATGATTCTTTCCACAAGAGAAAATAAGCGGCAATTTTGAGGTGCTGAAAGGAAAGTTTATTCTCCCTCCCGACGGAATTAATAAGTGGATATTGAGAAACCTGTTTTTTTTCAGGTAAAACTAGCTTTATGGGATAAGTCGGAAGGGAGAGGACAAAAAATATATTCATCTGGTTTGATTTTGTTGGAGGAGATGCCTTAAGGATTTGAAGACAGAAATATAACTCCAATAAGGCTTCAAAATACAGATTTGGACTTTCTTTTTTCTTTTGTCTGATACTACCCCTGGAAGAGAAAGGGAGAATTTTGTCTTGGCTTGGATTGATTGAGGATTGTGGATTTTGGGATTGTTTTACTTTTTTTTGAAATATCTTGGTTGGTGTAAGAAGAAAGAGGGGAAAAAGAAAAGAAAAGATCTATAATGGCTTTTTCTTTTGAGGAACTGAGGGAAGAATATGAGCAAACAAAAGCAGCCGGTAAAGATGGTATGGAAAAAGCCTTCCTATTTTTAGAAATGGCGCTGGTTAACTATCAACAAACAATACAACAGATGGAGGCAGAAGAACAACAAGAAGAAGAAGACAAAGACGCCATCTTTAATGAATTCCAAAATTTAACTAAGAAAGAAGGAAGGAAGAAAGCGAGGAAAATGAAGGACTTAAGATCTAAAAAAACATTTAAGAAAGAGAAAAATAAGATGCAAAATAAATATAATGATAGTAAACAAAAGAAAAAGGGAACACAACAGAGAAGGGATGCCAGCAAGGCAGAGGCTAGAAGAAGGGGGGGGGTAGGAAGATTTGGTGGGGGAAGAAAGAAAGGGGAAAGGCGGAGAAAAGCCACAAAGTTTTGAAATTAGATGGGAAAAGAGGAATTTTTTTTAGGGACAAAGGGTAAAGTACAATTTCCTTAAAAAAGATTTTGCAAGGTACATAAGATGGTATTGTAACATCTGTATTAGAAATAGAAAATTAGAATGGCTTAAGAGTTAATAAGAAATTAAAATGTTGAAATGTTTAATAATGATTGATTTTAAAATGTAATAAAATATTAAAGGGAAAGGCAATGGGAATGTTATAAGATTTAATATTTAGATTTATTACTTAACTATGTATTTAATCATTTTGGATTTATTACTCTGTTTTTATTGTTATTAAAAGAAAAAAATTAGTAGATAGAATGTACCAAGCAGAATCAGATTGGGTATTAGGTGTTATTTTAAATGTTAATCTAATTAATTTAGGGGGAGGATAGAAAGGCATCATACTCTGATTAGTGATTTCAGGAGAAATTCTTTTTTTTTTTCATTATAAGGAATGAGATAGAGGGATAATAAAGAATGGGCAAAAGATACAAATATAATGATTTAAATTAAGATGGATTAAATAAGATAGAATTATGAAGAGTGAAATGTGTGGAGAAGTTTATATAGAAGATATAGAATGGTAAACAAAATAGGTAATGATATGTAAGATGAGCATGAATATAATTGAAGCCCATATAAAGAGAGGTACCTGGGGCCAAGTTACTTTCCTAAAAGATTTTTATATGTTTGTTTGTTGTGTGTTTATGTTTTTGAGAGTATTAATAAAACCTTGTAGAAATACAGAATGAGAATAATGGTAATCAAGTCAGAAAGAAATAGATGAAATAATAATAGTGAAATTGAATAAGAGTAAAGAGAAGTAAAGAGAAATTGGATAAGAGGTATTTTTATGCTCATATGGAAATGGCTTAAAATAGAATTGTATTGTATAAAATAAGGTTTTATCTGACTTGTAAAATTTATAATGGAAAAAGGTTCAAATATGTAATGGTTGATGATGATTTGTTTGTCTTTGAAATTAATAAAATTTGCTTAAAAAAAAAGAAGAATGGAATTAATAACAGAAAATGGAAGGCTACTGTGGAGGTTTATAGCTTCCAGATCTAATATTGGGGATGAAGAGTTTGCGTTGCAAGGCCCTTAACCTCTCCTTGATTGGATTAGGGTGAAACAGGCATCTTATATTTTTTTTAAAAAAATCCCCAACAGGTGAGTTAATGATGCAGTTAATGATGAGGAGTATTTTCTGTAGGAGCTGGATATTTTAACTAATGTAGTGAAATAACTTTGGTATATAATTTGTCTTAACTATATAAAATTAAATTTAGTAGAATTAAGCACTTGATTACACTCTACTAAAGCAAAATTTAATTGTTTTCAAAGACAAGGTAACTTCAGTTGATTCCCCCCCCCCCCCAGAATTTAACATTTTTCACAAATAATGCCCTGAATAACTGTATTGTAAATGCAAAAAATCAAATTCAGAACACATTTGTACATTCACAGATATAAAAATGAACTAGTTTTATAGTTATATAAAGAATGAAATTATTTTATGCTGATTAAAATGTAAAAAATGTTGTATTTTTACAATAAAACGTTGCAAGCAAAATTGACACAAAACTGCTATGAAAAGGGGGGAGGGGGAAAAAAGCCAAAGCTTGATCTACAGACAAACAATATTTATTCTATGTATTCAGGCCAAGAATTAGTTAAAGAAAAGTTTATAAACCAGTGACAACTAATGGGATTTCAAGATAAGCACCCAGAGTCTCCTCAAACTGCAAGATGGGAAGCATATAATTATAAATAATAATAATCTATTATATAATTCTTAGAATGCATATATTGATTGATATGTATACTGATTAACTATGTAACAAAGATAATTGTCCCAAATACGTTTAATATGCAAGAAATAAAAAATACAAAGCAAAAAGTACTAAGCAAATATATAGTAGGTTGTTGAGACTGATTTCCTGTGTTAGACTTTCTGTCTTTTAAATTATACCTGATTTGTAGTTTAGGTAATTTGGGAAAGACAATTTGAAGATATGTCAATAGTAAAATGAATGTTTCAGTATGTCCTAAATAAAACACAAGCATTTTAATAACTATTTATGGAGAATAAAGAACAGAACAGTCCCTTAGCTGCTATTGGAGCAAAATGGCGATTCATTTCTCCAAGATGCCAAATATATTAATTATTGATAGTAACAAATAATGTATTTCTAAAAACAGTCATCAAAATGTATTTCCTTTCATTCTTGCACAATGTTAACAATATTGTCCTGGTATGTTATTGGGAACCAAACTAATCAAGGAGAGAAGCAACATAGAACTAAGAATAAATTTCCTAATAGTGATGACAATTAACCAGTAGAATGGCTTGCTTTTAGAATTTGTGGTTGCCCCATCACTGGGTCCTTTTAAGTGACAGCTATTTGTCTGGAATGGTATGGAGTCTACTGCATGAACAGAGAGTTGGACTAGAAGACCTCCAAAATCCCTTCCAATTCTGTTAAGATGTTCACATTTTAGTTTGATGAGACCAGTGATGTTTCCTATATACAAGTTTCCTGAATGTATTCTAGGTTGCTTTCTTTAGTGTGTAAATACAGCTGATACCTTGCACTGGAGTCAAGGCCAAACTTCTCAATTTTTAGTAACAATATCTAAGATATGGATCCAATATTAGTTACATGGATAAAAGTTATATATATATTACCTACATGAAGATAACTGACTTGCAGAAGGATATACTTTCCAATGGCTTTTATATGCACAATTAAAAGAAAAAAATTAAAATAAATAAAAGGGTAATTGGAACTAAGCAACATAAGACAGTTTGAAAATGAATAATATATAAATGATTGAAAAAATGTATACTGTTTTATTAAGGTTTGAAAATGACAAGAACAAGTTAAGGACTATACTGATAAAATGGGCCATGAATTATAATACACAACTGTATAAATAGGAGAATGTCTATAAATGGGATTAAATTCACATTGTTATAATTTAAGAGAATTTTTTTTAAAAAAAACAATGTACTATTGGTATATCACCATGAGAAAGTATGAAACTAAAGGTGCCTCAAATCAGTATTGGAAATATGAAAAACACGAAGGGAAATTTTACTATCGATGGTACACTTGGGAAAAAGCTAGAAAATTCTGGATACAAATATATACAATACAAAAAAATCTGAAAGTTTAATATTGAGAAAAAAACCAAATAATTTCTTATTGGTACTTACAGATAGCTAACTAAAAAAGAACTCATGGAAGATTGATTTTATACATAGTCACTGCAGAAAGACTATTATATGCACAACAGTTGAGAAATACTGGAATTCTCCCAATGGAGGAATGGTTATGAAGATGTCAGAATTGTCAGAAATGGCAAAAGTGACCTGTTTGCTAAGGGATATAAAACAAAGCTACTTTTTTCAAATGACTGTAAATTTTTTATGAACTTTTTGGTGAACACAGAAAAACTGAAGTGATAATTTATGGATCTGATGACAAAATAATGCTAAAGAAGGAACTGAAGAGATTTTTGTTATATTCAGGAGAAATGTTAAATGAGTTTGTTAATCTCTATTGGCAAAAAATGTTGGAAATCATTTAATTTTCTGAGCATTGTTCTTATTCTTTCTTCTATCTTTCCTTCTTTTTTGTTTTCTCCACATTTTTATCTTTACTTCTTATTCTATTTTTTTCTTTTCCTTCTTTTATTGTTTAAAAATTCTTTAATAAAAATTCTTTTAAAAAGATGTACATATTAAGTGTCGACAGAAGCAATCACAGTGCTTAAGTTAATGCAATGTATAAACTGGTAGTAGTAGTAGTTGCAGTAGTAGTAGCAGTGTATTAAAATTTGGACCATATAATTATTTTATCTTTTCAACAAGAAACTCTCTGTGAAAATACATTTTAAAAAATACAGTGAATTGGGCAAAAAAAAGTACATGGATGCATGTTCACATATTATCTTATATTTAATTAGGAATGTATCCTTAATGCAGAAAAATACAGTATCTAATTAATTCATGAACACTGTCTATATGCCAATATAATCACATCCAAGTCATTATACTGATCATTTGAGAAATTAGATAAAAGAATTATAATTTTTTTTAAAAAGTTTACCTAAGTGACAATAGAAGCAGTCATGCTACTTAAGGCAATGCAATGTGCATCACACAAAAGTCTTTTCAGCACAAAAGCAGAATAGTTAAGAGGCTTGCTTCTCATGTTAATAGTAGTAATTTATGTCTGGTGAGATATATTTGCCTCCTTTGAAAATTCTCAGAAATATATTTTGTGAAATGAATAAATGAAAAAAATAAAATTAATTCTCACCCACTGAAATTTCTAAATAATTCATTGATTTCAGAGATTTTGGTAGTCTTTACCAATTTTATCTATATCAGTGCAAGGCCATATATATATATATATATAAATGTAAGTTACATTCTTTAAAAAGGTAAGACAGCAATACAGTGGTGAGAGAAAGTTGTGAACACTGTAGAACTATCTGAAATCCCACAGTATTACAATCCCATCAGATTAATCTTAATCTATTAATAAAAAATAGATATTAATTATTAATAGAATAATACAAATTCTGGCTAAACAAACAACACACAAAACATTGTATCTCATGGCTTTATTTAACACATTAAACCAACATTCGCTGTCTTTGCTGGAACAAGTATGTCCCTACAAGCAATCTGTTCTATTAAGGGAGTTGAGTTTGATGTTCCAATCCATGAGATGATAATCAAACTTGGTTCTGAGAGGCTTTTTTCTACAAAACAAACTGGAAACTGTTTTTGTCAGACTGGAAATGGTTTTCACAGTACAGGTGTAGAAGTGAATCATAGCTCTCAGATCTCATAAAAAAAGATTGTGGATAATAAAGCTGAAAAGGACTACAAAGCCATTGCCTCCATCAATTCAAGTCAGGCAAATAATAACTAAATGGGCAAAATGGAAAATTTGCTTTTCCTAGCAATGGCTGTCCCACAGAAATCCCTCTGAGAGAAATGTTATAACTCATGGGGAGGGTGCAAAGAATACCAAGAAATGGTAAAATACCTACAGGCTGCTCAGTGGCATGTGTTCTGGAGTACACTTTCAGGGGAAAAAACACAAAGTGAACAAGCATGATATACAAAGGGAGAAAACCAAGAAGGAATTCTTTATTCTCCATGATACATGTTATTACCTGTCTTGTTTACAGGACCACCTAGATGATCCAATAGCCTATCGGAACAATATTGTGCAGACAGAAATTTTTAGCATTAGTGAGAATTTGTTGTGGTGGTGTGACTGCAATAAAGATTGAATTGAATTGAAAATCTGTATGTTTGCAGAAAATTAAGTTTCAGCAAAAGTATCTCATTCTATCTATTAAACAAAATAATAGCAGCTGTTTTGCAACTTCAAAACCCAGATGGCTCTCCATCATTGAGAGGCAAGGGACTCTGGATTGTACTACCAAACTGTATAGAAGTATGTACTTATTCATGACTTGAAACCTAAAGGAATATATGTCACAAAGCATTAAAATTATCTTAAGATGTAAATTTGCATTTTGGAATGGCCAATTCAAAATCCTAATGGTAATCCAACTGAAATATTGTTACATGACATGAACGGATTATCTCATACAAGGCAAAGCAGAAATACAGTAGTCCTCAACCTACGACCACAATTAAGCCTAAATTTCTGTTGTTAAATGAGACATTTGTTAAATGAGTTTTGCCCTGTTTTATTATTTTTCTTGCCACAATTGTTAAGTGAGTCATTACAGTTGATAAGTTAGTAACCCTGTTGTGAAGTGAATCTGGTTTCCCCATTGACTTTGCTTGTCAAAAGTTTGCAAAAGGTGATCATATGACCTTCAGACACAGCAATGGTCGCAAATATGAACCAGTTGGCAAGTATCTGAATTTTGATCACATGATCATGGGGATGCTACAAAGGTTATAACTGTGAAAAATGGCATGTCACTTTTTTAGTGCCGTTGTAATTTTAAACAGACATTAAAGGAACTGTTGTAAGTCGAGGACTACCTATACTGATAAGCTGAAGAAGTTATGTAAAGAACAATGGCACAAAAAACCTTCCAGTCAATGTGCAGGATTGATGAGTTACAAGAAATGTTTCGATGAGGTAACTTCCTTCTAAAAAAGGTACTACCGTTATTAAAAATAAAGATTCATAGTTTAAAAAAAAAAGATAGTGAACATTAAAAAAATAACAGTATCCTGCTTATTTAACCAGAATCTGGGTGACTAGCATGAATTAGATGAAATCAAGACCACATTATGAATCATAGTATTGCAGGAACCACAGATCTAAAGTTTTCATCTTTCCCTTCCTTAGCATACAAATAGGTACCTTTCTTCCCAAATAGGACCAAAATAGCAGACAAGGATTAAGAATAACTTTAGTATAATTTTCTCTCATGACTGCTTAGTACTAAACGTCTGGGAAGTGAAGCTGAACTGAAGGCAGCTCCACTGATAGCAGAGTCAACAATTGTAGTATAACACAGAGCTGGTAAATGGATCAGCTCCCTGAAATTCCTCTTCAGATAAGAGATTGCTCACAAACATTTCAGACAGTAGATCCTCATGAAGAGACTGTAGCATAACAATTTCCTGAGAGTTTAGAACTCTGGGTGCCAAGGGATTACAATTTTTGCCCAAGTTGCGGTTGGTGACTTTATAGACAGGATTTGCATACTTCCTTTCTTAAGCATGATTGGAAATCTTTCAACATTTTGTGGAGATTAAGAATCTTTGGAATAGCAAGTTCCATTATACCATCAATCCTTAGAGAAAGAAGTTTTTTGAAATTTTGAAATTAATTACACAAATCCTTCCTGTAGGTTTTGTGTGTGTATGTGTGTGTGTGTTATTTATAAAAATAAATCCCAGCTGATACCTACCTTACCAGTAAGGGTCCTTGGACAACGACCTCCTAATGCTTCACTTGCCTATCTCAGATATGGACTAGGAAATTGATATGAAAACTAGGACAGTCATGCCAGCTTAGACATTGTCTAAATTAATAAAGTCCACAATAATTTTGGAAGACCAAGACAACCTGACAATAAGTAGGCTACTGGAAGAAACATACAATGAGACAAGAGACCCTGGAATTGATGGATTGCTACAACAGTAGGCCTAATGAGAGATGAAACATATGGGAGAATTATGGATGGATAGAAGACCTGCATCTATGCTAGAAAACAACTAGTTATCCAATGCTTCAATATGTGAAGAGAAAGCTGGTCTCACTACTTTAGATAAACAGATTACATATGACATGTCAAACTGAAGATGACCTGAAAGAACTGGTGGATGTACATCAACACCTAAAGTTGGAATGTCACTGCCACCTCCTCTATTACAGAGCATGGCAGCTGATATGATGCATAGGAGTTGCTTGATAATGATATGGGTGGCATATAAATTGAATGAATGAAGAATTAAAAAAGAAAAAAGATAGTAAAGAAAGAAAATATATATACAGAAATTACTGTCTCTTTTATAGCAAATACAAACTAGCCATAGTCAACCCTTGAGACTGTTTACCAAGGCTCAGTGGAAAAGTATCATCAGATAAAATGCTAGAAGATGCCAGCAGAGCCCTCATGGCAATCCCTGTCCTTGCTACTGTTCTGCATAGCTTGAACCTCCTCAACCAAAGTGGTACCAGTGGCGATAGGAGCACCTGTGTCTGTGTTTCCTAAGTTGGGAGAGTGGCTGCAATAATTCCTAGCATTAGAGTTCTCTGTCCAGAAGATTGCAGCGTCAGGAACAGTTAAGATACTACACAGAACTTTCAAACTCCTAGGCCTCTGGTAGAGGAGCCAAGATTAAGAAAGACACATATCACCCATAGTGATGAGAAGATAATTTTTGAAATTAAATATAATAAACCTTTCTGTGGGAAAATGCTGTTGATTACAAAAAGCAAGATAAAATGGGTCTTTGAAGGTTGAACATGAAAGGGAACTAGAAAGAATTAAAGATTATAATTAAAAGAGAAGAGAGTCATCAACAATACTGAATGGAGCAAAATACTCTTAAGAATTCAAAGATATTTGGGGACAATATACTTAGAGGTTACACTTAACATTGTCTGCTATCATAAAAATGGATTTTAAAAAGTCTACACAAGAGGAACAGATTGTAATAAACAAGAATTTAGGCAAGTCTAATTTGAATATGGATTTAAAAGTTATAGCTTACCAGAATGATACAGAGAATGATGTTACATTGGACTTACAAATGAAACCAGCGGATGTCTTACTAATTAAAAGGCATATACATATAACAAACCAGAAATGTGACTTGAATAATTTTCTTATTCTGGATCTACAATAGGAATATGTTATTGAAAGAGGTTCTGAGAGGAAACAAATTAAATTCTGGGACACTATTCAAAGGAATTAAAGATAAAGACTGTTAAAAGCAAAGAGAAGTAATATAAATTTGGTTTATTTGATCAAAATTAAAAGTAATCCTTAATCTTTCTTTTTAACCAGGACTGAACGATGAAACTTAAAGATTTGTTGCTAAACAAAAGATATCAGAAGAAGTGATATTTTGATATATTTTCAGAGAAAGTGATAATTATTGAAATTATTTGTATTTTCTATTAAAGAGAAAGTAATTTCTTTATATACCTTTTCCCCTTTATTTACTACATTTTCTCTTTCTTTTACATTTTGTTTGTATAGTTATTTTTTCTTTTTATATTTTTCTTAGTCTGTACAGTATTTGCTTTTTAAATAGTTTTTCCTTGCATTTATCTGGTTGTTAGCACTCAGTATCTGAGTGTCTTTCAGGCAGTTCCAAGAAGGTTCCACACCCATTTGCACCAGAGATGGTATTCAGCAAGTTCTGACCAGTTCTGGAGAACCGGTAGCAGAAATTCTGAGTAGTTCAGAGAACCAGCAAATACCACCTCTGACTGGAGATTTTACAGTATCCTTCCCCTGCCATGCCCACCAAGCCACGCCAACAGAAGCAGTAGTAAAAAAATTTGAATCCCACCACTGTTTTGCACTATTCAGGTGACCCTGAGGGCACAGATAAACCTCCACGTGTCCTCAATGATTCAGAGAGTGCTAACAATATAAATCCTTCAACTGTCCACCATTTAGTCAGAGTTGAAGAAGCTTCCTGGATTAAAAGCAAAATTTATTCAAGAAAAAACAAAGAATGTCCAATTGTCTTTTGAAAAAACACCTTTGGGACAGCTACGTGTTGTGTTATATATTGTCCTAAGTCCAGCTGACTGCATTCTGACAAAGCATCTTATTTTTCTTCATGGGATATATTTTCTGCCTCAATATTAATTTATAAGGGGCCATACAAATATGCTCATTGAATTCACCATTTAGTTCATGTCTAAAATAATAATGTTACCAAGGATAGAATTAAATCTTATTGAACCATGATTTGTTGAACTAGTCTAACTGGTATATAACACTATAATACTTCAAATGATAGATTAAGCTAACCCAAAAGCAAACAAATTAACATTATGCTTTAGCAAGACATGGGAACCAGAGGGAAAGAAAAATTAGAAGCCTTCATTATTCATACATGAAAAAGATAACCAATGGATCATTTTTTTCTTAATCAACTTTCCTATTTTGCCACTTTTCAGCCTAAAACCCAGAATACATAATCAAATACTAACAACTAAAAGAGTCACTGCATTTTTGTGTTGTGACTTAATTCTGTCAGCCAAAGTTGGCTATAAGTAGGACATAAAATTATAATAATTAAAACAAATAGGATTACACAATAACCCTTTCTCAAGAGTGTATTACATGCGCCTGATGAACTAGGTTTTGATCGTTATATTATGAGTCATAAAACTTGTTGTTTTGCCGGAAATAACTGGCAGGTTACCATTCTAAAATATAATACATTACATTCATTTAATACATGAAACTAGTTAGTCTTCCTCTCAAATTATAAAATAAAAATAACTTCTGAGAAGAACTTTCAAAGCTTCTACTGCCTTACTAAGTAAGGTTGTTTTGTCTGTAAGTACTTATGTCAAAAGAGTGGCATAATATTCAAAATGTTTTTATAATATAGATCCTGGCAATATTTTGGAAAAGAATTTATAGTACTTCCTCAATCTTGTTTTAAAACTCAGAAAAACTTCCTTGAGCTAGGAAGTGGTGAGAAAAGGAAACATAAGAGGAAACAAAACATTTGAATTTCCAAACTAGCAGGAAGCGTCACTGAAGTTTGGTCCAACTTAATGACACTTGATGACAAGTGGTATGAAAGAGGAGAAAACTAGATAGTTGAAAGTATTCAGATAAAATTAAATTATGAATATTGAACGATTGAAGAACAAGCTTTCTCTATACTGCACTTTAATTCCAGAACTCCCTTCCCATACAGTCTTCCTAAATCTAAGATATTTTTGGAAACATAAGATTTTTTAAAAATATAACAGAATGAATAAATAAAAAGAATTTCATGGGGTTATTTCATAATAATTACTACGAACTTGCATTTTATAACTCAATTGTCACACTCAATTCAATGCAGCTTTATTTCTCCAGGACAGTAATGTCTTTATAACAGAAATATAACATTGTGCATTACATTTTCTCAAGAAGTAAAACAGATCATAATGTATATTTTCCCTCTACTTTTTGTTTTTTATTGTTGAGGATTTTATACTGGTATGGCATAGAATACATCTCAGCAAAAAAAAAAAAAAAAGAATCTCTACTAATCTAAAATCACCTAAATAAAAATAAAAAATAAAACTGCCCCATTATTTTTTATTACTGCTTGAATTATTGAATTATTGCTTTAAGTATCAAGCAATATGGACTCTCTGTATGTGTATGTGTGTGTGTGTCAATGTTGTCTCCTCGTGACTACCTTGACAAGTCCCTGCAGTTTTCTTGGCAATATTTCAGAGATGGTTTGCCACTGCCTCCTTCCTCTAATGGATGTGTGACTGGCTCAAGATCATCCAGGTTGAGTTTATGTCTAAGGTAGGACTAAAGCTCTCAGTCTCTTGGTTTCTAGCCTAGTGCATTAACCACTACACCAAACTGTCTTTCTTCTAGTATTATAAGTATTTTCAAATAGTTCTTGTTGTGTGAAATATGGGTTGATTCTGGACTTTAAAAGGGTGAAATTCATATTCTGATATAAATGGGAAAATTATTGTAAAACCACTTTTTCCATTCCTTCAAATTACTTCCTTAATTTTGTGAAAATAATTTCTCATTCTATAACATTGCATTTTTTGACAACTAGGTGAACATCATTTCCAAAAAATTATTACAAAATAACAATACAGCAGTGTGAGCTAATGCATTTATGATTAGCCTCATTATATTTCTATTAAAACACAATAGAAATTAGTGTCAAATGCAGAGATCTGTACATATTTTCTGATGAAACCATTAAGGATATACTCCTATATACCATTAGTATAAATGTCTTGAAGTTTATACTCAAGATGGAAAACATATAGTTGTAGCCTATATATGCTGTACTAGTACTCTTATAATGAACTGACTGAAGAAAAATCTTTATGTAGCCATATACGTATGTAAGACAACTTTCTTTCCTAGGAAAAGAAAAAGGGTGGAAAAAACCATGTAAGGATAAACTATGCTTAACAAAAGAATTCTTGATTGAAATGTTTACAATGAAAAAAATGGATGGGACCCCATGTCAAACACAAACATTGATTTATATTAGCTTATTAAATGTAGATATAATACAAATCAAACATTATTTTTTCCTTTTTCTAAATCAAAAGCAAAATTACTCACCTTGTAGTTAACTATGTCAACTTACAGTACTTTTGGATTTTCATAAGCTTCCAAAATAAATATTCCTAAAGTGAAATGTGCATATATTTTTTCCTAACTAAAACAACTTATTTCCCTGCCCTGAACTGCAATTGTTTCATAAAACGCCTGCACAATGTTGGTACAATGCATAAGAAACTAATTAAAAAGAGAAAAAATAGTTCCATATTAAAATTACCAGTAAAATTCAGTAAAATATAGTATTTAAGGAATTTAAAGAGGGAAAGAAGATAATACAGAAAATTATGTCTGAATAAAGGCAAGAAACAATGAATTTTTAAAAATAGTTTATTTTTTAGCTTCCATATTGCTAGGTTTCTAACAACATACAAAACGAGCCCGAAAGGCCAGGTTAAGATATAACAAATTAACCAGGACACTGTAATACATGGAAAAAAGCCAGAAATGATTCATGGCCAGAATATTATGCCAAGTAAAGATAAAATCAGTATTGTACATTTACATCAATGACATTTCTATTTCTGAGCAACTATAAAGGGTTAAAATCTCATGCGTAGTACAGTATTTACAATAGTAATCAAAATGTTATTGGGGCATACAAATATGAAATATCAATATGGTGATCATATTGTCAGTCAACTGTCAGTATGTAGCTATCCTAACTGGCATATGGTTGCATTCATTCAGTAGGAAACACATCAAATGTGATTTTGTGTTTTAAATGCTATGTGTTTATGATAAAAAATTAAGCAATTTTCTATAGATCTAATAGCATTTAGATGTTAAAATTTAGACTTATTAGCTGGGAGTCTTTATAAGAGAATGCAACTACGAAAGCTGATGAATCCAAATTATTTTTAACTACTTTTGCAATTTAATTGAAGTCTTTGTTCTCTGTAAATAAGAAATGCCCAAGGCATTGGCATGATAATTGTTTCTAAGTGTTCTTTTTTGGTCAGAAAAGTCAGAAATAATTTAACTGACCATTATCCAGAACACATTTGTGGTAGTAGTGATAGTAGTAATTGTTCTTCTAGAATACCCGTGTATTTGCATATAGTTATCCAATAGTTCTTCTTCTGAACTATGCTTGTATTTTGCTTATCCTAACAGAAGCAACTGAAGTAGTCCGTTATTTGACTCAGTAATTCTAAAGAATTTCATTTGTAAGGCTTTTGTACTCTAAAGAGGCTTTGGTGAGAACTTTTTTTAAAATCTTCCCCTCATTTTGAATAATGTCCAGCCATACTTCAATATTCCATTCCATTCCTGATCTGGGTGCTGGAATATTTCATGACATCTTAATTCTTAAGGGCTTTGGATAATGCTAATTTAGATCCATTTTCAATCTCACTTCAGTTTTCCAGATCTCTATAGGAAGGTGGATGGAGTCCTATGTGTCTTTCTTTCTTTTCTTTCTCTCTTTCTTTTTTCTTTTTCTTTTCTTTAGACCGATCTGGTATACTCTGAATATTTACAGAGGATATAACTTGGATTCACTGTTTTTAATGGATCCTGCAGATATGATTTTAAAAGCAGTGGAGAACTCTTTGAAAACAGGTTATTGTCTGTAGTTTTCTTCAAAGCTTCATCTTATTCACCACAACTGACAAATACGCGAACACATTAGATGATGACTTTGGGGTATCACACACATTTATGTTGATCATATTGCTGTGGGTGATGGCAACCATGTTGAAATGCAATCCAAGAATGACCAGAAGTGTTCTTGCTCAGAAAAAAGGCAGAAGTTTAAACTGTGCTGAATAGAATCTAAGAATATGATTCAGGTTCAAAATTTGGGGATGCTTTGGGGATGAGTCTTAAACTAGAATGTGTTAAGCAATTATATTTTTATTTGTCCTGAAAATTAAGATTCTAGAGCACTCTCAAGAGTAATCCAACAAAGTTAAAATAATCCTGTTTGTGGACATCCAATGAATGACTTGTAGAGATCAAGCGATTTTTGTGTGGACTAAGCTAGTAGTATGCTTGGAGATATAGAGATTAACTGGCTTTTCAGTGCAATAACAGATTTAAAAGCATCACAAAATTCAAACCTGTTCTTCCTGGATAAGTGTCTGTCCATAATAGTACTCCTCTAATTTGTGGAAGCAGGAACCAGTCACTGGCCTCATTGACCATGCTATGCTTAAGCAGCCATTTCATCATATGCAAATAGAAATAAAAATGGATGTCACTGACTGTATCCCAGATCCTTGAATGCCGTGTTTTCATAAATATTAGATAGCACTGGAGATCAAATAGCACCTTAAGGAAAATTTTCCTTACAGCAAAACTTTACAGGGGAAAGAACCCACAATTCTTCAGTGATTTCCTCTTTCTTGGAGGACAAGGTGTTACATTACAGTGGGAAAAAATATATTCCACTCCCAATCCACAGATCCAATACAGGAGAATACTATGGTAAAAAAGTACCAAGATCAAATATGAGACACAATGCATTCATCTCTCTCCTAATAGCGATGTTTAAAGTAACCAATTCCATATCCCAACTGGATCAGAATTGTGTTTTCTTGACCATCTTTTCCTTAGGACATTCACCCTTAGACAATAATATTTATAAGCTTCAGGGTCCAGAAAGTTTTCTTCCTTCTCAAGGTATAAAAGGGCATTCTCCTCATATGCTGCTACAATCACTACTTCCTGAACTGTTCTGGCAAATTCTTCTGACTAGTTCCAATCAAACAGTTAGGTAAAAAGAGTTATAATCATACTGTTTATATCCTCAGCTATAGAAGATGAAAATTATATCTTGTTTCTTATAAATAGAATGGCAGATTGGACATTTGAAAGCAATAATCAATTTATTCTTAGAAACATCTTGAAACATTTTTACAGCAGGACACTAAGAGATACCAACATTTTAAAGGGTTAAATAGTAACATTTTCCAGGCAATATACAGTCTCAAAAAGTTCTGTTGAAAATGTAAAATATAATGAAGGCAGCAAAAGAAGCTTTCTTGTCTGTATTAGCACAAAAGAAATAATAACAGCTCAGCCAACTTCAGTTAGATACCATCTGTACTTAGCTTCATAGCTTGAAGCTATTTGAAAAAGCATAATTACTCAGGATTCACAATATCAGAGATAATCAGTAGAATTCATACCTGTTGCCTGCTCCATATTCAATAGTGTCATAATTAAGGAAAAATCTCCCAGAGTAACTCGTAGAGTCAATCACTTATCCAGGAGCGCAAATGATATAAAACTACATTTGACCAAATAATGGTCTGACAATGACAACTGGATTGGTAAACCTATGATGTTATATGAAAAAAGACTAAATTAAGGCTATATTCTACATGATGGTTTAGGCCAATGACTATATGGTTCACACGGAAGCCGCAGTGGTGTGTTGTCTCACTTAAAGTGGCTTCATATTGAATTTAATGCTGACTAATATAGAATTCTCTAGCGAAATTATAATATCTGCCAGATCTGTATAATTGCTTAATTTTTATTTTTAGTATGAGGAATAATCTTACTGAACTCACTCTCAGAACTCTCCAAATGCATGCTAAATTAAATCATTAAAATCTTAATTTTGTTGCAGACCAATCTGACAATAAAAAACATTACCACTAAGTTGGGGGATACAACTGACTATCAACACTCCCAATGTTAAAGGGTAGTTCTGAAAACAAGGATGATTTACAGACAATTTACTTTTCCTGTTCTTATTCTGTACATCATTTCCCCCTTTGCTGGCAATGTTTCTTTTGGTGATCCTTCAATAATTTCCAGCAATGCTATATCATCTACTCAGCCAACTTATTTCAAGTAGTGGAAAGCCCACCCACATCCAAACATTGACATTCTAGCATTATTGTATTTTGCCCATAGTTTTTCATTGACCTCCAATCAATGGCTCACCCCGATCAACTGAATTCTCACTTTTTTTGCTATTAGTAATTATATTCATAGTTTTACTTCATTCCAGGAGACAAAACAAAATTAGCAAAACTGATTATTAAAAAACATTTAAAAATCAATTTTTGTTCTGGGAAAAAATAAAACGGAAAACAATGAAATGGTACAGTACTGACTGAAGTGAAAGAAAAATATTACAAGCATACACCTCACATACAGTTTGCTTCTAAGGGAAAAATAAAAACATTTGACATAATAAAGATGGTGGCACAACCTACATAATTGGATAATTGGCAATGTGTTCTATTAACTTCAGTATCCTCAATAGCAATAGCACTTAAGACTTATATACCGCTTTATAGTGCTTCACAGTCCTCTCTAAGCGGTTTACAGAGTCAGCATATTGCCCCCAACAATCTGGGTCCTCATTTTACCCATCTCAGAAGGATGAAAGGCTGAGTCAACCTTGAGCCTGGTGAGATTTGATCTGCCAAATTGCAGGCATCCGGCTGCAGTAGAAGTAGCTTGCAGTACTGCACTCTAACCACTGCGCTACCGAGGCTCTTCAGTCAGATAATCAAAAAAATCCATTTAAAAAGGAGCTGCACAAGCATAAATTCCTAGTGTACAAATCTAGTATTAGTGATCTTCAAACCTCCCCTTACCAAAGAATAATAATTTGCACATTGCCAAGTCTTAGTGCCTGTTGCAGAATTCCAGGTCATTATAGAAAATTCTGGGTCATATTCTATGGGAATGAATTGCCACCATTTCTGACTATTAAGAATTTTCTGAATCAGAGTATATACGGACACAGCCCTTTATGCCATTGGAAATGTAATCACTCATCTTAATTACAGTTTCAACCTGCCTCTTATATTTTAGACAATTAATAATGAACAAAATTGTCAGGTTTCAAAAGATGAAGCAAGCAATGGTATTCTACTAATCCAGAATGCTTATCAACTTCTATTGCTTAAACAAAATTGTTTTTTCTTTGGAAAAATGTTTTTACATATAATGTTATGAGAACAGATTGTTTCTGTCATAAGACTTTACTTGCTCAACCCCTTGAGTAAATCCCCAATCTGCTAGGGCTCCCATGATCCTAGGGGAGTTTGATAGATGGATGCCATTTCGTTAGTAGAATAATGTCATCAGATAGCTCAGGATGTTAGAAAAACTAAAGCTGAAAAAATATATGTGGTTCTACTTTTGGAAAACACATGAAAGTGGGATGTTTTTACACTCTAACTGCTAGTGGTTTAATACCCGATTGTACTGTTTTCAAGGCAACACATAAGCATTTTTTCTCTCTTGATGAAAAACACATGAACATATTTTAATCTGAAGTATGTGTATCTCACACATAAACTATTTTAGCTCTTGCTATAATACTTGAAATCATACTTGGCACACAGTAACAATATACAAACTGAGCAGATAGGAATTATTTTGTATAAACTATTTCCATCAAAAGCATGCAATATAAACCCACTAACTTGATCATGGTTGGGGCATGTGAGGGGCAAACCCAAAATCTAAGCAGTAATCAAAGCAACTGTTAGTCAAATTCTCTCCTTACTTAGTTCTGTTATGTCGACCTGGAAGAAAGTTATCATGAAGTTAAACCTCTTCCCTTTTATATTTCTCTGGGCACAAGGGGAAACAGAGACCTGTGTGCCTTGTCTTGCAGTGTTTCAGAATCCAGCTGGGATGTTTTGTTTTTTTAACTATATTCCATACACCCCGCCCAAATGGAGCAGACTAACGTCTCATAAGAATAGGACAAATGTTTCCCATTCTCTGTTACCAAATCACCAAGTATATAGTTATTTAGAGTGTAGAATATCATGTGGGTTTATGTGAGATTTGTGAACACAACCATAGTTACATTATGTGATATATATAATGTAAAGTCTATGATATAAAAACTGATGATTCAGAGAAAATTATCCAGATATTAGTGTATTCACATATATGTGTTGATGGAATCTAGATCTGTCTAACAGAAGTCACCAAATTCTGCATAACTACAATTCAATATGTGAATAATACCTAATGTACTGTAGGGTCATACCATGAAAACCTGGAAAACTGTACTTTTTAATTCAAAAGTACTACTAGCTATTGCGGCAATGTTATGTTTTCAGCTGCTTCACTCTTACCTGCAGGGGCCAAAACTATAAAGCTACATTATCACAGTAGTGAAATGACATGTCCTTACAAATTCCTGAAGAAACCATAAGAGCAACATTATTTGGGAACTGTCTTTCAAACACATCTCTCTAGAAGATGGTCCATGTATGCTATCAAGGTATGCTTTTTGTACATTCCCTTTGCAACCTCAGAACAGTGTGTGTGTGTGTGTGTGTGTGTGTGTGTGTGTGTGAGTGTACACGAACGTACGTACATATTAAATTTACTGGCCATTCATCTTACCACAGGGTAATTCTGGGCAGCTTACAATATTAAAAGTATGTATTATCTTTTTTTCAGTTGCAAAGCTGGACCATCAGAAAAGCTGAATGAAGAAAAATTGATGGCTAAGAATTGGGGTGCAAGAGAAAATTGATGAAAATACCTTGGACTGCAAGAATTATAAATAATACAATATTTATAATAGATGGAAGTAAATGCAAGCTATTCACTGAAATACAAATAATGAAACTAAAATTAAAACATTTTAGTGTTGTAACAAAAGGGCAATCATTGTAAAAGCTGCTGGAATTTGGAAAAAATGAAGACAAAAATGACAACAAAAGACAAGATAGTCTGATACCATCACTGATAATTCAAACACAGTACTGACTAAAAGACGATCCTGGTCATGTTTCTTGAGTCATGAGCAGCTAGAAGAGCCTTGAACAATGTAACAAATAATATGATTTTCTGTGTGTTTAGGCACAAAACCAATATATTAGTTTTTTTAAAAGATCTATGAACTCGGAAAGAAAAAATAAAGCCTATAAAATTACATGCTGCTTCTTCCAGTTATGTTATTCTATCCCTGAGCCACAAAGTGGATTATGAAAAATGTATCCTTAACATGTTCTAGAATATCTAGTTTCCAAAACATTTCAGCACTTCATTAATGGTATTAAAAATGAAAAAAGAAAAGAAAGCAATACATTTTATGGATTTTTCCTTTCCATAATAGTAATGTATTGATGGCTTCAAGCTCTTTATCCTGACTGATTTAGAAACTAAATTAAAATATACACAAGAATAGCTTATAGGTGTGCGTGAAAGTATAAAATACCAAACTTAATGATTTCTGAAGGTTGGACTGAAAAGTAGAAGGAAAAGGTTGGACTGGATTTAAAGAAATCAAAAACTCAGGGAAAGATAGATGCTTGTTTAAAGCCGGCAATTCTATTAAGGTTTTCCAACCAAGAACAATGGACTTCAATGCTTATGCTTATGTTTCTAAGTGTGTTAATTATGGAACCATTTTTCTCTGATTTAGGTGTAATGATTAAGTCATTGCTTCATTGCTACACATTTGTACATGACAAAATAAAGAAGGGAAATGATGAGAGAACATTTAGTCATATCATAGCTTTTATGATGTCGTGAATGACATCTGAATCAAACAAAGTAGAGCTCTGGAAGGTAACACTTAATATAATCATATATATAAAGAAAAATACTGAGTTTACTCCCCACTGGCATATGAATAGTGCGCTCTATTTAAGTCAAATTCAAATAGTTGTGTCCACAAAAGATGAGCCAGATTTATTCCTATAAAAAAAACTAAATAACATATCAGATAACGGAAACAACCCCCCTCCCAGAATTAGCTACATGGAATGCTTCATTATTTACCCTAATCAAGTTTACAAACACTGTAAGTGTAGTTATAGAGAATAAAGTACTGACAAGAATGTAATTTCACACTGGAATATAGACTTATATAATGTATTATTCCTTGCTCTCCAATATAGATTTTATTGGAAACATTTCCAGTAGCATAAAATATGAATAGTAATGGTCTATTATTTTTCTGATTTCAAGTATTTCCTTCTATATTGTCTTGTAAGGAACACTAATTGTTGCATAGGAATCCAGAAGTGTTTTTACAGCAGCTCTTTCAAATGTCAAGATGTACATGCAAGAGATGATAATAACAACTTATCCACTATTACTGATGATCTAATTAGAAAAAAAAGTGATAAACCATCGGAAGCATTGCAAAATTATAACTTTGCTCCCATGAATTGTGAATAATGAGAAAACAATAAAAATATTCAATGTTCTAAACATTCACTTTAAGAGTTGCAACATACATATCATAAGGACAACCTCCTATCAAGAAATACTTGTATTCTGATAAGCACCATGCCACTGCCCATGTCACTCTGTTTCCTAAATTGTTTTTATCTAATTTCTTTAGAATTCTCTATGTTTTAGATGATATATCCATATTAGGTAACTTTAAATGTTTTAATAAAAAGTTATTTTACTTTTGACAAATTGTTTATATATTAGAAAGACAAACAATATAAGGTATACCATGTTCTGAACCATTAATATTGCAACATCACACTTTTCTTTGAATACTATTGTGGGCAGCCTTTTCTATGATGCTTAAATGTCACAGAATGGCTTTCAGTTTATTCTAAGTTTTCATGTATCTTTGCTTTGCTAATTATTTGACTGATATGAATGTTTATATTTTAACAAATATCTTCTGTATTTGGAGTACAAGTTTGCAATATATACCTTCATTGCTGGAATAAAAACTAAAAGCTTGTTAAAATAGATGTATAAATACCTTAAGGGAATGATGCCCTTATTAAATTATTAAACAGCATGGGAGTTATGTAAACACTTATTTTCACAGTACAATCATAAACTACAGCCAGTTTTAAGTAAATGTTGCTTACCTGGATATACTTCTAATTGTTTTCTAAGCAGTAACTGACTATTATGGCTACATTTGGGCTCAAAAATGAAAAAAACTGCAGGAAAGGGTTAGCATTTTCTGTATTTCTCTGCTGCCATCTACTGGCCAACTAAATTTTTGCAGATCAGTTATAGTAGCCCTCCAGATTGGCAAACAGATTTTCAAAATTATATGCATAGAATTATGGCATCTTGCGATAGATTGGAATGGTAGAAAACACAGAGTCTTATATTGCTTTTTTTTCCAATTAGCACTATTGTAAGCACTCATATATTCCTAATTTTTTATTTTATTTATTTCCCACCAATAACTCAAGATGGAAAATATATCCAACACACCTTCCTCTTCCTCTTTTCTCCAAAATCAGCAACTATTGACTGCTGAGCACCTGCATTCCAAGGCTGCAAAGCCTACACATATTTACGTCAAAGGCTTCAATATATTCAAAATATTTTGTTCAATATCAAACATGCTTTTTATAAAGAGTTTATAAACAATGAATAAGGGAGAAATGAAGCTATGTGCCATCTGCTAATGATTTTCTTCTGCTGCCATCATTAGTCCACAACTCTCAATCTGTGGTTGAAAAGTTGGAAATTCTTTGGGAATGATGTGCAATGTAATAGAGAATATTGTAAACGTAGTTAGTAGAACTACATTCCATCTCCCCCCATATAAGAGCAAGCGAATATCCAAACCAATATCTTTTCAGTCCGGTTTTTATCAATTTTACCTAAGTTCAATCAAGTTCAGTGGAGCTTACTTACATACCAATATACTAAGGCTGCTAAATGTAACTGCTTCTATTTAATTTACAATATGAATAAAGCCTCAATAGAAGTTTATTTATTTAAAACCTTTACATAGCCACCCATTCTATAACCAACCTTTCTGGTTAGTTCCCAATCAAGCCATATTAAAATTATAAAATCTAAATATATTAAAACAAAAAACTGGCACCAAGTGGAATTTCTGATGTGCATTCATCTTATTCCAGCACTTGGAAGAAAATCCAGGTCTTCAAATATGGAAAGCTAGGAGTGTAGAGGCCTCCTGAATTTCAGGGACTACCACAGAAAAGGCATGCTTCTTAGTTCCCATAAGATGGAATATTTAGGGGAAGGGACTAGAAGTGTGCCCGTCCTATCTGATTTGGTAGGACAAATAGGTGTTCTTAAGGAAAGGTGATCCTGGAGACAACCTGGCCTGTGTCACATAGGACTTTAAAGGTGATAACCAGCACCTTGAATTGCACCCAGAAAGAAACTGGAAGCCACTGCCGCTCACTTAAGAAGTTTATAAGGGGAAACCCAGGGGACCCCATTATTTTGCATGCTGCTGCATTCTGGACCTGCTGAAGTTACCAGGTAGTCTTCAAGGTAGCCCCATGTAAGAGCACATTGCGCTCTATGGGAGATGATGAAGGCATGAATTACAGTGACCAAGAAGTTGGATTCCTTTTCAATGCTCCCATTTTTTTAAAGTCATGAGGTGTTTGACTGAATTGCAATAAATAGATATTACCTTGTTTTGGTTTTAGACTTTGAATAAATATATGTATAGCCTATTAAAGTGGAAACTTATAAGACAAGTGCAGAATCTGAAATGTGTAAATATAAAGTTCTCACAATTCAGAAAGCTGAAGTCTGGGGATGTATCTCTTACATTTTTCAAAAAATATTTCTTGGAAATGTTTGCATTTTTGAAAGCTCCATAGGGTACTTTCTTAGATTGGATTTCCAATAGCAAGCGTGCTATTTTCCGAAAAATAGTAGTCTTCGGATAGTTGCTGCTATTTACTTCTACCTTACAATGCCAATCCATGTCTAAAACTATGTTAGAAATTTATCTAAAATTCATTTCTCATTAATATCAAATCAGTGCGAAATGTACCAAATACAATGAAAATAAAAGCAGTGGAATGATAACTTTTTTATTTTCTTGGTTTAAAATTGCTTTCACATTCTTAATAATTCCAGGAATATTGTTTAAATATTTTTTTTTAAAAAAATATATTATCTAACTTTCATTTATTAACTGGTAAAATACTATATATCCCTAAACTGTGTAGTGACCACATAAGTTGCAAACTCAAAGAATTCCAGATAGGCTCTGTTTGTGTGGTTTTTACTTGCTGAAAAGGTCTATTTTTAGACCTGATCTGGGGTGCTCACACTGCAGCACTGGTCAAAAGGCCCCAGCAGAGATTATACTACCTGAGACTTCTCAGAAAACAACAACTGAATGAAAAACTGCTGGTGCCCTTCTACCACTGCACAATAGAGAGTATCTTAACTTACTGCACCTCTGTATGGTTTGCCAACTGCACAGTAGCAGATAGGACAGCATTCCAGAGGATTAACATCATTGCCCAGAAGATCATTAGTTGTCCTCTCCCCTCTTTGGAAGAGCTTTATAGCTGCCGCTGTCTTAAGAAGTTCAAAACATTCTCATCTCATCAAAGATCCATCTCATCCGGGCACCCTTTTTTCGAACTATTACCATCTGGCAGATGGTACAGGATAATAAAAACAAGGACAAATAGGCTGAAAAACAGCTTCTATCCCAGGGCAGTAACTCTATTGAATTCTACTGTATAGTGCAATATTAATGCGATATCAGGGGCTTTCAATTCAATGTGTGGAGTGTGAGGGATGTGTGTTTGTGTTTATTTTCATAGTCATAAATTGTACACTGAAGATGGTATTTAATTTCGTTGTACGAGGTGCAATGACAATAAAGTAAAGTAAACTAAACTATTTCTCAAATGTGGTATAAAGCTGACATATTTAAAAGTAAAACTATAAAAATTGCAAAAAATTAGGGGCAAATGATTATCTATTTGAGTGATTGCTTTTGGAAGAACTTATAAAAGGTGGATACTGAAACATTATCAATAACTCAGTCTGAATTCCTGAACAGATGCTTCAACAATGCTGGGGATAAAAATAACCACAGTACAAATAGCTCCAATGAGACAACTAAGTTAGATTATAAATAGTACTGAATATTGAAATTCTTGTGACATAACTTTTTGAAGGATTAAGAAAGTGGTGTCACACTTTGGAATGGAAATTAGTTTGTACAGTTCTTATTGGGTAATGAAAGAGTTTTCCCTTTCTGAAATATTCCAATCAGTACTATTTTGAAAACATACCTCGAAGAATTCTCTCCTCATGGCAACGGAGAAAGTCCCAGATTCTAACAGTGCCGTCATCAGAGCATGTAGCAAATTTATTATCCGTAGGTGAGAAACTGTTACATGAAGACACACAGCAGGGGAAAGAAGTCAGCATTTAACAGATCATCTAAACTTGTTAGGGCAAAGTTTAGTTCAAGTGTAAAAATATACTGGAGGCATCTGAACATACTGTGCATGGCAAATTAAAAGCTTCATCCTGTTGGTATAATTGAGTCCATTTGTAAAATAGTTGTCATAGAGACATCTGTGGAGCAAAGTAGTTATTCCTGAATTTGGTTCCCCAATTAAATGGATAATGTCTGCAGAACCTTGCCATGTTTACCCTTGACTGAAGGGATAATTGTTTTCTGTTATACTGATTTAAAAATACAAAACTGAAATAACTACAGTATATAAAAAGGAATCCTGGAAAAGTTAATAATAGATATAATTCTTCTTCATGAATGATTTTCCTGTAATAAGACAAATGAAAGGACTAATATTGCTTGATTTTTTTTTAAATCACGTTTTTTTTTTTTTAAAAAAGGCATTTAGATAAGACTGCATTCTATAATGAAATATCACCACGATGGAAGAAGCTTCAAAAATGGTGAAGCTTGGTGTAAATATTAAAATATGATCTGCAAATGCTTATGGAGCTATTTTAATTATGGATGGATAGCACTGCCTTTCTAGTGACTTGGGAAGAATCTGCTTGGATTGCCTAAACACTGGTCCCCTTGAAATATGTGGAAAAGTGTATGTGAAGAAATCCATTCTGTAACTACATTAGTTTGCTCTTAAATGAAATCACTTCTTGTTAAAGTTTTCCAGGAAATATTGATCCAAGATGAAAAGTGACAACTTCATGGAATAATTATCTTCTCCAATGGATAGCACAGTAACAAAACCCAAGGGAATACTGTTGTAGGTTTGTTTCTCCAGTTCCTCTTCAGGCAGAGTTTAATATTTTTTAATCGTTTTTCTGTATTCTTTGCTTAGAATATTAAAATTCTTCACATGCATTTACTTATATGTTTTGAAAACCAGAGTATTGACACTGAACCAGGAAGATATCCTAAAGATGTCTCATTTGCTTTAGATCCAACTTGAAGAACACATTTCAGTATTAAACATGACTTCTGAAAGTAGAAATCTCTGTTGATCCTTCATGCTACTGGACATGTTGGCCTCACCAAGCCAAACAGTTCTTCACTTTATTTTGCTTTCTAATATTGTGAGAACTATGGAGCTGTTTTTATTTCTGGATTATATTTTATTCAATTATATTTTTAAAGACTGAATTCTTTATTTGGAATGAAATAGTCATCTTACACAATAGCATAAAAAAGAATATCTAATACACATTGTGACCATATATAAATGAAACCAATACCAATGCAAAATGCAGTAGAAAAATACATCTCTAACATATTGCAGAGGCAGATACTGGGACAACACTATTTCAGAGAAATACCAGCAAATCTGTGAAATCATAGAAACAAAAGGAAATAAGTTCATATGGTGTGAGATATTTCCCAAAATCTGACAATACCCATGCATGTTGACACCCAGAATACACTTAGAGAATGGTGTAACCATGGAAATAGTAACTACAGAAAATTGTATATTGTGTATAAACCTGGCCTCTCTAATCGCCTCCTTATGTGCCTGGAACATCTTGACGTTGTTCATGTTGGACTGCCAATACTTCACATATCCCCCATGGTCTGCTGTCAACATCCACATATCATTGTGTGACCATGTCATAGCCCTTACTGGACTGTCATGCGCCTGCAAAATCAGAAAGAAGAATTCAACAATAATTACTTTGGTGACACCATAAACACTTTTATTACAAGTATTGCAAGCAGCATTTGGAAAAGAAAATACATCCACACATTATTTAAATGATAACTGTACTACCCTCAAGGGCTAAATTCTTTCTCAGTGTCTTGAGGCTGTAAGACCCTAAAGGGGATAAAAAGGCTTATGCTCAACCTCAGAAAGACTTAAATAGTTGTGGGATTTAAGTCCCCACTGACTTCCTATAATGAATTTTAATTTTAATTTTAAGCCCCAGCACTTCCTATAAATTGGTTTTGGATGGTGTTATACAACCCAAGGTGGGACTCATGCACAACTGGGGAGTCCACCTAGGCCTCTGGCAACTGCTTGAACAGCAGCTGTGACTAAGTGGCTTATTGCAAAAATACATCATTACTGCCAATTACACCCACTCCCGGATCAAGAGGCCCTAATCGCCACTTACGTCTTAGTTACATTCCATTTGGATTATTACAACATGCTCGATATAAAATTGTCTTTGAAGACAATTCAGAAACTGCAGCTAATCCAAAATACTGTGGTGTAGGTAGTTATGGATGCACCTCAGTATACCCATATGATACCATTATTGGGCAAGATACACTGGCTCTGAGTAGGTTTTTGGGTGCAATTCAAGGTGCAGGTCATTATGTAAAGTCCTTCAAGGCACAGAACTGGATTATTTGTAGGACTCCCTATCTTGAAAGATTTCCTTCCATTCTGAAAGATCCCTTAATTAAACATCTGATGGGGTTCTAGGAAGCATGCTTTCTTTACTGCCATATGGAACAGCATATTCTTGAAATTTGGACAGCTCTGACCTTAATGGCCTTCACTAAGGCATTGAAAATTTGTGTTTACTTAGAGGCATTAAGCTAAGAAATGTTTTGGGGTGTTTAGATGTATGTAATGGTTGATTTAAAAAAATATTTTGTTGATTGCCTACAGATGTACATAAACATTTGAGCATGGGTTTCTCCTGTTCTAGGTTAATCATCTAGTCATTATCTCACACTGAATCTATTATTACATAGTCCAACAGCATTATAAGATATGCTATTAACATGTTGTGTGCAGATATATATTTATATACAGTCAATTATTCTGCAACAAAAAGAACTGTCTCTCACATTAGAAGGACAGTACTAGATTCAAGGGATCTTATAAAAATTTAAAGGTAAAAAATATAAAACTTACCTAATTACTCTTAATATTTCCCAAACACATAATTTTTTTTCTATTTTAATATTGAAAAATTAAAGTTCACACAATTTATGTACTGATTTACCTGTAATATTGTTTCAAAATTGAAGGTAAGACCATTCCATAAAGTGAATTCTCCACTAGAAGCCCCAGTGACCAAGCGTCTTCCTTCAGGTGTCCACTGTAATAATAAACATAAATAAAGATTATGTTAGGACACAAATTGTTGCAACACCACTTTAGAGTTTATTGTGAGGGAGATAATATATATTCAAAAGTATATTTTTCAGAACTGTCTATGTTGCTTTGTTTTTATTTATACACCGAGTCAAACACTATTTTTGTCCCACGCTCTATTACCAATATCTTCAATTTAATAAAGAGTTTCAGCAAAACATGGAGTCATGTAAAAAGACTAAAAAGTGATTGACATATTAAGTGATTTGACATAATATCATATGTTAGTATTAACATTGTACTTACTCTAACAACAAAAACTGGACATTTTACTTTATTGGTAGAAGTTCTAACAAATTTTGTTGTTACAGCATTCATTGGGTTGTTCAACATTCCTATAGGGGGCACCAGCTAGAAGAAAAAAGGTTATATTGATTTAATCAAAGCAACATAGCAATGTTACATTTATAAGCTTTTTACATTCAAAAAATATAAAAATCCATCTATAATCAAAAGTTCTGACAGCAAATCAAGAGCACTTCCAAAAGCTTCTGAAATTACAATTAATAAAGGGCAGAAAGGATAATATATTAAAAACATAGCAAGTAATGGTTTAATCTTAAGTTTAAAACACTATTTTAATCTTAAATTACTGTACATTTAAGTTTAATTTAAAGATCAAATTAAATGCAGATTTTCTTCTGGCCAACTGAGATTTGGAAATGCACTGTCACTTAATAGTGATATGTGGCTGTCAGTTCTGTGGCTAATTGTCTGATGGCAAGTTGGCCACAGCAAGATGGCCGTGGCGTTTGGCTGCAGTGAAATGGCAACCAAGTGTTGCCCCATTCCACATGAAAACTATCCTTAAATTATATGGTGAACTCTCCAAACTAGATTTCAGTAGTTTTAAAATAAGTAAAGTACGTGGCTACATACAAACAAAGCACTTTTTGAATATAATGGACTTATTTCAAACGGACTTTTCAAATACGGCTTCTTTAACATAAATGTCTATCCTTAGTTCCCTCTCCCACCATATAGGAAGTATTTCAGGATATATTAAATCAATAGCAACAGCAACAGCACTTAAGACTTTTATACAGCTCCATAATACTTTATAGCACTCTCTGGGCAGTTTACAATGTCAGCACATTGCCCCAACAATCTGGGTTCTCTTTTTAGTAATCTCGAAAGGATGGAAGACTGAGTCAACCTTGAGCTGGCCAGGATCGAACTTCAGACTATGGGCAGAATTATCCTGCAATATTGCATTTACACATTTAAATGTATAAATTATACAAAACGTATACTCACATCATTATAATATCCTCCATCAGGCTGAATTGCCCGCATATCCCGTTGGTCTCTTTGCCATACTCTATTCTGAAAATGAAGAGAAAAATCATTTAATTAAAACAGAGCACTGGTCAATATGGAATAATTGAGAAACAGAAAGTTTTTTTTTTTTTAAAGATAGATTTTCTTAAAAGAACTAGAACTTCATACTCTTCCATCTACAGTTAAGTTTATGGCGAAATAAAAGGAAACAGTGGTGTTTCTTCTCTCTTTTAAATAATTATTTTAAGATTTAGGGCTTTCACTGCTGTTGCTGCTATTTTCAGTCTTTCAGGAAATGTGGCTAGAGAATTACTAGCTCAAAGAAGCTTGTTAATTTTGAAGGGATGAAGGGAATACTTTTTATCCTTTTTGCAGGACATTTTTGATTTGATGTTTTAATGTACAGCGTACAAGAAATAATTAAAATCTGGTAGCAAAGTTATTTTCCTTTTCTACATTAAGTCTGAGTTTAAAACACTATGTATTTGAAGAGGAAGCGGTCCTGAACATACCTCTAAATATTTGATAACAGAAGGATTATAGTCTATTGTTTTTCGGTTCACTGCTTTTCTCATACGCTTTCCATCAAAAGTAAGTTGCTGCATTGCTTGCTGCTGAGCAAAATCTGGTCTCTTATAGAATAATTGCCGAGGGGCCTGGTGCTGAAACTTTGGCATATGGAAAAACCGTGGCGGGGATCCAATCTCTGTGGCCATGATGACTTTTGCTTAGAAAAATCTAAAACAGAATAACAAAACCAAGCAATTATAACAAAGCAACAAAATCAAGCAGTTAAACATAACAAATATGAGATAGTGAAGTCTTATGTAATCAAGATAATATTATATTTCATTTCTGAGAAGAATGGCAGCCTAAGCTATGTGAGTATGCACTAATGTCAAAAATAACTTCATACACACACCCCACACGCACACAATTTGAGAAACAATCACATACTGAATTTAACTTAGAAATCATATCATAACTTAGAAAGCATGGATTTCTACTATTTCTGAAGTTAGATTTGTTGTGACACAAAGGAAAGTCATTTATTTATATATATTTTCTATTCCATGTACCTTTTAAATGACTAGTTTAGTTTTAAGCCTTTCTGGTTTTTTGTTTATACTGAACTGAAATTTAAATTTCTACATATATCATATTTTTTTGATGGATCAGTATATATTTTCTAGCAAATTAATGTATATATAAACATTTAGGTCTTTTTATTGCACTTCCTTCTTTTATTCCGAGCGGCTTAGACTACATAGCAAATAGCTAAACAGAGGGAGAAGTCTTTTGAATATAAAAGTGTGACAAGCATTTTGGGATTACATCCTACGCATGCATTCTTGGGAGTTGTAACTTCCTGAAATCAATGGCATTCTTCTAAATAAATATGCTTTTTTTTTTAAAACAAATTTTATTAATTTTTTAAAAACAATACACAAACAAAACATCGAATATAAAAACATAAGACATCTTTTCTGAAAAACAAATAAAACATCTTATAAAGACAGTATAATTCCAAATTATCACAGTTCCATGCAAGCACAATTTAATATGTATATTTATCTTATATATTCAACTTCATATCTTTTCTCAACTTCTCTCTATTTCTCCCTTTCCTTCTATTCAATTATATTTCTTTTACCTTGATTTGTATATATTCATTGTACCCATCTGTCTTATTTGCAATTTCATTATTCTCTTCCAACATTCTTCTAAAGTTTTATTAATTCAAACATAGACAAGCAAAACACAAAACATAAATACATAAAACTTCTTTTTGGAAAGCGGCTTAACCCCGGGTTACATCTTTTTGTACAGACATAAATCAAATTCATGCTCACTTAGTATACTATTTCATATCTTATTTAACATTCTATATTTTCTATATATTTTCTCTCTTCTATTCACTCTCTTAATTCTATTTCATTTATTTCATCTCAATTTAGATAATTATACTTGCATTTTTTGTCCGTTCTCTTTCAATTATCTATTTATCTTTTCTTTCTAATACAATATTTCTCCTGTAATCACTGGTTGAAGTATGACAACTTTTTATCTTTCCCCTAAATTTAACACTTAAAATAATACATACTTTCCATACTGATTCTGCTTAGTACATTCTAAGTACTACGTTTTAGAATAGTAAAACGAAAGAAGAAAAATAAGTTTATAATATAGTAAAAACAATGTTCCATAGGAAATTAAACTCTATTTTTAAATCTCAGACATTTTTATACATTCCCTTCAATGTATTATTAACTCATATTTCAGTTTTCTAACTCGATTTCAAATACTAATATCTACAATACAATCTTATGTACTTTTGCAGAATTTTTTTTAAAATTATATTTTACCTTTTGTCTCTGAAAAAAACCTGCTTTTTAACATCTTGTTTTAAACCTTTATGACTTCTTTTTCCTTTTTCCCTTCCTTTCTTATCAATTCTAGCCTTTTTGCCCCCCACCATCTCTCAAACTCCACTCTCTTAATCTCCCCTCTCTGTTGTATTTCTCTTTTCTGTTGCTTTCTGACATTGTATCAATTTTTCACCTTATTTTTCCCTTTCTTGGTTGCTTTTTTAAGTTCTGAATTCTCCATTTACTTTCCCCCCCTTTCTCTTTTCTTCCTCAACTAAAATTATATGTCCATTAAAGATGGCTTCTTCTTCTTCATCCCAGCTTTCTTGTTGTTGTATTTCCTGGTAGGTAGAAATCGCCATTTCTAAAAAATGGGGGGAAAAATCCAGAAGAGCCCTTGCCTTCTTGTTCCTCTTCTTTTAACTTTTGAAATTCCATTTGCAATTCTTCAACAGATAATGCCATATTTTTTAAAAAAAACAACCCAAATGTTTTTAATCTTTCAAAAAATAGTTCCCAAAAGTCCCAAAGTCCCAAAGCAGTCCAAATCAAGACAAACTATTTCATTAGTACTTTCTTCTTTTTATATTTTCTCTTCCTGGGGTAGAATTCAATTACACAGTTCCAAAATAATTTTATTTCTGGTCTTGTAAACTCCAAGCAGTCTCCTCCAGTACAATCTTAAAATAAGTTCTTTACCTCTTCCTTCCCACTTATAGCAAAAAGATTTTAATTTTTAATTCAAATGTTCAAAAATCTTTTACCCCCTTGGCTTTAATTTTCAAGTTTGGTTACCTTCTGTGCCCAAGCAGGTTTTTCAGATTTCCATCTGCTATTTCCGTAGGGAAGGAGAGTGAGAGAAAATATCTTTCCCTTTCAAACTTTCTTCCGCCGCTTTTACAGTCTTCTTGGGAAACAATGTATCGTTCAAGAGATTAAATTTCCAGGGTATTTAGAGGTTCCTTGTTGTCCCGGTTCAGCCAAAAACTTTCACTTTCTCCGACTTCCTCCTGCACAATCTTGTCCGGCTGCAGGCTTCTTTGTGGCGGCCATTGCTGACCGCCGCTCCACCGCCTTGGGAAAAGGGAGTTTAGCCGGCTGAGGAGGGGGTTTGCGATACCCCCAAACCCCTACCCGGATCTCCCCTGTCTTCGGTTGCCTCTACGGGGCAACCATATCCTCCAAATCCAGCTGGATCGGAGGCACTTCGGCGGCGAGCGCAGCGGGAACTGCGCATAATCGCGGATTCCTGCCGCCACCGAAGCCTTGCAAACCGGAAGTCCTCTAAATAAATATGCTTTTGATGGATTGTTCATATAAAATTAGATCTGACAATATCAATCAAAATTTTTCAGTTCTCTCTTAAGAACTGTAACAGTGGGTTAAATACTCAAGTTTACCTAAAACCATCTTGTGAAGTTACAGGATTAGGTGTATTTGTTGTGCCAAGCAAAATATAATTTGGTTCTGATTTGTAAATTATGATTTTGATTTGTAAACCCAGAGATTGTAGTTTACTTTAAAATTCTTGTAAAGATACCATGACTTAATATAAAAATATTGAGTATGTAGTTTTTAATGTTAACAAAGCCAAAAATTAAGAAGGAAAAATGTCTTAAATAATCAATAATGTAATTTTATATTAGCTCAAAAAACTTTTTATTTGCATGTGCATACCTTACTATATGTTTAGTATTATTCATGTCTATACTCAAACATCAGAATACCCTTATCTATAGGCTATAGTCTACCTATTGTCCTTTGAAGCACTTCCTCCTTCTGAACAGATATCTATCCACTTTTGTAATGATTGGCTAAGCATTGGTCACATGTGGCATCCCTTTAAAACAACAGCAACAATTTGCAGATATGAGATCCACCATAACCTGAGAGAATTACATTCCCACCCCCCACAGATCCTTCAGTTCATTTATTTTTTAAATTCAAGACCATGATGACCCAACTGGATAACATCTAGCACAGTGGGGAAGGTGAATTTCTCCCTAGTTACTTTGTTGTAAAAAATAACCTCTGTTTTTAAGTAAAATGGGTGTAGATGGTAGAGTAATAACTAAATCAGAATAGCAAAGTCTGGGATGGTTTGGGTTAGGGTTATACATTATAGTTAGAACTTTTAACCTGAACCCAATTGCAACTAGACATCTTAATGAATCAAACTGAAACAGTTTTACTGTGATATACTAATAATCATTAAGAGATAATAGGATGGTTCCAAGATAAATTATCGCAGGATTGCAATTAAATCTGTTGCAAAATATATATGCAAAATCCATGAGCATTCCAGAATATTTTTTTAAAAAACATCCTGATATTTAACTTTATGAAAGAAAAAATTATAGTATTTTGCAGCTGAAACAAGAATTTTTCTCAGTATCTTGAACAATGTCTGTGTAGAATAAATTTTTATTTTCCAAATTACACATGTATATTTACATTGTTAACAGTATTGTATCATAGATATTACATATACTTACATTTATTTCTATACATTAATCCTTATTCCTATGTTCTATCCACTTATACCATTTATCCCATACCTCATAGTATTCTGATTCCTCCTTGCCTTTTAGTTCTATTGTAAGTTTTACAATGTCGGCACAACCTAATACTTTTTGCATTAACACCTCTTTGGATGGTATGTTTTCTAATTTCCAACCCTGTGCGAAGACTATCCTCACTGCTGTTATTATATGCAATATGATGTATTGGATTTCCCTTTAATTATTCCCAGTAGGAATAGTTCGGGTTTAAATTCTATTTGATGTTCTGTTATCTCCTGTAGCCATCTTTGTACCTTTGCCCAATATTTTCTGGCTTTGGGGCATTGCCATCACATATGAAAAAACATTCCATCTTTCCGCTTGCATTTCCAGCACTCTGATTTTGCATTTGGGTACATTTTTGCCAATCTTGCTAGCACTAAATGCCATCGATAGAACATTTTATACTGATTCTCTTTATAAGCTGTTGACAATGTTAACTTGTAGTTTTTGGTCCATAATTTTTCCCAATCATCCAGTTCTATACTAGGACCTATAATCTTTGCCCAAGCTATCATTGGCTCCTTTACTATCTCTTCCTCCAGCTCCACTCCTAGTAAATAGTTATACAATCTTATTAAGAGTTTTTCTTCTTTGCCTATCAAAATCTGATCTAATTGTTGTAATTCCTTTTCAATTCCATGTTCTTCTAAATCTTTTCTATATCTCATCTGTATCTGTAAATATGGCCACCAACCCACAATTATACCTTGTTCTTTCAATTCTCTATTTTGTTTTAAGATTCTCCTGATTGCCTAATAGTTTTATATCTGATCATTTTCTTTTTATCCATTGTATTTGGATATATTGTTGCCTCCATAGGTGAAACCCAACCCGGTAATTTCATATAGTATTTTCTCTTTGCTTTTCCCATGTTTGCATCAATGATTCTCTTATCTGATGTCTGTAAAAACATGAGTGTGTCTTGTTTCTTTTAGCCCATAAAAAAGCATGCCATCCTGCTTGTAAATCATGGCCTTCAATTGTTAAGATCCTTTTATTTTTTAAATTTATCCATTCTCTAATCCAAGTTAGGACCGCAGCCTGATAGTATAATTCCCATTTTGGGAGTCCAAAGCTACCTTGTAGCATCCTCTGCTGTCTTGTAGCATCCTTAGGTTTATTCGTGCTTTCTTGCCCAGCCATATAAATTTTGTTACTATTCTATTTAATTCTTCAAAAAAATTCTTACCTAATTTTATAGGGATTGTTTGAAAACAGTACAATAATTTCAGTAAAACATTCATTTTAACCATGGCTATTCTTCCTAACAGAGATGATTGTAATTTTTCCCAAATCGTTAGATCTTTTTTTGTTGTATCAATTCCTTATAATTGTCTTCTTTTATTGAAGAACATCTCCGTTAACCAGATTCCTAAATATTTAATCCTTCTTTCAATTTGCAATCCCATCTCTTTCTAAATCCTTTTTTTGATTTTCTGTCAAATTTTTGGCTAGTATTTTTGTCTTTTCTCTATTAATTTTCAGTCCTGCTACTGTCCCATATCTTTCTATCTCTTGTATCAAATTATTTCCTGTCTCTATTGGTTCCTCTATAAAAAACACCAAATCATCCGCGAATACCTTATATACTTTATATTCTTCTTTTTTGATCTTTAATCCTTTCATTTTGATATTGTGTCTAATCTGGGCTAGCAGCACTTCCAGCGTTAAAATAAAAAGTAGAGGTGACATCGGACATCCCTGTCTCACTCCTTTAGTTATTTCAAATCTCACTGTGCTATCCCTATTTATTATCACCCTGGCTTTTTGAATAGAGTATATTGTATCTATCATTTTTCCTAATTTCATTCCAAACCTCATATCTTTAATTTGTTGAATCAAAAACTGTCAATTAAGATTGTTAAATGCTTTTTGGGTGTCTAAAAAAAATTAGTGTTGCCTGCTTGTCTGGATGAGCTTCGTAATATTCTAAGACATTTAACACCATTCTTGTATGGCTCTTAATCTGTCTGGAAGGTAAAAATCCATTCTGATCTTGGTGTATTCTTTCATTCAATACTATTTTCAACCTTTCAGCCATTATTATAGCAAAAATTTTGTAATCAGCATTTAACAGCGAGATTGGGCTGTAATTTTTATTTCTTTATGATTCCTACCTTCTTTGGGTATCAAAGAGGTATATGCTTCATTCCAAGATTCGGGTAATTTAGCTTCTTCCAATACATCATTATACAATTCCAACATCACTGGTTCAAAACATTCATATAAACTCTTATATAGCTCTGCTGGGAATCCATCTGGCCCCGGAGTTTTATTGCTTTTCTGTATTTTCACTGCTTTTTTCAATTCTATAGCTGTTATCTCTTTGTTTAACATTTCTCTCTGTTCCTCTCCTATTTCTGGTAGGTCGTTCTCCCTTAAATATTGTTTGATATTATCCTTATCCACTCTTTCCTCTTTATACAATCCCTCAAAATAGTTCTGAATTATTCTTTTGTTTTCTATCATTTGGTGCTGTAGTTTCCCATTTTCATCTTGTAATTCCTGTATCAACCTTGTGTAGAAGAAATTCTAATGAGCAAAAATGAAATATGAATGGAAAGTTGTAGTTAATTGTAAGTTTCCATTATGTTCAAACTGAACATCTGAAACAACTATTTCAAGTTGATTTAATTTGAAAACCATTAATTATAATTCTACTTTATATGTTGATTTAAGTTACTAAGATTCAGTTGTCTAATTACAGCCTTACCCATTCCATAAATGGCAGTAGACCTTATCTCAATGTAGGGACAGGACAAATGGTAGTTAGCAGGAAATGTGTGTTTGAAGTGAGATGACTTCTTGCAGGCCTTAATCCTAAGAAAATTTTGAAGAGACACAAGGACTACTGCTTTGGGGAAGGAGTTGTAAAGGCTTTGGGGAAACTTCATGAGCAAGGAATATAATTACATAATATGTTTTGGATTCTAGCTCACACTGGAAAAATGTTGTTTGGTTATGAAACTGATCAGATTAAATTGCAAAGGCTGTATCTATGAAGAAAATGAATTACTAAATCTATAAAGTGTGGACATGTACTTTCCTAAGAAAACCTAGTGATGTAACTTAATGAAACTTCACTGTCCTGTTTAATGATGTTACATAGGATTTCAACCGGAAATTAACAGGAGTTTTCCAGAATAGGCCTGTATTCCTTTGTAAATAGTACTATTTTAAACTGATTTTTCTCATTGTTTTATTTTTCACATTTTTGAACTGCCCATTCCCCTCAGCGATTAAAGAAACTTCATATTCAATTGTTCATCTACTGAATTCATTCTTTTGAACAAGGAGTGGCACAATGCATTTATCTGAAACATATTAACAAGTACAGGCAGTATTTAAAGGACTGCATGGGACAATTTAGATGTAGCATCTGACATTCCAGGATTTATCAGGATTGCTACTACATGCTACCTGATCACTACTTACCGAACTTATTAACAGCATGCCTAATAAATTAAGACTCCTGGTCTTCTAAGAAGTTAAATTATAAAACAAGTCTATGATTGAAAGAATGAACCATTGATCCTGCTTCAAACAGAATTTCCCTGATTTGTTTGGTTATTTTTGCCAGGATCTTACTGTAAGATAAACTAGACCAACCATTCCAGTTTGAGTATAAACCATCAATTCAGTTGTAGGGGCTTTCAATTCAGTTGTAGGGGCTTTCAAGATTAGGAATACATTTTCAGCCCATTAGGAAAGCAATTCTGCCTGTCATCAAAACTACAGATACTCTTAGCAATGGTAATTTCAACTAGATTTCATTCATTAAGCAGTGCAGACTTAAAGTACATCACATGCTTAGTCACAGCAATTCCTGTGGTCCCTGTTCTGCATTAAGCAAAAATTTGGGGACATTAAAGAACTTTTTGTGATTCCACATTGTGATCTCCTACCAGCTTCCCACAAACAAAATGAAATGGGAAGTTGACTGGTAGTTGCAAATCCCAGATGGCTGTCAAGCTGGCCAGTGAGCAGGTGTTACAAAGTGAGGTGGGGAGGGCTGCTGTAGTGAACATGCACTGGCTGGAGAGTGAAAGTACAAAACTTCCCACTTCTATTTTTAACTGCTTGATCCATTAGGGCGGGTCCTTTCTAAGTTTTGTTTTCTGACTATTAACAATGGGGGAATCCTGCCCCTCTTGCTTTATTGTTTCCTTAGGCAATATCTCTTCCCCTCTTTCCCCCAGGTCATTCCCACATTCCATTATAGGTAGTGACTTGCAGTCTTCCCCATTGGCTATGCTTGTGAAAAGCTGGCAGGGAAGGCTGCAAATGGTGGTCATATAATTATGAAATGCTTAAACCACTGTGGGATAGCATTAGCACTTAGACTTATATAGTGCTTCACAGTGCTTCATAGCTCTCTCTGAGCAGTTGACAGAATCAGCATATTGCCCCCAACAATCTGGATCCCCATTTTGCCAACCTCAGAAGGATGAAAGGCTGAGTCAATCTTTAGCTGGTGAGAATCGAACTGCTAAACTGCAGGCAGTCAGCAGAAGTACCCTGCAGTACTGCATTCTAACCACTGTGCCACCACGGCTCAAGGTCCTTAATCAAGGATTCCTGTAGCATTTTCTAATGTACTAGCTCAGACAGTGTTATTCAGTTTGTTGGCTCCATTTCATTACAAAAAAATATCTGCCATCAATTGCTATTATGCATTGTGGCAAGTCGTCTCCCTCCCCCCCAAAGGTGTTGTTAGTGACTCCCTCCTACAGGGATTTTGTTGTGGCTTGCCAGGCTGCCTATCACCTTCCAATCAGATATCCACTAAATCTTCCCTTCCCACCTTCCTTTCATTGAAAAGAGGCAAATTGCCTCTTTTTTAAAAGACTAAATAAAATGGGCATCTCCTAGCCTCCCTACCATTATATAAGGGGATGGAGGCATTCCTAAGAAGGATGAGTGAAAAATGCCAGGAAGGTAAGAGGTATAATCAAACAGGGTCATCCAAGATGTGAAGGTCATTCCAGCTGCTAAAGCAGGTTTGAGGTACTCAGAAATGACTTAACAGTATTGTTTGATACCATAAAAGAGGATACAGAAGAAAAACAGATTTTATAGGATAAAATGAAGACTGAGGCTGATCCCGAATATGAATTAAGATTTTTTAAAATGTGAGATTACAAAGGTGATGCTATGGACCTGAAAATGGATTTTAAAATACCAGAATATGAAAAAGATGCCATAATGAATTAACAAATGAAACCACCTGATGTCTTAGTAATTAAATGAAACATAGAAACAATAAGAACAACTTGGGGAGCACTCTTATTTTGGATTTGCAAAAAGGATGTGCTAAACTAATAAAGCTGTTCCTAAGAGGAGACAAAGAGAAAATACTAAGAAAAAAGCTTGTGGGACATTATTTGAAGGGATTAAGGATCAATAAAATAAAGAGAAGAAATAAAAAGTGATTTGTTTCATCAAATTTCTAACTGTTATTAACGGAATTCCTTTTTGATCATGATTTAACAATGAGCTTTAAAGATCTGTTTATAAATGACAAAAGGTTTATTGAAGAAAATGTTAAATTGGAATACAAAATGGATTTACTAGATTCAGGTTAAAATATGTTAGTATTTCTGTTAGCTCTTAACTGTTAGCTCTGCTAAAAACTCAATGATGGGTTTTTATAATTTGGTTATTGAGAAGGAATGAGATATTTTTAATGAAATGTTAGAGAAATTAAGTTACCGAAATTGTTTTGCTGGAGGAGGCATGTTTTTTCTTATTTCTTATTTTCTACCTTTTTGTACTTCTTGTTTTCTTTACTTCTTATATTTTTCTAAGATTTATTGGTCTTATCTTTGTATTTCAAAAACTAGTAAAATTTATATTTTTTTATAAAAATATAAAATTATTGACAATATGGTCTCAGATGATCAAGTCAATTAGCACTGAACATATTACTAAAAACAAGCTGAGGATTTAGTAGTCATGTGTTCATGATGTGACTATATTAAAACCATTTGGAATGTCTAGCTGTTGATGTTGCTATACAGGAAAATAAAATCTGAAGGTGCAAACATAAAATTACACTAGGAACACAAAACTGAAGAAACGTGAACTTAAGTAAGTTTAACACAGTGAAAGATGAAATAATTGATTGCACATTGACATCTTAGGCATCAGGAAACTGAAATGACTGAATATTAATTAGACTTCACAGACAATCTTTAAGTATCACAATTATCCGTGTATATGTTCAACATTAGTGCAGGAGAACAAGTTGATGTTTTATGGTCAAGTTCAACTTGAAATTGATAGAACATGAAAAAAAGCGCTGCTTGTGATTTGAAAAGTGGACTGCCAAAGTTGGAAATACTAAGAAAATGTAGTTGGAATTTATGGCTTAGGAAATTAAAATGAAGCAGAACAAGTTATTAATTTTGGCCATTCAATGCTAACACAGATTTTCAACAGCCAAAATGATGTCTATATGAAGAGACATCACCAGATGGCATGCAGAGAAATAAAACTGACTTTATTATTGGTACAAAGAGAGGGAAAAACACAGTTATAACAGCATATACACGGTCAGCTCATTTGAAGTTCAAAGTTAATCTAAAAAGGAAAGTTTCCATGATATGATCTTGACCATGTACCCACTATTTTCAAGAACATTAGAAAATATACTTTAGAACCTCAGTGATACCAAATGTACCAAGAACCTCAGTGATAGGAAACTAACGATTTCAAAAACTAACTTCACAAAAAAATTGAAAAAGCTGTCAGAAGTGACAAGAAGCAGTATTACAACATTTGTAAAGACACTGAAGATGGAAACAAACAAGAAAAGTCTTCGAAAAGATCTCAGAAAGAAGTTCCAATCTTGAACTTGTATGCTAAAAGAAAACAGTGGACAAACAGTAACTGATCCCAGCAAGTCTAACATAGGAGTATAACTGAAATTCTGTAAAATAGAAATGTCCACATCCAAAATAACTTCCAGAACCAGTACAGAAGATGAAATCAGAACAATAGCCAAATCATTATCAAGAGTAATTGATGGAATAACTACAGAAATATGGCAAACAACATTATCTCTAACTGTTCTAACCAAACTATGCCACCCATTCTGGAGGATGACACAGTGGCCAAGAGGATGGAAAAAGTCAGCCTACAAAGCAATACTAAACAAGAGAGTGTGGAAATTCATATGTCTTTAATTTCACGTTAGCAAAATACTCCTAAGGAGCCTTCAGTTCAGATTACTGTAGAACCTTACACAGAAAAGAGATGGCAAATGTTCAAGTCGGCTTTCCAAAAGCCAAAGAACACGAGATATTACTGCTAATACAGTCTGAATAATTGAAAATCAAACAATACCAAAAAGCTAATATGTGCTTCACTGATTACAGAAAGGCTTTTGATTGTTTCAACTATACCAAATTGTTGCATGTGCTTAGAAAAATGGGAATCTCAAAACATCTCAATGTGCTCATTCAAAGTCTATACATAGATAAGAAAGCAACAGTCTGTACATGGTAAAGTGAGACAAGATTGTATATTATGTTTTTTTTAAATTCAACCTATGTACTGAATATATGAGGGAAATTGGGAATGGAAATACATGGTTTTAGCTATGTTTGAGCATTAATTAAATTAAAAAAGGGAAGAGGCATCAATAACCTGCACAATGCTGATGACACTGCTGTTAGCCAACAATTTAAATGATTGCAATGCCTGGTAATGAAAGACAATGAAGATACTGAAATCGTGGATAGCTTTAAGATTCATCTACAAACAGTAAAGAAACCAAGGAATACTCAGAGATTAGCATTTGGTCAAGAAGCAGCAAAGGAAAAGGTATTCTGACAACCTACAAACATCAGAATTGTACAGACAATGGTTCTCCCTGTTACTAAGTTGGAACTGAAGATCAAGATAAAAAGAGTACCGACAATTTGAGCTAGAGTGTTGGAGAAGACCCCTGAGAATACCATGGATAGCAAGAAAACAAACAAATGGAACAAATCAACCCAGTGTTTCCCCTTAAGGTACAAATAACCAGACTCAAAATATCTTGCTTTGGATACATTATGCAAAGACCCAGGTCTCTGGTTACATCTATGATGCTTGGAAAGGTGAAAGGAAAGATGACCAGCCCAAAATGGATGGACTTACAGTGATGGGTGAACTGATGGAAAACCTGAAAGACCAGGTTGGGAACAGATCCTTCTGGAGAAAATCTATCTATGGTACATCATTACTGAGAATAGATACCAACTGGATGACAGGTAATTAATGTTTTCATTAATTGAGACCAATTTTGCCAGTTTCCCATTCCAGTCCATGTGAAAGAAGGATAAAACAGTGTTTTCATTTTTTAAACTGGTCCACTGTTAAATGCAACAGATACTGAAGTACTATATATAACTGAACAGGAAGTGCTTCATAAATGATCCACCAACAGAACCACATGTTCTTAAAACTCAGGAAAGGGAAATGATCGATATTTTCTTTTCCATGTAGGGGAGCAGGAAAGAAGCAAGAGAATCTACACATCTGACCCTTAACACCAACATTTGGATTATTGTTGTATTTAAACTGGGCCAAACTATCTATTTTATAACCCAATCTAGGTATAGCTGATCCATTTTAAGAAATGTTTAACTTGATGCTATCTGCCTAACAGAATAACTCCCCTTTGGAAGAAAACCACAAGCAAAGACACAATTCTTAATTTCTAATATCTATAATATCATCTATCTATAATGAATCTGAAAGCTTGATTGTTCTGAGAATGAACTCGAACACAAGGCAGACAACAAGATGTGCACTACAGGTAATCCCCGACTTACAACAGTTCATTTAGTGACTGTTCAAAGTTACAACAGCACTGAAAAAAGTGATTTATGACTGTTTTTCACACTTACAGATGCTGTAGCACCATGATTACATAATCAAAATTCAGATGCTTGGCAACTGACTTGTACTTATGACAGTTGCAATGTCCTGGCAGTCATGTGATCACCCTTTTCAAGCTACTGACCAGCGTAGTCAATTGGAAGCCATAGTCATTTAACAACCATGTTACTAACCTAACTGTAGTGATTCACTTAAAAACTGTCCCAAGAAAGGTCATAAAATGGGGCAAAATTCACGTAACTGTTCTCATTTAGCAACAGAAATTTTGGGCTCAATTGTGATAGTAAGTCACAATTGTACTAGACCACCTACCACTACCTGATCTAAATATATTTATTTGGAAACCAGATATGGCCACCTATCTTATACATAATCCTAGATGGCTCATAACAATGTTCTATAAAAACAATAAAGAAACAATAAATCTAAATCCACAATAGTCTCTTTCAAGGTGTATTTGAAATATATATAATTTGATCAGATTGAATGAAATAATTCCTCAATTCCTAGCAACTCCGGGTAGTTAATGAATTATTGAACACATTAAAACAATAGCCCAAAACAGAAAAGAACAAAGATGGCAGAGATAGTAAACCCAGGGGCAGCAAATGGGACCAAGCACACTTACCAAAGGCCTAGGTGAAGAGCCGGGTCTTTGAGGCCTTTTGAAACACCAGCAGAGTGGAGTCATTCTAGAGGGGACTACAGTAGGTATGTGATTCTGGGAACTTGAGAGATGGCATTATTTTTATTTGTATCCCGCCTTTATTATTTTTAAATGAAATAACCAAGAACAGCTGGACCTGCCAGACCAGATCAGCTGGGCAGATATTATGGGAGACAGGTTGCTATTCAAGTAAGCATGCCCTATGAGATGTAGGGCTTTATAGGTAGTGAGCAGCACCATGAGTCACAACTGGAAGCAAACTGGCAACCAGTGTAGCTCACAAAGCAGGTGTTATATAAGCATACCAAACAATGCCCATAATTAACTATAACTCTGCATTCTGTATGAGTTGAAGCTTCTGGATGGTCTCATATATGTTGCATGTTAAGCTGTGAGGTAACAAGGGCATGAATGACCATCTCAAATATTTGTCAATATAGTGTATTACTATGCCTGCTTTTCAATGGTCCTTTAATGTAACAGTTTAGAACTGTGCAAAGATTTTAATCTGGCCCAGAGAAATTAGTCACATGGAATAAATGGTACTATATTGCTAATACATAGATATATGGCTTTTTGTCAGATGTTTCCACAAGGGAGATATTAATTTGGGAATTAGTGATATGGAGAATTAATATGGAATCCACTTTCTGGATTTTAATAAAACAGAGCATTTGTTTTTTTAAAAAAATGAACATTATCTAATTTTGAAAGTTCGGTTTATATTGTATTCAAATATAAACCGAACTTTCAAAATTAGATGTTAATTTTATTCAAATACACCTTATTCACATTACGACAGTTGGAATATTAAGTCAGACACTTATTCTTATGAAGTTATTTTTATATCACATTGAAGCAGAATTTATAAATACAGGCCAAAATGTTCCTTTTGTGCATCCTAGCCACAAGGCTATCTAAATAAACCTAGCTCTTTTCATGATTTGCTATGTTTAAACTGGAAAAATTGGCTTCTTCTCAAAATCTAGAATTGGAAGGCATATTTGTTGTTTGTCCGACTGTAGCTACTATGTATGCCCAAGACTAATTGTTCATTTGAATTTTGAAATTGCATGCTGTAATCATTCTTGCATTCTAATAGCTTTGTAAGGTAAGTATATATTTGAGGAAAAATACGACAGAGTAAAATGTCTTAGCAGCATGCAAAAATTTCAAAACTACCAAGACAAAAAAATCTAGTTTGGGTTTAGTTTTTATAGTAACGTATTAATCACCTAAATAGTTCAGCAGTATACACAAATTGCTTATCAAGCCATGTAGGCCCCTATTTTTCAGGCTCAGAGTTTTGCGGGAAGATTCTGATTATTTGAGAAGTATAACTGGCAATTAGTACAATAACTAACATCTCAATGAAGATGGCAGCTATATTGTACTAGTACTGATTATAGTTTTCAACAACTTTCTAATGCAATTCAAAAGTGTTTTCCTGGACTTTCAATAATGCATTGATCTTTTAACAAATTAAGCAGAGCAGCTATCGTACTCTTTTCATTCTATGTCTATAGATTGCTTTCTTTGTTGTCATCCAATGTATTTGAATTATTTAAAGTACATTTTCTATAATGTAAAAATGTCCAATCTCCCCCCCCCATCCCCCGTCCCATTATTTAAGGTATAAAGGGAATACCAGAAAAATTACACTATTCTTAATTCACTTTTTTGGTGACAATTCTTAAAATACAAATATAAATATTATGCTATTAGATTTCAAGTTAAAAAGCAGTGAATTATTCTTTGTATGTTCTTATCACTTTGCTGGCAGAGATAGTAGAACTGGGGTTCTATTTCACTCAGATATAAAGTATGAAGCCATTTCTATTTCAGAAGTGTTTTACATGCAATTTTAACAATTGTGCTTTTCAAGTTTTACAGCATGGCAGTTAAAAATCTTGGAAACACTTTACTGTATGTTAATCCTCCATATACTTAAATATGCATGCCTTTTCCTAAACGATCGACCTAATGCATATAGCAATTAAAAATCCCAGCTCTCTCCAAATTACCTACAGAAAAAGTTAACCAAACTAATTTAACTGTAGAAACTTGTTTCCCTATTGATAGAGAATTTATTATTAAAAACAAAGTTAATTCTACAAATTGAGTGCAACTTTATTTATAGTTCATATTTCTAAATTACCCATCTCCCTCAAAGAGAGCTCTTTATGGCTTCCAATATCAGTGGGTTTGCTATTAAACTTCTGTAATTTCTTTTCAGAAGCCATGATTCCAAGCAATAGTTCCCAGATATTTTACAGTACTTAAATGTAATTATTTAAGTTCAGATGTCTATGATATGTAAAAGTGATCCACAAAGATTAGAAAAAAATGCCAGAAGACAATTTCTAGATCAAACTGCATTTCCTCTGACTTATATTTCAGTTGTTTCTAGAAGTATGACAGGAAAAAAAGAAAAATAAGTTTTTAAATAGCTGGTATACTGAAAAGTCAACTAGCAAATTCATTATAGATAGAATAAAAGAGATTATCTAGACTTATGGTTTTTAAAAAATACAGCCCTATGAATATGTACCCACTAACCATAGCAGAAAAAATACTTTTAGCCTTTTTTTTTCTTCCCACTCCAATCAATTGTAGATGATGAGAATCATCTAGAACCAGATAAGAAACAGTGTGGAGCATTTCAATAGAAAGAGAAAATTGCAAAAATGATCTTCTGTTATAAAGAACATCTGCTGGACAAACCTCATTTCATTTTTTTTGCCATGAACAGAACAATTTACAAACCTATTTATCAATATGAACAGTTATTTTTACAATGAAAAATAGAGTCTATTTAATTTACTACTTTCTCTAAATGTGTAAAAGATGAAATTACTACAACTATTTCGGTATTTAACTAAGTACCCATTGATTTTCTATGTATCCCCCTCCTCCCAATAGCATTGTTTGCACAGAGAAGTCCTAAAGGTGCTTTTTCACAGGATTTTGTTTTTCCTTGGAGATGTTTCCAATGTAAATATAAACCCTTCCATTTTCCACCATTCAGTCAGAACTGAAGAAGCTATCTTGGATGAGAAGCGAAACATCTCCAAAGAAAAACAAAGAAAGTCCAGTTGTTTTGAAAAAACAACTTTGGGACAACCATAACTTGGATGACTGAGAATCTCCATAGACATTTCCACGCAGGGAACTACTTATAAAATCCACACAAATTAGTTTGATATTCAAATTTAATATAGGAAAAATAGCTCTTCTGATGAAACTTCATACAAATTCTACCTGGTTAACTTACTTTCACATGTGATATGAGCCAAATTTACAAATATGTGAAATTAAAGCTTCTACTACTTCAAATACAAAATATTTTGAACCACTTTATTTGAAATAACATAAAATCAGGATGTTTGAGAATGAAGCTAATAGCTAATTTACTGTGTAATAAATACTTCATAGATGTGGTTATGTTTTATCTGAAGATTAGTTGTAGAGCCTCAAGATTATAGTAAAATGCAATTACCCCATTTGTTTTCTACCTAGACTAGGCACAAATGATAACTTTTAAAAAATACATTGAGAACTTCAATACATAATCACACAATTGAAAAAGAAACATTAAAACTCTATTAAGTCTACTATAAGCAGCTCCTAAGAATATGTAAGCATGAGTATTGGGAAGTTACAGTTTACAATGAATATATTAATCTTTAGCACAAACTCTAAACTAATATTCAAAATTCCAAATGAATTTGTATTTTCAAAACTAAGATTTATTTGTAATAAAAATACTATGCATATTTATTCAGAAATTTAAGTCTCAATAAGCTCAACAGGACCTTATTCAGATCCACTAATGGAACTTAGGAATGCACTTTCTTAAAGTTATAGCCTCTTGCCCTCTCTACTTAACCTTCTTACATGTTTTGTATCATATCGTATTTTGAAAGGAAGATGGTAATATCTGCACTTTGTGTAAGGATTTTGGAAATCTAAAAGTAACTCCTAATGTTACCAATCTCTAATCTTTGTAGCAGCTCTGCAAGTTTATCAGTGTAATACCTCCCAAACTACGTTAAGCTTGCACGTTTTAAAACATTGATTAGAGAACGCACAATGGAGACGAAATGTGAACAGGAAAACTCGGCTCATATTATACACTTATAGCAATTGATCGTGACCGAAGAACCTCCGCTAGAAGTATGCTCCGCCTCTTAAACTTAGGATGTGACTACTCAATCATGTCCTAAGGAAAAGGACAGGATGTTGGCTACTTGCTTGCTTCTCCCAGTTTCCTTCCAGACACTGGATTTCACCTCTCGTTTTGAGTGAAGGCCTTGCGGCTTTAATTGAGCTACACTTCGTAGCTTTAATCTAGCCTCTCCTCTTCCATTCACGACGTCTATTCCGGCTTTCACTCTCAAGCCCCTTCGCCGCCAGTTAACAGCAGCAGTAGCCCTCGCGGCCTAAAAATGGCGGAAACGGCTGGGATCTTCCGACGTACTGGGCGCTTCCAGGCTACTCCCCAATTTTCTTGATGTGAAACACTCACAAAAAACAGCCGCTCACGGAGTTTTATACCGTGGGGCCTCGACGTCCCGAACAATCTTATCCCGGAAGCTGCCGCCTCACGAGCCGTCTCTGCCACAATCCGCCATCTTCCCCAGCAGCGACTGGAGACGGTGCACATAATGAACGTCATCAGGTACACCAACCAAAAGTAGGCGGGCAGAGGTGAGACTTCAGGATACGCATGCGCCCTTTGATAGAAGCTCATTACGGCATCTTGTTGCGACTTTCATGGAGTGGTGAGATAGCTTCCCAGAAAGGGAAGTGTTAATGGAAACCAAAGAACGGAAAGGGAAACCCCGAACAACATAGGCTTGTAGTTTCAAAAAGTCACAATTCCGGCTGGGTAAGAATATACGTACCGTTGAATGTCAATTACTGGCCAACAAAACTAGTAATTTGTCAAACATAAAACGAGATGCTTGTATGGAAGAGAAGTATCATCCATTGTGTTTAAAGTTACACAAACATTTAATATTGAGTAGGGGCATCATGAGCATCTGTGGCCCAGCGGTTAGAGTGCAGTATTGCAAGCTACTTCTGCAGCCAGCTGCCTACAATTTGGCAGTTCAAATCCCACCAGGCTCAAGGTTGACTCAGCCTTCCATCCTTCCGAAGTGGGTAACATGACCCAAATTGTTGGGGGCAATAGACTGACTGTAAACCGCTGTAAAGCACTATAAAGTGGTATATAAGTCTAAGTGCTATTGCTATTATTAAAATTATATTCATTGCTGCAAGGAGGTTCCGTGTTAAATAGTACTTGTTCTTACTGTAAGTGTTATTTGTGACATTTGAAGAAAGTCATTGAAACAGTTCGTTTACAGCCTGCCTTGGGAGGTAGTATTGTAAGAATGACAAGATTGAGGAATAAATTTTAATAGCTGTTACCAGTCAATTTGTTGTAATGTGTAAGATAACATTTATAATAACTACATTTCTGTTTCAAGCAAAATAATTTCTATGAACTAAGAAGTGATATGAATAGATCATGCACTAAACTTAATCCTTTAATAATATGCACTATTGCTTTCCAATCTTTAGTTAAAGCTAGAAACATTTTATTTCAAATGCACATGAATTCAAAATATTTATAGCAATGCATGTAGCAATGCAAAATATTTATAGCAATGCATGTACAGCAGTTCATTTAGTGCACCAACTGCACTAAACAAGTGACATACTATTTTTCATACTTATGACTGTTGTGGCATCCCCATGGTCATATGATCAAAATTCAGATGCTTGGCAACTGATGCTTCATATTTATGATGGTTGCGGTTCCCGGAGTCATATGATTATCTTTTGCAACTTTCTCATAAGCAGTCAATGGGGAAGCCATATTCACTTAACAACCATGTTACTAACAATGATTCACTTAACTGTGGCAAGAAAGGTCATAAAGTGGGGCAAAACTCACTTTATAAAAGTCTCAGCAACATAAATTTTGGGGTTAATTATGGTCATAAGTTGAAGACTACCTGTATTTCAACTGCAAAAACATTAGATGTAATTTAATAATCCGTAATCCCCTTTCTGCTTTATAAAAACAATGAAAAAGAACAGTCACAAGACCTCAGTTAAAAATATCTTACTTTAATTTGCAATTATTTTTGAAAAAGAAAGCTGAATCTCAAGAACAAGCACAATAAAACACAGGTTTATCTTGATTCTACTGTACTGCTACAATTCTCAAACAGCAATGTGAATTAAATATGGTAATATTTATCCTACTTTACATATGACATATTCAAATTAGTATTATTGGACCCAAAAACATTTGCACTCCTAAAATGAAGTTATGTTTAATATTCACTTCCAATAAGGTTAAAGCCTTCCAAAGTTCTGCGATTCATGCCACTCAACTGTTTAAATTCCTCATTTTTGAAAAGTTCATAGAACTGGGAAACATAACTTAGCCAGAATACAAAATACTATATTAATATGTGTTGGCTTTTAAAGGAGTACAAAGAAACAAGAATGAGATCCTCAATTCCCTATCCCACCCCACCCAATTCAGAAGAATCTGGCAATTCATTTTAATATTGAAAGCTTCGTTTGGTCTGTATGTCATCAAGAATTTGCTGCAACTCTTCATCTTCAAACCGACCCTCCAAGCTGAAAGATAAGTATAAGCAGTGTTTTCCTGTTCATTAAAAAAAATGTTCTGATATATAAACTCTCTGAAAAAGAAATGCAAGGCACCAGTCTCCAGAGGATTGAAAGAAACTAGCAATAAAATATGAGGATTCTCCCCCTCAATACTATTTAAAACTAGATTAATTCAATTTAGACCACATATCAGTAGTCAAAAATACCAAATTTCTCCCCTCCACCTTGGTATCAGTTTATAATACATATCTGAATCATTAAAAATATCATAAAATTATAAAAAGATTAGTTGAAACTATTTCAAACTAATAAGGAATATATTTAAACAAGGGTGTATTCAGATTTACTGTTTTTTGTTTGATAGAATCAAGCCTATCAGTAATTTTAATTAAAACAACATAAATATAACTACAAAATTATAATTTAGAAATTTTAAAGGCTGTTATTCCAATTAGGTCAGTATTTTTAATTTCATGATACATAGTATTTGACACAAAAATTGTCAGTATTTGACTGAAGAATGGATATTTAAGTCTACATTCTGTTTTTTAACTAGGTGATGAGATTGTGACTGCTTTTCTGGTGTTTGAGGATTCAAATTTACTTGTATCAAGCTTACCCTTTTAATTAAGGCAACTCACCTTGGAATTAAAGCCTTGGCCTCTTCAGCTGTTTCAGGACCCAGATTAGCTAAACATGCTAGTTCAAATTTATGGAGTTTCTTCTGGAGCAATAAGCTGCAAGGAAAAAAAACACAATTTAAAACTGAAAAGATATAGACTTGTACTGTGGTAGAATTTTTTTTACTGTATCTCATACTTTCACGGCAATTTTACTATCATTCATGCATGTGAGTGTAGTCTATAATGCAATTCAAGCACACATCCACAAGTACCCAGCATGTGTGTGTATTTTATATAAAAATATTTGCATCAAAAATAACACTTCTATATTAACATTGGCTTGATATATAACATACCAATTACAGTTACAACATTTTAACTGATTTTTTAAAACATTCCATCTGTTCTGATTAACTATCCAGAATATTGTCCTCAAGGGGAAGACAATAAAGTTCCAAACTTGTTCTATTATTCTGTCCATTTCTATTTATGACAGTATATATATTTTATTTATAGTATTTGTATTTATTATATTTATAGTTCACCTTTATTTTGTACAACTTGAGGTGGTAAACATATTGCTTCAACTTGTTTCTCAATACCTAAGACAAAGTTACATTGCTCTCCAAATCTATATTGTCATTTATCACTTTTTATTTAACTTTGGGCTGATTAGGAATAGAGGAACATTCACTGCAACAGAATAATGCTGTACGCTGCTACTGTATTCTCCCACCATCTCTACCCACTGATGCCACCACAGCTGATCTTTGTTGTTGCCTCCTTTCCCCTCCACCAAATGGCCTCAAGTTCTATATCACAGGGGCTGTTGACCATGCTGTGTGGGGCATCTTTGCTTCTTGCCACCAGCAGCCGTCTTGGTGGCTTACCTCACTTCAACAACCTCAGTCTGCATCAACTAGGAGGGCTCTTTATGCTCTGTACATTTTGGCCCCAAGGCCAAAATGATATTGGCCTTGACCTATCTCAATATCATCCACTGATATTGAGATCAGCAGGGAAGATTGCAAGTGGTGATTATGTAACTGCAGGGCACTTGGCAACAGGTCATAAGTTGCCAGGCACCCAGATTGAGATCATCTTCCCTTAGTGGTGTGTCTGACAGTCGGAAGTGCATTACAGGCTACAAAGCACTCTTTCTGAGGCATTTGTAATTACAAAAAGTTGCTAAGCAACCATCATTACGCAAGGACTATATCAAATATTAAAAAAAAATTGTGGTAAACTCATTTTTCAGTTTAGAAGGACCATATTAGCTCTCTTATTACCTAATTAAAATATTTTTTTAAAAAAAATACGTAACTTACCTGCGGACACTAGCAATTGTCTCCCGGTTTTTGAAGCGGCTGAAGCGACCTGTATAATTCAAAGTTTTCATAAACAGTTCAGAAAGTTCTTGCTCATCTTCTACACTCTCATTCTGCTGTTTCCGATGTTCCAGAAGCATGTGCACTTCTGAATTTAAAAGAGTTTCAGCAGTTTCAAATTCTGCATGTTAATATAGGTGCCAGGGACATAGATTAAAAAGAAAGAAAGAAAGAAACATTAATATCCTTGACTGTATGCAAGGCAAAAACATGGTAGTGTTTCAGGCTGTGAGTGAAAAGCATATATCACTTCTTACAATAAACCTTACAATAATCTTCTAGATATAAATGTACAAACCACACTGTAAAATCATCAAGACTTTCATATATCCAGCTATCAATTTCAAAGCTTCATCTTCTATTAGCAATTGCACATTCACATATTAATGTTTATATTACTGCAGATTCAGAAAAAAGTTATGATCCCGTCACTTTAAACCAGGGGTATCAAACTCATGTCATGGTGGCATCACATGATGTATCAGGATTTTTTCCCCTTTTGCTAAACCAGATGTGGGCATGACGCATTTGGCCCGCAGGCTGGGAGTTTGACAGCCGTACTTTAAACAATATAACTTTTAAACATTACCTTGATATTCACAAGTTTCAGTTCAATTAGATAAGCATATACCCCCACACTATTGTTAAAGTTGCTAACATATGCTTAGAATTATAAGCGAAACAGCTGCCAAAAAAGTAATATCTTAAGTTTTACAGACAAAAAAATTAAAAACCCCAATTATTCCCCAAGTATAGGTAGTCAACTTATGACCTCAACTGAGCCCAAAATTTGCTATTTTTCTGTTAAATGAGATATTTGTTAAGTGAATTTTGCCTCATTTTACAGCCTTTCTTGCCACAGTTGTTAAGTGAATCACTGCAGTTGATAAGTTGGTAACACTGTTAAGTGACTCTGGATTCCCCATTGATTTTGCTTATCAAAAGGTTGCAAAAGATGATCACATGATTTTGATAAACAGTAAGTCAGTTGCCAAGCATCTGAATTTTGATCACATGATTATGGGGAAGCTACAAAGATTGTAAGTGTGAAAAATGGTCCTAAGTAATTTTTAGTGCAGTTGTAACTTTGTCACTAAATGTACAGTTGTAAGTCAAGGACTACCTGTTATGTTATGTAGTCCATCAGAAATTATTTACCAGTTAATTATCTTCTGCATGTATGTCGCAGTAGACTGTAGTAGTGGTAGGTTACTACTTTATAATCATCTATGGAATTATGACAATATAGAAAAGGATCTCAAGCAATCTCCCACCCAGGAAAATCCAGAGATGTTAGCTTTAAATTTGCTATCCCCTGTGCTTCTAGCCCACATTACTAGCATAGAATGAGAACAAGAGCGGGCTTTGAAAGGCACAAGGTCTTTTTATACATCTGATATGGATAACACTAGGTTGCAAGCTATCCCCATCTGATGCTTCCCAGGTCAGATCTTAAATTCGCAGCCGCACAGCCCTTACAATTCTGAGGAACACCAGATGGGGAAAAGACTATTAAATGATCCTCGAGATTGTCTAGTAATACAATCTTGTTCTTCTGTGTCCGTACACGGGAGTTTCCCTTAGGCAACCTTCCTTAGCTTCTCCGGCTGCTTTGCCGCTCACCCTTGGGAAAAACAAGCTGAGATGCATCCTCTTCCACATCTACGGCGCGAACGTCAGTCCCACCTACGGCCATCGTTTCATCCGGCCCCTCGAACACGCGCGGCGGGCCGGAAATACGAAAAACGAGCAAAAGCCTGGGCGACTACTACCGACGCCCCCTGGAGGAGACAGGAGAAAACGCTTCCATGACGTTGGCCAAAGAGAGGGAGGGGAAAACCGGGCGTAGTGCTGAGAGCAATTCGCTTGTATCGTAAAGCGCGCGCTTGTCCGAAATAAATTAGCTGATGTGCTCCGTAAAATACACGCACCTTTCTCACAAGAGAATTCAGGATTTGAAAGTTTTAGTTCAGTGACATTTAGTTTTAAATTAATAAAAGACATGTGAGCTGTGTCCTACTTCTTTATTTATCTTATTCTATCAGTAAAGGGAGACTAAAACATGGGAGAGGATGACAAGAAAAAAGTCAGCACAAAAGAAAAGATTACTAGGCTACCTTAGGGTTATTCGTTGGCTAATTACCAAATCCTTGTAAATCTTTTTTCAAATTGATCTCGTGGCTTTCAGTATGATTTATTCCGAAGTTAATGGATATAGGGTGGTGGTCTAAATGTAATAAATAGATGTTTTGAATATTTTTTGCAGGTTTGATAGTCCCCATCATTATGTAGTTTGCCATGAAAATTATTCACAATAAACTTTTCAAAACACCTTTCATTTTCCTGTAGGTTAAGGTGACTGGAACTTGTTTTGAAAATTGCTTTTTTTGCCTCCTCCCTCCCTCCTCCCAGGTTGTAAATAATTTTTATTGCATGCAAGTTTAGCTTTCTAGCATCTGCTAGAGGGCTCAGTTCAATGCATGTGATTTGCTTTCCTTGCAGGAAGCCTCACAATATAATTCCTGCCTGATAATCTCCAATTGAAAGGGGAGGATATAGGGATTTCTGCCTGAGCAAGGGAGTTGGACTAAAAGACCTCCAAGGTCTCTTCCAGCTCTGTGATTCTAATTTTCTGTATCATTCTGTTATCCTTATTTTCAGCCAATAGTGTTGTATTATCTGCATACTCAAATTACAGTATTTATGGTTCTTCCTCCAATCTTCAGGCCCAAATCAGGCAGTCCCAGGTCTAATTTCTGCATGATCACTTCAGCATTTCGATTGAAGAAAACATGGTGATAAATTGCATAACTGTCTAACTCCATAATTGATCTCAAACTAATTTATGTCACAATAGTGCTCTCACTGTTGCCTCCTGATCACTGTATGTGATCTGGTAAATCTGATCAGGTGGGTTGGGACACTAAAACCACACAAAAAGCCCATAACTGATTGTGTTCTAGACAAGCAAAAGCTTTTCTATAATCAATAAAACACATACAGTAGAACCTCTGGTCACGACCATAATTCGTTCCATAACTTTGGTGATTTCTTTGTCTTCTAATGTTTCGTCTTCAGGGGTCGTGTTTGATTGTTTGATTGTATGTGTTCGTGACCAGATTCAAAAAAGCCCAACACCCTTTCAGAACACAAGCCTCTTTATTACATCATCACCCAGCAAGATTCAACCGAGCCTGGGACACAGACAGACTTCCAAGGTTAGCTGGACCCCCGCATAGCCCCCTGGGAGTATGACAACCAATAAGATACATTTCTTGCACAGGAACAGGAAGTTCTAGGGCCATGATGGTGAACCTATGCCACACGTACCAGAAGTGGCACGGAGAGCCATCTCTCTGGGCACGTCAGCTGTTCCCCATTGCTCTTCTGGGTTCTGGTGCGCATGCACGTTAGAAACCGAAAAACCAAGTGACTGGCGCGCATGTGTGTGCCAGGAAGCTAAGCTTCCAGTTTCCAGCACTCCCGCATGCACACATCAGAGAGCTGCTGTTCCGGTTTCTGGCACTCCTGTACATGCGAAGACCAGCTGACTCACATGCACACACACTCCCATTTCAGCACTCAGTGCTGAAAAGTTTAGCCACCACTGTTCTAGGGCAAGGCCCAAGAGAGAGTGTATATAGATAGGTAGGTAGGTAGGTAGGTAGATAGATAGATAGATAGATAGATAGATAGATAGATAGATAGATAGATAGATAGATAGATAGATAGATATAGATATAGATATAGATATAGATATAGATATAGATATAGATATAGATATAGATATAGATATAGATATCTCCACTCTATGTATTCAGCTACCTAGAATCACACGTGCTTGGTACTTCTGCTTCACCATTAAACCATCCTTCCAAGCAGTCTCCATGTTTCCAGTATCTTTTTCCCCACTTGGAACTGAACCCAGATGGACATTTCTTCCAACACTGGGCTTCACTTGGAAAATTGCATTCACCTTTTAACTTCATCTTTATTATCTTTTGCTTTGGCTACCCTACACTGATTAGCTATTTTGATAGTGCCATCAGATATCAGATCTTGTTTGTTCTCTGTGGTTTTTGGCATGACATGTTTTCTAGCAGTTTCCATGATGTTACTTTGGATCTCTTGCCACTGTTCATTTGGATCTTTCCCTTCTAGATTCAGTGGTTCAAACCTATCCTTAAGTTCTATGATGTACATAGCTGACATGTTTGGTTTAGTTTAGTTTATTGTCATTGCACCTCGTACAACAAAATCGAACACCATCTTCAGTGCACATCATGACCATGATCATGAAAATAAACACAAACACACATCCTTCACCCTTCACACATTGAACCGGAAACCCCCGACACCACACCAACACTACACTATACAGCAGAATTCAAAAGAGCTACTGCCCTGGGATAGAAGCTGTTTTTCAGCCTATTTGTCCTTGTTTTTTATTATTCTGTACTGTCTGCCAGATGGTAATAATTCAAAAAAAGGGTGAGTGCCACTGGTCTGTAATCGTTGATGTTATTGATAGTTAACTTCTTTGGCAGTGGAACAATGGTGGCAGCCTTCAAACAAGATGGAATAGTGGACTGGGATAAAGACGATTGAAGATCCTGGTAAAGATTCCAGCCAACTGATCAGCAGTCTTTAAGCACTTAGCCAGAGATACCGTCAGAATGCTCCTCACCTCCTGTTCTTCCACAATGAGGTGGGGGCTACAATTGGCTGGTAGTTGTATTTTATCTGTCTCTGTTGTCTCCACTTCAAAGCGATTCAGTTCCTCTGCCAATGAAGCATCGCCCTCAGCAGAGATGACATTGGTCGGTTGATGGTTTGTAATTTGTTGAATCCCTTGCCACACCTGCCTCACGTTATTGCTATAAAAATTATCCTCAATCTTCCTCTTATAATCAGTCTTGGCCTTCCCATTACCTTTCTTCAGATTAGCTCTGGCAACACTGTATCTTGCCCCATCACCGGACCTAAAGGCCTTGGTCCTGTCATGGCAAGAGGCGCTGGACTTCCTTGGTCATCCAGGGTTTCTGATTGGGATAATACGTTTATCCACAGTGATAGTATCTGTGCAGTGTTTGATATAGCACAGAACAATTGCAGTGTGCTCTTCTAGGTCTGGGTGGTAAAAGATGTCCCAATTTGTGTTCTCAAAACAATCCTGAAGTTGTTGGGAAGCATCTTCTGGCCAAGATTTCACTGTCTTTATTATAGGCAGAGCCCGTCTCCTAAGAGGGATGTATGCTGGGGCTAAAAGCAGTGACATATGATCTGATTGTCCCAAATGTGGTCCACATTGAATTCTGGGGCTGGGTGGGGATACCGGTAGTATATTTTTATAGTTTGAGCTAGTTTAGCCACTAGCAGCTGATGGCCTGAGCTGTAATCAGTGGCAGGAAGTACCTTAATGGATGCAACTGAACCTTTCTAGCGTTGTTGGCATAAAATGAAGTCTATCTGACTTCAATGTTGTCCATTTGGTGCTGTCCATGTGTATAAAAATGGCTTCTGTTGAATAAACCATATGTTCATTACTCTGAAATGATTTTCCTGGCAAAATTGCACTAGGCAATTGTCAGTTTCAATACGTTCACCTACCCCAAACTTGCCTACTATTTTTGCAATTTATCCTTGGCCTACTTTTGCATTGAAATTGCCATAATATGCAAAAGATCCTTTTTGGTATTTGCATGAGAGCACATTGACACTCATTGTAAAAGGTTCAATCTCATCAACATTTGAGTCTATAGTTAGAACATAGATTTGTAGTATGGTGTTGAGTGGCTTGCTTCGAATTTGGATAGATATTATGCAATCATTGTGTGCTCTGTGATTCTTAACACATTTAGTCACTAGTTTGCTTATGCAGAATGCAATTCCTTTTCATCTGAGATCGTTTCTAGAAAAATAAACCATAAATTCATCTGATTTAAATTGACTACTGTCTGTCCAGTGTAATTCATTGATGCCAGGGATGTCTCTCATCATTTCTTTTCTACAATTTTGAGTTTTCCCAAGGGAGATGCCTCGAACATTCCATATTCTAATTTGATGTAAAATGCTTTATTAGATGAACTATAAAGGCAAGACAAACTTTACTTATTTGTGACTTATTTTCAAAATAATTTTAATTGATACTGGTATTGCTGGAATAATAATCTCAATTCTTGTTTATAAAAGGGAAAAAACATACAAGGTCTATTAGTCAATATTCTATATGGATCACAAGACAAAATACCACAGCCAAACAAACATGAAGGCTTTATTTTATTTTTTTAACAAAATGTCCAATCTCATTCTTTCTGAGACTTTATCTTGTAAAACACAGTACTGTTAAAGATTCCCACCCATTTCGTGCTGGTTTTGCCATCATCTTAGAGTTCAATTAATTTTTTTTAGAAAGAGAATTTGTATTATTAGATTTCTGTGTGAAAAGTCAAAATGGACAGACTCCAATAAAAAAGGGACAAGATAAAAATGTATCCACTACAATTTATTTTCTACAATACTTCATTAGAGGGTAAAGTTCAATGATTTACACTCAGAAGTTATATAGCTAGGAGGCAACCAAGTGTAATAACAAAGAATTGGTCTAACATCTCTTCACTGAAGGTTTAAAGAGGTTCTTTAAAAGGAACAACTTAAATTAACCAAAGCATTATTCATTTTAGAATTGGGGAAAAGGTACAAAATAGCACTCAGTCAAGAAGACTGCAATGTTAAAATGAGTAGGGAAAAGGGTTATGTGCAAAACTTGAAATGTGGAAGGTTAAAATATGCAATTAAAAATAATATTCAGAAAAGGTAGATGTAACATGTTGACTGTAACATCATTTGAATTGAAATGCCTCTATTGAGATGGCTATCTATTATGAAAAGAAAATCTCTTGAAAAATATTAAAAACAGTGAACCTCTGATGATTAATGATATCCTCTGCTGTTACTTGGAAGGGATGGGAACTAAAAAAAAATTCATTAAGAGTTCCTAGGCTGCAACAAAGGAGATTCTCAACCACTTAAAATAAATTCTTCTAGACCAAAAGGCACTTGCTTGTAGCTAAGGATGAGCCATTTCCCAATCATACCAGAATACTATTGCTAAATTCGCTGTACAATTACATCACTATTTAACCAGATGGAAAATACAACATTTAGGACTCTTGAAAAGACAGCGCTCTTCTGGCTTTTTTGTTGGTTTCTATATCTTTTCTGTGTTTATTAGTTTTGGGCTCATCACAGTACATCACTACTATGTATATAATATATAGATCCATGATCAACTCATTCTATAGCATTGACATACCATACTGTGACTGAATTCTGTTTGTGATCAATGTAATTATATCCATTTGTCTTACTGTTCTGTGTGCTCTGTTGCCTGTTGCTATTTTACTTACTAAAAGAAAATCAGAATCCAACTTTAACAGAGGCATTTCCATTACTATGGATTAGGGAATTAGATGGAAACAGGGGCATGGAATGGGACCAGTTCTCACTCCAAAACTATTTTGACTTATTTCATTATAATAATAAAATTAGACCAAATAAGTTGTCACTCTTAAAAGTCTGTTCTTTAAATATTAAGGCCCCCATCTAACTCCTTAGCTCTCCTACACTCATTAAAACAAAATAGTTAATGCTATACACTGCTGATTACATGTAACAGGGCAAACATTTTCTTAAAAAAAAACACCAATATTGGTACGGCACTATATGCTTGCATGACCAGTCTTACCAAATGTGCTCGGGGTGAAAGTTTAGCACCATTTTTTTTCCTTTTTGCTTAAAAAAAATCTTTACAATTGAAATTCTAACATAGAACACTAATAGTAATTTGTGTAGCCCTATAGTTCAATTCTGTCTGAGAGCAGAGATGGATGGCATGACCGGAGCTTAACTTTCCCCTCCCGTTCTACAGTTTCTTTTCTGTTGAGGGCACCAGTAAGAGTAGTAACAATTCACTTTAATTTGTAAAAAGGCTAATTTACTCTTACAATAGGAAACTGAAGAAGTCTCTTCATATATATTTCAGCATAATCAGAAGGGAAAAAGTAGTAATCCAAATGAATAATTCCAGTGCAAAATTAAAAGCTGTAACAATATTGGGCATGACTAGTGTGTATTCTTCTTTTACCCCTCCCTTCTACAAATATTAAATAAACTATATGATTTTTTTTCCTGAAATATGTGAAGAGTGTTAGAAAAATAATGCAGTTTGAACGAATCCTAGATTCTCTGAAGTAGGCCTGTTGCAAAGAAGGTAATATACATTTGCCGTTTTCCAGACAGCAGTTAAAGTGTTGACAAATAATGTTTACCTCAATATATAAGCAATTCACGATTACTTATACTTCTTTCTAAGAATGGGGCATCTGCTTGGCCTTAGGGGCTTTGCTTTGAGATTGCATTTACTCTTCTGTTTCACCATGATAAGGTTAATTTGTTCAAAAGTGAGGAAGATTTTTTTTATCCTGTATTCAAATGGAATTTCTAGATACTTTTTTGGTTTCTTTTACAAAAGCAACTTGTTCCATATAGTGCAATATGGTATCATACTGTCATTATCATCATCTGATTGTTCCTCTTTTTCAAGATGATTATCAATTTTTTTCAGAAATCCTGTATTTCATTTCATTTAGAAGATTAATGCTACCATTCTATAAATTAACTTTGGGGATATTGTTCTTATGATAACATTTAATGACTCACACAGGAAAATTGAGATAGTGAATATTTTGAAAAGTTTTTCGTTTACTATTCAGTGTCCTGCATATTCAATTAACAATAGAAAACTTGAAAATCTACAGGATATTAAAACCTGGATCCCGGTTAAATTTTTTTGGTAGGTAAATAACATTGTTTAGGTTCCAATTCTAAATACAATTTAACTGGAAGCAATTAATTTAAAATAATTTGTTTACCTCCAATTACTGTATATTATTTAGGGCTGAAGCATCAGTGCAGCAAGAACATATGCAGATCTGATAACCCACTTCAGCTAACATTTAGTGTGTTTTATTACCTACTAGTGTCACACTAGCAAAAAAACTCGCTGCCTGTGAAAAACACAGGTCTCATGGAAAATTTTCAATAACAAAAATCCACACTCTTTTTATTACAATAAGGATAGCTTTGTGGGGAAAAATCTGCTGCAATTCATTTGCAAATCCTACTACCTGAACTTTAAGTAAGACATCCAAAAACCCCCAAAGATTACACTTCTGGAATATAAGGAAACCTATGCTACTTCCATACACAACCCATAGTGGTTTGCCTTCTTGCATGCAGTATCTTATCTAGTAAGTTACTTTCTTTTTGTGTCAAAAATAAAAGTAGCTAGGTGTATAAATTGAAACCTTCCGGATATGAATAGGCAATGCATTTTATCTGCAGTAAATTTTATTTTACCTTTTAAATCTTTGATTAATTGCCATCTTCTGCAAGGAGGAGAACTTCCAGACATACCATCCTTATAACAAGTCATAACATGTTTGCTTGGGACATGTTAGGACTACTTAGCTTATGGTAGATAAATATTAGAGATTAAAAAAAAAAAAAGAAAATACAAATAATCTAAAAATCTTTTGTTGGACTCCGTTGCCAGACTGCCAGAAGAAATCTCCTACTTGATCAGGGGGCATTGTAATTAACAATTCAAATGAACACAGTGCAATTTAACACAGAGACAGAGCAATCTGAAGTGGTACTGCCATTCCTCAAGTTTCTTTCTATCCAACGGCAATGGTCCCAGGTACTCAGTCCAAATGAACCCTCATTCTGGAAAATGAAGTAAGCTTGGGCCTCTGAAATTCAGTTGCACTCACTTGGTAGCCCCCACCACCCATAATCAACTGGAAGGCAGACTTGGCAACGGAAGCTAGCATCATAAAATGGTGCAGTAATAGAAGTAACTGGACCAGGAAGAGGAGGCATCCGCTCCAATGATGTCGTAGCTGGCAGCTGGGGGGCGGGACTGGTCATGCAGCTTTGTGTCAGGAGTAATGATTGTAGAGGGGTGGGGCATGGAGAGTGCCATTTTGAAAACAATGCTGTCGTGAAGCCATGTATTCTGCATAACTGATTGTCACCTTTTCACTGCGGTATCTAAAAGAAAAAATGATGGATTTTTAAAAACACATTTATAAATAAAACAAACAGATCAAATTTGCCATAGATGAAACTGAAATCTTGCCATAGAGGAAACTGAAATCCTATTGCTATATGTTGATGCAATGACCTATTAAATTTTTTATCGATACAGTTCTCTTAATTTAGGCTTCTCCAAATGGTTATCGGCCAAACATAAACTTCAGAGTTATGGAAGCTGTAGACCCATAAACTGAGACAATATCAATTTTGTAGGAAAGGCTTTTTATATTGCTAAATACTCAACATGAAAAGATCAATATTCCAATACAAAGCAGTATATTATTATCACCCTTTTCTATAGCAGTGGTCTTCCATTCACTCTGGAAACAGAATTGAAAAAGGCTTTGAAGTTGCTTCTGGAATGAAAAGATATTTCTTTCCAATTTTTGGAATGACAAACCAGAAAGTGCAAGGGACATGAAAATGTGGTGTGTATATAAACTCAGTCTACCATTTTCTTACAGCAGAAGCAGACAGTTCTACAGTGGAACATTCTGGAAGGATCTTACAAAGTAATGGAGTTACCTTTTAGCTGAGGTACACTTTAAGCTTATAATGTTTTTAAAGGAGTACACAGAGATCTATGTGAAAACCCTACAGGTGCAGGATAGGGATATTAGTGATACAGATGGCTGATCATAAAACCAACTGAATAATAACCAAGACAAGGACAAATATACTGTATTATGACAACCAATGAAACCAACCTCTTTGCTTCAATTAACTTTTCAACTCTGGCCTTAGCTGCTCAACCAAGGACTCAAAGAATTCTGATAGGAGAAATGGGGAACAGTCTAGTTTTTCTGTTCCCCTTTTTGTCCCTGATGACTTGGAATAGTTGGGGAGTCCCAACACTGGTTTTCTTGCTTTTTATTTTGCTTTGTTTTCTTGCTTTTTATTTGGCATATAGTTATTTATTGGTACAGTATGTGCCTGGTCCAGTGAGTCTGCAACCTGCCTGGAAATGCTTTGGACTTTCCAATTAGTATCTGACAGAAGATTGTCATGAATGGGAGTGGGGACAAATTACCTGATTGAACTAGTTAGGAAGGTGATTGCTGCCGTGATGAAGGGATTGTGGGACTGGGTAAACAGTATGGGCAGCTAACACACCCTCTCGTGTCTAGGCTGGGTGTTGGCAACTCACGGCTTCAGAGTCGCATGTGGCTTTTTGATCCCTCTCCTGAGGCTCCCTGCCGACCCAGTCACGCGACCTGATCTCTGCCCCAAGACACTGGCCCAACCCGGCCATGGCTGATGCCAACCTCACTAATATGAGGGCTGGCGGGGTGGGAATGGGATCTGGGAGGAAGGTATGACAGAAAGGGGAGCAGGTCTGCAGCTGAGGAATGAGCATGAGCCATGGTGGCAGTTTCCCCAAAGATCACCCTCCTTCTCCTGTGACCCCCTAACTGGATGTTGCGGGGGCGGGAGGACATGCACGGTCCGGGATACCTTCCTCAAGTGAGCAGCCGGGCTCGGCTAAAGCACAGCGAAGGTGTGCGGAGTGGGCGGGTTGACCGGCTGATGGGTGAGCGTCTTTGGTAAGGGCGCTGCGGTTTTCTCTGAGTCTGATTCCCAGGGTGGGCATGCAAGGTTTGACGGGGCCAGCACTTTCCCACTGCCCTCAGCTTCTTTACTCCTCCAGCTGAGTGGTGCCACTAGTGACATTAATTGAAAAGCTTCCAGGTGGTAAAAGTCCCCCGTGTGAGATTTAAAGCCTGCTTGGGCGCAAGAGAGGGTATCTTCACTCGTACAAATGTGAGAGAAAGAGAGACAGACAGACAGACAGAGAGAAATTAGGAGAAAGAGAGACAGAGAGAGACAAATGAGAAAATGATGGAGGGAGAGAATGAGTGAGGAAAAAGAGAAAGAAATGAGAGAGAGAGAAGGGGTAGAGGAAGAGAAATGAGACAGAGATGGAGGGAGAGAACGAGAGAGAGGGAAATAGAGGGAAACAAATGAGAGAAAAGGGGGAGAGAAAGAAAGAGAAAGAGGAAAAAGAGAAAAAACAGAAATGAGAGGAAGAGAAAGAGAGAAATGAGAGAGAAAAGGGAAGAAAAGGAGAAAGACAAATGAGAAAATGATGGAGAGAATGAAAGAAAGGAAAAAAAGAGAAACAAATGAGAGAGAAGGGGGAAGGGGGAAACAAATGAGAAGAGGAGAAAGAAAGGAAAGAAAGAAAAGGAGAGAGGGAGAGGAAAAAGAGAAAAATAAGAAATGGGAGGGAGAGGGGGCGGAGAGAACACCGGAAGGCACAAAACCTGAGCAGGCATGGCTGGGGGGGTATCATGTGACTGAGTGGGAATGATATTGAGTTGGCTATGCCCACCCAGATTTTGTGGCTCTCAGTGTTTTCTTTTCTGTGGGAAATGGGTCCAAATCAGTGGTGGTATGCTACTGGTTCAGCCAAACCAGTAGTAAAAAGCACTACCAGTTGGCCGAAGAGGTTCCTCTGATGATCAGCTGAGAGGATAAAAGAAGCGACAAGTGCATGGGCAGATAGGTGGTCGCTCCTAGCTTTTCGTTTCTTCGTCCTCCCAGCTGATTGGTGCGTTAGGGGCGCGTGCGCAATCACCCACTGAACCGGTAGCAAACCACCACTGCAGGGGGGAAATGACCGAGCATATTAATGTTTCACTGGAGGTTGGACCTCAGGATTGGCCATAGTTGTTGGAGAAGTCATCTGCTATAACCCCAGGCAGCAAACTGCCGTACATGCGTGTCGCCAACATGGAAGAGTTGAGGGATCCATGTGCTCTCTGTATTGAAACAGGGCCCAAACTGAGAAGAGGTTACTCCTTCCACTCCTCTGAACATCAAAATATTTTTCAGCCCATATAACTTCTAATTTAATATTGATACATGCTTGATAAGGGGAACACATAGAAGGAACCAACTATAATTGAATAGTTTTAGTATTTGTTTTTCCACCTTTTTCTCTGTGATTCCTTTTTAGGTCAATTAAATCCACTAATGGCAGTAGTGACCAATAATACTCAATGTTCTTTTCATTAGTATGGTAGGTATTATTCCTATCTGTTATTCCACTCACTATTGGATTCAAAATGTAAATATGTGGGGAAGGAATTGTTAATGTTATATTGGAAAAAAAGTGAACAAATACAGCACACATGTCAGAAATTATGAATAGAAAAACAGAACATTAGCTAATCAAGTGAAACTAGGCATGAGCAGTAAAAAGAACATATTGTGTACAATGCTAGACTGTAAAATTAACTACCACCAGATGTGATAGATGTGATGATGTATTCTAGTTTAGAGAATCTGAAAAAGAAACTAGATAAGTATATTGATTATCAATTATTACTAGTATTAAGGCCATTGTCTACCTCAAGAAGCTAAGATGGCTCTAGGAGAAGAGCCCAGAGCTGGGTGAGAGAGTTAAGTGCATTATAAGCTTAGTTGTTATATCCCCAAAAATGGTCCAAATCAAATCCCTCCTAAATTCTGTGGTAGAAAAGGTAGTTGGCAGCTTCAGAGGATCTTAGATGAAAAAGATTTTCTAGATTCTTTTAAATCTGGTTTCAAGCACAGCTGTGGGACAGACACTGAATTGGTCATACTTATGGTTGATCTCTAGTGAGGGTGGGATGGTGGTCGTGCAACTATCCTGATTCTCTTTGATCTCTTAGCAGCATTCAAGACCATCGACCATGGTATCCTTTTGGTCCAGCTACAGAGTTTAGGACTGAGTGGCACAGTTCTGTACTAGTTTAGCTCCTTTTTCCAAGGTCACTACCAATTGATGTTGATAAGGAGTGAGAGATCCAGCCCGACTGCTCTCTTATGTTGTACTGCAGGGCTTAGTGCTCTCTCCACTCCTATTTAACATCTACATGAATTTGCTGAGTGAGATCATCTGTCAACATGGGTTGAGATATCATCAATACGCTGATATTGATGCTTTTAGATTTCTACATCTTGTGACCTAAGTAATGAGGTCACTATCCTCTCATGGTATCTGAAGGGCTGGGACCTGAATGCAGGACAACAACTGAACCCTGGCAAGTCTGAGTGGCTTTGGATGAATGGAGTTGTCCTATCCCATTCAGACTCCATTCACAATTTAGAGGTTCTCCTGAGCTTGCATTTTCTGCTCTAAGTTCAGGTGGTAGTCATGACAGCCTTTGTACAGCTTTGGTTGGTGTACCAGCTGCAGTCTTTCCTGGATCAGGACTCTTTGTGCTCAGTCATTCAAGCCCTAATCATCTCATATCTGAATTACTGAAATGCATTTTACATGGGGCTAGTCTTGAAATCTATTTGGAAGCTTCCACTGGTACAGAGTGTAGCAGCATGAACAAACTCTGGGGCCCGTTGAGTGACCCATGTTATGCCACTGCTGTGTGACCTACACTGGATGCTGCTTTGTTTCTGAATGCATTCAGGGTGTTGGTTATGACCTTTAAAGCTCTCCATAGCATAGGTCCAGATTACCTGATGAGCTGTCTCATCTTGCTGAGATAAGCTTGCCCTACCTGTGTTGGCAGGAGGCCTGTTGAGGATCCTGTTGGTCAAGGAACTCCAATTGACAAGATCTAGGAGAAGAGCATTTTCTGCTGTAGCACCAGCTCTCTGGAACTTCCTGTCCTCTGGGATAAGGTTTGTCCCACCCACCTATCCTTCCACAAGGACCTCAAGGACCTGGCTTTGCGGGTTGGCCTGGGAACCCAATAGGGGAGTATGTAGCGATGGCTACTGGACTAATTAGATGACCCTACCTCTCCCCTGCATTTCCTGCTCTCCCTTTGCCTGTCTTTTTAATTTTATATTATTGTACTTCCTTTGTTTATTTTTATTATTTTATTCATTTGTTCTTGTTATGTTTACATTCTTCATCATTTTTTTTGCATTTTATTGTTATAAGCTGCCCAGAGTAGCCCCACAGCGAGATGGACAGCAAATAAATTTAACAAACAAACAAACTCTGCCCCCCACCTCTGCCTGCTCTTTTCATACAAGAACTGACTTAAATACCTGTTACAAAGGAGCAACAGTGGAAAAGAACATTTATAATTCATGAAATTAAGCAATTCATTTTTATGTTATTAAAGTGATTCGTCTACCTAACATGATACTTTATTTCTAGAAATATCAAAGCCTAAATATTCCCTGATGTTTCCATTTTATAGTATCTTTTTTCAATTTTTTAATTATTGAAAAAGAATCTTGTTTTCAAATGAATAGAAAAAAATTAAACAAGATTCCCACTAATTAATTCATAGAGTATCTTCTGGTGGGAAATAGAAGAGGGGCCTTCCATGCTGTAGCCCCTACTTTTGGGAACATTCTCCCCTCAGAGATTAGAAAGGTGCCAACCCTGTTCGCCTTTCATAAGGGACTTGGGGCTAGGAATGTGTTAAGGGCCCTATTTCTTTGCTTTACTGTTAATTAGTTATCTCGGTTGCTGCATGAAATTATACTTTGGATGTTTTTATTGTTTTTAATTGCTTTAGTTGTGTTATAGTTTTAGAACTGTAAGCTGCCCAGAGTCACTTGGTTGAGATAGGAAGCCATAGAAACTGAATAAATAAATAAAATAATAGTTTAATCCTGTTAAAACAGTAAAATTAACATTAAAAGATAACACAGATTTTATTTTCTCAAGATGTCATTTTTTCCTAAAATTCCTTTGTAGATTAAAAAAACCATAAAATATGTAAAATAAATTCTAAGTTCAAATTGTTGGCAATTTGGAGAATGGGGTGGTGGTGGTGATAATAACTATAGGATCAAGAACATCTAATTTAAAATTTAAAACTTTGCAGGAATTTTTTTTTTCAGAAATATGTTCTTCTAATTAGAATCAGAAGCAGTGATAATACTAATACAAAAATAACAAGAAAGTTTACCTGGTGAGTTTAATAGTTTTCCTAAAGTCATTGGTAATTGGAGCCTTAAAACCACCTTTCCTGAGCAGGGAGTCTATTGTTTGAATCTGATCCCAATCTGTTTGGAAATGACAGCAGCAGACATAAATACAAGCTTAATTTAAAAAAGAGATAGCCACTTAAAAGAAAGCTCGTTACTCAGGTTATTGATAAGCTGCTGATAAATAGCTACTGATAAACAGAATAGTAACTATGAATATTGAATATTACATGATTAAAATTTCGTGCATATGTATTTCAATAATAAACAACCAAAATTATCAAGTCTAATATTAGAGGTTCATACTATTTTATCTATATAGTAAACAAATATAATCATGCTTTAAAATGAAGTACACTATAGCTATAATTTAAAAATTTAAATCTACTAAATTTCCCTGTAGGGTTTAAATTATACTTTGGTCTTTTCATGCAGGAAGAGAAAATGTGATTTTTCTGCATGCTGGAACAAATAATTTGAGGAATTGTATTATATTTCAGGGCAAAACATCAAAATAAATTATTGACTCAAACCATAATCTGTTTTCACTGTTTGAAAAATTTAAAAGTCCAAACAATTATGAATAATGCAGCATTTAAAACAAGACTACCACTTTGTTCCTTAACAAAAATTAGTATATAAATCTACAAATAAATAAAAACAAAATATCTTTAAAAAATCACCACCCACTGAATGTATTACTATTTTGAGTCATTTAAGGTCAAGGCCTCTGAATACTTTAGCCAAAGGTGAGGAATGGCTTTATTCAGTATCTGTGTACGCCATCTCCATGATTTACATTTTTCATTTATACAATTTTCACTTAATATAGAATTACATTTTATTCCTAACTCACCTTGTTCCTTAGCAACTTCAGGTAAGTATGTAGCTGTGCGCTTAACACCTTTCTCATTGATGAACTCAATTCTGATCCCATGGATCCCAACCTAAAAATAGAAGTATTAAGTCAGCTGGGATGTATTTTCTGAGAAAAAGGATTCACCCTTGCCATGGATCTTATTCAAACATCAGTCTGAAAAAAGTCTTGTCTTGCCTCTAATTCTTAGCAGTCCCAATTGGTCAAAGATAGCTTCTCAGGGTGATTTTTGCTTGGCATTTATTACCCAAGAGTAAAAGGCGACTGATTGATCCTTCTTGCTCTGTTATTCTTAATAACTGTTTCCAAATCCCTAATTTAAATGTACCCTTTTCTCTTTCTACAGTGTGCAATGCTTTAAGTGTAATTTCAGTTGTCATTGTCAAGATCATGGATATTTCTAAATTTGTTTTCCTTATTAGAACTGTTTTTATTTTTCCAGTGAAATGTCCAACTTTATTCCTTAGCTTAAGAAAACAAAGCTGTATATCACCCTTTAATATTAACTTTACTTTTTTCATTTTCATAATGAGCTGTTCTCACTTCTTTACTTTCAGAGAAGATGATATATTTTCCATTGGCTCGTGGTTTGACTTCTAATGTTTATTTCAGCGGCTCATCCAATCCTTCCATTCTTATAGAATATTTGCTAAACAAATATGGGAAAAATGTTCATCTCTATCTCATTGACTTTCCTGTTCTGAACCGTTTTGTTTCTCCAATCTCAGTTGTTTCTGCACCTTTTCCTAAGAACTTGCAACCCTTTATTCCTATGGATGCCTATCAGCTCACATGTAAATTATTCTTAGCTTCATCTATTCTTCTGATTTTGATTTTAATTGCATAGGTGTCCTTATGAGGAATCCATGTTTATGTTGCACTATTCTCAAGTTCACTGAAGCTATGAAGTTCTGTCTATGTATCAAGGTAATATTCATTTGGGAAGGACTGAAATAATTTATTCAGTAATTCAGTTTTAAATCATCCCTTTGTAAAATTTCATTCTTTAAATTCTATCATTATAACTTACTTTGTAGATATAGTACAAAATATTGATTGAATCTGAATGGCACAAAAGGATGATAGAAAAGTCAGATTCACAGTTTTACCTCCCAGTCCAAGTAGTCAGTAGCATCCTCAAAATTAGTGAGGAGGGAAACAGAGCAGAAAAGTTTAGGCAGCTCCTCACGAGTCAGGGGTGGAAATCTGCTGTCCTTAAGTGCACTAAAGTAGAAAGAGAACATGCTCACAAACATATATAAAATAGCTCATCATTGTATAATTTGGAAGTTTTACTGCATTCTAAGAATTATTTAGTTAAATTTAAGGGAAAAAAACATCACTTTGGGATAGAACAGATTTATACATACTACAAGAAGTACTAAATAAAAATAGAACTTCCGGTTTGTCGGCCGCGAGCGGCAGGGATTTGCGAAGCTGCGCGATCCCCTGCCGCGCTAGCCGTTTTTGGGGCTCCGACCCAGCCGGACGGAGCTGAGCTGCCCTGCAGGGGCAGCTGAAGGTAGGGGATCCGGAGAAGGGTTTGGGGTGCTGCAGACTCCCTCCTGGCCGGCAGAACTCCCTTTTCCCAGGACGGTGCAGCGGCGGTCTGTAATGGCCGCCACAAAGAAGCTGGCAGCCGGGTAAGAATGCGCAGGAGGAAGTGGAGAAAGTGATTGAGAGGAGAAAGTTTTCTTGGCTCCTAGGACTCTAAGACATATCTAATAAAATTCCTGAAAAGTATGACTTTCTGAATAATACCTGCCAGAAGAGGAAAAAAGCGGCTGTTTGAAGGTGCTGAAAGGATAGCTTTCCCTCTTTCCCTACGGAATAAATAACTGGATATTAAGAAACCTATTTCTTTTAGGTGAAAATTGGTTTTAAGCGATGAGTGGGAAGAGAGAGGATTAAAAGAAAACATTTGTATGCTAAGACTTTGTTGGAGCAGATGCCTTAAGGATTTGAAGACTAGAATATATTGCAATAAGATTTTAAACAGATTTGGACTTTCTTTCTTTTGGATTGATATTGCCCCAGAAGGAGAAAGTGAGAACTCTGCCTTGGTTTGGACTGACTGATAACTTTGGGACTGTTTTATTTTTTTATTTTCTTTTGAATATTCTGGTTGTTGTAAGAAGAAAGAAGGGGAAAAGAAAAGAAAAGATTTATAATGGCTCTTTCTGTTGAGGAACTAAGAAAAGAATATGAACAAGCAAAAAAAAATGGTAAAGATGGTGTGGAAGAAGCTTTCCTTTTCTTAGAAATGGCGCTTATTAATTATCAACAAACATTACAACAGATGAAGACAGCAGAGGAACAAGAAAGAAAGAAAGGAGCCATTTTTAATGAATCTCAGAACTTGATCCAGAAAGAAGGAAGAGAGAAAGAAAAGAAAAGAAAAGAAAAGAAGAAAATTAAAGGACTTAAGGACTTAAGATCTAAAAAACATTTAAGAAAGGGAAAAATAAGGTGCAAAACCAATATGATGATAGTAAACAAAGGGAAAAGGAATACGACAGAGAAGGGAAGCTGGCAAGGCAGAGGCTAGAAGAAGGGGGTAGAAAGGTTTGTTGGGAGAAGAAAGAAAGGGAAAAGGTGGAGAAAAGCTACAATGTTTTGAAATTAAATGAAAAAAGAAATTTTTTTGGATAATGGATAAAGTATAATTTTTTTAAAAAAAAGATTTTGCAAGGTACATAAGATGAGATGGTAGTATTGTAATGATTTAAGAGTTGATAAGCGATTAAAATGTTAAAATGTTTAAAAATGATTGGCTTTAAAACTTAATAATAGGGAGGTTTAGAATATTGTTTTAATTAAAGAGTTTAATAAGACTATGGTATTGATGTTATTATAAAATTTTTATTATAGTATCTTTTTAATATTTGGATTTATTGTCTAATTATGTACTTAATTATGTTGGATGTATTAGTTAGATAGAATGTACCAAGCAAAATCAGATTGGGTATTAGATATTATTTTAAAGATTAATTTGATTAACTTAGGGGGAGATAGAAAGGCATCATACTCTGATTAATGATTTCAGGAGAAACTTATTTTCTTTTTTTTTATAAGGAATGAGACAAAGGGATGATAAAAAATGGACAAAAGATATAAATATAATGATTCAAATTAAGATGATTAATTAAGATAGAAGTAAGAAGTGTGAAATATGTGGGAAAGTTAATATAGAAGGCTTAGAATGGTAAATAAAATAAGTAATGATATGTAAGATGAGCATGAATATAATTGAAGTCCATGAAGAGAGACACCTGGGTCCAAGTTACTTTCCAAAAAGATTTTTTTATGTTTTGTGTGTTGTGTGTATATGTCTTTTGGGGGGAGAATTAGTTAAAAATTGTAGAAATATAGATTGAGAATAATGGTAACTAAGTCAGAAAGAAACAGATGAAATAATAATAATGATATTGAATAAGAGTAAAGAGAAGTAAAGAGAAATTGAATAAGAGGTTTTGGTATGTTGTATGGAAATGGTTTAAAACAGAATTATAATTTATCTGACTTGTTAAATTGACAATGAAAAAAGGTTTAAACATGTAATGAATAATGACAATTTGTGTGTTTTAAAAATTAATAAAACTTGTTTAAAAAAAAAAAAAGAAGTACTAAATAAAAATACAGTATGTATACAAAACTAATTGGGCTTGGTTTTCTGAGAGATCACTGTAGATTTTACCTGGTTAATGTGTATTCCCTGAGTCCTGAGTGAAGATTCATGGCAGAGAAAGTTCCAATGCAGCCCCGAAGTCGTTTGTCACGGCCTGTCTTCCATGTCACAAAGAGTGGGCTGAAAATGCATAACACAAAAGCTTCAAATAATTCTTGCTGAGAAAAATGAATTAAAATATAAAAAATATGACTACATTTGTAATGAAAAATCAATGTATCCCCTTTTCAGCTTTCAATGCCTGTTTCATTGAACTAAATTACAATCTGCTTTCCTTCTTTTATACTTTTCAAAACCTTAGAAGTACTTAAAATGACAGGTTACATTGTTTTTAAGAATGCACAGTAGTAATTCAATAGCAGTTTTTGAAAAACATGCTTTAATAATGCTGTTACCAACACAAAGACAATAATTTCACTTGGCTTAAGTATGCAGAATATTGAGTACCTGCTTCGTTTCTGTGTAAGAAGAGAGAAAATTGCTTCTTTTGGGGGGCAGGACTTGGCAATATGTTTGGATGACCTAAATCAGGATAGGTAGGCAGCATAATCCTATTGATTCTTCTGAAGTGTTCAAATGAAGGGCAGGGAATCTGAAGCTCAAACAAATTTTGCTGAATGTCAGCTACCAAATTTACTTTTTCTTTACCAGCCATACTGTTGACCACTTTTATTTAGCAACATCTGAAAGGCCACAGTGACATTTAATAGCTCTGGTAATGGTTTAGTACTTGACTGATGCTCCGGTCCAGAAGCAAGATTTTATGATGGCTCTTTCCTCAAGACAACAGGTTCCAGAAGTGTTGGGAGTATGATGTTCTTCCTCATGGAAGTCATCTTATCCTCAATGTTCATTTCATTGTCTGTATTGTTCACATTGGAGAGCCTATTTGATACAGTGGTTAAGGCATCAGGCTAGAAACCAGGGTCAATATTACAAGAATTTTTGTTATTCTGGATATAAAATACCACATTAAAAAGTCTGATCAGACAATCAAATTGCGTATCTAAGAGCACTTTAGACTCCATGCAGATAAATACACTTAAGCTCAGTTACCACAAAAGAGTTGGACAACCCACTTAACTGTTGCCAGGAAAAATATCTGTTCTTAGACAATAAACTCTTTCATCTAAAATATCAGCTTTGAACTGCGGGAAGGGATACTTCTAGATATTTGTGTGAGTCTGAAAAAAAAGGTACTGTTGCTTTCATATTAAATTTAATGAGCAGATTCTTTAAAACAACATTTTTTTCACATTCACTGGATAGCCTGAAAATATTGGGCTTTTTATATTACTAGAGAAAGATGAAGGCAGGAATGCTTCTAAAACATTTTTAAAGTTTGCAGTCCTGATGCACTAATTCCCTAAAGACTGGAAATAAACCTTTTGTGTTTCATTTCCTTTTTTACACTTTGTGTTTACAGACATAGCTTCAGCCTGGAATAACTAGTAGTGCTAAAACTTAAATAGGTCACTGTTTCAGTCAGGTACAATGAGCTATCGTCAACAGCAAATTATACTTGTATTTTAGTTTGAGCTTGAACATTGCATAAAATAGTAAGTTATTACTGGCAAGAAAGAATCAGAGCTCACATGAAAAGAAAAAGGTGCATCCAAGCCTGAAATTCTTGGGTCTATAACAATTTGCCACGGCCAATTTACTGCAGTACAAGAGTTTCACTAATATCAAAGAAATGGTGGAATAAAATTATTAAAGAAAGGATGCAAAAGTAGGAATAGAATGAAATGTGAATGACAAAAATTAAAACAATGTTTTTAATTTATTTTAAATAATTAAATAAAATTGTTAAATTGTCCCATGGCAAGTTGTTCCATGGCGAGTTGACCATGGCAAATTATCCTGGCTGTGGTGAATTGGCTGTGGCGAGTTGGCCGCAACGAGTTGGCTGTGGCAAGTTGTTCCATGATGGCTATTTATCCTAAAAGGGCAGATAATTGGAACTGCTACAATGTTAAAGCGATCCTCTGAACCAAATCTAAATAAATCGTTCAAGAATTATTTTTTACGAAGAAATTCTAAAATCAGGATAATATCATGGCTAACTTAGATTAAATTTAGTTTTTCTAATTCCTAAAGATAATCAGAGAAAATACAATAATTGTGGTACCATTTGCTTTTAATTTGTTGGCTATGCATATTCATGCATCTATCAAATCTGTGTTTTTAATTTTATATTAGTCTAATGTGCTTTTAAAAAATCTTAATTGTTACCCTCTGTATTACCTTCTGATCTAGTTTCTGAGTTCTTCAGTATGCTACACTTCTGTTGATATCCAATGATATCATCAGTGGAATTAAACTAGTTGCAAAAAGTATTCCAGATCTAAATCTGAAGCTCATTGTAGCTATCTAGTATAGAGTTTTCAGTTTTGTTTCTATTTTTAACAACATGGCAAAAAATGCTACAAAAACCTAGTTTGCTGGACAATTAATTCACGCATACAATAATCTGGATGAAAATTAACATTGCCATGTCTATCTGAAAAATAAGCCCGCTGTTCCATTTCTTTATCTGAGCAGCAAATAATCTATTAATATTTGTATTTTTTTGGTTATATTTTAAATCAGCTCTTACAATTTGTAATGTTATTGTTACGTAAACTATTTTTTTAATATAAGCCTGAAATCCTTGATAACAACAGTAATCCCATTAAAAGCCACAGTAAAAACAAAATAGCTACAGAATCACAAATTTGATTCTGATGTAGATTCTGTCTGCGTCCTGCAATTAAAACTTCTTTAGCATACTACCGTAATAAAGAGCAAATGATAAACTTTCCAAATTGGGAAACAGCTTTGTTTCATAAACACCATGGAAATAACAATTAAAATGTAGTTTAAGCAAACATATAATTACTCTTTGATTCATTTATACACTAAAATATGCAGATTTTTAAAAACACATTTCTTAATTCAAACTACAGATTACTCCCTTAGCTTTTTTTTTGGTTAACATTGTTTTCTTACTTAAATAAAGATTAGACTGCTTAACAATCTTATAAAGTAAAATATGCTACTCTCAGTTTAGAATTTCTTTAGATTTAGACTTATCTCTACAAAGGAAACAAAACATAGTGAAAAATAGAAATGATTTTTTTTTTTCAAAACTGGTATTGACTACAGTACATAAAAACTTTCTGTTTTTGGTATTCCAAGCTAGAAGCCAAGAATTCTGTACTGCTAGGATTGTTAGCCACTGGTAAAACATTTAATAAATTTTCAGTGCCATGGATACACTGAAAGGTACACTGAAATAGCTCTTGTATATTAAAAAAACAATAAGGGTTAAAAGAAATAAAATTCTGCATCTTTTTAAAAATAATAAGCTAACTTTAAAATATAAGCATTTAAACACGTTTTGAACTCAGACTTACTATTCAAATAGACTTTTAGGCAAATAGGTGGGTATGACTTAAAAAAAACATGCCTCCTGAAACACTCTCAGTCTTGTAGAAATTGTAAATTAAATTTAAATTTCAAGTGGAATCTGCAACAAAGCACTGGAATATAGAGTCCTCTTGTACAGGATAACAATTAACATCTTTTTTTTCAGGATAATTTCCCCTTACCCTCCTCATCTGCTCCCTTATGAACACCTTTCATATACATTGTGCAAGGACAATGTGCTCCTTCTCTCAAGAACTTTTTCAGTGAAGCTTTTCCATTACTTTTGCAAACCTTAGAGTTAACAGAAGATTCCCAATTATTCCTCCTCATTATTGGACAATATTATTTACTGCAAAAAGAGTCTCATTTATGGAACAAAAGCCTTTTTTATAGCTCTAGATTTTGCTGCATATTTTTATATATGATTTGATACCTCTCCTTGTAATAAAAACAGGAGACACTAAATTTGAAAAAAGCAAAATGCATATATAGAAGTAAAAACTGTTGCATTCCACATTGCCTAACCTATAATAATCTTAACATGGAGAAAATGTTTTCCTCCCCACCAACAGTAGCCAAGCACAAAGAACTTCACCCATAATGGTGTTTGTTTCCTTTTACTGAGTTCTGTGTTATAAACTCACCAAGCAGATTTTATTCCAACAGCCATGATTAAACAATTTTAACACTGTGATGAGTAATCCAGCAACTTCTGCACTGTGATTAAAAAAACAACAACTATCCCCAATCACTTTTCTACCAAATAAAACATGATTACCAATACAGATATTATATATCAGGGCACACTGAGGTTCAGATAGTAGAATTCTCCCAGAATTAATATGCAATTTTCATTTACTGTATGGAACAATCATTATTTATCAAGGAGGCTCTAAAAACCTGAATACATAAATTCAAGTCCTATTGTGAGAAATAGTAAGTAAGATCCAATTCATTTATACATTGAGGGCTAAAATTAAGTTAGACACAAGCATGAAATAGTAGGCAGAACTAGAACCCACATTAGTCTAGAGCAACTCCTTACACCATCATCAAATGTATTCGCTATATATTATCTATATACAAGTTCAGACATTTACACCTTTAGTTCACAGGTTATAAAGGAACATTAGATCTTTATTGAATTATAGCAGTAACATATACAATAACTTTCAGTTCAAGCTCTGGATGCAGTCTCACAATAAAAGAAGTTGGGAGACGTCCACACAAACAGATATACATCTGTTCTCTTAAGTAACCAAGAGAATGCCAAATAAGCATGCATAAGACAGCTTGCTATTAATAAGATAGCTTTTCTCCCTCAATCAATGTTAAATGACTGTCTTGTTTACAGAACCAGAAACCAGGCCTCCTGTTGAAGGCCTACTTTGTTAGTATAACTAAAACTCAAATGGTTGGATCTATGCCCCTTAATAGTAAGAAATCTCTTTTTATCCAGTATGATTCTGAACAATAGAAACCAGGTGTTAAGTGAACATTACCATCTATACTAACAAAAAGACAAGCGCTGCAATAAAGTGAAATCCTTATTTTTATTGTAAATATGTGTCCCACCTTTCTACATGTAGCACTTACAGTGCTGTAGTTCTCAAAACCACACAGAAGGGATTGAAAACTACCCAGTCACATTTTATAAAAGTAGTGGGTGTGGGTATTCTTGCTTAATCTTCCATAGAGAACATTGCTTCACTTGTTCTGTAACTGGTTGCTGAAATATGGAACCTATTGAAATATGTTTGGCAACCACACAATGAAATAGTTGGAATCACATTGGTCTGGTTTTGCTGTAAGTTTTCCTTGTAGTCTGCATGGCATTGAGAATGGAAAATATCCAGCCCTCCATATCTAGCAAGTAGAGTATGTAGAAATCTAAAGATATAAAGAGAGAGTAACAATTAGCAGGTATAAAGCACAAGTCTCTGACTCTAAATACATAGTACTTATTTGTGAAGAAACCACTTAATACTGCTGTAGATGCTCAAATGGTGTATGTAGCAAATCTTACCCTAAATACTCACCTTTCACTGAAGAAAACCTCTGTATGTTTATTCTTGTGTTCAGGTTTTGATGCTGTGAGGCAAAAGGGATCAAAAATGATTTTGATTAAAAGGAGCAAGATTTAGAATGCCTAGCTTTCACTAACAGTTATTTATTTGCATTTACTGTTTTCACAGCTACTAGAGTACATACAATAAGCCTTTGGCGCATCAAAGTATTGTAGAAGAAAATATCTATTTGTTGATAAAATTAGTCAAAATGCAGCTTTCATTTTTTTTATTGGAAGGGGTGGGACTATTTACTGGAACGGTATTCTTGTATGATTTCAAGCCCTACAAGTTTGGCTAGTTTAGGAAACAAAGATTTTTCATTGCTTATTGAGTAATGTAATGTAATTGAAATGTAATTGAGATGTTTACCAAGTAAATTCATAGCTTGTATAGATTGTAATTAAGGTAGAATTAATCTGGGTCATCTTTTTCATGTTTCTCCCTTCCCCCACTTGTGCCCCTATTTCCTTCTCCCTTAACTGTCTTGCTACCACTCTGTGTTCCCAAAGCCTCTTTGGCATTCCACCATACATAACTTACCTGTTCAAGATGCTTTGTCCTTTTATCCCAATTATAGGAGTAGTTGATGATAGACGTTCATGTCTTAGGGTAAGGTAGCTGTTGGGAGTTCTCTAACAAATGTCAGCAGTATCCTCTGGGCAGGTTGAACTATTGTACAAAGTATTCTTCTGTATTTCTCATCACCACATAGCCCCTTAGTCAGTTGCAAATGTTCAAATGTTCTCATTATCACACTGTTTCTCTCCCTTCTTCTCTCATATACCCAGACAAGAACATACCCTAATATTTCAGCTAGACATCTTGTCTGGAGTTTATATACTGGTAAAGATACACTGGGATTGAAGGCAGGGTTAGTCGAAATCTTAACTACACCATAGCAACATTGGAGTTCTGTCATGATTTTGTTCTTGATTTTGTCTCCATTAAATATAAGGGGACATTTCCAATCACACCAACCCCTTTATCAGTGTAATGCTATTAGGATGAAACACAGTTCCTCTTATAGTATCCTATTGGCAGAACATCATAATAATAAGGATATGTTTATGTATTACCATTTTTACTTAGAAGAGTAAATCTCAAGATCAGTTGGCAAAGAAACTTTCATTAAATCCTTTTCCCACTGGCATGGCTACCATAGTGATGGGCATCTTAGTTAAGACTCCATTTGAAATTGTTTGTACACAATTGTATTTTGTTAAGCTAAGGCCAGTGTAATTAATTCCCTGTTAGATCCTGTGCCATTCTAAGCTGGAAGTTAGTTCTGAATGTTGTACTGCAGAACTCATTTTAAGTCCTTTGCTGTTCAACATATTTATAAGAAATTTGATTAAAGGATTACTATCTATGATTATCAAATTTGCTCATGACATGAAGACGGGGGGGACCGGGGGGACAGCAAACCTCTCAATACATAATACAAAGATTCAGGAAGATCCTGATACACTCAAATAAGTAGCAAGAGCAGCAAGATGAAATTCATAACTACAAATCTAGAGTCTTATACCAAATTAGGAAAAAACTAAGTGTGCATAAGGGGGGTATGATACAGGCAGCAATGTAAATCAAAAGGATTTAGTAGATTACAAGCTGAATATGACCCAACAATGTTGTGCAGCTCCAAAAAAATGAAACAAGAAAAAGCAATCCTAAGCTGTATTAATAGAAGTATAATATCAGGATCAATATAAATCATAGTTCCTCTCTTTTGAATTAATCAGACTAGTACTAGAATACTACATCCAGTTATTGGCACATATTTTAGAAAATATATGGTCAAACTAGAACATGCCCAATAGGAGCAACCAATATGATAAAAGGCTTGGAAAGCAAAAAACAACAACAAATTATGAGGAGCAGGTGGAAGTTTTGCTATATTTAGGTTGAAATAGTAAACACTTCAGAAAGAAGGCAGATGTCATCAAATCTCTGAAAGGCAATCCTATCAGACAGAATTGTTTAGAGCTGTTCCAGAAAACAGGACAACCATTAGCAGGTTTTACTAGAACATCAAAAAAAAAAAAAAAGGAAAGAACTGTTCAGTATGGTAGATTGTTTAAGCAGAGGTGTTTAAATAGAGGCTGGATTAGTAGCTGTAGGCAATGTTGTAGTACTACCATAGATTTGTACATCATCAGGAGGATTAATCTCCAAGTTAACTTCCAACCTTCATTACACAAGTAGCATTTCATAGAGAATACAGACTTTAGGAAATAATATCCAACTACTGAAGTCAAATGTTATAAGTGTGGCTGAAAACAAATGCAATATAACATGCTTCACGTGGGCCAAGAAACTGTCAAAGTATCACCAGCATTCATTCATTCATTCATTCATACATACATACATAATATTAATATTTTGCAGAAATATTTTGCCATGGGATAAAACTCTGTTAAGTAGATGTCTAGATATTTATTACATTTATATCTGATGACTTCTTCAGGAGTTCAAGGTATACCATATATAACACTCCCTCTCTAATACTTCTCACAAGATCATGGGGAGTTTAGGCAGAAAAGGGCTGGCACAAAGACACTCAGTGAGCTTCCATGACTGCGAGTACTGTAATTTGAACCTAGGCCTCCCCAGTCTTCATTCAACATGTTCACCATTAACCCATATTGCTTTATTGAAGTCTTTCCAGTTATTAATTATTAAAATATTTCCAGATATTAATATATTCATAATTTTCCATATTCTTTTAAAAGTTATAACCGTATAGACCAAAATGTTCACAGGCACATATTGATGTAGCTACAGTTGAACACTACACTAATCCAAGGATTACTGAATAAATCAAAATGCTTGATTCACACAATGCTTTAAATCATAAACTAAACACAGTAATAAACACAATTTATTAAACCATGAAGTAGCCAATAATATTTTATCCTAGAATATTGTGCAAAGTCACACTGCATGTATTCAATTACAAACTATGCTTCAGGAAATGTATGAATTACAAAGCTGGGAAACAGTATAAATTGACCCTATATGTTTATTTAAACCACAACTTTTAATATTTGAATGTGATATTGAATTATCCAATTTTTCTTGGTATAAGCATATTTTTAATAAGCATAGGATATATACTACATTCTATTAGATTATATTACTTTATCCCAATACCACCTCTCTGGTAGTTACCACTTCTTCCAAACATGTAAGAAACTATGTAAAATTGTCATCATTCAACATACTACTTATTGCTCTACTGGGAAGGCAAGCTGAACTTCATGTATGGTTGATTTTGTTTAACATAAATTGAATTCAGAGTGATTATTAATTAATTACATGAGCAATACATGGGATCAGTGCTGTATAACTGGTCAGTATAACTGACAATTTCAGTTATACATGAGATTTTATTCCTTTAAGAAACTCTTCATCTTAAAAAAAAAAAAAAAAGCAATGCACATCCTGAATCGGGACAAATTCAATCTTCCTTGGTACCCATCAATCTTCCTTGGTAGCTATCATGAATCCAACAGCAATGATGAGAAATTACTGTTGTATCCAGATTTCTGATGCAGAAAAAAGACATGGAAACGTATCATATACATCAGAAACTCTAGAAAAGAAGTGCGACAACAAGGTACCACTGTTGCTTCTGTTCCCCTTCTAGATTGTTCTGTTTTTGGAATACCATGCTTCAGATTATTTTCATTTCAGGGGATTTAAACCTAAAACAGTGACAAATCAACTAATTCCTTCGATAAATTAGAGAAAAGAAAATTCTGTATTCCTTGAAATCATTTGTAAGTACAGCTCTTTTTGATACCTTGATTATGAAATCTTATTCATACTGTGATATTCAATAAGCTCAATGCCCATTAGAATGAAAAAGATGGGGACAAATCATAATAGCTGTTTTAGTCTACTGCTGGACTTTCTTTCCTCAACCATCCATATCCTAATGCTCTCCAACTACCACTGCACAGAGTTGTTTTATCTCATAAACACTAATATGCATGCTTTCTGTTTATAGCAGACAGTTTTATATGTTAAACCATCTACAAAAACAACTATTTTAGATTTCTTAGCAGATAACCTGAATTTTGAATAACTCGTGCACTATCCTTTTGGATGGATATTCAGTTTCCCTCCCATGCCCATAAATTTACTCACTAGGGATCATTGGTAAATCGAGGAAGTCGTGGCTGAGGGAAACCATAAAGATGACAGTAGAGTACATCAAAGCAGTAGCAGCACATCTCCGCTGTCACGACTAGATTTTTGGTGCTGTTGGCAGTTCCGTTAGGCCGGGCAAGTGGGCTCAATGCTCCTGAAGTGGGATTCATTCGAGTAATTGGAGAATTTCCGGGGCATAAAGTCAAATCTGAGACATTCTCCCTTCCACTGCCCCCATCTGCATGCTGGTGGTTCTGAAGAGGACCTGAACTAGAGACTGGCACAGTTGTGGCTTGATTCCCGTGACTATGTGTTCCACTTCCAGACAATTTGGGTTTCTTTACCCCACAACAGCCTGCTGCCAACTTGGGCTCAAGTGGAGGAACACAGCGTCTTTTTCCCATCCTGATTCAGCACCTACTGTCTGAAGCACTGTAGAACCCTGATAAAACACACAATATGCAACATATGTCATTTCATTAATTAAAAAAATATATAACAAAGTACTTTTTCCAGTAATAAAACATATTATAACATACATATTATACAAGAAAACTGGCATATGGCATAGCCAAAAATTAAACAGAAACAAACTGAGATTATATGACATAATCAGAAAACGCTAGACTACCATCTTATGTAGTCCTCAAATTATGACAGCAATTGGGACCAGGATTGCTGTCGCTAAGTAATGTGGTCATAAAGTGTGGTCATATGAACACATCACATAGCAATGGCAATCCTGGTTACCACTGTAATACCGAGATATGCTAGTTGCTAAGTGAAAAGTGGCAGAAGGCGTATGGGAGTGACACAGAGGACGGGGGTGTTGCAGGGGGTATCGAAGCAAGGGAAGGCCGATGCAGGCTGTGCAAGTTACAGGAGGTAGGAGAGGAGCTTTCAAGAGTGATGCTTCAACTAATATCTTGTCTGGAGTACAAAACTGTTGTTTTGAAGACATCTTGGCTGCTTGAGGGCTTTGGAAATATTCCAAGCTGAAACCAGAATGAGTTCTAAAATGCTTGAAACCACATGTTTCATACTTGAAATGGGACATATTGTGAAATTTGAACTTGAAAAATTTAAAAATGTGCAGATCTCTACTTTCTACTTTTGGAAATAATAGTCAGAGAAACCCAAGAATGATATTTCTTCTTGGTTAGACTTCTGTTCCTATTAAAAAAATATTCTGGATCAAGACAGATGGTTATCCATACATGCTATTTATTAGGACAAAAACAATTTTTCCTTCTTTGCAGCCACCCTGCATGGTCTTCTAGAAACAAAATGGCCGTATCTTGTTATCTTTATATTTAATGAGTGCATCATCCATTCTTGGAAGTGTTATTTCCTCAGTTATAATTGGGCAATTTGTGCAATGTGGTATAAGTGATCCCTAATGATTCTGATCAGGGAATCCCAAATGATAACATAGATTCTTCAATCTCTGGCAGAAGAGCTGTTTCTGCAGAATAACTAGCTTTATTTCAAATTATAAAGTGAGCAGAAAAACAGTCTTAGCTGTAGGGCTCAAACTTTGAACAAGATTGAAGCAAATGGTTACCTAAATTGTGATAAGGATATGCAAAATTTGTAAAAATATTTAAAAATGTTCAATTACATATTTTTCACTGGCAGCTAAATATGCTGAGTAAAACTTCAGCATGCAATATATGTTTATGCTAAATTGATATTGTTTACAACTATGTGAAGGAACTGTATACTAATACTATGTGCCAAAGCTCTAAAATGTGTATACAAAATGCAGGTATTTAACACAATACTTCATGTTAAATATTTGTAAATATCAGCCTCCAAAAAATTAAGAATTAAGTCCCTATTCAGTTCCTTTTTAGAGAGAAAGAAAATAAGAGGAAAAAGTTATATAGCTAGAAGATAACCTTCCTACTTTGCTGGAGTGTGGAACAGCAGCAGCTGTCACAACTGTTAGCATCACCATTTACAAGCTATTTGCTTTTTTATACTAAAAAGCTTTTGTATATTAGGCTTCAGATAAATGCTTACTGAAAGCAGAAACCTTGTACTGCCAAGGGGGAAGTGGACAGGTGGAAGGGGAAGCTATTTTATTTCTGGAATGAATTTCCTTTTCTCACGGCCCATTCCTGTTTCCAAATCTGAAAAGAAAGAAATAAAACCTATAAATTTTTAGATGTAGTTGAACACCAGTATACTGTTACACTGTCAACAGACTTGCAAAAGTGACTAAAAATATATTGTAAAATATTTCCTATATGAGGGAATTTTTTTTCTTTGTCTCCCTTCCCCATTCATCTTTCTTATATTTGACTCTTGAAGCCTTTATTTAAATACATTTTATATTACAAATAAAATGTACACACACACACACACACACACACACACACAAATACATACATACACTTATTCTTTTAAAGTAACTTTATCTCAGTGTCTGGAACACATTTTCTTTAATATATAGCTATATGGGGGGTATTGTAGAAAAAAATGAGCAAAGTAAAGTAGAATAATACAAATTATTAGAAATATCTAAGAACAAGGAGGGACAAGGACGTTATCACTGAACTATGTAACACTGGTGGAATAAAAAGATTAGCATTTGCAAAAGAAAGTGACCTGGAATAACAAAAGCCACTATTAGAGCAATGTCTATAGAGGAAATCAAGAGTTTTCAGAAAATCCTCAGCATATTTTTTGCAACATTCAAGTTGTGAATTTTACTTCTAATTAAGGCACAATTATACGCATACTTAAATTTCCCTTGATTCCCTCCCTAAGTAAAAAAAAAGGTAGAATATTGTGAATGAGTTTAGCTTACTGTAGCTGCAATTCTAAGAACATATTAGGGACTAGTACTGCTGTGAGGCATGTTCCTGTATAGAGGCACCACAGCATATACAGTACAGTACAGAGCAAGGAACAACCTGGATTATTTTAGCAACTGCAAAAAAATCTAACTTGGATTCTCTTCATTCATACAATTTCCCAACACCATGCTATATAATTTAACATGACAGGAAAGCAGCAAGGAAAAGGAAGCTTGCCAAAGTCACCCAGTGAGCTCGATCTGCTTCAACCGGGGCGTTTTGAGCCTTAATGGGGCTAAGAACCTGGCAATCAAATAGGCTCAGGACCCCCAGACCCTAAGCGAAGTAGCAGAGCAGAACAAACGTGAAGGGACCCGCTGGCCTGGCAGGAAAGGGAGGCAGAAAGGAAAAGCTTCCAAGATCGCCGACAGGCAAGGAGACAGTCGGACAAGGAGCTTCACTTGAAGGTCTGAAGCTTCGCCTGCGGGGTAAGAGGCGAGGCAAGCGGTCTGCGGTGAGATCTGAGGAGAGCCGAAAGGCTGGGTATACTCTGCCTGCTTCTCCCCCCCCCCCCCTCCCCTCCCCCCCCCAGGGACGGGGCTGCCCAAAAAAGAGCCCGGCACGGCGCACCTTTTCTTTCCTTGACGCGAAGACAGTTCCCTATTCCAGTTACTTTTCAACCTAACCACCGCCGTCGCCACCACCACCACCGCCGCCACCGCCGCTCCTCCTGCTCTTGCCTCCCCGCCGCCGCCGCCACCTCTACTACCCCGCGCTTCATGGAGCCATGGGCCAGGGTGGGCGAGAACTGGAGAAGTGGACCCAGCGGGGCAGGGGAAGGGAGGACAAGACAGGCCGTGGGAAAGAACCGCACAGCAGAATCGGGCGAAGAAGCGCGGAGTGGCCGCCGGCTAAACAGAGCTGAAGCAAGGCAGGAGAGCCCAGGTCCTCCACCTTCCCGGCGGCCCTTTCTTTTGAGTGTGAGGTAATGGGAGAGGAATGTGCACACCGACCTCCCATCGGCCCCATGAAAACCATAGACAGAACGAGGACAGTTTCTCCAAAAAGAACCATAGATTACAGGAACTTCCACCCGCCGCATAGGGAGCCGTTAAAAAGGTCACGTGAGAAGACCTGCCGACTATAGAGAACGAAGGGAAATGGAGACGCTCGTCTTTTTAACGGATAACTAGAGCTGATTGCGTATGTTATTAGGCTTTCCTTTGGAATTCCCTCAAAAGGCTATTTTGTCGGTCCACCGGTAAGAACTGGCAGCCTCAAGATGATCAGGACAAGTTTGCTAAGTCTTTAACGGCACGTAGGCGAAGAAAATCGGTCGTGAAAACTATTTCGGGACAACCGTTCAATGTTTAGAAGCTCTGGCTTCTTTTGCACTCGTTTAGCTAACGATGGGATTAAAAAAAATTCTAGTATTGCAACTTAAAAACGCTCGGTTCTATCGATCAGTGGTAGGCATTATTTAACCAGTGGTAGGCAATTTTTAATTCTATCACATAAACTAGAAACGCATTACTTTTCAGCCCAAAGTCTCACCACTTCAAGTGCACTCTTAAAAAAAAGGAAACCAAACTACCGATGTAGAAGCTCCATATGTCTTTCCTGCATATGGCCAATTTTTCATGGGACGAAGATTGACTGCGGTTAATAGCATTATGTACACCTCAAAGTGGGATTTTTTTTTCAATCGTGAAACAATATGTCTTTTGGACTTCTTCAGAAATTTTACAACATATACATTGCAGGTAATGTATAGCTACAGTTTAGGTGATTGTAGAAAGAAAGATGAACGAAATGGAGAGAACTTTTTGTAGCTTTGAAATACCTCACTTTCCACAAAACTGTTACTGGCTACTAATCTCAGCTTCTTATTGGCAATATTTCAAAACAGGTCAGCCAATAAATTGTATTAAGATTTACATAATACTGCATCTAAGTATATAGATTATTATTATTGTCATGCATCTGATACTCTTCTATTTAAGACGTTATCCAGGTACTTCTGACTTTTTGTGATCTGATGAATATTGTTTTGCAAGGACTGTTTGTACATGCTTGGGTGATTGGTGACATTATTTAACTACTTTTTCTTCCTGTCAACTTTTTTCAATTGTCTTCAGTTTTTCTGAAATACATGAAATCAAACTTATTGCATTTGTTAACCAGAACAAGAGAACTAGAATTCAAATGTCTAAAAACATAATTGATAATACCAGAATAATTAGGAAAGTTATATAGAAACAAATAATTTTGATTAAAAGATAAAAGACTAAGTGCATGTTCAGGCTACACATATAGAACCAAGGAGAAAAATTAAAATTTGCAGTCTAGTTAATATAAACTTTAAAATAACAATATAAAACAAATACTTCAGTTTTTCTGAAGACCAGGTTTTCTTCCAATAAGTTTTAGCTTCAGTATTCTAGTGAGCCGTCTGATTTTATTTCAGTTTTTGTTCTTTTTGTGATCTCAATTTTCTCTAGAGACACAACTGACATCATTTTTTCTTGATTTAGATTTTCAAATAGTCCAACTTTCACAGTCATATACAATTGGAAAAACCATTTCTGTGTGACCTTTGCTGGCATGTCTTTTTTAAAATCAAAATTTAAAGACTCAAGATAAATTTGATTAAACAAGGACTAAGTAAGTGTCTTTTTTTGCAGATAATTAAATCAGCTATTTTCATGAAGGTGCTGACAGTACTACACATTTTTACTGAGATGTACGTTCAGCTGAAGTCATAGAAACTTCCTTTAGTAAGTATGCTTAAGGCTGCAGGTTTAAATGACAAATGTAATTGTATTGGCAGATTGAATTGTAGAGCAGGCAAAATCTACTGCAGATGTTTGTGACACAGCATTTTAAGGAGAAGTTTTCATATTTTGCATTGCTAGGATAGCCTAAAATGATAAATAGTAAAGCTTGATTGCTGTAGGTAAAGGTTGCAATTCCCATATCCAGTACTCCTGTTTGAAAAAACGACACAAAGCTGGAGGCTTTGAGTGAAACCACAGCATACCAGAACACAAGAAAAAATTAGGCATCCTGATTCAAGAGGCAATTTTGGGAAACAGAGTAAAGCATTCATAGGCTGGCAAAAAGCTATCATATATTGTTTTTCATGTATTTTATACCTCCTGTGTATTTCTGAAGAAGACAGCTTGCTATTCTTACAACTCTGCTCCTAGGAGTATGGATTTGGGACAAACTGAGGTTTCTGGGGACAATCCACAGGTCAGTCAGTTATCTTCTCCCTTCCTTCTTGTAAATTGTTCCTTCTTTAGGGACTGCTTTCTGTTTCAGAAGCATTTCATCCTCCTTTGCAGCCTGTCTCCCTGACTAAATATATGATAATGGGAGGGAAATAAATGCACTTCCTTTGAATATGTGCAGTCTAGTAGGCTTCTCTCCAAATAATTTACTGTATCCTTAATAATATTGCCCCTAAAGTTCAAGGCTAGACTGTGGCTAAGCCTGCAAGTTCATCTGCAGGATTAAAGCTTGTAGTGGACCTGACCCCCAAAAATAGGAAATACTGGCCAGGAGAGGGAGCACCTAGTTTTAGTTAAATTGGGAAATGGTCCAGCAGGTTCAACTAGTTGTCAGAATGTTATCTCAGTGGGGTACTCTTACTTTCAAAGTTCCCTTTCCATTTTTGAAATGGGCATATATTATCTACCACTAGAAGGTTGGGACAGCATGGCTAAAAGTTGTTTTTTTCATGAATGGTATAGAAATTCTCCCCCAGCAGAATTGAATCTATCTGCAACTGGCTTGCCCTTCTCTGGCAGGAGTAGAGCAATTTTGCAAGGGGGGGGGGTTTCTACCTAGACCCAAAATTCTGCAAAAAAATTGATCTTACTCTGGGATAAAATTCTCATAGATGCTTCTGTTGACAAGTCTTTCCAAATGTGTGATTTCACCTCAGATTAGCTAATGGCACCCATGGGGATATGAGAACCATTGAATTATTAGAAAAATAGAGCAAAGAATTCCCAGGTTGACTGCTAGTGAATGCATGGCTGTGTCTTTTGTGTTTTCTTGACATCAGTATGGGTGTGATTTGTGTGATCATCCCAGTACTTATTAGATCTGATCCTCTTTAATAATATAATTATTACTGTTATATAGATAAAACCTTAAAAAGTCTGATTTTATGTATAAAATACTAAATCTTATAGAATATTGCTTCTAAGTACATAGAATTGCATTGTCACGTAGGAAAAAAAAAAGGATTTTGAACCCGGTGACATTTGCAGACCAGAATCTTAGTAACTTTGCAGAATTACTTAACTCATTTTTGATAAATTTAGTTGCTTATTAGAATTAGGAAGATATGGCAACACAAAATTCTTAGTTTTTCCTTTTTCTTTTACATAAAAATTGTGAAATCAAATGTAATTTTTGATTTCATATAAAAAAGAGGTCAAGGAACCCTTGATGCTATCCTAGAATACAAATACTCTGGAGCTATAGCGATGGGCAGTATGCTATAGAATCCATCAGGTTTATTGTATATTGACTCATGAGCTGACAACATATAAAAAGGGCATTCATTGCTATTCATTGTTAATTGAGGAAGCATGTACATTAGGAGAAATCTCCAGTTTAAGGTTCTTGTTCTATAATTGCCCTTTTAGAGCTAATGGATGGTCTGAAAATGTGGCTTCAGGAATTTATTATATGATTGCATGGTCTTTTCTACACTAATGCAAATGGACTATTTTAAAATAGCTCTGTAAATATTTGCATAGAAATAAATGCATACATAAGCTGTACCTCAACTTTTAACTGTCACAACTGCTACACAAACTCTCATACGAGTGCAAGCAAAAATCCTTATACCAGATCAGTCCATTACAAAGAAAATACCCATCTTGTGCAAAAGAGTGGTACCTAAATTTTACATCATGCAGGCAGGAAATATGAGGCGTAAGAATTTGAACTTTTATCCCATTAGAGTTTGCATTTGCTATAGAGCAGTCATTGGGATTTTTGTGGCACCTTTGTTAATTTTGCTACAATAAATCTACTTGGGGTCCTTGAAAAATCTATTCTTTCAGTTGCTTTCCTAGCTGAGCTGGCAAAAGTGCAATTGTTTTCTAAGTAGAACACTAGAATTGTGTAACTGTAACAGAATAATGTAGCACTTAAATTGTTACATTTTCAAAAGTCTTCATTGGCTTTTTAGTGTTGAATCTGCAACAATGAGGGCAGGCATATTATTGGTAATAGAGAATAATATTTAAGATTAACATTTAACATATTTAACAACAGTGTGTTCCATAGGATAGGGTTGTCTTAGAGAATTTTTCATTTTATGCGCTTTAGAGGACGAAGTTTTTAAATGATGTCAAAGTGCCACAAAATTTTTATGATGGGGATCTATACAGTGGTGTCAATTTTTGGATTTGAAATTGGAGAAATTTTTAGAGCCATAAAGATATTTGTGACCTCACTGATCTGTGGGGCTTGCTAATTTTCTCAATAGAAGTTGACATGGTTTTGTTATCCAGATACAAACATTTTTCATATGTCCATTTTGATGTTACTTTTCTTGCCTGATATTCAATTTTATTGGTACATAAATTAGAAAAAGTAAGAGTTGTGTGTGTTGGGGGTTTTGGTCTCTCTTCCTGACTAAAAATTGGAGCAACCTGAAGCTTAAGAAGAATTAAAAGTGAAATACAGAAGTACAGAATGATAATTTTGGATTACCTGAATGACACTGGATCATGAGCATGAGAAACTCTGATAAAACTATACATACATATTAAACTGACCTTTGGTTAATAGTGGCATAATCTTCTTATACCGTGCAGTCCTAATTGAAATCAAAAGCAGGATTTATGTAAAGTTTGGATTCTTATTCTTTCAGTCAAAATGACAAATTTATACAATCTGGATATCTTTATCTTATTTGCATACTAACTATAAGATTGGATTGAAAGAATTATTGGCTTCTAAAATCATCAAAATACCTGTAATCTTGATGGATTAAGAATATTATCATTGTTCTTAACAGCTTGGAAGGGAAATATATACTTTAATATAGGCTTTTCTCTTTCCCATTTCCATTTTTCCACACAATTATAACCATTATTCTTATACAAAATCCTCCAAATCCTTTATTTACGTTTTCAGATGTTATATAACACAATTTTATGCAATATAATGAACAGCATCACACCAGCTACAGAAAGAACTGTGCTGTATTTGAAAACAATATCCTGGAGCACCAACATGGGCACAGCACAAAATTCACAACACTACAAATAACTTCTGAAATGTATTTTAAAAATAGACAGCTAGAGACTGCAGAACCACTTATGATTCTAAACATAGCAGAATTGCCAGTGCAAGGACACTGGTTTATGAAGGCTGCTTCAGCCACTGCAAGTTCATAAGGAGCCTGAATGGGCAGGGCTTAGTGGAAGTAGTGTCATCTCAACTTTTTCCAATTTATGACAATTTGCTTCAAGACAGATGGCTCTTGAGGTCTGTTGCAGGAATCCATTGTACAAATCAGTGAAGTAATGTCTAAAACTGTAAGATGAAAAGAAAGGGACTATCACACCTGTGTCAATGGTTCCAATTAGTAGGCACTGGGACATATCGAGAGAGCTAAACAAAATGAGACTGAAGAGTTTAAACAGGGACGAGCCTGAGAAAAATCTTTGTTCATTGACAGATTATTAATAGTCTCTTAAGGTCACTGGGTTCCATGTTTTAATTCATCTTTCTTGTCTTTTTTACTTAAATGTTGCTTCTTACAAGAAACCTCCAATAAAAGAACCTTAACACTGTTCTGTACATGTTTTGTTTTCAGTCCTTTTAGTTTTGTTTCTAAACTTTTTCTTTTCTCTTCAATTTGGATACCTTCTTGACAGTTCCATTTTTGTTAAGGAGCTTCAGAACACGCTCTTTGTGATCTAAGACCTTTAGCATGGATTCTCGAGCCTCATTTATTTGATCCATTACAAGTTTACATCTCTGCATATTTCCCTGAAATACAACATTGAATTTAAAATGTTAATACTTCAACGTATTGTATTTTATCTTCAATAATCTTCATACCAAAAAGTACAGAAGCTGAAGAACTGAAGTATTATTATAGCATATCAGAAGGGACGATTCAGAACAAAGTTCTCATGTAACTCTCCTCCCCAGTTCTTGCTGACAGTGTTCTAATACAACTGGTTTCTATAGAAAATTTGAAAATTATTGCACAACAAAAGTGAGATTAATGATAAGGTAAATAATGGCAGGTATTGTATAGGGAACCACATGCCAACAACATAATTCTGACTCTCAAATCCATGTCTCCTTCCCCACTCTGCTTTTCATTAAAATGAAATATGCAGAGCCTAGGGAACTTCAGTTGAAAAAGATTATCTTTCTTATTTTAAAGTGTAGGTGAAAGATTCAATGGTGTTTAACAGGAAATGGACATCAGAAAGGGGAAAGGGTAGCCTGAACATAAATGTATACCACAAAAACTATGTAATAGTTTAGCATACACAAATTTATGGACGTATTATGTAATGCCAGCTTTGAATGCAATATTGTCTGATAAAAGAAATAATTTAAAATGGGTTGATAACAGGTTCTAATATCAGAGCCTAAAAAACAGACTTGATAATACCGAATTATTTCTTTATAATTTTCAGTTGATACATGAAGCTTTATTTTTCAGATATTAAACATCTATTTATACAAAATATGTTCATTTTTATTTACAGTCCAGGAAATATGAATTAAATCAGTTTGCCAAGAAAAAAGGAACCAAATGAAAATCTTCAATTTACTTACTGTATTGATTAGCTTTCTTTTACAGTTGTTTCATCTAAAAAAATCAAGGCTTTATTCTGCAGCTACAGCTGAGGCCAAAGAAAATTAGCAAAATAAATACAACTCACCTGTATCAATTCATTTATTTGATGCAAATCATCATCAGTTGCTGCCTTTTTCTTGGGGATAATGCCTTCTTGTAAGGAAGTGAGTCGTTCATACACATCATGTTCCAGATTAGTCTATAAAGTATTAAAATTTGACAATATCTAAGCTTCACACTCTTTCATAACATGGAGTATAAAATTAGAAATTCTAATTCAGTGTATCTGATTTCAACATATTCAGTATAATTTCATTGCTTTCAGAACAGCAGCAAAGTCTTGATATTGATAATGACATCAATATGTTTCAAAGAGGAAGAAGGAACACCCTAAATCACTGAATGGGAAAACAGATTCTAACTGCCTACAGTGTACAAACATTATACCACCCTTCCATATAGGCCCAAACTTTCTCCAGTGCTTTTAGTTCTTAATTGTCACATAACTACCACTTAGTGCTTAGATTAAAATCTTGATTCGGTCTAAAGCATCATATACTTTTAAAAAACCAACAGTTGTCTATGTATAACTACACATCTTGGTTTTCCTTTCTACACTTCTGAAATATAAAGACTTGGCACTAAGCCTAAGCACTTACCTCTCTTGCAGTAGGGACAACCAGGAGGAATATACAATAGTGTTGCCTCAGATCAGTGGCTCCATACCACTTCTTTAAACCAGTGCGCCCAGAGTAAGTTTTGAACATTTGAACAAAATGTATCAGTATGCCTGACTCAAAATCTCCCTTACTAAAGGTTTAGGTTTATGTGATACAAATTTATCTGCATCATTTTTGAAGAGATAGTCATGGCAGTTTGTGGTAATTTCTATATGTAACTTTTCAAATGACTTCCTAAACAGTTCTGGAATTATTTTATACAGAATCAATATGACTTTCCCACTTACCAGCTGTAATAACTGTGCTGCGCAGAGATGGACTTTCCATCCCTGTGCACGGCAAGATACTCCTTTCTGATTAGCTATCTCTTGTAGCATAGCTTTCTTCTCTTCTAGAAGGAATGAGAGATGAGAAGGAAGCAAATGATCATGCCAAAAAGAAAGTAATTTATTTTTACAGAATAAAAAGACACAAACTGTTTAATAGAAGTATGTATAATTTATCACACTGATTACATAATGGTCAACTTCAGTTATTGAAATGGGACAGCCTTAAAAATCAAATTCTGATTTCAGTATGTGAAGATGTTTAAACAAAAGCAAAGCCTATATTCAGATGAAATGAATGAGAAAGTTATTTCAATCTAGGTGGTAATTTTTAGCTAGGGAATGTTGATTTCTGAGGATGAAGAATGGTAAAGATAATGGATCTGGAACTGAAAGATGAATTTTAAAAAGTTGTTAAGAAGAGAAAGATAGCAGAGTTGGACAGAAAATAACACTGCTTTATGGCAGTGGACAAGGTTGGCAGAATCATGTGACACTTAGACTTAGAATAACTTTATTGTCACTTTAAATGTACACCAATCGGCATACATTAAATTTCGTTGCATACTGCTCTCAAAGGGTCACCACCTCCAATATACACTGGAAGATCATGAACACTGGGAGGAGCATCTGGAGAACTGAAATGTGGGCTTCTTCACTCAGAGCTGCTGTGGCTGGAGCTGCTGTGAATGCTGCTGTTTGGTGATCAATAAATTAATGGATACCTAGATAGACTGCAGTTAAAATTAAAAGACCCTAAAAGGAATGGAAGAAATTTGGTTACAACAAATGAGAGCATGACCACAGAACAATAATGGCTAAAGAAAGGAAGACATGGAATAGCACCTTAACAGTGGTAGTGGATTGAATTAAATGAAAGACAGAAAATAATCAAGATGATTAGACTGGAGGAGTGAATTACATTGTGAGTGGAGCATGAGATAAATTATCTCACTCCCCAAGAAGAAAGGATAGCAACAGAATTCTGAAACACTTTGCCTGGGTGAGAACAAGGGAAATGGGACTCCAGTGGTGTCACTTCTCTGTTAGTTGGGAAACATCTGATCACCGCACTGGGTATTTTTAATGTATTAGTGTGATCCTTTCCCTTCTACAGATTGTGCAAGCCTGGATAACAAGGTAGATATCACTTGTTATATCTACTTAATACTTCACAGTAGAGATATAGGATCTGTTCATATGTTCTGATGAAGTTGAAAACATGGGAAATTCCAAACAATCTGGAGAGCGATAGTGTTGGGAGACTTATCAATCTCTGGAGTATAGAGATGATTAGAGCTTTTGATAGTTACCCTGTGCCCTCATTATTTCCAGACTGAATTTCTCTAATTTGTTATACACGGGCTTGCTAGAAACTTTGGCTGATACAAATTCAAGCTTGTAATAACCTATAAAATGCCATGTTTTGGCATATTTGTGAGGCTACTTGTTCTATGTAGAATTTGCTGGCAAAGAACACATACTGAGTCTCTATTTCCTATGTACCAGAATTCCCTTAACATGAATATCCTCAGCAATAAGACTGCTATTAACCAACACAATACTTGCTAAGACCTGGTTATTAGGCAGGCATTTAACAAATGAAAAACTGATGCAAAATGTATTTGGAGTGTGTATTGGCACTGGTTATTATTATTATTAATAGTGAGTTCTATTAGAGTAATATAATTGCTTTAGGGCAATAGGCACACTATACATGTAAAGGTCATACCTTGTGATCCAAATATGTAATGCAGTGTAAACAAGTATCTGTGGTTTTTTCCCCCCTTACAATTTATTCATGTTAGCCATCAAGAAAAAACATGTAACTGTCACAAAGCTCTAAAGATACACTTTCAGCTCAGATATGTTCTAATAATTATGTTAGATTAAAAAAAGATATAGTAAGAGACTGTACTTTCTTAAAATAAATGGGTTGCATTGGCCAAGGACCATCAGGTTTGTGGTTTAGGAGAGCTGTGGATTTTAGTGAAATAAGTGCATTAACTTTATTGTGGATGAGACACCATATTATTTTAATGCTACTATGAATTTCAGAGGAATAATGTCAGGAGTTGCTGAGGTATAAAAAAGAGTAAGAGTATTGAAAATTAGTGTACCTAATAGCAACTGGAGAAATGATGTAGATTGTGTTATATTGTTGAAATGTTATATACTTTTAAATAGGCTTTTGCATGCATTGTTGATGACTAATACACCATTTCACACTGTGAAAATGTGTAGTGGAAGAGACATACCTTTTACTCTGACATCACTGTATCGCTGGAAATGATGATAGGCTGCTTTCCATGGATTGCGATAGTGACGGAGCAGAGTTATGGGTGGTCTTGGACGTACAGGCACATACCTCACTCCTTCTTCATCTAAAAAAAAATTTAAGAATAACTATTCAGGCTTCACTGAGAAGTTTGTATTATGAACTACAAAAAATGAATGTAATCCTATGACTGACTTTTAAAGCAGAGGTGAGTTCTGCTTTGTTTAATGCTAATTCTAGCATTAATCTGGGAAAAATATTTAATTTGTTTTTGGAAATAAAGAAGTTCTTCCTGTTCCCCTTCTGAAATGTGGTATTTGGGTGGCTGAATAGGGTTTTGAGAGATGACTAACTAGGAATTAAAAGTTTCCTTTCTGAATTCAAATAATCACCTATATATTCTTTTGGAGGTGATTTGCGCTTTTCTGCCTTTATCAGCAAGCTTTTGGTAGTGGATTTCTCATCATCCGTGCTATTCGTCTCCATCATATCCCCTTCCTCTGTAGAGATGATGTGTTGCTGCTTACGTGGTTTTTTCCTTGGGGAAGCACCTGGCGGCAAGTCACTTTGGGGTACTGTAAGATTGTTGGCCAGCAATGTAACAGATGGAGATACACTATTTGTGCTCAGTGGAGGAACTGCTGGAAAGGAAAGAGAAACATGTTTAAGACATTTCATAGTTAGGGTTTAGGAAACACTCCAAATTTTCTGGCTTTTTCTTCCAGAAAATGCAGTGTGTTGCATCACTTGTTCTATTTCTAATATGCATTTATATGACAGACACTTTAGAATATTCTGCAAAATTATTCTCCCAAATGACTTAAAGGCCTTGCAATAGTCTGTCTCCCTATTGGGGGTTCTTTTCAGGAGTTTGGCCTTTGTACTAAGAAACCAAACAATTAGCCTTTTTGATAACATAATTTGAGAAACATATAGTAACTAGGAAAATTTCAAGCCTCATAAATACAATAAAATATTGATAATATTTGATACTTAAAGATGGGATAACTTAAGACAAAATTCTTTTCTGTAAAAAAAAAATAAGCAAAAGATCTTCAGGGGCTCTACAAACTTTACTAATGAGGTCCTTATCTTGAACACAAAACAATGATTTGCTTATTTAATCAAATTATATAGCCCATCCATCTTCCTCCAAAAAGGAAACAGAGTTTAGTTGAAGCCTATTGTTCCCCAACTATTTTTGAAAACAGAAGAGGCTTCTTGGATGAGAAGTGAAACCAAGAAAGTCCAGTTGCCTTTTGGAAAAAGCACCTTGGGACGATCTAGATAATCTACTTCCTCCAAAGTTCTCTGGAATAGTTGCTCAACAATTGCCTCTATCACCAAGTCCACAGTGCTAAGGCCTGGTCCACTTTTGGGGGCAAAATAGGTTCAAACAATTTCCAGATAACGGCAAGATACCACCCCAAATATCTCTGAGTTTGTGACAACGCAAGTGTCCAACAGGGAATGAATCCAAGCATCTTTATCTGACAGAAATTCTGCAAATACTTCCATGCGGTACCTCCCTTATCCTGGAGGGCCTGGGTCAGCTGAAGAGGTGGTGTAGTTTGCAGCTGAAATAAGGGCAGGTATGTACTGGTGCTTTGCTACCCATTCCACCATGAGGTAGACTTTAATAGCAGCTCTAATCTATGTTTGGTTGAGTTCACCCTTATTCATGTCTCACAGTTGCACAAATGTAACACTTTTAACAGACACTCCAATTACAGGCAAATACAGTACTTATGTAGGAAATTTCCCCAAGTTTTCAGTGATATGCTAATTTTTGTTTATGCAGCAATTTATAAACTTCTTTATATAATGATATAGAAAATCAAAGCAATTAAAATGAAACAAGTCTTTTCACCATTATTTATTTATTTATTTGATTGATTGATGTGCTGCCTATCTCATCTAGAAGTGACTCTGGGTGGCACATATTAAATCAATTTGAAACAAGTGCTCAAGTTGGTTTTCCTAAACAATTCTAATCTCTCTCTTATAATTATTTAAACAAGTCTAAATGTTTTCAAAGTAGACTGGAGAATCATTTTACTGGGATGATATAAGACTCCTTCTGTAAGCACCACTAGAAGATCTCTAAGATCACTTCCATCCTTATGATTCTCTAAATCAAAACAAAACCCCCCAAAAAACACCTTACCTGAAACTGGTCTCATTATATCCAAAGGTTCCACTTCCTCTTTTATTTTTATCTCTGGTACAACAGGACCCAGTACTGTAGACAGGATACCACTTATGGTTGATGGAGGTGGAGGAACAGTTACAACTGTGGCTGAAGTAGGTGGAGGAGCTGGAAGTGTTCCTGGAATGCTTGATAGAGCAGTTGTGGGCTGCGAAGGTGGACTAGCTGCTGTGATGATTGTTGGAATGGCAGACTGTGGCTGCTGAGAAGTAGGGACTGAGACAGGAGGTTGCTCATTGCTCTGTATGGATACTGCCTCCACAGACACTGTTACAGGAGTGGCCATTGAGACATGGATTTCTGGCTTAGGTTTAACACTAAACAAAACACACAAATTAAAAAGTTAGACTCTTTCTTCAAGATCCTACAACAATAAACTTACAATAGTATAGTGAAACAAGCAGAGCCATATATATTCAGAAATTAAATGACCATGAACCCACTGCAAATTTTGAAGCCTTCCCCAGCACACGTTCTGTGTTTTTCTCTCATTAAGAACCTCCTAGTCCCAGCTTCTACTTTCTGCTGAACGAGGAGCTATGAATCCAGGAGCACCTCCTTGGGGGAATGCAACCCTGTCTAGAAAACTTTGGAGACCATATTATTAAATTTTGCTGATGACCAACAGCTTTGTTTTGGTAGGGTTTATTCCAAGCCTGTTTCATTCCATCTAGACCCTCAAACCTCCAGATACCTGTGCAAAATTTCTGGTATCATTCATGATGGCAATAAATTATCAATGACTTTGATCAATATACTGGTGATACTTCACCTGAACTAATGGATGACTTCCCCCATTGGTTTCATTTAGGTTTTAAACAGCATGGGAGAAATCCCTGAGCCTTATGGGACTCTCTGCTGGAGCTTCTGTGGATTTCAGCTCTCTGTGTCTATGATCACCACTGAAGCAATCTACTCGGATAGAACTATTCTAAAATAGTGCACTTACTTCCAGCTTTTGCAGCTGGTCCAGTAGAAAGCTGTAATTGAATATTACCTACGGGTCTAGCAGGACCAAGACAGAATATATTCCCCACATCTATGTTCTGATGAAGTAGTTTCTTTCCCATGATGGGGCCTGAATCCTGACTGGAAAGGATCCAAACAACCAATTTCCCTTTAGTCCTTTCTAGCTGATTCCACATCATTTTCTCAATAATCTTTCTTAAAAACCATGTGTGGAAACGGCATCCAGGAGTTCTTTCCTAAAAAGAGATGACCTACCACTCCTTTAAAGCAGATGGCAATACCCTCTTTCTTAAAGAAGTATTAATATTATGGATTCAGGAACTCACATCCAACCTTATCCCATTATCTTGAATTACACAAGCTAAAAAAACTTTGCTCAGTGAACATTCATACATATGTTTGCTTATATTACTTGTTTTAAACATTTACCATAAGATATATTTTTGTTTGCAAAGCTAAAATAGGAGCTTTTTGGGGGGAGAGGGGGGAAATCTTACCCAGCTGGTCTTGGTGATCCACTTGCACTTCTCACAGAACTTTCTACCCGAGGGCCAGCTACCTCAGTTGGTTGAGGAGGGATTAGGCTTTTCCTCACTGCCAGCCTACAAAACAACACGCCAACTACTATGAAATTTCCTTTGTTTATAAGCATGAATATCTGTGTAAAGAGTATAGATCAACATTGTAATTAACTTAAAAATATTGTAGTAGCTCTCCAGTAAGGGAAAAACAAGAAATGTAATATACTGTTCTATTCTGCAAGTATAAAGCATTCATTCAATACTATGTCCAGCAATTTTGACAGCTTCAAGAAAAAGACTTAAAAATACTTTTTCTAGCTTTGATCTGCATATAATAAAAATACAATCAGATATAAAAAACTTTGCTATTTGTGGCTTCTTTTATGCTTTATTAGCAGTGTATTGTCAACGATATGAAATATGGTTGATGGAATAAATGTTACAAAATGAATTTACTTCTGATATGGTGATGAGCATATCATAAGTGTAAATATTTGCATAAATATTACTGCAACTGCAATTTTACTCACCCATCAGTAGTAGGTTTCTTTCGGAGAATGCTTGGACGTGGGGATGAACCCTGAGCTGATGTGCTAGAATTGGCACTCTGGCTGTGAGTTTGCACCACTGTAGTTGAAGCTGAAGCAGAGTTGAATGTATTGCTAATTGGATTGGCCATAATGGTGGCTCCATCTGCCAAGACCACTGGTGAAAATGGTCAGAAAAATTTAGTTGAAATGATTATCTGGAAATTATAACTTGCTTTCCTTAAATAACCCATGTTTGGATCACAAATATTGATATTTTTAATTTATTGGGTACTCTTTATCTATACTTTTTCAGAATTAAATCTAATGATGCTCAATATAGCATTCTCCTTCCGTAAGTCTCTAAATAATAACTTTGTAGTTAACTCCTTCCTTAGAAAAAAAGGTGATATGCATTTCTAATCTTGGAGATTGAAAGAAAGCAGAAACTTTATCCTGCTTGATGACACCAGAACATTTGCAATACAATTGCAAGTATGAACAACAAAATAGCAATCTAACTCTAAATAATATGTCCTATGTGCAGTCCTTTGTATGTTTCCTTAAAAATTCCAGCATAATCAAAATTACTTCTTAAAAAGACCAATATTCAGAATGCGTTTTCCTAATAACACTAATATTGTCCAAATAGCAGGTGGCTATTAGAAAAAAAGAAATTTTTAATTGGGGCCTGCATTATGGTCTTTTTATTACTAAATGGAGACCACCTTAAATGGAATGCTTTCAAAATTCTTTTACATACTATTAAATTTTATTGAAATTTGGTTTTCTATTGTTGATGATTCTGTTTTAGATTTAATGCTTGCATCTTTTATGGTTTTAAATTTTATATTTATACAAAGAAAATGGTAATTATTGGAATATATCTATATATCTATATGTCTATATCTCTATATATCACAAATAAATCAGAATAAATAAAGACCTGATGTCTTGGTTTCAGTTTGTGGTTGCTGAGGCCCCAATGGTGCTGTTTGAAGACCTTGAGTGCCAATTGGTGCAGCTGGATGTAGCCCTTGGGTTCCAATTGGCGTAGACTGTATTCCTTGGGCACTGATGGGTGCTGGCTGTATCCCCTGTGCACCAATTGGTGTAGACTGTATGCCCTGTATGTGACGGGCGTGGGATGCATCTACTGTCATCAGCTGCATGGGATTAAGATGCACTGTCGAAGCTACTCCTACTCCTGTCTGAGCTGCTATGGCAGAATTAGGAGCCTGGGCTGAAACTGGAACGACATGCTTAATAAATATTCTGGTTTGTGTGGGAGTAATTGAGTGCAATATTGTTAAATGCACTTCATACCTGATAATGTAATTATATATCAGCAGTTTGATAGTAACAAAAGGTTAAGATCTATGCACACCAGTTTTAGCTTTAAATCCACACAATAACTATGCTGTTTCATATTGCTAAAGTTATATTATAACTAAACTTATTTGCTTTCACACAAACTCAAGAGAACATACTCAATTCATATCCCAGCTCCATTCATCACAGCATGTTCAATTAGCCAAATTATTATAGAAGATAATACAGTAATAGTCTAGCATAAAAACAAACCATACAATTGCAAAACTCATATAATAATACAGTGATTGTGAATTTAAATAAGAAAGTATCCAATTCAATATTCACTGAACTTAAACATATTGGATTGTTTTAGCTTGTATTTTCCAACAATACAGTTTATACTTACAATGGAGAGAGCTTGTTTGCATAACATACATCCCAAGCTCATTGCCAGAGCTTACAATGCATAATTCTTAATGTTCTTACAATCATATAAGAGATAATGTTCTGATTTATGCATTCTTTTCAATGCATAAACCAGAACATTAATCTCTTATATGATTTTTGTAATTATTAATTCATGTGGCTAACCAGGACACTTAGAAAAGCATTGAAAAAGCATTTTTCATAATAGATTTCAGATTTTTATGGTATTAAAAATACCATAACACTGCCATTAATACCTGTACTGCTTATTTACACCCGAAGAAACTAACTGAATAAATTACTAGCATTTTGTTGTAAGCCACTCAAAGACTTTGGATATAAGACGAGCGGCAAATAAATGCAATAAATAAATAAATAAAATGAGTGAATAAATTCAATAAATAATAAACAAACAAATAATAATTTCAAAATTTTGTTCCATTATTTTAATTAAGCAAAAGATGATCAACGTGTTTTTCTCTTTTTGAATTTGGCGATTAGGGTTTCTTTCTTAGATCCCATAATTTGCAGTCACATCTTCATCTTAAACATTGTTTTTATGGATAAAGTTATACTGCTGCTCTAGGTAAACTAATTGTAAATTAGTGAAATTAGTGAATTCTTACCAGGATATTGTCGGATAGTGGATACAGAGCTGGTAATAGGTGTGTAAGTGTGGGCAGCCAAAGGGTACGAAGGAGGATATGTTGGTAAGAAATACTGAAATTGAACAGGCACTGACTGTCTACAGGAGTGGAAATGAGAGTGATTAAATATAGTCTTGCAATTAGATCCACTTAATAAAATATAGTTATGATTATTACATTTTATTATAGTGCAACTTATAAATCTTATTTGTTAGCTTATTTGGAGATGAGATTTAAAAAAATTTTTTTAAGAAATTTGAAAAGATTGTGGAAACAACTCATTTCTTTCTACACCTTGCCACATTATAATCCAATTAGAAGAATAAATATGGGATAAGGGAAAGGATTTTTACATATTACTTGTTTAATGCCTCCGGGTTTTTTTTTAAATTCTCAATTCCATTGATAATTAATATAAAACAGCATGTATACATTTGACAAACTTTAGAAATGCATTTTTAAGCACATACATATTACAATCCATTTCTAAATACAGCAGGGTTTGAAATGCAGGATTTGACAAGGAGCATTATAGGTAGTCCTTGTCTTATGGCCACAGTTGAGAACAGAATGTCATGAGTCATTGCAGTCATAAGTTGAGTCATCACGTGACCAGACCAGATTTTATGACCGCTTTTACTGCAGTCCTAAGTCAAGTCACCAGGATCATATGTGCAAAACCATCTTAACCAACTGGCTAAAAATATAGCAAATTGTGATCACATGGCAGCAGGATGCTGCAACAAACCAGTCTGTGTATCAGATGCTAAGCATCTAAATTGTGATGTGACATAAGAGCAGGGTGATAGTGATTAAGAAATTATTTTCCTGTATAAGAAAATAAGCTCGCTTACCTATTATCATTTCTAGCTTCCATTGCCACTGGATTTGGAGATGCACGGTGACCAGATATAGGAATAAGATTACTTCTCTCTGCAGTATAATCAGACTGGATGCGGGGAGGGGTGTGTGTGATTTGCTGGGGGACGACTTTAGCTGTATAATAACAAGAGACAATCCAGTTATTCACCATACTCAGTAAACTAAGATTAAGAAAATAACATATGTAGAAGATGATGTTCAGGGAACCAGTTCTATTATCCTTTTAACAGAAAGACAGTACATGATAATTTAGAGCTAAAAACACAGGCATTTTCAACTGGGTAGAAATGTGATATATACAATTTGTAAAGCATTATATGGGCAAAGACACCTATTGCGCTACTGAAGGAAAATGAGGGATGAATCTGATCAGATATGAGCTAGAGTCTCTATTAAGACTTTACTTATGGTGGTAAGAGCAGCATCTGCATAATTTTGCCTGGTGGCTTCTTTCAAAATCACCAGGTCCCTCCTGGAACAGGGAGGGGGGCGCTCACGTGATCAACTTTGAGGCCATTCAGAGAAATTTTTAGAACACCGGCTGGACAGTCACTTATATCTGTTCCCAGTTGGAATTCATGCACAGTGCAGGTCCATTAGAATACCTCGGGAAAGGACTTTCCCAATTATCTAGAAGCAGTTTGACTGTGCTGGTCCTGAGGAAGTGGGCAGAGTGCTCAGTGCTGTCAAGGTAACCACCTGCCAATTAGATCCCTGTCCCTCCTGACTAAGGAAAGCTTTCCAGGACAGCAACTGCCAGATGGGTTCAGGCAGTGTTACAATTCTTCATTACAGGAGGTATGTTTCCATGATTAGGCAGAAGTCATGGCTAGGAGAGCCTTTGCATAACTATATGTTGTGTGCCAGTTGTGCCCTTTCCTGGATCTTGCATCCCTGCACACAGTCACTCAAGCCCTGGTCATCTCATGCTTGCAAAGTACTCTACATGGGGCTACTCTTGAAGAGTATTCAGAAGCTATAACTGTTCCAGAATATAGTGATGCGGACAGTTCTTGTTGCATTGCTATTGGCTTCCAAGTCCAATTCAAGGTATTGGTTATCATCTTTAAAGCCCTTCATGGCATGGGTCCAGGCTATCTGACGAAATATCTCACTCCAATGGAATTGGCTCATCTCACTTATGTTGGCAGAAGGGACATGCTGTGGATCCCATTGGCCAAGGAATTCCAACTAGTGGGATCCAAGAGAAGAACTCTTTCTGTCCTCTGAAACATCATGCCCTCTTTTGGCCTTCCGAAAGGACCTGAAGACCTGGCTCTACCAACTGACTGGGATCTCACATGTCATTCTGGATGTGGTTAATGGACTAATATCCCATCTCCCATCTGTGAGCATCTTGCTCTCTTCCCATCTTGTCAATTTTAAACCAAATTTAGTGATAATATTTACTATTTTAAAGTTTTATCTTGTTTTTACGATTGTAAGCTGCCTCTAGGCAAGATGGGTGGCATATAAGTTTAATAAATAATAAACTGCCTACCTCTGGGAAAAACAAAAATAAAATACTTAAATATTACAAATCAAATTACAGTATAAGAGAACCCACTCACCAACTGGGATGTTTGAAGTGGTCACAGCTGTTGCATGGGATGAATGCGAGGGCATAGTCACAGTGACAATTGTACTAGTGGCTGCTTGAGTGTGAGATATGGAACCTAGAAGAAAAATGTAATACAATTAAATCTCTCTGTAGAAATTGCCAATGAATATAGATGAGAAGAACAGGATAATCTATGCACAGTAATATATTCTATTGATAGAATCAAGCTAAAAGAAATGTCAAGCAGTATTTTTCACATGGTATGACACAGTGGGGCTAATGAAAAGGGATGTACCCCAAATCCTAGACTATATTTGTGCCCCTCCAATCTTGCTTTCTTCTCAAATGTTACATATGGCTCATGGCCATCAAAATGTTGCTACTGTCACTCATTTCACTATTGTGAAAACAAAAGATTTTGTTTGAACAGTTTTGCAACTTTAATAACTTTTTTTAGTTTTACAAATAGTTCTGAATGCGAACTACAGATACTTACCAGCTGTAGTCACAGAAGGAATAGTATTCGTTGCTAAAATTGGTGCCACAGTTGCTGCTGCTACTGGAGTACCAGTACTAAAAATTGTTTTCTGTGGAGGAAAAAGTTGTATATCAAAAACTGTTGAAAATTTGCTTAAAAATCTTACTGTAACAGCTTGAACTAGTTGCCAAGCTATTAGCTCTTACAAAACATAATATTTATATGTGGCTTAAAACCATGATTTATTGAATAAAGTAACAACTTTTGAATAAAGTAACAACTGAATGATCTCAGTTACTGCATTAAGCCATTATTCATACAACATAACATGCAATAATTGATATCATGCAATCTATTAAGTTAAAAAAAAACCACTTGCTCCAAAAGTGTGATGCGTGAATGCCTCAACGGAAAAGAAGTAACTGTTTGGACTGCATTAAAAATAATTTACCTGAGCCATGTTGTGAAGCTGTTTTTGTGTTCCTATGGCTGGATGAGAAGGTAAAGTAATTCTGGTTGCTGTATCTCTTGGCTGGGCTGGCCGCTGAATACTGATAGGTGCAGAAGGTGGGTGCTGTTGAATTGACAGTGCTGGCCGACTGTTTAAAAAAAGTTATTTTACTTAGGGTAGTTAAAAGAGGTATCAAGAGATATCATGACTTAAGATGTGCATTACCTAAATGTCAAGAGCAAGTACTGTCCTCTTGGAACATGAATCAGGATGATTTCATATTACATGGATAACTTACAGCGCACGGAAGCTGATTAGCATAGCAAAATACTGTGCAAAAATGGCTTGGCTCATTGAGCAATGAACTAAGAAGGCAACCTGAAACAGCCTGTATATAGCAGCCAGATCATATAACGTGATCCTCAGGTACAAACAAATCAACATGCAAATACATATATCCCTTCCAATTATATACTTGGTCTACTTAATGCTGTGTTCTCTGATGGTTACCTGAGGGTGGATTCTGTAGCATGTGTAGTTGTTGTAGTAATAACAGGTGACTGAGCCCTTGTGGCTGAGACTGTTGCAACTACAGCAGGTGGAATAGTACTTGAAGTTGTCACAGCAGGCCGAGACTATGTAGGCAAGAAAAAAAAACATCTTATTGGAATTGCAATTTTGTTATTGTAAGAACTTCCAACTATTTCAGAATCTGTTTCTTTAAAAAAATGAGTACTGATATTTAAGTTATATCCTAGATAATATTCAGTTGTATAAAATATAAAAATTGTCAGAAGGCATTATTTTTAGAGCAATAGAAAAGAAAAAGTGCATGACAACCTGTGAAGAGTAAAACAATACTTAATCAACTACCATAGACATTGAAACTCTTAATTAGAAAGGCATCTTGAAGTTCACTATATTTTATTTACAGTAGCTTCTCCAAAACTATTTCTATAATGTTAAGAAAAGAAACTGTCAGATTTCCCAGATTATTTATGCAATGAGCCATTAAATCTGCAAAGTGATTTCTTACTGAAAGAGACAAAAGAAAGCATTGAAACCATTAAATGACAATACCACATAAGTGCAACTTGCCTGGATGGGTTGATGAATGATATGCTGAACTGCTGATTGAGCTGTTGCTGCATTTGGCAATTGCGAAGCTGGCCTCAAGACAGTTGTTACTTTAGAACTTGACATTACAGCAGCAGCTGCTGCACCTGAAAGAAACCATACTCATATAACTGAACAACATTTAATGTTCCATTTTAAAAGTGTCAGCTATAGCTTTTGTGTAGGACAGGGATCCCCAACCTTTTTGACGCCGCGGCCCGGTACTGGCATCAGCTGGGCGCCATGGCCCGGTACCGGCATCAACTGGGCGCCGCCATCTTTTTTGACGAAAAAGTGCTTCCGGTGACCTCACCGGAAGCACTTTTCGTCAAAAGATGGCGGCCGCTCGGTGAGCTTTTCGGATAGAAATGGCTTTCTACCGGAAAAGCTCACCGAGCTTAGCGCCGCCATCTTTTTGATGAAAAGTGCTTCCGGTGAGCTTTCTACCGGAAAAGCTCACCGGAAGCACTTTTTTACCAAAAAAAGATGGCGGCGCCCAGCAACCAGCGGCCCGGTAAGAGTTGTTCCGCGGACCGGTATCGGTCCGCGGACCGGCGGTTGGGGACCCCTGGTGTAGGAGACATGATGAAAAATTAAGGAATACTACCAATACCCATAACTGTATACAACAGTTAAGTTCAGACACACTTAAAATCACAGATTGGAAGAAGTCAACTGGGCCATCTAATCCAACACCTCATGCAGAACTCCAAATTAGAAGGTTCCTAACAAACCACTGGGTGGCTAACTCATCCAACGTAAGAGAGCATCTCCCTTGGAAGTTGGTTTCATTGTCAATTTCACTATCATAAGGAAAAAAAAATCATAATATTTAATTGTAATTTGCCTTTCCTTTAAGGCCACTATTCTGACTTCCGCACATGGGATGACAGAGACCATAGAGAACCTTTTTCTAGGCAATGTCCTCTCAAAACCTTAAGCAGTGCCAGATTTACCCATACCTAGTCTCTTTTCAAGGCTAGTCTCCTTAGTTTGGTCACAAGAGCCTATCCAGTATTATCAGGAAACTTTTATATAAACCACACTAGGGAGACTTTTTTTGGTGGGGGGGAGAGGGGTATGTTTTAATTATAACAAGTGGCTTATGATTTAGATTCCCCAAATTTAGAGGGGCAGCTTATCTCTGGGTGGCATTTTGATGAAAACTTTGAAGGTTGGCTTACCCACAGATGTAATTCATGGGTACGTACACAATGTGCCATATATACATGGTTCAGGAGATCTGAATTTATTTAATGTCAGAACATCCACCCCATGTTTCTATGATAATATTAAAGAAATTCAGCCCTTCAGCCACCTCTTACAACTGCCCAATGGAACATATTTCCTGTTTTCAAAGAAGATAGGTCTGACTTATTTTGATAATTGGATAAATTACAGTGGCTCAGATACTATGGTAAACCATGGACTATAACATCATTTCGATCAGGCTGCTAAGACAAACCTAAACAACTGTTCTTAGGGCTTAGCATAATATAAATGCAACTTAAGACTAATCTCTTTAATGGGAATTGAAGTGGGAGTCTCATTGACCTTAACTGCAGAAAACGTTAACATACAACCATAACCATATTGTGATATTTCCAAAGCAACTGAGATTTTTTTAGGATCAATGAACTATATAATGCCACAAAGATGTATTGTGATATCTCCCAACAAGAATGTAGTTAAATGGAATTGCTTCAGATTCAAGTCCAGCCTTCTCTAGATGCTTCACTTTAGGAGTAATATCTATATTACCCATATCTAAAAATTATCCAAACAAGATTGCTATATAATCATTTGCTACAAGAAAGTACAATTAAGTTTATTACCTCGAGGCAAGTGAGAAGCTCCAATATGTAAGGGAGGCCCAGGAGCACTACTTCGGATAATTGACATTTGAACATTGGTTGTCATAATATGGTGCACGCTATTGGGATGCCCCTGCATATAAAATAGTTATAAAATACAATTATAATAACTATGGTTAATCTGAAATTTTAAAACAAATACAAAGGTAAAATTTAAGTATACTTCTTTACAGTAGAAGTGTATTAAAGACCTTTTCATTCTCTTCTGTTCCATAGTCTTAAGGAATAAGTATATTTTAGCAGGAAAAAAAATACCTGTTGTCCACTTATTGTTGCTACAGGAATAGCAGATGCCTGTGGGATGCTACTTTCCATTGTTACAGTAACCTGGCCAGGGACTTTGGTGGGACCAGACAGAGTAGATGGTGGGGCTGGTGGGGCTGGTGCAATAGGACGACTGGGTATTGCGGGCTTCAAAGGAGGCTGAAAATAACATAAAGATATAATTGCTTCCTCTTTATATAAAAGTAACATAAGTATGTAACAGTTATTTTTCCTTATGGCAGGAGCAGGCAACAAGTGGTTTTTCAGTGTTTATTGATATAAACTCTCATCATCCCTCCCTACAGCCATGTTACCAAAGTAGCTGCAATTTGGCAATATCTGGAAGTCATCATGTACCAGTCCCTTAGAAGCCAAAATTGGGAAGACAGCAGACAGCAAGTGCCACCTAATGCAAAGCTGAAGAAACAGTGGACCACTTACTTAGTAGCTGCTGCAAGAAGATTGCACAGAATACAAGCAATGGCACGACAAAGTAACAACAATGGTGCATTGGAAGATCTGCAAGAAATATCATTTGCCTGCAAGTAAGAACTGGTGGGACCATATAATAGAGAAAGTCACAGAAAATGAAGAAGTTAAATTTGCCCTGAGATTTTAGAATTTAAACAGATAGGCACAAAAAAGTATGGATAGTGGATGTGGCAGTAAGGAAAAAGCAGAATGGAACAGAAGGAACTGGAGAAGATAACAAAATATGAAGGCCTTTAAGCAGAAATAGAACAACTGTGGCAAAAGAAAGCAAAGACAGTACCAATAGTCATAGGCACCTTGTGTGCAATCCCAAAACAACTGGAGCACCATTTGAACACCATCAGCATTGGCAAATTCACTACCAATCAACTGCAAAAGGTGGCTTTACTTGGGAACAGTTTATACGCTGCGATGATATCTGTAACACTATTAAACATCCACACCTGCTTATCCCAGCCTTGGAAAGAACTTGATAGAAAAAAATGCCAAATCCAGTCTAAATATCTGGCTGACTGCAATGAATCATAATTCATCAGTCAATTGCAAAAGGCAGCTTTACTCGGAATAGCTTAATAAATGTGTACAAAGTCAATATTGAGAAGACAGAAACAGATGTTGCCTCTGCAAAGAAGCTGAAGTGGGCTACCTAGCTAGCTGCCACAAGATCACATAGACTGACTACAAACACCGGTATGACAAAGTAGCAACAATGGTGCATTGGAATATCTGCAAGAAATACCGTTTGCCTACAAGCAAGACCTGGTGAGACCACAAAATAGACAAAGTAGTAGAAGGTGAAAATGCTGAAGCCCTGGAATTTTATAATTCAAACAGATAAATACCTGCCACATAACATCCTAGACTTAACAAATGTCAGTAACAAAGCAAAAAACTCTGAATAGTGAATGTGGCAGTACCAGAGCTAGCAAAGAGAAGAACTGCAGAAAATCACAAAGAACTACAAATAAAAATTGAACTGTGGCAAAAGAAATAAAGATAGTACCAATAATAATAGCCTTAGGTGCAATCCCAAAACAATTGAAGCACCACTTGAATACCATTGGCATTAACAAAATCAACACTAGTCAATTGCTTTATTTGGAACAGCTTACAACCTGAAAATATATTTGTAACACCATGAAACAATATCATATGCCTATCCCAAGTCCTTGGGTTGGATTCAGTAGATGGATAAAAATGCCAAATTCAGCCTGAATATCTGGCTGACTATGCAACCAATCATAATAATCTGGCTGACTATGCAACCAATCATCATAATAGAGTATTAAACATATATGTTTAATTCACATTTAAAGAACCTATAGAAAGGTATTTAGTAGTATACATGAAAGTTGGGTTATTACATACTTTTCCTACATATCTACTGAATAGTGGCCTTTCTTTTTTTCAGTTACTTTCTGTAATTTTAAAAAACCTTCACTGGATCTAAAAGAAATCCAGATTAATTATTTGTGATAAGTCAGCGTAACTGAAAATACCTAAGGCATCAAATGCCAACGTGAGAGAAAAATATTTACAATTGTAGTGTACAAAATTAGTTTCCATTACCTTGATAAGCCCTTCAGGAAAGGTAAGTGGCACTGCTGGAGCCAAATGAGTTGGAGGAGCTGCCACTGTAACTGGTACACCTGATGGCACTGTATGGTGTTGAGTCAACATTTGCACTTGTGGATATGGTCGAACTACCACTGTTTCCTGCTTCTCTTCACGGGACTGAAGAGAGCTAGCAGGAACCACATGATCTCTTGGAGTCACTTCCAATTCTCGATTAGGTTCATCACTTACTATTTGAAAAGAAAAAAAGAACCCAATATAGAAAATTTGAACCATTACCATGAAAAGTAACGATTTATTAAACTGTGTAAACATTATATTTAATTTCAGTGGACTTACTTCCATGGAATATTGTTCTTGGTAAAAATGTCTTACCTGTTGTTGCTGGATTTATCAGTCCAGCAGGTCCACTGGTAGAAATTGGAGGAGCTGGACCTAGAGTTGGGGGAGGGACTCCAGTCCGAGGAAACTGCTGGGAACTCATTTCCGCCTGTGAAGCACATATGCAGTTGTAAGAGATTCAGATGCCCGCATTACTGAATACTTTGTTGAGAAGTCTCAGTGAAATCTATTGCTCACATTTTTACTTTCATATATTGTTATTTACAAGTGACCTGTAAAGCACCCTCAAATCAAAATTCTAGTTATATAGTTCAAACAGCTCAATTATGTTAAGTAACAATTGCAATAAAATGTATGAATGCAACAGCAGCTAGAAATCAAATCAGTTTTTAGACATTCAGCAGACAACTATCAATGCTAAACAATGTCAAGCAAATCAACTGCTTATTCAGAAATAAGTTGCACTGTGTTCAGAGATAATTAAGTTTGCAGAGAATGGAGTTTTAAATGTGTTTGAAGTTTGAGTAAATTTTTCTATTGAATAGTTTTAGGAAGCTTAATAAATACCACTTCATCATCATGAAATTGTGTAAGCCTGACACTGAACTCCAAGCATTCTCATAATTGTGTAATTTTATATACACTTTTATGGAAATAATCCTCATTAAACTAATTTAGTAGATGTATGAATGGACAGACAGAGGGATAGATAGTAGTTCTCAAAGTGTGAGAATAGTGAGAATTGTTTCTCGTGGGTATAAAAACATTTCTATTTCAAAGTCGATTCTATTTGAAAGCAGCAACAAAGAACACCGTTGTCACAGGTGCCAGACTGAAAAGGAAAAAGCTGGCTATTTCTGGGAACTGCAAGCAGATATTTCTTAAAACAATAAATTAGTCTTATAGTACATTGTAAAAAAAATGTGTCATCACACCATTGATCCACATTAAATTGGTATTTTTTTGCCTGAAATTTTCCGAAGACTCAGTCAGAGGTCCTAGCCCACAATTACTTTACATTTTACAGCATAAGACCTTATTACGGGTCTCTGCGTTTCTCGTTTAGCTTTCAGATTCCTTTTCAAACTACATTGTAGACATGCTCTAACGGAGGCCATTAGGACACACAAGGTGAACATAATGCTAGTCTTACATGTTACAAATGTATATTTAAACGAAATGTGGCTAGCAGAGGCTCCAAGGCGATCTAGTCTCGTCGTGCCCGATAGCAATGGGAACTTCGCCTTCCAAATAAAGCAGTCCGGGCTAAAGGCTGCTTTCAACTTTCCGTGTCGGAGAGTGTCGCGATCGGAAGAGCTTTAAGGATAAAATTCTCAAGACGAAAAGCGACTCACGACCAACGCAGAACTAGCGGCGAAGCCCACAATCAGACCCCGCCCCGCCAGAGGCGTCACACGAAGCTCCTCCCTTTCTCTCAGATACGGGCGGAATTATTCTCTTGAAATAAGTTCCACCCACTGGCTTCGCCGTTAAAAGTCCAGCCCCTTCTCTCACCAGCCAATTGGAAAGTCTCACCTTCCTACAGTCGACCAATCCGGATCAAAGACTAGCACTACAGGCCAACCAATAGGGAAACCCACATTGGCTACGCCTGGTTACCAATAAGAAAATAAGTAATGGCTAATTAGGGCCAGCTAAAGCCCGCCTCCCATCCCTCCCTGGTCACTATGTGGAACAGACGCGCAGAATAAAGGACCCGGATGTTCAGATAGAATAAAAAAGCTGCAGCTACCGACAACAAACCCCGCGCAGAGCTTCTAGGAGAAAAGAGAAAGGGACCTCTCGGGTTGATATCTACTGAACCGTGACTAGAAGGGACGATGACGGCTTCGGGCAGACCCCCGTCTTCGAGGCAGCTCTTCCCACGACTTACCTGGTGAGGAGGGCGGCGGAATCCCTCCGGAAAAACTCCCCGAAGCACTACGACGTGCACCGACACCGAGGGGGCTCAGTCGAAGTGTTGCTTCCGCTGCTGCAGCAAACCACCCCTCCCCCTTCAGATCGATTGGGTCTCGGCGCGTCCCGCCCACCGTGGTGAGACTTTCGCCTCGTTGTGCGCGGCCATTGGCTGAGCCGCGGGTGGCGGAAAGAGTCTTGGGAGTTGCAGTTCGAGATTCGAACGGCGGCTAAGTCAGGTGTCGCGAGAGGTTGAAGCAAAAGGAAGACATGCGATTGGTCGCCTACAAGGAGGCAGAACACCTAGGCTTGTCTCCGCCCACTAGCTACATGATTGGCTGGCCATCTCCCATGGAGACGGCTTCGGGAGGCAGAGCAAGGGTCTCCTGTGCCTAGAAGTCGGCGGGAAATTGGCTTGCTGTCGGTCAGCGGGAAGGAAGATAGCTCGCCCTTTTTAATTTTTTGTTAATTGGCGTCTGTTTTCCGAACGACAAAAGCAAAAGCAGGATTATTTTATAATCTTCCGTAAAGTTTTTCTCCATACATAAACAGACCTGCTCTTCTATCGCGCGCGTATTACTACAATATGTAATAGGTTGTTCAAGCAGCTGTTGTAATCACCGCGATCTGTCTGCCAAATGTTAGGCAACCTTAAAAATCTCTAGCGCAGCCAGTTGAGTTGTGATGCTCAGGAATTTCAGTCGCTCAATTCTTCCTCTCTGTTTTTAATCCCCCAACATTTATAGGACCCTCGTATATTAAGTAGACTGTGTCTGAAATAAATGGCATTCTGTGTTAACACAGGAACAATAGTGAGCCTTGCTGGACTAATTAGCCAAATTATCTTAATCCTGAAGATTAGTAGAATTTATCTGTTGTCATAGATCATATTGAAGAATTTAAAGTGTTTCTCTACAAGTTTCAAAGGATTTCAGAACATGACATAAATTACATTTACTTTTTATCTTCAAAGCTTTAGAGAAATTAGACATATGAAATATTTTCCAAAGTTTTCTACTGGTATTTCTCCCTGGTGCTGGGAAAAATTCCAGGTTTAATAAGATTTCTATCTGAACTCAACCAATATTAGAAAGAATATTGTTCAAAAGCACTATGTAACAAAAACGATTCCAGCTTTACAAGCTGTAACAATTTCCTGTTTCAAATATATGGAAATAATATTTTTCTTGAGCCACACACAGAATTCTTTATAGCATTCTAATTGTAGTTGGAATTGATTCTGACAGTAGGATTAGCATCTAAAAGTAGTTATATTGTTCTGCCATGAATGGAAGTCTTGTATATTAATACATGAATTGACACTAGAACCATTTTCTCAATTATAATATAGTGGCTCCCTATAAGCATAAGTTTTCCAGTGCTTGTATGAGGTGTAATTTCAGGGATTCTCACTGAAAGGTTTGCTGAGTTATGATTCCAACTACAAGTTACTCCGTCTCTTATTCCTTCCTATCTCAACTGAAGGTTCAACTGTATGGGAGAGAATGGCCTTCAGAAATTCATGCTCATTGGAGGAGTCATATAATAAACGAGCTGATTACAGAACAGGAAATAGATTGGGGGTAGAGCATTGTTGGTGTCTTTCTTGTAACTGCAGCCTAAAAACATAGGCCTTAGAATCTACCCTCTGCTTTCGTGTGAAAGGGGAGAGGGACTTTCATTTGGGAGAAAATAAACTTAAATAAGTTTGGCTAAAAAAATCAGAAATGAAAATTATTTTGGTTAGCAATAATGCTCACTTTTCAGTTTTTTTAGATTTCTCCAGGTAAAGGTAATGTAAACCCCTTGAACAGTTGGGATGGAACGGAACACTCCTCGATTCTATTGTGCACTCTCGACATAGAGTAGAAAGCAATTCCCATTGGTAATCAATGAAAGGAGATTATGCAACTTCCTTATTTGTAAATGTAAATAAGAATATATTCATAGGCAAAATAAGAATCCAGGATCCCGGAAGAACACGGCCCGTATTAGCAGCACTTCAACTACTTCACACAAGAGAGACAAACTTAAAAAAAAACAAAACACCCTACTACGGTATTTAATAACGAGAGGGCGGAAGCAAACTTCCCACCGTCTCCTGGCGCACCTTGAAAGCTCCGCTTTGCCGAAGCCATCTGCACTGAGGACAACAGCCAATCCTGGGGCTGGTGGTCGGAGACAAGCCACCTAGGCGACCAATTGAATTTGTTTTCGTCGACATCTCGCGACACTTGACTTAGTCACCGTTCGGATCTCGAACTGCAATTCCCAAGGCTCCTTTCGCCACCCGCGGCTCAGCCAATGGCCGCACACAACGAGGCGAAAATCTCACCACGGTGGGCAGGGCAACCCGAGACCCAATCGTTCTGAGGAAAGGGCGGGTGGTTTGCTGCAGCAGCGGAAGCCACGCTCCCGAGCGAGCCCCCTCGGTGTCAGTGCATGTCGTAGCGCTTCTGGTGCTGGGGACGTTTCCGGAGGGATCGCCGCTGCTTAACGCAGAAGGTAAGGATCGAGGATCGGGGGCAGGGTTAGGCTCGAGGAACCTGCCGTTCCGTCCTGCTAAACTTTACGCCAGCGTTTCCCCCCAGCCAAGTGCCTTGGGTTGTTTTCATGCCGAATCCCCACGGTTACGTTGGGTGGGCAGAATGGAAACTGCAGTATAACCCATTTGGTCTGTCACACTCTGGGGGAGGATTGTGTCAAGTTCAGTGATGCCCAATAAGCTGCCGTCAGTTTTAGGCTGATCTTGTGCCCGCCCAACCGGTTTCCTTTTCCCGTATTTGCAAAGAGTAAGTGAAAGTGCCTCCTGGTTTTTGTGCCGGTGTCATGTAACTTAAGCAATCGGGACTTCTTTTTTTGTTTTAACTCTTGCTAGTTTGGCGGTTGGGAATGGAGATCATCCGATCTTTTTAACGAAATCAAAATGATCTGTGTCTTTTCTGTGAAAGGAATGAGAATCGGAAAAGCCGAAGCGCTTACATTCTTTGTTGTGGGGAGGTGGAAGAAGAGAGAGCAGAAACATCTGTGGTGGGAATTTGCTATCTGGTGCTTTCGGGGAATTTTGTGCCTACAACTTTGTGTTTATATATATATTTACTGTATTAAATTTGTATGGCTAGCTATCTACTAGAAGGAAGTCTAACAAATGCACAAAACAATAGTTATAAAAACTATTTGACCGCAAAAGCACTGGTTCTCTGATAAAACTCACATCCATCTTAAACCACAGTCTCAACATTAATCAACTGCCTCACATCCTGACATCTTTATCTGGGGAAAAGGCAGATTTTCACGTTTTTCCTGAAGGTCAGCTGGGTTGGGACTGCATGCATATCTAGTAGGACTGGGGGTGGCTCTACCATAAGGCAGGGCCATGACAGAGAAGGTATATTTCTGAGGTTCCCACCAAGTGACACTGTTTAATCAACAGCCCTCTAGTTGTATTATATACCACTTGATATCCTGCAATGCCTTTGAACATCAGGGGACCATCTATGCATAGAAAATCTGCATTGACGCAATCCAGTCTGAAACTGCTGTTGCTTTCTTATTCCAAAGAATGTCTAATAATTAGTCAAACTGCTCCAGAACTTCAGGAACTATCCCCAATTTCTTCTGGAACTACACTGGGTTCAATTTCAATAATTATCTCATGTGACCAACATTTAAAGATAATAATTATCTGACATATAAGGAGGGTACCAGACTGGTTACTCCTGATCTGTAATTAAAAAAAATCAGGGTTCTCAATTGTGTAAGTGTTACTGGACTTTCTTCCATGAAATGTACTATGAATAGTGGATGTTGTCATTTCTGTACCATAGATTTTATTATCATTAAATCTCTTCTAGAAGTGCTTTTAATTTTTGTATAGAAGTCTGATAATCATTGCAAATCTTCGTACTATTAGTGGATGGTTTACATTTCTTAAGGACTGCATTTTAAATATTAATATTTTCACTTTTTAGTGTTTTTTTAAGATGAGGACTCTAATTGCACTTATTGGAATTTGGATGACCTTCTCCCTAGTTGAAGCACATTCAAAAGCTGTTACAACATCCTTAACTACTAAGTGGTTTTCCACACCTCTGTTACTTGAAGCAAGGTAAAAATGTTGACAGTGTCTTTTTTCCCTTGAAACATTTTATGTGTATAAAATCTCATTTATTCATGTTACAGTCTTGTATGTCTTAACAGTATTATCATATGTTGCTGTGAGTTGGATGGTCTTAGAAAGTTGATGAATATAATTTCAATGTAAATATATGCAGGTAAGCTAAGAGCACTGGTTTACTTAAAAATGCCCATTGAATTCATAATAAAATAACATTTGAATCAAAGTCTTCTAAATTGCAGTGGTTTTTTTTTTTTTTTGGTTTTTTTAAATGAGACAATTTTTTTTCCAGTGAATTTTTAGCAGAAGAAGACAATGAGAAATTCTGGAATTTTGTTGAGACTTGCCAAAACTTTCAGTCATCTCATCATAATGGTAATTGTTTTTATCCTTATTTGGTTTATCAGTTAGATATATTATTTAGCCTAGAAGATTGTTTTTTTAAAAGTAAATATCTTCATTACAACTGCAGAATATTACGTTTTGATATTCATAATTGGAAGATCAGACTGTTCTGCAGTCAGATGTGGATGGCAGTGAGATTAGACCTGCCTTAATTATTAATGGATTCTTTATTTGTTTTATGTTATGATTTTGCATTTTACTCTAGGCAATTGTATTCCTTATTGGAAGAAGCTGGATTGTAAAATCAACTGAAACAATTGTTGTTTGAAATCCTTCTTGTGTTCCCCTGAAAACTAAATAACATATCTTGTTCATTGGTAGGTACTGATTATTCCTCGTACAATGCAGTGCTGCAAGCTGCTTCCCAGAATCTCTCACCTTTGCAGCAAAACTTGTTGAAGTTTGCTTTGTCTTTACGCTCCTATTCAGCTACAGTTCAAGCCTTTCAGCAGGTTAGACAAAACATTGGGAACTTTATGATTTTTTTAAAGATTTTCTTTTAAGCAATAATAATGCAATAGAAAATAACAGGTTGCTTTTCCTTTTAACCTATCAAGACTATACCTTAAAGTTACCCCTCACTATTAAAAATTGAAAAAAATCATAGTAATACTGTAAAATTATTGCATGGAAACTCTCCTATTTTGATTGGAACAGTTAAAATTGCAAAAGCAAATAACTTCTTTTTTTAATCTTTCTTATTGACTGCCATTCTTACCATGAACAGTATGCATGAAAATAAAACAAATTTGCAAAGAGAAAAAAAAGTGCTGAAAGAGGTAGAAGAAAACTAATCAGATTATTATAAGATTGTTCCCTGTTTTTCATATAGCTCAGTGATCATTTATTTCCTCAATTGTAAATTAAGTGACAATTTCTTTGTGGGGATGTATGACTGGAAAGATTGGAGAAGTTAATTTTATATTACTTGCTTATATCTATCTGGACTGAAAGCAGAAAAATTATGAAAAAGTTCTTATTCAAGTTTTAGCCCGTCAAAATTATTCCTTTTCACCATTTAGTTTTATTGATCAAATTATGCTATGCAGATGAATCCACTAAGATACCATATACTAAGGTCCCACTGCTCTGATTATAATTAGATAGAAGCTGTCATCATTTTATTAAAACAGATACATTTTAATACAGATAGCCGCTGATGAGCCCGCACCAGAACAATGCAATGCATTCTTTGTTGTTCATGGAGAGAAGACTTGTGAAGCCAACAGACTTGGAACACTCATACAGACAGCTTCCAAAAGGTTGTTTTGTTTTTTGCCAAGACATCCTAAAAATCTCATTTGTTACTGAAGGGATTTTAATAAATATCATATTTTTTTTATAGATTTTATTTCTGGAGAATATGTAAGCCTTGATAAAACATTCTTGCTCATTTTAAATGATTCAATATTACTTGGAAAATGTGGAGGTGATCTTAAAGAGAATGGATATTGATCTGTGATTTCAGGATTATTGCACCAATGAAGGCATTTTGATCTTTTTTTAAAAAACAGTGATCTAAGAAACGGAAATAGTTTTTTAAATTTAATATGAGGATTTCTGAAGATTGATTAGAAAAGAAGAATAGGAGAATTATTGAAATAATATGTGGGGAGTCCCCACTCTCTTTATACAGGTCTTGACTGTAATAAGGATTTAATCTGATATGCGAAGAAGCAAGCAAATAAATGCTTTTCTTCAAAGTCCTCATTCGTAAACTTCAGTCTGCTTGACTTAGCAAGCAAAACCCTTAGTTTTCTTTTTCCTATATTTTGTTACAGTGATAGCTTTCACGTTTAGTGATTTATAGTATTCTTTCAGATATAATTGTTACTAAAATAACATTTTGGGCTAATTTGGATCAAAGTATCATTAAATGAAAGTGTAGGCCTTGTCCATTCAATTTCATCTGTTTTCATTAGATTGGAGCTAAGGTTCTCCTACATGGCATTTCTCCTGTTTTCTTCTGAAAATATCCATTGTAATAGGAGTATACGTATTTCCAAAGACAGTAAAATCTATGTCATTTGGAATATTACTTATGCTTTCTTATTTCAGAACACAGGAGAATAAGTTTCATGTGTGCATGAATTGAAAGTTTATGTGTCTCTCTTTGATCAAATATTGGATGACAATCAAGTAATCTTTATATACTGTTCTTGTTTCTCTGGCACCTGATTTAATAAAGCACTGCTTTTATTTATATATATTCTCTTGCTCCAGGCCAAAACCTTTTATGTTCAAAGGGGATCACAAGTACCCAGGATCAAACTCTGAAAGTCCTATTGTAATCATGTATGCTGAGATTGGCTCAAAGCAGTTCTCTGAATTTCACAGACTTCTTGTATCAAAAGCCACTGCAGGAGAAATCAGCTACATTCTTAGGCATTATGTTGCTGTAAGTTCTAATACTATCGTACAGAGCAATATTCATTGTTTATAAATGTTGTATCTTTATGTTATTCCAGTCTAAAATTGAAAGTGCTGGTTTTTATTTTGTCTAAAGGCTTTTATGAAATCATAATAATTGCTCATACTATTGCATAGGTTTGTGGTTTTCTTTCACCATATATTTCCAAAGAATTTTGCAAAATACTTCATGTTATTTTTATTAGTTATGGATGGCATAGTGGTAGCTATCTGTATAGTTGAGAGAAAATTAAACTGAAAAGATCATTGTGTTGCATTCTCATCAATCTGGATTTAGTTATTGTTTAGATATACATAAGATTCAATTCTTACTTTTCTACTTTTTAACATTTTACTAATGATTTAAGAGGGAGAGATTTTGAGATGATCCAAAATCAGATACAGCAACTAATATCATACAACATTTTAAAAAAATGGTCTTGATAAGTCAAGAAGGGTTCAGAAAAGGCAGTTAAGTTGATTAAAGAATATTTCTCTTCTTCAAAGAGAGATAATGTTTATGCTTTGAGAAGATGATAGGTATGATAATGCTTTTTATATTCTTGAAAGTATCTCTTGGAGAACACTTAGCTGTCTTCTCTTACTCTAACAAGCAAAACATAAAATAATGGATTAATTTTACAGAAAAATATAATCCACTTGAATTTTAGGAAAAACTTCATAATTGTAAGACTACTTTGCAGTGAACTCATTTCAGAGTATTAACTTGCCACCTGGAAATGAATACCATTGTAGTCAAAAGCATCCCAATATTTCTGTCTAGAATAATGTTTTGTTCCAATTCATTTTTTACATTTCTGGACTTGCTGGAATCATAAGATTTTTAGATAAGTAGACCATTGTTTCCTCCTAACCAAAGGCACTTTCAAGAAAACAAGAGATTTCCTATTGCAGGTTCCTATTGCAAACTCCTTTGATTAATGAAAATTCTGAATTGATTTGTGAAGTGCTTCATAGACAAACCTCAGCACTGTTTAAATATGGTTGGGTAATATAACTGATAGTCTTGCAAAGTTGTAAAAAATAATCTAGCAAATGTTTTGTTGGACAATATTCATGTGATTTTACTTTTATTTCCTTGTAGAATCCAAATAAGGAAAAAGTCTACCTGTCAGGATACGGAGTAGAGTTGGCCATTAAAAGCACAGAATATAAGGCTAAGGATGATACCCAGGTGAAAGGTGAATTCCTACCTTTAAAAGTAGTAATAGTTTCATGATGAAATAAGATATGATGAAAAGTTCATTGTGATTCTCTTCATAGCCTAACAATTTTTCAGGGCATTTTAAAGCTACTTATTTATAATCATTATTTCTTTATAGTATTTATATCCCTTTCTTTATCCAGGGATGGATGTAGTTCCAGTGTTTATATTCCTTTCTTTAGCAGTGCAATTTGCATATCAATAAAAGAAGGCAGCTCCTCTCCTCAGGTTTACAAACTGAAAAAGTCAAGATATAAAAAGGAAGGATAGTCTTGGTACAGGAAGAAAAGGATACTTTAGTACTCATTCTTAATGGTATAAGCACTTTAGGCCTTTTGTCCCAACTCAGTGGAATTCTTGTGAAGAAAGAGAAAGTCTAATCTGGCTTATTAGGGCTGCAGCTGATCGAGAATGCCATTTTACTTTCTCCTCCCATAGCCCTTTATTGATATATTTACCCCTGTTTATTTTCTATAAAGTGGGAGACTGAGTTCTAGTCCCAGCTTAGCCATGGAAGCCAAATGGATGGCTTTGGGCCAAATACTCAGCCCAGCTCACTTCACAGGGTTGTGATGGGAAAAATAAGATGGAGTTTTACACCTGTTTGCCACCTTGAGTTATTTGTAAATGTTTAAAGGTGGGATATAAATAAGTAAATAAATGTTAATCGTAAACCATCAACACTCAATAAAAAAGTCAGCAAATGACATTGTCCTTGTTTGATTTTCTTGCCACTCTGGATTTGTCTCTTAGTTGCCTAAGCAATACCCTGTTTTAGACTAGATCAAGGAACTTGTTTTTAAATTTGACTCCCTATTTATATGAGGAGTCATTCTGTACTTTGGATAGAGCCTCTGTTGAATTCTGCCAGTCAAGGAAAAGATTCTGAAGATGTTATCCAGTTCCTTGACTTAACACTGATTTGTTATATGATTTGCTACTGGCTTCTGAAGGATTAAAAACTCTTTCTTGGAGATTTGATACACAACAAAATCTAATTCCTATCATACAGTTACTTGCCTAGTGTGATTCCCCCTTTTCAATAAAATTGATTATGAATGAAGACAGCAAAGTGATGTATGTATGAAAAGAACAAAAATGATGTATGAGCCAGTTTGGTGTAATGGTTAAGGTACTAGGCTAGAAACTAGTAAACCATAAATTCTAATCCCATTTTAGGCATAAAGTCAGCAGGGTGACTTTGGATCAGTCACCCTCTCCCAGAAAGTCCTAGAAGAAAGAAATGGCAAACTATTTCTGAAAAACCTTGCCAAGAAAGCTACAGTGATATGTCCAGAAAATTGCTAGGGCTTGAAGGCATCCCCCTAAAACAAAAATTACCATATTTCATCAATATAATCCATCCTGATTGTTATTAATAGCTTTAAAATCTTGAAAACACGAGAATGTGTTGACTTTTCAAAATGTCTTATTTGACTACTAATAAAAACTATTCTGATTGTTTTTGAAGCAAAATGAAGAATGACTATTGTTGCATGCAGTTCAAGAACAGAAGATAGAGTAGAGTAGAGTATCATATTGGCCAAATGTGATTGGACACACAAGGAATTTGTCTCTGGTGCATAAACTTTCAGTGTACATACAAGCAACAAGTGATAAATCATGATCATAATCAAAAGAAACAATCATCATATATCATAAGATACAACACTCAGTGATAATCATAGGATACAAAAGAAGCAATCAGCATCAATTATAAGATACAAACAACAAAGTCATAAGAAGCTAAGGAAATAGGTACCTAATAGGAAAGATGAGAAGGATATTAGTAATACAGTCCTACTAAGTGGTTTGACATCCTAGGGCACAAGATAGTGTTGAGGGAATTAGTTGTTTAGCAGAGTGATGGCATGGGGGGAAAAGCTGTCCTTCTGTCTTAGTTGTTTTGATATGCAATGCCCTATAGTGTCGTCTTAAGGGAAGAAGTTGAAACAGTTTATGTCCAGGATATGAGGGGTCTGTAGATATTTTTACAGCTCTTCTTCTGGCTCATGCGGTATACAGATCCTCAGTGGAAGGCAGGCTGGTTGCAGTTATTTTTTCTGCAGTCCTAATTATCTGTTGAAGTCTGTGTTTGTCTTGTTTGGTTGCTATGCCAAATCAGAAAATTTTAAAGGTGCAAATGACAGACTCAATAATTCCTTTGTAGAACTGTATCAGCAGCTCCTTGGGCAGTCTGAGTTTTCTGAATTGTTGTAGGAAGAGCATTCTTTGTTGTGCTTTTTTGATGTTTTTGATGTTAGATAGCAATACCAATAGCGCTTAGACTTATATACCACTTTATAGTGCTTTACAGCCCTCTCTAAGTCAGCATATTGCCCCCAACAATCTGGGTCCTCATTTTACCCATATCGGAAGGATGGAAGGCTGAGTCAACCTTGAGCTTGGTGGGATTTGAACAGCAGTTAGTCAGCAGAAGGGGCCTGCATTACAGCACTCTAACCACTGCACCACCGAGGCTCTATGATGTCCATTTTAAGTTCTGAGTGACTTAAATAAGTGACTTCTTTTAGTTAAGAGAAAAAATTTCAACACTAATCTCCTTTGTAGTCCATAGATATGATGGGGTTAATGAGGAGACAGCATAAAAGCAGAACAATCAAGGTAGTGGGGATAATTGGAAATTGCCACCCATTTAAAATGTGGCCGTGATAACAGGATACGAAATACAAAATCAAGATCAGTAATATGAGACTCTTAAGAAATGGAAGAATGATCATTATATTTTAGAAAGTATAGGGATTATTCTCATATTAGAAAAATAGAAATGACTTGCTTTTGTCCTAGCCTGTCTTCTCTGTTATTGACTGTTTCCTATCTATTACAATAACTTCATAATTTACATGTTGTTCATATTTTTGTAGGTACAGATATAAATTCGACAGTAATAGGTGATAGTGACCCAATTGATGAGGTGCAAGGATTTCTGTTTGGAAAATTAAGGTAGGTCATTGTATATGTGGATAATCCTGCTGAACTTTTTCTTTAATATTTCCAAATCAAACATTCCAAAAAGTGGCTTGCAGTTTTGTTTTTCTCAAACTAAAACCTATAAGAGTGTGGAAAGGTAACCTAAATTCATGTTGACCAGGGCAATTGTTTGTTTATTTGATGATTGAGATTGATTGTCTGATATTTTTGCCCTTTCAGGCAATCACATCCCCATTTGGAAGAAGAACTGAAAGAATTAAGAAAGCATCTTGTGGAAAGCACCAATGAAATGGCACCATTAAAAGTGTGGCAGTTACAGGGTAATCTGCCCTTAATAGATTTGTCATTTGGGTCTGGCAAATCTGAAAAATATCCTCAATGTAAATTTGTGATCAGTTGTCTGATCACAAATTGATCACATCCTTGCTTTGGAAATAGTTCTGTAACTTCAGCATAAAGTATTCTTGTGACAACAAAATTATTCACACATATAAATGTGTTTGGAAGTGATGCAAGATTTATTTCTTCTATATACTGAAACTTTGCAGGGACTCAGATATTGGCAGACATATGAAGCCATCTTAAAATGCATTTAGAGTATGCTAAAATGGTTTAAAACATTTGAAAAACAGCTTCTTTGAAGCTATTGTAAAATGAAAATAAGAGCATGGATTACATAAGAATAGAAACAAATACAGTAAATTTGTGATATGTGGGTGTAGGCATGCACCTGTTTAATAAGGTAAAAAAACTTAAAGGCCAAGTTGTTTTTTTATCTTATTAGGCAATTTCAATTTGACAGTTGTCATTTTAATTTATTAAGATATTCAAGAAGATGTCTGTAATCAAATTGATAAAATGTTTATTTGTTTTCTTGTGAAGTTTATTGTTCTATCAAAAAACATTCTGTGATCATAGTTCAATAAAGCAACTTCAAAGCACTTTTCATCTACTAATTTCTGGTCAATTAGAATTAGCCAGAAAAATCATAGAAAATCCATAGATAAAAAATCCATAAAAAGATGGGGAACACTACAGAATTTTCTCTTACGTCCACATTAATACTTTATAGTATATAATATTGTTCATTGTGTTTATCTAAACAATATAATTTAAATATAATTTAAACAGGTATGGGTATGCTTGTAAAATTGGGTAATTACTTTGGGTGACCTTTTTGAGATAAAGTTATAGTTTGCCTGTATTTTTTAAGTACTTAAAAAGTGAAATGATGAACATACTAGCTTGATAGAGTGAAAGACCCCAAGTATGAATCCATCAACCATGTGAACATTGTCATTAAACTTATATTTTTGATTTAAAATAATTAGTTTTTGATTGAACCAATTGTTTTCATTTACAGATTTAAGTTTCCAAACTGCTGCTCGTATTCTGGCTGCTCCCACAGTGGATGCTTTGACAGTCATGAAAGATCTGGGTCAAAATTTTCCTACAAAGGCTAGGTAATTATTCTTGTTGCTCTTAAGTAGATGTATAAATAATATGAATTAAGAGAACAGAGAAGAGTCTTCATTGTAATATATGAAAAAAAATATTTTTGGGGGAGGTAAACAATATTGGAATTTCCTTTTGGGAATATATCCATTTCTATTTGATCAGTTCACCCTATGTGCATGATGGACCCTTATGGGCTTAAGAGGGAGCTTGGGGTTGTTCCTAGGGTCATGGTACAAGTTCAGCCAAGGCCTTAGTTGCTGCTTCGAATGAGAGAGCGACAATAACTTTGAACTGGATTACACCTATGTACTCGCCTTATGTGCTTGGATTCAGAAACTCTCTGATTTTCAGAGGAACTCTGTGTGATGAAGCAGTATAAAACATGCCTAGAGCTTTGCTGAAAGAAAACAAAGAATGAATCTGATTCAGTGCAAATAAAAGCCTTTCTTTAACATTTTCCATCCTTATTGTGTCTGGAGAAAGACCCAGCCAGGAATCTTTTTAGGATAGTCCATTCCCTTGAGGGTAATCAAGAGAAATTCCCTCCTTGAGTAATTTCTATTTCCTCCCTTGGTAATGAGGGACTAGATATTTTGAGTCCATGTAAGACCTTTTTGTAGAAGAGAGTAGTTCTGCTTGCCTTGAAAGATGTGATTCTTTGCTTCCTCTTGAAGAAGCCATTGCTGGACCCAATGAATCTAGATAATTTTTATCTAGTCTCCAACTTTCCTGTTTTAAGAAAGGTTGTTGAGATTAGCTCACAGTTCCAGAGGATTCCTGGAGGGACTGGATTATCTGGACCTCTTTCTAGCCATAATACTGAGTATGCACTTACAGTACCCTTAATTTAGTAAAAGAAAAATTGAAATGGGACAATGATTTAATGGAGTATTTGGCTTTTTGTAGGGCAATAACAAAGACAGTTGTTCCTTCAGAACTGAGGTCAGAAATTGAAGAGAACCAAAAGGTAAGATCATGTACATAGGAATATATTCATAGTTAAGTGGGGATATGTTCTAATCGGACGTTAAGGTGAACTAGTAATCTATTCGTATACAGTACAGTATTTATTGTCAGATTTCTGCTCTCCCTTTCTGTCAAGATAACTTTTTATACTGCTAAGTACTTTCAAACAAATAGTTCTTTTAAGAATAGATTATAGTAATAAAATGCTTACATTTTATATTTTTTAAATTTCTGCAAAGCTTGTTCAGATTTTTAAAAAGCAGAATAATTGCAGAGTAACTCTTTTCACACAAAAATATTGCTCAGTGACATCAAATGGCTGTTTAACTTTTTCTAATATATGGATAATGTTTTGAGCATTTGTTGTGTAAAAGCTTTACACACACACACACACACACACACATACACACATGAAAATAAAACATTTTGATTTCTTTCCTGAGGAATGCAAATTAAAAATACCTTCCCCTCCCCCCCCCAAAATGATGGTTTTCCTAGATAAGCTCTTGCAAGAGTGGACATTTTGCAACTTAACTTGGTAACCAATTTTCTTCAAAGAATGTTGAAGTATGTGCTGACTTCAATTTATGTGAGCAACACTATGGGACTAGAATTACCTGAGGAGAAATGCAGAAAGAGTGAATAAAAGGGAGGCCATGGGTAAATTGAATAGTATTCTTTCTTTCTTTGGCTGTAGACAAATCTGGTTTCTACATTGCTGTTAGTTCTAAATGCTCAGAAATATTGAGCCAATGTATTCATAACTAGTTTGATTCTAAATATTTCCTTGGAGATAACAATTAGAGATTACTCATGAGAAACCGATATTGTACCACACAAAATGAAAGCTAGAAGGTTTAGATATTTAAAAAATCTGTGTTATGAATAGGTTTTTCTATTTAGTCATAATACAGAAATTGATGTTGTTATATTTGTGCCTTTAAATAAATTCCTCACTTCTGTCAAGATTTGTGGTTCATTGTGGACTTCCGGTTTGTCGGCTTCATGAGCGGCAGGATTTAAGCTGCGCGATCCCTGCCGCGCTAGCCGTTTGGGGCTCCGACCCAGCCGGGTACGGAGCTAGCCACTGCAGGGGCAGCTGAAGGTAGGGGGACCCGGAGAAGGGTTTGGGGTGCTGCAGACTCCCTCCTGGCCGGCAGAACTCCCTTTTCCCAGGACGGTGCAGCGGCGGTCTGTAATGGCCGCCACAAAGAAGCTGGCAGCCGGGTAAGAATGCGCAGGAGGAAGTGGAGAAAGTGATTGAGAGGAGAAAGTTTTTCTTGGCTCCTAGGACTCTAAGACATATCTAATAAAATTCCTGAAAAGTATGACTTTCTGAATAATACCTGCCAGAAGAGGAAAAAAGCGGCTGTGAAGGTGCTGAAAGGATAGCTTTCCTCTTTTCCTACGGAATAAATAACTGGATATTAAGAAACCTATTTCTTTTAGGTGAAAATTGGTTTTAAGCGATGAGTGGGAAGAGAGAGGATTAAAAAGAAAACATTTGTATGCTAAGATTTGTTGGAGCAGATGCCTTAAGGATTTGAAGACTAGAATATATTGCAATAAGATTTTAAACAGATTTGGACTTTCTTTCTCTTGGATTGATATTGCCCCAGAAGGAGAAAGTGAGAATTCTGCCTTGGTTTGGACTGACTGATAACTTTGGGACTGTTTTATTTTTTTTATTTTCTTTTGAATATTCTGGTTGTTGTAAGAAGAAAGAAGGGGAAAAGAAAAGAAAAGATTTATAATGGCTCTTTCTGTTGAGGAACTAAGAAAAGAATATGAACAAGCAAAAAAAAATGGTAAAGATGGTGTGGAAGAAGCTTTCCTTTTCTTAGAAATGGCGCTTATTAATTATCAACAAACATTACAACAGATGAAGACAGCAGAGGAACAAGAAAGAAAGAAAGGAGCCATCTTTAATGAATCTCAGAACTTGATCCAGAAAGAAGGAAGAGAGAAAGAAAAGAAAAGAAGAGAAAAGAAGAAAATTAAAGGACTTAAGGACTTAAGATCTAAAAAACATTTAAGAAAGGGAAAAATAAGGTGCAAAACCAATATGATGATAGTAAACAAAAGGGAAAAGGAATACGACAGAGAAGGGAAGCTGGCAAGGCAGAGGCTAGAAGAAGGGGGGTAGAAAGGTTTGTTGGGAGAAGAAAGAAAGGGAAAAGGTGGAGAAAAGCTACAATGTCTTGAAATTAAATGAAAAAAAGAAACTTTTTTTGGATAATGGATAAAGTATAATTTTTTTAAAAAAAAAAAGATTTTGCAAGGTACATAAGATGAGATGGTAGTATTGTAATGATTTAAGAGTTGATAAGAGATTAAAATGTTAAAATGTTTAAAAATGATTGGCTTTAAAACTTAATAATAGGGGAGGTTTAGAATATTGTTTTAATTAAAGAGTTTAATAAGACTATGGTATTGATGTTATTATAAAATTTTTATTATAGTATTTTTTTAATATTTGGATTTATTGTCTAATTATGTACTTAATTATGTTGGATGTATTAGTTAGATAGAATGTACCAAGCAAAATCGGATTGGGTATTAGATATTATTTTAAAGATTAATTTGATTAACTTAGGGGGAGATAGAAAGGCATCATACTCTGATTAATGATTTCAGGAGAAACTTATTTTCTTTTTTTTTATAAGGAATGAGACAAAGGGATGATAAAAATGGACAAAAGATATAAATATAATGATTCAAATTAAGATGATTAATTAAGATAGAAGTAAGAAGTGTGAAATATGTGGGGAAGTTAATATAGAAGGCTTAGAATGGTAAATAAAATAAGTAATGATATGTAAGATGAGCATGAATATAATTGAAGTCCATGAAGAGAGAGACACCTGGGTCCAAGTTACTTTCCAAAAAGATTTTTTTTTTATGTTTTGTGTGTTGTGTGTATATGTCTTTTGGGGGAGAATTAGTTAAAAATTGTAGAAATATAGATTGAGAATAATGGTAACTAAGTCAGAAAGAAACAGATGAAATAATAATAATGATATTGAATAAGAGTAAAGAGAAGTAAAGAGAAATTGAATAAGAGGTTTTGGTATGTTGTATGGAAATGGTTTAAAACAGAATTATAATTTATCTGACTTGTTAAATTGACAATGAAAAAAGGTTTAAACATGTAATGAATAATGACAATTTGTGTGTTTTAAAAATTAATAAAACTTGTTTAAAAAAAAAAAAGATTTGTGGTTCATTGTGAACCGTTACTTGATTAATTCAATATAGATCTCATTGGCAGAATAAATTCTGTGATCCCCTTTCCATCTATATGTTTATTATCTATCTCTTCAAACCAAAGCTATCTTTTGTCTGACAACTGCTGCCTAATATTTGTTTCATTTTTGTGACTGTGAAAAATACTCAGGGACAAAACTATTTAATGAGCTCTCAAGAGTCCTATTCTAGAAATAGAATTACTCCGGAGGAATTGGATTGTCACAACACTAAGGAAATAAATGATGAGATAAACTTAATATAACCTGATGCCTGACCAAAATGAGGCAGTCATTTATGATTGAGGACATCCTCTTTGACTTGCTTTAAATTAGCATCCACCCAACCTGGTACCATCAAGATAGACTGGGACTGCAGCTCTTAAAATTCCAAGTCAGATGGCAAAAATATTGCTTTTTTTTTTGCTTTCTTTCCTTGAAAAGATGAAATATTGTGGCCAAATTCATCATTTTAGCTGATTTAGCATGCACGTATTATTTATCTCTGATGACTTAACTGTTCAACTTAGATTTCATTCAGCCATCATATTAGATGTTGCCATCCATGAAACCTTTACATTTGTCTAGAATGCCCTGTCTTCATGGATATAACTTCCTTTTCCATCAACCATTTTGCAATCATTTATTCAACTGTTGTTAGTAGTCATAGATCTTAAAGCTAGTCGTTATTTCTTTCCTTTTTTAAAACGACACTAAAGCTCTACTCTGGTTATATTTATTTCAAATAAATATACATATTTATTTTTGTGACTCTATATTTAAAAGTTTAAATAAATGTTTTATTTCTATGCCCGTGGGTAAGTAGATGATATGTAGCCTTCTCCAATCTGACACCTTGCAGTTATGTTGGTAGAGCTACAGTACAGTATTAATACTTCAGGAGAATACCAGGTTTGAAAAGGCTGAATTGAGTCTTCCTTCATCTTATTTTTATATGGGCATATAAATTGAAATCTTACAAATAGTAGCAGTAAAATAATAGAAAAGAGGGAGTAGGTACCGTGTTATTTACAAAATGTTAACCTCTCTATGCTGACGTGAAAGTGAAAAAGATCAGCTGTTCCCTTAAAGTGAAAATCAACTTGTGATTAATATGACTTACTACAGACAGCAAGATTATGCTTAATTTAAAATGTATTCTCTCATTATTCTGATTCCGCACAAAGCCAAACTATTTATTTCACTATACATGATCAAAGCTGATGTAGCATATTGTCATTTTATTAAATAGTAGGAAAATAGGCAAAATGAATTAACTCTAAATGGGAAGGTTAGGCCAACCAAACTCAAATCCCTCAATCTGGATGAGAATTACATGTAAATGTATATTCATGAACAATTTTATATCTTTACAGGTGAACTTTGAGAAAACTATACAAAAATGGCCACTTTCAATGCCTCAGATTGTATTAATGGCTTTCTTACATTCTTTTTCCAGTACTTCAAAGGGACTTTAGGTTTACAATTGGGAGATTCGGCCCTATTCATCAATGGACTGCATATAGATCTAGATACACAGGATATATTTAGGTATGAACACTTCAGAATGTTCCTTCTTGCTTAGAATTCAATATAATAATTCTAAAAGGCTAGAGTACATCAGTACCCATGTTTTAAAATTTAATGTAATATGATTTATGATTTTTCTAGCTTATTTGATGTCCTGAGGAATGAAGCTCGTGTTATGGAAGGGCTGCATAGTTTAGGAATTGTCGGGCATTCCATGCACAATGTGCTGAAGTTGAACATCCAGCCATCTGACTCTGACTATGCTGTAGATATCAGAAGCAGCGCAATTTCAGTAAGTATACGCTCTGTCTACGTTATGGTGATGTGATGACTCCAATGATATTGCTAGGAGAACTAGAATAAATTCTTTGCGCAGAGAATTTGCACTTTAGCAAAGAAGCCCAAGAAGTGAACAACTTTTTCAGCAAAGTGTTTGCTCTTTGGAATATTAAGACAGAAATAGAGGGAAAATAATGCTGTACCACAACATTATAATATTACATATGCAATGGTATATATTCATACCCAACATTTTCATTTAATATCTGCTGCATTCCATTGTTTCATTTAAGTGGAATCTCTAAACGTGATATTTAAGTAAGTGGTAAAATTTAGCTTACCTTTCTCTAACTTAATATTTTCCAATTGTACTGTCCTATAATGGCCATGCCAATGGAAATATGGAGTTGTGCTTAAAGGATCTGCTTACAAAAGCTAATCTTAATCTTGGGAACTTGTTCTTTATAGTGGATCAATAATCTTGAAATTGACAGCAAATACAATTCCTGGCCTTCCAGTGTCCAGGAACTGCTTCGTCCTACTTTCCCTGGTGTGATCCGACAAATAAGAAAAAATTTCCATAATTTCGTGAGTAATATTAGTTTACACTAACTTTATTCTAAATAGCCAAGATAAGATGGGTTTATATTTGTTTATCTTTTGCCTTCTAATAGTGCAGGGGTGTCAAACAGGTCGCCCGTGGGCCAGATGCATCACGTGTAGGCCATGCCCACCCTGGCTCCACAAAGGCATAAAACATTGCAATATGTCATGTGATGTGATTGAGTTTGACACCCATGTAACAGTGCATTTGGATCAGATACTTCAGTTTTATTCTGGGTATTCATTGTGTTCTTGAGGCTGATTATAATTTTAAAAGGTGACATTCTTTCATGAATCACCTGACAAATTTGGGGGAATAATCCACCCAATATTAACTTATGAAGTCGGATAAAACAAATGCCTGCATTTGTTTATTTGTTTGTATGAAATATGTAGCTGAAAGGAAAAGATGGATTCTTCTGCATTTAGTTAATAATGGCTTTCTTACTAGAAACAATAGTAAACTAGCTTCAGAAACTGCAGTGTTATCTCATTTTAATTCTACTCAGAGTTCATTGTTCTAGCTGTCAGGATAAATCCTTATCTATAAGGAACAGTATAAGTTAGGGTTAGCCATGTGGAGAAAGAACATTATAAAAACTTGGATGGAGATTGTGGTTGTTCATGCCATGGATTTGTGCATTGCTTTAATTTGATTATATGTTAAAGATCTAATTATTAGACAACTGAAGCTCTAATTTAGAAAGCTTTTGAATTTGGCCACACTTGGCCATACTTGTATATTGGGCAGACCAATTTTAAATATTAATATATTTTTGTTTATTTGTCTGCTAAACCTAATTGTACATTGTGCTCTTTCAGAAGTTTTGAATGAAATTCATATTCCTAATTTTGTTATACTTTCAGGTGCTTCTCCTAAATCCATCCCATGAGAGTACTGCAGAATTGCTAGGTGTGGCTGAAATGTTCCTGTCTAACCATATACCACTGAGGTAAAATTGCAGCTTTTTTCATTCAGAACTTTTATGTTTATTTTTGAAGCTGAGTAATATTCTCATTTATTCTACTTTTCGATCCTGAGAAAAGAAAACATTTCAGCATGTTGAAATTCTCATTAGTATTCATGTAATCTTCCCACGTCTTTTTCCTAGCCATCTGGGAAAAATGATAGAGAGCCCTTTTTGTTTGTTGACAAATATTGACAGAGTTTGTTGACAAATGTGATACACACACACACACACACATACATATGTAGATGTTGTTGTTTTCTCCAGTAAGAGGAACCTTAAAACATTTTCCCATGCCTCACCATTTCTGTGTTGGTTTTGTTATTGCACAAGTACATGATTTGGTCTGTCTACAAAGTTATGTATCATGTTTAAGAACTTTTATGTTTATTTTTGAAGCTGAGTAATATTCTCACCTTGCCAAATTTTAACTATATATAACTTTCAGAGTACTTGACATATTTAATAACAGCAGAGATTAAATGGTTTATTTATGCTTGGTTGATCCATAGTCATTCCCATTCTATTGGTTGCAGTTTAAAAAATGGACAGAACCTGCATTTACCAAAATGATAGATATTGTCATTGAATCATGTACCAATAGTGTTCATGCTTTCAATTTTTGAATATGGTTTAATTCTTTCTTTTAAATAGGGTTGGCCTGGTCTTTGTGGTTGATAATTCTGAAGATGTTGATGGGTTACAAGATGCTGGAGTTGCTCTCCTTCGAGCATATAATTATGTGGCACAGGAAGTAGATACAAATTATGCATTTCAGACAATTATATCTGTGAGTAATTTGTCCCATATGAATGTAAATGTATTTCAAATATTTTGACCCTTGCTTGTGATAATGAGAAGAGACACCCAAGTTATCTCTTTGGTATTATTGGGTTTGTTTATTTATTATAATCAAATTTATATGGCTGTCTATCTCCTAGAAAATGACTTTTATTGTCATTTTATTGTACAATAATCTTAAAGAGTTAAAGTCAATTTGTTCCTAAAACCTATTTGTTTCTGAAAAGACTTCCTTCTGAAAAGGCAAAGCATCTTTCTTTATTCTTCAGGACAGACTGCCTGTGATTTGTCTAAGAAAAAGAGATGTAATATTACCTAATGCATCTTCATTTTTCCTTCTCATTCAGTAATTATACTGATAACAGTGAAGGACAATATATACCTTTCAGGAAATTTATTAAAATTCTTCTGTCTCTTTCAATTTCCACTCTCTTTCCTCTTTCCTTCATTGCCATTATATCTATGCTATGAGAAGATAGCTATCTCTTAGAGAAGAATCATATGCATTATACAGAAGGAATTTCTCCATCTCTCCTAACTTTAATGGTATTTATGTTCACAACTGATTCCCTTCTAGAGGCTCATTTAAATTAAATTAACTGCCAACTCACGAAGCATCCCTGATCTGCTCTCGAATTGCCGTCCCTTCATGAGATCATACTAAAAACTTTCTTCAGGGAAAAGTCAGAAGAAATTTTTTTTCATCAATAAGAACTTGTAAGAATTATAACAAGAATGGTGTTTAATGCATTTAAAAATGTGTGTTTTGTGATATACTAACCAACCTTTCAATAAATCAGATCATAAATATATTGTGTTCCTATACAAAACACTGAACATATTTGTGAGGTTAAAAAGATGTGATACTCCTACACTGTCTTGTTTAGAAATATATTTTTGGGTGGGCGGGGAGTCAGTAAAAAACAAAGCACTAGGCATCATGGTCAGTTTTGAACAAGTTTGGAGAAAGAGAAAAAGTGATGCCAAGTAGGTATTCCAGGAGAGATGTTTCAGTAATCTTCTGGAGATTGTGTATTTCACATTTCCCTTTACAGATGTATAACAAAGTGAATGCAGGAGAAAAATTGAAGGTGGAACATGTGATTAGTGTTCTTGAAAAACAGTATCCCTATGTAGAAGTAAACAGCATCTTAGGAATTGATTCTGCCTATGATCAAAATAGGAAGGTAAGGAATTCATATTGTTACTATTTATACTGTACTTTTTAACATCAGTATATAAAGCATACATATCATACTTTAGATGCATATGGAAAGGAATTACTACCTGAGGTAGTATCAAAAATTTAAGTTAGTAAAATAACTTTCTGTGCGGGAAATAAATTATAGGTACTCAGAGAAGATTATATCTACCTTTAATATGTCAGGGTTCCAGGTAATACACCCATAACAAACAAAATTATGAGGCAGGTAGATTCCTCAAAGAATAATTTTGTTGGATATATCGTATTGGCACAGTTTTGGTGAAAACTGACTTACGGTTTAAAAGTTAAAAAAATTCCCTTTCCGCAAACGATCAGTCACATGGTCCAATCAAGGTGCTGTCCTGTTGCCTGGTAACTTCACTCCTCCTCTCTCTGACCAGGTGTGAGAATGTCCTTGGTTCCCAGGAGAAAGTATTTTGTCTTGGCTACAAAACCCCAGCTGTCTCTATTCCCCGCTCCCTATCCCCCAGCTCCAGTATGGCAACACTGAAGCCTCAAAATGGCTTTGGTCAGGACAGCTTCAGGGTTGACATAATGATTATATATCAAAATACAGATAGAATAAGAAGCAAGCACTGCAACCTTTTTTCATTATTGAAGTTAGAAAACCATTGTGATGAGTTAATTCTATGCATGGTACTTAACACCAATATTCACCAAATGTATGCCCCTCTCCCGATACGTTGGTATTATCCATAATGATTGGGAATTCTTAAAATAGTACCGTGTTTCTCATATAATAAGGCCGGGTCTTATTTTTTTTTTGAGCCCCGAAAAAATGGCTAGGCTGTCTTTTCGGGGGTGACTTAATTCCCCCCCCCTTGCATCTTTGGGTGGGCAGGTGGCGACGGCTTGGATGTTGACCTCGGCGTTGGTGGGGCACTTCATATCGGGGTCAACGCAGGCAGCACCATATCCGGGTGTGCAACAAAAGTACTTCCTAACGGCAAGCCCCCCCACCATTCCCCCCCATTTCGCATGTTTTAATATAGGCCTTAACTTGGGGGGAGGGGCTTAATTTCATTTCATGCCTGTAAAATATGCTGGGACTTCCTATTGGGGAAGGCCGTATTGTTGGAGAAACAGGGTAGTTACATCACACCTGAATTAGGTAGGAAACGTCCCGGCTTTGAACTTTAGGGAAATTATTTTAAAGGTTTATTTTCATTATTATATACCCATAGATCAGTGCTTTTCAACTTGCGACTTTAAGATGTGTGAATTTCAATTACCAGAATTATCTAGCCAGCTTTTCAACTCATTTCTATAGATATTTCAGCACAAAATTCTTTTATAAAATATTTCTTAAATATATAACAAGCTACTAATTTTACTGGCTATCTGGTCTACATATAGAATATTTGTTCAAGATGTTTGCCTTTAAATTAGATTGAATCGATAAATAATACTGCATAAATAATGTGACGTACTGTAAGCATATTGTGCTATGTTGGTACAGTTTATTCATAAAACCTATTAATGGAGTATGTAGTAATAGAAAATAGGAAAGTCACTGTATGTTCTCTGTCTTCTTTCTATTTCAGGAAGGATATAATTACTATGAACAGACTGGTCTTGGTCCTCTACCCATTGTGCTTTTTAATGGAATGCCACTTCAAAAAGAACAACTGGATCCAGATGAACTAGAAACAGTAACTATGCATAAAATCTTAGAAACCACAAGCTACTTCCAAAGAGCTGTGTACCTGGTAAGTTAGATTTCTGATTAACAAGAGTTTCAAGAAATTCATCGAATATTTTTGTATTACAGCTTATTTTGTGTTCCTTAAAGAGCTTTAGATCTAGATTTGTCAAGCAATCTTCACTGTACTACCAAATATTTTTAAATGGACTATATACAATATACAGTATATCTAAAGTAGTTAATGTGGTATAAGATAAGCTATTAACAGAAATAAATCAGCTTTTTAGTGGGTGTACAGAAGTAACTTGGTAGCAACCTTATAATAGTGGAATACAATATGTAAATGATTTTTAATTTTTTTTAATGATTTATTTTATTATTCTGATTTTCCAAATAATTCCAGCATTTTGATCTTGATCTGTGTTTCAGGGTGAATTATCCAATGATCAGGATGTAATTGAATATATCATGACCCAACCCAATGTTGTTCCAAGAATCAACTCTCGGATATTGATGTCTGACAGAGAATATCTAGATTTAACTGCAAATAGTAAGGCCAATATAAAGCATTTTTAAAAAGCATGATCTGGAACATAACAAAAAAAAAAAAAAAATCATTGTTTCACATAATGTTCATAAGCCTGCCCCACCATCCCCCAGTTCTAGTTTAATCATAAGGAGGCAATTGAAAGCATAGCCCTCCTTTGTAAACCAACCACAATTGTTCCTTTATTGTGAAAAACAAGAAATTGATTAGCTTACACTACGGAATGTTTTAAAAGACCCAGGATCAAAAACTCTGGTTTATTGTTTAAACTAACTCTAGCTTGTCATAGATTAAATGAAATAACAAACACGTGCTGTTTTAAAACAAAACCAATATTTCCAAACTCTTATTGTAGTCACAGAAGGTGAAGAGAAGAAGATACATTTCAGAGGAACCTAATATTTAGCAATGATACCAATAGTTGAACTGTGGGATAATTAGGCCTCCGCAAGCTTGCAGATGTTTCATTATCCAATTAGGAAATATCTTCAATCCTAGAAGAAGTGGGGTTTGTCTCTGTTTATCTACAAATGGCTTACCCTGTCAGTGTTGGTAGGAATGTTCTTAGTGGTTCCTTCATTAGATTGTTGTTTACCGTTAGCTTGTTTGTCTGAGTCAGTATCCTACTCCCTTATTGTACTGATTATTATTATTTTTTTATATTCAGGTTTTTATTTTATAACATATAACAATTCAAATTTCAATTAAACTGTGTTGTTTTAGTACAAATAGTTTTAGGAAATAATCAAAATGTTTACAACGATATTCATTACATTAATATTGGTTATAGTAGTGTTAGTAATAATAACAGCAATGTTATTTCTTTAACCCCTTATTGTACTGATGATGTTATCTAGTTGGGTAATGAAATGTCTGCAAGAGAAAATCAAGCTCAGAGAGCCTAAATGACCCCACAGTTCAACTATTTGTATCGTTGCTCAATATTAGGTTTCAACAACCAAGCTTAGAGAGCACCACATTTGGCAATGATTTAATATGACGTATTTATTTATTTATTTATTTATTTATTTATTTATTTATTTATTTATTTGATTTGCCAATTGTTTACAAGATAATAAGTATAAGTGTATACATAGTTGTGAATACATGAAATGGGTACATATAAGAAAAATAAAAGAATAAGAGAAACAATAGGACAGGGACGGTAGGCACGTTGGTGCGCTTATGCACGCCCCTTCTGAACCTAAGATCTTGACCAAGTTGTTACAATGACTCCATCTCTTGCACCTCATTGAAACCATATTATAAATGGGTGAATGGATAGATTGAAAGCAGTAGCAGACAATACCTGTAAAGGGAACAGAAAATACATTGGAAGTATGTGTTGTATATTGGTTTGTCCGCCCTGATGAATTATTATGTATGCATATATAATCTTTTGCCTGTCAAGAAATGTATTATTAAAATCTTTATTTTCAAGACTTAGGAAGGTAAAATTTCTTCTGTTTTAAAATAATTTTTATTAAAGAGGTTTTCAACAGAATATCTCCTCAAATATGTAAGGGATGCAAAGAGTTCCTTCATACATGACTAAAATGTTTAAATGCACATATGGGGGCTTTATTTATTTATTTATTTATTTCCTACATGAAAGTCTCTTCATATCAGCAATAGAATATCACACAATCTTCAAAAGCAGCTTTGGGAATTTGAGAAGAAATTGAAAGAAAGTGGGGGCAGAAATATTTTGATGAATCATTGACAATTCCACCTGGATTGCAATGATTGCAGAATGTAAATCCCTGACATATTTGAGAAGGTGTGTTTGCACAAATGCATACCGTACAAAGATAGTTTTAATTTTGTCAGATCTATAAAATCAAATATTAAAATGTTTGCGCTTATAAGTGGTTTGCTGATAAGGTGTCTCATTTATTCTACTTGCTCATGTTAGATATTTCTCTTCTAGAGAGTTATCACAGTTGTATTTATTTTTTTCTAGACAATTTCTATGTGGATGATTATGCTAGATTTAGTACCTTGGATTCCAAGGACAAGACAGCTGCCATAGCCAACAGCATGACTTATCTAACCAAAAAAGGTACAGTTATGAGTTCTTTCTTCTTTGAGTATTGCATGTGATGAAGAAAATATTAATACCATATTATGCACAGTTGTCTTTTGTTGAAAAGACTAATGAAGCCTAAAAGATTTTCTGGTTACTCTTTATGCTAGTGTAAAACATATTTTCCTCTCAATCTTAGTACATAATCACCTTTATTTACATTTTGTAGTCTGTGGAGCAGAATATAAAAAGTCAGCCTGTTATAGTCTGTTCGTAAATAATGTAATTATTACATTAAACACTCCAAATATTTTCAAAAAAAAAAAAAAAGGTTCCATTGCAAGGTGAAATGGCTTTCCTTTATCCTTTTATCTGCTCTACCAGGGCTGCCCAACCTCTGGTCCACGGACCATTACCAGTCCGCAGTCCATTGGGAACCGGGCCACGCAAGTGGCGGGTGAGCACGCAAGTTCACAAAGCTCCATTTGCACAAGCGGCAGGTGTGCACACAAAACCATTCCCTCCCTCCCCGCACCACCGTTGCTGCCAGTCTGCAGAACCGGGAAGGTTGGGGACTGCTGTGCTATACTATACTATTTTTTATTTGCAATACATAATTTTCTGCCACTTCTTTCCTGCCCTGCTATATTATGTATTTGTTTCTATAAACCCAGCTGTGGTCAACTGCCAACCTTGTTTACAAATAAGTGTTGAATTTTATCACTATTACCCATGTTGGTTGCAATCATCATAATCTGCAACTGAGGAAAATGAGGAATACTGGTGGACCAATGCACACATTGTAATTTTATGCCAGATAAGCATAGCAGTTCTTCAGAAAAAATCCAAACTTCTTAAATGGACTCTGTTCACATTCTGCAATAAATCATTGCATGTTTTAAGCATGATATGCTGATTAAGCTACAGTGGCTGAATTCACAGATTGTGCTAGGCCAAAATATAGTTTGGATTTTTTATCATTTAAATTGTGAATAATATTGTAATATTATGTGTTAATAAACCAGTGCGGCTCATTCAGCATTCATAGCTTAGGATAATATATATAAATCTTACCAGTTATTACAGTTATGGCATCTACTACACAAAGGAGCTGATAGGTAATCTTTTTGCATAATAGAAATTGTATTTACTGTTTATTGCTGAAATATTCCTTTCCTTTCCTTTCCTTTCCTTTCCTTTCCTTTCCTTTCCTTTCCTTTCCTTTCCTTTCCTTTCCTTTCCTTTCCTTTCCTTTCCTTTCCCTTTCCTTTCCCTTTCCCTTTCCTTTCCTTTCCTTTCTTTTCCTTCCCCTTCCCTACCCTACCCTACCGTATCCTATTATGTAATATTTGATATTTTACATTGATATTTGTATCTGAGATGTTTCTGATTTAGTTCTGTTTCTTACATCACCCTAAACATTTGATGAAAAAATATTCAGTAGTCCAGTTGAATTAATATGCACATCCAGATTTTTAACTAGCAACTATATTAAAAACATTTCATCCAATGTGTAGGAGATAACGTTTAAGTGTATGGGTATTCTCAACTTTCTCTTATTCTCTCTTATTCTCTTATTGTTACTCTTTGAATGAGTTTTAGTAATGGAAGCTTGAAAATATAGATGAAAACCGGGAAGTTGTTACTCCAAAATTTTGTCTTACTTCTGCAGAAGAAATCAGTTTAGGCCAATAACTTCTCAGTTTTATTTATGGAAGGAATAGTTCAAGTTTAATTAAAGGAGTCACCCCTTTAGACATAATAGGACTGTATTTTTGGAGGGCTAGCTAGTCTCATCCAACAGAGCATGAAGTGGACTGGCTAGCTTCAGATTAGGTTTCATTTTAGAAATTCGTCTAGTCAGATTGGTGGAAGAACCTTGCTAAGACAGTGGAGCATCCCTATGTATTCTTTTGTTGCTCTCAAAGACTTTAAATGTCAACTATGGCAATAATGTCTAGTTATGATACCTCTGAAAGCCTCTAGTATGGTGGGCTGCAGATTCCATGCTAGATCATTGTTTAACAGAAGAACAAGTGCATCAAGAAGTTTCTTTTAACATTAGGAATAAACATTCCTGCAAATTGTTGCCAATATTTCTGGCAAAGGAAACAGTATTTCTGCTGGAAACAAAGTCATTCTTAGATTATTTGAGTTGGTTATAAGGGTACTATATGCCCTACAGTGGGTCTTGGATATTTAATGAGGTTAAATCTGTAAACTAATTTTATGTTTTTCCACTCTTTCCTGTTTTACTTTTGTCAGGAATGTCCTCCAAGGAAATTTATGGTAATGAACTTGAGTGTTTCTTTTTCTCTCTCTCACTTATTACTAATTTTAATATTTTAAGGAATGTAGTCTTATCGCGAATGAGAAATCATTGCATATTTTTTAAAGAAATCTTTGAATAACAATTTGAATGAATAGAGTTTGTTTAAATATTAATGTATCTCTTAACTTTCTTGCAGGTTTTCTATATTACTTTTTAAAAATAATCTGAATTTAGTGGTGTAATAATAATTTCATTAGAATAATAACTTCATCAGATATCACACAAATATGCTTATTTTTCATTCTTTGCAAAATAGGCTTGATTCAAAATAAGTAGTATTCTTCATAAATACTAATATCCTAATGATTTTGATATTGTCTAAAAATAGCTTTCTATGCACTGCCCATGCCCAATATGTACGTTATGCTAGGATCATGTTCAATTTTCTTCCTTTTATCTTTTTCTTACACAGATGATACTTTTGTCAGGCCAGTGACGTTTTGGATTGTTGGAGATTTTGATAAACCATCTGGAAGACAACTGTTATATGATGCTATCAAACATCAAGTATGCAGCTAACAACCTTCATCGAAGAACTGGGAATGGGGGAAGACTGAGTTTTACCACTTGTTTGATTTTTGAAGATAGATAAGATAGAGAAAAAAAAACTGTTGGGCTTTTATATTTTCAAACAGGGACTGCCCTGTGTGTGGTCTCAAAAGCTCCCTTTGGGTGGAGAGAAATTGTCAAACAGCTGGTCTACTCATCATGCCAGTTGTTCATTCTGCTATGGTCATTGGCTCCATTTTTCAGAACTGTTTTCAGTCTTTCTAGTTTTTAGATTTTTATCCTTTTTATTATAAATAACTCGGCAGTGAACATACTTCATATTCCTTCCTCCTATTTTCCCTACAACTTATAATTGAGCTGAGGAAGAATGAAGATTGACTTAGAGTTACCTACAACTGCACATAGGTGTTGCCGCTGTGAAGAGGTTATTGCATAGCATATTGATAAGCATAGGTTGCAGATGGCTGCAGACATGCTGACACGCATATCTCCTAAATCCCAACTGTGTGTTGTGTGGAGGTGCGCGTCCTATGTTTGAATGGCTGATCTGACTTCCTCTTTGAGCACCTCCTCGCCAGAATGTTAATATTTGCAGAAATATAAATGCACCTTTACACCTATGCAACTATCCCCGAATGACAAGACACACATGTTCCCTGATGTGCAGTGACGTAGAGATCTAATCCGGGCTTAATTGGCCAAAGTCATCCAACTGATTTTCATTCCTAAGGTGGGATCAGAATTCAGAGTCTCCTAGTTTCTGGGCCAGCATTTTAATCACTATACTAAACTGGCTTGTGATCTCTGTTTAGGAAAAAAAAAAAAGCTGACTTGCTGGTTGTCACAGTTATTTCTTTTTTTCACTTAAGAACCATAAAATAACATTTTAAATCTGCATTTCCTTTTCTTCTGTAGAAGTCCAGTAATTTTATCCGGATTGGTGTGATTAACAATCCCAGTGAAGACCCAGCAGCTGAAAACACAATCATTGCCAAGGCCATATGGGCAGCCTTACAGACACAGACGTCAAACAATGCCAAAAATTTTATCACAAAATTACTTAAAGAGGAGAATGCAAAGATGCTGGAGGCTGGAACAGATATTACAGAATTTGCTGTTGGAGTAAGTGTTGAAGATAAACAAACACAGTAGGAATAATAGCAAAACACAGTGGCATTCTTTCTAAATTCCAACTTCCTTCTGAAGTAACCAGACAGCATAAGATGCATCACATTGTCTTTTAATGAAATATTTCCCCCCCTCCCCTTTTTAGGGTATGGAAATCAATACATTTAAAGTGGCCTTCGAAGCCCCTGAAGTGGGTTTTATTCTTTCACATGCTGTGTACTGCAGGGATGTTCTTAAACTGAAGAAAGGACAGAGAGCGGTGATTAGCAACGGAAGGGTGAGCAAATTATATTGATAAAAGGAGAAAGGCTTTCTTTGCAAATGTCTTAGGTCCCAATGTGGTACCCCCCCCCCTCCCGCACAACAGAATGCTAATTTTGGATTCATTTTAATGTAAATCAAACTCTTGACCATATTTTTAAGTCCTTATATGGGCACTCTAAAAGTTGATGAAATTGACTTCTTAAAACGGAATTATTATATATATTCTTTGCTACAGTATACGTTTATAGATTTTCAACTGTGAATCCTCTATCTCTGAACTTGAAATTCTGATGACCTATTATTACTTATTCATGTATTTATTAGATTTTTACCCCACATAATCTAGTCTCTTGGCAACTTATAGCTATTAATACAGAAATATAACGAGATCAAAAACCCATAAACTTACAAAGCCTAACAAAGAGGTGTTACAAAACCAAATGTCGTTTGGAAAAATTAAGTCTTTAACATCTTTCAGAAGGTGGTCAAGATTGAAGCTGCTTTTCTCTCCATGAGTGTATAATCAGACCAATTTTTATAGGCAATTGTGGTGTTATAATCTGTGCTAATATGTTCCAACTCCATCTTGTTGGTGATTATTCAGGATGGGTTTACAATAGCATTTATCTTAGAATATGTTGTCCTTCATAACTCCTTTGTGATATTAAGATTTGCACAGAAAGTACTTAATAGGCTGCTATAAAGCTGAAGGCATTCCCTCCCTCCATCCTTATATCTCCAGTTCTGAAATTCTTCTCCAGTGAGGCAAATTTGGTCTTCCCTCAGTTATTTTCTATTCCAGACAAACCTATCTTATTTTCCCAGCCATTTTACCTTCTCTCTTTGTGCTGCTCATTGTTTCACTTTCCACACTAACAGTTGTTTAAAGCGCTTATATTATTTTAAGCTATTGTAGGTTTCATTTATTCTGCCGTTCCCAGCTTCAGTCTTTAAATGTTGCTTAATGTTGTGTATTGAAAATACAACTTAATGTCTAGCAGTGAAATGTTTCTGGTTTTTTTTTTTACTAATAATGGTTTGCAGTAAACATTCAGTGTAGAAGTCTATGGAGTTTCTCAGTTATCCAGGTCATGGTTGTCCAAAAGGTGCTTTTTCAGAAGGCAACTGGACTTTGATTTTTCTTTGAAGATGTTTCGCTTCTCATCCAAGAAACTTCTTCAGCTCTCTTGGATGAGAAGCGAAATGTCTTCAAATAAACACCAGAAAGTCCAGTTGCCTCTTGAAAAAGCACCTTTGGGACATTCAATGTAGAAATATTTGATTTCTCATAACTATTGTGAAAGACTACCAAGGTAGTTAACAACAGTAGCAACAAAACCAAAATAAAACAATTGGGTCAAATAATCAAGCAGCACATTGATCCTGCAGGCAGTAAAAGCTAGTACAACCTCAAATGTCAATAAGCCCTCATACTAAGAGCAACTGAAGAAGCATCTTGAAAGAATATTCTCATGGCTAGGTGACATAATCAGAATGGTCTTGTTTCATGTGAATCACATGGCAGGGTAGTATTGATACCGATTTAAATGAAATATTACCATTTTTTACTATTCAATTTTTTTTGCAAAGCTATTGTATGTGTTGTATTCCCAGTGGTAATGCATATTAAGAAACTGTGCACGTTGCAGAATATGTCTGGTTCAGATTACTTCGTAGTGATCATGATCATACCATTTCATCTTCATTTCAGATTATTGGTCCATTGGAAGCTGGGGAGCTTTTTAACCAGGATGACTTCCACTTACTAGAAAATATTATTCTAAAGACATCTGGGCAGAAAATAAAATCTCATGTACAGCAGTTAGGAGTGGAAGAAGATCTGTAAGTAAAAATTGAGTAGGTTATAGAAAGGAAGAGGAATTCTTCACTGAGCTCTGTTGATGGTTTCAGTGTTTATGGAATACCTAAGAGAGATTCTTCCTCTATCATGCCACCCTCCACATAATGGTACTGGTAGTTGTGTATTAAAAGCAGAAGAGTAAGATCTTTGGCAAAACCAGGGCATATTAGGTAGAAATAGCATACCGTAGTGTATTCCAAGTTTATTTGCAGATACAGACATTCCTTTAAAATCCAGGTGATTTTAAATATAGAGAGATTGTATCATAAGATTTTAACTTACATTGATTCTGTTACTTTTATTTACATGTTTCCTGGTAGTGCAATATCTTTAATGTGGTAGTGGGTATTATAGTTTCTCTCCCATTCATAGTATTTAGAAAAACCCTTGACTGAAAATATTTAAACCTTATTTTATAATAGTAGTACGTGAGCAGATAGTGTAAAACAGTGGTAGTCAACCTGGTCCCTACTGCCCACTAATGGGCGTTGCAGCTTTCATGTTGGGCAGTAGGGGTTTTGTCCCCTACTTTATAAATCACCATTACTGTGGAACCAGTGGGTGGTTAGAAAATTTTACTACTAACAGAGATACAAAAGTGGGTGGTAGGTATAAAAAGGTTGACTACCCCGGTGTAAAACATGAGCAGAGTATAAAACATGATAGTATAAACTTATGACCACAATTGAGCCGAAAACATATGTTGCTAAGCAAGACAGTTGTTAAGTGAGTTTTGCCCCATTTTACAACCTTTTTTGCCACAGTTGCAAAGCAAACCACTGCAATGCTTAAGTGAATCATGCAGTTGTTAATTGAATTTGGCTTCCCCATTGACTTTGCCAGCTAGGAGGGTTAAAAATGGTGATCACGTGACTCTGGGACAGTGTAATTGTCATAAAGACATGCCTGTTGCCAAGTGCCCGAATTTTGATCACATGACCATGGGGTTGCTGCTGCAACAGTCATGTGAAAACTGGTCATAAGTCATTTTTCAGTGCCGTTGTGACTTTGAATGTCACTAAATGAATGGTTGTGAGTTGAAGATTACCTCCACATTGCTTCTCTTTGAAAAACAAATAAAAAACAACTGCACTGTTATTTACAGAATGAGTTTCATGTGGAATCCTTGGGGGTCTCTGAGCTTGCTTGTTTTCTTGCAGATGTTTCATTACCCCAACTATGTAACTTCAGTGCTAGTCTGGATGTTACTTAGTTTGGGTAATGAAACATCTGCAAGAAAACAAACAAACTCAGAGACCCCCAAGGACCCCTCATGTCAACCCTGAGCTACAAATATTCTCCTTTATGAGTCTCATCTCTTTATTTCCCCTTTGCCTTGTAGCTTTCTGGTTGCATTGAATTAAGTTTATTTACATTCTAGTGGAACAGTAGATTGTGGTTTCATCCTTCTGGTCTTTCCATCCCCCAGTATCCCTGTGTGCCTCTTCCAAGCCAGTCCTCAGAGCAAGGGAAATGAAATCGGTATCTTTTATAAGCAAGCAAAGAGAAACAGCCAGTTTGCTTGCATTTACCGCCACTGGATTTCATATATAGTCTATTTTATCATTTGCAAAAGCAGCACTTACAGTTTGTTTGTTTGTTTTATTACTACATCTCATCAAGTGAGCTTTTTAAGGATAATAACATTGGAAGGAAACATTGGCAGGATGGTCTTTTCCTCTTTCTTCAGTGCAAGTGACCTTGTCATGAAGGTGGATGCTCTTCTGTCTGCACAACCAAAGGGAGAGGCAAGGATTGAATACCAATTTTTTGAGGACAGATACAGGTAAAAATAATCCACAAGAGTGGTTCTTAATTAGTCATGTCTGTCTGCCAAGAATAATATGCATTCAGGTTCTGTAAAATATAAATAGTCCTGAAAAGATTCATTCATTAGAATTTCCATGCCTGTTTTTTTCAAAAAGTGTTAAGTATTTAAAAGATAAAATAGTAACAGATTATATGTACACATGAGTTGACTCTTTAACTGTTCTAAAAATGGAATTCATAAATGTTTTAAACTTTTGCAGATATTTCTGTCATGAACTAAATACAAAAATCCAGATTGCACATACTGTATGTAGTTTCTTTTTCTTTTTCTAGTGCAATTAAGTTGAAACAAAAAGAGGAAGAAATATATTTTGATGTTGTGGCTATTGTTGATCCTGCCACTAGAGAGGCACAAAGACTTGCTCCATTGCTTATGGTATGAATTTAGTATTATTATAATCACTATTGTATTATTATTATTGTTATTCATCGCACAGTCAGCCAGATGTTCAGTCTGGGTTTGGCATTTTTGTCTAACTATCGAGTCCTTACCAAGGACCTGGGATAGGTAAATCTGGATGTTTGATGGTGTTGCAGATATCGCCAATAACAGTTGTTGTTGTTGTTGTTGTTATTATTATTATTATTATTATTATTATTATTATTATTATTATTATTATTATTATTATTATTATTATTATTGCTGCTGCTGCTGCTGCTATTGTTATTGTTATTGTTATTGTTATTATTTTGGTAACTGCAAAATGTTTGGAATATTTTGGGTAGTTATGGATATTCCTTCTTTGATCAGTAGAGGAAATAAGCTTCTCATTTTACAAGCAATGTGTGAAACCTATTGTAAAAGAATTCACCCTTAACATACAAAATACAGGTATTCCTCTACTTACAACAGTTTGCTTAGTGACCATTCAAAGTTACAACAGCACTGAAAAAAGTGACTTTTGACCAGGGGTAGGATTCAAATTTTTAACAACCGGTTCTGTGGGCGTGGCTTAGGTGGTGGGCATGGCTTGGTGGTCATGTGACTGTGTGGACATGGCTTGGTGGTCATGTTATTGGCTGGGTGTGGCCAACTCAATATCACTCACAGTGAGGCACGCATCTCCTCGCCTGTCCTCTCATGATTGTGGGGATGCTGCAACAATCGTAAGTGTGAAAAATGATCATAAGTCACTCTGTTCAGTGCCATTGTAACTTTGAACGGTCACTCCACACAAGCAAAGTACAAGCAAAGGAGAGGAAAAAAACTCCAGAGAAGTTCCTGAGACAGGAAGTCTAGTCCTGTCAAGAATGTAATAAGGGTTAACGGAGAGGCAGTTTCTGTAAGCAACACCAGAATGTTTCCTTCCTGCCTTCCTTACAGGATTAGGCCAGTAATTTCTTCTAACAACCTGTTGTCCGAACTGCTTAGAATGTTAACAACCGGTTCTAGCGAATAGATGCGAACTGGTAGAATCCCACCCCTGCTTTTGACCATTTCTCACACTTATGACCATTGCTGCATTCCCCTATCGCATGATTTACATTCAGATGCTTGACAACTGACTCACATTTATGATGGTTGCAGTGTCCTGGGGTCATGTGATCACCTTTCCCAACCTTCTGACAAGCAAAGTCAACGGGAAAACCAGATTCACTGAACAACCGGGTTACTAACTTATCAACTGCAATTATTCACTTCACAATTGTGGCAAGAAAAATCATAAACAGGGCAAAACTCATTTAACAGATTTCTCACTTAGCAACATGAATTTTGGGTTCAAATGTGGTCATAAGTACCTGTATGCTGGCACTTGTTGAAACATTTCCAAAATATACTGTTATCTTTCCTTACCTTAGTTTTTTGTGAGTAATAATAACTCTTAAGAACACACTTGTAAATCTTTAAACAAAAAAAAAGAACTTAAGATGTTAGATTTTAAATGCATTTTGTATTAATATGGAAAATGCTGAAATACATAATTCATTGCCTGTGCCAATCCGTTGGAAGAAGAGTTTTATTAAGTGCAAGGTTACACAGAACACACGTCAAATAAAAACAACAACAGATGTACCTTTCTCCAGATTTGACTCTCTGTGTTTTACGCCAGAGTCTATTCTCCCCTGCACATCTGCTTCACTTAACTGAGGGGAGGGGGAAGAATGGAAGAGAGCGTGAGCATACACACACATATGGAATCAGGAGTTAGTTTATGAAGCAGCTGTATGAACTTTAAAAAATGTGCAGCTGTTTTAGTGATTCAGTTGTGCTCCTTTATATTGCACAGCCCAAGAAGATAAGAGATTTGAATTAAATTGAACACATTTAGACAGGACTTTGATTAATCAAGTAACTAGCTTTTAAGTTTTCTTATGTTAGCTATATGTGTAATATCAATTAACAGTCTAATAAGTTTACAGTGATTCCCCTATAGCAAATGATGAGTGCATTTCAATGTTAATGAGCTAGTAGACAGAACATTAGGGATATGAGAAGAAGAAGAAATTGCAAGAAATTTGTAGTTCAATTGCATTTAGATTTATATGTCCTTTTCCCTCGATTTAGGTATTGAACAAACTCATAAATATGAACCTCAGAGTTTTTATGAACTGTCAATCCAAACTCTCCGACATGCCTTTGAAAAGGTGAGGAATAATAAGCTCAGTCAAATGTAACAGTATATAGCAATACTGATAAAATGTTATGATTACTTTGCTTTTAATGCTAGTGTTGGAAAACTATAGGCTGCAGCTAGTTATTAATTTTATTTTTATTGTTTATTAATTTTATTTTTGTTTTCACTCTTTCACTGCTGAATTGTTTGTCTGATGTGAATCCTAACACCAGAATTAACATCAGAGAATAAACAACAGTCCAAAGAAAGAACTACCAAGGAGTACACAATTCCTTACACTCACCAATACTAACAGCTACTGTATATAAACAGAGAGCAAATCCCACTCCCTTCTAGGATGAAGAGGTTATCTAGTCTGGTAATGAAATGACTGCAAGCCACCAGCAAGAGAGCAAATTTTTAATACTACAACATTTAAATATTTGTCATCTTTACCTCTTAGTTTTTATCGCTACGTTCTGGAGCCAGAAATTACTTTTACAGCAGAAAAACACCTTATTCCTGGACCAGTTGCCAAATTCCTGGATATGCCTCAATCACCGTTATTTACTCTGAATCTAAATACTCCAGAGAGCTGGATGGTGGAGTCAGTAAGAACATCATATGATCTTGACAACATTTATTTGGAGGAGGTAAATTTATTAACATGCATTCAAGTTTTAGAGAAACATAGAATTGGATTGAATTGAATTGAATACCTTATTGGCCAAGTGTGATTGGACACACAAGGAATTTGTCTTGGTGTAAATACTCTCAGTATACATAAAAGAAAAGATACATTCGTTAAGAATCAAGAATCATAAGGTACAACACTTAATGACAGTCATAGGGTACAATCAGCAATCAAATCATACTAGGAAACAGTCAGTATAAATCATAAGGATACAAGCGACAAAGTTACAATCCTACAATCACAAGTGGGAGGGGATGGGTGATAAGGAGTGATGAGAAGATTAACAGTAATTGTAGTGCAGACTGTAATAATTGAACAGTGTTGAGGGAATTATTTGTTTAGCAGAGTGATGGCTTTCGGGATAAAACTGTTCTTGTGTCTAGTTGTTCTGGTGTGCAGTACTCTATAGCGTCGTTTTGAGGGAAGGAGTTGAAACAGTTTATGTCCAGGGGTCTGTAAATATTTTCACAGCCCAGTATTTCACAGTATTCCATTTGGAAAATAAAGCTTTCAGCTAAAACTTTTTAGTCAACTAATTGAAAATTAAAATCTGCACTGCATTAACCAGTATGATGATTTGGAGGATAAGATGCATATAATTTATTTGCTTTTATCTTCTAATAATATATGCTGATTTTTGTTTCAAGGAGTTGGATTTCTCCATTATAGAATAGGCTTTTCAATAAAGTTGTTTTTTTAAAATGCTGTGATGTTAAATAGCAAGAAGAAAAGTGAAGCTGGCAAACTACGAATACTAATTGTTAAACTTAACAATGGTAATTGGGACCAGCAACTCAATTGTTAAGCAAGTCAAGTGTAAAATTGATATTGTGAGTGTGCCAATTTATGACAGCAGTTGTAGCTGGCATAACTGTTAGACAAATCCTGACTGATTGCAGTATCTCGCTGTCACATGGTCTCCATTTATGACCTCCTGCCAGTTCCCAATTGACTTTTCTTGTTGGAAGCCTACAATGAAGGCAGTAAATGGAGATCACATGATTGTGGAGTGTTGCGACCATCATAATTGTGAGCCAGTTTTCAAGCACCTGGTCATTCAGCGAAGACTACCTGTGTACGTAGGATCTATTGAAGCATTTTCCAGAACAATTATTCCAACTTTGTACTCCCCAAATGAGCTGGCATTGCAAGTTCCAAAATTATTTACCTGGCATAATTATTAATCCCATTTGCTAGGAATTTGGGGTATTGTAAACTCCAGTATCTCTGAAGAATATATAGTTGTGTAAGGCTGTCTTAGTAAGATGGTTGCAGAATCTAGAATTGAAAAAAACTGTATTAATATAACAACAGAACATAGCATATGTTACTTCAAAGTTGCCTCCAGGTGAGCTTAATGTCATATAAAATAAATAAAAATATCTGTATCTCTTTTAGTGGTAGACATTTTCTCGCAATGCTAAGTTGTGAATATTTGGGATACATATTTCTGGGTACAAATCTAACAGAAGAATGGTCTTCTTAGCTGGAGATATCAAGCTTGGAACACCACTTTATCTAAAATTGTAAGATAGACTTATTTATCTTACTTTTCCTATTTCAACTGTTGATGCTGATCATTGCTTTTAATTATTTAAGCTTTTGAATGCTAAACTAGTGGTTATTTCTTTCTACATAGGTGGAGAGTGTGGTGGCAGCCGAGTACGAATTAGAACACCTCCTTTTGGAAGGGCATTGCTATGATATCACTACAGGGCAGCCTCCCAGAGGCCTTCAGTTCACTCTTGGAACATCAACAAACCCCGTTGTAGTTGACACCATTGTCATGGCCAATTTAGTAAGTCACTGGTCATCTTACTGAAGTTTAATAGAATGTGATATGAAATAGATTTGTAAATGTTTAATTGGCCACGTATATGTCAGACAGTTTTATAATAGCAAGCAAGGCATTTTCTGGAATCCAATATTCAGAATATCCAGTATTCTTATATCTTGTATGTAAACAGATATGCCATTCCTTTTTTTTAAATTCCTAGGTGAGTAATCACGTAAAGAGGAAAAAAATCGCATGCCTCTTGACTTTCACAAAAGTTCTTATTGTGGCTTTTGCTCAGCCAGAAACATAAACTAGAGTCTAGGTTGAGTTAAACATTAAGCATTATAAATAATTTTAAGGTTTTTTTAAATCATTTTTTTTAAAAAGCAGCTTGCAGTCATACCATAGAGAAAAATAATCTAAAAAAAATCAATTCAAAATAGTAAATTACACAGCTATAATCTCTCAGAGCGTTTTACATCCTTTTTTAAAAAAAGGTCTGGGTGAGAATAACTGATACTTTCTTGAGATCTTGGGAATGACAGAATTCATATTTGAATAAGTATCTGTAAATTCACTGGAGAAAGCAATTGTGTTTTGAAGAATTGGAAGGAAACCAAACTGCCAAAGAACATGGGGGCTGGACACCATCAAAGCTGGCACCAGCCAGAGTATAGAATAACTCAAAGAAGTAGTGCAAGAGTGGAAGATTTGAATAGCCCTGGCCTATAGAATGCCAAGAGTCAGATACAATTGAATGGATAACATCATAATCTATCTATAAAATAAGTACCGTATATACTCGGTATAAGTCGACCGAATATAAGCCGAGGCACCTAATTTTACCACAAAAAACTGGGAAAACTTATTGACTCGAGTATAAGCCGAGGGTGGGAAATGCAGCAGCTACTGGTAAATTTCAAAAATAAAAATAATTAATTTGGGAAACGATCTCACTATCATGAAAGGTTTAATTGATTCACTAACCCAAAAGAAGATGATGATAACAGTGGGAGGCAGGAGTCACTCTCTTCCCCTCCCCTCAAAGGCCCCCTGAGTCAGGAATCGCTACTACTTCGCCGCGCCCCAGTCCCGCGTCGCCTCGGGAAGGAAAGGCAAAAGGAAGAGCCGCGGCAGCCTTTTGCAACGCAGCAGCGGCACCGGAGGCTCAGGCTCAGCGGCTCCTGGTTTGCCCCACCCTTCCCAAGACAACGCGGGACCGGAGCCGCACTGGTGGCAGCAACTCCCGACAGCCCCAGCCGGACACCTGAGCGGAGCCCGGGCGGAACTGCCTGTTGCCGCCCGTGGCGCCGCTGTGGGCGCCCGGCTGCCCAAGTAAGAACAGGCGGCGCCGGACCATCGGAGAAGCAGAGCAAAGCTGGAGACCAGCAGCCGCCTCTCTCGGCGAAGAAAGCCTCCCCAACCAGCCAGCCGGTCTCCTCCTCCTCGGCCACACAGAACAAACAGGCAGAGAAGGAGGAGAGCAGCTGGCCAGCCGAGGGGCCTCCGTGCTGCGAAAGAGGCAGCCAACGATCTCCGGCGCCGCCCTGCTCCACGCGCTGGCTGCTCGGACTTGCCGGGCCCGGCACATAGAACAGGCGGCGCCGGATGTTGGAGAAGACGGCGGGCCGGGGATCATTAACGCCTCTTTCGCAGCACAAAAGCCTCCCCAACTGGCCAGCTGCTCTCCTCCTCTGCCTGCTTGTTCTGTATGGCCGAGGGGAGGCGACCAGCCAGCTGGTTGGGGAAGCTTTCTTTGCCGAAAGGCAGCTACTAATCTCCGGCTTTGCTCCGCTTCTCCAATGGTCCGGCACCACCCTGTTCTTCTTGTGCTGCGAAAGAGGCGGCTAATGATCTCCGGCGCCGCCCTGTTCTATGTGCTGGCTGCTCGGACTTGCCGGGCCCGGCACATAGAACAGGCGGCGCCAGATGTTGGAGAAGCCGAGCGGGCCGAAGCCACCTCGGCTCGCGTTGTTTTCTGAGCCCGCGAGCCTAGAGCCAGGGCGCTTTCATTGCACGGCGGAGCTTCTTGTCTCGGGAAAAACCGGGCATCGTTGCTGCCCCTGAGGAGAGGCGATTCTGGGCTGCGCGATTGGGGGACTTCGTGGCTTTGGGTGGGAGCGAGGACGGACGGAGTCCGTGAAGTGGGCTTGCCTGCCCTTGCTGGCTGCCTCTGCTTCCTTAGGAGCGGGGAAGGGGGCTCATCTGGACCAAGGGTGAGTCTCCCCCTCAGTTTCCCCTGAAGGATCTTCCGTCGCTTTTGCCTTCTCCCTACATCTTCCCTCTGTTAAAATCCCCCCACTTATTTTCGGGCGGATAGATTTCGTGTCTGAGCATTCTCACATGACGGTGGGTCTTTCCCCCTAAAAACAGTTAAAAAAGAAAACATATATCCTCATGCAAGAACTTTTCTGCTTCCGATTACCCCCATGCTTAAAAGTTGCAAAGGAAACACGGAAGCAGGGAAGCGCCTGCCCAGCTCCGGAGCTCCACACCATTTTTTTTCAGAGGGAATCTGACTCGAGTATAAGCCGAGGGGGGTTTTTTCAGCACAAAAAATGGGCTGAAAAACTCGGCTTATACTCGAGTATATACGGTATGTTAGGATTCATGATTGAGTCTGACAGCTGATAGGTATCTAGTTGGTATATGCATTTGGTATTAATTCTTAAAAGTATTTACTGTCTTCCTTTATTATTGAAATGACTGGAATATCAAAATATAAATAATACCAGTAATCTAAATAATGAAAAATACAACCATTTTGTTTGCTTGGTTGTATTGCATCTTATCAAACACGAATACGAACTTGTATTACAAATTATAATTTTAATGTTAATGTAGTAGGAATGATCCAGCATAAAGAGATTTCATTCTAGTAGATTTACTAGGGTAAGAAAAAAAAGTGAGCTATGTATATGTTCTCAATCCTGATCAAGATATGCTTTGTAATTATATTTTTTAAAATTTCAAAAAAATTTAGAGAAAAAAAATGCAAAGCTGGTGGAATTCTAGGGTCTTAAGCTTCAACTTTTAGGGATGTAAGAATGTTTTTCAAATACAATTTTCACATGTATACTGTAATTCTAAGCATCTAGACAACTCCATTCCCAATAGGTCACCTTAATAAGGTAATATTTGTAAATAATATAATTCTTTGTACGATCCTTGAGATTTTATGAAAATCCTGTACTTCTTTTCTAATATTTTTTCTTGTCTCCATTTCAGATTATATTTTATTATCGGTTATCAAACAATATGTTATTTACATTACATACATACTAGTCAATATGTATGTCTAAGATCTAATTAAAGCTTATCGATAGGATAGGAGTCTTTACTCTTCCTTCATTTTGATTAAGCCAAATAAATGATTTATTTATAAAATTATATAGTTTTAATCTAGGAGTAAGAAATGATTAATAGGTAATATATATTATTAATATAGGTTTTTTTTTTACAATAGATAGAAAGTAACTGCCACTTAAAAATCTAGATGGAATATTTAAATCACTGTACTAGAGGAAAATAAGAATGGTTGCACTACAGAATCTGTTATGATGCTTATTCGTGCAATTTTGTATTTTTGCTTTTGTACTTGTGTATTTTAACTTTTTGTATTTAATAAAGTTTTTTAAAATAAAAAAAAAAAACAAAGTAAAAATAAAGCTTATTGATAGGATATTTTAGACATTGGAGGCTGGTATCCATTTGTATTAAGGACATAATATTTTCTGTGTAATGAATAATTAAAGATATGTAACATGCCAACTTTAGTGTAGTGGTTAAGGTACCAAGCTAGAAACTGGGAGACGTTAGGCACAAAGCCAGCCAGGTGACCTTGAGCCAGTCATTTCAGCCCTAAGAAGAAGGCAATAGCAAACCACTTTAGAAACTGCAAGAACTAATATTCAGGAGCCAAAAACACACATGCACACACAACTTGCCAAGTGAAATCCAGCTGAATTAGGCATCATAATGGGAAGTTTAGTACTTAGTAAATTACCTGAGATCAACTAGAGTGTTTCTTTCTTTCTCTTTCTCCTTTTTAGGGATATTTTCAGTTAAAAGCCAACCCTGGTGCCTGGTTTCTGAGGCTTAGAAAGGGAAGGTCTGATGATATTTACAAAATTTACAGGTAGGTTGATAAAAACCATGATTCTACTTGTTTGTTTCTAAACTCTGTAGGATATAGCCATTCCATCAAGATGGCATTGGGTTATTTATTTAATATACAGTATTTCTATGCTACCATAATAAAAATAAGTCTTGTTAGAAAGAGTTAACAAAAATTTTATATGGAGTTTTTCTAGATAGAAAAAAAAACCTGCTGTAAAACATCCACTCAAAAAAACCCACCACCATGGCACTATAACAGATCAGGGACAGGATCTTGGAAACAGCTGAGTCTTCAAGAATTTTTTGAAAGTTCAGCAAAGAGAGAGCTAACCTGATTTCCATAGAGGCAGTTTCAAAGAATTGGCACTGCATTAGAAGAACCTGGGTGGTCTTATGAATTGGCACTTCAAACAATTCAAGAGTCAGGTTGGCTTCATTTCACTTCCCTAATTAAATCATTGGACAGTTCTGAATTTGAAAACTTCTGAACTTAAAATGCCTCCCTCCTTTCAGTTTAGAACAGCTGTTCCACACTTACTAGAAGTGTTGCAATGTCCCAACTATTCCAGAAATGCCCTGAGGTTAAAAGAGCCCTGAGCCTTAAAGCTTAATTTCAAGCTTTAAACAACTATTCTGAGTTCAAAATAAGAATATTTCTTGCTCAGGATTTTGAAACATTTTGAGCAAGTTCATTTAAACTTTAAAACTTTTACATTCATCAATAGTCAGGGTTCATACATAAAATTCATACATAAAATGAAGGTTGGATCCATAGTTGGATTAATATGATTCTAAAATAGAACTTTATTTGAAGTAAAATAGAATTGTATTTGAAGTAAAACCAGTTTTGAGACAGATTTTGACAAAGCAAAGTGGCACCAAATAGTGATTACAAAGCTAATATTTTAAATGTAATTAATTTTTAGTCATGATGAGACAGATTCTCCTCCAGATGCCAGTGATGTTGTCGTTGTTATCAACAATTTTAAAAGCAAAATTATTAAAGTGAAGGTGAGTTTGAAAAGGATGGTAAAGTACTATTTTCAACAAGATTTTCCTTACATATTTCAAACAAATATTTTTATATACTGGTATAATTTGTAATTTAGTTGAAAACCACCACCCCTGAATATTAACTAAAGTTAAAAGAACTCTTTGCAGTTTTATATAAATATACTTAAGCTAATTTACTATTTTCTCTTTGTCAGGTTCTTTGTGTTCTCTGAGTTTAATTTTCTTTTAGTGTTTTAATGACATTTCACTAACAGGTGTTTCTGCAAGAAGAAAAAGAAGCTCATAGATCACTAAGAACCCAACAGTTCAATCCTCATCACGTTATATTCTCCTTTGTATTCTGTCTTTGTAGGTTCAAAAGAAGCCAGATATGCTAAATGAAGATTTGCTTAGTGATGGTACTAATGAAAATGAGTCTGGATTTTGGGAATCTCTGAAATGGTAAAAATACTTGCAAGCCCTTCAATGTCTCTTGAATTTCCTGAACCTAATTCCTTACAACATAATTTTAGGAATATTTGGAATCAGTTTATATTATTTATCAATGTTTCTATTAAAGCCATAATACCACTGTTTGCAATAAGGACTAGTAGTTAACAGAAAGACATAACATGAAAGAAACCTTTTTTAAAAAAAATTGAGCATTGCAAAAGGTTTTTTTGCCCTTGTTTTAGGGGGTTTACAGGAGGCCAGAAGAAAGAAGAAGTGAAACAGGATAAGGAAGATGTAATCAACATCTTTTCAGTGGCATCAGGGCATCTATATGAGAGATTTCTTCGGTAGGTCTAGAATTAATTTTACTCAAATTGTAAAATGCTGCTTATACATGGACATTTGCAGGATTGTTTTGTTTTCTTCATTTATTAGGTTTTGGAGTTTATTTTACACAATTCATTCCGTAGTGTTGGGATTCAAAATTTTTTAACTACCGGTTCTGTGGGCGTGGCTTGGTGGGCATGGCAGGGGAAGGATACTGTAAAATCTCCAGTCAGAGGTGATATTTGCCGGGTCCCCTGTCTACTCAAAATTTCCGCTACCGGTTCTCCAGAATTGGTCAGAACCTGCTGAATACCACCTCTGTCATTCCGATAAATAAGAATAATTTATGGATGAATACCACTGTAGAATTGGAAGGGACAGCCTGTTTCAAAAAAGATCCAGAGAAAAAAATCCACAGCATCCATAGAAAGATTGTTGTACAGATCTTCCCATCAAAAAGTTTTTCCTTATATTTAAATGAACCCTATATATCTGCAATGTATACCTCTTATTTTGACTCCTAATTTCTAGTTTCGGTGGCAGTGGAAAATTGCTTTTCACCATTTTCCCTGTGGCACCCTTTTAAGAACTGAAACAACAATATTGTATAGGTTTTATTTTAGTATGATCCATATCTACCTTGGCTTTTCTTGTTTCTTAGTACTAAGGCAATGCTCTTTACTGGTTTAACTATTTTGTGCTTATACTTGAATTAGTATTTGTTTTAGAGTATTAAGACATTAATTCTGCACTCACTCATGAGCTCTTGTTAGGTGGTGTTGAGAAGCTTCAAGACGCCCACCGTTCATTTTTAACATACATAAGTACTGATGTTCGTCTCTAATGGGCCCTCAGTGGAATTTCATAAAGCTTTATAACAATTGATATTTGACTCAAAGAATAAAAATCTTTTTGAATTTTTCAAATAAAGCAAGTGCTAGACTAGATTTAAAAAAAACAGCTTATCACAATCTTTTAATGATGTGTTTTAAATTAGCAACTACTCTTTTTAAAAACAATTCCTCCCCGCATCTGTCAACTGTGCATTTGCAGAAATCCAAAATACCTAGCCGTAGAAACCAAGAGGTGTCAGTAAAGACTCAACATTCTAGGTATGGCACTGACTATATGCTCACAAAGCCAGAAAAAAGTTTTCCTGCCTTCATATTTGCACCAAGTCTTTTTCAGCAATCTTAATTAAATTCTTACTAATCTGTTAGAGAGTACCCAGAAAGTTGTCAGAGATCCCTATCTATTTTCAGCTTATACCTATTCTTAAATTATCCAGAATCATTCCAGCCAATCAGAAAAATGATAATTTTAAAATAATGTGGAGTGCTTCATTTGGATAGACTAATTTATATGGTCTTATTCAGCTTCTGATACAGCAGTGCTAATGGGAAATCCTGCAATCTGGTCTGTTTTCATTCTTTACAGCCCTTTGTTCAAGAACAGTTTAAAGCAATTAACTATATACCTTTTAAAGTACAAGTTTTATCTCCTTCCGGTGCTCTCTTAAGATAGTTTGTTAAACAGATTTTTCATAAATTTGCAATTACAGTTACAAAATGGGTGAAAAATAAAACATAAAGGCTTAAATTAGTTCTAGATTTTATTTGTTGTAACTTTATTTATTTATAATATTTGTTATATTTCTTTTATTTCCTTTAAAAGCATAATGATGCTATCCGTGCTGAAACACACAGAGACTCCAGTGAAATTCTGGTTTCTGAAGAATTATTTATCGCCCACAGTTAAGGTTTGTGGAAGAAAAGAAGTTTTCTATTTTATCTTTTTAAGAATGTAATATTGATTTATTTATTTAATAATAACATATGGTTGCCCATCTTCCAAATCATAACTTAGATGGCTCACAGCAATAGTAAACAAAAAACAAAAAAAAACCCAATCACACACACACAAATATCTTGGTAACCTAAACCTCAGAAGACAAAATTGGGTTCCAGCCTCACCCTGTCCCAATACTTGGGAGAAAGCCAGATTTTTAGGTCTGGTGGATCTGGGAGGGGAGAGTGTTCCGTATAGCAGGGCCACTATTGAGAAGGTGCATTTCATGGGTCCCACTTGATGAAAACATTTGAGAGAAGGAACCTGGAGTGTGCCCATCCTATCCAGCCTGGTGGAATAGGCAAATATACCTAGGCAGAAGCAGTTCCTCAGATAACTTGGCCCCATCACAGAGAGGGCTTTAAGGCTAATAACCAGCATCTTGAATTGCACTGGAAAGAAACTGTAGGTCAACTCAAGTCAACAACAGGCTTGTAATATGGACAAACAAAACTGCCCAAAACAATCACAGGCAAAGTAGTGAGCTCAACCATAAGCAACTTGCTTAAAAAGCAGAAATGCTTCTGCTTTTGCTTCAACAGAACATTCAATCCATAAAAAACAAATTCTCTGCATTTCAAGCAACTCATCTGCTAGATCTCTTTTCTAAACTCCTAATGTCCCTGACGTCTTTTTCCTTTTCATATTCTTGTCTGAATCCTAAGATCTTTAACTATTCCATGTTCTGTATTTTCTTTCCGTGGCCATTTCTCATTTTTTTCTAAACAGCCAGGTCCCCATCCATTCATTTTTCCCACACTTTCCCACCTGTTTTTATTTGATTATTTCAGTTTGATAACAGGAAGTTAGAATGGTTAGGAGGAGAAAGTAAGATTTTGGGCCCAGGTTATAGGGAATCTCAGCTAAAAAATATAGCTAGCTAGAATGCAATTAGTCTGGAGATATATGTTTAATTTAGGATGTGGCTCATTTATTGCTAGAACTAAAAGCATATTCCTAGCTATTTTTTTCCACAGAGAATATCAAATAATGTAAGAAAATGTAGTCCATTCACTTTCCTCAAACTGGAAAATAAATTACATTTTAGAACCATTACACACTCTTGTGGGAGGAGTACATTGACAAAGATTAAAAATGTGTCATATTTCATACACATATTAACATGCATATACATGTACACACACATGTGTGTGCGCGCGCACACACACACACACACCTTGTAAGCAGGCTCTCAGATCTATCCCTATATATACGTGAATAGCTTCCCTACAAGCCAAAAGTGGTTTCTCTACCGTATTTCAAAGCAATAATAAATAGTGATGGGAAATGAAATTGCTACAGTCATTAGAAGTGTAGATCAAATACTACTGTGGGAATGAGCTTAATTCTAGTGAGTTGGAAGAAAAGCTTCTATTATATTTAATTGCAGTAATTTTCCCACTTTCTCTCTCTCTCTCTCTCTCTCTCACACACACACACACACACACGCACGCACGCACGCACACCTTGCCAGCATAGATAACTAAGAATAATTTCTTTGAGAATAATGCTCCGCAGGAAGGAAAAATATCTTGTGGATATGTTCTAGTGTACTAAAACCTCTATTCCTTGTGGTGGTTGTTTTGTTCCTAGTTAAAAATTCTCTTTGCTAGGTAGTAGAAAGGACAATACACCAATATCTCTTAATTTCATCTACTTATAATCATTTTTCCACACAAAAGTCTTTACTTATAAGAAATGTAGGGATGCAAGAAAATTAACCTTGGTTGGTAATGAGACTTAGGCAAAATGTGAAGATTCCTGCTTGCATATTTGCCATTTTTCATAGCCAAATATCTGGCTTTGTTAAGAATAATGTAACATGTCCTTTATGGGTTCTTTGGTAATTTGTATTAGAAGTTCTTAGGACAATAACTAATATTTTCTTCCAGGAATTCATCCCATATATGGCTAAAAAGTACAATTTCCAGTATGAGTTTGTCCAGTACAAGTGGCCACGCTGGCTTCACCAACAAACAGAGAAGCAACGTATTATCTGGGGTTACAAAATTCTTTTTCTGGATGTGCTTTTCCCCCTCGCTGTTGATAAATTCCTTTTTGTAGATGCTGACCAAGTAAGTGGTTTTGAAGACTCAAATGTTATTTATTTTAAAAAGAATGTCTGAGGTGTCTTTTTTTAGCTAGGGCACCCTACAACTTATATTTTAAAATTTAAAAATAATTTACAAACTTTGTAAGTATTCATAAGTCAAAAAAAATAGCTGATAAATGTAAAATCCCTTGAAAATTAAATGGGATAAAATGATCTAATTGCACAGTTAAATCTAAAGAAAGAAACTACATCTCTAATTTCTTTAAAAAGAGTGTTTCACAGTTTAAATGCTAGTATACAGAGAGCTTTGTTCACTGTCCTCATAAGTTATCCACTGTTGATGGTGAGACATTCACAGGTGTATCGAAACAGACTCATATAAGAATTGAGATCTAGGATCCAGAATGTTTAAGGCTTTATAAGATCAGCCTCTTGGATATATGCTTGGAAACACAATGGAATCCAGTGCAATTGGATCTAGAATAATAATTAAACAAAAGCACAAATCAGAAAACAGTCTGGTTGCCACTTTTCACAATAACTTCAGTTTCCAAAACCTCTTTAGCATAAATCTACATGTAACACAGCTTGTAATCTGAGTAGTGATTAAGGTATTGATTGCTATGGCTAGCTGCAAGATGAGCCACAAATAAAAGATGACCCACTATAGGGCCACCTGATCCTTCATAATTGGTACCAAATGACCAAAGCTGCAAAAACTCAATCCTGCATTAGATCATCTACTGACCAACAATACACTTGCCTTAAGCCATTTCTGATGGATTATTGTCGGCTTCCTACATTAATGATTTACATAGACTTCTTAATGACAAGAAAATGATGAGACCTGACCCCAGAATTCATGATGGTTTTTAAGAAGTAATAGGGAATAAGAGTATCTGTTAGGATTCTTAGGGAAATCCTAACAGATCAGTGGGATAATATTCTCTTTAGCACCATCTTTTAGGAGATAAGGGACACGATGGCTTAGTGGCTAAAATGTTGAGCTCGTCAATCAGAAGGTAGACAGTTCAACAGTTCAAATCCCTAGCACCACGTAATGGAGTGAGCTCCTGTTACTTGTCCCAGTTTTTGCCAACCTAACACTTCGAAAGCATGTAAAAAATGCAAGTAGAAAAATAGGGACCACTTTGATGGGAAGGTAACATCGGAGTCATGCATCGGAGTCATGCTGGCCACATGACCACAGAAACGTCTTCGGACAGCGCTGGCTCTTTGGCTTAGAAATGGAGATGAGCATTGCCCCTAGAGCCGAAAACAATTAGCACACATGTGCGGGGGAACCTTTATCTTTAGGAGATAGTGCTGAGGTAAGATCAGAATTAATGCACCAAATTTTCATATTTGGTACATGCCAAAGAATGGCACCATATTTGACACATCTAGCAAATGAATATACAGTAATCTCCCGCCTATTTCCATGAAGGTTGCATGTCATATCCTGGACTTCTGACATTTATTATTTTCCCCCTATAAAACTTTGAACTTGATTGCCTTCATTAATTCTAGATTCTTTCTCAGAAAAGAAATACTAAAAATCAGCATATAGTTTGCTGTGTGGTGAACAACTTTTTTCATCTGTACTGATCTAGTGCATAATAGTCACAGGAAACTGTAATGGAAAGGAGTGGTGATATGAAAGCCTCTAACTTGCAAGCAAGCTCTCAAATGATTGTAGTTAAACAACAATGGCTGTCAGACTAAACATTTTAAATGTTTGTGATCTCTAATAAGAACTGATACAAACTCATTTCTGCTGGTGTCTGTCACTTGGCTTCACCTAAATCTACAGGCCCCCTTAATATACTTAAATAATTTATTTATTTTCATATTCAAATGTATTAAATTAAATCAATTGATTAAACATATGTACCATGCTATGGTTTCAAGTTGGCTTTTGTTTTACTACTTATAGTATATAGACTACAAACGGAGATAATGGACATGGTTCCTTATTCCTCTCCTGAAGGCAGTTCCAAGGTTGGGGGCTTATAATAGTATTTTGGACATACCCTTTCCCATAAAAGTCCATATATTTGGGTTATAGGTTTTGGGAATGGATGGGAAAGCATTGTTGCCATAGATCATGTTTAATTAAGAGGAAAGTGGATAGATTGAGATCCAAATTCTACATTTCCTATGCAATAAGTAAAATTTTAAACTGAACTATTTTTTCTTTAGATTGTGCGTACAGACCTAAAGGATTTAAGAGATTTCAACTTGGATGGAGCACCTTATGGTTATACACCTTTCTGTGAAAGCCGCAGAGAGATGGATGGCTACCGATTCTGGAAGTCAGGATACTGGGCAAGCCACTTGGCTGGAAGAAAATATCATATCAGGTGATACCTTTACACCCCAAATACTTCTGAAGTATTTGGTCTGAGAGTAAATAGTAAATTTATTTTAAATATTACAAATAAATTCCAATCTGAATTTATTTTGTATTTTACTTATTTAGTGTATAATTCAGATACAAGTGAATCTAACAGCTGATTTTTCTCTATTCTTAGTGCTCTTTATGTTGTAGACCTAAAAAAGTTCAGAAAGATAGCTGCTGGAGATCGACTCAGGGGACAATATCAAGGACTTAGCCAGGATCCAAATAGCCTCTCCAACCTTGATCAAGTAATTATATCTTTTCATATATATGTGTGTGTATACTTCCATTCTTTTGTTCAAAAGAGATGCAAATCTTACAGTAATATTGCATTGTTAGAGAATTTTCCCTCATTCCCTCACAGATATCAGATTCCAAAAATTTAAGTTTTTGCAGACATATTGCTATTTTCTGCAAAATCAACCTTTAGAAACTTGTAGAATGGGCTTTCTCGGATACAAACATAAGATAGGTTAAGAATAACAAATATTGAGGAATAAAGTTAAGGAAGATAATACTTTGTGAAGAGAATCATCTATATGCATTGTGGTTACTAGTAGGTGGACAAGTAGGAATATGTATTAGTAGCATTTTCTGCAGGAAAGAAGGCCATGATAGAAAGGAGGCATTCACAAACTACTGTACCTTCCCATCTACTCTGCCTACCTGCTGAAGCATATGGATGTAGCTGAAAGCAAATGTAATGCATCTGGGTTAGTCAAGCTGGCATCCTTATTCTTGATTCAGCATCTTACTAGTTTCAGTTTTCTCAGGACTTTTGCCATAGGACTGAAATCCCAAACCCAGGTAAGAAATCGGCTCCTTCATTTCTTGATACTCTGAGGACTTGCAGCCAAGGCTACAGGAGAAAAATAAACATCCATTTGTTTCTTCTGGCTAGAATTCCACCCCCTACCTCTCACTGCAAGAAGAGAAGCGCTTTATAGCACTCTAGAATATATGACTTTCCGAAGTGTAATCCTTTAATCTGCTATAGACACGCAGATGAGCTGTAGTTGCCATCTGTTAAATGCAAGGTACAATAACTCAATATGATTTAAGAACTTATGGAACTCTTCAGTGATATGGTTGCAGATGAGGTAGGCTCAAAGGTAATTAAAGACAAATGTTTTCCATTGATGCTTGGTCATTTCTAGCATGCTCATCCTAAGGTTCTGTTGTTTTATTTTATGTATTCTGTGCTCTGAGAAATACAGTGCCAGTGTATTCCTCAATATAATTGCTTGCCCGAGGGCATGTTTTGTTGTTTTTTAAATTTGGTCAGCACACAATTTTTTAATGTTTGTAATCCATTTGTAGAGGATTAATTTTAATTTATATGCAACTGTAATGCAATTGAAAAGTTTTTTTTTAAATGTACAAAGAAAGGGAACTGTAAATTTCTGTTTTATAGGATTTGCCCAATAACATGATCCATCAGGTCCCCATTAAATCACTACCACAAGAATGGCTTTGGTGTGAAACTTGGTGTGATGATGCTTCAAAGAAGAGAGCAAAGACTATTGATCTGGTAAGTTGTGTCATTATACTGTGTGTGGAGGGGAAGGTTATCTGGTGAATAGGAGTTCACCAGGCCTGCCACGTGGCCATTTAGAAAACCTCCAGTAGGAAAGAATCCAGCATATTTTTTGGCAGACTGTTCCACTGTTTCACAGCTCTTAGTTTAATGATGTTCCTCCTTATATTCACACTGAATTGTCTTTCTTTTAATTTCAAGCCTTTTGTCCTTGTCTCAATTTCAATGGGTCCTGCCTTCTGTTGCATGCGGCAGCCTTTCGGATATTTTTATACCCTTTAGTTTTCTCTTGCAACCTAAACAACCTCTGATTTCCTTGACTATTCCTCAAGGCAGCTCTTCAGTAAACCTACACCAATATTTCCTTGTTGAAGGCCAGTGCCCAACAGTACATCAAGTATAGCCTGGCCAGCATAAAATACAATGGAATTACTATCTTCTATGAACTGGACACATTCCCTTCCAATTCTGTATGAGTCTATGCTTGAATCTTAAGTTCTCAAGTTCTCTCAGTAAATTTTTTCCTTGTGTGTCCCCATTGCCATTGATGTATGTATTATATTGCAGTGTAATAATCCAATGACAAAGGAACCCAAGCTGCAGGCAGCAATGAGGATTGTCCCTGAATGGCAGGATTACGATCAAGAAATTAAACAGTTATATAATCAATTCCATCAAGAGAAGGAGTCGGGAATACTAATTACAACAAATGAAACTGAATCCCAAAGTCAGAAAGGTAATTATTTTTAAGGCATTCATTATTTTAAGAAATATCTACAGTATTTCCCATAGAAATCAGAAGATACATGATTGTAAGAAGGTAGAAAGGAACTAAAGCCATTGTGTCCCCATTTTTAGAGGAGAACTTAAATGTAAACTACATACTTCAAGAACTGGTCATATGTAACTTTTTGAGTCATTTTTAACTGAATAGGCATTAAGCAACTACCTGTAATTTGATCTCAGTGAAAATCTAGAAATGGAACTTTTTTCTATCTTAATATTGTTTATAGGTAGTCCTTGCTTAATATCCATTCATTCAGCGACTGTTATGATGACACTGAACAAGGGATACTTATGACTGGTCCTTATAGTTGTGTCCCTACATTCACATGATCACAATTGGTGGGCTTGGCAATTAACCTGAAATTATGATGTTGTTGCATCCCACCGTGACATGATCATCCTTTGTGACCTTTATTGCTGGCTTCGGACAAGCAGAGTCAATGGTGAAGCCAGCAGGAGATTGCAAATGGTGATCAGCTGACCGCGGAAAATTGCATCAACACAGGATTTGCAACAGGGCTGCAACAATTGCCATTGTAAATTGGTGTGGTCACAGGATGATATACTTGATGTTGTGCCCTACAAACATTTCATTTAGTGACCAATTTCCAAGTCTCAATTACTATCAGTGTGAGGACTATCAGGAATATTGTTCATGAATAAATTGCATAATTGTCCATTTAGGAATTTGAAGTTTTTTTCTGAAAACCAACCATTCTGCATTTGTCTCTTTATTAGTTGTAGATAGAGCTGTTGTGTGATTTAACCGGGTTTGTTTTCCAGTTGAGACTTCTCTGTCAGAAATAGGGAAATGTAATAGAAGGAATAGTATTCCTAATTATTTTATTCTTTTGCCATAACGATACATTAATTGCCAGACCTATTAGTGGTATTTAAATGATATGCAGTTATTATATTTGTGCTCTTCATATTTACCTGCATATTTCTCTCTCTCTCTCTCGCTTGTTTTTTCTACAGACACGCTATTGCATGGAGAATTATGATCATGGTGACATACCAAGTGAGACTATTTCATAGACACTTTTTCTATCAAATACTAGTTTTTCTTAATACACTTGCAAAACTGCTGAGTAAAATGGAAGGTGTGGGTCATACATATTATTTCAATTGAGTCTGACAGATTGAATGGGAACTGGATTATTTGAATTAGCTGAATTGATTTTCTTTGCACCTGTGAGAGATTGAAGAATCTACAGAAGGATATGGAACTTGAGTAAAAAAGAAGTGTGGTAAAAAGCCTCTTTTACCAGCTTTTGGCCAAGTCTACCACGCTATGCCAATCTATGTCAATAGGACTCTACACCTTTCTCAGGAGTCCCAAGAAAGGGTAGCTACCTAGAGGATGAAATATGGAGAATACACAGGCATTTCCATCATTTCAAGATGCTGAAGTAGAGATTGCTCTTTCGGACTTGCACAGGGATTTTTATGATATTTTGGACTGATTAATGCAGTCAGAAATCAAATGGATTTTTTTTTATCATAGCCTTTGTCCTAATGGGAAAGTCACAGTTCTTTATTTAAATCTTACATTGTGAATATCACCTCAGATAACTCATAACTGAGCAAAAATGTCAAAGCAATCCACAACTTTTGAAATATATATTTGCAAATGTGTATTTTAATGCAGACTTTCTGTGGGACTTAACATCTTTTTCCACTGATAACTTAAAAGGACACTTCTCTCCAATTTATTGAAAACTGCAAAATTATTAGGGCATTAAGACTGCTGTAATTTGTCATCATTCACTGAATGTACTTTTTGTTCATGCAAATCTGTGGAAACTTTTTGATTATGTAAATTTGATAAAGTTTATTTTTTTTCCTCAAAAAAAGCAATGTCAGGTGAATAAAGCCTTCGAGTTCCTATATTTTTTCTTTAATTCTTCTCTTATGGATCCAATATTTGTAATAGTTGTCTCGTTTTTACATATAATATATGCACAACTTTCTGGTCAAATTTTCAATTGTACAAACACATTTATTTAGATGTAAAATTGTATCTAAGGAATATCCAATCTTGTAATGATCCCACCTCCCCACTTGTAATATTTTTTGTTACTGCTTTTCAGATGAAATAAGCAACTTTTGTAGAAAAACATTATATTGTGGATATATTGAATGACTGCCTGCAACTTTGAAATGGTTTCAAATACTTATAACTTGTTTTTTAATATAAAAATATCCTTTGCTAGAAGGATTAGCATCAGAAAAACCCACTACCAGATAAAATCTAAACTGTGAGAGAAAAAAGTGTAGAATTTAAAGTGCAATCTTGTAAGATCCAAACATTGTAAAACTGTATCATAATGCAAGGATACACTATGGTCCCTCATTTGAAAAGTCATGTTTTAGTTTGTGTTGAAATGTTTAATAAGCTAATACATGTAGTCCTCTCTTGCTAACCACTTAGTTAACAACCATTCAAAGTTCGGCCACAATTGAAAAAAGACTGATGACCAGTCCTGAAAGTAGTAGCGTCCCTACAATCACACAGTTGCGATTCAGATGTTCAGGAACTGGCACACTTTTATTTATTTACTTGTTCATTTTTTATTTATATCCCACCTTTATTATTCTTACAAATAAGTTACAAATAAGGCGGTGAACATATCCAGCACACCTTCCTCCTCCTATTTTCCCCCACAATAACCACCCTGTGAGGTATGTTAGGCTGAGAAAGAGTGACTGGCCCAAAGTCACCCAGCTGGCTTTCATGGCTTTCATTTATGATGCTGCTTGTAGCATCTTGCAGTCATGTGATTGCCATTTGCAACTTTTACAGACTGCTTCCGACAAGCAAGGTCAGTGGTGGAGCCAGCAGAAAATTAAAAGTCGCAGATCCATGATGTTCACTTAACAATCATGGGTGATTTGTTTAACATCACAGCTTATCAATTGTGGTCAGAACTGATGTCATAAGTTGGCATGGTCATGTGACATTTCACTTTACAGCAGTGGTGGTATTCAGCAGGTCCTGAACAGTTCTGGAGAACTGGTAGTGGAAATTTTGAGTAGCTTGGAGAACTGGCAAATGATTGGAGATTTTACAGTATTCATCCCAAGCCACACCCATAGAACCGGTAGTAAAAAAATTTTGAATCCCACCATTGCTTTACAGCCACATCACTTAGTGACAGAGTTAGTCGTCCCAATTGCGGTCAGTTGTTTTAGAACGGCCTTTCTCAATCTTTTTATCCTGGAGGAAACTGAAATAAATTTCAGATCTCAAGGAACCCCTTCATAAAGTCATGCATACCCCCTCCAATGCAGTATATTTCTAACCTACAATCCACATTTTACAACATTTACAGCAACATCAAAGCTGCAGGCTGGCACTGAGTTGTAGTATGTGAAAATTCTGATTGCGCACTGTGTGTAGTATATAAAGTCCAAAAATGATTTGGCTTTTTTTTCAATCATGATCCTATGCAAAATCCCAGTATTTTGTGGAATCCCAATTGATAAAGACTATTCTAGAACAAGAGCGAGCAATTGTTACAGTCAAAAGCTGCACTTGGTTTATATTATATGTAGACTACAAATAATGCATTAGTAGAAGAGTAACATCATAGGAGAAGGGTGACGAACGAATATTCAGCTTTCTTGTGTTTATTATATTTTTAATTTTACTGAGGGTTGTATAATTAACATGTCCTAGCTTTAATTCAAGTATTTTACATAACTGTTCTTCAGAATTTTACTGCCAGATTTTTGCAGTTTGATGTCAGGATGAAAAACCATCTGTCACAGACTGCTCTCCCTGGTCCTAGAATACAGTCTTAGGTGAAAATTACATAGTATTTTCTAAAATATAGGTAATATTTTAGGGACATGGTAGTTGTTTGGAAGGTTAGGAAATCAAATAGCTTCTTGTATCGTTTCCTTTAGTAACCCAATGTTGATACATAGTTTAGCAGCAACTTTTGTGCTTTAATGTCACTAATTATTATTTTGTTTTATGAATTTTTCAAGGGTTCAATGCCAGTACAATGCTCTTTGATGAGTGAAGACTGTCCCGTTGCTTATAAAGTTAATATGGCTTCCACTGTTTTCCTAAGATCCTTTTTCTTTTCTTTCTTTTCTCTTTTACTCTTTTACTTTGGGTATTGAGGGATCAGATCCTTTTTGATTGCCATAATGAAAATATCTTTAGAGCTTTCAGAGCAATATTTTCTGCCCAATTTTGTTATTTTCTTAGCAATTTTTTTACCACTTAGTTGCTCTACTAATGTCATTTACTTTTATTTAAGCATCATATGATATCGCAGCAGTTTTCATGCTTGCATTTTAATAACATTCTATGTGTGGGCAGCTTCTTCATCTCAGTTGCTATTCACAGCAGATTTCATGAATAGCCCATTCTTTGAGCACTGAGATTTGGAACAATTGTTATAAGTTAATGTCCTCAGGATTGTGTAGCTTTACCATTTCTAATTCTGACAACAGTTGCTTCTGACAATACTCCTAATTCTACAATTGCTGAGATGTCCAAAGTAGATTTTGAGGAAAAATGCACTCTGTACTGGGAGATAGGAAAAAAGAAACTGCCAAAAGAAATCCATATGCCATTTGTCTAATGATAAAGGGAAATTTTAGAAGACATTTCTATGCTCTCCAAGTGCCAATGAATATGTGAAGGTGCAGTAAAAGCTGTGTGTTTTGACACTGACTCAGTCCTCAGTCCTGAATCAAAACACCCAGTCTGGGATGATGGACTTTTCTTTAGGGATAAGGGCTTGTTTACTCACTAACATCTTGGTTAAGGTGCAAGCACTCAAGACAATGATTAAAATGATGCATCTCTGGTCTTTGAAACTGTTCTATTGATCTTAATACTAAAAGTCAGTTGTGGCATTTATCCCTTCATCATGCACTTAAACAATTTCTAAAGTCATTCCAGTCTCCTTTTAATGTTAATGAGAAAGTTATTTTGAACCTCTGATTTGTCCTTGTTAGATGAAATACTTGTTAATAGCACTGTGAGTCCAAGGTGTTGGTGGATAATGTGCACTTTGGTTAATTCTCCTCATATGATCTTGGTTCATAAAATTTTGTACTGAGACCAGATATTTTGCTTTTTACATGTTAGGGCTATGTACTTTGAACAGTCAGGTGATGGTTGTAGCTACCCATCCTCATCCAATTCATTCTGATAAAAGTAAATGTCTGCTATCATTTAAGAGTCCAAACTTCCCTCAACACCACCAGAAACACATCTGTTCGTGCCATAGTGACAACTTCAGTAATGGACACACATTCCATTGAACGAATTATGCAGAATAGCTACCTCGACACAGCCATTAATATTTGTAGTGCACAACTAGATGAATATACAAGTACATGAGATAATCTTAACTCTGGAATGTTTTAAATGGCACTGAGTATATGTAAAACTCAAGTGTACAAATTCATAAGTGACCAGTTTAAGATCCTTAGTTTTAAATGAGTAACCAGTTATCAGCCACTTCTAGCCCTTTTCAATCCTTAGTAAACTTACAGAGACAATATTTTCCAGCATTAATATTTTGTTTTAAAATCTGATTGAACTTAATATCATACATTATTTTAGATAACAAAACTATGTCAGTATGCTGGTCAGTATATGAATATAAAACATTTTAAAAGAATATTACTTCTTATTCTAATGATCCAAATTTTATGGGTTTTTTTTAATGCTGCTTAGGAGTCTGAGAAGTATATAATACATGCTATCTGTTATGGCCTGCAAAATAGGAAATGGGTATCTTTAAATTCTCCATACAGAAAATAAATGCAGTGTAAGTAATGTAGAATGGAATATGGCACACTATAGTATCTCATATTCAAGACAGAGTTTTATCTTCATTTTGTAAAGGTGGAATAAATTATCTAAAGAAAAGACTTTAAAACTGTCTTTCAGATTGTTTTTTGTGGTGTATATAGGTAAGCAAGCATTTAGCTCTAGATTAGTTTTGTCATCTTCGTACTATTATTTGTAATGTACAGCATATGGAAAATAAGCACTGAGGAAAATGAATTTGTCATGTCAAATGTATGATTCAACATGAAGATTTGTGCCTATCCTAATCAGAATGATATGATGAAAGTCTAAGTGTCAACAAATATTCAATTTAAAGATTTAAAATTCTTGAATGAGCTAGGAGTTTCACAATTTATACTTTCCAAAATTGAATTATGATTTTTATGTACTTAGTGCCAATGAATCATAAAATATAATGGTTTTTTTTTTTAAAAGGTGATACTTGGAAAGCTTTAATAAATTTGTTTTAGCTACTCTGAAAGCTTTATCTACCTATAAACAAGATACAGCATATATCCTGTTGTGGATATATGGTGTCAGTTTTAGCAAAATGAAAAATAAAAGTAATATTTGAATTGAAAACTGAATTGAAGCCAGTTTTCCCCTTACCCTTACATTACAATTATTATACTCAGGTCAGATGATATAGAGGTCATAATGGTTTGAATTATTGTTTCCTAACTTTAGCAGCTCCCAGAAAAGTGGCAGATAAAAATGCCAATTTTGAATACTTCCTGTCCTTCCTACCCTTTATTGGCTCTTAGCTTCAAGAGGGGTCAAAGTCGATTTCATTGAGGGCCAATCAGAGTTGTATTAGACCTTGAGAGCTGGGGTGGGCATGGCCAGAGTGGGTGTGGCCAGATTGACATCACTCGTGTTGGGGGTATCTGTGGCTCCCAAGAGCTCTGCCAGGGGGCCCGAGTTCTGTTTTCACAGACAGAGGCACAATGGGCTGATCCTTCACTGTTTCCAGGGTGACCCTGTGGGCCAGATCTAAGAACCCTGTGGGCCGCATCCAACCCACGGTCCATGAGTTTGACATCCCTGAACTAGAGCCTTAACTAAACTTTCTACTGAAATTTGGTGTTTAGATATTAGCGGGAAAATAATGGCTTGTGAGTCACATGTTTAGGAAGAGGGATCAAGGATTAACAAGGACCTGAAAATGAATGGAAATATAAAGGCCTTGTTAGATCAGTTGTGGTTTTTATGAAGGATGGGCTATAGCTGATCCTGACTTCTGTACTTATATTAGTTACGTTTTATATTTATATTTGCTTATTTCCAAGCTTGTGGACTTTTGGGAAGATACTAGGAAAAATGTTTAATTAATGAAACCTATTGAATAAAAATAGAGGTTGGCTTCTGAAACCATTATTGTGTGATTGTTCATATTTGGTTTGTACAGTGCTTTGAATTCAGTCTAGAAAAGGTGCTTTAGAACAGTATTGTTCAATCTCAGCAACTTTATGATGTGTGGACTTCAGCTCCCATAATTGCAGCATGCAGAGTTTTAAAGCTGCTGAGGTTGAGAAAAACTGCTTTAGAGTATCAGTATAGCATCTGTCTGCAACATCTTAAGCAGTTATATTTCTCCCAAGGACTGTATATGGCTTTTTAAAAATGTTGCGGACAGCTGCTTATATTTGCATGGTCCCTCACCTTTTGGAGATTGTAGAAAAACAGATCCTTATCCATTCCATGCTGCTGAATGTTTTAAAATGTAAACAATGTCTCATCCCTTTCCAAATTTCATTCAGTGTTTTTTAATATTTGTTTATTTTCCCTGTCACATTAACGCAAAGGGACGTTTCATGTTTCCTCTTTATGCACATTTTTAATAGGTGCTTATCTCTGTTAAATCAGTGAAATAATAGTGTTTTGTTCCCTGTTTACCTAGAAAATGATCACTATCAATTTGAAATGGTTTTGTGTTAGAAATTCAAAATAATCAATTTTATTGAATACATTTGTTTCCCTTTGTAGAATGTTTCAGGACAACATAATGCATTAAAATTTAAATATATGAATAAAACCACAAGATCAAATACATTATGTTGTAGACATACAGCCATGAGTAATAGAATAAAAGCTAACCAACATTGTTAGTCACTTAGTCGTTAAATCAGTTAAGGCAAGCCACAGGGTTATCTTCATTGGGTTTTAGTTTGGACTGAAAAAGCTTCTTATATGAGAAGAGAAACGTCTTCAAGGAAAAACAAAGCCAGTTACCTTTTGAAAAAGTACCTTTGGGACAGGGTTTTATTTTTATAGCTATCTACCGTATTTGCCGGCGTATAAGACGACTTTTTTGCCCTGAAAAACATTCCTCCAAGTGGGGGGGTCGTCTTATACGCCGGGAGGACTCCGACTCCCACTTCGAGCTTGAGTTGCAGCCGGGAGGGAGGCTGGGGGAGCGGTGTGTGTGTGTTTGTGTGTGTGTGTGTGTGTGTGTGTGGCGGGTGTCACTCGCCACGCGCTGCGCAACCTTTCCCCCTCTTCCTTCCTTAGCGGTGTGGGGAGGAGAGGATTCGAAGATCCTCACGTGCGGCGTACTTTTCTTTTTCTTTTTTTGCACGCAGGTTTTGCATGCGGGCGGCTGTAGGTTAAGGATGGGGAGCCCCGGGTGGGTTATCAGGTTTTACGGTGCTTCCAACATGTGCGAACGGTGGGAGAGCGGAGAAGAGAGCGAGCGAGCGCCCTGCTGTGTGAAATCCTGCCGTCAAAGCAACACTGGGGAGGCAGGGTATAAATTTACCAGGTTAATGTAGCAATGGTGATTAATGCCCAGAACATTGTTTGCGGGTATTGGTGTGTGTGTGTGTGTGTGTGGTGGTGGTGGTGAGGAGAGGTTGTCCTTTGAATGCGGAAAAGTAGGTGTGACCTTGTGTAGGAAAATAAAGAGATCCTTTTTAGCGTGTTTGGCTTCTTTGCCTCCCCTCGTTCATTTTGATGTGGAGATAATGGCCTTCGGGCGGAGGGAAGAAACTGTAGCTGGATCATTTCAAATTTCACTTACTCTCCTGCCTCACTTCAATATGTCTGAGCGACTCCAGATACTGGAAGACTTTTGAATGAAAGTGTTACCTCCATATATTTTTTTAAAGAGGGCCACTTGGGGAAAAAAAAAGATTCTAAGGAATTCCTTGTTTCTTGATTAAAGAGAAGGCATTGAATATACTGTTCCTTGGCAGCCTTTTCAGTGTCCAGGTTTTTGGTGTGTGTGTGTGTGTGTGTGTGTGTGTAAGTGTGTGTGTGTGAGAGAGAGAGAGAGAGAGAGAGATCAGCTGTATTGAGAAGAGAACGTTTCCTGTGTTCTCATTTTATTTACAACATATTTTACGCTTAATGGTAAGCAATGAAAAATATTTTAAAACTCATTTCTAAACTCCATAGCTATTGGCATATTCTTGGTTCAAAATTGGATTAGCTCATTTCAAAATTGTCCAAAGCAGAAAAGTGCGTAAAAAAAAAAGTGCAAAAGTGGAAGGTGTGTGGAAGAGGGGGTAGTCTTATACGGCGAGTATATAACAAACTCTATATTTTGAGTGGAAATGTTGGGGGTCGTCTTATACGCCCAGTCGTCTTATACGCCGGCAAATACGGTATATTATATAACATCTCACAAATAACAATAAAATAGTAAAAAAAACAATAAAAAGCATGAAAGCCAACAAAATAATGCTCCAGCACCCCAAACACAAACCTTTCCCACACATCCAAAAGAAAATTTCCAAGGTTTGTGGGAAAAGCCAGATCTTTACAGCTTTGGGAAAGCCATGAAGGAGACTTTGGAACTCATGGGGAAGGTGTTCCAAAGGGCAGGGGAAGCTACCAAGGGGCAACTACCTATATCCCATTGGATGATAACTTTGAAGGAAAGAGTGCTAGAGTGTGCCCAACCTATCAGTTCTAATGGAATTGGCAGGTGCCTTCGTGGAGAAGTTACCCTGCAAACAAACTGCATCGGTACCAAAAACAAAAAAGGTTTTGAAGTTGATAACCAGCACCTTGAACCACATCCAAAAAGAAACAAAGTCAATGCAGCTCTCGCAGCAATGGTGTAATATAGGTAAACCATGATGCAACCAAAACTGCATGTGCTGCTGCACACTAGACAGTTGTAATTTCTGGATGGTCTTGAAGGGCAGCCCTATGTAGTTAGCACTGCAATTATTCCACGTGGTGTCATCAGGATGTGAATGACTATGAACAGGCCTCTCAATGCAGCAAATGGTGCAATTGACACACAAGATGTATCTGAATGTATGTACATATGTTATGTCCCACCTTCAAAAGCAAATAAGCAACGCCGAAAGCAGTCGTCCTCAAAAGCAAAACAAACGAAGAGAAGTTTCAGAAGATAACAGCTGCTATTATTCACAGTCTACAGCACATTAATCCTGGCTTAAATCCACAAGCCTCCAAGCTTTGACCGTTGCTTCTCCACGTAAATTAAATGCTTTGTTCCTGACAAATTTTCAAACTCAGGTGGATCCTTTTATAGTTATTAGGGCAACAGTTAATTTCCTTAATTACTGACTTGACCTTCTCCTGCGTTCCAGCTGGCCTTGCCTCTTAAAGCGGCGTCTATTCCTAACATCTAACCAACAATTCTCCAAGTTCTCGTCTCCACTTGAAGACTCTCTTAAAACTTCTCTGTCAGCCATTCCCAGCTGATGATCAGATACTGAACCAGAGGAGGTTGAAGGTCCTGACCATTCTACTAAATCAGGTCTGTCCTCTCTTGTCACGTCCATCTCCTCTTCCTGATTATCATTCCAATCACTGAGCCATGCTGGCTCATATTTCTCTGCCATGTCCTCCTCACTTGAGCTCATATCAGCCACAGGAGCTGAATCCAAGTCCGGAGCCACAACATACATATATGGAAGATGGCCTGATGTTTTTATGTTTTGTTTGTTTATGTTTGTTTTAAAAACCAATATTTTTTTTTAAAAAAAACTAAATAAAAAAAAAGATGTCTCTATATAAAATTCTCCCTAGTTGTGACTGCCACCGGCTCTTTGAGCAGGTGCTGTGAGTTCAGGAGGACCCCAGTGAGAGTCAAAGATGGTATCTCACCTGAATCAGATTAAAAATATAACACAATTGAATAAAACAAAGAACTTGGGAGTTTTTGAGTAATCAAATCCTTGGTGTCCCAGATCCAAGTAGACAAATCATTCAAGAAGAACTTTCTGTTTTTAGTTTGTATGTCAAATTATGATTGAAAACATGACTTAAAAGATAGCTTTCTAAATAAAGAATCGCACTTAGTTCAAGGTCCACCAAGTGTTGTGGGCTAGGAGGCAGGCTTGGCATGCGGAGAGCATTGCCACATGTTGTGATGTAACTGTTGGGATGGATGTAGTCAGTTACAAAATAGTATTTTTTTACTCAAAAATGTTGAGCCACTCATTGTCAACTTCTATAAGACATTTCCTCCATTTATCTCTTTTTCTGTGTGTAAACACATACTTCGTAAAGTACTAAATTTACACTGCGTTATTATCCATTATTTTATTAATTGGTGATGCATTTTGTGGCCATAGACACAATCTTAAGAATCCAAGCTTAAAGAAACAAAATATTTAAGGTAGAGATAGAGAACTTGCATTTTGTAGGCCTAATCCAGTCCATCTACATCAAATAAATATTTCCCAAATCATAATGATTATATCCTAATGAAAGTTATACCATTTTAATTTTAATAAATTCTGTGTTTGAATTCTACAATAGAGACTGCCATTTTCAAACTAAATAAACTTGGGAAGAAGCTACTCTGATAAATATGATGATGGCATTGAAAATAGGCTTTAGCTGCCACTAGCCAGAAGCCTGGATGTCTGTGTTGGCAGAGAATGAATTGGAATTTTATCCCAGCCAATTTAATTAAAACTTAACCTAAAACAAGCATGATTGCAGCATTTCTAAGGAAAAAATAGCAAAAGGTACAGCAGATGCTCCTGAGAAATTTACCAATTTTGGGGGGAAGGGGATAGAATTCCATGTCATGAAATAGATTACTAGGAATATCCATCCATCCATCCATCCATTCATTCAACCATCCCTCTCTCCCTCCCTCCCTCCCTCCCTCCATCCCATCCATTCATCATATTTACATAACTGCACATCTCACAATCAAGTGATTCTGGGAGGCATACATAAAGTTAAAAAGAAAGTATACAAATTAATATTCAGATTAAAAACTTTAAAATTATAAAAGTCACAAAAACAGAATAAAAAGGGGAGGTGTTAATTATCCAGGAGCCATTTCAATATTTTGCCAGTAATAATACTATCCAAGTGAATTGCCTCAAGCTTTCCCTATTTTAGGTTCAGCTAATGAAACAAGAATAATATGCATCCATTATTTTAAGGACAAAGAAGGAACAGTGAAAAACCCATAGGTGGAACACTTGTATTATCAAAGTGCTACATATAATGATATAATGTGGGATATTTTCATCTGTGGAAGAATTTATATTAGAAATCCAGAATTCAAGAAATTACAGTTGAATTCACATTTGTATGGTAATTGTTTGCAATTAAGTTGAATAAACAGTTCAGTAGCAATTTCTATGCAACAGAAGGAAATAACACTGGAGGGAGAGAGAAATTACCGGTACCTAATTTTTATTTTTGGAACCACTTTTAAACAGAACAAAACTTTTGGTACGTACTGATATAGAACATAAAATTCATTGATGCATACTTTATACTTAATTATGTAAATATGAAGAAAATTGAGTATTAGGAAAATTGCTTGCAACATGTGTTTATCAGTAACAAAAAATGCAAGTCTACTAGCTACTGCCCTGAAACTAACCCATGTTAAATATTCATGGAGGGAACCACTCTGCTCCTTTTGTTGAGGCACAGTAAAATTTGGCTGTAGAGAGAATGCAAATTGTGTTGATATTCTTTTTTGCCAATTCAAGAATGTGAGAAACGGACATTAACACATCTGTGAGGAGCTATTTATTTATTTAGATTTAGCCACTGCCCAATTTCAAAGCTGTTCACAGTGTCAGATAGAAAATAGCAAAAAACCAAAAACCAATGCAATATAAATAATTAAGAAAGCATCCAATATCAATACCTCATCCAATCAAGTTTCTCATCCAGTTTCCCCCATTTAGTTTGGTTGTCAGAAGCTGGCTGCAAAAGATGCAAATGGTGATTATGTGGACCCAAGACTTTGCAACCCTTGTAAGCACATGCAGGTTGCCAAGTGCCCAAATTCTGATCATGAACTCTGTGAGGGGAATAAGTACAAGGACCAATCATAAGTCACTTTTTTCAGTACCATCATAATTTCAGTTGCTAAATGAATGATCATAAGTTGAAGATTACCTATAACTTACCTGAGGCCCAATGGTTTTCAGGCTTCTTTTTCATCCATCCACACATCTGAAGGAAGAATAGAAGGCAAGACAGAAATAATTAATGGTGCAGGTAAGAACTACAGAAATATAATCTAGAGTGAGGTGGTTTCAAAACTGGTTCCTCCATCGGTTTGGCTTTGTCTCTTCCTCCAAATATGGAAAGTAATTTTTCCAAATATGGGAAGAAATAAGGAAGTAATGTTGTTTTTAGGGAAACCATGTTGAACAGAACCAACCCTTATTTTTATGGGGTTTTTTTTTTTTTTGCAATGAGGGAGAAAATATTTTTCATTAAAAGTTCTGTGTTTCCATATATTAGAATTTGAGTACATTTTCATAATGTGGAATTATTGAATGAAATAATTCTCAGCTTTAATATTGTTTTCCATCAAGAATCACTTGTTGAGATGGGCAGTATACAAATTAAAGGAAATGGCTTTTCCTTCGTAGAAGAATTCTGAAATCAAATTCTGCCATTCTGAAGTAAGAAAAGGAATCAAGCCAAGGAGATATTCTTATAACATCAGAAAGGACAAATCTCACAGTTAAAAAAACTGTAAATGTTCCAGTCACTGAAATTTTCATTTTATGTCCTTAAAGACTAAGATGATATTTCAACATATGGTACCATACATCCAGAAGTAATTTCTTGCAAAAAAAAAAAAACATGTTCTAATGAGCCATACCCAATCTGGGGAACATTTTAATGCTATCAGTATAATTCTTCTTTTTCAGTTAGGAAGTATGGATGAAATCTTTTCCTTCTTTTGAAAATAAGATAAAGATAAGATAAGTTGCTACTCATGCGCTTCGTTTTCTTACATGTCACCTAACCTCGTTATTCCTCAGTGAATGAAATATTTCTTTGAAGTAAGAAGTCTGAATGTTCTTTCTGTTCCCATATTATCACCACAAGGTTTGTTTTCAAACTGAGTGAAAACAAAGAAAACAAATCTGTGTTCATGCAGTATACCGTAGCATAGCACAATTAGTTTGATATAAAGATTCAGGATTAAAAACTGAACACTGTGAGTTCTAATTTTCCCTGAGGCATGAAAATCAGCTGATTGACTTTGGTCTAGTCACTCTTTTACAAAATTGTTGTGGGGAAAACAGGAGAGGGAGCATCCTGTATGCCTCCTTAAATGGCAGAAAACAAAGATATGATTAAAAAAAAACTGTTTAAAAGCTCAGTTAACAATTGTGCATCATCTTACCATACAGACCCCTCCCCCCCGTAAATGTGCAAACTGAATTTTAACAGGATATGTATCAGGAAAAATGGAAAGACACAGGTCCAGTTGTGTAATCACCCTGCCCCAACTTGTCCAGATTGGCCCTGGCCCTGATTATACCATAAGTGTTTTCTTTAACTTTCCTCTGATTAAAATAATGTTAAATGAGGAAATGACAACTTCCAGATATCTTATCAGCTGAAAGCATTGTAGAAATAGTCATCTCATAAAAGACCCAGTTATTGTGTGTTGTCTGCAAGGTCTGCAAGGTGTAATTTAAAAGGTCAAGATGTGAGTTGTCACAATGGTGCAATTGAAACTCTAGCTGTTTTTTATCTGTGCTGCGTGTTCACTGCACATATAAAATGGGACAGAGATTCAATTGCCACCCTGATAATCTTACTGACCTTGCCATCCTGTGGACACCCAATAGATTGAAGATATAGTAACTGATTGAAGGAGGGTGCTGCCATTTTGAATTTCTGGAAACGATGTCTTGTCCCTAAGAATTGTTGGGGTTACAAAATCTGGTTTCTGGACATTCAAAATGGATAATGTAAGAAACCATAAAGCTTGGTTAGCTGATCTGTGGGATGGACACAAAAAGGTATCATGGGAATGCAGTTTAAGCTTTGAGATGCAACCTTCTTTATAGGCCACTGTTGCTCTCTACTCCTGAACTCCTGATGCAGTAGCATGGCTAATCATATAATGTTCTGTTTTCTCCCTAGTAAATAGGGATTAAATTGCAGTAGGCTGTTCAGTGTCCTTACAGTTTTGTAAGGCTCCCATGTCTGGTTTAAAGATAATGACTCATAAACAGAAAAAGCAGAGAACATGGAATTGATAGTACTTAGGCAGCATGCTAATAGACATACAATCACTGAAGTGTACTTTTTATATAATGATCATAATTATTTTAAAAAAATTTATAAATTAATTGACTGGTGTTTTTGCAATTTTTGTTTTGAACTTTTGTCTGTTGCTGACTGATGACATATTTCCCTTTCTTAGTGTTGCCTAAGTTGCCCCTTTATGTTGCAACCATTATCTGATTGGCTACACAAAAGGCTTTCTTGCAGTCATTCATGTCACAATGGAATTTTTTAAAAAGTTTATTTTTCATTTATGGAATTAATCAAAGAACTGTGTTTCATAAACACAAACCTGTTTGAAAATGGTACGACAAATGGTGGTAATATTTTGCAAAGGTGCATTTTCATTCAGAGTTCTTAAGTTCGTTCTTTGAAAGAGCTCTTTTGAACAGATGAAAAGGCCACAAAAGGAACTGTCACTTCGTTTCTTCAAAAGCTCACTGTGGAATGGCCTGACTTTCTAGCTGCCAAATAACAGTTTGATGCATTCTTTTTAATGGCTGTTTCCTTATAATGCCTTTCAAGTGAAATACTGTACCGTTTGTCTGCAAAACTAGAGCGCACTGATTTCAGACCGCGTTCTCCAGTAGGCTGACTAGGCAATGTGTGAAATGCAATTCAGATTTTAGGTGCTGCTGAAGCATTGGAAAAGCAAGCAGCTCCAGAAGAACAATGCTGGTGACTCGTGAGGGCAGGGGATGAAGAAAGATACCAAATTTAATTGTTTATTCCTCCCACCCCCTTCAGTTTACAATAGCAATTCTCAGCTGCTACAGTATTTGAAAACAGATTTATTTTGTTTTTCTGTTTGCTTGCTGGTTTTTAAGGTTTTTTTTTTCTTGATCAGTAACCATAAGCTTGGCCTTTGGGCCTGGGGTGCGCAGTTTTCCATATTGCTGAGAAAGGGAGAATGTGCTTAGAATGTATTCCGTTCTCCACCTCTAAACAATGGCTTTTTCTACTGCAAGCTTAAGGTGCTGGACTCCTATGTGTAATTTGGTTGGAAAGGAAGCATATTTAAGACATCTCTTTCAGGGGTGGGATTCAAATTTTTTTAACAACTGGTTCTGTGGGTGTGGCCTAATTTGTGGATATGGCTTGGTCATGTGACTGGGTGGGTGTGGTTTGATGACTGGGCATGGGTTGGTGGTCATGTGACTGGATGGGCATGGCTTGTATGTAAATATTATAAATATTTATGTAAATATTGATTTTTTTTTATAAAAACGAGCAACTTTTACACAGAATCACAGATTCACTTAGAGATCTATTTATCTCCAATTGGCTACCTGAGTCTGTCACATAAAATTTGCTTCCAAGCAAACTCACAAAATTAACTCACAACACACCATGTATGTAAATATTGATTTTTTTCTAAAAAAAAAAGACCAACTTTTACCCAAAAGCAGGCAAAGCAGGCAGGCAGATTGAGTTGCTCACATAATCACAGATTACCTTAGAGATCTATCTATCTCCAATCGGCTACCTGAGTCTGCACTGGAAAGTAGAAGCTTCAGTCCTAAGGAAGGTTTGGCTCTGCTAAATACCACCTCTGGCCCCACCCTTCTATCCTTCCTGACACTTTTTAAAATGATAATTTTATTTATTTTTCCCTACCTCCACAAAGGGAGGCAATAAGCACCTACTAGGAATATACTGGAACATTTTGCTCTGAATCTTCACAATTCTGGGAGATGAAGGCCACTAAGATTGAGAAAGACTAATTTAAATAGGATATTACCAAGGACAAGGGAAAAGAAAGGAAAGGAAAGAAATCAGGGGTGGGATGCTACCAGTTCGGCCCGGTTCTATAGAACCTGTAGCTGCAAAGAGCAGCTGACACCGAACCGGTAAGTTGCTATTTTTTTCTTTTTTTCCCGACCATCAGCTGTTCTGCTCTGCCAGGAGATTTAGATTAGCTAGAAAGCAGGAAATCCTTGGATTTCCTGCTTTCTAGCTAATCTAAAAGCAGAACCAGTAGTGGAAATTTTGAGTAGTTCAGAGAACCGGCAAATACCACCTCTGACTGGATATTTTTCAGTCTCCTTCCTCTGCCATTCCCACCAAGCCATGCCCACAGAACTGGTAGTAAAAAAATTTAAATGCCACCACTGGTGGGGGCAGATATTACCCTAGAGGGTAGGATGTTACAAAGGGCAGGTGCTGCAGCAGAGAAGGCTAAATGATGCTCAGGGCTACATATATTGGGATAGTGGGGAATAGCAGCTTTGTGGGAGAATATTCTTAAGAAAAGCAGAATCAAATGCACTTTTAAACAAATCTGTTTTAAAAAGTCAATTTCTTCCTGTTTTGGTAACAGAGAGATATAACCACAGAGATTTACACTGATCTACACACCTTACTTATTACGTAGACATAGAGACCTAGACTTTCCATGTGCACAAGATTTATAAGTTACTAAAAGCTTTGGCAAGTTTCCCCACTCAAACCTAATATCTTCCACAGTATATTGGAACAGAATTATCCCCTCCTGAATGCTTGTTTTAGAGCTTCTTGAAGCAAAGATAGTCTTGACTTTCATGTTTCAGGGCCTTTTTTAAAAACCTCTTAATAACATGATTCTTTCCAATAATGCTGACCTTCGTGGTTCAATGCTTTCCTGACAGAGATAAGATACACTTGACCAAGAATGACCAAATAAGAGAAGTCCGTGGAATGGAGACTGCGTTTTTGGAAAAAATAAATGCAACAAAAATGAGATTATTGTTCTTTAAGCCAAACACACATTGCCTGAGACCAATACATTATTTATTTGTATTATTTATTACCTGTCATCATTTGCTTGTGGACAGGATTTTCGATGTCACTGGAGAATCATGTGGTCATTAATAACTCATAGGAATGAATAATGTATTTATAGATGCATCAACAGAATTTTACAGCTGTCTATTCCGTATGGAGACGCACTACTCATTTATGATAGCGATTTTGCAAATGGTAAATTTGAATAATATGCATTACATGATGAGTTTAAAACAATGTTTCTCAACCTTGGCAACTTTAAAATGTGTGGACTTCAACTTCCAGATTGCTGGTGCGGGAATTCCGGGACTTGAAGTCCATATATCTTAAAGCTTCCAAGATTGAAAAACACTGCTTTAAGAAACAGCTCCTATTGAAAGCTGTAAGTCTCCCAATAGACAATAACAGTGGATATTCTAATGATACTGATTAAACTGAAAACAATAGCTCTCAAAATCTTGTGAATCAGACCAAGGCCCAGCATTTTATTCTCAATGACTATCTTGAGATCTATAGGAAATCCACCCACAGGGCATAAATGATCAAGACTACTCAGAAGCAATATTGTCATATTTCCATTTTTTGTAAGGGCTCGAAGTCCATCATGTGTAAATGCTTTGAATATCCATAATATTAATTTAAGGATGAGCAAAGGAAATGATAACAAGCATAGTGTTGTCTCTATCAGTAAATCTTGAATTCATGAAGGAATTATGATAAAGGATGAGAAAGTTCTGGTCTCCACTTAGTATTGACTTTTCTGTTTATTTGTCTGCAATTACAATTCAAATATGCTGATAATTGTGTAAGACATAATGGTTTTCCTTCTAATTAGGGATGAATTGCCAAGTTGGGCATATTTTGTACAGAAACAGAGAATACAATATAACCTGAGTGAATTAACAGGTGATTGGTTAAATTATGCAAAGTGGGCCACATTTAAAACAATCACTATTTGGAAAAACAAAAATATATTCTACTGACCTCAAAGTCTATTAGGAGAGATTTGGAACGCAGTTTAAATTTTCCCTACTGATCACTGAATAAATAAACATGGCTGATCAGTGAATAAATAAACATGGATCAATGATAGATTGAGAATATATATTATGCTGAACCTTATACAGCAAAGAAATTTAGTTGAACCGAATTTTGATTGTGAAATTAAACAATGCCTTAGAATTATTTTTAAAGATGTACGTGCATCAGGAAAAACCAAGAAAATAATCTTGTTCTTTAAATTTAAAATGTATCTTTTCTGCATATTGATTGTAAAATATATTATGAATTAATAGTGCTCTTTCACTTATGTATGTATGTATACAGCACAGATAAACTCCGTGGCTAAAACACTAATTACCAGAACCAAACGCCTGGCAGACAAGACACACATTAAGACTGAACTATGCACCCTGACTAAAGTACTGACAGCCAACGGCTTCCACAAAAGCAAAATCACCAGCTTGATCCACAAAAACACACTGAAACATAATAGAGACCCAGAAGATGAACAGACCTATGGAACAGCTGTCCTGCCCTACATAAGAGGTACTACAGACAAAATTAGTAAGGTACTACACAGACATCACATCAGGACTGCCTTCAAAACAGACAGAAAAATAGCAGCCATCCTTAGCAACCCCAAAGATAAAATTGACCTGGAAAACCAAGGCATATACGAAGTCCCCTGTGCATCATGCCCGGCCACATACATTGGACAGACCAATAGAAGAATAAGTACCCGCCTGGATGAACACAAAAATGCAGTCAAAAAGCTGGAACACACTTCCTCACTAGTCTAACACATGGAAGCCACAGGTCATAGCATCAACTTCAATGGCACCAAAACCCTGGCCACTATGGAAAACCCTAGCCACAGAGTCATCAGAGAAGCCATAGAGATTGAAAAAAGACCAGAAAGCATGAATAGAAGAGATGATTCCACCAGGCTGTCAATCATTTGGAAGCCTGCACTCACAAACAAAAAAATCTCCACACCACAAGCCAGGCAAACACCTGGGCACAAACAGACCCCCTGATACCTCCAGCTCAAACACACCCCAACCAGGCACCCAGATGAAACCCAGCTTCCTAACTAATGATAGCCGTCCATTTACCCAAAGCCAAGCTGCACTAAAGGCCTCCATTAAAGTAACACAATGCTGCCAGCCAATCAAGATACAAAAAGAGCCAAAAAACAGACAGAAGATATCAGAGACACCCATCAAGCAGAACACAGCAAACTCCGAGACCAATAAACACAGACCAAGACTCCCAACCAATCAGGATGAAGAAAAACCATTCTGGCACAGCAATAGGCTGCCCCAAATTTAAATCTGAAACCACTGTAAAAGTCTGACCCACAGACGGACACAATACAGAAGCCTGATGATGGCAGATGAGATTCTGCTGAAACGTTGCTACAACTTTAAAAGAACTACAATGACGTGGGAAAATACCTGAACCAAGCCGAACACCATACATGTAAGTACCGCGAAAACTTAAGAAAACAATATATATATATATATATATATATATATATATATATATATATATATATATATATATATATATATGCAAATTTGTTAGCACACCTTGGTATTATTTCTTCCAGAGTAAGAGACAATTTTGTTAGAATGCAGAGATGTATATTATTTGCCAAACCATACTAAGAGCTCTAATGTAAATTGGTGATATTTAATGTAAATTGGTGATATTTATAATAGCCTATTCATTATAAATATGGAGGGACATTTTTCCTGAGAATAAAAATCTAATGAGGTCTCTGTATTGATACTTTTAAGATACTTTCCAGATGATTAGTGAAAACCAACTAACTGTAATTTATATTTAATAATGAAATACCAAGTTAACACAATATGAATTGTGGAGTAGCTGCATTTCTATTTTTCTTGCTCTTTTAACATAAGGATAAATATGCGCCAATTATTTTAATGAAGCAATGAAGAAAAAAGCGAATGAAATAGTAGAGCATTGCTATGAAATAGCTGTCTGCAGGGTGGCAGAAACAAATACAATTCCAGATACAAATTATGATTCTGAGAATTCCTGAGCATTCCAATTCAGGTGAATGTACCTGCAATTCCGGAAATTGACAGGTTGGGAAATTGAGATGTGGGAGCCCAATTAGCAATGATACCTTCTGTGCAATGCAATTGAGCATTTCTGTATTAGAGGTGATTCAGATATTATAAAGGTGAGGCAGTGTTTTGTTTCTAGCACAATTAGTAAAAAGCAATTATCATGGGTATCTGTCTTTCATTGCCAGATCAAATAGGTGACTGAAACAATAAGGGCAATTTCCTAGGCAGGATATTTAGCTAACAGAAAATATTGTGCTTTGAATAAACATAGAGAAAGACACTATTCCTCAACATAGAATTCCAAGAATCTATTGGATCATCACAAATACTGAATAATAATTATGTACCAGTTGTATTTATTATTATTTATTTATAAATTTTATTGGCTGTGTTAGGGATAACATTGGTTACCTAACTTATTTGGGTAAAATAATATATAGAGACTATGATTGTGTGTATCACTTTAAACTGTAAACCAAGTATTTTGGATGCGGTTGTAAAATCACCATAAGAGGGAGCAAGAGAGCTCACTGTTTGCTGGCTTATACTGGATTGCTGACAATGATAGATTGATGGTGATAACTGCGTGTTTGCTGAGAGAAGAAAAGGGGTTTGATTTTTCTTCATATCTCTGACTGCAAAAAGAGATATATCACTGGACTGATTGATTGTAAGTTTAATGAACTCTTTTTCGACACTGGACTTTGCAAACTGAATAACCCCCGGACTGACTGAACTTAGTGTATGACATATGGACTGTTTGACTATGCTATAACTCTTGCTGGAATAAAAACTATTAAATTTGCACAGTGTATCTGTCTTACTGAGTGTAAGCTACTACAACGTTTTGTCTCACATATCTGCCTGCCTGCTAGACTGCCGTTGCACGTTCTGCTAGGGTGTATATCCCTAACAGGCTGCCCATCTTATTATAGGGTAACTCTAGGTAGCTTACAGTTACATCTAAGTTAAAAATTAAAAAGTTAAAATCAAATATTAACTCCAAAGACAAATAGGGAGGATGGGGTGGAATGGGGTGGGCGGGAGGTGGAATCTGTTATTAATCAACCACCTCTATTGCGCTGTTCATCCACTGGCGGACTGGCAAAACCATATTTTTTTTAAAACAAGTTTTATTCAATTTTTCACATAAAAACAAAAAGCTCATCACCGGATCATCACTTTTACATACAAATATGACAATAGTTGTTATACATTCATATATACACACTTAATTCTATTATTACCTTTTCCATTCCAAACTTTCAGAAAAGAGAAAAACAAGCAAATTAATCCTAATCTCTTACATTAATCTAAATCCAAACACCCTTTCATTTCATTTCAATTATTTCAAATATAATTCTTTAATATTTATTTTAAGAATAAAAATAACAATATATGTTTGCCTAATTAAAAAAGGTTACCAATGTCTCTCCTTCCTTTTAATAGTCTGTATTAGTTTATTTATTTAAATAGTTTTTTAATCTGTCATATTTTCTTTTCATCACACATTCTTTCTATAAATTCTAGATTAATACAAGTTTTAACACAAAAGACAAAGAAACAAGCATAGGTTTCCCCCCTCCCCTTTTACTGCTTAGTGTGACACCTCAGTGGTTAAAATATACCTTTATTCCCTCATCTTAATTCCCAATAAACCTTTATTTTTAAGTAGTTACAATAGTAATCATTACATCTTTTCATTTGGATTCTACGATATATTTTCCCCCCTTAATTTTATTTCTAATTTCAAAAGAGTAAAAGGGAAAAATTGACTAATTCCTGGACCTCATTTTGACCTCATTTTTAAACATCTTCACATTCATTTCAATTGTTACAATTTCTTCAATAGACCTTAACTTTTCTTTTAAAGATAAAAATAAAAATGTATATTCATCTAATAAGAGTTATCAGTATCTATTCCTCCTTTGATAATCTATATTACCCTATTTTCTAAGTATTTTTAATTGCAAATATATTCTTGTTACCCTTTGTCACCCTGCAGAATCCCCTTTTTAATTCATCAGCCATTATCTCTATCAAAACAATTTCTTTTCATCATTTTACTATTTGCGTGTTTCTTTATTTCCTGCACCTGTTTCTTACTGCCTTTCCTCCCCCTCTTTTTCCCATATCTTTTCTCATTCCAGTTTATATCACTCTCTTTCTTGATATCTTCCTTTCCCCTTTTCTGTTGCATCTTTCTACCTCTCCTGATTTCACAGGTATTCCCCTTTTAATTACCTTCTTAAATCTCGACTTTTTAGCCTTCCTTCTTTCCCCTTGTCTTTGTAGTGTTCTTTGTGCTAATTGTCTACTTAAGATGGCTTCTCCTTGAGCCAACTCCTCCTCCTCTAAAGTTCTTTCTTTTTGTTCTTCAATTGCCATTTCCATTTCTTTTAACACAGAGCAAAGTGATTCACCTCTTTCCTGTAGTAATTCTTTCATATTTTTAAGTTCCATTTTTAATTCCTGAAGAGATATCATCATTACCAACTCTTATATTTTATAATCGTTGAAATCCACAAAAAACACTTTTACTTTCCTTCTTTCTTCTTCAAGTTTTCTAAAGTTCACAATTGTTCCAACCCAGGGTCTATACCAAAAACATCAATCAATCCCTCAGTCAGTCTTTCCTTGCTTCTTCCTTTGTTCTGGTTCAGCTTTCACTTTCTAAGATTCTTACTTTGTTTCAATATTTCTTTAACATTGTATCAACACAAGTTCATAAAGAAACAGGATGATTTCCCTTTTGTTTGAATTTAAGTTTTTGCCCACAAGATGGCACTCTCCGTTATACAAAGTCTTCACCTTTCCCCCCTATTTTATTATTTAGGGGTTTTTGAACCTCAATATTCCAATGCAATCCAGTTTCCAATTTGTAAATTTTATTATTATTATTTTTTGACAATCTTAAGTCCAGCTTTATTTTATGCCTGTTTATTGCCAAAATATTTTAATTCAATTTAATTAAGTCTTTAGTTTTGGCTTCTTCCTTTCCCAGTTCGAAGCCCCGCTTAGCTGTCAAAATTATTTTATTTTTTCCTGTTCCTTTGTATTTCCGCCACTCACTTTTCTTTTCTTAAAAGTTCAATGTTACCTTAATCCCAGGGTACTTTTTGTTTGGTTGTTTCGCCCAATTGTCCTGGCTCAGATGTTATCCACCTCTTTCTTCACTCCTGCACAAAACTTAGTCCAGCTGAGTCCTCCATTTTGGACCACTGCTTCAGTTGTCTTTGGGGGGGGGGAAGACCAAGCCCAGAAGGGAAGATGTGGCTCCCCTCAACCTGACTGGCAGCTTCCCCTTACTCCATTGCCCCTCCAAGGCAGCTTCAGCCCCTAATCGCAATGATCGGGGCTCTCCAATGAAAGAGCATGGCCCATAGCCACAGACAGTTGCGATCTACGGTCCATCAGCGAGGAGGGCTCAACCCGGAAGTCCGCAAAGCCACATTTTTAGGCCCTTATGAAAAGATAGGAGGGCTGGGGCCAACTTCACATCAGTGGGTAAGATCTTCCAGAAGGCAGGAGCACAATAACTCTAAGAAGATATTCATTTTATAATAATGATTCTGCAACGACATAATTAGATCCTGATGGGAGAGAGAAGGCACAGTGGTTAACATCTTATGAAATGCACCAAATCTGGGAGAATTGTTTTGTAATTGTCGGTCCCTGGAAAAATAAAATAAACAACTATCCTAACAATCATGTGCCAACATCATAAACGAAACATCCTATTATTATTATTTTTGTTATGAAAATCTAAACTTTTTTCCACCCCTCAGTTTTCATTCCTCCTAAGCAATTTATGGTCCGTATGATAAGCAGCCAGTTTAAGTACTGAACAATTCTCATTGATCTAAGGAACAAATTGTCTTTAATAATCATAATGTTTTGTTAGAATTGGCTCTAACAGCCTCTGTCTAAGTTAATTCATTGTCATTTGTCAGACAATTAATCATCTGTGATGTGGAACTGATTGTAGTCCCAAAAGGTAAATTGTATCTTCTTGAGGTTCCTCCCTTCTTCCAAGTTAGAAGCAATTCTCAAAGAAGTATTAATCCAATAGAAGCTGACTGGTGTTATATCTTTATAGTCTCACCTCATAATATGGTGAAAAAAACTTTGTGGAGAGTGGGTGGAATGGTTGCTCAGCAGACCATCTGGAAATGTAATAAATCTGACAGCCACAGCAATCCTATGTAATCAAGTACAACTTCATTATATTAGGAAAATGACTTTCTAATTAACTCATGAGGAAACTTTGTGATTCATTCACCCTAATACAGTCAGAGAGTTCAGACTTCTTCATCAGTGTCATAAAATCATTGTCCCTTGTAAACGATCACTTCTAGTATCAGTGAAGAGCTTTTTTTTCTCCAAAGTTTTTTTTACACATCTCTTCATGTGAGCAATGAGATTCTAGATTACAATATTTATACATAGTCATAGTTACACTTTTAGCTTTCTTAATTAATGTCACTTCAAATTATTATCCATTTGACTAATCTTTAGATAAATTTCCCTTTCATATTTCAATTCATTAATTCAATATCAAAATCATTTCATCCTCACATATATTTTCAATTCTTTATCCCCTATTATTTTCATTTTCAGCTTGCCACCTATTTTATGTTACTTTATGTATTGTTATCATCTATAACTTTCTCAAGACCAATATATAATTAGACAGTCAATGAAAGAAAAAACGAGTAAAAGTAAAATAAGATTAATACATTTAGGATCCACGCAGTATATCCCCCCATCTACAATATATCTTATATCTATTCCAGAGATATTCATATAATCATTTCATATTTTTTTCTTTGTTTCCAAAATTTACCTATATTATTTTAATAAATTTTCATTCCCCTGCTTTTGATTATAATTCATTCATTACAAATATTTTACATTCCCACATAATCCCTTCTAGTTCATTATATTTTCTATTTTCTCATATCCTTTGTATAATCAATTGTATTTTTTATTTCATGTATACCACAAAGAAAAAAATAAAATAAAAACAGTTAATTTCCCCTTTTACTTCCCTTTGACCAATTTCAACCTATAGCATTTATATAACCTAATTCACACTTTTTAAACATACTATATTTTCACCCGTTATCATATTCTCTGTTTTTCTAATATCATTTAAATAGACATTAGCATATTTTAGGATATGTATATATAAAAGAAAGGATTAATAACAATAGAACCCTCTTAATATCACTCACTCCATCTTCATTTTTCTCATCTATAATCTTAAGGTAATTCCCAGTAAGTTATAAACTTCAAATCTCCACAGTCTACATTTTTAATAAAATACTACATTCCCATGTGGTGTCCCCCTTTTATGCTATATCTAACCCTTATCTCTAAATCTCTTGGCCTTGTCATTTCTCTTAGTTTTAGCCAGCTTTCCCTTTACTATGTTTTCCTGGCCTTTCCTCTTTATCCCTCTTTTTCCCTCTAATATTACATTTATTTCCATCTGCCAGTCCCCCATCTTTCCTCCCCCCTTTCCTTTTCTCTTTTTTGAAATTTCTTCTTGTACAGCTTCTTCTTCTTTTGCTTACTCTTGGGAGCTTTTTCTCTTTTATTTATTATCTCTGTCGTCAATGTCTTAGTTTTAGTTCCTTTTGTGTCTTTTGGCACTGTTTCTGAATCTTCATGTCCATCTTGGCTGTTTCCCTCTTCCTTTGGCTCCTCCTCTCTAGAATTACTTTGTTCTGCTATAAATTGCATTACTTTTTTTGCCAGTTTGTCCAATAAACCCCTTCTTTCTTTTATCATTTCTTTCACAGTTTGCAGTTCCAACTTAAATTCTTTGCTTGTTTCTTCCATTTTTTAATCAATTGTGTTATTCTTTATTTTATTAAAGTTAATTGTAATCCTTGCCAAGAGACTCCATTTATATCTCTTTTCCTTATTGGACCTTCTGTTTTCTTTGCACAGTCAACCCTCAATAGTCCCAAGATATTGCCTTCCTTTGTCCTCTTGCTGCAATCTTCCCCCTTTTCTTTTAAGCTTCCGGGGTTCTTGTTATGTTAAAGTCTTTTATTTCATGTCTTTTCTCATTCACACATTTAACAGATCAGTAATTTTCCATTAAGTCGTCCAGGAAAAAATGCCTTGTACCATTAGGTGGAACTCTATATTGCTTCCACTTTTCAAAGTTCTTTTTTTCCCTTTTTTCCAATTATATTAATGATAATTTTTAAGCATTTCAACCATTGGCTTTTTTTAAAAGTATAATCAATTCCAAGCAAGTTCAGCATTTTATCCAATGCCTTATTAATGCCAGGTTCTGTATATTATTCCCAATTCTGTCCTTAATTTCATTTTAGCTCTTTTGTAGTCCAGATTTTTATTTACCTTCTATTGTCCTCTTGTTTTCTATTTGCCGCTCTTAGCAGCTGTACTCTTAAGCAAGGAATCTTTCTTTCTGCTTTTCAGGGTTATTAAAATAAAAGGTTCAGCTTCTCTTGTCTGGATACACGCCGCTCACCACTTCACATCTCCAGCACACAATTAGGTCCTGGTAGCTTCCCGTCTTCAGGGCAGCCATTAAAACTGCTGCTTCTCTCAGTCTTCCAGGGGAGTATACCAAGCCAAGGAGGGGAGATGCGGCTCCCCTAAACTCAGCTGGTGGTCTCCCCCTCTTCCCCCACCCCTCTGAGGTGGGTCTGATGGTTCAGTCCTGTAGGGACCCCTCCAACAGGGTAAGCACAGATCGAAGTCGCGCACGATCTCAGTCTCTGTCCATCCTTGACGGAAGTGCCAGCAGAAGTCCAGTGAAGAGCTTGATAGTTTAATTAAGTATTTAAACAAGATATAGATAACTCTAGTAATGATTTCAACATGTATCTAACTTGAAGCAGTAAGAAAAATCCTGTTGAAATAAATACAATTTAATTCAGAAGAATAATCTTCATTGACTCTAAATTCATATTGAATAAAATTTTGAAAATAGAAGCATTTGTTGTCCTTCAACCCTTTCATGATTTCTTTTATTTTCTTCTTGTTATACCCCTAGCAATGTCTGCAGCATTTATATAGAAAAATAAGTATGATAAACATGAGAGGGAAGCATAAATATTTGTCCCCACTGATAATTATACTCTTAAAACCATTCTGGAACACAGTTTGCTTTGACCAATTTTAGAGGCTTTTAGCAAGACATGATTTACTGATTCACCATTCAAAGTAAGAATGGAAAGGAACACGACCAATTAATCTTTCAAAATTTCTGTAAAAAGACACCCACACCTAATGAATTACCCAAACAGAACTAAGAAACATTTCAAGAAAGAAGACAATGCAAACATAGCTTCTAATTTTACACTTACCACAAATGCTACTAACATTTTGCATTCTGCCTACATATTTTGCATTCTGCCTAAAATATTTTTGTCCTTTCTATGTCAAATCAAAATATCCTTGTTGAGAATAAACCTAGAGAAGAAATGTAAAATAGGAACACAAATACTTGAGTACAATTTTCCTATGAACATCATGCCAGGATTACTATTTCTATCCCAGCAATAATATAAGTGATGGTTCTCCATACATTTCTTTGTGTGAGTTTATAGCGATGCACATGGAATAGACATAAGTCTGTTTTACATTGTAAAGAAAACAGAATCATAGGAACCCTCCAGTGAAAGCATACCTCCCAGAGTAGAAGTGCATTTCCTTGCTTCAAGTTGAGCTCTACCTAGCCCTTGTTTGTTTGTCTGTTAGCAAAGATTCTGTCCTTAATAAACAGTGTCTGAAGAAAAAGTAAGATCATCTGGCAGAGGTACAAATCAGCTAATTTTAAACTGGGTCAGGAGAGGTCTTATTTAGTTGGTAATATGTTGATCTTAAAAAACACACACACAAAGAAACAGACCCTGAACTTCCATGAAAACATTAGGAAGAAAAAAGTTGGATTAGCTCACATGAAAATTGTGGTTAGTATGTTCTGTTAGGCCAGGAATGTTCCTCTTCATTGAATGAATGGGATCATAGAGAAGGATTGCATCACAATGTACAGTACATTTCATATAGGGAAATAGTTCTTCAATTCCTTGCTTTTACTATTCATTTCTTTTACTTGAATTAAATTCATTATTATTGAATTAAGTACCAGGATTAAGAAACTAGCTGGAAAGGACAAGTCCTAACAGTCTGTGTACCCAAAGTGGTAAAGGAGTCCTTTGGTTGAAGTTTAAAGCAAGGTTTAAATTCTGGTTTTGTGTTTCCATAGATATGTTTAAAAACAACAAGAAAAAGTACTGCAGGACTGCTGTATAGTACCCCCTTTGCATCTTGAGTACTGTTTGGGATTTTTTTAAAAAAATATATATGAAATTATAAGGGCACAAAGACACACACACATAGAAATAGGGAGAGATGCAAAAATCTTAGATGCTCTTTATTGTCTATCATCTGTGATTCTTGGCAACACAAACAAATGAATGCCAGTTCCAGCTACAAATAATTGTGATAGGCCGAAACACACGAACGCCAGGCCTTATGATATGTGAGAAATACCCTTTTAAGTTATTAGGTGTATAATTTAATTTTATATTGCAGTTCTGGATCATTTTGTAATATGCTAATTGTGTCTCTTGAGTCTTCCTAGCATTTCGGCACTACTGTATGAAACTGCACCATCCTACTTCTGTAAATCTGTAAATCTGCTTTTATCAAATTAATGGATTATTTAAGGCATCTGACAAAGGGAACTATAATTTATGAAGTCTTTCTGTAATATATTTATAGGATCAAAGCATTTGATACGTGTTTGGGAAATTATACTGGGAAACTGATACTTTAATGTCTATTTTATAGTTACTTCATTGACTGCTAGTAAGTTTGGGACTATGTTGAGAGTGCTGGTTTTCCACTATAAAGTGCTTCAATCACATTAGGGATTGCCTGATCATGCTTGATTTTGTTGGTGGAATATGAACTCTTAGAAAGAGTTTGCAGAAATCCCAGGAGAGGCTATATTTCTGATGTTCTTCAAGGCACCCTAAAGGGGCTTTGAGTATTATAGATCAATATTGGGGGACATTTACTATGTATAAGATTTAACTGATTTAAGATGACCAAACCTCACCCCTCAATATAGTATAATAATGGCTAACATTTGAACAATACCAAATATATAGATAGATAGATATCACTTTATTTCAGGGATGTCAAACTCGCGTCATGACATTGTCATCATGTGATGTATTGTGACTTTTTTCTCTTTTGCTAAAATGGGGGTGGGTGTGGCCAGCACATGATGCATCCAGCCTGCAGGCTGCGAGTTTGACACCCCTGCTTTATTTTAACTTCTTAGATTTTTCACTTTATACCTTAGTTTTTAGAAATTTAGACCAATAACATTCGGGGGGGGGGAGTTTAGTTTTAGAGACATAGCTTACAGTGGTGACAATAGTGACAATAATATTCTGTACCAGTAGTCCTCAACTTACGATCACAATTCTGTGGCTAAGTGAGTTTTGCTCTAAGTGAATTTTAAGTGAATTTTGCTCTATTTTACAACCTTTCTTGCTACAGTGAAGTGAATCACTACAGTTGTTAAATTAGTAACAGAGTTGTTAAGTGAATCTGGCTTCCTCATTGACTTTGCTTGTCAGAAGATTGCAAAAGGGAATCACATGACTCTGGGACACTGCAACTGTCATAAATGTGAGTTAGTTATCAAGCATCCAAATGTAAAATCACGTGACCATGGGGATGCTACAATCAGTGTGAAAAATGGTCCTATGTCACTTTTTTCAATGCTGTTGTAACTTTGAACACTATAAATGAACTGTTGTAAGTTGTGGACTATCTGTATTATTCTTTTAGCCTGTATTTTAAGCATGGCCCTTCTCTTTTACCTTTAACTAGTTTGTTAATTATTTCATCGTACTGGGCTTTGAGTGAAATAAAGGTTGACTGACTCATTGATTGATTGAATCGACTCTAGATAATTTTTATAGGGATTTTCCCCCCCTTACTTTCAAAAACAGTCCTGAGTCTGTGGAATAGAATTGTGTTAGATAAACATTTTTTGGAACCTTCAAGAGAGTATGATAAATTAAAGACAGAGCTTTTCTTACAAAAAGCATGATTTCAGTTTAGGACATTTCCAAATGTACCTGTAAGTGTTGAGAATTCTATTTTTACAAGTAATGCTAAACCCTGTTATAAAAGCAGATACTGCTTTTCTTCCTCTACCAAATTCCATGTCAACATTTTAATTTTTTTCTTTATTTATTCAATTATCTAAAGCAAAAGCATATTATTGTATACTGTTCCATTAGCAGTATTAAAGCATCTTTTAGATGGATAATTATAAAAATGGAATATTTTGTTTTCTTTTAACTGAACAGTATAGTTGGCTAATCTGATAGGAAATGAAAAGAACTAAAGTAAAAAAAATATGTGTCAAGGGCATAAATCAAGGATGTGACAAAACAATTTTCAACACTTATCAGTCTATTGACAATTAACCATTGTTGCTATTCTATTTGATGATAAATAATACTGCAAAGAATACAGTAGCTAGAACATATAATCATGGGCTTCCGGTTTGAAGTTTCTTCGGTGACAGATAGAAATCCGTGATCGTGCGTGGTTTCGGTCTGGGCTCGCCGCTGGAGCACCCCGAGCCGGCCGGTTTTGGGGCTAAGCCACCCCATAGAGGTGGTGAAGAGGGGGGAGACTGCCAGCAGGGTTGAGGAGCGCCGCATCTCTCCTCCTCAGCTGGCCATTACTCCCTTTCATGAAGGCGGTTGCAGCGGTGGTCAGAAATGGCCACCTCAAAGAAGAACTCAACCGGAAAAGAATGCGCAGGAGGAAGATAAGAAGTGAAAGTTTTGGCCGACCGGGTTAAATTGCAAAAGCAACAACTAAGGTACCCTGGAATTTAAACTTACAAAAAAATAACATCGCTCCCAAAGAAGAGCTGGAAGCAGCGAAGGAAAGTGAAAAGGGAAAGGTTTGGGTTTTTTTCTTCTCTCCCCTTCCCTATACTGACAACTAAGAGACTTAAATAAGAAATCGGAAAAATCCGCTTTGACATCAACAGGCAATTAAGCTGAAAATAAAACAAAATGTCAAAGGGATAATAAAGATTTCTGGACACTAAATTTTTTTTTCATAAGCAATAAGGGCAGGATCTGGAAGAGGGAGGAGACTGCCTGGAATTAAAAAGAATCTACAGTAAAATTTCAACAAGACTTCTAAAAGATACATTTTAAATGAAACTTTGTAACTAAACAGTAACCCCAGGAAGAGAAAGTGAAAAAAAAGACCAAAAAGAAACAGCTTGCGTGTATTTGGATTATTTGGTGATCTTTGGATTCTTGGTTATTACATTTGAATGGCTAAAATTAATCGGGTGGTTGTTTAAAAAATTATACAATGGAGACATTATATACGGGAGTCTCTGTGGTTAAGCTGGGAGAAGATTAAAAGACAATGTTATTTGAAAATTCCAGTCTGGTTATCGACTATTGAAGCATTTTGTATCCTATAATATACAAAAAGGAACAAACAGTTAGATATGGTGAAATATTGAATGAAAAGGGTGAACTTAAATCTATGCAAAAACTAGAGGAACAAGGTATAAAGATGAATTGGTTTTCATATGCGCAAATACATTCAAGGTATGATAAAGATTCTAAAACAGAAGGTTTCTATGATAAACTGACTGACTTAGATAAGATTTTGACAGGTACTGATAAAAAGGTGATTAAAAAATTGTATGGATATTTATTAGAAATTAAACTAGAAGAACAAGTTAAAGAAACTATGATTGCTTGGGGGGAAGAATTTTGGATATGGGATCGATTTAGAGAAATGGCAAAAATTGTGGTCTCAAAATTATAAAATGACAATGTCAACAGCATATAAAGAAAATTTGTATAAGATGTTTTACAGGTGGCATTTCCCCCGACAAGAATAGCAAGAATGTTCAAGAATAAATCCGAAAAATGTTGGAAATGTCATCAGACACCTGGCTCATATTACCATATGTGGTGGACTTGTGCGGATGCTAAAAAATACTGGACTAAAATCCACATGTGGTTGGAAAAAATGACAAAAAAACCATATAGACTTGAAACCAGATATATTTTTATTGGAAATTTTACCTGAAATATATAGTAAAGACTTGAAATACCTGATTGTAAATGTATTAACAGTGGCTAGGATTGTATTTGCTAAAAACTGGAAAAATGAGAAAATACCATCACAGGAGGAAATCATTAAGAAAATATTGGAATGTGCTGAAATGAGTAGATTGACATTTGAAATTAGAGAACAAGAGGATAAACAATTTTATAAAATTTGGGATCTTTTCTATCAATGGCTTTCTATCAATAAAGTACAGTAATTAAATATGTAGACTTTTAGAAAATAATAAATATATAAAGATGTACTTCTTTTTTATTATATCTACAAAATGATTTTAGGATAGATTTGGGATGATAATATGAACTGTTATAAAATAAACTAAGTAAATTATGATTATCTTGTAAAACATGAATGAATAAAAGTATAGTCAAATGATTGATTAATAATGATACTAAGGTATTTAATTTTTGATTGACAATATGAGATTATGTGTAATGTAATTGTAATTGAAGACTACAAAATGGAAGCACAAAACAATTTGTAAACCAACCGGCACACTGTATGTACACCTATGGAAGATAGCTTGATGTTTTTATGTTTTGTTTGTTTATGTTTGTTTTTAAAAACCAATAAAATTTAAAAAAAATTATACAATGGCACTACTTCTGGATAAATTGAAAATGGAACTTAAAAAGTACAAAGAAGATGCACAAGAAGGGAAGGGTTCTTTTGGCTTCGTTTTTCAATTTTTAGAAATGGAGATTTGGAACTATGAGAAACAACAAGAAATGTCTGCAAAACAAGAAGACTGGGACAAAGAAGAAGCCATCTTTAATGAACAAGCAATTTTATGTGGGGAAGAAAAAGGAAAGGGGGGAAAGAGAATGGAGAATTTAAGACTTAAAAAAACAACCAAAGAAAAGAAAAATAATTAGAAAAATAAGTATAATACTGGAAAGCAACAGAAGAGGGGAATACAGAAGAGAGAATAGAGGTAGACAGACAAGGGGGTAAAAAGGGGAGAGAGAAGAAGAGAGGGAAGAAGGAAAGGAAAAGAAGTTACAAGGGTCCGGAGCAAGATATAAAGAAACAGGACCTATTTAGAGATAATGGGTGAAAATTTAACTGAAAAAGGGATTCTGTAAAGTTACATAAGATTGTATTGTTATATTTGTAATAGAAATAACTTTAGAAAATTGGAAACAACATATTAGAATGAGGGATAAAATAGTTAGTGTAATTTAGTGAAATGTTTGTGAATAAAGTAAATGAAATAAAATAAATGAGAAAATTGAATTAGGAAGGAACGGGAACATTTTAATTAGTCAATGTTTTATATAAATGAAGGGGGGGGGGGAATTAATTATGGAAAGCTTATAATTGTTCCCATAGAAGTATGATATCTAATTGAAAAGTAATGTTAAAGATATTAAGACTTTAATTAATATTAATATTAATGATAGAATTGAATTGGAATGGAATGTTGTTTTAATTATATACATTTATAATCTTTTCTTTTTTTAAGAATATAGTGTGTATTTTAAGAATGTACCAAGCAGAATCCGAATGGAAGTTATGTATTATATTGAATGTTATAATTTTAGGGTATATATTGAAGCCTAAATAAGAGTTAAATGGATAAACTTAAAAGATATAAAGGCGTCATACTCCAATCAGTAACTACAGGAGAAATTTTGTTTAATGAGAAAAGATAATAGATAATTGAAACAGGACAGACAAAAAAATATAAATATAATGATTTGAATTGAGATGAGATAATTAAAATAAATTGAGAAAATTAAAAGAGGGGAGAAGCTATGCAGAAAATGTAAAACAGTAATAAGATATGGAATAGAACATAAAAATGAGCATGAAATTGAATTTGTGTCTGTATGAAGAAATGTAACCCGGGATTACGCTACTTTAAAAAAAGATGTTTTATTTGTATTTTTTTTCTTTGTGAAAACTCAAATAAAATTTACCAAAAAAACCCAACAACAACCATATAATCATGGATTTTGAACAATTTGAAAGGAGCTACTGACAGAGGCACTATGGGCCGGTCCTTTGCTATTTCCAGGGCAGCCCTATGGGCCAAATCTAAGCACCCAATGGGCCAGATTTGGCCCCCAGGACTTGAATTTGACACCCCTGCAATAAAGCATTATGTAATCAGGGATGTTTTTTACATCTTTTTTGCACATATCGATTATTCAAAAGGAAGATGTCTGCTGTTTCATTCTTGTAGGTGGCTTAACCCATTTTCAGTCAGCCTTAAAAAGTTAACAGAACTAGTGGAGGCATTTACACTTCAGGATTTATTTGGATTTTGGCAGAGGCGTCTGCAGGCTGGATGATTTTGTCAAGCATTTCCTCTGCCAGGTAGAGACATTGATTTTCAAATCAGCCTACGCCAGGGGGCCGGATCTGGCCTAAGGGCTGCTTAGATCTGGCCTGCAGGGCCACCCTAGAAACAGCAAAGGACTGGCCCGTGGTGCGTCTACAGCCCTCCTGAGCTCCATTTTCACTGGCAGAGGGTTGCAGGAGGCTGTTGTAGAGCGCTCGGGCCACCACAGGTTGTGCCCCAGACACAAAGCCTACCCTGGCTCCCCAAGGTCAAACACAACCCTGATGTGGCCCTCAATGAAATTGAGTTTGAGACTTCTGGCCTATGCCTAATATATAATCTCACAGTCCATGGACTTTTTTTCCCCAAAGGGTCATGTGTGATCACCCTTTCTTCCATTATAGTTTTACAATTTGCTGGGCCTTGATCTTGGCCCTATTGTTCACATTATCATCCGTAACTTTATTGGAGCATTATAAAAATATTTCCTCTATATCAGTGCATAGTCCCTTGTGGGCATGTATAAGTAGAGTCCTTGAGCCGTCAGCTCTTTTCATGCCTTTACAGGAAATGTCAGATGACATTTATGCCATTCTGAAAAATATCCTGGATGAGAATATAAAGCATATTTGTCATTTCTTCCGTGTGGTCAGGTCTTTGATGTATACTGCCAGGTTGCTTGATTTTCTACTTGGATTTGTTCTGTTCATCTTATTTGTAACTGAAGAATTAGATTAATATTTGTGATCATTATAATGATTTCTCATACTTTGCTAAGTTGCTTTCTTGCATTTTATGTTTACCTCTACTATAGCTGTAGAATTTGGCACTGTGTGTTTCTGTATATATTTGAAATAGGTCCTTGAATATACTGCACCTTCTGGCTATAAGGTCATAACAAAGAAACTTTATCAAAATGCCAGACAGAGTGTATGGCTGTCACAAGTGATCTCTGTCTTTTTGAATGTCCTTGTGATGTCATCATGCCTATCTTCATTTATCCTCTCTCCATTTCAACGGTTCAATTTCTGGGTCTCAGGCTAACTATCAAGTTGAAATTGATTGGTTAACGTCAGATAAATCTTGCTTGTGCTGCCTCCCCAGCCTGGAAATCTTCTACAGCCTCCTCTTATTCCATCAATAAATGAAATGTCAAGCATGATAGTTGGAATAGTCCAAACCATCTGACCATGTTCAGCTTTGAATATCTTAGCTGTCCTAACTATTCAAAGTATATCTAAATTGCATTTTAGACAGGCTACAATGGAAACAACTACTGGTTTGGTAATAATAGGTTGGGAATGTTTCCATGCCTTTCATACTATCTTCTTTGCAATCATTTAAAATAACAAGGAGAACATGCAAATAGGCAACTGAGGGGAATGCAGAATGGTTATTTTAATTCCAAATGAAGTAAAAAATATAAATTGATATAAGAATTATTGAAAAGTTAATAAAACATGACAATTGGAATTGTGATATTTCAATGTAGTGATCAGGTGTGGGACATTGATAGGCGAGCAAGATGGAAGAAGGGATAACCTCATATTTCTATTACTTGTTAACTGATGGTATGATGAGAAACGGGTTAACAACAATGCCTTTGTTCAATTTTTCTGGCACCATCTCATCATCTTGAACTGTTGTTTTTTATTATCTTGGTTTTTTTTCCCCATCCTTTTTGTATTTAATTTATTGATGTAAGCCCAGCCTGAGAATAAACATACTGAAGGTCTGTCTCATGTCTCTACTTATTTGTCTTCAATGGAGACTTGATTACATATATATCTTATAAATAAAGTTAGATGTGTTGAGTTATAATCGAATGGTCAAACATGTGCCAATATCTTTGCAGTTTTCTATCAATACATCATTGTAATATAATTATGACTTTGAGGGACTCTAGACATAATTGGTTATAAGGTTTGATGGGAAAGCAGAATGGATTGAATGTTATAAGCCTGCCTACAAAATTGAAAGGCAAGCTGACAGACTACACTGGAAAAGGTTTACTGTTATCATGAATCCAAATGTGGAAAATTATTTTGGGAATGCAACTTGTTTTCACTGAGCAATTTTTTCCAGATAATAACTCACTACAGAATTGTAGCATTAAAGAATTTCTTAACACTCAAATAATTGGGAACTTTCTTTAATTTCATAATTCTAGCTGTGAAGTTTAGTCCTGCTTCATCAGGCAAGCCTTCAAAAGAATAGGCTTTGAAGTCACTGTTTTTCCAGCAATCTTCCCTTCTTCGTGGTAAATCTATCCTGCTATTTGAAACCCCATGCCTTATATTTGATTATCACCACTCTGAAAGTAGTGTAGTATGATGAAAATTGTTGCCTCTAATTCCTGCTATCCTAACTTAGATTAGGATAGATTTAGGAGCCTGAAGAAGTTTTAAATGCACTGGCAACTGCAGATGGAGCAGTCATGATCTCACAAGTTTATTTAATCAGAGCATGGTTGCATTCACATCTTGAGTTAAATGTACACATATGTGCAACAATGAGATTACAGTTTCACTATAAGGCTTAGGAATTTTGTGCAGATACATGAAGCCACTACTGAATATTGAACATTTATTGAGCATTTGTTGCACAGAACAGAGGTGACTTGCTTTCTCAGAGAACATAGGCTGTGTTTGAATGACTCATATAGTACTTCTGATTCTTTTATTGCTGCATTTTATATGTAAATTAAATTGCCTTTTCACATTTCTCTTCCTGAAATGTGTTTCTTTAAAAACAGCCACTTCTATTTTGGTTCTGTCTTTATTACAAATTAGTACTACACATATAAAAACTCTCCTGAATTTGCTTTCACCAGTTTGATGAAAGAGAACCTATTTTAAATGTATTCTTTCAAAGGAGAAGAGGACTTCCATTACATTCTCATGGAGAGTGGGGTGTTCTTTTTATTTAGTCAAGAGTTGGCCAGAGATTTGGCAGAATTGTTCTGCTTTTTCTTATAGAGTTTTATCTCCAATGGTCTGCCTTGTCTTTCCATGCTTCCATTAAATTTTAAAGTATGTCCTGAGGGGACTCTTCCCATGGTGCCTTTTCAGTTTGAAAGCATGGATAGCCATATGGTGAAGGAAAAAATGCATAACAAAAGCAACAACAACAAAGTCAGCAGTAGGACTTTCTGTCATCTCTTTGCTATCATGCTCCACCTGGAAAAATCAAGGAAGAAATTCTTAAGCATCCTGGGAATTTAATAAAAAAAGTCACTTTCATGCAGGAATAAAAGATTTGAGAAATTGCAAAGCCTAACGTTATTAGAAATACTCTCTCCTTCTGAAGCAAATTGTTTTGACTTTCACTCTGTTTTAGGCTGTGATCTTATGAAATGTGGACTAGATGCTGCACAGCAAGTATATGTTTCTTTTTCACCAGAAATCAGTGCTTGGTCCCAATGGGAGCTTTTAAGGGAGAGCATGGGCACCCTCCTTTGTGCAAATATCTAGTAGCAGCTATTAATTGACTCTTGTTCCTGTGCAATGAGCTTGTAACCATTAGTGCAAGCCAGATGGTGGTTTCATACTAATGAGACTTTGGGTTGTAGAGTGGTAGAAGCAGCCTTTTTTTAAGGCATTTTTTTCTTTAGAAGCTTTGGCAGCCAGAACAGCAGGAGGGAGATTAATTTCTTGTTTTTGAGATGTTAACATGTCCATGATATATAATAACTTGCTGGGACATTCTTTTTTTTTCTTTTTAAATTGACCAACAGAAAGCATAGGTGTATTATAGCTTCCTTGGATATTGAGCCATCTTTCAAGAATTGCCATGCATAGTAATTTTTCATAAAATAAATAATTGCATCATTTTATGGGGAAGCTTTAAAATTTAAGTCAGGTTATGCTAACCAGGCTCCATGACTTGGTAGGCTAAGATTTTTCTAACAGTGCTTTTAAATTGTGATAATTTAACATACAAATAAAGCAACAGGCTCATAAATAGTCAAATTCAAATTTGACTTCTATACAGGAAATAGTAGAATCTAATGGTTAGTAATGATTTATAATCTGAAAATTAGACACTGTTTACTTCTGATTTCCCCCTTGCAAGGAAGATTCTGTGTTTATAATAGGTTTATTTCCCTTCCCCCCACAAACTGAGAGCAATTTTCTTCCCATGGAACAGATCTAAGGACATTAGAATATCAATGACATGGCACATAGACATATGGTGCAATGGAGAATGCACATATCCAAAATATAACAGCAGGCCAAAAATCTTTCTGTACGCTTTATTTAATTTGCTAAGGTCCAGTCTTGATCTAGACAGAAACAATTAGGTGACTATTATTTTGTTTTGTCTGTTTTCGTAGCAGTTACTGAGATGAAGAAAAGGAACATAATCCTTTGCCTTTGTAACATTTTTAAAAAAAGAAGCTATAAATAAATATATTAAAGCTTTAGAAGTTATTTGATTCAATTTAAACATTGCTTTTAGTTTCTGCAGCAAACATGCAGATTTTATAGAGTTGGTCCATTAGAAAATAATGGTCTGAAGATAGATGCTCTCAGTGTTAATAAGAAGAACCTGTTTGAGATCTTAAATGGGAGAGAAAAATGGAGCTTAGAAAGACCAAAGTACCAGTTTATTGGAGAAAATCACCCAAATGAAGGAGAGGAAATAGATCTTTGGGAATAGTTTGTTCATCGGCTTCTTAATGCAACTTAGACATCTTTGTGAAATTAAAAGCAGTTTGCATAAAGCAAGTAACATTAACATGATATTTCACTCAACTGCAGTTGTGCTGATAGAAGCACTAGCACTCACCAAAATTTGCAGAGGCATTGGCGCAGATATGAAACCTTAAATGAGTTTGTAAAGCACAATTGAAAATCAGTTCAAACCAGCAACACAACTAAATTAAAATATATTCCAACATGTACAAAACAAATCATCATTTGAAAATAACTTCAACAATTGTTTTTCATAGCTTAGCACTCAGCATTCTGCATGTAGGAGGGAGCACCTGAGAAAAAGGCAGAGGAGAAAAAGCAGGAACTATAGGACAGAATGGGGTAAGGAATCACATGGTGCAGCACTTTCCCATGATGCACTTCAGGATTTATTAGAAATCAAAGATATTAACACAAAACTTTGCTGAGAAGAAAACCTCAATCGATCCGCCTATGAATGCATGCAGCCCATTCTTGGAGACAATCATTTGGTTGGCAATCATATATATGATTATATATTAATATATATGATTAATAGACTGTGAACAACAACAAAAAGAACAATGGTTCTAATGATATTCTATGACCAATCATGGGAAACGTTGCAGCTTGTTACCTTCATGATAGTTATAAAGAATTGCATGGTAATAGAGGACTGTAGTATTCAAGTTAGCAACGTATGCCCGTCAAAATTATCTTTAATTTGTGAATCATCTACAGGTGTAAAATTATTCACTTCTAATTTAGATGCTTTAGAACTAAAATGGATAAACTTACCCTTTCAATTCTAAGCTAGACTAGCACATATCTATGTGACTGCTAGTCATAATCTATGGTTTTCCAGGTGAAGGATTAGAGTGGATTGGAGACATCTGTGTGAATGTGAATTGCATGTGTCAAAACACAAACTGGAAGAGAGCCTAAACTCATAAAGAAGACTTTTCAGTGGCCTCCTGATGCCCCTTTGTCTCTCATCTTAAAAGTCTTGTATTTCTAATTGGAAAAAAAGCAATGTAAATTCAACCTCATATAATAGCATGGATGTTTGGCAATCCTTTGCATTCAGCGTAATAGTTCTAAGCAATTTTATGTCAAGAATGGAGAACCACTAGTTTTTCCTTTTGTTAAATTTTCTTAATAATTATTATGCAAAATCCTAGGTCAACCCTTATGCATACTGCAGCTGAATAAAAATCTTCCTACTTGATCAGGCCAGAAGTCCATTCTGTTTCTCCTGATAGCTAGCTCAGTGTGTCTCAACCTCAACAACTTTAAGAGGTATAAACTTCAATTCCCAGAATTCCCCAATCATCAGTGAGCTAGATAATTCTAGAAAAGTCAACTCCTATTGTTACCCAGCAACTGGTATACATAGAGGTATATACTTCTGCTTGTTTTCACTGTTAGGACTATGAGCTATAAGAACACAAGACTGAGTGCAGATGCCACAATAGAGTCCCAAAATAACAGAGGGAGCACTAATCATTCAACTAGGTAATTCATCTTTTGTAATTACTCTTCTCTGTTAAGAAATTTCACTAGGGAAAGCTGCCATCAGTCTAATCCCAGTGTACTCCAAATTGGAAAGCTTTATTAATTGTATCTGTTTCTGGAAAGGATCTTTCAGTCATAACAAACTGACAAGAAATCTAATACATTGTTTTATATGAAAAATACTTAGCTGGTTTATGGCCTCAAAATTATTCCACGAATCCCCATTCAGTTCTCATTTCAGAAGGCTTCTGCAGAAAAGAATTTCTTAAGTAATTTCAGTGAAGATTGAGCTAATGTGCTGTCTGGTACTGCAAAATTCTCTTTTGCTAAAAGTCCAGAGTCAATGTCCTGGAACACTAGGGAGTGCTGGAGGAAGGATGTGTGCTGTTGGAAATGTTTATAACATTTCTTCTGTAGTGATTGCTCTGACTAAGTACGCATGCTGATTTTAAATAGCTACAGGAGATGTTTTCTAGACTCCCCCAGTACCAGCACTGCTGACATTATAAACTGCTCCTGTCAAGAGTTAAGGAAAGTTCAGAAGATTATATGGAGGTTGAAAAGACACAACAGGAGCTACCATAAAAGTGTCCTGATATATTGTAGATAAAGGATTTTAAACTAAGCATGTTTTTTCTTTACAGTATCATTGATCTGCTCTTGAATTATCTGGCCACACATCGTAATACTCAATATAAAATTTATTCCCATGATATTAATGAATTCTTCTAAACAGTCACATTTAGTGTTAAGAGTCCCATCCACTCTTTTCTTTTCTATATCCTTATAATTGTCCTTATAATAATTTAAAAATTCTGAATTGATTTCCTTTATTTCTTATAACCAATCATAGCTTATTTGCCTTTGTAGTTTCAGTTCTTTTGGTCCAATTTAGATGCTTTAGTCCAAATGATTTTGATTAACTTAAATATCTTTGTACAAATGTCTTTGTATAATATCTTAGCAAAATTTGGGAGGACACCTGAACTATTGTGACAGGCCATGAAATTGATATTTCCCTCTGCTGCAAGAAACTACAGTATATTGTGATCTAAGCACAAAATGACCACATACTCACTCACTTTGGCGCTGAAGCTGACAATAATATTCAGTAGTTTTTATCTTCTTAGCTTTTACTGATAAAAACATCAAACAAAAATATTGGAGAAAGCCTATAATCACAGGCAGATCCATTAAGGTTTTTTATCAAGGTTGTTGTGGAAATTAAATTTAAACACCCCAAAACTACTTTCCTTTTATCTTTATCCACACAATGAAGCCCTAGAAACTTGCTGTTTGCTGTACAAAGCCTAACAGAACAGGCTCTCTGCTGTTCACACTATGCATATTGATTAGTTGCTGCAGCACATTTTTGTGAGACTATAGTGATAAAAACAGGACAAACACTCTGGGTAAAGCTCCATATTCCGCATGTCAAAAGCTGCAGATGTTTTTGCCGGCAGACAATTTTAAAACGTTTATTTTACTTGTTACAAAAGTCCAGAGTTTTCCAGAGATTTAGCAGACTGTTGTTAATCCCTAAATTTAAGATTTAGGGATATAAAGTCCTCCCACCCCACCCCAATTATATTCAAATGCTTAGTTTTGATGAGCTGTGAACATGTACTGACTGAGCTGCCAAATGCTTATATTTAAGAACTAGTGTGTCTTTTAGGATGTACATCATTACAGGTCACTTGGTGCTTGTATTAAACACTGAAATAGATGGATAAGGTTATGTTTAAATCAAGTTTTCCTTCTGTCATCACTGTAAATAATTCTCACTGTCCTGTGGATGAAACATAGAAGCAGCAAGCTGAGCACATATAGTAGGTTGCTTAATTAGGTTATCTCCTTTGGAAGAAGACCAAATCTTAGGACATAAAGTATACATTGAGAACTTGGAAAGAATACAGGAAGTCCTTGACTCATGACCACAATTGGGAACAGAATTTCTGTTGCTACACAAGGCAGTTGTTAAGTAAGTCACACCCAATTTTAAACTTTGCTATGGTTAAGCGAATCATTGCATTATTAAGTGAATCACACTGCATTATTAAAAATTATTAATTCTTTAAATGAATCTAATTTCCCACATTGACTTTGCTTGTTGGAAGCCAGCTTGGAAGGTTGCAAACGGTGATCATGTGATTCAGGAACGTTGCAACTTTTGTAAATACATGCCAAGTGCCTGAATTTTGATCAAGGGATCATGGAGAATGCGGCAAAGGTTGCAAATGCAAGGACCAGTTGTAAGTCATTGTTTTGAATGGCTGCTAAATGAACAGCTCTATGTCAAGTACTACCTATATTAAGATACAAAACCACAAGGAAGTGCCACACTTTCTTGTACTGAAAATCATGTGGAACAAATACACTAGCTTCTCTCTATGGTGCAGAGTGAGCCTGATCTTTGAGAATCAGCTGCCAACCTTCATATTCAAATACTATCTACAATTTAACTCAGTATCCAAGAGAACAGAAACAATAAGTCATAATGACAAACACAATTTGGTTTCCTTCAGACTCTCATTTTATAAAACTGTTTAAAAACATATAAAAGTGGTTAGAAAATAAAGAGACAGGTTTTTGGAGAGACAGTAAATGATAATTGGATGCTTTCAAAAAGAAAAAGATGTATGCTGTTGTGATTTTTTTAAATGTTCAATAAGTATAAGGCTTATAAAATCAGAGCTTGAAGTGAGAACAACTAAGCCTTACAAGTTCTCTTGTTTGCTCAAAAATAAGAAAGCAAGACAGACAAGTAAAGTCTCCTTCAAGTAAGTAAATAAGGACACATCCACGCAGGATTTGTTTTTGGTAATAGTATGGATGTGCCACCTTTATGGGACTATTTTCCCCCCAATTTTCTCATCTAGTCTAAAGCCTTAGTATCCTCTAATATTATCACACTCCTAAGTCCTGAGCCTGCTTAGATTTTCAGCTCAGACATGATCAGCCAAGTGCTGCCATGTGTTGATGCAATGCAGTGTCTTAAATTCAACATCAGCGCTCCCATAAATAGTAGATATTATCCAGTGAAAATTAGTTGCATCTAAATCTCCCTGACATCAATCAGTGGAGCTGAATTACTTCATTAAATTTTAAGTTAGCCTCATTTGACCTAGGACTTATAATGATCTAATGTTTATTGTATAGCAGTCACTATACAGCAATGGACAATATGTAATGCCAAATAGTGAACAATCACTTTGAATAATAACTGTGTCTTATTAAATCAACATCCAAACAGAGGGGAAGAATATTTTCCATCATGAGCAGAACAAAAACCAAATGATTAAGAGTTTGCCTGGGATATGTTGGCCTCAGTTGATCATATTCTTTAAATTTATTGGAGTGATACACAGCCAGTCTTTCTCTAGGAAACGATATTTTACCACTTTGTGATGAGATGACTTACAGTTAGTTTTACAAGGGATTTAATTCTTTCTTTAACAAAGGCTGAGAAAATGTATGCACAGATTCACCATTTTTTTATAATGTAGGGTGTATGAGTGTGAATGTATGCATGCAAAACACCAGTGCCATGTAACCCAAACTTCAGTCCCCAATTCGTAGTCCAGTCTCTTTCTGAATGTTTCTTATTCTCTATTTTTAAAATTTCCTTTTAGTTTGACTGCTGTTGGTTACATATTCTGCCTTTGTTTTAACCATGATTTCAATCTGAAGTCAAGCAGCTGAACCTGGGACCAAGTCACTGTATGGCAGGTTCACTGCCATTATTATGATGTTCACCACTGAACATCTCATATAGACAAGGGAGGAAAACACTGATTCTTTGAAGCTCATTTGCCATTGCCGATGGAGAAGAGTGGTACAAAGCTGCTCTCTATGATGTCTAGATCTGCATCTAGGAGATGAAAAATGAGGTGACATTTGGCCTCAGATCTAGGGGACTACACTTGTGCATTTTAAACTCTGAGCTCACTTTTTTATTATTTTTATTTTGTTTTATTAAGAACCCCATTGGTCTTGTAAGAAACAGTAAAAAGACCCTTTGTTTAAAGAAGCATTCTACTTTCTGTTTTACAGATTGTTTTAAATAAGTTTTTTTTTTAAATTCCATGTTCTTTTGTAATGGAAACACTAACATCTTGGGTTTTTTTGTATAAAATTCTTTCAATGCTACCATTTCTCTATAATATGGCTCATGTAGTCCTCGGTAGGCAACCGTCCTTGTTCTTCGGTCTCTTCCCTGGGAAGTGCTTCATTCGATCGGTGAAGAAGCCTTTCTTCCCGATTCTTTATTCTCTGCTCCATCCTTTCCAGCTGCCTCTTGTACTGATAGCGCTGTTGGAAGAGGTCTTTTGCATAGTCGTACAGCTGCATGTCCAAGTCATTAAGTTCCTCAATTCTCCGTATGGTCTTGGTGTCCACCTCCACTCCACCTGCTCTTGTGCTATTATACTGCATGAATGGCCTGATAAATTTTAGATTGAAAGTTCTCTCAAACAAATACTGTGTTTTTCTCTGGAATTCTGTCAAGCCAAAAAAGGCCATGTCTCTGAGATTTTTCTTGGCACTTTCCAGCAGTATCTGTGCTCGCTTGTTTTCTGGTATGAAGGACATATTATAGCAGCCTACCAAGCTCAGATCAGCCAACATCCTCACTTGGCGATTGTTAGCTAAGTTATATGGGCAATCCATGAACTCCTGAAGAGTACAGCCTGACCAGTCTGTGCCTTCATAGCATGATGGCAGCTCTTCAGGGGTTGGCGTTCGGCCATCACACATGTGCAAGGATGTTTTCCAGGTAGCTCCTCGCTGGACATGCCTCCATTCACTGAGATAACGGGACACAGGATCCCTTAGCAGAGTGATGTAATAAAACTTCCTGTAAGAGAGAAAAAAGGTATGTGAGAATTAAGATTGTGCACATAGCTATTTTTATTTTATTATTTAAATTTATTGGCAGCCCATCTTACTTATCCAGCGACAGTTAATAATATTATTTGTTCCTTATTAATTTTTAAGGTTTACATTATCTGAATCATATAGATTCCTTTTTCATTAGGCTCCACAGTACTAGTTTCAAACAGTGCCAGTATAATTCAGTACAACTCAACGGATCTGTGATCACTCAACAGTTATTTTGGCATTAAGAATCAAGTGACATATTTCACATTATTATATACATAAAATGTACACGGCAATAAGAAAGAAGGACAGGAAATAGAAAGATACAGAGGGAAAAACATAAATGATCTACTTGTAGTGGTACTTCTCATCAAAAATCACTTGTCACGAAAAGGATAAGCCACAGTGGGCTTTTGGCAAATAAATGACAGAATAATAATGATCAAAACTGCAGCCAAATCCTTCAGTATAATAAAACTACAGATTTATGTACCTTAGGAGACCACTCAGACTGAGAACTAGAAGAATTTTATGACACAATGCAAAAAGCCATTTCTTTAGTAAAGGCTATGAATATCCCAATGGTTATGGGATATGTCAATGTAAGTATAACAAACCCCCAGGGAATAATAATCTTGGGGAAGGAAGACCCTTCCCAAATAAAAAGTATCAGTGTTGTTCCTCCAGCAAGACCAAAACTTTGTCTATTTTGAACACTTAATCAGGGCAAATGGGAACACTGATGAAATATCAACATAAATTGCAGGAAAATGTTTAAAGAACTAAATAATATTGGGACTTGAAGGGGAATGGATTTAAATTAAGAATGACCAAATGCTATGTTTAGTCAATTCTCTTTTATGCCATGAAACATAGATAGTATCCTGGAAGGGGGAGAACAGCCAGAAAATCTTTGAAATGTGGCTTTTAAGGAGAATGTTGAGAATTCTTTGCAGTTATAAAAGATTAAAAAAAAACTTGAAATCCTAGAGAAACCTCAAAAAGGCCATCAAACAGAGAAAAATGTGATATTTGGTACATTTATTTAGTACAATTCAATACAAAGACCCTGTAAGAAGAAACAGTGGAAAGGGAAAAAGGCCAATGACAGTAAGAGACACTGGGACTCAGGATAAATAATCTCCTGGAATACCTGAATTGAACACATTTGGAATATCTGAACTGAACCTATTAGATTATGCAGTACTGCCCAATAAACACAGTTTCGATAACTTATGCTTCACATAGATAGACCCAAAGTAACTTCCATAACTGTAGATGCCTGAACTGTAACCTAATTTTTAACCAAATAAATTCTTTGAATTTTCTGTTCACATTGTAATCTTAATAGATTAATTTATAGCATGCACAATACTGAAAATGCATGATATTACAGATAAGCAACACAAATCATTCTGGTCTGTTCTATTTTATCAAAGCTGACTTTGGTAAAGAAATAATATATTTTCTAAAAACATAGAATGTTCTGCATAACTAATTAATTTACTATATTTGCAGACTATCCCAATGATGTATAACAAGTTAGGAAATAGCAATCATAACAGATTAAAACAAAACAGTATATAAATGCCAAGTATGAGAGCCAGTATGTGGAGTGGTTAAGGTGCTGGATTAAGAGTCTAATCCAGACCTGAACTCTGGTTCTCCCATAGGCATAGAAGCCAGGCGGGTGACCAGTCACATTCTTTCACGATTCACTCAGACCCTTTCCACACCATCAAATATACCAAGATATCCTGCCATAATTTGATAAACCAATTAGGAATAAAGTGGAATTAAAAAAAATACCTGATTTGCAGAAAGCAAAGATACTACACACATCCTCGGGGAAAGTATGTCCCAGAGATTGGGAATCCCTTCACAGGAGGCCTTCCATCTAATTGAAATTCCATGGAATTCAAATTGCAAATTCCCTCAAGATATTTGAACTGGATGGGTAGGCTCAATTTGGCAAGGTGGGGCCAGATACTCGAGTGAAATGTTTCACCTTACAGCTTTTTAGTCACATCCTATTTGAATTGGGCTCAGAAGCCTATTGGTAATTATGACAGTGAAACCAAAGTCAGTGTTATCCTGTAATGCCAGGATTGCTGTGCCAGTCATCAGGCTGCTACATTTTGAGTTAATGTTTTATGCCTGGTATCGTTATATATTGCTGTATTATTTGTCTTGTATCATTGGCTGAATTTTTCCAACTTTCTTTGCTCTGGCCCTGCTCTAATCAGTTTCCTTTTTGTAGAATTCAATAATGGTGCTGTAACTTTAAATGATTATGTTCAGGAGCTCATAATGAGGGCTCTCACAGCTGCTTACCCAAGGGTATTTCATATTCATGCTCCAATGGATCCACTAAAAATACACGCATAAACTTGCTTTCTTATTTATACTCAAGGAGAATAACTAGGATTTTGTTTTAAAAGCCTACCTTGATAAACTTTTATCTAAGAAAATCAAACAAATCACTAACACCTAAATAAGACACAATTATTAGTCTATGCATAATTACTTTGAAGGAAACAAAACAAAATAAAATAGGGGGACCATGTAATTGGATAGAAATATTATCATACTATTTGTGTACATATTGACAAATACCAATGCTGTTATGCAAATTATGACATGTCAGGGCTAGATCTGCACAGGTTTGGAAAGTAAACATTTTGTTCTGAGACATATATTTCAAACTTTTAGGATTTCTGAAAAAGTTTTATTAACTTGTATTCTTTCCTTGTATTTTTTACAGATAAATGGCATTGATCCAGGAGGGGAAATATTAGAGAGAATCTGCCAAATCCGAAGGTTAAAAAAAGTGACATTTTGTTGTTTTCTCTCTACTTTTCTAGATTGTTTCCCCCCCTCCAATTTCTCTCCTATTTTTTTGCAAAGATCAGGAATTAAAGTGAACAGGATGCTACAGATCTCTGATCATATTTTTTCACTTGCTTTTCTATAGTTGTCATTCTTAAACTTGAATTTCATACCATTTTATGAATACATACAGTGTATGATTTTCTTCTGTTAGTGTATGATAATGACATTTTAAAACTTCATCAAAAATTAATACAAATAAAAGTCATGTATTGTGTTATCACAAGCTTTTCATTATGGAGATTTCATAGTCCACTTTGTCATATGAGATCAAATTATGTTTACATCCTGGTTTTAAAAACCAAACTTATATGATTTAATTAATCTAGAGGACCAGTCATATAAATTTGACAAATAAATATATGAAATAAAAAATAACAATTATTCATTTTTCCCAAGCAGGATGCTGCTATGATTAAATTATCAATGCTATGAAACACCAAACAGAGAGGGATGAAAACATCAGGGGAATACATACAAGTAATGACTGATGTGAAATGTTTCATTGAGAAAGAGAGACAGACATAGATTCTGATCACTGCAATATTAAAAGTTCTTACAAGTGAATGTTTTTTTTCAAATCAGAAGACTTCTCAACCTCAAACTTGTTTTTCAATCTTTCTTCACAGAAGGCAACATAAAAAAAAACATTACTGTTCTGTGCTACACTAGATCTAGACTTTTTAATCCTGAAGTGTGCCAGTCTGGAATACACAACAATAATCCAGAATCCAAATACTTTGCCATTGTTACTGACCTTTGTGATATAAATACTGAAATTCTATGTATTAGAATTTAATTACTTTGTTTCTGTTTTCTATTTTATGTTAACTCTTGTTTCTTAAATCTATCATCAATTCATTTCTAATCACAGGATTCAATCAGATCTGATTGACAAGGATTCTGCGTCATCTCTGGGTTAGATGGACGTAATGTCTGCCTACCAGTTTTCTTTGAATAGACACTTGGTGTATTTAACATTAAATATTTAGCATGTTGTGCTAAAAATGTACAGAAGAGAAAAACGTTTTAAAATAGTACAGAGTGACTGAGAACCATTTTCAGGAAGAAATTATGGCACTATTTTTATTTATTGGAGACACCTCCATTGAAGGCATCGGTAGGAAAATTCCTTGAAGTGCAAGCAGCAGTTTCAGAAAACTACTTTTTATATGGAGTGATAGCAGAAAAAGTTTAAACTTTTCTCCCCATCTTCCATGATCCTGAAGGCTTACTATGACTACTATTCACATAACAAGAAGCCATCAAAATATAGGTAACACTTGAGTATGACTATGATCATTCAAAGTTACAATGATATTGAATGAGGACTCACAATAGGTCCTGGAATTCTAGCTGACCCAACATCCCTGCAGCCTTGTAATTGTGATTTGGTGCCTGCAGTTATGTTTCAGTGAGCTGTGGTCACCTGATTGCAATTTCCGATTTTCCCTGCCAACTTCCAACAAGCAAAGTCAATGGAGAAACTAGCAGGAAGTCAGCAGTTGGGAGCATGTTAGGTCCTTGCTTCAAAACCTGTAGAATTCTTGTTTAGTTATGGCAACAAGTTATGTTCCTAACAGATAGGAAGCAGCAGGTGAAGGTAGGCAGAATCACATCTGATACCTGTACAATTAGCACAGGGGTCTCCCAAAACGGTGTACTTTCTCCACTTCTCTTCTCCCTATATACCAATGACTGCAACTCAAATGATCCATCTGTTAAAATATTGGTTTGCAGATGACACAACAGTGATTGGTCGAATTTGAGACAATGGCGAATCTGCATACAGACAGGAGGTTATACAACTTGCCTCATGGTGTAACCAGAACAATCTGGAACTGAACACACTCAAAACTGTAGAAATGGTGGTAGACTTTAGAAGAAACCCTCCCATACTACCAACTCTTATACTACTAGACAACACAGTATCAACAGTAGAGACCTTCAAATTTCTAGGTTCTACTGTATCACATGACCTAAAATGGACACCTAACATCAAAAACGTCATCAAAAAAAAACACAACAAAGAATGTTCTTTCTTCGCCAACTCAGAAAGCTCAAACTGCCCAAGGAGCTGCTGATACAGTTCTACATAGGAATTACTGAGTCTATCATCTGCACCACTATAACTGTCTGTTTTGGTTCTGCAACCCAACAAGACAGACACAGACTTCAGAGGATAATTAGGACTGCAGAAAAAACAATTACTACCAATCTGCCTTCAATCGAGGACCTGTATACTGCATGAGTCAAAAAGAGGGCTGTGAAAATATTTACAGACCCTTCACATCCCAGACATAAACTATTTCAACTCCTTCCCTCAAAACGATGCTATAGAGCACTGCACATCAGAACAACTAGACACAAGAACAGTTTTCTCCCAAAAGCCATCACTCTGCTAAACAAATAATTCGCTCAACATTATTCAACTATTACAAAGTCTGCACTACTATCACTATTAATCCCCTCATCACTCCGTATCACCCATCCCCTCCCACTTGTGACTGTATGACTGTAACTTTGTCGCATGTATCCTTATGATTTATATTGACTGTTTCCTAGTATGATTTGATTGCTTATTGTACCTTATGACTATCATTAAGTGTTGTACCTTATGATTCTTGACGAATGTATCTTTTCTTTTATGTATACTGAGAGTATTGCACCAAGACAAATTTCTTGTGTGTCAAACCACACTTGGCCAATAAAGAATTCTATTCTATTCTGTTGTAAAACTGGGACTGCTGGAATTGCCATTGCTAAATGGTGGGCTCACATGATGTTTATGCCCATGTTGCTTCGCAATGGAATTTCTGGTCCCAACTGCTGTAGAAATGGTCTTATGGTAACTAATGTCATGTCTACATTTACTAACAAGTGAGCAGATTGACCACAGTAATGCCTGCATTCTTTCAAAAGAAAGTGTTTATGTCCATGATAGTGAACCTATGGCACGTGTGCCACAGGTGGTGCGCAGAGCCATTTGTGCGGGCATGCAAGCCCCAGGGAAATTTACCTCACTGTGCATGCGCGTGCCTCCCAGCCTTTTTCGGCCTCCCAGAGCTGGAGGGAAGCCTCTGCAGCCTTTGTAGGCCAAAAAATAGGCCCGTTTCGTCACCTCCATTGAAATACCAGAAGTGACAAAATGGGCCAGTTTTTTGGCCTACAAAGGCTGCAGAGGCTTCTCTTGAGGCTGAAAAAGGCCCGAAAATCAGCTAGGAGCTGTGCTCATGCACAGTGTAAGTAAGGGGGGCAGCAGGGGAGGATCACGCGCGCCTGCGCAGGAAGGTGGGGGGGCACACGCATTGTCTACTAGGTGTTGGCAAGCGCAAATTTGCAAGTGCAAATTTCAGCACAGGAGCCCAAAAAGGCTAGCCACCACTGGTCTATGCAGTTTCTCAGTCATCCAGGACATGGCTGTCCTAAAGGTGCTCCCTCAAGGGGCAACTTCCTGTTTCTCTTTGAATACATTTCCCTTCTCATCCAAGAAGTTTCTTTAGCTCTGACTGACTTTCAAAAGAAAGCATTTGCATGTATAATGCCTGAGGGGCAAGGTCAGGCAGGTTTCCTAATTGATGTAACCTGCACGAATATACTTATGCAAGCAAATACAAAAATGGGATTGACTAAGCCTCTGGCTCCTATAGGCACAGCTGTGGAGCCTGCAACCACTAACTTTCCACTGTTAATTTCCATATCACTATGACTTCATTCCAGAAAAATGGCCTCTCTGTGCGGGTTATTCATAAAGAATAATGTGACTAACCCACCTTTGATTCAGTAGTTTAATCAAAGGGTAGAGTTTGAAATTAACGTCTTTTAGAATTAGTGGGGTGATTCATTAATTATGTTAAAGTATACTGAGATGTAAATCGAAAGTAGGAAATTATGGAAATTGAAGACAGAGGAAGGAAAATAAAGAAAAGAATTAATAAAATAATTCAAAACAATTTCTCTCAGCTAGGTCTATATATGCAGGACCAGAATAAAATCAAATACAAAATAAAATAAAACAAAGATATTAAATCTAAAATCCCAACTGACATCTGGCTCTACTGTTCCTTCGACTTCTGTATTTGTTCAAATTGGAGCTGCTTATCTGGTTTTGTGCCAACCGGGAAAGATATTCTCTAGTCCTCCCTATGAGAGAAAAGGAACAGGAAAGGAAAAATGGAGTTGCCTACTTGAGAGAAAGGGAAAAATCTTTCAATCCTGATTTTGATGACCACCTCCTCTATCTACATTGACAGGTTAGGTTTGACTGACAGGTTAAATTTATGTTTTATTCTAATTCTTCCATATCTCTTTATCTTGGGATAGGATATCTTTCCATCCACTTTAGTATATCTCATCATAGTCATTAAAGAGAAGACTCTCACCAGAGGTCAGTGGGTTATATTCAATTACAACTTCCATCTTCACAATTGAATAAGCTATGTAAAGATGATAGGAACTGTACTGCAACATTCTTTGTGCATGTCATGTAACAGTGGATTTGTAAGGCATGATATTCTCCAAATAACTTCGTTTATCTGAAATAATGACAGTGAATTTAAGATAATCCACATTGTTTGGTGTAATCAGGATTTATTGAAATTGGCTAGGTTCAGAAATATGTAGCCATAAGCCATGATCTGCAACCAATAATGTCTGAGTTCACATATTACACTAAGCCAAAAGCAAAGAAATCACATTTTGTTCTACAATACACAATACTGAAAGAAACACCTGGTCCAGTGTTCCCAATTCTGTTCATATTTTAGGCATGTGTGATTATGGACAGTGAGAAAATTAGCAGGAAGTTATAAGTTCCAGGCAGCTTGCATGCAACCCAGCAGGCAGGTAAGTGGCTGCTCCTGGGTGGGAAGAGCACAAAGTGGTGTGAGAGGATGTGAGGGAGGCATGGGGAGAGTTGGAAAGAGTATCTGTGCGTGCAGAGGGAAGGCATGGAATGGATGCAAGAAATCAGGGAGCCTACCAATTTAAATGGAGTCTCACACCTGGTATATAAACTTAGCAATCTGCTAAAATATGTCCATCTTTTTTTAAAAAAAATTCACCTAATTATTTTTTGCATGCTTGTATATTCCAAGACCATAGAGCCATATGCCATATGAAATCATACATGATGGCTAGAAAGGAACAAGAATAACCAATTCCCAGTAGATGGAAGATGTTGACAAGACATGGCAATTGCCATGAAGAAAGTAACTAAAATGCCAGCTGATACTTTAATTGCATTATAACTGTATGCCAAGAAAGAAGTGTGACTTGACACTTATTATATACACTACATCAAGGAGATATTTTAGGTACATTCCATATAGGGCAAAGATTATTAAAGGTTATTTTGACAGAATAGCCTGCCAAGAATATATTTGGAATAGTTTGAAAAAAGTTATTTTTGGAACTGTTTGCCACTGTTCCACCTTTTGACACTGTTTCATAAATGAGAAGAATTCTCAGTTCATTACAGCCTCACATTATGTTATAAATACTCTAAATAAACAAAGGAGGCAATAAATACTCTACATATACAAAAATATACTCTACTTGATAAATGTTAAGTTCTCTAGAAGTCTCTTTTATCTTTTAAAATCACAACATTCAATTTCCATTTTTTTCTCCACTCTCTCATCAACCACCTTTTCTATTTCAATATTTCACATTTACCCACACACATAAATAAACAATTGGTAATAAATAAATGTGCTTCCTCTGAGAAGGTGCTCATTAAAATCTTGGTTTCTTGATTTTGCTACACACAAAGTTAACAATCAAAAGCCTTTACTGTCAGTAAAAATAACACTTCCCATATATTTCCCATATATTTATTTCCCATATATTTATATTTTCCTTGTATTTTTATACAAAGCAAAGGTTGCCACAGAAATGAACAAAAGGGAGAAGAAATATATCCTGTTTCTTTAGGTCAGGGGTGTCAAACTCAAGGCCCAGGGGCCAGATCTGGCCTGCAGGGTACTTAGATCTGGCCCGTGGGGCCACCCCGGAAACAGCGAAGGACCGGCGCATGGTGCTTCAGCCAGTGAAAACGGGCTCCCAAGCTCTGTTTTCATCTGCCACGGCCTCCTGCAACCTTCTACCAGTGAAAATGGAACTCGGGAGGGCTGCATAAACAGAGCTCAGGAGCTTGTTTTCATTGGCAGAGCACTCAGGCCACTACAGGCGTCCCCGACATGAGTGAATCGAGCTGGCCATGCCCACCCCAGCCCCCTGAGGTAAAAAACAACCCTGATGCGGCCCTCAGTGAAATTGAGTTTGGCAGCCCTGCTTTAGGTCATGAAAAATTCATTCAGCCTCCTTCCTATGCTTTTTTAACATTACCAGAAGCCACTGACTTCTGCATATTTAGTGAAGAGTGCTTTAGTAGTTGCATTTTTCTGAAAGTCCATTAAAAAAAAAGATTGGTGGTACACCTGGCAACATTAAAAATGACTTTTTTATTATATGAAATGCTGAACAGTTTTATGAATGGACTCTTCTGACACAGATCATATCCTGCTGAAAACAGGCTGAAACTGTCATAGGCCACATTCTGATTCAGCAGATTACATTGGTCCAGTTGCTGTTTGCATAGCATCAGGTCAAAGGTGCTATACAAAAGATTAAAGTGGACGATAAGGACAGAATTTTTTATTTATTTAAATAGGCTTTATTAAAATTCGTTTTAGCAAAATAAAAATAATAAAAGAGAACAAAGATAATAGAGAGAAATAATATATAGTGAAAATAGAAAAAAAAGATTATTGTCAGGTGCAAAGAATTAGGATTATTTACTAGACTGCAGCATAGAAGATTTATTCAACTCTATACAGGATCTGGTCAACTAAAGTTCAACACTTAAATGGCGCCAAGATAAGGGTCAATTCAGGATGGATTGGACTGCTTGTGAAAATGCAATGACTCTAAGCTAACTATTTCAATTCCTTCCCTCAAAACGACGCTATAGAGCACTGCACACCAGAACAACTAGACACAAGAACAGTTTTCCCCCAAAAGCCATTACTCTGCTAAACAAATAATTCCCTCAACACTGTTCAACTATTTACAAAGTCTGCACTACTATTATTGTTAATCTTCTCATCACTCCTTATCACCCACCACTCCCACTTGTGACTGTATGACTGTAACTTTGTCTCTTGTATCCTTACGATTTATATTGACTGTTTCCTAGTATGATTTGATTGCTTATTGTACCCTATGACTATTATTAAGCGTTGTAACTTATGATTCTTGACTCTTGACGAATGTATCTTTTCTTTTATATACAGCGAGAGCATTTGCACCAAGACAAATTCCTTGTGTGTCCAATCACACTTGGCCAATAAAGAATTCTATTCTATTCTATTCTATTCTATTCTATTCTATTCTATTCTATTCTATTCTATTCTATTCTAAATTCTAATTCTAATGATGCACTTAACTCTGTCCCCAGCACTGCCTACTCTTCTACAATTAAAGAAGTGGCTTCCAATCTTCCTGGTTGCAAATACATTTATATTAATTAATATTTCTAAGGATGAAGAAATGGAAATTTATCTAAAAAATAAATAAACCACACTAGTGAAAATAAGTTGCTTCTTGGCCTTGTGGCTAAGACCAAGTGTAAATAAGCTAATACACCAAAAACTGAGAATGAAGAATATTACTTCCTTTGGGACTGTAACATTTAAATGATTTGGAGTGGCAGATATCCCCTGCAAGATTGGAAAGCATTACAATAATTAATGGGAAACAATGCTCGATTTTTGTTAAGATATTCTACAGGTAACCAGACCAAAGCTGCATGTCAGACAATGTCAACATTGAAAGATTTGCTTATTTTAACAATACAATTGGAAAATGTGAGAAAAATGAACCAAGGAAAATGATGCATTTTTCATGTGACAAGCATGACTCAAGGACTTAAAAAATAGTGAAGGGAATGTTTGGAGGTATCAGTGAATTTAAGTAGACCAGAAGAGATTATTTTAAATCAAATACGTATATGAGAACATACTAAGGAATACAGTGGCAATGTCTTAAATCCACATAACTATTTGTTTGACTATAATCCACATGTAGACCACAAAAAAATGCCTTCTTGGTGGTGATCCCAACTCTAAGGAATATCATTCCCCCTCCCCCAGTTATGGTTAGACCCCCATCCTGTTGCTTTTTTAAAAAAAGCCCTAAAATGTGATTTTGTTAGTGGGCTTGGGGATTCTGAATGGAGATAGAATCGACTATGTGATTAATTTGATTAGGCTGTTGCTGTTATAGAGGGATGGTTTAAGAGTTTTATGTTGCGATTTTAATATGTAAACCACCCAGAGTCATGCATGTGTGAGTTGGATGGCTAGGTAAGTTTGTTTAATAAATAAATAAAGATACAAATTAATCCAATAAAGACAAGATATACTTGTTCTATAGGAATTCAAGATTTCTGACCATAATTAAAGTATCAATCAAATTTTATTTATAGTCATAGACCAGATTTCTTTTTTTTAAAAAAAACAAGTTTTATTAATTTTTAAAACACACAAATTATCATTATTCATCACATGTTTAAACCTTTTTTCATTGTAAATTTAACAAGTCAGATAAATTATGATTCTGTTTTAAACCATTTCCATATAACATACCAAAACCTCTTATTCAATTTCTCTTTACTTCTCTTTACTCTTATTCAATATCATTGTTATTATTTCATCTATTTCTTTCTGACTTAGTTACCATTATTCTCATTCTATATTTCTACAAGTTTTTACTAATTCTCCCCCAAAAAAACATATACACACAACACACAAAACATAAAAAAATCTTTTTGGAAAGTAACTTGGACCCAGGTGTCTCTCTCTTCATGGACTTCAATTATATTCATGCTCATCTTACATATCATTACTTATTTTATTTACCATTCTAAGCCTTCTATATTAACTTCTCCACACATTTCACCCTTCTTAATTCTATCTTAATTAATCATCTTAGTTTGAATCATTATATTTGTATCTTTTGTCCATTTTTATCATCCCTTTGTCTCATTCCTCATAAAAAGAAGAAAATAAGTTTCTCCTGAAATCATTAATCAGAGTATGATGCCTTTCTATCTCCCCTAAGTTAGTCAAATTAATCTTTAAAATAATAGCCAATACCCAATCCGATTTTGCTTGGTACATTCTATCTAACTAATACATCCAAAATAATTAAGTACATAATTAGACAATAAATCCAAATATTAAAAAAAAGATACTATAATAAAAATTTTATAATAACATCAATACCATAATCTTATTAAACTCTTTAATTAAAACAGTATTCTAAACCTCCCTATTATTACATTTTAAAGCCAATCATTTTTAAACATTTTAACATTTTAATCTCTTATCAACTCTTAAACCATTACAATACTACCATCTCATCTTTTTTTTTAAAAAAAATTATACTTTATCCATTATCCATAAAAATTTCTTTTTTCCATTTAATTTCAAAACATTGTAGCTTTTCTCCACCTTTTCCCTTTCTTTCTTCTCCCAACAAACCTTTCTACCCCCCTTCTTCTAAACTCTGCCTTACCGGCTTCCCTTCTCTGTCGTATTCCTTTTCCCTTTTGTTTACTATCATCATATTGGTTCTGCACTTTATTTTTCCTTTCTTAAATGTTTTTTAGATCTTAAGTCCTTTAGTTTTCTTCTTTTCTCTCTTCCTTCTTTCTTGATCAAATTCTGAGATTCATTAAAGATGGCTCCTTCCTTCCTTTCTTGTTCCTCTGCTGTCTTCATCTGTTGTAATGTTTGTTGATAGTTAGTAGCGCCATTTCTAAAAAAAAGGAAAGCTTCTTCCACACCATCTTTACCATTTTTTTGCTTGTTCATATTCTTTTCTTAGTTCCTCAACAGAAAGAGCCATTATAAATCTTTTCTTTTCTTTTCCCCTTCTTTCTTCTTACAACAACCAGAATATTCAAAAGAAAATAAAAAAAATAAAGCAGTCCCAAAGTTATCAGTCAGTCCAAACCAAGGCAGAGTTCTCACTTTCTCCTTCTGGGGTAATATAAATCAAAGAGAAAGAAAGTCCAAATCTGTTTAAAATCTTATTGCAATATCTTCTAGTCTTCAAATCCTTAAGGCATCTGCTCCAACAAAGTCTTAACATACAAATATTTTCTTTTTAATCCTCTCTCTTCCCACTCATCGCTTAAAACCAATTTTCACCTAAAAAAATAGGTTTCTTAATATCCAGTTATTTATTCCGTAGGAAAAGAGGAAAGCTATCCTTTCAGCACCTTCAAACAGCCGCTTTTTTCTCTTCTGGCAGGTATTATTCAGAAAGTCATACTTTTCAGGAATTTTATTAAATATGTCTTAGAGTCCTAGGAGCCAAGAAAACTTTCTCCTCTCAAGCACTTTCTCCACTTCCTCCTGCTCATTCTTACCCGGCTGCCAGCTTCTTTGTGGCGGCCATTACGGACCGCCGCTGCACTGCTCCTGGGAAAAGGGGGTTCTGCCGGCCGGGAGGGGGTCTGCAACACCCCCACACCCTTCTCCGGATCCCCCTACCTTCAGCTGCCCCTGCAGGGCAGCCTAGCTCCGCACCGCCTGGGTCGGAGCCCCAGAGCGGCTAGCGCGGCAGGGATCGCGCAGCCGCAAATCCCTGCCGCCGCGAAGCCGACAAACCGGAAGCTCCTCATAGACCAGATTTCTGTATAAAAATAAAACACATAAAGCTAAAACATTAAAAGGAAAAATATGTAATAAATTATTTTCTAGTAAATGTAGTGTTTGATTTTTGGTTACAAAATCAGTGTATATTGATTTGATAGAATATGTGGACTCTATAAGACACATATCCAGATTTTTCCCAGGATGTTTTATTTCCAACCTGGTCTTTTCATGTCTCATCTATGCACTCTTTGCCACTAAAACCAAGCCCATCCATCTTGCTACTGGTCATCGTCTTTTTCTTTTTGCTTCCCCTTTCCCCAGCATTATCACTTTCTCAAGGGAGCTGAATCTTCATATGCCCAAATTATGATAAATTTGAGCATGGTTATTTACACCTCTAGTGAGAAATCTAGATTGTTTGATTTCTTTGGTTATTGATGGTATTCTTACAACATTCACCAACATCTAGTTCAAAAACATAGATACCGTGACAAATTGAGTAGTAAACTGCAAGAGGTGTTTTGTTGTAAATTCAAGAAGGATGTAATATTAACAATGATTAATCAGAATGCAAAAGTTGAAAAAATAGAATTTGGGATTACAGGGAGATTTAGCTTTATAAAGGTAACATAGAAGATTCTAGATTAACAGAGGTTTGCAAACAGAACTCTATATTTCCAACACTTATTTTAAGCAAGATCACTGTAGACTATAATGGAACTTCTTATATCCCTGTTGTGGTCTCTATTTGATTCCAGGGTTGTCCACATTGATTCCAATGTTCCATTTATACCACAGTAGTGGTACCAAATATAGAAGATAAATTTAAATAATTATAAAAAGTAGTTGTGTCAGCAAAGGATGATTTAGAGAACATAGAATATAAGATCAATGCAAAGAGTAGACTCAGTATGCTTAGAGTATGCAATAGAGTACAAAGAAGCAATTGAAAGATATGAGAATTCATGAAAACTGAAACAGAAAAATATTTCTAAAATTTCAAAGAAGAAAGATCCAAGTAGCTTTCATAACAACCCATCATGATAGCTAGGGAAAGACGAAGAATGGAAGCCTTGGGCAAAAATATAGATGAATGTGACTGAATACTGACTTTCAGTGTTAAGTATGAAAGGACAAGGAATGATAGCTCAATCAATAATGTCAAAAAAATAGAGAAAATAATAAGTAAAAACATGAGAGATAGTTCAAGAGAAGATTAGAGAAATTGCAGGAAAATGTACAGCTAAGGTAGGATTACTCAAACGTAATCACGTACAAGATCTGACAGAAGCAAATGAAGTTAAAGGAAACTGGAAAGGCTATACTGAAATTCTGTAAAAAGGGGATTATAGAATGACAGGAACATTTGTTGGAAGAGTTTGGGAACTGACTCCATTAGAAAGTGAGATACGACTGGCAATAGACCAGGTGTCAAATACTCAGCCACTTAAAGTTGTAAGAAGAAAAAAAACAGTTAGTGCTAAGTGCTAGGTATTCACAAATGTAAAGCAAAACTGTGGCTTTGAGATTGGTACATCTATCTATCCCACAGAAGAGAGTTGCAAATGAGCATGCGCTGCTAAGTGTTCATTAGTATGCTAATGCTACTCTAATTTCTCATTCAAACAAAGTTTTTCTTAAAATCTTATGAAGAAGGACAGTCATATATGGGAAAAGAAATGCCAAATGAACAGAAAAGACAGGATGTGAGATTAGATTGCTAAAATGATGGAGAGAACAAAAGAGAACAAACAGGAAATCGACTTGTGCTTTATTGATAATAGATCACTCCAAAATGTAGAAATATAAGTAAGAGCTATGCCAAAATGATCGGCAATACTTTGCTTATCTGATGCAAGTAAATAACGTTCTGGAAAAAAACAATGATTACGCTCACTAGACTAATGAAAGTAGTAGGAACAGAAAATGGATGGATGGATGGGTCAAAGAAGTAGAATACCCTACTGGTTATTACCAAAGTCTGGACAAGATGTTGAACTATTTGTAGATATGTTACCAGGAGACAAACTTGCTTCAATAACACCTGGTCCATTTCAATGATACAATTTTTACTATAGAAATAAAATGAGGCTTCCCAGTTCTTCACAAAATTCCTCCAGTTTTAAACAATCCAATTTTCTGTCATATCCAAATCGTTTCTTTACATTTTAGATTAATGAACAAATCAGGACCAGAAACATAAAAAAAGATTGTGCCACAATAATCAGTATATAATGTGCCAAGTAAATGTTCTGCTATAGATGACTATATCTACTCCTACGGAATTCTAAACTCCTATAAGATTATACTGCTTCCACATTTAATAATTTGGTTCCAACTCAAATAAATACTGAACTAGGCAATGATTTAGATCGGGTCTCATCCTTAACTATGCAGTCATGAGAAAAGACTAGAGCCGGAAACGACTAGCAGATATGTGCGAGGGAAACCTTTACCTTTAATGAGAAAAGAGTGGCTTATGAAAGGGACACGAGGTAGTAAGTATAATAGCCTTCTTCGATCTGAAACTTTCCAAAGACACATAGCTCTTATTACCCTGACCAGTGGCTGAATCTAATAGAAGCTACTGTCTAAAATACAGCATCTGGCAGCAAAATTTTGAGAAAGGATAAGACTCTGCTCAGTTAAGGCCATGATATGTGACCTTGGCTGAAACACTGGTTAGATTCATACATCTTATTCAACCATAATGTGGTTTGTTTGCTTTTGTTTTATTATGTTTATCCAGATAATGTACTGTTTATAAACTAACGTTTGGGGACTTGGCATAACAATGGCATATTGTGAGATCTACAACAGTTGTGATATATTCAGCTAGCTATGAATAAACAAACCATGGCTTAGCATGGTTTAATATGAGAATCAGGCCATTTTCTTTTAATTCTACCTTTCAGGGTATACTGAGAGAACAACGCGGAGAAAAATCTATGAAGGTGCCATGCAAGTTGCCCAACATTCAAAGTAACGAAGGGAAAAAAAACCAAGAGAAACAAATTAGTAATAAGAAGGACAGTTTATACCAGAGGTCTCCAAACTTGGCAGCTTTAAGACTTGTGGTCTTCCATTCCAAGAATTCTCCAGCCAGCAAGCTGCCAAGTTTGGGGACCCCTGATTTATACGGACTGCCATCTCTCTTGTTTTGCATGACTTCTTTAAGGATCCCTAGGTAACTATCTCAAAGTTTTATTTTTCCAACTTTTAAACTGAATATTAATGAATGACTCCTCTTCTAGGGCAAGTATAAATATAAGCCAGATGTAGATATTATAGAGCACTTCTTATTTACTTATTAGATTCCACTGCAGAAATCCTAGTTGTCATAGTATCAGTTTCTGTCAAATTAAAATATTCCATTCTGTAATAAAACAAAGAGGGAGGGGTATGGATAAATTTGCCAGATGGTGTGTAAATCAGATCTTTCCTCTAAGGCTAGGAAATGTTCCTGAATGATTTATTATAAAGGAACAATAATCTGAAATACACAGTAATGCACAATAGTTAAGACAGCTGTTGCAGTGGTTTAAGAAGGGAGGACTGATCACCACAAGTGGACAATTTTTCTAAATAACATTGCCTAGGAATCTGCATATGGACTAACTAAAATGGATAAAAACTAAACTGCATAGTTTAGTGAATTAAGATCCACATGAACTTTCTTTAAGTGGATGTTGAACACACCAAGGCTTGGCTGAAACAGTATTGGAACTTTTGAGAAGTGGTACTTATCTTTTGGTAGAGGCAAGATGCAGACAGAGTAACTAAAATGGATAAAAGCTAAACTGTAGAGTTTAGTGAATTAAGATCCACATGATCTTTTTTTTAAAGTGGTTGATATAAAAGAGATGAACACAGCAAGACTTGGTGGAAACAGTATTGTAACTCTTGAGAAGTGGTACTCATCTTTTGGTAGAAGCAAGATGCAGAGAGTACAGTTCGTAGAGATACACTTTGCACTTTAGAAACCTGTCACTATGAATGATAACAATAGGAACAACCAATAGTCATGTAATCTAAGCAAAAAGTACAGATGTGTTTTTTCAGTCAGCCAGTTAAAATAAAGGGACATATCTACAGAATGTTCAAAACAATGGCTGGAACTATGCCTTTAAAATGTCATGGAAAATATGGACTCTTTCATAAGGCAAATAGATATAAACAAACTGTGAACTGATCCTAATAAAGGTACTGATTAGTAGAATAACAAAGGCCATTGCTTTCTGAACGTACACTCAATACAGAAAGTATACTGTAGTTTCCTCCTCCTCCTTGCTCCTGTTCCTTTTCCTCCTTTTCCACAGAATACTTAAACGGTTTGAAAATACCAATATATATTTTGTCTGGAAATTAAAGCTTACTTCCAGTTTTGGACAGAATATGAATTGCTTTATGCCAACTCGTACTTTGGAATCATCTAAATTAATCAATGGTCAAATATAGTATATAAATTAGATAATTTAAGAATCATCATATCAAAGTTTTCTGAAACATGGTGGCAAAATTGAGTAGCTAAACAGTTTTAAGCACAGTGAAGGTTGAAATACAGAAGTGATTCATTCACATATTTGCCCTTTTAATTTTACATAGTTTCAGATCACCTGTATGGAACAAAATAGCTGCATGATATTTAACAAGAACCAGAGCAATATAATTTACTTGGATACAAATTCTTTCTTCTATAGACATTTTGAAGTGATACATGCAATTCCTTAACAGTTATTGTTCAAAACAGAAAAGAAAATGATGCTTTTTGTTCAGTTGCATAAAAATATTTCATTAGGTTTGTTTCCTTGCCTTACTTGCATTTCATGTACTTATATAATTATTGAACAGATGCAGACCAGCTGGTTGATTCTGGTACAAACTTGCTGGAAAAGAGAAGACTGACAACGTGTAATGAATTGTAAACATGTTATTTGATTCCAGACACTGATATTCCTATCAATAACTAGATTACTTCCTTGGACTCACAAGTTCTAGAGCAGGGCTGTCAAACTCCCGGCCCATCGGCCGGATGTATCATGCACTGGCCACACTGATGCCTGGTTTAACGAAGGGGGAAAAGAACATGATACATCATGTTATGCCGCCGTGACGATGTGAGTTTGACACCCCTGTTCTAGAACATCAAAAATTTCCAGAAGATAATTTCTTTTGCCTTTTATTATCATAACCTGCCTTCATTATTTTTGCACTAAATTTTTAAGCAAGTAGAAATATATACATACATACATACACACACACACATACATCTTGTGCCTTCAGATAACATTTTATTAATCACAGTCCGAAACAAAACTACTATTTTGCATACAAATGTTTTAATACATTGTTTGGACAGAAATTGGATTGGTCTGACTATAACTTCATTACTAACTGTATTCAAAAATATCTCACTGGATTCAATAGGGTGCACTCTAGAATAGACTTTATAATTTTATTGTCTGTTTCTGAGACTTTTATTTCCATGCAATTTCACAAAGTCAATGTACTTAAGAATAGAATTAATAATAAAGATGTGGGAACTAAAATTCCCAGGTTTCCCAACTAATATACCCGAGTCCATCTTTTGTTTTAAAGGAAGAGAGGAAAATAGATTACTCCAAACAGAACAGAAAACCTTACTTTTTGTTTCACTACTTAAAACCCAATTGCCACTAATAAAAAATGAAATTGTAGAAGTTATCATAGAATCAATGATTTCATCTTGTTAAGAATCAATTACTTCCAGTATGTTTTCATGTATTGACTGCTGGACTTTTCCATTCAGCTTAGAGAACTACAGATTTGTAGAATGAGACTGAATTATGAATCGATCATGTAACAATTAAGAGAAATAAGAACTATATGTAACTGAAAAGATAAATAATTTTGCAGCAACTTAATAGCAACAGAACTGAGTTGCTATTAAACTGACTGAGTTTTAATTCTACAGTTATGTGTGTCTGAAAGAACCCTCCAAGTCATTTGTCATAAATTTATCCCACTGTAGCATGAAACATGTTCATGTTGATTCATCAGGAAAAAAAAGTCAAAACTGGATGATGATGATATTCTCTATCACTCTCTCTCTTTTACATAGAATTAAATATTCGGACATAGAATCAAATATTATTAAACCAGAAAGGCCTCATACATAAGCCACTAAAATGTTTTTGAGTCAGTGTAAACTATAGGATACCTCAAAAGATAATTGAAAATACCATCACTCAAGCAAACATCCACTAGATGGCACTTTCGTTACTTTGATAATCAGATGTGAAATTGCACTGTGGGAACATGCTCCAGTGCTTTTCCAAGAGTCAAAAGATTGCAGCATTTCATAGTAACACAATGCATTTCCTTCAGTTCTCATGGGGCTGGTATGTGTCTTACATGGTAAGGTCACAAGCCGAAGTGAATATAATTGGCTTGGGTGGGGGACGGGAGAGAAGGTTTAATCTGTTTCTATTTCCTGAACACGTTTCAGCTCTAGGAGAGTAAATGCCAGGGAGCTTATGACAAGTACTGATGAGCAGAACCAACTGGCGTCAAGGCACGTCTGGATATCAACTGTGTGCTATGCCAGCAACACTGGGCACTCATCAAGCCAAACAAGTAAATTTTCCCCAGGGGGATTTCTTGGCATGTTACACTATCATAAGACCTGCCATTGGTACTCATGTTACGTTAACATTTACAGTTTTGTGATACATTGCTATTGCTTGCTATCACAGGCTATGCAGAGTTCCTCTGGAATGAGTGCACAACAATAGCATTTAAATATGTTGAAAGAAAGCATATTATAGTGGGATTATAAGTGGCAGAGTTTCGGCTGAAGAATCTGAAATGGAGAGAAACAGCAGCAGCAGCAGGGACAATGATAACTACCTCAGGTAGTTTGGAGGCTGGTGTGAGTGTTAGCTATAAAAATACGTTCCCACTTTCTGTAAGTCAATTCCTTGCAGCTACTAAATCTAGGTAGTGTCCAATTCCTGATGGTAGCTTTGTCTGCAGTGTCAATACAATTGTGCAGTTCATTCAGAACAACTTATATTTTGTGCAAACAAAAGACATTGTTCCTGGATATGACAGAAAAATCACCCCGTTTCTTCCTAGGATTCCAGTAGGCCTTTAACAATCAGGAATAATCAAGAAAGAGTACATTCACAAAGAATTCAGTGACTTTCATTTCCAGCTTAATTGTTGGATGTCGGTCTATGACAACTTGCCACAGTGAACTCGCCATGGGGCAAGACTGCGGGATATGAGTGTCAATAATATTGAAGAAATAGAATAATTAGAGAAGGGGCAAGCAGGGAGAAAATGAAATGTGAATGATAAAAATTAAAATATTTTTTAAAATTATTTTAAATAATAATTAAATTGAATTGTTGAATTGTCCTGTAGCGAGTTGACCATGTAGACTTGGCCATGTAGAGTTGTCCTGCGGTGAACTGGCCAAGATGAGTTGACTATGGTGAGTTGGCTATAGTGAATTGTTCCATTTTGGTTGGATGCATAGCAAGTATAGCACATGACATTATTATGGTTGGTCATACAGCCAGATATTTTGACTGGACTTGCCATTTTTAGTGAGTTCTTCCTAAAGTCTAGGGATAGGCAGATGTAGTTGTTCAACAGTGTTGAAGGTATCATCACAGGATATAAGCTGTTCTAAGTAAAGCTGCCTTTTGCAATTGACTGATGGTGATCTTGTCAATGCCAAAGGTGTTCAAATAATGCTCCAGATGTTTTGGAATTGCACCCAAAGCTTTTATCATTGTTGGTACTACCTTTACCTTCTTTCTCTTACAATGTACTTTTGGTCAACTCAATAAACTTTCCAGTGTGTAGTAGTATTGTAAATATGCAGGATTTTCACTGAAAAATCTTATTAATACATGAATTGTTGCACTTTCAAACTTGATATAAACCAATTGTGTCACTTGAAAAACATCTAATATAACGATGAGAGATTTGTTGTCACTGGGGCCACTGCCTACCACTGTTGGTTGCTATATTGTCTGGGGTTTCATTCAACTCACCCTTATGGAAGCTGTCTCTCTATGATTATATTTTGCAGCTTTGTGCCCACCAGAGTATTAGGGGGAGGTATTATGACTCCATTCCTATGCTAGCCAATGAAATAGAGAAGGAGGTCTTGAATCAGATGTCAGCAAAGTTGCATTAAATCTGTCAAATCTATATGCAACGGAATTTCATTTTAATATATGCCGATTAGTGTACATTCAAAGTGACAATAAAATTATCCAAAATCATTCATTTACTCTCCCAAGAAATAGCCATGCAAAGAAAAGTAAATTTGCTGTTAATGCCTCTCCTCAGACTTTTTTGAGAAGAAATTCATATGAATGACCAATTTTGATTTAATCCATAACACATGCAGGGGTGGGCTTCAAAAAATTTAGCAACCAGTTCTCTGCCTGTTTGCTGGGTGGGTGTGGCTTAGTCTGCCTTCTGTACCATGGCGGGGTGGCCATTTTTGTTCTCCCTGGGCTCCAGAGGCTTTTCTTGAGCCTCGGGGAGGGTGAAAATGGCCTCCCTGGGCTCTGGAAGCCCTCTGGAGGCCAGAAATGGATCAGTTTCTGGCCTTCTGGGCGGCCCATTTTTTCCCCGGGCTCCGTGCGGGCCCTGCACTTACCTGGGATCCAAAATTGGCCACATGGGGACACCTGGGAGGGGGCAAGGTGGGAAGGGCCAGCCAGGGGTGGAATTTGCCGGTTTGTCAAACTGGCCATAAAATTAACAACCAGTTCACCTGAACCAGGGCGAACCTCTGAACATGTTTTTCTCTATGAGAAAAGTTAAAAAGCTACTCACATGGACCCAAATGTTTCGGAATAAAAATAACCAATTGTTAAGGATTCAAGTTATAGAAATATTTTTCTGGTCCTGATGATATACTGCAGCCACGAGTTGTTCTTCAGGAAAGAGGTCTTACATATTGCCAAGTTACTAAGTCACTACATATTTGTTATTTTGTAACATAATTTATTTCCTTTGAAGTCAAAATGCCGAGAAAGTTAAGAATGGAAGTGTTCAGATATTCCCTTTATTGATTCCTATAATTCTACCTCAGGTCTAAATATTAATAGCATGAGGAACAGAATGTGTAAAGGCAGCTGGTTGGTTACAACTTTTTTTTTCCAACTGAAAGAGTTTAGACTGAAGGGAAGAACAAAATCCTCCAGTTTTGGAGGAGGAGGGAACAACTACACTGCAGCTAACCCTGGGCCTCAGATGGGCAGGAAATGTTAGAATGATATTGGGTCATTTTCTTCCTTCCCTTTGTCACTGGTAGCTTGGAGTTGTTGGTTCTCTATGCTTATTTAATTTTGCTATGTATTTTTCATTGACATTACTATGGCACCTCGGCAAAATAATCAATTTGTTCCAGAAAAAGCAGCCAAACTAGAGGCTTGGGAGATTGCTAGGCAGGAGAATAATGGCTTGGAAAATTGTACAGGGGTCAAAGCCTAAAGTGTTTCCTCGATTTGATTAAATTAAAGGATATGTGTTTTCTCCACTGATTAAATTAGTTGCTCATATGGAACGGCAGATACACACAATGCCTCCCTGACTGCCAGAACACTGCCTAGCCAGCTAACCCATGAGTATATCTGCACATCTGCCAATTTAGAACTGGAGTGGAAAAAAATGCACCTAACTAGTCCTCAAGCAACAAGCTAGCCATCACTTGTGGTCCTTTGCGCTTTCTCTACTGCTATCCTCTTGCCTTTTCTAACATGACTTTTTATTATTGTGTAAATTATCCTTAATTTGATCAGATAGTTCAGAATCTCCCCCTGGATTCTTTTTATCCCTTTAGAAAATAGTATTTGCTTTGATCTATTTTTAATTGTTTCAGTGCCATTCATTCATTCATTCATTCATTCAAACATATATGCCTCTACATCTCATCTCAATTAATCTTCTAAATTGCCCCAAAACAGAGATTTCTGACCATTACATAAATGAAAGCTTAGAAACAGCTACAATTCAATTATCATACAAATATTTTTATATTCATAATAAGTCTTGAGTAATGGATCCTTTGGATTAAATCATATTTCTTAGTGCTCAATTCTTTCAACAGCAAAGATGCCATGTAAGGAATATAGTGATTAGGCATTGGGACTGGAGCTCTCTATGCTAATATTTATTTTGTTTGCTTGTTTTGACCCTGAGAAACTACGCTCTGAGGAGAGGCAACATCCCTCATATTATTCAGTTGCAGACAAGTGCAGAGGTCAACATAAAAATATACAAGATACAGAACTGAAAAGCACCAAGAATCTCCCGATTAGTCCCAGGATAAGTACAAGCAGTCAAGGCAACTAGGGCCTCAGAATAAATAAATAAGAAGCAGAACTGAAATGAACAGGCCAGATACACTGAAGGGACGGACATCTCATGATAATATGAACCTCGTAAAATGTTGCAATAGCACAGCTTAAAAAAATAGATTTAAAAATAAAACAACTAGCAACTATGCAATTATAGGTTAATTTTAAAAATTACCAGAAACATTCATGAAGTCATTAAATCAGTCCATATGTGGGATCTTGGGAGGCCAGTTGTTTCCAAATACAAACTTTTTGTTACCTGTTTGATCTGAAACTTTTAAAAATTTCAATGACTTCATTGTTAACATATCTTAGGTAACAATTAAACTACAGAGGCACCAAACATTGCTTAGGAAAGCAAAAAAAAAACTATTAAAGTAACGTGGGGAAGAGTTATCTATATTATGGAAAAGTGTGCCAATGGTACAACATAAATTATTCCAAATATGAGTCAATTTTTGCAGAACTGGCTTGGCAGTTAGAAGCAGCATTCCTTCATCTGGAGTCCTCCAGATACTGTGGATTTCAACTTCCATTGTTCCCAGCCAACTGACTCAAAGACATCAAGTTAAAGAAGGCTGATGTAAACCATTTAAGTTATACAAAACCTACATTTCTTGCTTGATCAGCTCTAGATCAAATGACTAGCTATGCTTCTGCTCAGTAATCTGCAATTTGCTTTAGGCTCTGACAAACAAAATGATAGAGCTGAAATAATTCAAAGATACATTCATTAATTTCAGAGGGCAAAGGAAGGCTTTAATTGAATTTTAAGGGCTTAGACACATTGTGTCAAATGCACTGCTGACTGCTTTAAGGTCTCATATTTAATTATTTCTATATGAATTCCTTCCAAATTCCCAGCTTTTATCAGCATTACAGCATGCAGAAACCTGAGATTTTAACCTCTACTCATTTACCACAATCCTGACCAAGAGGAAGTGCCAGCAGCCCTCAATGATGCTGTTCATTGCCAGGTTAAACATTCTTTTCCCCCAGGCATTTTTTTCAATTAGTTTTGATATAAATGCTTGCATTCTTACTGAGGGGTGTGTGTGTAAAATATATTATACATAAAACTCCTAGTTATTTCACACCTAAAAAGTGTAACAAGCACCACAAAAGCAAATAAAATATCAGTAAAAACATAAGGATGAATAAATACCTGCTGGTATCTAATCCCAATGGTAGCAAATTAAACATTAAATACTCTGTGGAGTAAAGTAGATTCCACAGTTTTCTTAAAAGGTAACAGGTTGGAAGCAAGTGAATCCCTGGGGAGAAGAAGGGAAGAGGATGCAAAGTATCACTCCCAGCCTCTCTGATATTTGAAGAAGACAGTCCTAAGCCAAGCCATAAAGGATTTCAGCAGTTAAAACCACAATTTTGAATTGTTCCTGGAAATTGTCTTGAAGTCAATGCAATTCTCACAAAACTACATCACAATTTGCAACAATAGTTTACAAAAGGAGACCTATGGAAAGTTCATTATATAGTAGTCCAGCTTTAACCATCTCCAAGGCTTCCTACTCCAGGCAGAGCGAAAACTGGCATAGGTGCCATTTACAAATCTAGCCATAGTTTTAAGTTCAAGAGAACTCTCAAAATGAAAAGTATAAAGCTGTCTAGACTCAAACCTAAAACTGGCCAAGAACCAGGTATGTGTCTGTTTTTTAAATAAATAAAGGTTTGTTTGTTACAATTCGTACAAAACCTTTTCTGATTCAACTAAATATCCAAACTAAACTTGATTAGATCGTGGTGAAATATCCAATGAGTGTCAATATTCTCTGTGGAATAATAAACATTTATTAAGTAAAGTTTCTTCTAATGCATGCGCTGGGATTCTTAAACAGGCACCCCTTCCACATTATACCACTATTTTTTTCTTTAGATAAAGTCTAGTCGCGTCTTCTACCTCTATCTGACTGATATTCAGCAAATATCTATTAATTTCTGGGTCTCATATTTCATGATTCATTGAAATAATATCTTCCTTGCATTGCATAAAGGTACTTCTAATTAAATACTTGGTACCCCAATATGTTAGCAAAATAATTTTGTTGGCGATTGCAAAAATCCATTTATATCACACTAGTGATAATGGTGACACTTGTGATCATGTGGGACATGGTCTGATGCAAATATAACTGAATTTAAGAAGGTCTCATGTAGAATATATTCTCCCACACATCTGCCTTTGGTGACTCTGAAAATGATGTGAGGTTTTTTAAATTCCCTTTTTTGCCTTTTTCATATTGATTGCTCTGAACTGTTCTGTGAGGGGCTTTTTTTTGGTAAACATGAAAATTTGAATTCTATTTTTTTTCTTATGTTTCATGTATTAGACAATTAAGAAATCATAAATGTTCACAGAATATAGTGTTGTATATATCAACCCTTGAATCATGCATTTTATTCAATTCATCCTTACCCATCAGGAGATTTTGAGAAGTGTAAATCAGGCATTGGGCAGAGGGGAAGAATGAAAAACATAATCAGGTTATAATATTTTCAAGCAAGAAAAATAGAAACACCAAAGCCCAGGGAAAACCCCCTTCAAAAAAGTATTAAAAGGGAAGGAATGTGGAAGACTCATGTGTAAAATTGGTTAATACATTGATGTGCTTGCGTTGCATAATAATGCCCTAGCTTGTTTTGCATGGCTATTCAAAAGGATGCCATTTGTTCATTTTGACATATATTTTCTCTGAATGACAGAGAAAGCTGACAAATAGAGTCAAAAATATCTTCTGCAAAAAAGGAAAGTCTTTGTGTTTAACAGGTTCTGCTATCATTTATCATTCTGCTGTAGTATAATAAGAACATAGTGTTTTATTGATCGTTTGAACTTTTATCTTGCTCTTTCTCTGAAGAACTAGAATAGCCTATACAGAACCTGTTCATCCTGCCCTACAACCCACGACCTGGTAAGGTAGCTTAGGCTGAGAGATGGAAAATTTTGGTTTTAATTTCCCTTGTGTGGATTTTGCTTGGATCTAAATTGTTCGTAACAGCCCAGTAACAGAAAGTATACAGATACTGACACCAATGTTCTCCACAATATGAGAAACAGTAACTTGGAGGCAATTTAAATAGAGAAAGGTTTTGAGAGAAGAGATTAAAAATTGCTTCTTCACTATTCCAATCAAATTTGGGAGCCCCCAAAGGCAGCTTTAGATAAAAACAACATTTAAGAAATCAATCACGGAACAACTCCCCTCCCCTCTCAGTCTATTTTGGCCTTTGAAACTTCGATTATTTCTGTGGTGTTCCAAGGATTGGTATGTAGCAAAACTTGGAAATTTGGGCTATTGGATTCAGCAGTAGTCACTGTTGCAGCCTTTGCAGTAAACCTTTATCTGTTTCTAAATGTATTTATGGATCAATATTGTTTATTGAAAATATATTTTAATTGTATCATATTTTAACTCTTTTGCCATGGTATATCCTGGAAATTTATCTAATTTAGAAAATGTTGTGTTTTTGTTAAATTAATCTCCTGTTCTCTTAATCTTGTCTAGACTTGGTATTGGCTTGTGACTTGATTGAGAAAAAGACAGTTCTTGACATTCCTGTTGCTCATAACATGTTCTGATTGGCCTTGTAGTTTTTTTGCATAGAAATATTCATCTATGCTTCCTTGCTCAAAACGTCTCTGCCATATTCATCCAACTGAAATTATTCAGATAAAAGCTTGATGTCTATTGTAATTACAACTTCTGTCTCCTTTAGATACCTCAAAGGATTGTCATTTAGAAAGAACAAGTAATTTCCCTCTCATCCATATTCTGGAAGAAACAGACAACACTTCATATATGGAATTATTAGCCTATTTTAGATTAGGTAAAAATGACAAATTGAGTTTCTCTATTTCAGCAATAATCAAAAGCCAAAGTCCAAACACATTTACTCAGATGGTGGCTATTCACTCCAAAACAAGCATACAGTACAATGTCTGTTTTTATTAATGGAGTAACATGCTGTCACAAGGAGAATTTTCAATGTTTATTGTAAAAACATGATCAAAACTTTTGTTTCCGTCCAAATGAAGTCAACAGAGACTTATTCTCAACTGCAGCACAGACGGCTCCAGGAGATAATATTTTCTTGAAATGAACCACTGGAATGGTATTATTTGTTTTGTTTAAGAAAAAGATAGCCAAGAACTATAAGCCACAGGAAAAAGTTTAATTTAAAAAGAAACTAATTTGAAAACTTTTTTCTTTTTTACTGTGTGATTCTATTTTATCCTGTAGTTGACAAGGATAAACACATCTGATTTTCCAAATATAATTTTGCAAACTCTGAGAAATGCACAACCTGGAAAGTTTATGGTTAAACAGACAATTATGTAAATACAGCTACATTACACTTTAGGTAAGGAGGGGTGAACAACTTTCGGCCTCCTCTCAACATTCCAATTACACTCAGACAGGAAATTCTCAAAGTGGAATGTATGGTCCTCTCACTACAATTTAATTTGAATCTAAATAAATCTACAAAATGTTAAACCTCTCAAAGTTAGATTAGGAACAAGGTGCCATAAGAACCAGCTCTTTAGATAAATGGAGAGTTGAACCAAGATCTCGTATTATGCCTAGTACATTACAGTGACTTTCACAACATACAGATCAATCAATTTCCTATCTTATAGTCAAACTGATATGTTAGAACATAAGAGCTTGAAATCCAGAAAGAGATTTTTTTCAGAGTTTGGCCTTCACAGGGTGAAAGTTTAGTTGACCAGGTGTGGACAACTAAATGAAAATAATTGTTTGTCACTATAGAAATATTTTTGAACTTACAGTCATATAAGTATATCTGTGGAACTCTAATGACAGGACAGTGCTTGGAGTATTAACAAAATATTCAAGAAGTCGACTTATTCAGCACCATTGTACTTTCAAAAATATTTCCACTTTTCTTTTTTAAACCACACATAAATGGGAAGTTGCACATATCAGGGACTGTTGTATTCTCCATGTATGCTGTATTTGGCAAAATGATATTATTTTCTCATTTTAATCTCAGAATCTCATTACAGCTAGTATTTACCCACATATATGGGAACAGTGATGTAGTAGACATGTCTCTGTGTTAAGATTTATCACTGCAGCGCCTTGCACCTGATTTTTTTACAATCCTCTCCACCACACACACACACACACACACACTTTTCTTATTTAGTTAGTATAAATACCACTTGTAGAAAATTCTACTCATGGATAAAATTTATGATGTTTTTTTCTTTTTCTTCCAAAACAATCTGGCTTAATGTTTTAAATGCTAAACTTTCCTGAGGTTGTCAATTCATTGCTGTTGTGATGTTGGATAACAGAAGGAGTGATGACAAATGGCTTTTTTCTCATCATGCTTGGCATGATTTCTTTATAACGTCATTTTTCTTAAAAGACACTTTATGAGCACATTGTCCCAAGTTGAACTACTGTACCACAGTGTGTTTCAGCAATTGTATCTTCCAGAAAACTTAGCACAGCTACTTCCAAGATTTCCCCTACTAGCTGAATGCTACTCTTCTGCTGACAGTGAAGGAGCAATGCCTGTGCACTCGTGTGATATGAATCTTCCAGGGAGCTGCTTTAATGCCTGGAAGAAGGGTGACTGGCTTATGTCAGAACGTTTAGCAAGCTAGCCTTCCAGAAGTTTTGCTCAGCCTCTTTTGAGCACTACTTAGATGACTATTTAGAATACCAGTAAGAACAATTTTTACTTTCTATTCCATCAAAAAGTAGTGCTTCCCTGTTTCATTAACTTTTTTACTTTTTTTCCTACAGCAACATATCTATATTAATTCAAAAAGATTCCCCCCACCCCCTACATCACTATGCCTTCTAAAATGCATTATTTTCTGAATGGGATGTGGGAGATTTTTTTCTCTGCCACCTTGTATTTTAACAATGACCACATTCTCCTGATATTGGTAGCACAGTTGATAAGTCTCCCTTGATAGTGTACATAGCACAGACCTCTAAGATCAATAACTTCTAATTCTTCTTTATTGCCTCTCAGTTATTATAATAACAATTGTGAGTGACTAGCTAATCTAGAACATTAAGCTCTTGACTGAAGTACTGAAATAGAATTTTCTAGATTTATATAGTAACTGTATTGGCAGGAAATAAATTATTCTAAATCACATGATGTCACATGCTCCATTTTGTTGCTTTTCATCTCTACCCCTCCTACAACCTCCTTCAGGGAACACCATACTGAGCATACTGAATGACATTCTACTCTGGAAATAGAACTAGCAATGATACAAGAATAGGATATTCAAACTCAAATATGAAAAAGGCATATAGTTGTTCCTATCATTACTTAGCAAGGGAAGCTGAATATTGCTCAGTACTCTTTGTTTATCTATCTGTCATCACAGAATTTCCTGGAATCTTGCCTGAATCCTGGGAGTAGAGTCTAAATTCTCTAAAATGAGGACTGCTACTTTTATATCACTGAATAATTCATCACTCCTCAGAGAGGCACATATTGCTTTCTTTGTATATATGAGCTTCTGAAGAGTTGCGTGGACATCTCTTCTTATTCAGCTGGAACCCCTTAGGAATATAAAACTAACAAGGGCATCGTGGGATGAAGAGGTGGCTTTATGAGTATGATAAATTATCAATAATGGAGCAGAAGATTGCATAGTATCAGTAATAAAGTATGTAGGGATCACCTCTAGAAGTTGACTAGATGAAGTGAAAATGATATGCTTCCTACAGCTTTTAGCACATGAAATCTAGGTAGATATTGACCAGATATTGAGACACTATTTTCTTGCTGTAAAATAATAAGAAAGATCTTAATTCACAACAGTGAAAGTACCAAGTTGCACCCACAACTTACAGTATGTCTCAGAAAACTGTTGTGAAAGCAGGATAATGTTCTTCTGGAGCACTTGTGTTAACTGTGAATTGCACTGTGCAACAGCCAGAAGTAAACTAAAAACTAAAAACCACCCAGATGAAAAACTAAAAAACTGTACACTAACAGCAAAGAATTAAAATTAATTAGTGAAGCACACAAAAGAAACTTGTACACAACTGACAAGCCTGTATTTTATTCAGAGACTGACAAATCAAATCAGCATCTCTGCAAAACTGGTAGAAATTATGAGACTACCCACAGAAGAGAATGATAGGTTTAAAACTACAAGTCAGGGTTGTACAGTGAGACTTTGGTTAGCAAAAGAAATCAAATGCATCCAATTTTATTATACACATTTCCAATCAGAAAATATAATTTCAACCACAGGACTTCTGAAATCCTGTTTGAAGAATGAAATGACTTCGTGAAATGGCTAGTCCACTTCTGTCTCACTATATAATCAGAAATATACTTTACCTGAATAAATTGGCAGAGGTATAAATAAGTACAGGGCAGTCAACTGGCTCAGATTAAAAAAAAACCTGTGATCTATTAATACTGCTATTGCTGCTTCCTATGGTGGTCTGATGAACTGATGGACAAGCAAGTTGTCAATATACTGTAGTGAAATATCTGAGATTGATTAGCTGAGCCAGCATGTCTTTGTGTCTGTGAATGCTCTAACAACTCACTTAACAAAGCTGTTAGCAACAAAATGCTCACAGCCCAATTCTGTGCAGGGAAGGATACCTGCCTATTTATTTAGGATAGAAACCCCTATGGAAGAAGCATCAGATGAGTTGCTTAAACTGATCAGAAGTCTCAGAAGATGCAGTTTCAAATTATTAGAGTACATTCTGGAACCTGACAGAATAATAATTGGAAAAGAGACTCGATGAGCTTGCAGATCATTTACTAAGAAGCCAAGTGGGAACATGTTTACAGGATTAAGTTTTCAGATCACCTTTAAAAGTATCATAGGCAAGAAAATTTCATGTTCCAGTTAAGAGTGTTGAGTTTAAACTCCCTCCACCTGTATAACTTTAGATTTTCTTCCTATATTTTTTTTGGGGGGAAGGGAGGGTTTCCTCCAATCATTTTTAACTCCTGGTGAGTGCCTGGACTAGTTCCTGCAATTTTCTTGACATGATTTCAGAAGTGGTTTGTTATTTCCTGCTTCCTGGGGTGGGTGGGCGGGAGTGATTGGTCCAAGGTGACTTTATTTATTTATTTATTTATTTTTATTTATTTGATTTGCCAATTGTTTACAAGATAATAAGTATAAATGTATACATAGTTGTGAATACATGAAATGGGTACATATAAGAAAAATAAAAGAATAAGAGAAACAATAGGACAGGGACGGTAGGCACGTTGGTGCGCTTTATGCACGCCCCTACAGACCTCTTAGGAAAGGGGTGAGGTCAATAGTAGACAGTCTAAGGTTAAAGTTTTTGGGGTTTGGGGAAGAAACTACAGAGTCGGGTAGAGTATTCCAGACATTGACCACTCTATTGCTGAAGTCGTATTTCCTGCAATCAAGTTTGGTGCGGTTTACTTTGAGTTTGTATCTATTGTGTGCTCTTGTGTTGTTATGGTTGAAGCTGAAGTATTCATTGACAGGTAGGACATTGCAATGTATGATTTTATATACCATGCTTAAGTCAGACCGAAGACGGCGTAATTCAAGGTTTTCAAGTTCTAGAATTTCAAGTCTGGTGGCATAAGGTATTCTACAACGAGTAGAGGAGTGGAGAACTCTTCTTGTGAAATATTTCTGGACTTTCTCAATTGTGCTAATATCAGATACGTAGTGTGGGTTCCAGACTGATGAACTGTATTCGAGTATTGGTCTAGCAAATGTTTTGTATGCTCTGGTTAGTAGTGTGATATTACCAGAGAAAAAGCTACGTAGGATTAGGTTAACAACTCTTAATGCCTTTTGGCTATGTAGTTGCAGTGGGCTCTAGCACTTAGATCATTAGAGGTGAGTATTCCAAGGTCCTTTACAGAGCTTGAGTCATCAACAAGATCTTGACTATTCAGCTTGTATTTTATTTTCTGATTTTTTTGCCAATATGTAAGACAGAGCATTTATTTGTTGAGATTTGAAGTTGCCATTTATTTGACCACTCTGATACATAGTCAAGATCTTTTTGTAGGGTAGCAGTATTGTCTGTGGTATTGAACAGCTTTACATCATCAGCGAAGAGAACGCAATTGCTCTTAATATGATCACAGAGGTCGCTTATGTAGAGTATGAAGAGAGTTGGTCCTAGAACACTGCCTTGGAGAACACCACTATTGACAGGTACTGGATTTGATAGTACGCTCCCGATTTTGACCATTTGTTGTCTGTTTGACAGGAATGCTTCTATCCAGTTATTCAGTTGTCCAGAGATACCATAGGATTTTATTTTTAGGAGTAGTTTGTCGTGTACCACTGAATCAAAGGCTTTACAGAAGTCTATGTAGATTGCATCTATTGCTTTGCCCTGGTCGAGTTGTGTCGTCCATATGTTTTTGCAGTGTAAGAGTTGCAGATTACAGGATAGTTTTTTTCTGAAACCAAATTGTTTATTGGAGAGTAGGTTATTTGTCTCTAAGTGAAGGATGATGGATTGGTTAATAATTGATTCCATGACTTTACAGGTGACGCAGCATAAGGAGATTGGCCTGTAATTTTCAACTAGGCTTGGGTCTCCTTTTTGAAGATGGGGATGACTGTGGCTTGTGACCATAGGTTAGGCAAGGAGCTGGTTCTGAAAGATTTTTCAAAGATTATGCTTAGAGGTTTGGCTATGGCAGTGGATAGCTTTCTTAAGAAGTAGGCACATATTCCATCCGGTCCAATAGATAGAGATGGTTTTAGGTTGCGTAGTGCTTTTTCAACATTGTCTTCTGTGAAATCGATATGTATTAGATCATTGTTGTTATCTGTGGTACGGCTAGGAAATACTGGGCATGATCCATTGCTGTTTACAAATACTGAGCCGAAGAATGTGTTAAAGATGTTGGCTTTAATGGTGTCGTCGTTGCAGTCTTTACCATCAGGTCCTATCAAGGGAGGGATGGACCTTGAGTCTTTTAGTTTGTTGTTTACAAAATTGTAAAAAGCACGGGTGGAATTGGTGCTTAGAAGGTTTTCCTCTTGTTTAATGTGATAATTGGTGCATTCGGTCTTTATCTGGTGGCATAAATTTTTGTATCGGTTTTTGAAATTGGCAACGTGACCAGATTTGTTTTTCCGCCAGAGTGATCTCTTTTTGGATTGAAGTTTCCTTATTGATATGGGTAATCTGCTTTTTGTTTTGTTTTGGGAGTTGTTGTTGGTACATATAGTTTGATGACTCTTTTGACTTCAAGTAAAAATATGTTGTAATGGTCTTCAACAGTATTGCATCCAGTGAATAGAGATTGCCAATCAAGGGATGAGAGATCGTTGTGTATAAGATCATAGTTGCCTTTTTTGAAGTTACAATTGGGAATTACATCATTGTGGTGATTTTTGTGTGGACGTATGTTGAGACAAAAGTCAATCATATTGTGGTCGCTACTGAAAAGGGTTCTTTAGTTTGTATTCCGTAAATTAAATTCAAACTATTGCAGAAGATGAGATCGAGGCAGTTGTTTAGTCTAGTGTTGTTGGTTACTAGTTGTTCCAGTCCCAGATTTGTAGTAGCATTGTAGAAGGTTGTGTGTATGATTTCAGTTGTACAATCATTTAGGGTCCAGTCAATATGAGGTAGATTGAAATCACCAAGAAAGATAAAAGGGTATGGGCAGGATGCAGCCCATGTTAGTAATGTATTTAGCTTGTTTACATGTTCGATGTCATAATCAGGTGCTCTGTAACATAGTAAGAATCGAATTGTGATATTTAAGGATAGTTCACAGATGATGGTCTCAGGAAGAGCAAGCTCCTGGGTAACTTGGATATTTTTTTAGATGTAAGGATTTTTATAGAAGATAGCAACACCACCTCCTCGACGATTTTCACGATCTGATCGGTAAACATGATAGTCTCTTACTGTGGTAATGGAGTCGGGAGAGATGCATTGAGCCATGTTTCACAGACAAATATAATGTCAAAGTTAGCCATATTTAGGAGGATGAGAAATTCAGGTATTTTATTCACGAGGCTTCTTGCATTGAGTAGTTTGCATTTAAGGCCGGCAGTAGTTGGAATTGAGGTAGTTGGGGCGTGCGTGCCTAGTCTTGGGTGATGGTGGATCGGTTGAGGTAGGGTTGTGGTTGAGGGTAAAAGCTGAGTATTGGGTTGCGTGGCTTACTTTTGATACAGTCAGCATGGTAGTCAATGTACAGGTCCTTCTCTCCATTGTCTAGACGGTTTTTGAGTTCAATGCAGAGTACACGGGAGCGGGCACGTTGCTGTATGGTTAGGTCAGGGCGGCAACGGAGGTTCTTATGGTTGGTGTTGGTTTTGGCGAGTGAGTTTATAGTATAAATGAATTTACGTTTGCTTGTTTCATTTTTGCAAATGACTCTGCACAGGCGTGGGGCTACAGAGCCGTCACTGTTATTGAGCTCTCGGCCAATGCGTGAAATGTCAAGTATTTCATCAGCGGAGATGGTTGATGCTTGATAATCCCTGATGATGTTTCGGACAGTTGTGATGTCATCATTGTTATTGGTGACCTCTAGACCAAATAAGATGGCGTTTGGACGTTTCCGTTCACGCTCAACAGCTTCTCTGATGAGGATTGGGATTGACTTGGCTGGCTTTGTGCTTAAAGTGGGATTAGAATTCACACCATCATGGTTTCTAATCAAGTGCCTTAATCACTATAGCAATCTAGTTAATCCTAGCCCTTTAGTCAAAATATAGTTACTTTAATAAACAAAACAGGAAAATAATCCTTGAAATTGGTTCTTTTATTACCTGTATTTATTTCTCCATATAACCAGCACCATTCACTACACTCTTCTGCTAATGAAGGACAAACTACTAAAACTACCACAAAGTAACTTCACATGTTGGAACCTTTAAACAGGTCTTGAGGGTCTTTTCCAATACTTTAGAGTTAATATGCCCAGAAAAATATTACTTCAGTTTTGGGAAATGATGGAAGGTGTATGGTGCCAAGTTGAGATTATATGGCAGATGGAGTAAAACAGTCAGATCCAACTTGGTAATTGGTTCTTGGATGACTCATGAAAGTTGTCAAAGTGCAGCAAATTTTCCTTCTGCTTCTGAACTCTATTAAATCATTGTTTCAAATTCTGTGCATTATAAAGTAATGCTCTGAATTGGTACTGATGATATTCAAGGTAATCAATAATAACAGATGCATCTGAAAAACCTTTAAGTGTGAGTTTTCCTGCTGAAGCCTGGGTTAAGATATATTTTTTAACAGATGAAGCTTTGTGATGACATTCTGTGCACTGGTTCTTTGTTTCAGGGTCATAATGATTAGCCCATGTTTCATCAGCTGTTATGTTGAAAAAATCCCACATCTTCATTCTCATAGTGTGGCAACAATTGCTGACAATTCTTGAAGCTTTTGTTCTTGCAGATTTCAACTCTCTGCTTCCAGCATGCGAGAGCCCATCTTTCACAAGTCTTCCAATACGGAGGAACATCAATATCGAGCTTGATAGCAATTTCTTTTGAATGATCTACTGTTTGCCCTTATTCATCAAACTTTCTCTGTTGCTGTCACCAGTCATCTACTTTGTTCTTGATCACACAAGTCAGTTCTTCTTAGTTACCTATCTTTATTTTTTTGGTCCGGTGACATACAATACTCCTGTCTACCATCATAAATAACCTGCATTTGGTGATAAATTTCAATTTCATTTAAAGGGAATACTTCATCAATAAAAAGTTTAATCATAGTGCATTGCTTAAAGTCCACTGACAACCATTCACTACAGGTTTCCTTTTCATGAAGGATAATAACAAAACTTTTTCTCACAGCAATTTCTCATCAAGTGAAAACGAAGTGAAAGAGCATATTTAAGGAACATGTAAGAATTTTTGATGTTACAGTACCATCTGTTGACAATATATAACTCTGAATCATTACTTTTCATTCAAACCTTTTAACTGGGGAATGAGAGTCAAAAGAAATGGAATGAGACTAAACTATATTAATTTCACCACCAATCAACCAGTTTGTGCCTTCACTTAAAAGTAGTTTACTAAGAAATTTACTGGCTCATAACAAACATGATTAGTATGAATGTTATCATTTCCATGTCCCTTTTATGCTACATATTGGCTCCTAGTAGTATTATTTCACAAATGTAGGGAAATGGGACATGTGTACACAACAGGAAAATTCCACTTGGAGGGAGTGATCCTGAAGAAACCTGGGAGTCAAGACAAGTCAAAATCAGCACTATGAACCCATCCTGGAAAACTACTGGCATAAATGTTATATGACTGTAGTGGGTCTCACCTACTAGCATTTTGTACTGAGTAGAGTTTCTAAAAACTCTTTAAAGGCAGCTCTGTGTAAAGCACACTTTAGTAGCATAGATTACTATCACCAATGTTTCAGGTATTTCTAGCTAAAAACTCAAGCAACAAAAATGGAAAATGCTTTTGCCTAAAATTCTGATATGCTAATGCTAAAACTATCATTGCCAGTGCTCCAACTCATGTTAAAATTACCATGATAACATCTGAAAACATCTAAGTCCATTTTAAACATCTGGCTGACTATGTAACTAACCATAATAATAATGACTTGGTTCATTCAAAACTCTAGAGTTATTCTAGCAGGAAATATACATTATAATAATAAGCTGATTGAAGAGGGGGACTTCTTTAAATTGCTATGCTTATTCCCTAGTAAATTTTAAGAAGTTAAATCCTTCAAAATATTGTTGCAAGCCATAGCACTTGACATGGTGACCTGGAACTAAAAGGATCTTGAACTCTGATCTGCTAAACACCAGTGAAACAGAACTGCCTCAGGCACTCAAACATAAAGCAAGAATAAAGCTCAGGAAGCAGCAATTGTACAGAGAAAGAAGAATGTGTGCATCTCTCTTATTTCTGACTTATGCTACTTAGCTGAGTTGTGGGAAGGGAGGTGATATGGTGCATGGTGAATCCATTCAGCCTACAGTTTAATTTACAGCCTTAAGCAAAGTCACCCAAGACTTCACTCACAGTCCGTTAATAATTTATATTTCCCCAGCAAACCACAATTAGGAAGGGAGCAAGGTAATGAGAAGATCCAAATGGTTTGTTATTTCATGGCTCCAACACTTTACCCATTGTATTTTTATTGATTTGAATGAATTGCATCTTGATATATATAAAAACATATGCCGATGGAAAATGTAGATACCAATGAATCTGCTAGAATGGATTTATACATTATTAATATGGCTGCTTCCTGGGGTGACAAAGGTATAGTTGGATGTGTTAAAGCTATCATTTGGTGTCATTACAGGTAGTCCTTGACTTATGATCATTAGCTTAACAAAGGTTTGAAATAATGTCAACCTCAAAAAGGGAGTTTTATAAAGCACTTCTGACCTGTAACTTTGGGTGGGCGGGAGTGATTGGTCCAAGGTGACTTGGCTGGCTTTGTGCTTAAAGTGGGATTAGAATTCACACCATCATGGTTTCTAATCAAGTGCCTTAATCACTATAGCAATCTAGTTAATCCTAGCCCTTTAGTCAAAATATAGTTACTTTAATAAACAAAACAGGAAAATAATCCTTGAAATTGGTTCTTTTATTACCTGTATTTATTTCTCCATATAACCAGCACCATTCACTACACTCTTCTGCTAATGAAGGACAAACTACTAAAACTACCACAAAGTAACTTCACATGTTGGAACCTTTAAACAGGTCTTGAGGGTCTTTTCCAATACTTTAGAGTTAATATGCCCAGAAAAATATTACTTCAGTTTTGGGAAATGATGGAAGGTGTATGGTGCCAAGTTGAGATTATATGGCAGATGGAGTAAAACAGTCAGATCCAACTTGGTAATTGGTTCTTGGATGACTCATGAAAGTTGTCAAAGTGCAGCAAATTTTCCTTCTGCTTCTGAACTCTATTAAATCATTGTTTCAAATTCTGTGCATTATAAAGTAATGCTCTGAATTGGTACTGATGATATTCAAGGTAATCAATAATAACAGATGCATCTGAAAAACCTTTAAGTGTGAGTTTTCCTGCTGAAGCCTGGGTTAAGATATATTTTTTAACAGATGAAGCTTTGTGATGACATTCTGTGCACTGGTTCTTTGTTTCAGGGTCATAATGATTAGCCCATGTTTCATCAGCTGTTATGTTGAAAAAATCCCACATCTTCATTCTCATAGTGTGGCAACAATTGCTGACAATTCTTGAAGCTTTTGTTCTTGCAGATTTCAACTCTCTGCTTCCAGCATGCGAGGAGCCCATCTTTCACAAGTCTTCCAATACGGAGGAACATCAATATCGAGCTTGATAGCAATTTCTTTTGAATGATCTACTGTTTGCCCTTATTCATCAAACTTTCTCTGTTGCTGTCACCAGTCATCTACTTTGTTCTTGATCACACAAGTCAGTTCTTCTTAGTTACCTATCTTTATTTTTTTGGTCCGGTGACATACAATACTCCTGTCTACCATCATAAATAACCTGCATTTGGTGATAAATTTCAATTTCATTTAAAGGGAATACTTCATCAATAAAAAGTTTAATCATAGTGCATTGCTTAAAGTCCACTGACAACCATTCACTACAGGTTTCCTTTTCATGAAGGATAATAACAAAACTTTTTCTCACAGCAATTTCTCATCAAGTGAAAACGAAGTGAAAGAGCATATTTAAGGAACATGTAAGAATTTTTGATGTTACAGTACCATCTGTTGACAATATATAACTCTGGAATCATTACTTTTCATTCAAACCTTTTAACTGGGGAATGAGAGTCAAAAGAAATGGAATGAGACTAAACTATATTAATTTCACCACCAATCAACCAGTTTGTGCCTTCACTTAAAAGTAGTTTACTAAGAAATTTACTGGCTCATAACAAACATGATTAGTATGAATGTTATCATTTCCATGTCCCTTTTATGCTACATATTGGCTCCTAGTAGTATTATTTCACAAATGTAGGGAAATGGGACATGTGTACACAACAGGAAAATTCCACTTGGAGGGAGTGATCCTGAAGAAACCTGGGAGTCAAGACAAGTCAAAATCAGCACTATGAACCCATCCTGGAAAACTACTGGCATAAATGTTATATGACTGTAGTGGGTCTCACCTACTAGCATTTTGTACTGAGTAGAGTTTCTAAAAACTCTTTAAAGGCAGCTCTGTGTAAAGCACACTTTAGTAGCATAGATTACTATCACCAATGTTTCAGGTATTTCTAGCTAAAAAACTCAAGCAACAAAAATGGAAAATGCTTTTGCCTAAAATTCTGATATGCTAATGCTAAAACTATCATTGCCAGTGCTCCAACTCATGTTAAAATTACCATGATAACATCTGAAAACATCTAAGTCCATTTTAAACATCTGGCTGACTATGTAACTAACCATAATAATAATGACTTGGTTCATTCAAAACTCTAGAGTTATTCTAGCAGGAAATATACATTATAATAATAAGCTGATTGAAGAGGGGGGACTTCTTTAAATTGCTATGCTTATTCCCTAGTAAATTTTAAGAAGTTAAATCCTTCAAAATATTGTTGCAAGCCATAGCACTTGACATGGTGACCTGGAACTAAAAGGATCTTGAACTCTGATCTGCTAAACACCAGTGAAACAGAACTGCCTCAGGCACTCAAACATAAAGCAAGAATAAAGCTCAGGGAAGCAGCAATTGTACAGAGAAAGAAGAATGTGTGCATCTCTCTTATTTCTGACTTATGCTACTTAGCTGAGTTGTGGGAAGGGAGGTGATATGGTGCATGGTGAATCCATTCAGCCTACAGTTTAATTTACAGCCTTAAGCAAAGTCACTCCAAGACTTCACTCACAGTCTGTTAATAATTTATATTTCCCCAGCAAACCACAATTAGGAAGGGAGCAAGGTAATGAGAAGTCCAAATGATATTTGTGCAAGTACTTACTGCATGGCTCCAACACTTTACCCATTGTATTTTTATTGATTTGAATGAATTGCATCTTGATATATATAAAACATATGCCCATGGAAAATGTAGATACCAATGAATCTGCTAGAATGGATTTATACATTATTAATATGGCTGGTCACATAGTCAGCCAGATATTTAGATTGGATTTGTCATTTTTATCCACCTATGGAGTCCTTTTTAAGGATCTGGGATAGATAGGTAGATGTTGTTTGATGGTGACAAAGGTATGGTTGGATGTGTTAAAGCTATCATTTGGTGTCATTACAGGTAGTCCTTGACTTATGATCATTAGCTTAACAAAGGTTTGAAATAATGTCAACCTCAAAAAGGGAGTTTTATAAAGCACTTCTGACTGTAACTTGTGTTAAAATCCCTTTGAATGCTTCTCTGACTCTGTTAATGATCAACTCTTACCCTATCCCATCCCCCAATTTCAAGTCTGGCTTGACCTAAGATCAATCCATCTATTTATGATCCCTCAGGCTCCTCAGGCCCTTTGGGAACCTAGATCGTACAGCAGCCTTTTCTTTAGAGAGATCAGTAGGATAAATAGCTTCCAAATCTGGAATCAGTTGAACGAACTGAAAAACTAAATAGGGAATGGGAATGCACTTTGGTTAATACAATGGATCCCATTTGATTTTTTTTTTCTTTACCAGGAGGACATGGCTCATTCTTTCAATGGTCTGCTTCAGTTTACTAACCTTTCTGGCATTCCCTCCTCAATATATTCAGGGCTGCCTGACCTTGATAATGTATTGGATGCTAATAGGTCACACAAATAAGAATTTGGCAACTATATTTATCCATGCATAACAGCACAGAGATATAAATCAAGCACATGTAGTAGTACATCTCTTAATTAAATCTGAAGCCTCTACTGGCCCTTCTTAAAAGCTTCTTATCTATTGTATTAAATTAATACTGATTTCCATTAAAAAGCTATATTATCTACTGAAACCTAAAGGGGAAAATAGCATCAATTTATATATGAAGTTGTAATTTCAAAGCCATCACTGACAATGATGCTCATAAACAATTTGGAAGAAACTTGAAAACCTTTTATGGATTATGCATAGGTATCATTAATAATAAGGGGACTAAATCTTTTTTAGGTTGGAAACATTTGCTATGAAATCTTTTGATTCTCATATATCTATCTAATCTTCCTGTAAATGAAGATGAAACAGAACCAAGCGGTCCAACAATATTTGGAGTAATTATAGGAAGACACCCATGTTAATCTAAGGAAGGTGGAAGAAATTTAGTAGCACTTTTTCAGACGACCACATGTTATTTAAAAGGAACAAAAGAGAACAGAATGCTTACATGAGAATCAAACTCTGCAACAAACCCAGATATTTATCCCCATTTATATCAACAAAACCAGCGCAGTCCCCAACAACTACGCACACAGCCAGGAGTTCGATCCTGACAACTTCAAGGTTGACTCAGTCTTCCTTCCTTCCATAAAATAAGGACCCAAAATGTTGGGGCAATATGCTGACATTGTAAACTGCTCAGAAAGTGCTGTAAAGCATTATGGAGTGATATATAGGTAAATCTAAGAGATATCACTATTGCTACTTCTAATCTGTCTCACATATAACCTGTAACTGCACCACTGTCTTATCTTGTTCTCATTTCCCTTTTCCAACCTCATCTCAATTTAAATCAGTTTAGCCACTCTTAATTTTGCTGATAATGTGAGCTGTAACTCATGAAAACTTATGCCTTTTAATCCACTTTATTGGTATTTAAAGTGCAACCAGGCTCCTTCTGACATTTGTAAGATGTGGGCTGGCTAATACTATTACAGATGGTGAAGGGATTATAGATGTGCTGGTATGCAACAGTACCTGAGGAAGATTGAGTGATATTTGCCATTTATTTTGCATTAAGAGATAGAATGCGCTATAAGCTCAAGGCCTAACATAATGATTTGTTTCTCATTTCTAATTTATCTTAAGCATAATCTGCTAGGATGCCTGAATCACACAGAAAAAAATAGTGCTAATTTCCAAATCACAAGTGACAAATCTATTTCAATCTATACTTTTAAATTGGCGCTGGGAACAAACCAAAGTGTGCTTGATTTGATATTATTAAGGAATTCCAGAAAAAGTGTATATGTTTGAAGAAAGAGAGGGCACATTCCTGATCCTTTAATTAGTATTTTGGAATATTCTCTAAGCTGAGCCTCAGTGATGTTAATTATAACCTAACTCTAAATATCTTACAACAGTGTTGTGTTTTTAGCTCCTTAAAAAATTCATTTCCGTATTTACAGATTTTTCTACCAGGTGCCATCAATTTTTATGAAAACAAAATAAACAAAGCAAACACTCCAAGTTTCCATTTGCACAATAAAAAAACAACAACTCCAAATTTCAGTCATATACGTTTTTACAGGTTTATACTTGCACTTTACTGTTGACGATCTTATTTTATAGTTTAATTTACATTTTCAACGTAACGGATCTATCCCTTGTTTTTAATTATGTCTAGTTATATTAACCAGGAAGGCTTCATCCTAAAGAGTAGAAATAGGAAAGTATAAGAAAAAGTTAACATCACACTCAGATCCTGCAAGAAATGGCTGAAGATAAAAGAGAGTGGAAATGATGACAGCTTGCTGCATATAGCATATGTGCAATTCTGCTTGTGCACATGTACATGAACAAACACATTTTTCTTGAGTCACACTTTATTCTGGAAATTTTGGGCAGTCTACTTGAATTGTTAGAAAGAAGTTGGCCCAGTATTTGGAATACTACCATGGTAAAAATACCTCTATCATAGTTTGCCCCTCTCCAACCATAGAAAGACGGGGGAAAGCGGGCCCTACCCAAGAAGATTGCTTTTGTAGTGGCAGAAAAATAGCCATATCTTAAAACTAATATAATTGAGCCTCTAAATGACATGTATAATGGAGATGTGCAACTTGTCAGGTTGAGCCTATATTGTTAACTGTAAGCACATATTGACTTGTAGGCTTATTTTCAAACTATACACAAGTGAAACAAAAAGACCTGAAAGTTACAAAAAAGACACAAAGGCACTGATGTCAAAGTTAAAGTGCTCCAGGCTGCAGAGTCTCTGCTTAAAGCGCCCTCTAGCTGAAGAAAGATGAATGTTAAACAGGCAGCCTGTGCTTTAATAGGACTGCCATTTCTACGTCTCTCCTATTGAAGTTTGCCCTAGAATGCAGAATGAAAATAGGGAATCAAACTCACCCTTAAGACACCGTATAAAGCAATCTAAGCAACAATACCTCATATTTGGAAATTAACTTCTGTACAGGGGAAGTTTTCCTGATCCTCACAGAGTATGACACTACACATCTTTAAATATCACAGGAATAAACCAGTTCAGTTCATAATCTCACATTTTAAAGAAAGGCTGTATAAACAAAGGCATTCCCCTAGGGCAGGTGTATCAAACTTGCGGCCCACGGGCCGGATGTGTCACATACTGGCCACGCCCATCCCTGTTTAGCGAGGGGGGGGGGGGAAGTTGCAATACATCATGTCACGACGTGATGCTGCAAGTTTGACACCCGTGCCTCAGGCATATTACTGGAGGGGAAGAGTCAACATTTTTAGACATCTTTTAAGGAGCCAGGGAAGGATTAGGGCAAAATAAACATATACGCTTGGCAGGAGCTTAAGATGACACTTTCATGTCTCAAAAATCTGCAACCCTCCCATCTCAAGCCTGCTTAATTTTTCCTGTTTGAAAAAAAAAAAAATCTCCCCCTTCTAGTGCCCACTCCCCACAAGCTGAAAGATGAGTTTTGAGCATGTGATTTAATCTTGATAAATTATCCCTGGAAATGGTACACATCCACACTCAGAAGAAATATGTTGCAAATAATCCTATAAAACTCTACAGAAGAAGTGAATGAATCATTTAATTAGTCTGAAAATGTTCATTTCAGCCAGATAATGCTAATTTAATTGCCCCACTTGCATTTTTCCTGTAATCAAAAGGTAAAATTGGATTGTATTACGCAAAACTGAAAAACTGCAAAGCCATTTTTTTTTAAAAAAAGTTTTATTTCAACAATTCAAAAGCATGAGTAACAGTAAATACATAAGAACTGTTTTTGAATTGTAAAGAAGAACCAGCTATTTCTACAAATACTGAGCAGAAATTAATAATTGTGATGCTCTGGAATTCACTGTGGAGAATCTAGCATTTTTCTGGTAAATAGTGGAATCAACTAACAAGCAAAATTTATTACAATTGATAGAGGAAGCTGATTTGGGAGATTGTTGCAATAACTAACTGGAAGTTTTTTAAAAGTTAGAATTAGGGCTGGTGTGTGCATGCTGCTGTATCTTTATAATATAAGTATTTATGTGCAAAACACACACCAACTTCAACTTCCAAAGAGTGTCCTAAGTTTCCTACTGATCGAGAAAAGAACTAATATTCTCTCCCCTTAACAACAGCACTAATTTCTTGGTGATAATCCCTTATAAAGTTAATTATATGCCTACTGCTATTTAATTAGTACAGTGACATTTTCACAAAATAATGAACAATTGGTTTTTTTTCTAAACAACATTGTCTCACATCACCAAGTCTATTTTGACAATATTTAACAAATTTCTAGATTAGAGTCAGAGCTAAGCATTGGTAGCATGCAGATATATCTCTAAATTCAAAATGGCAATGTTTTCAGAGATGGAGAATTGCCATATTGGCATAGAACTTCGTTTGTATGGGCTTTCCCTCCCCTCTGAGCTGACTTCAAACGTTCAGATTCAGGAAACTTCCAAAAGAAGGACCTCAGAGCAAACAAATTCTCCCTCCCTTCCTCCCTGAAAAGATGAACACACTGAAATGAAAGACAATTACATACTGAAGATTAGATATTTCCTTATAAACATTATAAATGAGGATTACATGGCAAGAAAACGACTATTTTTTCCATATTACCTTCTGTATTTTTCTTTTTATTGAATATGCTCTTGAAGAAGTTCTATTGTCTAGAAAATATCCATTAATTTGGATTAATATACCAAGAGTTTGCCCTGATGGCCTAAGTATTCCAGTTAACACTATCATTATGTCCAATAGCCAGCAATTCTTTCTTGTTTATTCTGCCTCAACATTTTTTATTAAGCCCAGCAAACATTGTAAGATCTGACCAAAATTAGCAGAAATGGGGAAAATACAGTTCCTTTATATAAATTTCCTGAGTATCCCCAAGCATCTTCCTAAAACCCATTTTTCCTCCCACATCCAGTAACCCCAATTTGCAGATTGAGCTCTTCTCTCCCCAATCACATAAGGAAGACTATTCTGCTTTTGCTTGGTCTATTTCACTCTACCATTGTGCTTGTAACAAGTAATGTATATAGATGCACACAGATTGCATACAAAAATCTGCTGTTTTATTCCTCTTTACTCTTAAGACTATGACTTGAGAGGAAATTAGAATTCTTCTACATTACAATCTGATGAAAAATGAGTATTAGTACTGGAATGAGTCAAAAAGATTTTGCATGTAAATAGCTAAACTGAATTTCTGCTTTATTTCTTGGCAGTAGCCAAGCTCTATGCTGAGAGCCAAAATTCTATCTTTACAAAACTGAATCTTGAGCAATATTTAAAGGTTCATCTAAAAGGCAAACTTTCAGAAAAAGATCAGTTTCTGCTTGAGCATATGCTATTTGGAATCAGCTTCATTGAGCCATGTCATAATTCACAATATTCAACTGTCTTACAGGACTTCAGGATGGAAATGCTCTTAACTGTCAAAGGGAAATAAGATAGTTTGCCAAATGTAAGCAGTATTTTCTTTTCTCATCATGGAAGGACGTGGGGAAGAAAATAATACAGACAATTGTTAAAATAATGATATGAGACAAAATGTTTACAACATCTGAATAATAAGGTTTAATAATAATTTTTCCGGTATATTATTTTCTGTTTCGGTTTTCAAATGGATCATACAGATTTGCTTTTTTCCAACAGTAGAATAATGAATAATTCAAGGCAGCTGCAGTCAAGAGTTAGGACACTGCCAATAGTATTCTATGCTGTGATAAATCTACAAGCTGTCTAGCTTCAAAGTTCCTAAATTTTATTAATCATTATGCCTCTTGCATGTCTCTAATTTCACAGGCAACATTTAGTATACAGCACAGAGCAATTCTTGCTTGCTCAAATGTGTTCTGCCAACCCTCAAGGGCACCCTGACCCTGTATAACATGGCATCATGGAAAAAGTATACATTTTGTTCTCTCAGAGATAGCATATGAAGCTGTCAGTCACAGGGCCAGAGCGGAAGAAAAATATGCCTGTGGGAAATATGCCTAGTTATAATACAGATGAACAAAGAGGCAAATGTATTGTATTGATTTCCTTGGGCAAATATATATAATATTGATTTTCTGAAAACCAAATTCCATGCTGTTGTATGGAATCAACATCATATGAAGAAAGTGCAGTTGGAGTTTAAGAAGGACTGAAAACAAGACTGTCTTGAGCAATTTTTTTTCATATTATCTTCTAGTTCTTTTTATATACATTAAAACATCATTCAGGGGCATATTCCTCAATAATGTACCCAACATCACATCTAGATAAAATAAATCATTACTGAAAATTTCTTGAAAACAAGTGGATATTGCTACTGGTACTAGGTTTTTCAGTTACTTTCTTTTAGTGAAATCTGTATGGCTGTTTGTGTCTTCAAGCTGCAAAAAAGGTAAAAAACATTAAAACTTTAATTAAAAAAGAGAAACTACGCTGTAACATTTACTGTTCTTGTATCCTCACAACAATGCATTATAACAATGTCAAAATTAAACATATTAACATGAAGATAAACTCTTCTTTACGACATGACTATTAAAACTGCTAGTATTGTTAATTACAATTTGGGACCTATTTTATATGATAAATACATTATTTTTTTTGTTTGGGTGATATTTTTATAAACCATGCTTTTCATACCAAGTACTACTAACAGTGCTAGTCTTTCTTTAGCTCCTAGTACCAAAACAATAGCCCTGCTCTTTTATAGCCACCTACCAATGCCATTCAAATGTCCTATCAAGAAATGTCCTATGTAGCACCAATACACTGAAGGAATGTTGGTTGTCATCCAAAAGAAATGTATCCATTTATTTTTAAGAACTAGGAAGAATTATATGGGACATACTCACTGGGGCAGAATGTTTATTAGAGCATTCACTTCCCTTTTTTTCTCCTGGTATCATAAATCAATGTAATATTTTTCTCATTTTTTAAAAGATTGTCCATTGACTCAAATGATGCAATTAATGAGAATATATCAAAAGAGTTAATTTGTTTAATATAGAATTATTGGGACTGTATATGTTTTATTTTTTTAAATGTAATATATTAATACATCTGATACTTTCAAATATCAATCATGTTGGTACACACTGTCCTTTTGAGGATAATGTACCTTCTCTCAACACCAAATCCTTGAATCGTTTTTCTCCTATTGAACAGCTCTTCAAGAAATGCAAATATATGTCTAGCAGGAAGCGCAGAATTTCTATCATTTTTTTCTTTGAAACAGCCAGAAACAGAAAAGAAAGAAACCTATTTTCATTTAATTTGTCTAATGTTTGTGAGTCTCTTTTGCAGCTTCTAACTTGAACTACAATTCACAGCATTCCTAGTAGGCTAGGAATTAATAGAGATGAAATCCAAGACATCTGGAGGATAACACATTGGGGAAGATAGTTCAACAAGCTTGCTAGCAGCCGAAGCCCAGCTCTGCTGAATCCAAGAAAAAGTTCTGATTTATTTACATGGTTGAATGTTCTATTGCTTTTGAGAATCCCAAGAGACTGACAATATATTTTTGGTGTTTCACAGCCCTCTTCCTTGATATATGCTACGGTGGGTTGCCAAGGTTGACTGAGAGAAGCAGTGCAATAAAGAGTCTGGGAGAAGAAGCAGAGGGCACTTCTGTCAGCCTTTCACTGGCTGATGTCCACCTATCTTTAGGTACTTTTCTAAACAGAGCTAGATTTTTTCCCCCAGAGATCTATCCTATTTTCTGGATAAATAGGAAGGTTTTCAAAATATCAGCAGTTCTAGGTACCTGGAAAGTTGCATTAAAAGCAACAGGACTGGCTTGCATGTTTCCTTTTTCTTTGCCTCAAAAACAAAAACATACGCAAACCAACCCAAAAAACATTAAAACATCCTTGCCTGCCTTTTCCCCTTCCTGTCATAAGTGCTCCACATGTTACATTTAAGTGGCAGCAACTCCCTTATATCAAATACGCATGTATGTCTCTCACACAAATAAAACATCTAAATCAGTAAAGAAGGGTGGGGAAGGGAAGCAGCAACCACCCTATTTATCCTGATTCATTCCACCGGTTAAAGGATGCCCTCTTGCCCTTTTGGGACGGCTCCAACTATCCTTCAAACTGCAAAGAACCAACAATATCTTGCATATAATAGACCCTGCCCAACATGAGCAGCAGTTGTTCTTTAGAAGATTCTTCATTTAATTGCTTCATGGTAATCTCCCAAGAAATTGGATTCAGCTGTTCTACAATTTACAAGGGGAAAATAATGAATGTTGCTGAGTTGGGGAAATGAAACGGAGAGCATTAAACCATTATGGAATTTGTCAAAAAAACAACCACCACAACTCACTTTTCCCAATCTCTGAATTGGAGCTTTAGAATTAAGTCTGATATCCTTTTAACTCTCTCCCCCCACCCCTTAATTTATAAACAGAATTGATTTAATCCAAAAACTCTGGTTTTAATTTTTTAATGTAGGCAAAAGTACAGGAAGAAGAAATGAAGTTACAATTAAAACTTGAAAGACCTTAAAGGGGCTTAAAGACTGCAACTTCAAATGCACCACCACCTTTTTAGGGATTAGCCTGGAAAATAGAAGGGTGGTACTGCCACGCTCCATTTCAGAGGGTTTTTATAGTGAAACCCAAAGGATTGGTACTCAGAAAGGCTGTTTTTCTGGTAAGACCAAACAACAAACCCAGGTAGTCCTTGACTTACCACAGTTCATTTAGTAACCATTCAAATTTACAATGGACTGAAAAAAGTGACTTATAATCATTTTCCACACTTATGACCATTGCAGCACCGCCAAGGTCACGTGGTCAAAATTCAGAAGATTGGCAACCCTTCTATTGGTTTGTCCAATGTATGTGGCAAGGCATGATGCACAATAGAAGAATAAGACCAATAGAAGAATAAGTACCCGCCTGGATGAACACAAAAATGCAGTAAAAAAGCTGGAACACACTTCCTCACTAGTCCAACACATGAAAGCCACAGGTCATAGCATCAACTTCAATGGCACCAAAACCCTAGCCACTATAGAAAACCCCAGCTACAGAATTATCAGAGAAGCCATGGAGATTGAAAAAAGACCTGAAAGCATGCATAGAAGAGATGATTCCACCAGACTGTCAATTATTTGGAAGCCTGCACTCACAAACAAAAAAATCTCCACACCACAAGCCAGGCAAACACCTGGGCACAACCAGAGCCCCCCATACCTCCAGCTCAAACACACCCCAACCAGGCACCCAGATGAAACCTAGCTTGCTAATAAATGATAGCCGTTCATTTACTCGGAGCCAAGTTGCACTAAAAGCCTCCAATACAGGAAACACAATGTTGCCAGCCAAACAAGACAAAAAAAGCCACAAAACAGACAGAAGATATTAGAAACACCAATCAAGCAGAACACAGCAAACTCCAAGACCAATAAACATAGACCAAGACTCCCAACCAATCAGGATGAAGAAAAAACCATTCTGGCACAGCAGTAGGCTAGCCCCAAATTTAAAACAGAAATGGCTGTGAAAGTCTGACTCACAGACAAACACAATACAGAAGCCTGATGATGGCAGATGAGATTCTGCCGAAACGTTGCTACAACTTTAAAAGCACAACTATAATGACTTATTGCAGGAAAGTACAACCAAATGATCAAGTGAATACCTTGGTCTCCTTAACTCACCAGTAGGATCTCCTTTGACTCATGCTCGCTCATGCTTTACCTTATTTTATTTTCTAAAAAAATTCTTTTATGGAAATCTTTTTTATAGGCAATGATTGGGAAGCTAGTATGAAGAACTTTGCACACAATTCCCCCCCAAGCCTGTTTAAACAATCTTTGCAAGTATGTGGATAGTCAAGTTTTGTCATTCAGAGAAATACAACAAGTGCACTTTATTGTTACAAAAAGTGTGTGTGTGTGTGTGTCTGTGTCTGTGTCTGTGTGTATGTCTTTTATGCAACAAATCACAGTTAGCAGAGTTATAGGGTACAGTTGGGTAACATGGACCCTTAATGAGGACATTAATACTTCTTTTACAAATCAGACATTAAATACTTGTGAAGTGACATTTCTATGGAAGATATGGGAGGTTGAGGATTATACTCACACCTACACCATGAATCAGAGGATAGGCAATAGCACAAAAACACTTTCATCCAAATGACTCAGCCCTGGATTTATGTAGGCTAACTGAAATACCAACTGAAATTTGTTTACTGTTATGGAAAAGAGGAAACTTAATCTAGCTCCCAGTTAAGTAGTGTCTATTTGAAATCAAGAGGGTATGAGACATTAAAATTACTCTAATTGGAATAAAATTGGTTGAGTTCAGTGGCAAAGCTTGATTTTTAGACATTTGCACCTGCATTCTTCAGCCATAATCAAAAACAGAGCCTCAGCTTATCTTTCATAGGAAACCATTCCCATAATATTATTTCTTTATGAATCTAGCAGAGTACATTATTTGCATGTTTTAAAGGATTTTATAAAACATTAAAAAGGGAGATTCCCAGGTATATTGACATGAACAGAGTAACCCTCAGTGATGATTTAAGTGGCCACCTTTTCCACAAGGCTGTAATTTTGATATTTTTCTCTGGCTGCCTATATGGACATGAGCATGCACAGCTGCTGGCACTCCCAGCAAAAGTACTTGTGGGAATACTCCAGTTTTGAAGCAAGCATGTCCACATTCATGAGGATATAGTTGTTTAATGCTTCAAGGAAATTTGCTTGAGTAAAACACTTTGCAAAGTATCATTTTTCCATGTTTTAACTGGCCCTAATGTTTATAACAAAGCTGAGACAACAGGCAATCAGGAAACTGTTAATAATCAAATAAACAAAGACAGCAGCTTTGAAGTTAAATATTGAACAGGCTTAACAAACTAAATATTCTCTTTTCGGGATAGTAAATAGTGCCACATCATTTTAACAAATCCCCAATATTTTGCACATAAGAAATTGTATATTTGGAATAACAACTGCAACAATTTTAAAATCAATGTAAATCATTCTAAACTTGACTGTAAAAAAATATGATTTCTGTAATGGAGTTGTCAAACTCTGGAATGCTCTACCTGATTCAGTTGTTTCCGCTACAGATTTTCAGTTTCAGTCACATATTGACTTCCCTGGACATTACATCATACTTAAGTGGTTAGTAGAGGGGGCGTGCATAAGTGCACTAAAGTGCCTATCGTCCCTGTCATTGTATTCTTATTCTTTTATTCTTGTTGTTTTTGATTGACAAATTCTAATTAAATAAATAAATATCAATAGTAAATCTCCTTCAAATCAAGCTTGCTTCCTCATGATTTCATAGACAAATCTGTGCATGTGTCTAGGCTGCAATATATAACTGGTTGATCACTGCTTTTTAAAAATATATCCAGGCAACCCTTAGAAAGTTGTATTTTATGATATAAGAACTTTGCATCAAAGCAACCTACAATATCAATTATTGTTTGGGAACTGGGAAACCAACAATGCATAAAATTATACTAGAGACATTGAAACTACATATTTGGCACAACATACTACACTCTGCAAAGTTATGCTAACCAAATACTAGCTTTTCTAATTGAACAATGAGATATAACTTTTAAAAAATTGAACAGTTCTGGCCTTGTCTTGGGAAAGCTAAGAGACAACAACTAATGCTCCTGAGGCACAAGTTGCCATTGACTTATAAGCAAATAAATCTAACTTGTTTTGAATAAAGTTGGTATTGTAGCACACAGAAATGCAAAATCACTTGGGTGGAAAAAAAGAAGACAAATTTAAAAAATGGGTAGACTCATCATGTGAATTTTCAAAGTGGGTAAAGATGTAAGAGGATTTGAACAAAAACTGTTCCATTAAAAGATCATCTTTATTTCTTGAAGCCTTTCAGTCTGGAGGCCACTGGGTCACCGTTTGCTATTTGACCTCTTGGTGTCGGTGGCTTCTCTTGAAGTTATGGTATGTGAAAAGCAGCACTTTTTAAAGAAGTCTGTTAACTTCTATATACTTCAAAGCTATGTTCCAATGAGACATATTTGGAATATTTGTCCACAGTTCTAGTCCACTGCCTAAAGAAGGGGATTAACTCAAAGCTGGAAAAAAGAAAAAGAGCAAAAAATAAAAATGGCACAGAGCAAGAGAGCAAACAATTAAGGCTGTAATTCAACCGTGCTTAGGGGAAAGGGCTCAGATAAAGGGAAAATTTTACAAATTTCCTCAGTGACTCTATATACAAGTCCTCAGTGGCTGCTTTTCAAAACATGCTGAACCCCTTATTTTTCCTATAGTGGCTCATAGTTTTCCCTTCATTCCCATCTTAGATTCACCACCTAAGCTGGTTTTTAGATGGAATATAGTGGTTTATATTGCCATGTATTATCTTGCTATAAGCTTTTCTCTTAAAAATATGGATACTACTGACTATACCATTTTTTGAGATTTTATATTATTCTTCTGGTACTTGTTGAAGCTATGGTTAATGCATCCAATTTAGAAATGATCCTTAAGAAATATATGTATATAAGAGAAATGCACCCTCTTGCATCTCCTAGTATGCTCACATTTTAGATTCTGCCATTCCTCAATCAAATTTATCTATCTGTGCATATTTGCATTTGATAATTAAACAAGGCAAATATTCTCTTCGGGCATTTGGCCACTTGGGGAGAACTGTCTCCAAAAACAAAAGGAAAAAAGGATAAAGGAAAACTTCTGGGGGAAAATTTGGATTGCAAACAGATCAGAACCTTAAAAGAAAATATTGTAAGTTAAGGTTTTCAGAAACATTGCACTGCTCTTTGAGAAACAGGTTTCTTGGGCCAGGACTATCAAGAAACAATCAAACCCAATTGCTTTCAATAAAGTATAGTTCTGTGAATCTGCAGTTATTTCTGTGAGTGACAGCATAACAGAGGAAAATAGTTTATGATGAGGTATTGCTTGATTCTGTGATAACATAAAGGACTAATATGAAAATAATAATAAAAGGCCTTTTGCCATTGTTTCTGGAAATGTGAAAAGAGGTAAAGATGTACAAACTGGTTTGGGGGACAGTTTATTTCAAGCATATTGCAAGGCTTGCTTGTGCCCTGGCTTTTCTAATGGTTTAATCCTGCCTGCAAGAATAGTAATTTCACTTGAGAACAAGCTCTAAGGTTCAATCATTGTGGCTCCTTCCATCAATTAGAGAAATGGGGATGAGGAATAGCAGGTGGAAGAACAATCAGAGATGGGTTACATATAGGAAAATACTGGGATATGGTTGACTGGTTGCATGTCTTTATGGCAGTGGTCTGCCCTTTCCTTTCCTTTCCTTATTTTTATAAATACCTCAGGGTGGCAAACCTTCCTAATAATTCATCCTTCTGCTATTTCCCCCACAATATTCCTATAACCTTGATCTGAGAGTGTAACTGGTCCCAAATGACTAAGGTGGGACTAGAACACATGGTTTCCAGGTTGGTGCCTTAACCACTATACCAAACTGGTTCTCTTGTTTGAAGATGCAAATAGGGGCACCCACCAATGGATAAGATAGTTGGTTTCCTGAAATTCCAATTGGTGGTTAACACACTAATTCAAGAGACGAATCCATTTCTCTAGTTCAGTGTTTCTCAGCCTGGACTTCAACCATTGAGTTGACTGGGAAGCTGAAGTCCACATATCTTAAAAGTTGTCAAGTTTGAGAAACACTGCTCTAATAGATGGCAAGAGATGGAATGATACACCCAGGTGTGGTTCTGTTGCAACAGATCCTGTTTCCAAATCAGGACACGAAGGGTAGGAGAATACAGGTTTATTTGCGCAAAAGGTTCAGAGCATTAGCATGGCAAATTCTGAACCCCCGGCTATTCCTGAGGGGTTACTTTTATGCGGCTCCCAGTCTCAGCATACTACAAAAGGGGGAAGTAAGTCTAATTAGCCATTTTGCACAATTCAGCATATAAATACTTATCTTACACCATCTGTTATTTTCCATATCCACCCTTGCCACCCTTGCCATTTAGCTGTTTACAGAAACACATCTAGTTCATAGGTCATTATTCTTAGGCTTAGATTCAGCAATTTTCTGGTTTTCACAATATCATATTAAGCTAAGAAACTTCTGCTAATTATAAGAATACTTTTCTGGTAACTTTCCATTCTGCTTCAGTTCCATTGCCAACTGTGAAACAAAACAGGAAAGAAAACAACTAATCTCTTTAATCCTGTACAATGTAGACTTTATGTAAATATAGGTTCTGTGTCCATCTCAAATTTGTCCCCTTGTTTTAAGGGCACTTTGAACTTCATTTTGCTGGCCTTACAGATTTTGCAATTTTTTACAGATGTTGCAATGAATATTTTATTATTTTTGCTACTATTGCTAGTAGCGAATGCCTGATTCTTCTGATTATGCTTGGGCTAATGAAAAGTAATTCAGCACATCTATTGGGATGCCAACTTGGGAGAAACTGCTTTGCAAATGGGAGAAGATCTTTCTGTTTTGGACAGGTATTCCTAACCAAACTTTTGGTAGCATTTTTAATTACTACAAATTTCAGCATATCTGTTAGCCTGGCTGACACTTCCAACAAATGCTTAGTTTTTAAAAAACTGACTACAGGGAAATGTGCTGGATAAATAGAGATTTGGGTTTTTAATATTAGCCAGTATCCTAAATGAACTTAATCTGCTGAACTCCAATGGGTATAAAGCACAATGAAAAACTGAAGCTTTATAAGGGAATTATAATCAGATAATAAAGAAAAGAGGGAATGAGATTGTTTCTAATATTAAGCGCATGCTACAAAAGACAATTTTCATTGTTCTGGATATGCATAAAGTGGATAATTTTACAGTATTTAAAAAAGGGCCATAATTTTTTAATAAGAATATTTTGTAGATTAATTAATCATTTATGGTTTTTTGTGAAACTATGGTGAACATGATGCAAATACCAAACATAATAAATCACTGTATCGCTAAATAATGGCAATATAGATAGAGATATAATGCCACATGTTACATATTAATGTATTATAATTAATTCTCGGTATAACAAATGCAGGCTTGGCTTTGGACCAAAGCAGCTACCTAGAGGGATTCTCTGCATGGCATCCCATTTAAATATCATAGAAGCAGATATTTAGCAACTTTTATATTTTCATAATGTTTGCATTGAGAAGGGAAGGTACAGAGGTGAGGGGTGCTGAGTAGAAGAGAAAAATCTAAATGGTTCAAAATGCCAGGAGAATGGAGTTCATTCAACTACAACTACAAGAATGGCTCTACATATTCGTGGGAATTGAAAAAAAAAATAGGTGCTAACAGAAAGAAGCCAAGCTAAAGACTCTATTAGAGTTTGCAATTATATTCAGCGTTTGTGATTTTATATACTGCTTTCCATGACAATGTCTATGCCAGAAATAGTAAAGATTAGTTCTATCTTATCTATTCTCCTGTCTTTACTACATATAGGAGAACATGATAGGAAGATTCATCTTACATTAACAGTGTTATGTAAATTACATCAAGTATTCTCCAATACATTACTATTCTCTCGGTTATTGGATTATTTCACATAATAAAGTATTTTGATATGGTCTGCAAAATGTCCATAAAACTCTTCTGGTAGGAAGAAATTTTGTGGTAAACCAAAATTACCCCCACGCATTTTCAAACTGAGCATCTATTACTAATGGTGATTGATGTCAACAAGTAATATCAATGTTTGCATCTGAATGTTTGCATCTGAAATTGTACCTTGAAAAAAAACCTATCAATTTGCCAGCAAGATTTGACTGAATGGTATCTGAGCCAATCTTTCCATGAATAACATTGACTGGATATTGATATCAATCTAGCCCCACGGATGGGTTTAAAAAAAAGACTCCATGTGACACTACATTTTAAATACTGAATGGATGACTTGCAGAAGAAGATCGGGATCTTCTCTCTATTATCTCAGAGTGCAGGACTTGGAATAATGAACATAGGAATGTCATTCATTAAAGTGTTGAGAAAAATTTATTCACAATTAAAAGAGATGGAAAATGGAACTTTATTACCTAAATATACCTTCATGGGATAAGTTCAAGCAAAGTTGGAGAGTCTGTTAGATTCCAGCACTGAGCAATTGATTGGACATGATATACTAAATAACCTCTTCTAACTGTATAACTTTAGGAAAAATATTAGGGGTTTTAAGGAGGCTTCTACCATAGGTTTTTTTTTTATCACCAAAGAGAGAACTCATAATTTATTTTAAACTTGTTTATTGTTTTCATTCAGGTTTATTCCAAACGGAAGTGATTATCATGTTAGGTTTATATGTAAGTCTGCTTGAAAAGAGACCATAAATGAATGCTTTGGGTTGTAAACTGTGTATTCACGGCCAAATTGTGTTTGGTGACAGTAAAGAGGAATGATTACGCTTTTTCTGGTGCCAAAATTACTGCTGTGCTTTTGAAACAGCAATATTCCGGATATTTGGAATTTTTCATATGCCAGACCAGGTGCAATATTAAATACACCATGTCAGGCTTCCAGCTAGTATTAAATCCTTAGACACTCAACCCTTCATTTTTCACTTGGATTGACCTGACACAAGATTCTTAGGCAAACTCAGATTATTGTAGACAAGAATGGTGCCTTAAACACATCTTTAATATTTTATTTCATACCAGAGATATAGGCATTAAATAAAAATATCAATCAGAGAAACCTTTTCTTCTCTCTGATATAAACATGATGGGAAAACCTTCAGTCACCTATAGTCTTCACATCTAATGCTAAGAAATAGAAATAAAGATAGAAAAAATAGAACCCAACCTAATGTTCTGCTTTGATGATTCCATGGGGTGCAGTGTTTAAAGGATTGAATTGCAACCAGGGAGATCTAGGATCGAATCTCCATTTCAGTAAAAGTGCAGAATCATAGGATGATTGTCATGTCCATAGCCAAGGGAACTTACTGAGGAAAATCTGGGAATTGGAATAATCTGATTCTCCATCAGGAGAATTAAGACTAATTGGACATTAAAGTATCAAGGCAGTTGTACCAATAGTTTGAATTGGCATGAAATGGGTTCCTTTACTCTTTTATATTTATCTGAGGAAACATGCATACCACACAAAAGGATTCCAACAGAAATGGAAGCATTGCATGAAATAACCCTACAAAACTGACACTGAAATCTTCTTCAATAAGTCTGACACAGCAAAATTTACCTCAAGGAAAAGCTCACATTACAAAGATAATCTTCTGTGTCACTAGAGCCATATCTCCTCTCCCACATCTTTGAAAACTAGATTTGCTATAGACACTTTCTGTTATTGCTCTGATCAAAATGGACAAATTTCCCATCAGAGAATTGATAAGCAGCCTCAGTCTTAATAATAATCCTGTCCTGTAATTTGATTCATGGTCCCAGAACACAGATTAATCCACTAAGCCTCTCCGTTCTTAGAAATGAGGGAAGAACATTTTCTTTATTGTATGGCTTCTCCAATGATATTTTGCAAAATTAAAATAACCAGGAGTGCTATGTGTTGGCTTGGTCAAATTGGGGCACTTTAGTGAAGCTAGAAGCAGGAGTTATGCTAAGAATTCTTATGTTGGCTTACCCCAAAGGGCAGTAGAAGAATGGAAAATGGTGTTAGAAAAAAGCATATTTATGACTGAGTTGGGACAGCCAACTCAAAAATTAAATTGCTAAGATTAGAAAGGAGGATGAGGGCACCTTTAATCCTGCAAAAAGTTTGAGCAAATTACACTTCATGTTTTTGCAACTCCATGCAAGAAGGTACAGTTGGGTGGAATGGAAATTGAGCTTCAGTCTTCTACAGATTTCCTCTTTACAAAATATTATTTAGCAATAGCAATAGCACTTAAACTTATACACTGCTTTATAGTGCTTTACAGCCCTCTCTAAGCAGTTTACAGATAAACTGCATATTGCCCCCAACAATTTGGGTCCTCATTTTACTCACCTCAGAAGGATGGAAGGCTGAGTCAACCTTGAGCCTGGTGGGATTTGAACTGCCAAACTGTAGTGCTTGCAGTACTGTACTCTAATCACTGTGCCACAGAGGCTCCTATTTAGCTCCTATTTGTGTATAATTTGGCCCTAAATAGTGCTAAAATATTTAAGCACAGTACTGCATATTTCCCTTGCATTGCTTTATTACTGCTTTTCAGTCTGATAGCAGAGTAGCTTTATTCCTGCTCCCCAAATGTTGAACATTGGTGAAATTCCCATGGATGGAATAAGCGGAATTATGCCCTTACCTTATATCTCTGGCATGGTTCAAGAGTATTTTCATTTTCAGGGTACAAATAATCTAAGGATTTCAGCTTCCCTGGTTTCCCATTCTTTAACTAAATTCCAAGAGATGATTTCAAGAGAGAATACTTTTCATGTAACAGGCAAACAAAAGCCTCTTTCACAAGGAGAAAAATATTTTGGGAAATTGAAGATGTGTAACTACTTTCTTTCACAGATCTCAGCATTACAAAAACTGTCCATCTTATTTCTTAGGGTATTACTTACCCTGATGTGCATGTTCACACATATTATAACTTATTTTGGAACCATATTTCCAATAAGTTGAGGTTTTGCTAGGATCAGTCGTACACCAAGCTGAGTTAGAAAGAGAACTGAAGTTCCCTAGCTATCGCACATCAGCAATCCCCTTAACTTGATTGGGCTTTTGACAGAGCTAGCCAAAGGTGACTATAGAGGCCTTTGGCATAGCTATGTTATGAAATGTCCCCTTTTGCAATGCAACATTCTCTTTGAACTGAGTTGCTCGTTGTCCTTGGCACAGAATTGTGAGTGGTTTGTTCCTTGCTTGATTTCAATGTATGTTTAAAATCTTATTTTATAGAATAAGGTACGTAAAACACTTGGCTGCAATTGGAACAGTATACAAACCCACTAGGGTAAGTCAAGTGATAGGCAGAATGAGTGACAACTGTCATGTTACTATCACAAGGATGGCAATGTGATTTTTTCCTCATTTACTGAATTAAAAAACTAAAGTAGTCAAAAAGAGAATTAAAGAATCTTAATGATGCTTTCTTTTTAAAAAAAAGCTAGTTTCATTGCCAGGCTATGTAGCATCATCAGTGTGTAGGGAATGGTTATCTATGGTGGTAATGAAATGTCTGCAGGAAGAAAAGCAAGCTTATAGAACACTAAGAACCCACAACTCAACTCAACTCTTAGCAACAGATATTCTCCACTATTACAAAGAAAGGAGTGTCAGCGGTGACTGATTGAGAAAGGCAATGGGTTAGCCTAAAGGGAAAGACAGATTTTCTGCACTCCAGAGTATTAAGACTCAGCAACCATGCAATGCCTATATAATAATATGATATCCTTGGCTCATGGTTTGCACAAAGAGTGGAATAAGAAGGAAAAATATTACTAATTTCACAATTGGTATATTAGCCTTCCAACTCCATCTTGAAGGAGAAATCATTACAACCCAGTCATAGTCAATCAGTGTCACTCCCTGCTCCCTGTTCCTTAGCTGAAGTAAAGACCTCTTACCTGTTACAACATTGCAAAGTCTTTAGAGTGAAAAACATAAACAATCGGACATTGGTGTGGATCACTTTGAATTGCTTGACAGCTAAATCAGACTGGAACACATTTAGGGAACTGGCAAGCTTAGCCAAGATATTTCTCACTGATAAATTGATACAATAAGCCATAAGCAATAAGCACAACATTTTCTCCAATAGGCTTCATCCCTCTGCCATCCACCTCAAGGGGAGGGGGTTATAATCATGTTTTCACAATAATATTAAATCTCCTGAAATGTATAAAGCTGACCTCCCCCCCAAAAAGCAGGGGAAGGTCCTTATCTTAATAATTTTCTCTCATTAATTATTTTCCTTACAAATATTTCAGAAAACGTTATGGTTTCCATTTCTTCCTAATACTGTTTGGAGGGGGGTTTTCATCTTCATTACTGGTCTGAACTTTTTTTCTTCCATTAGTTAGCTGAACCATCATCTATCTCACAGGAATTGCCTTATCTAAGGCATGTGCTCCTTCTCAATCTGAATGCTTTAAACAAAACTCCCAATAAATAAAAAGTAATTTGCCATTTACAGCTTTCACCTCTTCTTGCCAGAGACATCCGTATACATAAGCATCTATGAATGAAAGACTGAAGATTGGACTATCACAATGGAACAAAGCTCTCAGAAGTGAGTTTGGTGCTGGAGTCACTAATTGCTTATTGTAACCTGAAGCTTGTTGTGTAGATAATATATCTGGCATTAAATAATTAGTTTTGTAGGTGCTTGTCTGCTTGCTTAGCAGAAGCCTGGCTGAGGCTGGGATCTGCAGAGTGCTAGGCTGAGATAAGCGGTTGTTGCTAGGATGAAGAAAGGACTGATATATGGCGACAAAGCTGGAGACAATAAAACTGGAGACAGACATCTCGTATTCGCTTGACATGTAAAAGAGAATGGAGGCTAAGCAACCACCTGGAGACAGGTCTTAAACCAAGGAACAGCAGGAGCAATTTTATACCAAAAGTCTTCGGTGTGTGTGTGTGTGTGTGTGTATGTGTGTGTGTGTGTGTGTGTGAGAGAGAGAAGGGAATGCATTTGGAAGAACTGGAGAACTCTCCTGTGCATTCATGAGCATGCCTGAATTTCATGACCGTAATAGTAGCATTGGTCCTTGACTTGCAATTATGATAGAGGTCAAAATTTCAGTTATAAATGGCTGCAGTCATAAATTAAGGCACCATGTGACTGGACTCAATTTTGTGACCATTTTTATGGCAGTCATAAAGTGACTCATTGTGTTTGTATAGGGAATCACATGATCATGAAGCAAATCATGGGATTGCTAAGAGAATCTAGCCTACTTTGGCCAGAAAGTCGCAAAAAATGTGAGAAATTGGCAAAAAAATGTCACAAATTGCAGTCACCTGACTGTGGGATGCCGCAATTGGTCGCAGATGTGACCATGAGGGTGGGAGGAGTCGTCGCAGTTTTTAATTTCAAAAAAAGTTGAATATAGCTTTTAAAAACTCTGTCATAACTTTGAACAGTTGTTAAGTGACTGGCTACAAGTTGAGAACTATCTGGAGTAAGTATGAATCCATAAAAAAATTAGTCCAAGATTAAGGATTCAAAGCTGGGTCTTTTCTGGCCTACCACATCATTCTGGTTCACTTTCTCAAGAAAACAACTTGATAGTAAGAGGACACAAATGTATTGCAAGTGGAATATAGAGAATCAAGAAAACTTCTATTTTAGGCAGGAAGCTCATAAGCACATTATAGAAACTTATTTTTTTGCCCTGTTAAGGTCAACAACAAAGGAGAGGATGCATTTTGCTTGTTTCCTTTGAATTAAAAGGATGGCCCATGTAAAAATTAAAATCATATATAATGATTTTATACTGAATAATATAAAAAGTTGAATAATATGGTTTATTCATCCATGCAAATTTATATACATCTATATTAGAGACACCATTATTTGAAGCTCATAACGGTTGATCTACATCTGTTGAAAAATCCTGGAGAAACTGGGACCAATTTTTATTTGCCACCTGCCATCCAATCTAGAAGAAGTCAGCAGAGAGGAAGATGTGTGAAAAGTAGATGGCAGCTACTGTGTTAGGAGAATAATAAGACACTAATGAAGTAGTCTAAGTAAGATATATATTAATTAACAAGATGTGCTCAGGACAAAACAGATGGCACCTTTTCTATCTCCCATAAAGGAGGCAAAAAGAATATAATGGTAGTAATTGGCACTTGCACTTTAGGGGGTTATTTTGTTTTGTATTCCCTCGTGTCCAATGAATAATCTGCAAAGTATATATTTTAGAACGCTACAGGCACTACAAAGTGAAAGAAGTGTGACATAGTGAAAAGAACAAGTTTATTCACATAATTTTTAATGAGTTAAAAGAGTAACCCATTAGCATTTTCCAATGAAAAGAATCCAATAAAGATAAATCTGATTAACCCAAAGGTTATATATAAACAAATTGGTTCAAAGCAATGAAAACAAAATAATATTTAAAACAGGGTTTTGATTACCCCTTGGTTTCTACCCTGTTTCTCCAACAATATGGCCTCCCCCAATAGGAAGTCCCAGCATGTTTTATAGGCATGAAATGAAATTAAGCCCCTCCCCCCAAATTAAGGCCTATATTAAAACATGCGAAATGGGGGGGGAATGGTGGGGGGGCGGCGGCTTGCCGTTAGGAAGTACTTTTGTTGCACACCCAGATATGGTGCTGCCTGCGTTGACCCCGATACTAAGTGCCCCACCAACGCCGAGGTCAACATCCAAGCCATCGCCACCCACCCACCCAAAGATGCAAGGGAGGGAAAAAATTAAGTCACCCCCGAAAAGACAGCCTAGCCATTTTTTCGGGGCTCAAAAAAAAAAAATAAGACCCGGCCTTATTATATGAGAAACACGGAATTTCTCCAAGAAAGATTCACAAACTGGTTTTTCTTAACAGTTAGTAGATGGAAAAAAAGTATTCTTTTTGGCATGAAGTTTCCTTTGCTTATATCATAATTATAATTAAATAATACACTTTCTTTAAAATTCATCTCACTTAATACATGCAGAGCTCCTATAAACCAAGATTTGTAGCCAGTTAATACATCCTACTTAAGATGCAAGCTGCTTATTATTAAGTGCAATTTATGATGATGCTAATGTCATGAGTGAACTCAGCCAAGTTTGGCAGGAAAAAAAATGTTAAGAACAGAGGGAAAATCCTAGGAAGATTGAACTCATGGTTTCATGATTCATATTCTGTCACATTAAGGATAAATAGGTTCATCTAACAAGTTAAATGTGCCCTAAAACTGGAACCTCACTTAAAATAAAGGCCATGAACTATCCGTATTTATCGGGCGTATAACACGCACAGGCGTATAACACGCATCTTCATTTTAAGAGGGAAATTTCAGGAAAAAAATTAAATTTCTAAATAAAAACTTTGAAGCAAAATAAGGGAGCTCAGAACTTTTTTTTATTAATATTATTACCACTTATAAGGTAAATCAGTGGTCCCCAACCTTTTTTGTACCAGGACCGGTTTCAAGCAGAAAATTTTTGCAAGGACCGGGGAAGAGAAGAGAAGGAGGCTTCGCCTTCGCTGCTCCACCACCAGGAAGAAACGCTTCAAAGAAGCGGGGGCTCCGCGCCGGCTGTCGCCCGGCCCACTCCCACCCGCCGTTCAACCCAGTGTCCTTCGCCTGCCGCCGCCTGCCTTAGTTTCGGTTGTGGGAGCAGCTGCGAGATATCTATCGCCCTTCCAGCGGCGTTCCGTTCAACCATACGGAGGCAGGCAGGCAGGAGCCGCGGGCGGGGGGGTGGACGGGGGGTGGGGAGGGCCGCAGGAGCCCCCCGCTTTGAAGCGTTTCTTCCTGGTGGAGGGCGGGCGGAGCGACCCAGAGAAGGCGGGGGGGTTGTTTTTCCCCCCCCTTCTTTCATTTGTGGATCCTCCCAGCAGCTTCACCGGCTTTATTATATCGGGTACACGCAACATCATTGCCCCATTTCAGGGGAAAAGGTTGCGAATCGATTAAACAGGTCTGACTGCTCTATGTCACCATCTACAAAGGAGAAACCCAATATTATTTTGCTCTTTTTTAGTAACCTGAACAACAATTATATGCATTAATGAAAGCAAAAATCAAGTTGTTATGTACCGTGGTGACTCAAGACAGTGAGATCTTTTGTGGTATTGAAAACCATGCTTCAACCTTGGAATCAATAGAAGGTGATACTGTGAAAAATAGATGGGGCTTCAGTAAAACTGGTGCAGCTATTTTACCCCCAATGTAACTCCAACATCAGAAGATATTCTTGAGTTACTCTAAAAACAGCCACTCACTATTTGCCCAGACTCCACCTGCCTTCCAGAGATTATGATATCATATTTCAGGAAGGGAGAGCAATGGCTTCATTTTGGAGCCATAAGGCCTTTGCATGTGCTTTCTAAAGTCCAGTCAACCTTTCTCTATCTACAGGAACTTACATTTGTCAGATTTATAGCTACTAGATATAATACTAAGAAGGTCACAATATATTTGTATTGTTCCATGGTAATTTTACAATGTGATTGTATTTTCAATATACTGTGATTATAGGCTGCATTGACATTAATTTGTTTGGCACATAAGCAGCAGAACCATTTCCTCTGACATATTTGCTATAATCATAAGCAATTACATGTTTTGGTATTTTGTATCTATCTTTAGAATGTTTTTGCTAAAGACATAGGTTGATTGATCTATTTACAATGGATGTCTGAAGACTGAAAATTGAAGGAATCAAACTAATATTGTATGTTATTTAGAATAAGACTTTGGATTTTAAAGAGTGACTTCTAGATTTGTAGTTCTACTCGTGTGAGGACAGATAAACATTCATTCACCTATTCCAGCTCCTTTCTAATTCAGTTCTGAAAGGAGTCTAACAAGTTCAGACAGAGACCAAGCGCTAGCATTTTAGGAAACAAAGAGAAGCCAGAAAATGATTTATACGAAGCAACTTGTTAATCTGTCTATTTGTACACTTTGTTCTGAATGAAACGTTAAGGCTCTTTGTTGCTCTTGCTATAAGAGAGTTAAAGAAGTCTACACCTTTAGGCACTGAATTTCATATAATACGTTCCAATTCTATTCTGAATTGTTTCCCATTCTGACTTTTTAAATAAATAACACAATAGTCTTATCTGATCTTTGGATGCGGAAATCCTATCTTGGTTATCCAGTTATCTGTCATTTGTTTTGTACAACTATTTCTGGTATCTTAATTCTGTCCAACATTTTCCTACCTCCAGTGATGAACATGAGAGCAGTTTATTCCCTTCCTTTTGGTATTCCTATTTGTCTTCAGAAAGTTGAGATGTATATCCTGAGTAACTCTTCTGATTTACAAGATTCTGATCAAAGACAGTTTCTCTATATAAATCAAGTCTCACTTTCCTTAAAAGGTTCTATTAAGGTCCTGGAAAAAGCCCAAATTCCTTCCAACTGAGTACTGAGTGGTATGCATGTACTTGCTCGGACATGGGTAGCACTCACAGTATTGCTGACAGCCATCAATAGTACTTCCTCCTTTCCCAAGAACTCATCTCAAACTCATTTGGGTAAAAAACAGTGCTGAAGAAAGCCAGATGTCTGTTCTCACTTTACCTCTTTCCGGGATCTAAAATGCTGCAATAGCACCAACGTTTTACAGGATTTCTTCCTTTGAGATATACCCACTCTAATATTCTAAATGCTAGGAATAAGGAAAGAGAAACTTCAATCCTTTGCCAAATTAAATTGGCTCCCTGAAGCTTTTTATCCCCATGCTAGTTTTCTCTAATTTTCAGTCCAGAATCAGTCTTCTGTCATCATTTCACATTTCAGATTAAAGGCATTTTTCTTACTCAATAATGTGTATATAATCTATGCCATTTTGCAGCATCTCTTCAGGGCATCTAGGCCAGGTGAGGTGCTTCTGTATATAACCACAAGCAATGGCACATCAAGACATATGGTTATGGCGCCTCCTTTCTACTCTATCACTTCTCTTCCAGTTTTGCCTTTGCAGTTATAAGCAGATCTCAATATCATTTTCCTTCTCCCCCACATTTCAAAATCAAGTTTGTCTTAAATCGTTCCAAATGCCTAGAGACTTTTTGTCAATTTCTGTAGCTTTGATTTACAAGATCATATCAGCATGACTTTTCAATCAAATTTTCAAATCTTTTGAAGTACCGCAGGCCACTCAAATAAAATGAGGAAGAGGTGGCTAGAACTCTCTGTGCAAGTCCTCAGTAGTGATTCCAGGAAACATTAAATAGCGCAAACATCATTACAGGGTCAGGGTAGACTCAAAAAAATTCGCTTTTCTTTGTTACAGCATCCTGATTTGTGCATGATTTCCATTAAATAAAGATGTTGACTAAAATGGATAGAACATCACTGAGGAAGGAGTAGGCAAGAAGGGGGCAGGAGCTGCAATAAAATTAACAGAAGTTGGCATAATGCTGCTTCAGAACCAGAATGGAGTTCATTCTTTTCTCTGGCAATGAGTTGTGCTTTAAGTTGCTAGCAAGGAAATAGCCCTAGAAGATTACATGAGAATTTCCTCTTTGTGCTACTAGTTAGTTTGAGAGGAGTCTTAGGAATTCAGGAGAGATTGCCAAACCTCCTTCCTTGTTGCAATTTCTCCTGAATGTTCCGAAAAACTTTTTGGTTATTTGCATAATTATACAGCGTGCTGAAAACAATGAAATAGAAGCAAACCATCTTACCCTACATTAATATGCAGATGGCTGTTAATATTGTACCATATTTCCATATTACTAAAGATGGAATAACTTAATGGCTTTATGGGCTTTCTGCAAAACTGGTCATTAGTGAGAAAAAGCTTTTGCACTGGAAAGAAAAGCTTTTCATTAATAGAGTTTCAGTGGAGAACCAACAATTATGAGTCGGTCATATGTTTACTAATGAACACAAAGCTCTGAGCAAAGAGGAGATCTTTATCCCTGTCATAGCAAAACTAAAAGACTAGGATGGCCATAGATCTTTTTGGGACACATTTGCACATAATAAAATATACATAAGTAAAATCCAAACCAACCATTTCTCCGTTGGAACAAAATGAAGATCAAAAGTGAATAATATTTTATTTGCAAGTTCACAATAGTGGCCACTTCTTTTTTTCTTTCTTTGTTTCTTTGAAAGGCTTATATCAGAAGACTTTTATTGCAGCCTTTGCTAATCTGGCAATCTTTAGATGTTACGACTGCAACTCCCCAGACTCAGTTTCTATGATAAGAATCCTAGGGATTGCAGTATTAATATTTCCAGTGGGCACCAGGTAGGGGAAGGCTGTTTTCTTCCAGAGGAAGAAAATCCGATATCTCCAACCCCGCATAAAGAGGAATCTCAATCTCCTTTAGTTTCAAACAGTAACTAAACAGTAGCAATAAGACCACTCAGACAAACTCTCCTTAATAATCTTGCTTTCAACAAAAGATGCTGAAGTGACTTAGCATTATTACCTATTCCTTCTGATTCTTTCAGCCATAGCAATTAGCTACATGAGTTAAGTTGTAGGGATGTGCAGCTCAAGCTGGATAATAGTGAGAAGCAATATGTTAACGTGTCTAAAATAAGGCAGTAAAATAATGAGCTTAGCCATTAAGTGGCGGAGTTCTCCTTCCCCTTGCCTTTTTTACAATAAATTCTTTGAGCAGATCCATCTAGGAAGGAAGACATTCCAGAGAGGAAGCAAAACAGAAGCAAACATTCACTCAGAAATTGCTTTGAATTCAAACAGCAGCATAAGAAACTGTAGACTTAGGTCTTAAATACTGAAGTGCTTTGATGACATACAGAATGGAAGTAAGTAAAGAGGCTGCCAATTGGTTTTCTGTGCCTAGTACTTTATTTCTATTCAGGCCATCCATCCCTGAGGACAGATGCATATACTAAACTAACTAAAGATGACAAATTGTTAGAAATCTAGCAACCACTGCTCTATAGCCCCATAGGAGTTGTAGTCTTTTCATCCCCTTTTTGCTTTGGTCTGAACATGAATGAGTATTACATCTCCCACCAGGTTTTTCCTTCTCATCATACATATAGAACAAAGGGGAAAGACACTCAGCTTTCGAACCTCCTCATTAGACGTTTGCAGGGATGACAACAATACGGAATGTTTGCCTTTAGGTTTCTCCCATCTACAAGGTCAGGGCTTTTTCCAAAGTCTCTGCACCTTATAACATAAAGCTGTTGTCTGAGTTGTCTAAGAATGTCTATAGCAGACTTTCTTGCTTCCAGTTTAGAACAAACTATTGCTTGTCATTATAAGAGGCACCAAGTGGTTTATGCTTATTCCTCTGCAATGGGTCTATAGACCAAAATTTGACCATACTTCCAATCTTGGAGGCTACAGCAAATTAGAATGGTAAACAATGATTTATAGTAATCTGGAAGTCCCACAGAGTGCTACATTCATATCACACCTGACCTTCACATTTTGATATTGCTTTAAGCACTAATGAAACACACAATTTAACAGGCCATTAAGAGAAAAGGGGATCTATGAAACCCCAATATCTGTAAAATCCACAACTGATGTAAATTATGTCATATACCTCCATTTATGTTATTTCAATACCAAACAAAATTAATTCAAATGTCACTTGAAGCAAAATATTTGAGATATTTATCCCAGATAAAAATCTGGTCCACTGTAGTATAAGTCTTCTAGACTAGGGTATTGCATATTATATATGTATTATATGTCATAGGTAGATTTAGACAAATATAATTTAGAAATAAAACATAATAGTTTACATGGTCTTCAGGTTATTTTTAAAATATACGGATAAAGAAATACACATTCATTTTTTTTTTTTACAAGAGAAAATAACTGAAGTCACCTGACTCTCTTTTTTCTGTTGTAGTATTAACAAAGAATAATCCTTGGGTCACAAACATTGTTTAAAGATTGGGCATTGGTAAATTTACCTGAGAACGCCCTTTCTATTTATGCTGCTAGAAAGCCCAGGATGGGTATGACTCCTCCTGATGACATCATCAAGCTGAGTCCATCTAGTATAAAAGTAGCAGCCTGTGGGAGAAACCCCTCAGCTTTGGCGAAGGTATTTGACAGACTTTAGTGAGTGTCTCTGAAAGCCAAAACAGAATCGTGAACCATAACATACTTCACCACAATCTGGATGCAACAAAGGAGGGGCTGGGCTCTCTAGCAGCATAGATAGAAAGGACGTTCTCAGGTAAATTTACCAATGCCCATTCTCCTCCATACTGCTGCGAGAGCCCAGGATGGGACATACCAAAGCCTTCATGTCCTTGGGAGGGTCCTTGTCCGGTCTCTTACTCCGAAGTAGGCACCACTCGCTGAAGAACCCATCTGCCAAAAGCCGCGCTTGTGGAGGCGTAGAGTCCAGGCGGTAGTATCTGATGAACGGAGACGGGGATGTCCATGTAGCCGCTCTGCAAATCTCCTCTAGGGGTGCCTGGTGGCCCAGGCAGCCGAAGTTGCAGCACTTCTAGTGGAGTGTGCTGTCAAGCCATGTGGTACTGGCAGAGCTTTGGCTTTGTAGGCCTGTGCGATGCAAGCCCTGATCCACCTGCTTAAGGTGGCAAGAGAGGCCTTTTTCCCCCAGTGGAAAGGGGAAAAGGATACAAACATAGCCTCTGTCTTCCTAAACGTTGAAGTACGTTTGATATAAATTCTAAGAGCCCTTCTAACATCTAAAGTGTGCCACTTGCGCTCTAAGGTGTGGTATGGACGGGAACAAAAATCAGGAAGTATTATGTCTTGGCATCTGTGGCATACAGAATTTATTTTGGGTACAAAGGTAGGGTCTAACTGAAGAACAACTCTATTGTCATGAAAAGTGCAGAGGTCCTGCCATATAGATAGAGCAGCCAACTCTGATACCCTTCTAGCTGAAGTGATGGCTGTTAAGAAAACCACCTTGAAGGTCAAGAATTGAAGGGACACCTTTCTGAGGGGTTTGAAGGGAGGTTCTGTTAGGGCCTGGAGGACCTTGTGAAGGTTCCAGGATGGGAACCTGTGCATCACAGGAGGGCAGAGATTGGAAGCCCCTTTTAAGAATCTCTGAACTGAAGGATGATGGGACAAGGAAGGAAAGGAACCCCACGAGATGACTGAAGCAAGAGCTGCTACTTGACGGCATAAAGTGTTAGGAGCCAGACCTTTGTCAAGGCTATCCTGGAGGAAACGGAGGACCTGTGGTATCCCCACTACTTTAGGAGAGAGACCTTCCCTGTGACACCAATGACAAAAAACCCTCCAGGTGGCATTGTACATACGTGTTGTAGAAGATTCATGAGATGCCTGGACAGTAAGGATGACCTGGTCTGGGAGATTGGCTTCTCTTAACAGTTGCTGCTCCAGCGCCACACGGTCAATTTGGACCAGTGGGGATCCGGATGGAGCAGTGTCCCCTGATGTAGTGAGATCATGTGGTCTGGAATCCTCCAGGGAGTGGCTACAGACAGGTTCACCAGATCTGCAAACCAGGGTCTCCTGGGCCAATGGAGGGCTAGGAGAATCAGCTCTGCCCGTTCCTCCAACATCTTCCGAATGACCGCTGGAATGATGGGAAGAGGGGGAAAGTTGTCAAGGGCATCTCCAAACAGTTTCTCACTGGTACATGGGGCAGAAGCTAGTTTCCACTTCCCTCGAGGCTCCACTTGCCAATTTCATAGCCATAGCAGTCTCCTAGCTGCCACTGATGATGCCATGGCCCTGGAAGAGATCTTGGAGGCGTTGAGGGTGGCGTCCACTGAAAACTCTGCTGCTGCTATGATCTTATTGAGGTCTTGATGCGACCTATAATCTGATGGAGGTATGCGGCCTTGAAGTTGGCGTAGCCAGCGGATGGAAGACCTTGTAAAAAATGATGCAGCAGTCGAAGCCCGGATGGCCCAAGCCGAGGCTTGATGGTCAGAGCGTTTGTCCTCTGCCTTTGGTACGTCCTCAGGCTCAGTTGGAATGCTTGAGGAGAAGGAGGCTACAACTGGGGCATCTACTAGGGGAACTGCCAGAGCCATAGCTGAGGAAGGACCCACGTTGTAAAACCGCCTATCTTGGGACAATGGGTGGGGGCCTGCAGTGGGGAAGGCAAATTGTTCCTTGACTAAGTCAAGAAAGATGATGGGGGAAGGAAGGACCTCAGAATGAACAATAGATTTGGAGAAGAGGGAATCCCCATGCCCCAATTGTACCACTTGAGGCTCGGGGGCAATTTCCTCCGCTGACAACTGGGCTGTTACCAGTGCCTTATGTAGGAGAGGTTTGAATAAAGCGGATTGGAATACAGAAGCCGAAGGAGGCTGATCAGGCCTCTTCCTCCGAGAGGTTGGGGTCCCAGATTTCTCCCTCTTCCAGATCAGAATCAGGGGAGGGGCTGCGCTCAGATGATTCCTCACTCTCCCTGAGTGAGGTCCACTCCTCCCGCATAGGTAAGATGGGCCCTTTGTTCTACACGGTGAGGTAGTCCCCTTGGGGGAATCTGAGCTCGAGGAAAAGCCAGGAAGGAAGGCTGAGCTCTGTCTGAAGGCCTGAAGATGTGTTGAAGCCCTTCTGCCAGACCCTGTCTGATGGCTAAGGAGACTACTTCATTGATGTCAGAAGATCTGCCACTTGATGGAGGATCTGGGGGCCGAAGGCCTGCTGCTGTTGGAATAAAAGTGGCCTCTGGTCTTGATCGAGAGCTGCTTTGGGCCACAGATGGGATAGATGAAGAAGAAAGATCCCAAGGAGTCTGGGTGAAGTTGGGACCTGACCTGCTCAAGTCTTGAGGTCCTGGTTAAATTTCAGGTCGCTCTGGGGACCAGGATTGGAGGTGGCTAAGAGGAGCTGAGGTATCTTCCCTCTCCCTAGAAGTAGCTGGCTAAACAACTAGATGATTGGCTGGTTGGGAAGCCTGTTGTAGTTGACCCCTCATTTGTTCAATAGTTTTGTTGAACTGCCTTTCTAAGGCTGCATGCCTTCGTTTCTCTGCCTTTAATTCAGCCTGAGATGCTTTCTTAGGGGCCAAAGCTTTGGCCCTAATCTTGGCTGCCACCTCCCTTTGAACAGACTGGGAGCATTGTCTCCTTCTCTTTCTTTTGCCAGCTTGGGGACCTTGAGAGATCAGGCCTGAAGGCTCTGTTTGGACCTTGTCTTGATCCATAGTATGCATAAGCAGACAGAAAGGTGCTGCAAGCGATCCTCACTATGCGTTGCCTATGCAGTAGCCTGAATAGGAGCTTATGAATGGTAAAAGCTGGCCTTTGGGGGATGATGCCACCTAAAATGGCTGCTTGCTACTTTCTTTTGAAGAAGAAGCTTTCAAAATGCCGCTCGCCATGTGCGGTTGAAGAAGCCTCCAAATTGGCCGCTTGCAAGAGCTACAGGCTACTCAGGGTTAAATCGCTCCTTAGGCTGTAAACAGGCCTGAACGGCGAAATTGGCATTAAAGGGAAAACCGTGTTTTAACGATCAGCTGAGAGGCACGGTTACCGCCAATGCAATCTTTATGATCATGGCAGCCAAAATCGCTGAGGGAAGAGTGTGGGGGAGGATCAAGGGTTGCTCCCTACTTATAGCCTCCCTTGGATGAAGAAACGTCGAATCCTCGGCGTTGCAGGAGAGTGGAGCCCCACTCTCCTGAAGGCACAGCTGCACTGGTTCCCCGGGAACTATGCCAATGATGAAGATAGCTTTTGCTTTTGCTGTCTAACTAAACTGCTTTCAGAGACACCAGCTTATGGTCATCGAAAGAAGCAGAGTCAAAGCTGGGGGGTTTCTCCCACAGGCTGCTACTTTTATACTAGATGGACTCAGCTTGATGATGTCATCAGGAGGAGTCATACCCATCCTGGGCTCTTGCAGCAGCATGGAGGAGAATACCCCAAATTATACTATTTTGCATCTTATGCCAAAATATAGCTATAGCCAACAATTTTGTAATATCACTCCCACCTAAAACAAACAATAAACAAGCAATAAAATTAAAATGGAAACATATTACTGACAATTAAATAATAAGGTTATGCAGAAACCGTAAACTGCTAAAAGATATGGGAAATATTAATATGAAGAAAAAGCTGTAACCCAACAGTATAATTCTAAAAGTACTGGAAGAAACCGTGGTGAGGTATTTTTAAATAAAACCCTCCTCCCATTCAAATAATAAAATAAAACCTGTCAGCTACAGGGAACACAAAAAAAGCCATATGATAGGTCCATTTCTATCTTATGTAATATGAAAAATGTAATTGCATATACTTAATTTCTGTAGGCCTTCTTTTCTATACAGTATAATGTTTTCAGGAGCACCACTCTAGACAGAAGAATACAGCTTATTACACATGCAAATATATGTGTGAATTTGCTGAAAGAGGGTGGGAAGATTTGCAGCTGAGCAGGTTAACGATAAAAGCTCTAGCATTATTTTTTTGTTCAACCAAGCCATGCAGCTGAATATCCTGGAAAGCTTGAAGGGCAGCAAGGAGCAGGAGAGATTAAAAAGAACAAAGGCATTTTGGCTTCTCAAAATATTTCTACCAGCCTGATAGCAGCAATGGCAGCAAAGGCCGCTGGCAAAGGGTGGGAGCCTGGAATCTAGGTCTCTTTCATCCCACCCTGCTCCCAGCTGATACCATGAAACATTCAGGAAAAGAGATACTGAGCAGATAGCAAACTATACCACCAGGAAGAAGGGAGAACTGGATATCCAGACTGAAAAATACCCTGCTGTGATGGAGAGGTAGAAAAAGAAAAATACTTGTGAAAAACAGATTTTTTTTTAAAAAAAAGTGGAAGCTGAAAATCTTTCTCTTCCCCCCTCCTCTTTTTGAATTCTCAAGAAGCAGCTGAGTACTTTGAAAAGACTCTGCAGTCATGAACCTTAGTGCAGAGATGGCTTCTGATCACATTCAGAGGCACTGTTGTTTTTAATACAGCTGTCACTTAGACTCTCTTTGCTGATTTAACAGAAAAAAAGGGGAATGCTAATCTAGTCTGCCTAAGGGAGCACACTGCCAGTAACAGCCACCCACTGGGGATGTGGGACTGTTTCAGATATCCTGCTGTCTTTGAGAGAGGTGCGGTCCTTTAAACTGCTTTCACGCCACATTTACACCCTGCCTAGCAGAAGCGGGGGAAGAAGAATCTAGGGCTGCCTGACGGAGGCCCAGCGCTACCAGAAATAGGAAGAGGGCTGCTCCTATTTTTACCCTGCCTCCTCTTCTCTGTGACAACAGAAAAGAACAGCAAGATTCACTCAATGCAAATATGGCTGGCGAGGAAAGTGAATAACCTTCAACTGTTCCTTGGTGATCTCAAAAAGATAATAGGCCCATATTTGAATGCTGAACAGACTTGGATTCAGTTATAGAGACTCTGTAAGCCTCCCTTAGAATCTAAGTGATTGCAGCATCTTGAGCAGCATCGTTATATCAGCTCTTTCCTTGCATTTTCTTCTCATTGTTTCATTCTGAGCCACATCATAGCTCACACAACTGATGATTCTTTATATTACCTCAACATTCTAATATTTATCAAAGGGCTGCAGCATCACCTATTTACAGTAATCAGCTGTTTAATATGTGTCCCATTACATTTGGGGAATACAACTGGGCTTTATGCTGCAATATTTTATTACAGCACACTTTTTAGGAGTGCTGGAGGAATCATCTCCCTCTCTTTCTGAAAGAGCTGGATACAACTCTCTGCAGTAAAAATGTCCCCCAGCTGAGACAGCTGTAAATACATCCTTGAAGGTTTACGCTAAACACTGGGAAAGCAAATGGCCTGCAAATAGTAGTAGAATTTATGAAATGATTGTACCAGAAATTCTGTAGATACCGACCAGGGAAGGAAAATGGATCCCTTTGGACTCAGATCTCAGTAGGAACAAGTGTCATAATGATATTAATTATTATAGCCTAGGAACTAGTATGCACACAAAACAATTACCCACACTGGAGGACAATTCTGGGCTCCACAATCCCAAAATATTTGGAAGGTGTCAAGATTGGGAAGCTGATTTAAACCCACACATCTCATAAAGTTAGAAGATGTCAAGAATATATTTATTTCTAAAGGATGAAAGAAGTTATGCAGATAAAATATGTTTATCTAATGATTATTCACAAAGTTTGAGCCAGATATAAACCTGAAAGAGAACAGAGCAGTTTCTTTAGACATTTTAATTAACAGTGAGGAAGAAAAAAAAGTACTGAGCATTTTGTCAGGTGTTTTGAAGGGAACTGAAAGTTAGTTTAAGTGTGGCAGAAGCAACAGTAACTTCAGCATGAGAAAAGTGCTACAGTTTAAATGCGCATAATTACCATCCGTTCCGCTACTAGGTACATACAATGGAAGTAAAGGAGAGAGTGACAGTTGCCTGGAATTAAGAGACAGAGAAAAGAAAAGCCAACTGGTTCCAGCTCCCTCCCCTTCCATAATCAAAAGTCACTAAGTATAGGAAGAGGAATGCATTGTGCAACCCTCAGACCATCTTCACAGTGAATTTACTACCTGACAATCAAAAAATAAAAGCACTAGAACTGATAGACTGTAGTCCCTCCCCCCCACTGCCACAAAAAGGCGATGGAATGGGAGAAAAAAAAATCCTAGCTTCAGATCCTCCAACAAGTTAATTCATCTGGGAGACTTTTCTAGGTTTCTGTTAACCCAACCCTTGAAAGAAGCAGTACTTCAATATGTGCGCTCCCAAAAGTGGTTGTAAAAGTCAGGATAATGGTCAGATGACACCAGAGTTACAAAAAGCTCTAAGACTATTCTAATGCAGTACTGGAAAGTAATCTTAAGTGAGACACAGAACAGTTTCTGCATGCGCTGGTGAACAAGGTGCATCCATGTATGTCAAGAACTGCAGGTCCTTGGAAAGCGCACATAGGGACACACTCCAAAAACAGGACTACACATTTCACCTTGCACTGTGTGGATTTTGATATCATCGGTTTCTCTCTTGAATAAGCCACAATTGGCTGGATACATATGTCTAAGTTATAAATGATGAATGTCTCTGTTCAGAGAAGATGCTATGCCCAAACCAACCATGTTATAACTTACAGTAATGTACACTTGTCAAAAAAATAAAGGGAACACTTAAACAACACAATGTAACTCCACATCAATCACACTTCTGTGAAATCAAACTGTCCACTTAGGTAGCAACACTGATTGACAATCAATTTCACATGCTGTTGTGGAAATGGAATAGACAAAGTTGGATCAGCCTGTAGTGTTTTTTCCACTTTAAGTTTGAGTGTAACTCCAAATCCAGACCTCCATGGGTTGCTAAATTTGATTTCCATTGATAATTTTTGTGTGATTTTGTTGTCAGCACATTCAACTATGTAATGAACAAAGTATTTAATAAGAATATTTCATTCATTCAGATCTAGGATGTCTTATTTTTGTGTTCCCTTTATTTTTTTGAGCAGTGTACAAACCCAAACCATTTGTATGCCTATTTCAACTGTCTCTATTATGTTACCCAAGAGTTATCTTCCCACACCAAGCCTAATTGCAGTTTTTAATAAAGATAAGGGAGCATCACTGGCCAGTTTTGCCCAATTGTTATTAACATGTTTCTTTATTGAGCACTAGATTTCAAAGTTCTTTCCTATTTACCGTAGTCGTAACAGGCTAAATCATTGTTTATCATGTTTTGGGCTTCGACTCAAAGCTGTTTGTCTGCCAATACTCCACACAGATTGTGAACCACCAAAAGACTTGTTTTTTTTCTGTATGTCCCCCCAAAAAGGTTTCTCCTTCTCAGTTTTAGTGTGGTCCATACATGTTCAATTTGATGTTTTCTCAACTATTCATTAAAAGATAATTTTCAAAAAAGATCTGCTAGGAATACCTCAAAATTGCAAATTAACTGTTTTTGATAGAAGAGAATATTTGTTCTATATCAAATATTTGCAGTATTAGAAGGAGCATTTAAAACTGCAGCACTTTCCATAATCCAAGAAAGCATAAGACAAACTATCATACCACAGATCCAGAAGATCAGAACCAAACCAACTGAAAGCAAAGCACAGAACAGATCAGCCCTCAAAAACTAAAGAAGCCCCAAATTATCATCATTCTACCAGAAGACAAAGGCCAAAACATTCAAAACAGAAACTAGACAACAGATCAAGAAAGCTCAAAGTGAACTTATCAAGAAAGGTCAAATCAAGAAAGTTGTGGATGAAATGCAGAGGATCCCTCCTACAACACTTCTATGGATAACTCAAAACATACAAGCTAGTCATACCTCTTCATCCAATTGTATTATTCCTGAGGAGCCCAACCTTCATTATCACTAACGAATTGACAAAAAGGTTGGATACCTCACAGAAGAAAGCAAACATTCCATCATCTCCTCACTACAGTATCTCCAAAGAATTAAAGATCTGGCAACTGATGAGAATGAAATCATGGCCTCATTTGATGTCACAGCATTCTTTACATCCATAGACTTAGAATTAGCCAAAGAATCCATGACAGCACTACTGCATAACACAATCAACCTAACGAAATACACTAAGATTGAAATACTCAGAATTGTCAACTTTTGCTTAACCACATACTTTTATAGTTGGATGAACAAATATATCCTCAAATAAAAGGAACACTTAAGGGAACACTGCTCTGAAGATTTATAGCAGATACTATAATGCAACACCTAGAATCTATAGCACTCCCACTTGCACAACCCTAGTATAGATCTGGTAAGTAGATGACACCTTTGTCATAATAAAAAAGTGTCAACTACATACAAAGCAAACTATCAACAACAGATGCAAAGAAATAAAATTCACAAGGGAAAAACAACAACATTCCATCCTTTCTAGATATCCTCATCAGTAGAGGCAATGCTGGCAAATTAGAAACACAAGTATATTGTAAAGCTACCCATACCATCCAAGTACTCCGCTACCACCCAACCCAACTTATCACAAGAAGTTGCATATTTAGACAAGCACAAACACTGCAGCAACCCTGAAGATCAACAAAAGAAAACAGATCAGCTATACACATATTCCAACAAAATTGATATTACAACCACCTAGCATCACCATAGCACATAAACCAACTAAAGCCCGCCAAAACATCCTAAGACGTAAACCAGAAGACCCAGCAGTCCTCAGAAGAAAACTGAAAGCATCTACAATATACTATAAGGACTATAACAGCCACTTTGTAGGACAAACAGGCAGAAGACTAGCACTGAGAAGACATGATGAAACTCCTTAATTGCACAACACATAGAAAAAATTAATCATAGTTTCAAATAGGAAATTAAGCATCTTAGACCAAGGAAAATCCAAAAATTCTAGAGAATTCCTGGAGGCCTGGCACTCAGAGAAATTGATCATCAACAGGCACAGAGAGATAAACCAAATTTGCACACCATTCAAAAGAGAGAATTAAAAAAGCCAAAAATGAAAGTAAAAAACCAACCTTCTCACCAGCATTCAACACCCAGATAAGCAGAAACTAACACCAAATTTACATTAAACCAACAATCAAAAAGCAAACAATACCCCAATCAAGGAATTACCAAACTCAGACAAACAAGCTAACAGTAAATGGCAGCCTAATCAAGGAATCACTATGACTACTTCTACCAACATTGACAGGAGAAGCCACTAGTATATAAAATGAGAGCAAATCCACTCCCTTCTAGTACAGATGATGTTACCTGGTTTGCAGAGGTGGTATTCAGCAGGTTCTGACCAGTTCTGGAGAACCGGTAGCAGAAATTTTGAGTAGTCTGGAGAACCGGCAAATACCACCTCTGACTGGAGATTTTACAGTATCCTTCCCCTACCACGCTCACCAAGCCATGCCCACAGAACCGGTAGTAAACATTTTTGAATCCCACCACTGCTGGCTTAGTAGTGAAACACATAATTACACTCAATACAAGAAAACAACCAAGCTCAGAGTGCACCAAGGATCCCTTAGTTTTTTTTTAAAGCTTTCTTTTTTCCTGAAACAGATATGACTTTTTATTTTGAAGCTATTTATTTTAACATTTGCAATGGTATATGAAATATATTTAAGTAATATATATTATATATAAATAATAATATAAATATATAAAATATATAATATAATAAATATTACTACTGAAGTAATTTTCCACTACTTCATACTATATTTCTCTTGGTATGGGAGAGATTTTAACAACTTCTAAGCGCTTTTCATATCCCTAGCCATATAGCTCTGGAAGACTTGCCAGCTTCAAGGGAATGTAACATGTACAGTAAAATTCAATCAGGTAAATAATGGGCCACCGCTTTTATTCAAATCTGGGATATTTTTTTGCTTATGGTCCAAATCTATATAGGAAATATCTGATTAGAATAATACAGCATTCGCTGTTTTGTCAGCCAGGCATTTCATTTCATTGCCATTTATATGAATTTTATGGTATTGCCAGTAGACTTTCTTTTTGAATATTTAACATTTCTAATTCTCAATATAACAATGCCTACCAAAAGCTTTTACTACTAACTCTTTGATGATACAAACATGCACTTTGGGAAGAATTTTAATTCTCCAACTTGGCATCCTCAAGATATGTTGGAGCAATAATACATGTTGGCAAGGAATTCTGGAAGTTGTAGTTCCAACACATCTGGAAGCTGCAAGAATTGGAATGATTAGGATAGAAAACTGTTGCAGAAGTGCCATTGGCACTGAGTGTGCCTGTTAAGTTATAATGGAGAATAATGTTTCAACTTTAAATTAGCTTTATAACTAGAAGTCCCAAGTTATTGCTGGTGGTGTTTATTATTTATCTCTACTCATTACTCTTTCAACTGCCAGCTGGGCAGATAAGGAATTTTGAGACTATGTAATGAACATTCTTTCATAAGAGAAAGTCAAGAAGAGAGAAAGACAGAATATGAAGGGGTTTTTTGAACTACAACAGAGCTATTTAATACATTACAAAACAATGTGGTTAGAATGTTCTTTATGGTGTATAAAGTGGAATGAAAAACACAACAGTGGAAATGGAAAACATCAATTTATATTCTAGTACTAAAAAAAGGAATGTTAAAGAATGCTCAAACAACTGAACAATTGCACATATTATATTCTAGTAAGATAATATCCAAGGTATTGTGATCTTCAACTATCAGTTGAACAAGAGCTATCTCATGTACAAGATGAAATCAGAAAAGGTGGAGACAAACCAAGATTATCAACTGATGGATAGTGGAAAAGGTAAAGGAATTCTAAAAAAATACCATTTTTAAAATCTATTATTCAAGGCTTTAGTCTGGGTTGACCATAACATATTGTCTTTATCTCATCTAACAAAGAATTTAGAATGAAATATGGAATGAAATATGAACTCTGCATTACTATTACTATTAATCCTCCCATCCATCCTTGCACCCATCCCCTCCCACTTGTGACTGTATGACTGTAATTTTGTCGCTTGTATCCTTACGATTTATATTGACTGTTTCCTAGTATGATTTGATTGCTTATTGTACCCTATGACTATTATTAAGTATTGTACCTTATGATTCTTGACTCTTGACTCATGTATCTTTTCTTTTATGTACACTGAGAACATATGCACCAAGACAAATTCCTTGTGTGTCCGATCACACTTGGCCAATAAAGAATTCTATTCTGTTCTGTTCTGTTTTCTGTTCTGTTCTATTCTATTCAATGGTTCAAAACTGGAAAAGCAGTACACCTATATATTTATCATATATGCAGACTATATTGTGATTAGAATATTGTGGGTGAAACATCAAATATCTTAAACATGTTGGTATCTTTTTGATTGCTGGAAACAAGGAAGGTTTAAGGAACCTCTTTTCTAAAGATGAAAGAGGAGAGTACAAGAAATGGTGCAATATGTTTTTAAAAAAAACATCCTCAGATTAAGGCAATACCAAATCAGTATTTGGTATAGGGAAACTGATAACTGACTTTATCTTTCCAGACATAAACTGGAGAAGAGAGATTATAATGACAAAATCTGCAACCCCAATGTCAACACTTTGAGCTAAGCCAGGACAGGGTAGGAAACAGAGTTAGTAAATCCAAAGAACTTAATGGAACTCTATCGATATAGATTGTAGTAACAGCATCTTAAGAGCCTGACAGCATTTTGCTTCCCTCCCTCTGATACCAAATAATATTCAGGTAGAATCAGCTTGCCTTCATTCATGAGAATTAGTTTTTTTTTTAAAAAAAAAAACTAGCGTTCTATTCCTTCGCTGGATTTAGATCATATTTTCCTAACTGCCCTCACATATCTGACCTAAGAAAATCTATGGGATTATCTACACCCAAACAAAATCTGCTACTGCCAAGATAATGTTAACCCTTGTGGTCTGTTTGTCTATTTCCAGCCTCCGATTTTGCCCAGCAGCAAAATCTATCTGTAGTCAAAAATAAACTGAATTAGATACTGCTTCTTGTAAGAAATTGAAAGACGGGTGCAGGGAAGAGAAAGAAAACTCTCGTGACAGTTTGTGGGGATTGCTGTTGTAGATGCAACTACAAATTAATAATTAAATCTAAGTGTTTCCATTGAAGAAGCAGAATCAGGCAAGAGAGGTGTCTCAAAACATAGGGGATGGGTTTGCAGCAAGATCATTTCATAAAAATGACTTGAATCACATTAATCACACTACCTATTTTGTTATAAAAGGGTGGGGAAATTACTGAACCTATAGAATTTTTGTTACGGAAAACAAAAGATCGCTATCTAATGCTCCAAAAGAGTAACTGTTAGTTCTTCAGATGTTGCTGAATTATAATTTCTAGCAGCCCAAAGTATGGTGGGCTGGTACTGGAGGTTGTTAATCAGCTCTGTTTAGAGATTGCTTTAGAGAAGTGTTACTTCCTCAGTTGCTAATCCTATGGTATTAGGCTAATTAAGAGGATATCCCATGCTAAAAATGCGGAATGCTCCTGGCTTTAAGCTATCAAATTCTGTTTCCACAATTATCAATTTCAAGGCTTACTGAAAGAAGTCAAAAGAGTTGAAGCAATCAATCAAAAGTTTTCCACTCAATGAAGCTCTTGTGATTGAGTTGTGTATGTATCCCACATTTCAAAGACTGGCCGTAACAAGACTTAATTGTGTTAAAACTTACTGATTTCAGAAACATGACTTTATATGTTCCAAAGTACTTAATCTTTTCAGGTTTGTGAATGATGCTTTTAACTACAATTCTTTAGTTAGGTAGGTCAGCAGCTTTGGCACATATGTACCGCTACTGATATTTTCAGTTCTACCATCATATAACTCTTAAATTCTTTTGAATAATCATATTTCTTTCTTCCAATTTTAGTGAACTGAATTTTTATTTTTACGTGTGAAGTGTAATGTATTGAGCAGCAAGGAAAGGATGTTCATTGCCAGTGAGGCTAACCACTGGGAATTCTGGGCAGACAGGCTTAAGGGTTCCCTTGCTATTGTGGAACCAAATCACTCTACCTTTGTCATTTATTAGTTTTTGAAGAGGATTAATAGGGAGAGTTTTGAACCTGAATAGAACAAAAAGGCTCTGGTGTCCTTCAGGCAGGCAGATTTAAGAAAAAGATTCCAGAGACATAAGGAATAATTTAAAGCAAGCCAGATGTGGATTTCCTTTTCTTGCTATTATGCTGTAGGAGCTTCTTGATTAGAATGTTTTCTGGATCACAGATGTGTGGCCCAGGAAGACTCATAAATCAGGAATCAGATTTTCAACTGAAAGTCAATTGAAAAGCAATTTGGGGTGCTATTCCTTCACATGATGCAAGGATTGTACTTGCCAAACACTGGAAAGAAAAAGAGATGCCTACGGTTGAAGAATGGATTTTGAAATTGACTGAACTAGCAGAGATGGTGAAATTAACAGCTTTGATTAGAGATAATGAACTAGACAGCTTTATAAGAGACTGGAAACTGTGGACTTTCTATATGCTAAATATAGTAACAGTTAACAGAGGAATTTGAAGATTAGTGTAATGTTTAGCTCAACCTGTTGACTGCTTTTTTATCTATATCTATATAGCTATATCTGATCTACCTACCTACTTACCTATCTAATATATACATACACATTTAGTGTGTGTGTGTGTATAGGTAGATAGATATAGACTATGTACACACACATTGTATGTATGTATGTGTATACACACACACACACAGATAGATACACACACATACACACACGCAACAAATAGGACCATTGGTGTACAAGGTGATAGACCTGAAGAGGTGTAACAGAATCTATTTAATTAAACTGCAAACCAACATGATGATAATAGACTGTCTATATTGGTAGCACTAACTGATTGTTTTGGAGAAAGAGAGAGACTGGTTTTGGAGGCATCAGGGGAAGGAAGCAGTAATCATTGTCTGTGTCACTTTGATTGACAGGCTTGTCCCCTTGAGAAGAATCTAAAATACTGCTTTCTTACTAAGTTATGAGCAAAATAAATTGGCTTTCTGAAAACACTGTTTTAGAACACCGATCAGACTGGAACTCATCAACCTGCTAACAGTAGTGACACCTCACACATCTGATGTCTGAAAAATAGCTCAGATTAGCTGTAAAGGCAAAAAATGAATTTAAGAACAGTTATTTGAGGAACAGACAACAATGAAACTAATAAAAAACACATTCTAGTTTCTACTTGTCAATGAGTTAAAGCCTATGACGCTTTATGTTGTTGTCTTATGAAAAACACTTTATAAGGATGGATAAGGAACTTATATCCATTCAAATGATACAGCATTTCAACTCCCAACAGCCCTAGCATAGCACATGGATTTGCCTATCCTTGCTGTATGCAAATGAAGTATGGTAGCAATTCTTGACCTGGAAAAGCAGCAATACTTTGTTGGAGTGATACAAAAGACTTCAAAACTCAAGACTTTATTTAAGGATCCTATTAAAGTATGATCTGCTGGCTAAATTGTAAGGAAATTTTAGGGGATTAAATCAAGACCTATCAAACAAGCCAATCAATTTGATTTATGAACCTGGCCAAAGCAAAGGAAGTAGAAACAGTAAGTAACACTATAAATATTAAATTCCTTTCTTAGATGTATTCTTTGTAAAGCAAGAATATTTACATACTTTTTAAATATAATTTCCTAGGAGACTATATGCTTACTTAGCCTATATTTAGGTATACAGGTTTCCTGATTGTATATTATTATTCTCACAATGGTGTAAATAAATAAAATTAACAATCAGCAACTAAAATATTCACATTTGCTGTAATGTCACATGTCCAAGTCAAAAGATGCCTTCTGAACAAGCAAAGATGCCTGTTAGTTAGGAACTGTTTGCCTTCCACAAATGATACTTTCTTTTTGGAAATGAAATAACAACTTTTTTCAAAGTTGCAGATTTATGCAGAAGCCAGACAATACAATTTCAGGTAGTTTGGATTTTTTTATTCATTTATTCAAATTGTGTATAAACTAAATATTGTAGGACAACAGGCAGATTTCTGATATTCTTAAACTCTTAGCAATGGAGCATCTTAAAGGACTTAAATATTTCTAGTGTTTCTGTGATATGAAAAGGTGGCATATTGAAATCAGTATGCAGTAACTCATCAGTAGCTTTAAAAACAGAAGCCAAAGCAGGTGACAAACCTGATTAATATACATCTTGATTAAGTGCTTGTTTTTAAAAATGGACAAAATATGCTTTAAGAAGTATGCTTCCTGTAATGATACAGGAAGGCTACAGCATGTAGAATATGCTCCAAAGCCAACATAATGGCTAAATGTTGATATTAATAGACAGAAGACTGCCATGAAATGCATATGCCAGGACTGGATCTGTATGATCTAATGAGGAGGGTTTTCAAAGTCATATTAATTGGAGCACTATTTTCTATTTTAAAATCACCACAAAATGCTCCCTTCCCCAAACAGCACTGTTTTGATTCTTAATCTAGGCGACATCTAGCATTTTATGGTAAAGTTTGCCATAATTTGTTAGGTACCATCCAATCAATCCCAGCTCTGGTTACAGTGTGGTCAAGTGCTTATCATTCTCACCTTTCCTTAGCAATAATGCATAACTTTCAATGGACATACAGGTCATCTCTTTGATCCCATATTTTTACCTTATCCATTGTCTTTTCTTTCTTTTATTCTCCATAACCTTATAGAGCACATTTGTTCTAGCACATCATGTGCTCTCAGCAAGTGTCCAAAATACCTGGTTTTCTCATCACCTCAAAGAACTAAAGTAGTCTTTATTTTATCTAGAACTGATCAATATATTCTAAACAGTTTGTGGCACTAAGAACCATGGTGGTGCACTGGTTAGAATGCAGTATTGCAGGCTAATTCTGCCAACTGCCAGTAGTTTAATCTCACCGGCTCAAGGTGACTTAACCTTCCATCTTTCCCAGGTCAGTAAAGTGAGGATCCAGATTGTTGGGGGCAATATGCTGATTTTGAAAAGCGCTTAGAGAAGTCTGTAATGCACTATGAAGCGCTATATAAGTCTAAATACTATTGCTATTACTGTTGCTACTTTTAGCAACTATTTCCAAATCCATATATCATGTGTCTCCTGTTCTTTTTCAATGTTCAACTTTCACAACTTGTTTGTCTTATCACTGCAGTGCTCTATTGCTATAATATTCTGATTTCTGCTATTATAGAAATATCCTCAGTCTTCAAGAATTTGTCTAAACTGATAAACACGTTCTTCTTGAGAACATCCCTCATCTTTACTTCTTCAGAACACTCTCCTTAATTTCTTCGTGTCTTGGGCAGAAGGTTGGACTAGCAGACTCCAAGGTTCCTTCCAGCTCTATGATTCTATGATAATCTAGTCTTGAGGTCATGAAACTGAAACTATCTACACTGCTTCTGAACATGTTTGAAAGCAGGTTTTTTTTTAAACTATGCAGCTCACAGAACTAATCTCTGCCACTAACCTCTATGAACTTTATTCCTTTGAATCTAAATAGAAGTATGTATCATCATCTCCACCACCACTAGCAGGGACCTTGTGGTCAATTAAACTGGCCCATTGCTTTCCTGTGCTTAATTAGGAGAGGCTGTTCAGTTTGGCAGTAGCAGTGGTTTCTTTTTAGTAAATGGGCCTAATAAGCTCTGGAGGCCAGTTTTCCTATTTTCCTCTTCCTGCTCCTTCCAAATACCCTTTGCTATCTTCACAAAGAGTTTGGCAGTGATTTTGCAAAGTGGGTGCTTTCCAAGGGCTGCATAAATTCTAAAAAACAGAACCCCAATGCCTGCATTCAGGGATGGGATTTTACCAGTTCTGTCTGGTTCTATAGAACCGGTTGTTATGATTTTGTGCAGTTTGGAGAACCGGCAAATCGCACCACTGGCTGGCCTCGCCCCTCTCCGCCCACCCCTCCCCTCCATGCCCAGTCAGTCCTTATCGTAACATGCGCGGCATCGCCTGCAGCCTGCTTTTGCCCACCCGCCAGGCCAGCCATTGCTGCATGCCTTCCGCTGTGACCCTGCCTGATCTCCCTGGGTGAGTGAGGGGGCCCAGTCACCTACCTGCCGGTCTCCTTCCCCCCCCCCCACCCCACTTGCCTTTTGCCACCACTGCCTACCGCCCTAACCCTCAGCAGGTAAGGCCCAGCAGCTGCGATGAATCCGGGAGGGGGGGGGCGAGATGCAGACTGGTGGGGACTTGAACAAAATTTTGCTGTACTGGAGAACATGTGGAGAGGCTCATGTTCTCCTGCTGCTGGGAAAGCAAGACAGTCTTTCCTGGCATAGCTCCAGGCAGCAGAGAGAAACAAGATTCAACTGGGATGCTTCTCTGCCACCCGGAAACGCCTGTTTCCCTATTGGAGGGGAACTGGAAAACTTTTCATTGTGCCGGGAAAAACTCTCTTGCTTTCCCAGCAGCCTCTCCACATGTTCTCCGGTACAGTGAAATTTAGCTCAGATTTACCGCAGCTCTGGGCCTTGCCGGTGGGGGGCAGAGGTGGGGGTGGGCAACCAGGTAGCATGATACTTTACTGCCCGCATGGCCCCTTTGCCTGCCACCCCTTCCCTCTCCCACCTGCAGCCCCTTTGTTGGACCTGGAACAATCATCCCGATTGGCCCCGCCACACCCACCTGGTTGCACCTGTGTCGGCAACAGGCATCATGATTTCGAAGTTGAGGGAGAAGCTGGAGAAGGAGGTGGAGGGAAATCAGAGTACCGAGGGAAAGGGGGATTGTCAGGAGGAGCTGCCCTCTCCGCAGCTGGGACCATTCACAATAGTCCTAGGAATTGGGTGGCCATTTTCTGCAGGAGAAGGACTGCAGAGGGAGGAGGTCTACCTGAGTGATTCCTCCTTGTAAGTGTCCAAATAATTGCTGGATTATTTGGACACTTACAAGCGAACACAGGTGCTGCTGTCACACGGCAGCCCAGGCCTTACCCCGTGGCTCCGTAAACCCAACACCAAAGAAGTGGGCATTCAGGTGAACCCACAGTGCAATGTTCACTTGGATCTCAGCCACTCTAGGCCATCCGACCTCAAAGACCCTCGAGCTGGCTGAGCCAGGAGCCACTGCTCCCAGGCTTCTACTCGCCCATGCTTGGTCACCGCCTCTTCACCTTGCCCAAAGCATCTGGCCCTGCCCCTCACCCTCCCCTCCCTTGCCTGGCCTGAGAAGGTAAGGGCAACGGCAAGGGATAGTGAAGTGGCCAGGTCACTAGCTTCCCCTCTCTCTCCGCCCCCTCTCTCTCAAAGCAGCGGCTGTACTTCTTTCATTTCTTCTTTTTGGAATCCAGACTGGCTGAACAACGATCGCCAGCTGTGGTAGAAGGGTCCCTTCGGGCGACCCTCCTCCTCCTCCTCCTCTCCAACCGGTGGCTGTGTGGGGCTGGGAGATGCACACTGGCAGGGAGATGCTCCTCAAGCAAGTGCCAAAGCACAGCAAAACCGGGCGCAGGATGGGTGGCTGCTCGTTTGAGGGTCTCCACATGCATATGTACCCTCCTGGACCTGCCACAACTGCCGGTCACAAGAGGAGGAGGAGGAGAAGAAAGGTCACCCGAAGGGACACTCCCACTGCGGCTGTCGATTGTTTTTCAGCCAGTCTGGATTCCAAAAAGAAGAAATAAAAGAAGTAGTGAAGAGTACCAAGGAAAGCTTGATGGCTTGGCCCAGCTGCGGCTTAGAGAGAGAGAGAGAGAGAGAGAGAGAGAGAGAGAGAGAGAGAGAGAGAGAGAGAGAGAGAGAGAGAGAGAGAGCACACAGGTGGGGGAGAGGGGGGAAAGGAGAGCCACACACACACACACACACAGAGAGAGAGAGAGAGAGAGAGAGAGAGAGAGCCAGAGAGAGAGAGAGAGAGAGAGAGAGAAAGAGAGAAAAGAGAAGGAAAGAGAAAAAAAGAGGGAATGAGAGGAAGAGAGAGAGAGAGACAAGAAAGAAAAGAAAGAGAAAAGAGAAAGGAAGCAAAAGGAAGAAAAGGGATAGACAAAGAAAGGGAGAGATAGAAGGAAGAGACAAAGAAAGAAAAAGAAAGAGAGGAAGGGAGGAGAAAGTGAATGAGATATATGGATGGATAAATACATGGAGGGAGGAAGGGAGAGAGAAAAAAAGCAGAGGAAGGAAGGACACAAACAAACAGCACAGCAATCTAGGGCTGAAAGGCATCTCGGAGGTCATCTTAGAGTCCAAACCCCTGCTCCAACAGGAGATCCTTGCAGAATCATAGAATAGCAGGTTTAGAAGGGAGTGTGTGTGTGTGTGTGCATGGCTGTTAAAACTCCAAAAACAGGTCAAGTAGCTCTGGGGAGGTCAGTCGTAAATTAGAACACTTGCCAAGCAACCCGCCATTAAGCGAGGACCACTTGTTTGGTTTGCCAGCCAATCACGTGACCACCAAGCCATGGTCACCCAAGCCACGCGCAGCCAGTCACATGACCACCCACAAATTAGGCCGCGCCGACAGAACCAGTTGTTAAGAAATTTGGATCCCACCACTGCTTGCATTACAGTGCAAAAGAATCCTGAAAACTGGTTTCTTTACCATGGCATGGCTTAGATAATAAAGATAATGTAAGATAGAAGAAAGTAACAAAGAAAAAACAAGAAAAAAAAGAACAAGAACAAGCCAGGATAATTGTAAATTAGATCTAGCTTGATAAGTAGCAAGAGAACATGAGCACACAAGATACACAAAACAGAAAAAAAATGAGTACTGTAATTTGTTGTCTTTAAAGAAAAGAAGAGAAAGAATATGACTTTGATTTCCAAATGTTCACCTAACAGGCTCAGAGATGAAATTCCAAGAAATTTGAATTTTAATGGTTTTTGCACTAAGATTTTGATCAGTGTTTGTGCAAACTGGACAAAAAGATTATTTGCAAAGAAATGAAATAAAGGAACTTGCAATCACTTTAGTTGCATTCTTCTGACATTCTGAGTCTCTAAAAGTTAGTGAAAGCCAACTTCACATTCCACTCTTCCCAATGAACTGGAGAGGTATGGATTATCCCAACTGGGCCATTCAATCTGATAGCCTATTAAACTGGTGCCTGGGAAATCTTGTTTTATTTTACAAGTCTGTTCTGCTGGGAGTTTGGGATTTCTAGTCATGTGGCTTCTAGCACTTGCCTTTCTTCTTCAGATATTCGAATACCTTTTCATACTCCCCCTGCGATTAGCACTTTAAGACTTCCACATTCTTTCAACCAACTTGGCTAAGGCTTATTTTCTTTCCACTATTCTTTCTCCCTATCAGCTACTGTACTTTTCACAGAATAGCATTCTCCCTTAATATTATTTTGTTAATGCAATATGTATCCCACAGATTCTGTGTACACATTTCTGGTATCTATTTGCCAAAATGTAAAAATTCTTCCTCATATGAAAGTGGTAGCCAAGCAAGGAATATTTTTTACGCCCAATTCTAAGATAAAATCTCTGAAACCCAAAAGCAAGGCAATGCCATTATTTGCAAAGTGCTGCAAGATAGGTATCATAACCTATCTGGTCTATGCATGATTAATGGAAAAAGAAATGTCATTTATCGCTCTTTCATGGTTTCATATCCTTTAGTAGCAACCTGAAAACCAGCCACATTTGGTGCCAACTCTTTAGCCACTTCAAGCAACTCATGCAAGATTTAACCCTTCACTAAGAGTATACTAAGGAAATAAGTTGCCTATAGAAAGGGCAATTGCTGGTAAGAGAGGGGGGGAGAAGGAGGGGGAGGGAGGGAGGGAGGGAGAGAACACAGCGGGTAAAGTAACAGATATGTATGTTACAGATGAAAAGGGTTTGAAGGATAGTGTTCATAATTTAGAATCCATGAATATAAACGCAGGAGATAAACGCAGGAGATAAGCGCAGGAGATTAAAGAAGCATGTACCCCGCTTTTTACTGGAAATGGAAGAATGAAGCTGGGTGTAGACAAACTGTCAGACTGCAATCTAGAGATTCATGATATACAGACAAGGAAAGCTTCAGTTGCTCCTTCTCTTGCACAAAAAAGATAAAATATAGAACCTGTCGGAGGCAATTCAGTAGAATTGCCGTTATAGACATTTGTCACTCTCGAGTTGGAAAAAATATTGGAGGTCTAATCTGTTGCTTAATGCAGGATGTGTATTGTAGGATATTATCCAGCTAGACTGTCCAAACCTTGCTTCAATATTTTCAGGAAAGAGCTCCTAATTAACCAAGACTATCCATCCAAAGTGTTCTAATTATTGGCATGTTTCTTCAAACATTCAGCCAAAATCTGTTTCTCTGAAAAACGTTTGTAAAAGATTGATACCAGTATTTTTTTATATCCCTGAGGCATTCCCCCACCTCCAATTATTCAGAATGTGCTACAATTGAAGGGTCAAAAGTACTTGATGGCCCAGGACTGAATAATTCAAAGCAGTTGTTACTTATTCTTTCATCTCCTGGCTTGTCAGCCTAGCAGCCTCCTAGATTTTACATGATTCCACTGCCAAGTGTAAGCAGAACAGGAATCTTTCCTCTCATTAGCGCTGTCACTTAGGCCTTGAAACACAAAACAAGGCAAACTTTGCCTTTTTATTTGGACCAACTACTGTTTAAAATGTAATACACAGCTTTATAATTTGGGCTTTTCCAATGATGTAGATGAAAATTATTTCCAGGTAGGAATATAAAAAACACATGTGGAGCTTCATGAATAAGGGCAATGATCACAGACATGTCTATGCTAGTTGTCACGTGAACACGTGTTTCTTGTTCTACGGGGCCAACATGTCTAGCAAGATTTTTATCTATCTTGGACCTATCACTTAAAGAATTCCTATATTATTATTTCTAATTTCTAAGAGAACATGCATTCGAACAAAAATTAGCTGGCTTTTCTTTCAACAGCTGGAACTAATCAAATCTTGAATTTGATCAAATTACACTTCTTTAGAAATATGTATGGAGAATCCAAGGGGAAAGTTAACTATGTCTATAACTAAAAACATTTCAATCTGAGGCTACCTTTTGTGGGAATTGTAAATATGAAAATTACAGAGAATAGGCTCTGGACCTATTCAATCCTTTGCCAACTATCCTTTTCCATTTATTTTACCAAGATGGGTGATGATTAAAATATATATGCTGTCCAACATTAAGAATTCAAATAAGATACATCATGTATTGTGGTCTCTCATCAATCTTCAGATGCTTTGATTGGGAAATGGTGGGAAAGAGATAGATTTATCTCTAGATAAGCATAACTAACTGGTGATTTATAGTATCTTGCAGAACCAAACAGAATTAGAACTAGTAACAAGCAATACACCGTGAATCTTGATTTACAGGTAGTTTCAATTTATGAGCACAATTGGACTGGAATTTTAGCCATAAGTCAGAATGGTCATTAAATGGGTCACTACATGATCTGATTTGATTTTACAATAGTCAGAAAGTGAGTCACTATGGTTGTTAAGCAAACTATCTGGTTAAGTAAATCCAGCATATCCAATGAGCATTTTTACCATTTTCTGCTGTAAAATGACAAAAAGCACTGCAAATCTATGTCATAAATGTGAGGCAGTTGCCAAATGCTCAAAACGTGGGGGAAGGAGTGTGTGATATTTTACAATGGTTGGATATGCTTTATAAGCCACAAAGACCTTTGTGATGCCATTGTAACTTCAAGCAATTGTTAAATAGCCAATTGTTAAGTGAAGATTCCCTATTATTTATTCACTTTGTATCCCACTATTTTTATATAAACAACGTAAGTTGGTGAACATATTTAATAGCCCTTTTCCTCATAATATCAACCCTGGGAGGTGAGGTGAGCTAAGTGACCTGCGCAATGTCACTCATGTAGCTTTCATGACTAAGGGAGATTAGGACTTATGATCTCTCAGTTTCTAGTCTGGGGCCTTAACCACCAAACCAGGGCTGTCAAACCCATGCCCGGTTTAGCAAAAGAGAAAAAGTTGTGATATGTTACATGACGCCGCTGTGATGACATAGGTTTGACACCCTTACACTAGACCAAACAGGTCCTATACTCAAATTATTCCTGTTTTATGGTTTCACACAACAAACAATTATAATCAACTATACTGAGTTAATCCGGGATGCTAAACTAAAATCTGGGTACCTACTTGATGATTAATGGATCATTCAAGCATGTGCTGTCCTGTTTAAGTTGCAGATGCAGAAACTCTAATCCATTAGGAACAAAAGACTAGAATTATATTATAGTGCTATCCTACAGTAGCTGTTAACAGTTATACTATGAAATTATAATGTAGCTGTAGTCTGTCTTCTCTGCTCAGTTACAGCATACGACAGGAGAATTATTTCCAACATACAGTACGTCTTACATTTACCATCTCTACTACATTTTTAAATTGGTGCCAGACTATGACAGTAAGCATATTAGACATGTAACTTATAAATCAAGTTAGCTTTTCACTTGGAATAATTTATAATTCATATAATTTTTATAAGAATAAGTGAGTATAGAATTCTCTAAAAGCAAGAAAACACAGGAGTGTGTGGGGTGGGTGGGGAATTGCAGCAGTCATCTTGACTTTTATAATGGATGGATGCCAGGAGAAAATATTAATTTCTCGAATATTTCAAACAATGACACACTAAAGATCTCAAGAATGGTATTTATTATAAAATTATTAGAAAAATGTATACGGCTGCCCATATTTTATAAAACAGTGGTTTTCAAACTTGGCAACTTTAAGTGACATTGCTCTGGTTACTGTTTCAATAAGACCTTGGTTAAAACAAAGCACATACAAATCCTAGTTATTTATTTTTGTAGTATGACTGTACATCCACACTTAGTTAAATCTGCCACTTAAGAATTACTACTATCAGATATAACATCCAGGACAAACTGCAAGGATGTGAAAATGATTAAATGTCTGTCATGAATCATGGTGCTAAACTTTTGTACTTCTGCTCCAACCCTGTCCACAACTATGCAAGTTATGTGACCTGTGTTGCGATGAGGTTCTCATAATCTGTCTCTACCAAACCCCCAGAATATTTACATTGCTGGAGATTAATTTGATTTTAAGGCCACGAATCAGAAGTGCATGTTAACTGACTTTTGGTTAGTTTAGAAGCGCATATAGTAATTTTAATACAGTAAATTATCTTTACACAATGATCAGACAGAATGGCAATTTAGGGTCCTTTTGCAGGAGTTTTCTAAAGAAGCTACTCAACCACCCTGCTTCATATGTACCTAGACCAGATCACAAAACTGATTATATTGGAAGATTAGAACTATACTTTATTGAAATGGACTACAGTAAATTTGCAGATATAGTTTTCCTCCCCTCCCTCTTATACTTAGTGGATCAGGGCAGAGCTAACCTGAATCTTTTCTGAATACTACTTCCTTTTCTAGGGCTTAAGAAATATTTTTGCCCTTTGTGTTTCTGAAGGTATACCTATGATAGAACACTGTGCCAAACATGCTTTTTCAAGAGACAACTGGTCTTTTTTGTTTTTTCTTTGAAGATGGTTCACTTTTCATCCAAGAAACTTCTTCAGCTCTGACTGGATGTTGGGGAATGGAAGGATTTATATTCCTTGCAGACAGCTGGTCATTTGCATTCTTTTAGAGAGACATTGAGGCCACTAAGTGGGTTGTCTGTGTCCTCAAGGTCACCTGAGTAGTGCAAATGGGTGTGGAGCTTTCTTGGAACTGTTGAAAGGACTGTTTCAATGCCTCTCTAAAAGAATGCAAGTGACTGCGAGGAATATAAATCTATAAATCCTTCCATTCCTCACTATCCTGTCAGAGCTGAAGAAGCTTCTTGGATGAGAAGTGAAATGTCTTCAAAGGAAAACAAGAAAGTCCAGTTGCCTCTTGAAAAATGCACCTTTGGGACAACCATGACTGAGAATCTCCATAGACATTTAGCTATGTAAGAACACTGTTATCCTGGCAAAGATTCAAGGATTGCACTTATTCTTATTTTTGAGAGAGCTGTTCTGACTCGCAGTTTTAGATTCATCCAGAGACTCTAATTATACCTTAATCTTTCAGTGTCTTCAAAAATTTGCACCCCATATCTCAGTTCCCCAAAATAGCAAAATTTATATGCTAAAGAAAATGTATACATAAATGTTTACTGTAAAATAACAAAAAATGCAAAACATTTGTTTTATAAAATTTTTAAAAATAATTTAAAAGTTCAAAAAAAATTTTTTCTTATATGGACGAATGAAGAAACACTTTAGCTCAGAAAATATTTATGAATGAAACATGTGAGTCTAAAATCAACTGGTTTATCCATCCTAACTCTGAATATCTCCATCAATGATTAATGCTGCAGGAAAATCAATAGTGTAATTGAAAAGACAGTTACTTCCTAAAATAGAGTAAATTAATTAAGACCCTGGTGCTTAAAAAGACAATATGATTCTATGTTGTATTGGCACATGAGACCCTATACCCATTTCTAGAACTTAAAAAAATCCAGTTTGAAATATGCCTTATTTTCAACATCTGCCTTGAAAATCAGGCTAATTTTAAACTGAAGTGTAAGTTGCTCTGAACTTAAAACAGATGAGAAAAATAGAGATAAATAAATTAAAATACACAGCAGAGATATACCAAAATTTGATAGAGATACATCTTATCTGTTTTGAGCAATTATTGAAAATAAACGTATATCCTATCACTGCTTATATTTTGTTTTCTTTTTATCTCACCCTTATAATATTTCCTATTTTTCTTAATTGCAGTTTAATTTAATTAAATTTAGAAATTTAAAAATACCTTTATCTTCATGATCATTCTTCATGTGGATTGTTCCTATTGTTCCGATAAATATATATCTGAATTCCATTTAACAGGCTTAACTCATTAAATGATTTTTACTAGTACAAAATAAGCTTATTCTTTTACGGCAAAGACAAATTAAAAGCAGTAGTAGCTTCACATGTACATGTGAAATGTAAATGCAGATGAAAATCCAAGACATATTCTAGCTGTTGAGAGAGATGAGGCATGATGAAATATTGGACAACAGTTTCCATCTTGATTTGTTAACCCCACAAATGAATTACTACTAAAACTACAAAATAGGTGAGAAATCTAACAGATTTAATAAACATCAGCTTCTCTTTATATCTTTCATATATCAACAAACTACATTGTTAACAGAGAATTTGAACTAGTAGACGCTTGTCACAGAAAGATTAGCAAACCTCCCTGTAATTTCTTTCACTATTAATAGAACAATTCAGTAGCTTGAGGCCTGGAATTGTCAATAACTGCCCAGAATGAGAGCACTAATTCAATTTCCACCAATCACCCAAAAATTCCATTTATATCTTTAGAGGTTTAGACACAACAATGGATATCCACATTATAGGTAGTCCTCATCTTATGACCATAAAAAATTGTTACTAAGTGAGACATTTGTTAAGTAAATTTTGCCATGTTTTATGACCTTTTTTTGCCACAGTTGTTAAGTAAATCGCTGCAGTTGTTGAGTTAGTAACACATTACTAAGTTAAGTGAATCTGGCTTCCCCATTGACTTTGCTTGTCAGAAGGTCACAACATGACTCCAGGAAGCGACTGCTGCAACCGTCATAAATATATGAGTCAGTTGCCATGCACCTGAATTTTAATCACATGACCATGGGGATGCCGCAACAGTTGTTAAGGGTGAAAAATGGTCATACGTCCATGCAAGAAAAGATTGGACTGCCATTTGTCAGAAATGGTGTACAGGCTCCTGCTTGGGCATGGGATTGGACTAGATTATCTACAAGGTCCCTTCCAACTCTGTTAGTTTAATTTAATCTAATCTAATCTAGTCTAAAACTCACTTTTTTTCAGGGCTGATGTAAATCTGAACAGTCACTAAATGAGTCAAGGACTATTTGTAGTCTGTTTTTTTTACAACTTCCTTTATCAAATTATCAATTTCGGGATCATATACTGTAGTGCAATCTTGCACAATTTAACATGTTCCAGTTTTCCCAGGAAAATGATTGAGAATTGATGGTTTGGTTGACAGCCATCCAAACTATTTGACTTAACATTCAGAATATTGTAAGAGGAGGAATGCTGACGTGGTTTTTCTGAACAATTACTATGAAGTCTAGAGTGATATGTGAACACAGACTCTTTCATAACTATAATCTGACTTAATCCTTCTATAAAACACAGTTTCTGTGCAGACTGCCATTTCTGGTCAATTAAAAAAACACTTTTGAAATATCAGCTAAACTATTTGGAAACAATGTGACATACATACTTGTTACACTTCTTAGCCTGTTCTTAATAATACTTTCCAAAAATATTGTTAAGGTTTCTAAAGTAAACATTTAATATTGATTTTGAAAAAATTCACACACTGCATATTTAAAGAGCAAGAGATTCAAACCCTTTGAAGAATGGGTTAAACCCTATGAAGAATTATTAAAGACAATGTTGGGTTACATTAAAAACATCCTGTTCAGGAATCATTCATTATAACAAGTTAATTTACTTTGGCTCAGAATATTCCTTAGAAACCCACCTGAAAACACAATGCAAATAGAGGCTGGGACCACAAGACATGCCAGCTTTGAGTCAATGTTTGATTTGTTATTGTTTTCTAAGGTACGTTTTTGGTACAGTCTTATGACATGAATTATTCTGACACTGGAGATCACTACCAAGGTTAATTTATCCCATTTCTGAAGCCGGAAGGACAAACATAGTATTCTTTAGCATTTTTACAAGTGCCAAAACAATCACTCTAAGGAACAGGAAAGCCAATTGTGTGCTGCTGTATCAAGGAAGCAGAAGTTCTGGGCACAATTTATTTTTGACAGCCAGTCTTTCATATAAATAATAATAATACTATTTCTTTGCCTGCTTTTTTTATACAGTATAAAAATGTGATACAGGAATCATATGTATCAGAAAGGTGACATTACCTATAATTAGGGTCACAATATAAATTAATACACCTTTCTCTCTTGTCTTGATTATTGCAACAATTTATGATGTAGATTAAATTGGATTTTACCAAAGCAAACTGCTGGAATTTTAAATAGGATATTTTTGGGGACAGCAAGAAAAAAACTGCAATAGCAATCAACATGAAAAAAACATTGTAGTACAAGCTGGTGGGAGTGATGGCTCAGCAGTTAAAGATGCTGAGCTAGTCAGTTGGAAAGCTGACAGCCCGGGTTTGAGACCTGAATACCAGGCATGGGGTGAATTCCAGTTCCTGCCCCAGCTCCTGCCCACTTAGCAGTTTGAAAGCATGCAAATACGAGTAGATAAATAGATACCACTTCGGTGGAAAGGTAACAGCATTCCATGTGCCTTTGGTATGTAGTCATGCTGGCACACAGAAGTGTGCTCGGACAATGCTGGCTCCCTTGGCCAAGATACGGAAATCAGCACCGTGTCCTAGAGTCAGACATGGTTGGTCAGAGGAAATCTTTACCTTTTTATAAACTCATGGTTTGGTGAGCTGGCTAAAGCCTCAAACACATAATTAAAAAAAAAAAGAACAACAACAACCTATTACTTTTACTATTTTCCATCCATGAAAACTCTAAAAACAGCACAACACTTTATGGAAGTGCTAGGCCATGGGCTGCATTTTGCAGACTTTGTTATCCATGAAAGTGCCCAAACAATGCTTGCAAATCACACACACAGGAGATAGTTGTGTCTAGCTATGCCTCTGCTTATATAGTGAGCCTCCCTCTTGGTATGCCCACATAAAACCTCTCTGCTATGTGAACTGCAACAAACAGCTGTAATAAATCAGGGACTGCTTGTGATACAACTGTTTGTTTAATGATGGTTCAAACCTACAATGGTCTTGAGTAAATGAAAAATGAGTTACAACCTGTACTCATGACTCATGTAGCATCGCATTACCCCTGCAGACACATGGTCACAATTTGGATACCTGGCCACCAGCTCACATTTATAACTTGGTTGCAGCATCTTGCAGTCATATGTTCATGATTTCTGACTTTTTTTTTTTGCTGATTTCCAAATTAATTAATGACTATATCATGTCTATGGAGATTCTCAGTCATCCAGGTCATGGTTGCCCCAAAGATGCTTTTTTGAGAGGCAACTGGACTTTATGGTTTGTCTTTGAAGATCTTTCACTTCTCATCAAAGAAGCTATACCCTAATCAGAAAGTCCAGTTGCCTCTTGAAAAAGCATTTTTGGGATGACCACACCATTGTTTCATTGTGATCGTTGCTTTTGATCTGAACTCTTGCTAAACTGAAACACTCTCAACCTTTCTGAAGATTTCTTCATTATCCCAAGCAAATTAGCAAGATACTTTGGGTACATCAGAACTTAAAAAGCAATCCACCCCAGAAAAATATTAACAACTTTGGAAAACAGTATCATAGCACTGGAACCTAGGGAATTACCCTGGATTGGATTTAGGCTAAATTTGTTTGTCACAGTATCCAATGAAATCAATTATTCATTTACTTTTTTGCATTAATTTCAAAGCCGTTTAAGTTTGATGAACATGATCTAGATGTATTCCTTTTACTTTAATAAGAAACACATGAAACAGTTTTTGATCTTTCTTAACACATTTATGGATACCAAGATTGATTATTTATGTTGTCAAAACAAAAATAAACTCATTGTGCACTGGCTTGCCTATGTCATTCACAGGAGTTACCTGCAAGCAATGAAAAAAATCCTTCTTTCATGAAGGAAGCCAACAACTGACTAAAATTTTAAACAATAAGGCTACAGGTGATAAGGACAGATATTATAGAAAAATACTAGTCTTGGAATTGCTGCATCATTTGTTATCTGTTACCTGGAAGAAGAATATGGCTCTGTGTAGAGCAGATATGCTATCAGTGCTTCTAGTTTTTGTGTGAAATGCCATATACAATAAAGTTGATAATGCATCTATGAAGAACAGAAAATACATTTTATTTTTACTCCATTATTTCTTTTGCAATCCAAATCTGCAAGAGAAACTAACGTGCAAAGATACAGAAGAACATTTTTGTTCTATGAACAAAATGAAGTCATACTCTAGGCAGGGGCATGTAATAGTTTTCAGTAATTCAAAATTGGATTTCTATCATCAGTAATGGAGCCAAGTTCCACAGTACTATTTTTTGTTAAGCAAAAGCCAAATGTAGTATTTCACAGAAATTTGGGTTTCTTTGGGAAAAAGGGGGTGGGAGGGGAGATACTTGCCTGCAGCTCAAATCAACTACTTTGCAAAGGATACAGGAACTTTTTCAAAAGCCCTTATCATTAAGGAGCATCTACAAAATTCAAGATGGCAGCCACAATTATATAGCTGACAGTCCACCACTTTTTAGACACTGAAAAGTATGGGCAAGTGTCTTCTTGACTTTGTCCCCAGTACTGATGTCATTGCTCTCATGAAATATTTGAAGGGCACTGAAGGTTTGGCTGTTTTCAGTGTTGATAAAAACTGAATGATTTATAAAAAAATTATTGTTCTGCATTTTCGGTTTATTTTATTTTAAACCATAGGACAATCAAAGGCTGATCTGGATTAGGATTACCATGCACATAGTCTCTCCTACAGAAAGATAATTTTTTAAAAAAACTTCACTTGGCAAAAATTGAGGCTTTTTAAAAAACATTCCTAACATGATATGCCTATGTGAATTTTGCCCTATTCTGAAAATAGTGAGGCAACTTTTGGGTAATTATAAGTATGTAGGATTATACTACAAATGACACAATGAATCTCCATGCCCAGTACTGAGACCACAGTGAGAGAACCTGATTTATAACTAGATGTATGAAACCCAACAGGTAATATAATGGATATTATTAATAATAAAAATCCTCTGCTTCTCCCCATACAGACACTGATAAATTCTTATCTGAGCGGGATTTAATACCATTGACTGCTAAAAATCCATCCATTCCCACAACCTTGGCTAAGGCAAAAGCCAACATTGACTTTTTCCAAACCACATTTGGATAGCTGCCAAATCAATCCTTGCAGTAAACATAGGGCTGCAGTCACCTCTGAAAAAGGAAGAAATAGAATGGCCCAAGAAATAGCTGTGGAATGAACTGCTCTTCATTACATATGGCAATGCCAAATAATGTCCCACTGGCACACGAATCATGGTTTGGCATATGTTATGTCATGCATTGCCATATGTTCTGAAGAGCAGTTCATTCCATAGCTATTAATTGGGCCATTCAAGTTCTGTCTATTTCTTCCTTTTTGAGAGGTGATTGCAGCTCCATGTTTACTGCAAGGATTGATATGACCATGGGGATGGTGCAGCACTTATGTGAAAAATGATTATAAGTCACTTTTTTGGGGTGCCATTGTAACTTTTAATAAGGTTGTAAGTCAAGGAGTACTTGTACAATACATGTATTCTGTTATCATTCAATTCCACAGCCAGACTTTATTTTTACTCCAACTCAGTTTGTGGGATTTGGCACCAAAATATTTCTTCAGTTCATCTTGGCAAGAATAACCTACAGACTTAAAACTTGGTAGTGGAAAAGGAGTCAACAAGACTTGGTTAGTCATCTTTTTATTTGCAGCAAGTGGTGAAAATTCCTTCTGAACAGCTGGCTTGCCAGATTAATTTTTAATTAAAATCAAAGACAACTCAGAAATACTGAAAAAAAAATGTTTCTGTCAGTCTTCCACAATTTCATGTTCCAAATAACACTCAACCCTTATTGAAATAGATCCTCCTTAATTCGGTAAAAAAACCCAGAAAAAAATCAGTATTGTCTATGTTTTGTTACCGACTAGGTGACATCAGCAGGGCACTGAAGATGTTGCCTTGTTGGGTAATGAAACATCTGCTAGCAAACCATCAAGTTCAGACAGCACCAGGAGTTCAACCATAGTTCAACTGTGAGTTACACATATTCTCTTTTAAAAGAATCAGTGTCTTACATTTATCACTGTGTTGACCAACTCTATTCCTATTTGAATGACCAAGGTAATTTTTTTAAAAACAAGCATTTAAATAATTCATGTCTTGTTATGTCTACTGATGCTTATGCCAGGGCCTATTATTTCCTTTTTTCAATAGGGATAAAAAATTGTTTTTGTCAGTTTTCTTTTTAAAAAATTGCTAATGTATAATGCAAACAGTACCAAAGACTAAAAATACCCAGTAGATTCCTAAAACCTTTATAAACCTATATCTTTAAAACATTTTCCCAATCAGACTCTACAGAAATGGTTTTACAATTTCAGCCATCATTTTGCATAAAACCTATTAGTTTGGCTTTGGGAATTGTTTTGGCTCCACTGTGAAGCTCTCCTTAGACTATATAAGAAAATTATGGATGATTAGCAATTTAGTGCCATCCAGTAGAAGAGGTAATATCTTACCATATTCACAATATGTGGCATAACATTTGGGGTGTGTTATGATTCCAAAATGATTATGATGCTGAACATATAAGGATTTTCCAGCAGTGCAGTTGCTTGATTTCTAACAACTCATGTTTCCACTAGTGTGCCACTTAAAAGGATTAGCTAAGAGAAAAACTCTATTTGACATATTGAAAAAACCAGCCCAAACATTCTATTAAAATTCATTGCTCATGAATCCAGATCTATTAACAGCAGCATTATGGGCAGTAAAGAAAGGAAAGTCAGTCATTCTTCTTTTTAAAAATATGTAATTATGCAGTAACCCATAAACAAGCAGGTTCCTTTCTCACTCATATCTTTAATGTCTATATTGCTTGTTCATGCTGCTATGAGCCTCCTTGAAAGTACTACTTCTTAATATAGTAAACACCGAGTTGATAAAATCCTAAATTGAATTTTGGCAAATTTGCTTGGGTTATTAGCATCTGGAAATCAGAATTAGGGAGGGGAAGATATAATCTGAGGGTGACAAAATGTGTTACAAGAAATTGTGAATGGAAAAATGTAATGCATAGTGTCTTCATTCTATGGGAAATGATCACAAGGACAAAAAGGATGCACATTTATACTCAGAAGGTTGAATGATCATATGAAGAATCATGAGTTACTTCGGTGAAAGTGAAGGATGTAGGATACTTATGAGAAACCTATCTGCTGAACTGATACAGACTAATGAGGGCAACATCAGTTATGAATAAATGAATTGATTATTTGAAAATTATACCATTTATCATGTTCAGGAATCCATTTAGAAGGGAGACTATAATCTATTAAAATTTACAGGTAGCAGGAGGAAATAACTCAATCTTTCTTGGTTTTTAACAGTTCTAATACGTCTTCAGGTCTCTTTTTCCATTAAAAAACATTAAGTATTGTACAAAAATTAAAGCAATCCTGCTTGCTGTTTAGAATGTACTATCTGATGCAACTGGCCATATGAAATCTATGCCACAATAAATCAGTGGTGGTGGTGGGATCTTTTCTATTAGTTTATGCAATCCCCTCTTTAAAAGTCCCTTCTGAAAGCTGTGTCACATCACTATAGCTATGAAACAAGTTGGAGGGGAAAGAGAAAGGACGAGTGGTATTGCAAGGTATTGTGGAGGTTAATGTATATACAGTGAGGCAATGAGAAAATCTCTATCAATGATTAAAATATGAATTCAAGAAAAGTATGTTTGTGCATGGATACAGATAATGGCACACCACAAAAAGAAAATGGGGACAGCCTTACGTCTATTGCTTGAGAATAGCAGCAAAAATCTAGCAGACTCATCCTCATGCCATTTGGCATTCATATTATGTCAAGAGCAATTCTTCTAGATTTCTGAGAAATCCACTGGATGGGTTGCTATATGTCACATTACTATGTCAATCCTGGGAAATATCAACAAAATCTTCCAATCACATTTTATATATACAGTACATTCTTCCAGAAACTCAAAATCATCATAGTTTTTAATACCAACCAAAATGACATCTTCTCTTCAATGTATCTGGTAATCTATCTGGGTAGAGTCTTACAACAAACTGGACATGAATTTTACATACACTATGAACAAAAAATGTCTTTTTGCTATTACAAAAAGTCCTGTTCTAGTAAGGTTTTTCATTGCTGCCAAGTAACCTTGTAAAGATTATTGTGTTTCATACATATTGGCAGCCAATTGTTCAGATTTAAACCATCTAAAGAATTAGAAAACAACTGAAAATTAATATCTCAGTATCATCCTTGTAATTATCTTGATTCTTGATAGTTTTTTTAAAAATATTTGCAGTTGTAATGAGATTATGAGACTGTTGAAACCAGCCTTTTTATAACAGGGTGACAAATGGCACTGAAAATGAACACAATGTGCAAATTAATGTTTGTTAACATATTTCTGATCAAAGTTCATAGTTAAAATCAGAAGCTGCATCTTACATTCCCCCCCCCCAAACAATTCTTGTGATTTCTACAATGAATGATAATACATCTTTAGTGTAGTATTTCTGTGGGAAATATACTGCATTTCCCTATTTAATCTCTTAACAATTCCTATAGCAAAATGTGAGTCCTTAAAAATTATGTTTGCTTTCAGATGTCACCAGTGAAGACTAAAACAACTGTCTCCCCACATTTCTGCAGCAATTTATTTTTTGAGATCAAAATGAGACCTTTCACTGTTTGTTCACTTGCTTCTGATTCATTGTGACCCAGTAGACAACATTTCACTTGGATTGTCAATCAGAAACTGTTTTCTTGAGTCCTTGTAAGCTCATCCTTATTTCATGATTAAAAATATCTAGCCACCTTCTCTTCTGTCAGCTCTTTTTCACCTATCTTCAGATTTTCCAAGCGTTATTGTCTTTTCAGGACTCTTCCTTTTACATTAAATGTGCCAAATATTTATTCTTTAGCTTTGTTGCAAATGCTTCCAGTGAGCAGTTTGCTCTTACTTCATCTAGTAGTAAATGATTTTTCTCAGATATTTTCCAGCATCACGATTCAAGGGCACCTTTATCTTCCTTCAGCCTTTCTAATGTTCCTTAACTTAAATATACATATGTAAGTTATGCCTGGGAGAACCATAACCTTTGCAATATGTAACTTTGTTGGCAGTATGATGTCTCTGCACTTTCAAAGTAACAGGTGTCTCTTTATTTCACAGCTCAATCCCTGTGAATTTCTGACCTAGGAAGTTAACCCTGTTAGTATTTCAATTTCTTCTCCACTTTGTGCTGGTGTTGCCTACTGAAATATAATAATCATTTATGTACATTATATATTGTACACTGCCAGAGCCCCACTCTGTGGAAGATAGATGGTTTAGAAATATGAAATATAAATAAAATAAATAAACATATGTATGTGTATATATCTTAATATTGGGCATTAAACCGTTTTTTATTATGTCTTCTTTCACCTTCAAGAAATGAGTCCCAAGTCTTTCTCATTCAAGCAATCAAAACAGTATCAGCAGAAGCATATCTGAGGCTGTTGATATTCATCCCAGCAATTTAAATTTCCACTGTATGTGGGCCAATTCTTTACACTCTAAAAACATTCCAAATGGTGCCCACTGGAAATACATAGTGAATCATTGGGAGCACAATGAAGAACTTATGTAATGAGCTACTTATAGAAATAATTAAATACTTTAGAGAAACATAAAACTATCTTAGTTGAATTATAGCAATTCATTTGGATACAACCATAGGAAATATGGTAGAAATAGCTTGCTGATCCTGGCAGAGAGAGGTGTGTCCTGTCAAATCTTCATTTATTCACCACAGGGCAGTAAGTACCAAATCTAATACTAATCCTAGTCTGAACTGATGGGCAAAATATCAGAGCTGTTGGAAACCATTTACGGATTTAGTTCCCAGTCTTTGGTTACACATGAGGAAAAAGGAACATTGCCAGGTTAAAGAAGAAAAATCAGTTTGGGAAAGAGAACAATTTTAAGCCAGTTTGTGAAACTTTTCACCGAAATTTTATAAGTACTTCCTTTCTATGCACCCATCCAGAATGGAAACAGAATCCCATGAGGTTATTCAATTATAGGAAAGAATTTCAAAAAAAGAGTAATTTTGCTTTGTATTTGCAAACAAGAGAGTAAAACTTTTTTAAAAAAAATTTTAGGCTGCAGCAACCTGATGTTTTTATATTTCACTGGAACTTAATAAACTATATTTTAGGAAAATGATGGTTTCTATGCAAGGTATTGTCAGGGTTCCGGCAGTTACTCCAATTAAATCATTTTGTATACACGTTTTATGATTGACAGGTATAGTTTGCCTGTAAAGCAGAACCTAGAAACATGGTAAGATCCTTGCCTGTGTTGTGAGCAAAGTCTAGTTATCTGGATTCAAAATAAATAGCAAGTTATTTTTGCTACATTCTTGGAAAGGAGGATTCTGAATCTTTGTATGTTACGACTATAAGGAAGAAGCTTGTAAGATAAAATCTGTGTTCATAACAACCCATTGTTAGCCATTGCACAGTACAAATCTACTCCTACTGAGATGTAATTGCTTCCAAGAGAATATGTAAGCAATACACATCCTTCCAAGCATTTTTTTTAAAATAAAAAACAGTCTAGTTTCAACATACAGTTTTTATAAAGACTGTCACATTTAACAGAGAATTCAGTTTATATTAATTTATAATTTATTGATTTTTTTCCTAAATTATATATTATTAAAGGTATTTAATATATCATTGTACCATTTCTTTGTTCTATATTATGACTGAACTGGAATGGCAACTGGAAAAGCTCACTGAAATTATTGTCAGTGGAAGTTTGAATCACCTATATTTTATTGTACTGTGCTGTAGCAAAGGGGTCCTCAACCTGTGAATTGTGGCCCACTAGTGGGCTGTGAGGTGTTTGCAACTGTGTGGAAATGGCCGAGGAGACTGCGCACACGTGGATACTCACTTGCACGAGCAGCGGGGAGCGCATGCACTCCATTTACTGAGTGGCAGGCACGTGTGCACACCACTCGCACAAATGGAGCTGCGGACGCATGTGCATGCTTACTGGCTGCTTGCATAGCATGGCACCATCTCCTCTCCCCTCCTGGCCTGTCTGCAAAACCGGAAATGTTGGGGAACTCTGCTGTAACTCCATGTAAGACATTTTTGCAATTTCAGGTTAAAATATGGAACTAAGGAGGACTCCACCATTTCATAGAGAAATTCACTCTTTATAAATGGCCACAGAAGGAATAAAACCCCACATGAACATTGAAAACAGCTATTCAGAATAGAAAGAGAGTGAGACAAGGATGCATATTGTTCTCATATCTCCTTAATGTATAGAGTGACTATATTATAAAAATAACAAGATTCGAAAAGATGACAGTTGTAATCAAAATAGGGCTGGAATACTAATAGTTGAGATATGCAATTGATACCACTTTCTTTAGCTGAAAGTAACAATGAGCTAAAATAATTCATGTGCAGAATAAAAATGGAAAGTGAAAGTACAGATTAATGTTAAATGTTAAGAAGACAAAGGTAATATAATTCTGTTTTCTTAATGAAAGTTCATAGTGAAGAAGTGAAAACTTGTGTTTTTTTCTTTGGAATCAGTCATAGATAAAGACGGATAATATGCTCAAGAAGTAAACAGATTAATCCTAGAGGGGAAGGTAATGATAGATCAAAATATTTCTATAGAACTGTTAAAAGACTGTTCTTTTCAGTGATAATATACAGTTGTGAATTTGAACTATAAGAAACAGTTACAGGAGAGAACTGAATTACAAAGATTAACCAAAAGAAAGTTACTAAGAGTACCATGGTTTACGAGAAGAACCAACCGGTTGATCCTGTATAATATTCTTGGGTCAACAACAAGAAGTATAAACTTACACATTTTGAGCATGCGTTGTAAGTGGATAATGAACAAAAATGATTATTCTTGACAAGACTGAAGAAGTAGAGGAAGGAGGATTGATGGAATGAAACTAGACTAGAGTAAGACGAGCAATGACTCAATGGTATCTTGACTCAATGGTATCTTATTAAGTAATGTATTAAGTAAGTAGAAGAGCTGATAAAATATAAACATTTACTTTCTGCTGGTATTCCAAGAACTTTGGAATGTAAGAAGGAATATAACATTGATTGGATAGAAAGAAAACTCTCCTGCATCTGCAAGTATAAGTCAGTTTTAAGTGAGATTCCAGAAAATGGCATCTACAGGATTTTTGCATTTCATATATTCACTATTTATGCTGTGGACTCTGATACATTTGACCAATATCTCATGACATACTGATATTTGGCAGATCAATAAATGGACAAAAGTTCAGTCCATTTCATGAAAATATTTTACTAAGTGAATCACTCTGTATTGCTGCCTTTATCATTTTATCTGTGTATCAGAAAGCTAAACAGATAAGCTGAATCCAAGCCAGCTCACTGCAAGGAATCCTAAATTTATCTATTGTGAATGGGATTAGGCCAGTGGTGGGATTTAATTTTTTTACTACCAGTTCTGTGGGCGTGGCTTGGCAGGCGTGGAAGGGAAAGGATACTGTAAAATCTCCAGTCAGAGGTGGTATTTTCCTGTTCTCCGAACTATTCAAAATTTCCTCTACCAGTTCTCCAGAACTGGTCAGAACCTGCTGAATACCACCTCTGGATTAGACTTCCTCAAAAGAAGCAGATATATTAAGAGTCCTTATGGATATGAATATTCATCTGGTGTCACAGATTGCGACAACAGCTAGGCATACCTTATAATCAGCTTTTTCTAAGATTTCCCAACATTCTTGATGTCTATACTTTACGCAGAGCTGAAGTTTAGTCTGCAGAAAATAGATTGATCTACAGTATAATGTAATATGAAGGGATTATACATACTAATATTAAATATATTCCACCAGTGCTCACCAGAAAACACTTACAGATTTATCTCAAACTGTTGCTAGATTATCTAGCAAATATGAGGAATTGCTTTTCTCAGTAATTGCTTTTGGGTTCTGAAATGCAATCCCACTGAAAATAAGAGAATTATTAACATTGTTGGCCCATATTCTACTTTATGGCAATAAAATGAAAGGGAAAGCAAGAGAGAGGCAGGAATTAGTACAAATCTCATGGAGTCAAATAAGTAATCTGATTTATCTGGTCAATAGCATAGACATAATCCAGAAACTGTACACAGGGACAAGACAAAGGTAAGTTCAAAAAGACTTCTTCAGGAATCCAGATATACAACAAAACATGGTCTAAGGAACATAACCAAATCTTCATGTTGTCTACAGCAGGAATGTTCCAGGGTATACGCTTATTTATTTAGTTGTCTATTACTAAATTCATAAGTCACTTATCTAGTGGTTCGAGGCAACTTTTATCTAGTTTCTATGTCCAAAACAATCTCATCATGAACAAAATGACATTCAACTGGTCTAGACGATATGGAACACATTATTCAATATCTCACTATACTACTGATTACATAAAAATAATTCTAAATTAAACAAAAGGGAACCTCCGATAGTTTGAGTTAGAAATCGATAATTATTTCCAGTCTGAAAATTCAGCTTTGAAATTCTGATAGAATATCAGGTGACTTTAAAATTAGTAAGTTCTTGATAGCCTTATAAATAGAGTTCAAATTCTAAAGGGAAAAGCAACAGCAATGTTGCATTTCATTACAACACATAATGCTGAGAAACAATAGAGTCCCTTGTGGCATTGCATTTTGATTTAATGTTTTTCCACTCCAGTGACAATTCATCCCCCACTGCCTTACAAATAATGACTTGTGGGTCTTAACCTTACAAGAACGATACATGTGACCCATTAGCTACCCTACTTAAAAGCTTTTGTTAACCTGTAGTAAGAGCTGGAGCCATGGTTTAAATATAGACAGCCCAAATCACAGTAGCAGATGGTCTTACAAAACATGCTCCCTACAATCCTTTTTATTCCCCTTCTGCAAATCATCAATGTTCTTTACCTAGTATTACCTAGTATTACTGGACTTAGGCTTATATATTTTCAGATGGTCTAGTAATAAATGACACAATAGAACACTTGCAGGATGAGTGGCTGGTCTGGTTTGCATTGAATTATTATCAAACAACAGACAATATTGTTTAAAGTAAACAGAAAATGAATAGAATCAAGAGATCCTGTCTTTGCAACCATATATTTCTGTTTGGAACTGATTCCTGCATAATAAATTGCATTTGGCCCTTCAGACAATAACCCACGCCCTGATCATCCCATGATTGGACTGTTGCATTGGGAACTACTTGGGGCTGCCCTTGAAGACCACCTTGAATTGGACTCTAAAATTAAATACCTTCATAGGCAGTAGTTTGTCTCAAACGAAAAGGCAGAAAAAACTGTCAAGATCTGATAAAAAGACAAAGGGTAGATTTTTGTGTGTGATGGCTTTAACTAGCTTATCTATTCCTAGCAGAATTATTTTTATTTTATTGGAATTATTTTTTGTTTTATTATTAAATTTATTTGCTGTCCATCTCACGGTTTGAGGTTTCTCTGAGCAGCTTACAGTGTGATAAAATATAGAATTATGCATTATGTAGCAAATAGTGATTAGCCTTCCATCCTTCCGAGGTGGGTAAAATGAGGACCCAGATTCTTGGGGGCAATATGCTGACTTTGTAAACCACTTAGAGAGGGCTGTAAAGCACTGTAAAGCGGTATATAAGTCTAAGTGAAATTGCTATATGTGCCAAATTTCAAGTTTGTAGGCTTTACAGTTCTGGAGATTTTGTGATGATGCGTGAGTGGTATTTCGCTTTTATATATATATAGATTTCCTTTTTTTTAACTTAATAAAGTATCCCTATTTAGTCTAAAGTTATGGAAGTGTGCACATTAGCTTTTTATTTAGCCTCCATATGTCCTTTTTTAAAGTCATCTGGTACACTGACTTAATTTTGTATTAATTTTATGTATTCTTTCATCTATGACAGTGATAGCTAACCTTTTCATCGTCATGTGCCGAAAGTGCACGTGTGCGCATGCATGCGCGCACATGCGTGCCTGCACCCATAATGCAATGCACATGTGACCCCCGTGACCCTGTGCATGCACGCGCAACCCCCCCGTGTGCCCCGTGACCCTGTGCATGCTCATGTCTCCCATGCATCTCACCACCCGCGCATGCGCAGCAGATACCCGACAATCAGCTGGCTGGCAGGAGGCATGCGCGCATGTGCAATGGAATTAAGCTTGGGCGACGGCTCGCGTGCCGGAAGAGATGGTTCTGTGTGCCATTTCCGGCACATGTGCCATAGGTTCACCATCACAGATCTATGATATTCAATATTATGGTTCAAGATAAACGTTTTATGGAAAAATAAAGCTATAAGGTGTCACAAAATGGACATTTAAATAAAAATAAATAAATGTTGTACAGTTGCTTGTAAAGTACTGGAAAACATTAATTGAAATTTCAGAAGAATTAACAGAGATTCTAGGAACTTCAGCTGCAGTACAGTAAGTTCAACCCTAATCAAACACAGAAATCAAGTACTAGTGATATAATTGAAAGTTCAGAAGAATTAACAGAGATTCTAGGAACTTCAGCTGCAGTACAATAAGTTCAACCCTAATCAAACACAGAAATCAAGTACTAGTGATATAATTGAAAGTTCAGAAGAATTAACAGAGATTCTAGGAACTTCAGCTGCAGTACAATAAGTTCAACCCTAATCAAACACAGAAATCAAGTACTAGTGATATAATTGAAAGTTCAGAAGAATTAACAGAGATTCTAGGAACTTCAGCTGCAGTACAAGTTCAACCCTAATCAAACACAGAAATCAAGTACTAGTGATACAATAGTTGAAAAAGTGACACATCTACAGGAAAGGAACTTGTTGATTTAGTTCAGCTGAAGAGATGTACAGCTCTGAAGAAGGCAGAATGATGATCACTGAATGTGCATCCAGCAGCATTCAAGTTTTACCCATTTGTCTGATTTAATGGAAATAAAAAGCCTGCCTGAATGTATCCATATCCTCTAGGATGCTTCTGTTTCTAAGACTTCAATCTTGTAAGAAATATTTTAAGGACAGATTTTACAAAAATCTCTTGTCTTTTCTCCCCATTCTTCCTTATATTTCCAAAAAATAAGCTCATTCACCAGACGTTTTCTACATCTCTGGTGTTATTTAAATTCTCATAACATAATACAAAAACATTGGAAGTAACAATTGTAATGTAGCTGATAGCAATAGATTCAAACAAATTCTATAAATTCTATTCTAAATAGCCCTGGAATACCCTGAATGCAGGAATAATAAATAGCATCAATGAAAATATTTGTAGATATATCGATGAATGGTTCATATTATATTTCTGTAGACTTCTTCTAATCACTGTGTCCATCACAACAATGGACTAAAAGATGTGATATTGTTGATGACAAACAATACATTAGAAATTTTGCAAGTTAGCTTGACCAATTACTTTTTGTTTAACTGCACCTCTACTTTTTCATTACATTGTAAAGGTCTGGTGCTAGCCAAGGTTCTATATTACCTCTAGTCTTTTCCTCTTTTGATTGCCATTCCTGCTTGCACATGAACATACACACATAAACATACAATATTAATATAAGAAAATAGGATTAAAAATTCTTCATAGAGGAAGAGGAGGAGGAGGAGGAGGAGGAGAAGAAGAAGAAGAAGAAGAAGAAGAAGAAGAAGAAGAAGAAGAAGAAGAAGAAGAAGAAGAAGAAGAAGAAGAAGAAGAAGAAGAAGAAGAAGAAGAAGAAGAAGAAGAAGAAGAGGAAGATGATGATGATACTTGGAATATTTTCTGTTATGTGTAGCAACCTTATGAATAGCCTATAATTTTCAAGGAGGGAATTACAAGCTAATTTCTCTAGTCTAATATGAACTAAACAAATCCTTGTCCAGAGGATGTCTCATATAGGAATGCATTTTCAACTATGATGGCTGTTAAGCATTCTGACATTCCCAACAGCTAACTAACACTCTAACAGCTTCACCAATCTTCATGTAGCCCTCTATTATGATTTCAAAATATAGCAGTATAATCTAGTAGATAAATCTTGTCTTTTCTAAAGTTGAATATTTACAGCAGTTGTCAGACCTGAAAAATGTGTAGCAACTCTTGTTATACTTGCTGAAGCTAATATCCCAAATGATGCAAAAAAAAAAAAAAAAGTCAGAAGGGCAAAGCTAGGAGAGCAAAGATGAAATACAGGGCTGGAGATTTGAGTAAATTATTCATCAGACCTTTGCTTCTTTGAGAATTATAATATCAATACATGTAGAGAAAATGGACCATAGAAGACTACTAAAAGAAATCTGCAAGGTAACCCACCTTTCTTAACTGACAAATTATTTCCAGAGGAAATACTGCATGAATGAAGGCAAGATAATTGATAAGTCAGGAATGAATTCCTGGAATTTTCTACTCACATATGAACCCTTCTAACATTCAGGTTTGTCCACAACACATGAATATCACAAAAGTGACTAAGAAATCTGAAGTATTACTTTGTGCTATTACATAGTTGCTTTAATATGCAGACTACCAAGCAATATATATCAAACAATTCAGTGAATAGAAGTATTAAAAACCAGTTGCATTTTAATTCACTGTGGCATAATAAAACAGTTTTAAAAAGACAGACACAACATTTAGAAATCTGAACTGGAAGATTAGTACATCATTATTATTGTTGTTCATGGAAAGAGGAGCAATATCAAATTAATAGAGCCTCCTACATTTTGGGCATTGATACACATATTCAGTCTTATATCATAATTTTCTTTTTATGACTGTACCTGTAGGGTTTCTTTCCAGAAAGCACTTCTAGCATCTATCTAAATCAGGGGTGTCAAACTGCTGGCCCACAGGCTGGATGCATCACATGCAGGCCACACCCATCCCAGCTCCATGAAGGGGAAAACCGTCGCGAAACGTCATGTAATGGCAATGTGACACCGAGAGTTTGACACCCCTGGTCTAAGACATATAGGCACTTAAATATGCATGCTTATTAATGAAAGGGAGTTAACATCAAAGTTGTATGTGTTTTTAGTTATAGTTGTGTATTATTGTTTGTTAATTGCATAAATTAGCCTTCTTAGTCAGGAATACACATTTACAAGATTGATTTTTTGCACAGACCCACTGACCCTTGCATAAAATATGCCAAATAATATGTGTACTGTGTTGTATGTATGTAAGAATATGTTTTTAGACTTCTAAACAAATTTCATATACAGATTAACTCTGATACAGATTTTTATACATAGGAAGAGCATTAGTACGGTAAATGTTAATTGTTTTTTGATAATAACAGTATACATTACTCAACTGTAAAACAGCAAGAACAGACTTACCTAAATTCATCCATCAAGAGACAAGTTGAGAAATTTGCATCAGAAGAAAATATATATAAAAAGAGAGAGATAAAAATAAAAATGAAAATTAATAACCAATAGTCATTCTGATGACAAACTAAAAATATTAATGACAATATTGGCAACTAATCTTACTGTTAGCAGGGAATACTGAAAATGAACACGTAGATTTAATTATGAAATAATTAAAATGTATATTATAAGGTATGAACTAGTGTTACTTAAGTTGCTGCAGATGTATATGAAAATAGATCTCATCAATTATTTATTTTTAACAAACTGCAGCTGTCCAATTTACACACAGGTTACTCTACAGATGATTATTGGGGATCCATGAGTTAAGCTTAAGCAGGATGCTAATGGGAGAACCAGAAATTATTTTTGGAAGGTTTGTGCAACATTCTGAATGAGATTCAAGGGGACAAACATATTTTGCTAGATGATATGAATGGATAGGACTGAAATAATATATGTTTACATTAAATAATTACATTAAAAAATGTCTGCCTCTCACTGAATTACTAAAGATGTCATGCAAAGCACTTGTTTCCATTTTATTCTTCAACAGGAACTCTGTGAAGTAAAATGAGAGGGAGGGGAGGGGGAGGGGGAGGGAGGGAGGGAGGGAGGGAGGGAGAGAGAGAGAGAGAGAGGGGGGAGAGAGAGAGAGAGAGAACGAGAACTCAGGGGACTTTTATGGTTGAAGAAATATCTAAACATGGGTTTCTCTGATGCCAGTTAAACGCCTTAGTCACAACAGAACACTGTCTTGCCTACACAAGGATAGGCGCCATTGTTTTAAACCAGTAATAGGAAAATACCACCATCTCTTGATATGTAGAAATATATCTGCTAATTTCATCCAGTTTTCCAAATCTGATGCTTAGAATGCTAAAGCCTGTATTTGATATAGCCTCCCCTCCAATTCAGTGGCATCTGTAACAAGGCCCCAATGACTTTAAAATAACACACGTTATTATATCATTACCCAACTGCTGCAATTATGTAATGACCTCATGATGTCTGATGTAAATACATTAGGCATGTAATTTGTATGATAATGCCATCATTGTAGAAGAGTGCGTAGGAATGCAAAGAAGAATGCAGGAATAGTTAGGGCAAAATGACACACAATTCAGTTCTGGGAAATGAGAAAGTATGAGAAAAGAAACTCAAAATTATCCTGCCTTGAGTTGTTTGGTATAAGAGGGGGCAGACGAAAACTTTAATAGGCTTTCAAGAATCTGTAATTATACCTTACAGCAGTAAAATTGCATTTCTGTAATCCTTGCTTGTCGGGTTTTATGACCTAACCTACCTCAAAGAGCTGATAATCATGCACTTTGATGACTAAGTGGCAAGAAGGCAACTTCAAGGAAAAATTCCAGCTGCAATGAGATGCCTTCCATGGCCATCCTTTGATTGGTAGTTCCATCACTCAATCATTATATGTACACATTGTGATTTGCCACCCTTCCCACTAGTGCCTACTTTGTGAATGTGATGCTCTCAGGTTACCAACAGCAATCATTTTACTTCCTTGTAAATGTAAATAAACCAATTATCAGAGTGTCGATAGTGTGTGGCAAAAGAAAATGATTTTGAAAGCTCCAATAATATTCACATCACATTTTCTGAGAAACGTTTTAATTTGGTTAATTCTGACTTTTATTCTATGCAGCGCAATGCTTCCTGGTTTTCTCCAGGAACACATCTGTATAGAAAACAAATAATGTAATTTGGATTATAAAAGAGAGAGTGTTTCTCTAATTATAAGAACTGAAAAATAAATAGTTGAGATGCACCAAATTGTACCAGAAAACTATGATTGTATTAGTCCAATTGTACATATTTCCATATAATTGTTCTTGGGGACATTTCAAGTTCACAACATAGAAAAGGTTTCAAGTAATTATTAGTTGCTTTAGGGAAGAATAACATGGCAAGGCTTAAAGGAATAGTGCATAATTATAGATTTAACCTACCAAGCATGGTAATGCTAGGCCTTTTCTTTGCAATCTCTGAAGGAATTGGTGTCTATATGTCAAATATTAAGAGAGGCTTCATTTATCAAATCTATTAATCTTTATCTAAGGTGGCAACAACATGGAATATCTAGGACCGTGATGGTGAACCTATGGCACGTGTGAGCCATTTGTGCAGGCACGCGAGGCCCAGCCAAAGTTACCTGCACCGTGCACGTGCACGCCTCCTAGCTGATTTCCTACTGTTTGAAGCCGTTTTCACCCTCCCAGAGGCTCGAGGGAAATCTCTGTAGCCTTAGGAGGCTGAAAAACGGGCCTTCTGGAAATACTGGAAGTGCCCATTTTCAGCCTCCAGAGGGCCTGTGGAGCATGGGGGAGGCTGTTTTCACCCTCCCGGGGACTCGAAGAAAGCTTCTGCAGCCTATGGAGGCCAAAAAATGGGCCCGTTTCTTTACTTCCCTCGAGCCCCCAGGAGGGCGAAAACGGTTTCAAATGGGCTGAAAATCAGCTGGGAGGCACACTAATGCGCAGTGCAGGTAAGGGGGATATTGCACATGCATGTGCAGGGGGGCAGAGCGCATTGCTTGCTGGCATGCATGTGCACACTATTGCACGCACGCATGCTTTCGGCACACTACGCAAAAAGGTTCACCGTCACTGATCTAGGAAAAGTAATTGACAGTCTGCTTTAATGTTTTGCTTTTGTTGTTCAGGTATTTAAATTATAGAGAACTCTTTACAAACCCAAAGATCTACATATAAAACCAAAAATTTCCACTACCATTGCAGTCCTAAGAAAAAGGAATGGTGTTGTGCTTTTTTTAAAAAAATATTGTATTAATAAATAGGCATACATTCATTAATTTTTGTTTGCTTTCTTTCTTTCACTCAGCTAGGAAAGCTAGGTGAATATACTTCTCACAATGTGTTATCAAGCAGAATAATCCCTGGTGGAGCCATGTGATAAATAGCAGAATTAATGCCACACAGTATTAATGGTTTACTCATTGCCCTAAACCACATTTGTTTTAACTGTGGTTTCTTAAATAATCCATATATCTGATTCACAGTAAATATTTAGAGTCCAAAGTGTTTGAACTTTCCCAGTCAAAAAACAAATTTATTTAGATATATGAATTCGATCAAAATAAATCAAAAATACAGCCTGACCATGATGATTTAGAAAGAAAGGATAGGGATCTGCATCCAACCAGAATGATCAATAATGAAAGATGCTGGGAATTGTAGATCAACAATCTGTGAACAGAAAAACCCATGATCTTAAGGAAGATCCATTTGTTTGGTAAAAGCCAACATAAGTAAGAGTCTTATGAGAAAAATTATGAGGAAGAGTCTACAGAGAAAAAGAGAAACAAACCTAGAAATCAATGAGAATGAAGAAGATAATATTAATGAAAGAAATACTAAGCTACAAAGAGCTCGTCTACTCTTTATACATTTGGAGAATGGGGCGTTGGTCTTACCTGATACGCCCTTCTGGGCGAGCCGAGGAGCATCCAGACTGTGGGATGTGCTTCTGAGTCCTCTTCTTTCAGGCTGAGCTTTAGACGAGGAAACGCTCCGCCCCTCCCACGTGGCATCGCGCAGCCTCCCCCAGTTTTTTGCGATAACGAGAAGAGAAGTTATTAATCCTATCTAATCAACTATTGGCTCCTTGGCTGAAAACAGGAGTCCCCACCAGACGGAGATGCTAGGGTGGGGCTGGATGCTCTCGTGGCTCGCCCAGAAGGGGCGATCAGGTAAGGACCAACGCCCATTCTCCTCGAGCGCTCGGAGCATCCAGACTGTGGGACATACCAAAGCTTGGCTGTCCTATGGGTGGGACTCGTCTGGCCCAAGGCCCTCCGGATCATTGACAACCCTCTGTAAGACCCGCCGGCCAAAGGAGGCCTCAGCTGAGGCATACGTACGATCTTGTAATGCCTGATAAACGGGGACGGAGAGGCCCAGGTGGCTGCCCTACAAATGTCAGCAATGGGGGCTTGTGTGGCCCAGGCCGCCGAAGTGGCTGCACTCCTGGTGGAATGGGCAGTTATTCCACCGGGTGCCGGCAGAGAATGGGAAAGGTAACACCTGGCGATGGTCGCCCTGATCCAGCGGCTGATAGTGGAAGGAGAAACCTTGAGCCCTAGTGTCTTGGGTTGAAAGGACAGGAAAAGAGATTCCGACCTTCGTAAGGACTGAGTGCGCTTAATATATATACGCAAGGCCCGTCTAACATCTAGGGTGTGCCAAAGAACCTCCCTGTTCCCGGAGGGTCTAGGGCAAAAATTTGGTAGAACCAGTTCCTGAGATCTATGGAAGGGCGAGTTAACTTTGGGTAGGAAAGTGGGGTCAGGCCGCAGGACGACCCGGTCTGCATGGAACACACATAGATCGCTCCTGACTGACAGAGCTGCTAATTCCGACACTGACGAGCAGAAGTGATGGCTACTAGAAAAACTACCTTAAAGGTGAGGAACTGAAGAGATGACTCCCTCAAAGGCTCAAACGGAGAACGTGTAAGAGAAACTAGGACCTTGTTGAGGTCCCATGTGGGAAACCTGTGAACAGTGGGAGGGCACAGGTTGGTGGCACCCCTAAGGAAGGATCTAACCCGGGGTGATGGGAAAGGGAGCCGTAGTTATCACAGGAGACCACTGTTGAGAGGGCAGAGACTTGTCGTCTCAGGGTGTTAGGTGCAAGCCCCTTGCGAAGGCCTTCCTGAAGAAATTCCAGAATCTGAGCCACGGAAGGAGAGAGAGGGTCAACCTGGGACCCACTACACCACTTGCAGAACCCCTTCCAAGTGGCATCATAAATTGCGTGTAGTGGAGGGTCGCCTGGCGGCCAAAATAGTGTCGATGACATGGCTTGATAGGTTCTCGCTAGTCAGACGGATCCGCTCAACTTCCAGACGGCTAACTGTAGCCATTGAGGCTCCGGATGTAGAAGGGGCCCCTGAGAGAGGGAGACCCTGTCCGGGGATCCGCCATGGGGGCGCTACCGATAGGTTGCGGAGGTCCGCAAACCACGGTCGCCTGGGCCAATAGGGAGCCACCAGGAGAAGGTCTGCCCTCTCCTGAATGAGCTTCTGAATGACTCTGGGCACTAGCGGGAGCGGAGGGAAGGCATATAGGAGCCCTGGGGGCCATGGGCAGCGCAGAGCATTGTGGTTCTCCGCCCGTGAGACGGATACCGGGAGAAAAACCGTGGAAGTTGTGTGTTGGATGGGGAAGCGAACAGATCCACCACTGGAAGGCCGAATATCTTGGACGCTTCCTCGAACAGGGATGGATGAAGTCGCCATTCTGCTTGGTCCACCGTGGCCCTGCTCAGCCAGTCCGCCTGGGTATTGTCTATCCCGGAGATGTGTTCGGCTTTTAGTGATAGAAGGTTGGCTTCTGCCCATCGGCAAAGGCGCCGCTTCCTCATCAGTTGAATTGACTGGGTGCCCCCTTGCCTGTTGATATGGGCCTTGGCCGTGACATTGTCTGTGAGAACGAGAACATGGCGACTGCGGATCTGGGGAAGCAGCGCAGAGCCAGATGGACAGCATGGAGCTCTAGCCAGTTGATGCTGCATCTTTGTTCGGTCGGCGACCATTTGCCTTGCGCCGAGAGTGAGTTGAGATGAGCGCCCAACCGGATAGCGCGGTAGTGACGGTGAGTCTTTGAGGCTCCGCAAAGAGGTGGCCTCTGTTGATGGCGGATTGGTCCACCAGAGAAGAGACGTGAGGACCTTTGAGGGACCTTGACTCTGATCTTCGAGTTGCTTCTTCCGGATCTTTGGAACGGAGCAGGAACCACTGGAGGGGCCTGCTGTGTAAGTGGGCCCAGGAATAATAGAGATGCATGACACCATTTTTCCCAACAATCTAGAGAGGTCAAGCAAGGCCACCCTCCTAGAACGTCTAATTTGTTTGACCAGGGTTTGAATGCTAAGAAACCTCTCTGGGGAGAGAAAAACTCTCTCTGAGACCGAATCAATTATGGCACCCAGGTGGTTGATTCGGGTGGAAGGGGTAAGTTGGCTCTTTTGCCAATTGACTAGAAACCCGTGTGCCCGTAGGGCGGAAAGGGTGACCCTGGTATCCCTGACTGCCTGGGACTTGGACGGGACAGGATAAGGATATCGCCCAAGTAGCAGTGGAGGCGGACGGGAATGCTCCTGAGGTGGGCCGCCAGGGCCGCCAGGACCTTGGTGAAGGTCCTGGGGCCGAGGCCAGCCCAAAGGGTAGGGCCACGTATTGATAGTGAAGGCCATTATAACAGAACCTAAGGAATTTGTGATGAGAGGGCCTGATAGGAATATGAAGGTATGCCTCAGAGAGATCTATGGAGGACAGCCAGTCTCCCGCCTGGTGCCTAGGAGAATGGATTGCAAGGAGTGCATTTTGAATTTGCGCTGGATAAGGTGACGGTTGAGCCGTTTCAGGTCTAGGATGGCTCTCCAGCCCCCAGAATGTTTGGGCACGACAAAGAGATGGGAGTAAAATCCTTTCCTCTCTGAGCCGGAGGGACAGGTTGAATGGCCTGAATATCAAGCAGGTGATGGATGGCTGCATCCATTAATGCACGTTGGTGGGATCCCCTGAGGAGGGGATGGGAAGAAACGATCAGGGGAGTGGATTTGAACTCGAGGGCGAGACCAAACCTTATTGTGTCTCTAACCCATGCATCGGAAGTGGATTTGTCCCATTGGGCGGCGAAGTGGCTGAGGCGGCCACCAATGGGGAGGGAGAAGGAGGCTCTACCTTCTGCGGTAGGGCCTTCCTCCCGCACCCGAAAAGGTCTCTTATAACCACCCCTCGCCTGGTCCTGTCGCTGAGTCCGTGCGATCCTGGGATCGGAAGGAAGGGGGTCGGGGGAATCTGGGCGGAAGGGGGTTGGTAGAAAGGGCGGGAAAGCTCCTCCGAAAGGGCTGAGAGCCCCTGGTCTCCGATCTTCGAAGAAGGGAAGGCAAGTACTTCCTCTTGCTGCGACCCCGACCAGCAGGGGTTCGAGGGCGGGCCAAACAGTTTGTCTCCTGAAATAGGGGCAGTGGCCAGCTTGACCTTATTCTTTACGTCCGCCTGCCAGTGTTTGAGCCATAGCAGGCGACGAGCCGTGACGTGGGACGTGATGGCCCTGGAAGAGAATTTCACCGACTGGTAAGTGGCGTCAGCCGAGAACTCGGCTGCAGCCACTAGCTTCGCAATGTCCTGGTGCGCCCTCAGGTTGGAAGCAGGGACGTGTTCCCTGAGCTGACGTAGCCAGCGGATAGAGGACCTAGTGAAAAAGAGGCGGCGGTAGCTGACTTAATGGCCCAGGCGTCGGAAAGGTGGGCCCTGCGCAGGGCCAGCTCCACCCGCTTATCCTCAGGTTTCAAGGCCTCTAGGGCCTCACTAGGTGTAGAGGAGGAAGCTAGACCCACAATAGGGTCATCGACCTCTGGAATGTTAGGAGGCTGGACAGTGCCGAATCGAGATTAAAGAACCTCTTGTCTTGGCTAGAGGGAGTGGGAGGGTCCCTGTGGAGGATAGTTGCTTCGCTACCAGATCTACGAATATGGGGGGAAGGGATGACCTCAGCTTCAACCACTGGTTGGGTGAAAATGGAATCTTCTGGGCCCTCTGGGATGGGGGGAGGTCAGCAGGGGCCTGGGAAAGAAGGCCCGAGACATTCTTGGCCTTAAGAAGGAGGGACTTGAACATGTGTGGTTTGAAGAGCCCCCAAAGGAGGGTTGGTCAGTCGAAGTGCCCTCGCCCTCGGACATCTCCCCTCCATGATGTCAGTCTCTAAGGGAGGTTCACTGTAGCGGAGGAACCCATCTGGGAATCCTCCTCCTCGAAATCCCTAAAGTCCCCTTCCTCCTCAACCTGGGCCCCAACCGGAGGAGGGCTGTCCTCTGAGAGAGTACCTGAGCAACCGGGGGACCGGTTGTGGAAGGATCTGATAGACAAGGAGTCGTGCTCGGAGACTCGAGGAGAGAAGCCTGATCTGGACATGTGCTGTAGTTCCTCTATAACACTCTGGCGGATGGCTGATTCCATCCAAGCCCTGATGTGAGGTGGCACCTCAGATGTAGAAGGTTCGTCCTGGCGCAGACCAGCAGCCGTGGGTGTAAAAGTGGCTTCGGTGTCAGACTCATCGTAGGACCGGGGTCGGGAGACCCTGGGGCGAACTGCGCCTAGGTAGGGAAGAAAGGCCTGGGGGAGAGGTTGAATAGAGGTAGGGGGTGGAGGAGGAGGTAGAGACGGTTCAGAGCGGGACTCCCTTGAACGCCTGTCGAACTCTTTTTCTAACGCCTTGTGGCGCCTTAAGGCGTCACGTTGAGAGGCCTTGGAAGGTTCCTTGTCCTTTCTAGAGCCCTTAGGTTCCTTGTCTGCTTGCGCAAATAGTGGACTCTTGCCTTGGCCTTCAATGAAGGACGTTTAGAGGAATTGTCGTCTGCCATATTGAACAATAGAGATTAATAAGGGCGGTTGGCTCGCCCAGATCAGGCCTGGATAAGGCCGGGTGAGGATGAGGCTGGCCCGCTCCCTTTGGAATTTTACTTGTACAGAGATAACAGAAATATATATATATATATTTAGCTATGTAATCCTGTTTTGTTCCTTTCTGTAGTGCTTTTTTATATTCTTTATATCAGCTGAATATACAGGTACTCCGATATATCCAATATCTTAAGAGAAAAATTGCTGTACCAAAAATATTATTTCTTTTTGTTATTATTCCTTTTGTATTTGGATCAAATATAAATTCTATTATAGTTATTTCCTTGGATGTATATCTCTCAGTGCCAAATCAGTCGAATAACGCCTGAGGCCTAGAGTTGAATAGGAGGCCTCTGGCAGCCAGCCTCCAGACAACAGAAGAAAAACCGGAGGGGGAGGCTGCAACTTCGCCCGAAAAAGGCTGCGGGAGGCCAACAAGCACTAACCAAGACTAGCCAGGCAGTTCGATGGGCAGCTAGGCTTTAACCCTAGGCCTGGAGCTTTAATTCACCGCAGCTGAATATTAAATAAAAAGAAACTTTCAGCGCCCGGCCACGAGGTGGAGCCAAAATGGCGCGTCCTCGAGCTGAACTGCCTGGGCGCCTTCGGGACGGAAGAAAAGGAAGGCTTGGCCGGTCAGCTCGGCGCTCCTAAAGCCCTAGGGGCGATAGCCCTCCCGGTTGGCGTTAGGGTGGGGGGAATCCAGCGGAGGAGCGCGTGCCACAGGCAACGCGCAGGCAGCGACGCGATCTGATAAGGGTGGGGGGCATCGCGCTGAAGGCGCTGCGAGCCCGCAACCGCCTGAGGACAGGGAAAAATTTCCTTGAGTCCTGACCCTTGCGCAGGAGGAGGAAGGAAGCAAACCTTATTAGGACGGAGGATTCAATGAAACAGCCAAGGAGCTCTTTGAAACGCAGCCTGATTCTTCGAGGCTGAGCAAAAGACTGGGGAGACGCTGCGCGATGCCACGTGGGAGGGGCGGAGCGTTTCTCGCTAAAGCTCAGCCTGAAAGAAGAGGACTCAGAAGCACATCCCACAGTCTGGATGCTCCGAGCGGCCCGAGGGAGAAGTATATGTTTTGTAGAAAGGTATATAGCTAGGGCTGGATGCCTGGATGAGGCATGGACATCAGAGTGTGCACTATAAAGGAGGCTAATCAGGAGATTACTTTACTATTAAAATTATGCATGAAATCTCAGCATGAAAACTCATTTGTACAGAATTGGGAGACTATGTTCTCTATATATACTTAAAAGAAAAACTAACCAGAACAGAATGTCATATTATGTGTTAGTCATAAGACAGGTGTCAGTGTATAGTGTATAGAACATAATGATTTAGAAGCAGAAAGCACTTCTCGGAGGCCAGTAGTCAATTAGCCTCAGTCAGCTTTGGCAATGCAGACAACTGTCTTAAAAGATCAATTAGGCAGTTCAAGGTCAGAAGAGACAGTTGACCTTCTACTGCCAGTCTCAACAAGACTTTGGGTCCTTCCTTTCACACACCACAAAACAATTCTCCTCTTCCTTTCATTCCCCTCATTTAGCAAAGGAATTTCTCAAGGGTTTCAATATTATTCAGAACAAGCACCAATGTGTGACCTAATCAACACACTGAGCCTTGACAAAGGAGAGCCCTGCTCAACTAACCTGCTTCTGAATGGACTGGAACGCTACCCTCCATTCTCAACACTCCCAAACGATGCCTGACCTTTGTTTTAATCTGCAGTGGAAATGCAACACTTTCCCATAACTTAGTGGAATTAGTGTTACACACATTTGGGGTGCAAGGTCCCAGTCACTGACATAGAAGTAAACGTTATGAGTCACTCTGTAGCAGTGTTTCTCAGTCTCAGCAATGGAGAATGATGGGTGTTGTCCAGACATCTAAAACTTGCTGAGGTTTAGAAACACTGCTCTGTAGGATTTTAAGAAGGAATTTTGGTAGGGAGGAAAGGAGGCAGAACTGTGTAATGAAGAAAAATAAACAAAGAAGTAAATGAAGGAGGAAACTGATTCACAACAGGAACCAATTTTCTGCCATATGTTTAAAAGGACAGCTTGAAAATGACAAAATAATTAAGCAGTCTTAATTGCCGATTTTCTTCATACCAATATCCCAAGAGAGGTGGCAAGCATTTTTAAAACTTGCAGTATGTGGAAGATTTCCCACCCATTAAAAAGAGAGAAAGGGAAAGTTTTACATTTCTGTTCTTTGTTTATTTTGCTGTAAAATGCAGAAGCACAAAAGCCCTGTGGGTATCTGGGCAGCCAAGGATTGATGCTGGGACAAGGAAAGTAAAAAGGAAGAATGGTCTACAAAGGCAACACTTTTCCATAACAAGGACAAGGCTGCTATGTTTTAGAAGTATTAGTTCTGGCTTCAGTCACAAGCATAAAGGAATTTGGCAAGCCTCATACAACTCCCTCATAGCCTCAAAACCACAGACAATTCCAGGACAATTGGCTGGCCCAGCTCAGACAAATGCTGGGAGATATTTCATCATAGCATTTTTCAGCTGTTGACCTACTGTCTTGGAATTCAGTCACAGCTAACATCTTTGATTTTAACATTATTTGCAGTTAATTAGTTGCCTGTAATTAGTCTTTCTCTTATTTGGCACAATCAGCCAGAATACAGGCTGAGTAAAGGCAATGCTCAAGAAAAAGAATTTTAGTTTTTGAAACTTTTCTTTCACCAACTTGATTTCCTGAACATTCATCTTCTCCTTGAATATTTGGGTTGCTTTTCAAATTAGGGCAGCAGAGAAAGTCTGTGGTTAGTCTGCAATCTCCTTTAGACTCCAATACACATTCTCTCCAGTCTAAGTGACCTAATGTCAACCTTCCCAAATCTGTTGCCCTCCAGAGGTGCTGAATTACAACAAACATACTTCTTTGACTAGAAGTATGTTTAGTTATGCAGAATCTCAAGCAACATTTTGGGGAAGCTCACTTTTCACAAAGCCTGGACATTATATAGATTTGGGTATTATATATCGTCAAGTAACTTGGTCCCCCTATGACCTAAAATACAACTAGATTCCTTTGCTATTTCTTTTAGGCTTTACCAATTAGTAGCTCTCCAGAGAAGCTGGGCCTATTCCTATTATCTCTCCCTCAGGTTGGAGAACTTCAAAGGGAAATACATCTATGTGAACACTGGATCTTGATTTTCAGTTTCTTTAATCATATCCCACTTAGCTATTTAGTTACCTTGACACTAACTTTTTTTTGTAAGCCTGGTATTTTTCCACATGTTCCACGGACATATTTACAATGTGTATTTGAAAGGGGTTGAATAGTTCTAGAGCTTTCATACAACTAAGTACATACTTCAGGGTACAAGTACATTGGATAGCAAACACTATTTAGAATATTTTACTTTAAAAAATAATCCAGCCTTGACTAGAGCTTGCTACTGGGAATAATGATTGGATATATTTGCTGTTAGACGAGTGAAAACACTTGAAAATAAAAGAATTTGGCAACCTTATAAAATATTGAAAAAGCAAAATATACCTGCTACAAAATCTGTGTTTCTTAAGAAACAGGATGTAATGAGGCTGAAGACTAGATCTTCAATGAACCATTCTTACTCAGATTTTTAAAATTCTTATTCACTCTTATTTTTTAATTTAATTCCTCCAAACTTTGTTTTCTTGGGATATCTGCTGTTCAACATTGTAGGTTTTTGAACAGATAATGGCTTAAAGTAAATAGCAAGATGCAAGTGACATACACATCAAAGATTATGTTGATGCCTAAGAATTTAAAATATTTATTCAGTTTGATTATTATGTACTGACAGACTCAAGGCAGCTAGAAATACCAAGGCACACATTTATGTTAGTTGCAAAGATTAGTTGGGTAGAAGGTCAAAAGTGATAGATGAATGAAACAAGGCACACATAGTAACCTATTGGATGGAGTCTCAAATGAACACACTGGCTCTGTTGTTCAAATTATGTAAGCTGGCCAGTTTTTATGAGATAGTTAGGGTTATTTCTCTAGCTTCAATTAACTTCTTCTTTTGACATATTAAAGCGTTCCCTAATATGGTATCTTCCAGCTATTTTGGGATTTGGAATTCCAAGAGTGTCTAGACTAGGAAGACATTACCATAGCTCTGAACTTCCATTTTTATTAACAGCCATGTAATAGGTGAACTATGCAGAGGTGGGCTGCACTTACGTTAACAACAGGTTCATTAGTTGTGAGCGCCTCTTTGGGGCTGAAACGCAGTTTCAAACATGCAGCTAATCTACTCAGGCAGCTCTGCTGAGTACAGCAGGCATGGTGTGGAACTCAGTTGGGCAGTGTGGGCAGGAGAAACGAGCCAAAAAGTTAGTTATATATGGATAGGATAGCGCGGGGGTGGGTGATCACAGCATCCCACCACTGGAACTAAGTCTTGCTAGGGTTGTTACTTGTAGGAGAAGGAGTGGCAGAGGCTGGGGATGCAGTCAAAAGAGAAATCAGTGTAGAGTCACTTCCTAGCCACACAATAAGTCTAATTACTCTTGAATTCCACTAACCCTTATCTAGACCAAAATAGTGCTAAGTGTTGAATAGATTCTTGTGCATAGGCATGAGTACTAATAAATCAGTTTAATTGGAACTTCATGTGTGGTCTTGATTTTTCCCGCCTGACACATAATGACATTTAAAAACTGACTCTTAAAAAATCCAGCTACAAAATAAAAAGATGCAATGATATCAACAAACCTTTAATCATTCTGAATATTCAGCTTTGTGTATTTCCTCCATCTGCCCCTTTTCTAAACATATAAGTAATTGTGTATGCAAAGAGGAAGAGTCCAGCAGTTTCCCAGATTATACAGATTCAGCCAATAAATAGAAAAAGTAAATAAGGAAGTATGTGGTCAGGCAAACATGGGATGGTAAAAATATGAGCTTTCAGAAAAGTCAGCTCTCAACCCAGAAAGCAATTATATTCTCTTTAACCAGCAGGTGCTGCTCTGGCAATAGGAACAGATGTGAACAGCAAAGGCTGTAATAAAACAACTGAGTTGCTTGAACATAATAAACTGAAAAATGTGTCCAAGCAATATAAGGGCCAAATGAAACTGGCAGTCCTATGCTTTGGAATACAAATAGAATACAATACAAATCACCAAGAAACTTTCCTTCCCAACCATCTCAATGGTCTCCCTGTCAAAAATCACAAGGTCACTCATTGAACAGACATGTTCTACTCTATTCAACTTGGACAAGTTACAATAGAAGTCCAACACAAAAACCCACCCAAACACCACAAATCAGGAACACTGTCCCCCATAATTTCAGCGGTGATCTATCTCAGATCAATACAATCCCTTTGTTACAGTATATGGCAAACAGACTTCAAAATGTTTTCTGCCAATATGCAAGAGATCAGCATGAAGTTTCCTCCTTTTACAGAATATTTAGGGAAATGGAAGAGCCCCAGAATCTTGGGAGCAGGGGCAAGTTGGCATAAATAGAGAAATACTGTGAGGCTACAACAAGGGAATTCAACCACAGTCCTTTGCTGAGGTATTAATATGTCCATAGTTCCCTATAAAAGATACAGGGTAGGCCTTAGTGAAATAACACTTTTTCATTGCCCAATTCATCTAATACAAAATCAAGCAAATGTTATTATATTCTTATCATAGTGGAAGAGTCAATGTCTTCTCTCTGCTTCATTATTCTTCTGCAGAATCTACCAGACTGAAATAGCACTGTTTTTAGTAATGGGGGTAAAATACCTTTGAACATGCAGCTTTCTTTTGAATCAAAAAGTCCTTAGCTCATTATTTGATAAATTGCATTATATTTAATGAGTGAAATACTTTAACGGTAGATTAAAACTGAAATTTAGTTTGAACTATTTCAAATTATTTATATAAAATCCCAATAATTTAACATGAAATTCACAAGAACATTATTGAATAGGCTCACTAGATGAGCTAACTAAAGAAACAATGGGACAATCATTAACATCATTGGCCAAAGTTTATGTAGGGATGTTTTTAATGTCTGGGTAGCATGGAAATTAGTGAGTGAATTTAACAGTTAGCATAATTTTTTCCCAGAAGTAAGAGGAACAGAATAAAGGAGCAAGAAAAGAACAAAGGAGAGAACTGAGATTACTTTAATTTAGAGACAAAACGTAGAAGTCTCAAAGTTGATGAAAGTCTCAAGGTTCAATTAAATGATTTTTTAAAAAAAGATTAATATTCGGATGTTGCTAAATTTAAAGATGTTGGTGAGCGAGATGCTTTCTATTCAATATATATTCGTATACAATAAATACAGAAAACTTTTGATCTAACTAAATTTAAATATGAATGGAAAGCAATACATTGTTAATTGTGATTAACTACAGTGATACTGAGTTTAGGTAATAACAGGATTAATTCCTAATCTGGATTTCAAGGTCTCTCTTTTCAAAAGGGAATTTGAAAAAAAATAAATACTGGTTTTATTGGCTGCAGAAATACTGCGCTGTTGTCTATTTCAGAGTTATGGCAATGTCTAATGCTATTTCTAATGCAGAAATGATATTAAAATACCTATATAATCTGTGGATTGTTCTATAAAAAGGAGTAGGCTGGAGAAGGATTCCTGTCTGCAGAAAAGAGGTAAAGGACAGGACAGGGCAGAAAATAAATCTTTACCAGGGAATCCAAGACAAATACTTATGTCATAATGAAATATTCTGTAGTATGCCGGCAGCTTTTGAGAGATAATTTAGTGCAAATAGAAATATATTTTGCTTGATGGCAGCTTCTGTGAAACAATGTAGAAGAAAATGGTCTTGTTAATCTAACACATGTAATGTATAAATTGTGTCCTCTGCTTAATAGAAAGCTCTTCACTCCAGTCAGTGCCTTTATGAGCAGAGTTGATTTCTGCAAATTACCTCTTTTTTCTACAGTTTTTAAAAGGTAATTCCTAACCTTCTGAAAATTTTAGACAGAAAATATCAGCAAAAATTGTTCTCCCTTATTGGACTCACCAAAGCTTTCATGGCAATCCTGAAGGCATTCAAAACACAGATGCATTATGAGCTATTTCAATTGCTAGATTGTCTTCAAAAGATAACTTCAGTTTTTGCATACTATAATCCTGCATTATGCAGCTAGATAGCCAGGGGCATATCAGTAGCAACATCTAGCAATATAAAACATATGGCAGCATGTTATGATGCCATGGATTTCTATGCCAAGCTCTATTTTATTAGTTGTTTCCTGCAGAAGGGAAATTACCAACACAATGGTAATCATGGCAATGCAGAAACATCCTTCCATTTAGAATTGTCTCCATAACAAAGGGCCAAAGCTCCACCATTCTCTACTTTTCCTTCTATTCCTTCACATAAGACTGTTCCATTGTTTCCTCATGCAGGATTTGGGGAAAAAAACCTAAATTAATTAGAACACCCACAATTACTTTTCTTTTTAAATGATTTCGTTTTAAAGCCTAAGGCTATATAATTTGTGATTAACACATTCTGATTGACTTAGTCTTGTCTGTTAGCCTATCCAGTCAGATCTTGGATTATGCCTATAAAATAGATTAGACTACTCCTGAAGTGTGGAAAAATGTAAAATATGCATGAGACAATCAGCCCAGGGATAGGAAAGATAGAAATGGTATGCATTTGTTTCCTTTGCTAGAACATTTGTTCTTTCCCTCACTCTTAATCTGTTAAAATAGTTCTGAGCTCTCCTTTGAAAGGATGTTGAGGAGCAGAATCTTATCTTGTTTCCCAGATTAAGCTGACATGATGGCTGTAGTCTTCACTGTCTGTCACTTCCTCCTTTGATGACTGGAAACTAAATAAATAAATGCCCCCTGCTATGACAGGTTCTCATTAGCTTTTGTACTTCCATGCCATCCAGTAAAGGGATGATGAACTCAGCACCTGTTTGTAAACCAATCATTCTAATTTAGCTGACTTTAAATACCTGATACTCCTTATTGAAAGTCTGATTTAATCTGTTGCTATCCTTACCTGGACTGTTAAGAATGTCTTCCTTCCTTCTGAGGCCATCTAATGATCAAATGTCTGCACATGAGAAAGACCTAGATGAACTAAACCATGGCTTGCTACATCTTCCTTGTCAGAGTAAACAATGTTATACAAAGAGAAAAGGAAATAGTAAGTTAAAGAAATTAAAGACATGACATAAGAAAAAGGGCTAAAGCTAGTTGACACAAACACCATTCATTATACCAGGGGTATCAAATTGGTGGCCCACAGGCCGGATACATCATGTGCAAGCCATGCCAACCCTGGCTCTGCAAAGGCAAAAAACATAGCAGTCAGGTGATATCACGTGATGCAATCGAGTTTGACAGCCGTGCACTATGCCTTTCCATACCTTTCTTTTGCACTCCATCTGTACTTCCATTTCATCCATAATATTAATTCAATACCTTTTGTTCTTTAAATTCCCAATTCTCTCTTTCTGAATATCTCATCAGCTCCACTTTATTATTATTTCTTCATATATTTGTTTTGCAATTTGATCCTAATCCATTCTCTTTATATGATTAAACCATCTCAACATATTTTTTCATATTTATTTTTGTATTCAGACCACATTCATTTGCATCTATTATTGTTTTTCTGTATATACTTCTTTCATGGGGTTCGCTTCCTTCCTTATCCCATCACCCTTCAGTCAGGAAGTTTTTTTGAAAGGGGACTTCCAACCTGCACCCCCGGTGGTTCACAAGTATCCTTCCTGGGATCTTCATGAGGTCCTTAATGCCCTTACGAAGCCCCCCTTTGAACCCCTTAGAACATTGTCTCTCTGTTTCCTGACTCTGAAGGTAGTGTTCCCCATTTCCATCACTTCAGCCAGGCGGGTATCCGAGCTTGCTGCTCTTTCCATCAGACAGGACCTTTGTTCCTTTCACGATGATAGGGTTGTCCTCAGTCTGGACCTCTCATCTCTTCCAAAGGTTAACACCTGTTCCACAGGTCCCAGGACATTATGTTGCCTGGCTTCTGCCCCCTCCCGCACCATGACTTAGAGCAGCACACGCTAGACGTAGGAAGGGCTCTTAGAATATACATTAAGCACACTTTCTCCTTCAGGAAGTCAGAAGCCATGTTTGTTTCCTTGTCCCTTCTCACTTGGGGCACAAGGCCTCTTCTCCTGCTATTAGCAGGTGGGTCAGATCTTGCATTGAGCAGGCCTACAAAGCTGCAGCCCTTCCAGTTCCTCGAGGTCTGACGCGCAATCTACCAGAAACACGGCCACTTCGGCTGCCTGGGTGACCCAAGCACCCTTGGAGGAGATTTGTCATGCGGCCACGTGGACATCTCCGTCTCCTTTCATCACATACTACCATCTGGATGCCTTTGCCTCGGCAACTTCAGCCTTCAGCAGACGGGTGCTTCAACGAGTGGTTCAACAGTCGGTGTGATGAGCCGGACGAGGACCTACCCGTGGACATGCAAGCTTTGGTATGTCCCATCCTGGGCTCTTGATGCAGAGGAGAATGGGCGTTGGTAGAAGTTACCGTGAATGCCCTTTCCATCTATGCTGCGAGAGAGCCCAGCCCCTCCCTTGATTCGTCCGGAGAGGATAAGTAATATTTCTGTATTCATTTGTGCTTTCAGAGACACCTTTCAGTCTGCAAAGTATCTTCGCCAAAGCTGGGGTAACTTCCGGGGTCTGGCTTTTATATCTTAGTACAGACTCAGCTAAATGACGTCATAGGAAGGAGTCAACCCATCCTGGGCTCTCTTGCAGCATAGATAGAAAGGGCGTTCAGGGTAACTTCTACCAACGCCCATTCCCATGTTGTTAACAGAAGTATGTAATAACTGGTTACTTCAGAGAAACATTCACTTGAAGCAGACTATTTACCACCTAATATCTTTCTAGTCACATTTGCACATCTTAGAATTTTTCGATTGAATTTTTTGAACTTTAGTAAACGCTCCATCAAGATTTTACAAATTCATCCTTTTACTGTAGTTTTTCTCAATTTATAAAGGGCTACCGTTCATTCCATTTTTTCTGTCATATTCTCTGTCATCACTAATGTTTTTGATATATACATTTTCAGATCTGTAGTCCTCATTGCTTCATACAAACTATTAGCTTTTTTTTTGGAAAGTCATTCTGCTTCTCAACCAGCAACATAGCATCATCTGGTTACAACATACTTATGCACTCATGCTAACCCTCACCCCAATCCCAACCAACACACCTCTATTACTGTCACAAACATTCTTTATCCATTTTTCTATTAATACATTAATCAAGTAAGGAGAAATCACATACTCTTGTTTTACTGAAACATTTGCTAAGCATTCTATTTATTCTCACAGATGTTTTTCTTCCATCATCTCAAGTTCTTAGCACATTCAGCAGCCTATCTTCAACTACACGTTACTGAAAAATATTTCATAATTCAGACCTATTCACAATTCAAGCCTATTGGAATATTATTTTAAAAAATAATAATTGTAAAACATATTTTTAATGAAAATAATAATAATCAGGAAATGGACAATCCACACAGCAAAATATTCAGGAAATGTGGCATGTCACTTTTTTCAAAGATTCGTTCTTCTCCTTCATCTACATACTTTTATTTATTGTTGTTCAAATTATTGGCATCATTATGTTGGTTAGATGGATTTTATGCAATAAATCTAAAATAGTATGTTTGGAACTAGTACTGTACTAAAGATGTTGCAGTGAATCAGAATTGGTCTATAGCCACAGTGAAATCATTTCTTTGAAAGTTGCTTATTTTCGTTGAAAGATAAATTCTGGAATTAGAAGCAAATTGTTGGGATTTGATTTCTATAGGGGCTGTCCTATGCACCTAAAATTAGCCCACTGCCTTCAGATAAGGGAAAGGTGAAGTGTTATGACCAATGTTGAAAAGATGCTATTCAGCATTTATACATGTAACAAAGCAGTGTTACCTTATTGTCAGTGTAACTCACCAAAACGAATTAGCCATTTCACTGAAAATTATGGAAAATATTGTTAATTTTTCTAATAAGCAAGCATTTGGCAACATACAAATTCAAAAAAAGCCAAATTTATACTATAGGATTAGACAAACATACCAGAGTCCCAAATTCTCAGATGAAATGTGTAGATTAACAGTAAAAAAAATCCAACCCTCCTGTTTTATGCTGTATGAACATTTATTATTCCGACTAAACTTTAATACGTGGTTTATAAACTTTAATATTAATATCATAGCATGTTATATAAAACCACAAATAAATCACAGTACATCTTAGAGCAATGTATGAACCTAACTAATGCAAGACAGATGGCATAATGTGCATCATTACTTATATATTAATGCAAAAGCAAAATTGTCTTTTTTGTTCCAATGGGTCTCTCTCTCTCAGTATAACAAGCTTAAGAGAAGGTAGATAGTTTTCTACCATATCCCAAAGAAACCAGTTATGAATACCATATCCCTGAATACCACATCCCTAGTAATTTAAAAATAGAATTGTTCTTAAATCCCTTAGCTGTAAACAGAGGTTATATCTGTAATTAAAAAGAGATGATACAGCAGTCTGGTGGGATAAAAGACACATGTAAAACCCTAGCTGAATTAATTCCACAGAAGGATAAGAAAGATCAGCAGTATTTTAAAGCAAATTCTGTCAGCAAGGGGGAAGTTCTAAGTGCTGTCTGAAGCATCCATGTTTCAGCATCCATGTTTAAAATGAAAGAAAAGGGTGGGGGAGCCTTCTCCTCATCATTTTGTAGTTCAGCAGCAGAAATAATTCCCATTAGCAATGACTGACCTAACACTGTCCAGGAGATGGTGTGGAAGAAACAATCCACAGATGCTTTTGTCTCAGGAGACCTTTTGGTTCAAGTTTCTTTGAACATCCCAACAAATGTAATGGGCTGAAATGCTTTGTCCTGATATATTTTCAATTTATGGGAAGGAAGACTGGGGGTGGGTGGATGGGAATACTTTCAGACAAACAGTATTTCATACATATATTAGTGACAGAACTTTGTGTGAGAATGAAAGCCCATTCTGTCCACAGCATTCATGTGAGCTCTTACTGCCCACTTGCAGCTTCTTTAATTTCATCCTATCAAAGCTGAATGACAGCTTTGACAAATAAAATAAGGCACAGTCATGTCCTGTAAGAGCAAGAACCCAATCCAAATTCAATTCTCAGCATTAAAACAAACAAAAATGAGAAGGAACCTGTATCTTTGTATCAAATGAAGCCTGCCCTGACGTGGCCTTGTCTCTTGTGGCTTAACTTGTTGTGTGAACCCAACCAATAAAACACATAATGCATTTTGGGAAAGTAACCCGGGTTTATCATAATATGATTATTTTGGAGCAGCTTCATTTAGATAACGCAATTTAAAAAATGTTTTTCAAGCTTAGCACTAGATTTGATCAATTTGAGAACATTTCTTGGCAGTTTATACAGCTTAAGCATTTATTGGTTGGATTGAGGGTAATGCTGTTGCAGCTGGAAAAATTATTGTGATTTCAAAACCAATAACTTATCTTGATAAAGAGCTGAATATTGAAGATTAAAGTGACATTAGTTCATATTATATTTGGAACGATGAACTTGAATGTGTTGTTCTTGTCAACCAATGGGAGGTTAATCTAAAAAATATGAAACTAATGTTTGATCCTGAGGCACTAACCAGAACAAAGGCTTTGAACTGGATTTCTCCCCATGAACACTAACTAGAACAGGGCTGTCAAACTCATGGCCTGTGGGCCAGATGCGTAATGCATTGGCCACACCCACACCCCGTTTAGAGAAGGGGAAAAAGTCACAATACGTCACATGATGCTGCCGTGATGACACAAGTCTTGCCAATTTGCTGTCGGAATGATATTAGAAAAAACACTTTCGAATTATATTTGAGTTATAATTTAGAATTGCCAAACAATTTCAAATTGTAATAGAGTAATAATTTAAAATTGTCAATTTGAGTATTATGTAGTAATTCAAACCTGTTTAATTTGTCCTAGTCCAGCCAAGGAAGCAACCAAGCTGCCTCCTTCACAAAGGCTGAGCTAAAACTGGGGACACTAAGGAGGAATATGTGGAGGAGGAGGAGCGTCCTATCAATCAAGCCCAGCCTATCCAACCTAAGTCTAAGCACCTCCCACTGCTGGATGCTCGGAGCAGCTCATTGGAGAAAGAACTACAACACTGTGCCTCCCACTTCCAAATCCTGAGGTGATCCAGAAGGATACAATGTTGATAGTACTGAGGGATGCAAGAGTTCAAGGAGGGAGGCAACATCCCAGCCTCTTCACTAATCATCAAGCATGACCAGCGCGATCTCCATACTGAAATCTGACTGAAAGCTTTGAGAATAATTAGCTTAGAACTTTTGAAGCTGCAATATGTGACAAACTTGGGAGGTTATCCAGGATGGTTGGAGCCAGCAATGGCGTCTTGAGAAGTGGGTGAACCTCCTTATGTGCACAGAGAATTATCATCTCTCTTAAAGATGACTTCACTGCTTGGATCCAGCCACCTGCTACCTTCCAAAAGCCCTTATCTTACCAGTAGGAAAATGTATTTAAAATGCAGATGGACATATTCACAACTCTAAGGACACTATTCAGTTCCCAGGCCAATCATGTTAGACTAGAGTTCATCTAACTCTGTAGGAGCTGAAAAACCAGAGTCCAAATCTACAGTTCAATTACTGTAAATCCAGTAATGTTATCTGAGAAATCCATGAAAAATTATCATTACGGCTCTGTGGGTGATTTTTTTGTCCAGTCCTTTTTAAGGAGAAAGTCATCTAAAAAAGGTGACTGGAAGCAGTCTGTGGAAGCAATAAGAGTAGCAAAATACTTCTGTTTTGTCACTCTTATTGCCACAGTGTAGTCTCTAACAAAGACCCTACCAGTGTCAAATTGAATTTGCTCTTCATTTTTCTCCAGCATTTTTCTTCTGCTATTTCATCTCCCAGAAAACAAGCAAACAAACAAACAAACTCAGAGACTTCCAGAATTGGTAGAAAAAGGCTATGCAGGCACAATCCAGTCTAAAGCCATTGCCACCTTCTCATTCCATGGGTTACTAAGCCCACAGATAAACTGCACCAAATTCTTGGAAATTCCATCAAGTGCCCTTTGAACCCAGACTTGGGATAGATTGGATAGATAAGATCTACTTTTCTGTAGTAAGGAGTGGGAAAGATGAACTTCTAATCAATCAATAGAAAGAGTGATCTTTCCATGACAAAAGACAAACAAAAACATCCTCCAATTCCATATCATGTCACCACTGTCCTGAGATTAAATAAAACAGATCTAACAGGTGCTCCATACTGTGTGTTAAGCTCTTGATAATTTGCAAAGGACCATAGTTGCCATTCCAGACTCAAGGACCAAGATGGCAATCTGAAGAAAACTGCCAGGCTAATAATTGAATAATCAATTTCTATAAAATATTTTATTAATGGTTTAATTGATTTATTGTTTTTTAACTGATTAGTGTGATTAGAGTGTTTAGTACAAATAGTATGATTACTGACTAGTTTAAAAGACCAAAATTCATGCAATTTAATTGAATAGTAAAATCTTTGATTTAGTGGATTTAAATGAACAGTGTGAGTAACGATTAGTGTAAATAATTGACTAGTGATTAGAGTAATTAATTGACCAGGCTGATTGTTGCTTAGGAATATTATCTGACTTGAGAGATTACTACAATAGATTGTTTGATATTGTTTGATGTAATATTGACTATATAGATTACCTAAATTGTTCATTTAATTAATTCAATCAACGTACTATTTTACCAATATTACCATGCCAAAAAGAAAATCCTACCTCAAACCACAACTCAATGAGAAGACAATCCCCACCAATGAACTACAAGACTCCTGCACCAATGAACTTCAAGACTCCTGCACATGCCTTAAATGCTGCAAAAATCTAAAAGATAATAAATACTCCATCAAATGTTCTCTATGTAAAAATACACTCACCATGACTGCTTGGGATTACCTGAGCAAATGATTCGATACCTAGAATCATCCAATGAGTTTCCATATTTCTGCAAATTATGCATATCCAAACTAGATCTGTCTAAAAGAGATGATACCCGAAACCATCAAAACATCCCCAAACATTGAAACCATTGAAACATCCTCAACCATCAAAACCATTAAAACATCCCTCAACACCATATTAGCATCCCTGGATGCCGTAAAAGAAAGAATAACCAACCTTGAAAAAAAAGACACAACACAAAAACCTGAACATCAAATAGCCACAAACCACATCTCCACCCAACAACCACAATCCAATCCAAAACCCAATCCACAAATAAACGCAACCCAGACAAATATTGATATCCCAATCCTCATCAGAGAAGCTGTTGAGCGTGAACGGAAACGTCCAAACGCCATCTTATTTGGACTAGAAGACAGCATTGCCAATGATGACATCACAACTGTCCGAAACATCATCAGAGATTACCAAGCATCAACCATCTCCGGTGATGAAATACTTGACATTTCCGCATTGACCAAGAGCTCAAAAATAGAGACGGCTCTGTGGCCCCACGCCAGTGCAGGATCATTTGCAAAAATGAATCAAGCAAACGTAAACTCATTTACACTATAAACTCACTCGCAAAACCAACACCAACCACAAAAACCTCCGTTGCCGCCTGACTTAACCATACAGCAACGTGCCCGCCCCCGTGCACTCACGCATCGAACTCAAAACCCGTCTAGACAATGGAGAGAAGGACCTGTACATTGACTACCATGCTGACTGTATCAAAAGTAAGACACGAACCCAATACCCAACTTTTACCCTCAACCACCACCCTACCTCAACCACCTACCACCACCCACCATCACCCAAAACTACCCACCACCCACCATCACCCAAGACTAGGCACGCACGCCCCCAACTACCTCAATCCCAACTGCTGCCGGACTTAAATGCAAACTACTCAATGCAAGAAGCCTCGTGAATAAAATACCTGAATTTCTCATCCTCTTAAATATGGCTAACTTCGACATTATATTTGTCTGTGAAACATGGCTCAATGCATCTCTCCCGACTCCATTACCACAGTAAGAGACTATCATGTTTACCGATCAGATCGTGAAAATCGTCGAGGAGGTGGTGTTGCTATATTCTATAAAAATCCTTACATCTAAAAATATCCAAGTTACCCAGGAGCTTGCCTTCCTGAAACCATCATCTGTGAACTATCCTTAAATATCACAATTCGATTCTTACTATGCTACAGAGCACCTGATTATGACATCGAACATGTAAACAAGCTAAATACACTACTAACATGGGCTACATCCTGCCCATACCCTTTTATCTTTCTTGGAGATTTCAATCTACCTCATATCGACTGGACCCTAAATAATTGTACAACTGAAATCATACACACAACCTTCTACAATGCTATTACAAATCTGGTCTTGAACAACTAGTAACCAACAACACTAGACTGAACAACTGCCTCGATCTCATCTTCTGCAATAGTTTGAATTTAATTTACGGAATACAAACCAAAGAACCCTTTCCAGTAGTGACCACAATATGATTGACTTTTGCATCAACATACGTCCACACAAAAATCACCACAATGATGTCATCCCTAATTGTAACTTCAAAAAGGCAACTATGATCTTATAGATAATGATCTCTCATCCCTCGATTGGCAATCTCTATTCACTGGATGCAATACTGTTGAAGACCATTACAACATATTTTTACTTGAAGTCAAAAGAGTCATCAAACTATATGTTCCAACAACAACTCCAAAACAAAACAAAAAGCAGATTACCCATATCAATAAGGAAACTTCAATCCAAAAGAGATCACTCTGGCGGAAAAACAAATCTGGTCACGTTAATTTCAAAACCGATACAAAAATTTATGCCACCAGATAAAGACCGAATGCACTAATTACCACATTAAACAAGAGGAAAACCTTCTAAGCACCAATTCCACCCGTGCTTTTTACAATTTTGTAAACAACAAACTAAAAGACTCAAGGTCCATCCCTCCTTGATAGGACCCGATGGTAAAGACTGCAGCGACGACACCATTAAAGCCAACATCTTTAACACATTCTTCGGCTCAGTGTTTGTAAACAGTAATGGATCATGCCCAATGTTTCCTAGCCGTACCACAGATAACAACAATGATCTAATACATATCGATTTTACAGTAGACAACGTTGAAAAGCACTACGCAACCTAAAACCATCTCTATCTATTGGACCGATGGAATATGTGCCTACTTCTTAAGAAAGCTATCCACTGCCATAGCCAAACCTCTAAGCATAATCTTTGAAAAATCTTTCAGGACCAGCTCCTTGCCCAACCTATGGTTACAAGCCACAGTCATCCCTATCTTCAAAAAGGGAGACCCAAGCCTAGTTGAAAATTACAGACCAATCTCCTTATGCTGCGTCACCTGTAAAGTCATGGAATCAATTATTAATCAATCCATCATCCTCCATTTAGAGACAAACAACCTACTCTCCAATAAACAATTTGGTTTCAGAAAAAAACTATCCTGTAATCTGCAACTCTTACACTGCAAAAACATATGGACTACACAACTCGACCAGGGCAAAGCAATAGACGCAATCTACATAGACTTCTGCAAAGCCTTTGATTCAGTAGTACACGACAAACTACTCCTAAAAATAAAATCTTATGGTATCTCTGGACAACTGAATAACTGGATAGAAGCATTCCTGTCAAACAGACAACAAATGGTCAAAATTGGGAACGCCCTATCAAATCCAGTACCTGTCAATAGTGGTGTTCCCCAAGGCAGTGTTCTAGGACCAACTCTCTTCATAATCTACATAAACGACCTTTGCGATCATATCAAGAGCAATTGCGTTCTCTTCGCTGATGATGTAAAGCTGTTCAATACCACAGACAATACTACTACCCTGCAAAAAGATCTAGACTATGTATCTGAATGGTCTAACATATGGCAACTTCAAATCTCAACAAATAAATGCTCTGTCTTACATATTGGTAAAAAAAATCAGAAAATAAAATACAAGCTGAATAGTCAAGATCTTGTTGATGACCCAAGCTCTGTAAAGGACCTGGGAATACTCACCTCTAATGATCTAAGTGCTAGAGCCCACTGCAACTACATAGCCAAAAAGGCATTAAGAGTTGTTAACCTAATCCTACGTTGCTTTTTCTCTGGTAATATCTCACTACTAACCAGAGCATACAAAACATTTGCTAGACCAATACTCGAATACAGTTCATCAGTCTGGAATCCTTATCACGTATGTGATATTAACACAATTGAGAAAGTCCAGAAGTATTTCACAAGAAGAGTTCTCCACTCTTCTACCCGCTTGTAGAATACCTTATGCCACCAGACTCGAAATTCTAAAACTAGAAAACCTCGAATTACGCTACGCCTTCGGTCCGACTTAAGCATGGTATATAAAATCATACATTGCAATGTCCTACCTGTCAATGAATACTTCAGCTTTAACCATAACAACACAAGAGCACACAAACAGATACAAACTCAAAGTAAACCGCACCAAACTTGATTGCAGGAAATACGACTTCAGCAATAGAGTGGTCAATGTCTGGAATACTCTACCCGACTCTGTAGTCTCTTCCCCAAACCCCAAAAACTTTAACCTTAGATTGTCTACTATTGACCTCACCCCTTTCCTAAGAGGTCTGTAGGGGGCATGCATAAGCGCACCAACGTGCCTACCGTCCCTGTCCTATTGTTTCTCTTATTCTTTTATTTTTCTTATATGTACCCATTTCATATATTCACAACTATGTATACACTTGTACTTATTATCTTGTAAACAATTGACAAATCAAATAAATAAATAAATAAATAAAACATGTGTAATGGAACATGTGGGTGATCTTGGGAAACAAAAGAAGAGATGCTGCCAAGGAAACAATCAGAGAAGAGAGGCAAGAATCCTCAGTATATCTTGATGGTTAGAGAAAGAAACATAAGAAGAACCCTCCTTAATTGTTCAGATGGTTAAAATTGGTGGCAGGATATTTGTACTTTTTGCAAAATTTGTTAATACAGCCTTACAATAAAGTTGTGTTTCCTATCTGGTTTACGTGGGAAGCTGACAGTATGCCATCACACAGCAGGAAAGCTGGTACAGAAATAGCAGTCCCATCTGTTCCTGAAAGCCCAACCACACAAATAGGGTCTCCCATCTGGTTGTCTGGTGGGCAACCTGGGTGGGGGAGCTTTCTGTATCCCATTCTCTGAAATGACAAATAGCTCTTGATCTTCTTCCATGTAGTATCATTTCAAACTGCTATCCTATTCTTCCTCTACTGTCTTTCTCGAGACTAAACATGCAGGTCATGAATGTGGGCATTTAGGTCTAAATATGCTAACTTCTCTTCCTGCAAGGAAACAGAAGTACTGTCTGTACGAGGCACATTCAGCATAGTATATAGTAGTGGGGTAAAGTGTTGGACAGGAGTGGAGAGACTTCTATTTTACCTAAGTCACTGAAGTTATCATAAAGGATGACTGTAAGAATCAAAACAAGGAGCAAAAAGGCCCTCATGGCTCCGTACATAGACTTTAATAGAACAGGTAAAAGAATCCTTAATGCTAGCCTATGGATCAAAGGAAACCCTAGAGAGATTCGAGTTATGTGGGACAATTAATACAATTTGAAAGGGAAGGAACTGCTAGCATACAAGACAGATTTCTTTTGGGCTATAAGATGGAAACATTTCAGGAACATATTTTTCCCACGCCAAAAGTATAGATACTTTTGTAGGTAAATTAGTTAGTAAATTAGTGATATGGCAGCCAAATGGGCTTTTTACATATCTTAATCTCAATGGTACTAATTGGCTTTAGTTTATTAATCAATGATATCCTTACAAAACCAGAACGACAAACACACACACACACCCCTGGCTACCACCTGGAACATTGTTTTTATTTATGCAAACTTCCCATCCTCAACTCCTCTAGAACAAAATGGATTCTTCACAGAAGATTCAGAGTAATGCTGATGCACATATAAAAATACAATTACTTGTCTACAGAGAGCTACTGAACCAAAATTTCTCTATTACAAAGCACATTTAGAAGCATTTTAAGGGCAAAGCTTCAATACAGCAGTCCAAAGAACTAAAATGCACTGGGAAACACACTGCTGTCTTTTACAGAGCTTCGCAGATTTGTCCCTGACTTGACAGAGACTTGTGCCCCTGGTGGCATGTCATGTTTCAGGTCAGTAGTTTTGAGTCTGAAGCTGGTTAATTATTTAATAGGGAAGTGCTGTTCAACATGAAAACTGTAACCACTGTGTGGATTATTTTCTTTCTTGCTTGCTTTCTGAAAATACTTCTGTTCTGACAACTAGTCCTTTAGGTTAGAAAAGCTCCAATCTATCCTTCCACTATCATCAAACTACATTGCTACAAGTTCCCAGATAAGATGTTTGTAGGAAGAGGTTTCAAAGCAACTATTTCCAGGTATTGTAGAAACTGGACTTTTTCTAAAAGGGCAGTAGGATGAAAATCAAGTTGTCTTAAGGGTTTCCTTTGAAATACTGCTTGTTTATAAAAATAGAAGAAGTGGAAGAAAAAATGATAATATAAGGCAGTTGTTACACTCTTTAGACTTTTTTGCACATGTTTAAATGTTGATATTTCACCCTGTTTTGTAAGGTTGGAACCTCCAAAAATGACAGTTGGGACAGCACAATCTTTCATGAGAACTGAGTGAGAAATTTCCAAAAGATTGTGCAAATTCCTTTTTAGGCATGATGGCAATGGTAAGAATAGTGTTTGAAATACAGCTCAGTAAGCAATATTTGTATATCTTTCAGGGTAATGCTGTGCATGTCTTTGTCTCTGACATGCTGCCTTCTCTTACACACACACAAATCCCAAAAGGAGAAAAAAATGAATACCAGGGAGTTTCATTAACATTTTCCATGGCTGATACCCTAAGCTCAGAACCGCAGGCTTCATATAGCTTTGTGCAATGAAACAAGATCAATGGGGAGGGGAAACATAGCAAAAGGATCACCTTTTGCAAAACAATTGGCAAATAAGAGGCACCCAAACCTGACTGAGGGCACAGCGGAGGACAAAAAATTAAATTCCTTTATTGCCAGCCAAAGCCCCAAGTGCTGAAGTGTCTCCTGCGCTTACATTATAAAAGAAAGGAGAGGAAAGAAAGAAGAGCTTCTAGCCATGTCTATTATACAGTATGCAATTTGGTTCTTTTGATAGAAAAAGTTTAATGAAGCAGGGATAAGGACAGAAGATCGCTAAAGTATATTCTGGTCTCTGAAAGGGGACTCCTGTACATACTTAATTAGATGGGAGTCCCTATCAGCATAAATAGGGATCCTAATGAATAGATATTATTGGGATTAGACACTTCTAATTTTACGAGTCGCAGCTTCACCTCTCATAAATCCTCTCCAACATAACTTGGTAGAGTTAATGGTATTTCTGGCACATGTGCTACTGGCAGCAGTAAAAGCTTTCTTTCTTAGCCACGAGTGGGATTAAACTTTACAATTTTAAAGGGAAGAATGAGTTAAATTCACAAATGAATACTTCCTCAATTGATTTGGAGAATGGATATGCTTTAGATATTGTCTGAAAGAGTAAAGGGAAGAAAGAAATAATATTATTTTGGACTAGGAGTTTAATATCATTGTAGGAATTAATTTTTCACAGATTGCAAGACAATATGATCCCCCACATTGTACAGTGCTCATAATGTAGTTTAAACTGTTAATATGATGGTCATTAGCTAAATTCTTGAGAAATAGTTAAAGCAGATGTAGGACAGCATTTACTATGCCTTAAACCAGGGGTCTTCAAACTTGACAGCTTTAAGACTTGTGGACTTCAACTCCCAGAATTCCTCCTCCTCTCATGTTAGCTCAGGAATTCTGGGAGTTGAAGTTCACAAGTCTTAAACTTGCCAAGTTTGCCTAGACCTTGCTGTAAACAGAATTGTGTTAAAGGCAAGCAGATTATTTAATCTGCAGCTTACTATATCATACCTTGACATTTATGAAATATGAGAAAAGAAAGAGAAAAGTCCAGTGTGGTGCCATGTTTGATGATGTTTCACTGTTTTCTTCATGAGAATGTTTTAGCGAAAAGTTATAATGTAGCATTGACTTCACATACTTTTAAATTCTAACATTTCCCCTCCATCCCATACAAGCAAACAGCAAAAGTCGAAGCACTTTTCTTTCCCTGCTGTTTAGGTAAAGGTCTCCAAAGGAAGGCAAAACTTCTAAGAAATCTGTTATTTTAAAAGAGAAAATGTTACTCTGACAACATTAAAGAGTTGTACATAAACACACCTGCAGTAATAGTAATTTACAGGACTGTTTCAACCAGGTAGCTGTGAGGACTAGAAGCAAAGTCTAAATGTGTAATGATGTCAGGAAGTTGTGTCAGGAAAGACTTCAAAATCAATGGTTTGCCAGTAAACAAATCCTCTCAAAACTGGGAGTCTTTCCAATGTGTGGAAGAATTATTTGCAATGAATAGAGGTCTAGATCAGAGATGTCAGACTGGCGGCCTGTGGGCTGGATGTGTCACGCACTGGCCACACCCACCCCACCTCTGCAAATGGGAAAAATGTCACAAACGGTCACATGATGACATGAGTTTGACACCCATGGTCTAGGTACTTGAACAATATCTTGGCTAGGGAAAACTATATTAGGGTTCAATGAATATTCCCTTCTGTGGAGGTAGTGCATTTTATAGCTACTAAGAAAACAGGACTATTTGTACCCCTGTGAACTCTGAGCTGAAAATATTTTAACTGGATATTTTTGTGAAAAATAACATAGCAGAGAGAAAGGAAAGACAGAGATCCATTCTATGATGGTTGGCAACTTAAAGATGTGAGGACTTCAACTCCCAGAATTCCCGTTTCAAAAACACTGCAGTATATGTTAGCATCAATTTTACATGCAAAACCTTAATGCAAATGCTGCACACATGTAAACAACAGTAAAAGATCAAAGGCTATACTACAGTCCCTTTAAAAGCTTCCACTAATCAAAGAGAAAACTGAAGGCTGCAATTTGGAATGCAGAGGAAAGCAAACTATCTTCTGAAATATCTCCAGAACAATAAAATAGGATATACTTTCATTTCAGAGTACATATGCACTTTGATTCTGGCAATAGAGAACCATAGTTCTAATCTTTGCATGAATTGAAGTATTTATCTCATTTGTTTTGCAGCCTGCCCTTATCAGCCTTATTTCTCTTGACCATAATCTGACCATATTAATCCCTGGTTGTTCAAACAGAAGCTCTTTTTCTCCTGCAATCCAATAAAGCACTTAAGCACAAGTTAAACACACTTCTTACTCTGTTGTAGGTAATTAATGGCAGTTGACTTTGACTGGATCGGTCTTCTGCACTCAGCTAACCTTGTTGCCATGTGACACCAATAGACTAAATGAGCAACTCCCACTGAGGTGGGTCTATAATAAGGTTCTTATTGCTAATGACTTCTACAGTACTTTTAAAAGGGGCCAAGTGCTTTTGAAGTAAGGCATTATTATTTCTAGTTTAGTGATCAAGACTGAAGGTTAAAAGATTTGTCCTAGAATAGATCAGCGCAGCAAAAAAAAATATAGTTCTGCTAAGGAAAGCTTTATAAATAAATTATGCAAATTGCACTGAGCTCAATTATTTAGCTTAATTTATTCTAATGCTAGCATCAGAAAAGACGTGTTCCCATTTCCATATAGAACATTACAATGGGCCCTCTTTCCATGTTGTTATGCATGTCACAAAATTTATTTTTTATTATACCCCTACTTTTTTTTCTTAGGTGTCCATGGGGAAATCTTTCATTTTATTCCCACTGCAAATATCTTGGTCTTGGTTAGAGAGTGACTCACTCAAAGATACCCACTGAATTTCTTCTTGTGAGAGTGGACCTGAACTTGGATCTTTCCAATTCTTAAACCCAATGCCATTACACCACCCAGGCTCTAAGACACTGAATCTGGCATCACCATATTGAATGCTACAGTATCATAACTGATCTGCACCAGTCCAACTACAATAGGTCCAAGAATCTCACACTAACCATTTGTACTTCTCTAGGTCTCTATCACCTCTGTAAAATTATTTTTTCTATACCAGAACTATTGTCCATAGGCTAGAAGGAGAAACTTTTACATTGCAGGCTATTAACTAAGCATCTATCATGGTAATAGCATGACTATTAAAACAGAGTAAAATACAAATTAATTTGACATTTTATCTTCTTTATATAAAGACAAAGCTCTTTTTTGTGACAGGTGGGTATTTGTCCTGAAGTTTAGCTTTACCACCAGAAATAACAGGGACAAAGCAATAGAAATTCCATTAGCTTGTAGTTCTAGAGTAGGGCTGTCAAACTTGTGGCCCGCAGGCTAGATGCATCATGATGTTCTGAGCTCATGGCATTTGCAAAAGGCACTCTAGTCAGATCAGAATGCTTGAGATAAAAAGATACCCTTTTAGAATGGTGTCAAAATTAAGAATAAAATATTAAAAGTGGAAAGAAATCATTCATCCTTTCCTGTGATAGAGAGAGAGAGAGAGAGAGAGAGAGAGAGAGAGAGAGAGAGAGAGAGAGAGAGAGAGAATCCTTCTGTTTAATTATATCTGATTCTCAGATTACTGGGTAAATTGCACTGAAAAACTAGCTGATGCCAGACATTAGTGTGGAGGTAAGAAATTATCCTGTTACGAATGATAATGCTGAGGGGTTCAAGAACTTCAGGTTTGGGGGCAGCATAGAGCTCTCTTTGATTATGCAGAGTTTTTTAAATTATTATTTTAAGGCATAAAATTCATGATAACGTAAGTGGACACTCTAAAACAAGCTTAGAATACTTCAGAAACAGGAAACCTTGGCTTGGCCCCTATATATTATTCAACCACATTTATTTGTTATTCCCCTCACTTGCTCCAGTTTTCAAATCCACACCATGATTAAATGTGGTGCTCAGTCACTAAAACATCTATCCTTGTCTTAAGCCCTTGAGGAGATTTTCTTGCTCAACGCTTCAGGCATAAAGAAATACTCCCTGAATGACTCTTTCAGCTCTGTGGCTTATTTTACATATTTTGTTACCTTATTTGGTTTTGGCTTAGGATCTTAAATGATTAGTGAACCCATCTTAGAATCATATCATCAGAACCATCTTAGGCTCTCAGGTAGCAGAAGCCATCACAGCCCAACAAGAACAAGAGTATCATAGGGGATTGATCAACTCTAATAAATCTCCCTACATGCTGGTAGTCCATTAGGATAGAAGACTTAGAAAACTGCCAACCAAAATATCCCCTCCTCTTTCTCTCTCTCTCTCTCTCACACACACAAACACACACACACCCTCCAAAACTCTTGACCTCCTTGAAAGTGGCCTTTCTGTAATAAAAAATTACAGAAAAAAATAGACCCGTGAAGCATCCAATTCAATAGAAACATCATGAGATACTGCACTTAAGGGAGAGGGAAAGGGAGGGAGGCAGGGAGAGGGAGGGGGAGGGAGGGAAGGAGGGAGAGAGGGAGGGAGAGAGAGACTCTTCTGCTAAATGAGCAACTACCTTGGGTTTTACTGAACACAGCCCTAAAATTTGAACCCTGCTGACTTTTCAATGATGACGTCACTGAATATGCAAGAGAGTCCAGATGTATCTCATCATGAATCCCACTGAATTCACTATCTATTTAGCTAGTAGTACTGGGGGAAGACCTGGCTGAAACCCCAGTCAAGCATATTTCCTTAGAATACTGCCCCCCCGCCCCCAGAAAGCTACATGTTTTCCAAGCCCTTGAAGCCCCAAAGGAGATTACTGTACTGAAATACAAAAATACAATCTGAGCTGGAAAAGAACTTTTAGGGAGGAATTGCTCACTTCTACAATGTTGCCATATCTTGTGCACTAAACCAGTGTTGTATTTTAGACTTTTTGTATTTAGACTTTTACAAATGGGCATGAATAAAGAGTGTTAAAGTGATTTATAAAACATACAAACAATAACAATTTGATGCTATTAAAATCCTCATCAGAAAAGATTAATTACATGACATTACTGTAGTGTTCTATTCCATTTTTAAAAGTTTTTACAAAAAGCTGTGTGCTTGAGATGGTTAAGTATTTTTCTAATTAACTCTTGTTTCCAATTAATGTAATTTAAATGTGTCTTTGTCTCCACATTCCCATGTTGTATTCTCAGTATCTTTACCACCATCCTAAACTGATCTCACCATTGTTTCCTTAAGATTGTATTTACCATACTTTTCCATTTACTTTTATTACTTTCGAAACTGACAATTTTGTTTTCACCTTTGTCTGAAGACCCTCCTCCTATCCAAATAATATTCATGTGGATATAAGCCTTTAGAGCCAATGCAGACATACAATATATTGTACATCTATCAACAGTGCTTGTGTTCTCAAGGGCAAATGCAAAATTTCTCCACTGAAAAAGAAAGAAAGATATGAGTACCTTTGTGTGTGTTTGTGTGTGTGTAATATGAGCAAGAAAGATTAGATTAGATTAGACTTAAGTTGTACTATATGTTCATTATGTCATGTCACTTTCAATTCAAATGATAAGTTATTTCAGCCTCAATTTCTTATTTGTAAAATCAAATTAATTTGCCACTGCTAGTCACTGAAACTGTGCAAAGTCATCAACAATAAGAGAACAAAAACTCTACTAAATTGACATTCATAAAGCTGAGCTAAATACTTTCATTTTAATAACAGAGACTGTCTTTTGAAAAAATAAATCATTCTGGAAGATAAGCCTCTTCTGCAACATTTCCAAATTTCAAATTCAACTTTTGAAACCCTGTGACTATTACTGAGAGGCAGAAACCTAGGGACGGAGCAGGCTTTTTCTCTTATTATTTTTATTTGGTGAAAACATATCCCCATTAGAGATATATACTATTTACATTATTGTGTTTTTATTTTAAGATGCTCTAACTTTATGCTTCCATAATGTGCATTGTGGTTTCCTTTTTAGATCATTTTGGTCATTTCTTACTAACCGATTTTGATCTGCTGCCTATAGATAAACCAATATATCAATGATATAAATAACAGGGACAGCGTAATCTTTTTATGTCAAAGAAAAAAGAAACACCAAAACAAACAATTTATAGGAAAGCTAGGCATGTTAATGCTAATAACAAACGGACACCTCACATTTGGCAAGACTTCAGGTTTCCCCATAAATCCTTTAGCTTAGAAATCCTACATGACTCAGTAGCCAGAAAAGCTTTATCAAGTGCTGAGTTGTACCACATGGGGATTATACCCTATATCTGCTGCAGAAAGCACACTTGGCGCTTGCACAGTGATGACAGCATGTCAGTGTAGGCACACTTCAAACATCAAAAAGGGTTGGTTCACAGAGAACCAGTTTTTGTTCTCTCTGTATTTCCGATGTGGCTGAAACTGTGTTCTAGTATATTCGCTTGCCATGTCCCTGTCATCCCAACTTACATTCTTCTCACAGAGGGGAGAGTGGTGAAAACAGCTGGCTGTGACATAGGCTTCCACCAAGAGGCCCTCTAAATCTTCTAAATACAGTATATCCTTTAGGAGGATGGGAATTTTACATTTGCATTTTAAATATGCAATTGTGGATATAAATGGATTAAAGCTTCCCAGCCTTGTATAAAATCCTTCCATTTTATGACTTTAATTAAAAAATCAACTGTGATAATATTTCTCTAGTCAAAAATAGTGTGTGCCTTGAAGTCAGTCTTGACTCCTGACAACTGCGCAAACAAGTCCATGCAGATTTCTTGGCAACATTTTTCAGAAATGGCTTGCCAGGACTGTCTTCCCCAGATTGACAGAGTGACTGGTTTTGTGCCTAAGGCAGGACTAGAATTCCTGTTCTCTGTTTTTAACCCAGAAATTTGAATTGTAACATCAAACGAATAGCAGAGTGAGGGGAAAGGGGCCTTCCTTCTGCCTTGGGTCTGAATTTACAAAGATTTTGCTAAACATTATTACATTTCACACGGCAAAGCTTAGGAAGTTTGATTACATTTGTTTTCAGAGAAATGGATTTAGAAGACTTTTAGATCTTTCTTACTTCCAACATATTTCTTTGTTCTTCCTCAGGGGGATCCCAATTTATCTTTACACAGAGTCAATCCATCATTTCAAGAAAATTACTGTGTTACACCTTCTGTCTCTTTTAATAATACAAAGTGCATGTTTCACACCTAGTTTTAAGGATTAAGTCAGGGTCTGTTATTGACCACATAATCACAATAATTTAATCCTAAATATTTTAGATGTCATCACACAAAGAAAGGTACTGGTTTCATCACCTTATACCTGATAGAATGAAAAACTATGAAGGACACAGCTGGCTTCAAAGTCAGTCCTCTGATTTTTTTTTTACAGAATTCCAATGTAAAGTCTACCTAGTATAGATTACTGAGATATAGGATTAAGATCAGAATGGGATCCTATCTTTCAGCACTTTAATAGAGACTAAACAACTCTGTCAACATTCAAGGCTTGTTCTCTTTAGCCTTTTGTTTTGCACTGTCACACAATAAAATTCTGTACATTAAAAATATTGGTTAAGGAACAAGGATAACTGCCCTCCCTGGAACACTTTTTAGCATATATTAACATTTCAGGAGTAAGACTTATATGACATCTGACACATCGTATCTATTAAGTCCCATTTATATACTTAATTAAAATTAATGCAACCATCTGTCCATACAGAATGTGCATAGTTTTAATTGCACATTTCTGCTTTTCTCCATAATATGCAAACAAATCTATGCCTCTTCTCTCATCTAGCCTGATTATAGCATGGTCTGGAGAAGGAATGAATTGGATAATAATGATATTGTTTCCTGAATCTGTTTGTTCTCTTCTTTCTTAAGAGGAACAATTAAAGGCATGCTAAAAACTGGTCAGGAATAATTAGCCACTGAAATCCATTGCCTCTGTCAACAAATTGTCAAAATCACCCCAGTGATATTAAGACTGAGTAGATCCTTGTTTCAATAGGCATTTTTTTAAAAAAAAAATGCAATAAAAATATGCAATCTGAATAAGATTTGCAAATTCTTTTTGGCACAACCAGGGAGAGTTGAGATTATTTAAACCCCATCAAAATCAATGGTCTTGAATGCACAATTAAACACTTAAATCCCATTGATTCAATGAGTCTTAACTTTGTTTTGATTATACACCCTGGGTGCAATCCAAGCAGATATTTAATGTGAGGACAAGCCTTAGGGGATGGGGAGGAGGAAAGAATTAGGCTAAGGTTTTCATAATCTTCCCATATTGCAACTTACTTCTGAATTCTACAAAGCATTTTTGAAAAACTTAAATAGCACTTCATTCACTCTTCTGGCAGAAAAGAAGGAAAGGCAACAGTTTGACAATTCAGCTCACATCTTGTATTTGCAAATATTCCAGCAAGCTCAATTATTGACAAGATGAAAAAGATAAAGACAAATGGTCAGTGAAGAGCTCAACTATATATAAACTTGAAAAGGTGAAAAATGCAGATCTTTTGTTCCCCTAGCACCAAGGCCAGCTCCAGATTAATATGGACTCCCCTCTATTTCACCTTCTCTTCTCATGCATGGTAAGCTTATTACTGTTGTCCTTTTTACATACATCTGCACTTCTTTTCTTTTGCTTTCTGAATCTAAAGTCTTTGCTCCTTCAACCAATGAGTTCATCTGAAATGGTGATGGGTAAAATCGGCATTGTGATTAGTACTAGGGAAATGCAAGCCACTTGACACTGTTATGAACTATAATGCTCCAATACTGCTCTATAGCATTGTAGGTTACTGAAATGGCAAGTAAGTTGCAACTTCTTGGTACAACTAGAGAGATCCTGTCCACTGATAAAAGACTATTGTGTTTTAAGACACACACAATAGACCTTGTGTGTTAAGAACATAAGGATCCTGTAGTTTGCATCCTGGTGTTAACTGGTGTTAACTGCTGAACTATATATGTGTGAGTGGCCTTCTAGGTGCAATAATAATAATAATAATAATAATAATAATAATAATAATAATAATAATAATAATAATAATAATAATAATAATATTTTGGTTCAGTCTTTTTGACAGTCATATAGACACAGAGGTCTCCAACCTTGGCAACTTTAAACCCTTCCCCTTGTGTGTGTATGTGTGGATGCACACTCTTTTGAGTCAGTTTTTACTCCTGATAATTTTACTCCTGGCAATTTTCTTGGCCAGATTTTTTAAAAGTTGTTTGCTTCTTTCCTAGGGCTGAAAAAAAGTGACTGGCCTAAGGTCACCTAGCTCACTTAGTGCTTAAGGTGAGACTAGAAATCATGTTTTCTCAGTTTATACACAACACCAAACGGGCTTTCTAAAGTTCCCTTACTCTTGAAATATTCTTGGACTTAATCACTATGGTTAATAGGGAAAACACATGTAGCCATTGTCTGTTGTTTATAGAGTGCTGGCAGTAACTTTGAATATCAGATATTGTTCCACCATTCTACTATGGAATTTTACCATTGTTGTCTGTTGTTCCGCTCATTTGCAATCCGAAGCACATATTTTTGGATCTTGTTTAGATGTTAAATAAATCTGCATAGGCTTCCAAGGACAACCTCATCAAATCTGAGAACACCAGTATAAAGCAGCCAAATTTATCATTAAAAATAGAAAGAAACAAGAAAGAAAAAATGGAAAGACAGATGGATGGAAAAGAGACCAAATAAAATGCCTTGGTGGCTTGTGTACCAAACAGGGAATTTGAGACTGTATGACCTCTGAGGTACCTTCCATTTGTATGATTTTGTGAAAATACCTTGTATATATAATTTGTTATTTTTAATCAGGAGCACATATTTAGACAAATATACATAAACATATGTAGCAAATGTTCTGATGTTGGGGTCATGTCTGGTCTAAGCTACTAATAATTTTCTAAAACAGATCTCAACTAGGACTTTTTAAATTTAAACAGAACTACAGCTGGATATATAGCTATTCCTAATAATTGCACCTCTAATACTCACTATTTTCACCAGTCTCATTTATTAAAGAACTAACCGCAACTGTTTTTGCAGATTAGGCCCAACTATATAAGTTATAGCATCGTTCAAATATGATTTTATTTCCAAGAGTGGCAGATCTAAGCAGATAATTCCCCTTACTTACACTTTTGCTTGACAAGTAGTTTATTGCAAATAGTTGGATAGTTTTATGTTTTCCAAAGGAATAGCAACTGATTGTTATATAGAGATGGCCTATTATAATGCAAGACTGTTGAATCTGGCCAGAAAAAAGTAAATACATCAAGAAATAACATCTCATAAACATTCTAATATACATTTACATTTCAAAATGGAAAAAATCTTTCTTTCCATTTGACTGATGTACTGGAAAAATAGATGGGTTAAACACTGCTTGTTATGAATTCTTAGATGGAGAGTGGAAAGTATTTCCATTGGCAACACAGATAAAGCTAAATTGTGACTATGATGAAACAATAGTAGAGGCATCTTATCTCATTTCAGCCTTATCAAAGAAGGAAGGGGTATTCTGAGTTATCTCAAACTCAGCCACTTGCTGTCATGTAAGTCAGGGAGATATTTCTGATTGTATGAGACAATTCCTAATAAGAGTTTGTATGTGTGTATTTATATGCATACGTATGCATATATTTCTTTCATGGTTCACTCTCTCTTGTTCTCCCTTCTCTCCAGAACTTGTCTTGCCACATCACACAGTAGCTCTTTGTGCCAAAGAACAATGCATCAATAATGACAAGCTGGTCATGGTGGGAAATGCAGCCAATTTAATTTAACAGAAGGGATTCACATCATGGCACACTGTTGTCCATTAACAGAACAAACACCATTCTCCACATTGCCATCCCCACCACACCCTGCACTTGGCAATTGAAGCAAATCTTCCATGAAAATACATTTCCTATAATGTCCTGGTCATGGTTGGAGGGAGCTGCAGCACATTTCCATAAAGCTACCATGTGGAAAATTGCCTTGCTGTTCAAATGGAATAATGTGAAAGAATTTCCTTTTTCTAGCTGAGAGACTCAATCGTTTAAAAGAGACAGTCTAGAATATTATCAAGACACTTGCCAGCAACAAGGCAGAGATCTCAAAATTAAGACTGCAAATCAAACAGTTTTAAATAAAATGCAAAAACAAACTGCACATCACCATCCACTGGAAATAATCATGCATATACAGCAAGGTACTAATCAAAGCTATTATTGGCATTACAAATCCGTATTTGGGCAAGCTACAATTAAAAGTATTGAGGGATATTGTGTCTATAACGGCTGGGTCTGATCTGCAATACCCACTTTCCTCAGCTGGCTTGAGGAATCAAGAGAACCTCCAAAACGCCGGCGACTGGCTGTAAAATGGGTCAATTCCCAACCTTTTTACTCTCTGTAACATGAAATGAAAGGACATATGAAATGCGAAAGTTGATGCTGTTTAATTCCAGGGAGATAAACCTATGCACGTCAAAAATCTTGAAATAGTTGAGCAATTTGTAAAGCATGACATGGTCTGTATAGTCTCAATCCCAAATATAAGTTAGGAGTTCCCTTCTCAAAGGAGTATGGTGCAAATACATTGCCTGTTAAAGGCATTCACTTCTGATTTGGCAAATCGTTAACGAAACCAAAGCCTGCCTAGTTAGCTGGGTTTTTAAATAAAAATCTGGGCCAAGTCCAGTTACTTTTAGTTTATCTGCATTATCGCTGCATCCAGTGCTATAGTACACTTCTAGAGGTATGCACACATGTCCTTGTGTGCGTGCGTATGTGTGTATACATATACACGCATATATTGTGTATGGGCGTGCTCATACACATGTTGCATTCTAGAGACATATTTATATTGACGAGTCTAGTTTTCTTACAATAATAAGAACCTTGGTGACAAAATATTTAAAATGTTATCTTTTAATGAGCTGTTTCTTAAATAGGGAGATGGAGAAAGAGAGAGAGAGAGAGAGAGAGAGAGAGAGAGAGAGAGAGAGAGAGAGAGAGAGAGAGAGAGAGAGAGAGAGAGCTTGCTCTCTGGAAGAGCAGCTGTCCAGATCCCTGGGAGAAGAGCTTAAAATTTATTGTATTTGAATGTTTGGAAGTAATGAATAGAAAATAATTTTATATGCTTAGGTGAGACAGTCATAATAGTTATGGTGGCTTTGGTTCATGCTTTAGTGTTCAAAGAGATTTAATGTATTTAAACAGTAATTAGATTAATAATCAATTAATATACTCAATCGCAGATGTTGAATAAATGGTGTTAATTACTTGCTGTAAGCTACTTATGAATCTTACTTCTTTTAGCCCTTATATTGAGTCACATTCCCCAAAACCCAGAATTTATGTTGTTTTACACATTTGGAATCAGCAAGGTGAGTAACTTGCCAAAGGTATGAAGATGATGCAATAATTTATTTACTTGAATTTTGCAAGCAATGCTGATTTCTACTACCTTCTTCTGGAAAGTGAAACTAACATTCTAAACTGATTGTGTAACTGATAGACCTATTTTTCAAAATATAATGTCTTCGCAAATTTGAGGTTGAAACTGGCTTCTTGAGCAATGACAGTTAAAAAATTAAAAAATTGTGTGCCAAACAGATTTTTCAAACCCAAAGCCAAATGACTGCAACTATAATAAGTCTCAGAACGACTTCTTTGTATGTGCTTATATAACTCATATAACATCCAAAATAAAGTCATGGGTTGTAACTCATTTTATTTTGCTTTAATCAGACTCTGCTTTGGATATTCTATCCAGTTCAGCACAAATTTTCAAGAACGATTCACACAAGTAGAAAAGATCCAGAGAAAACTAATCAGAATTTGTATCCTAGAAGAGAGAGTGTTTCCCTTGAGAAGATAGAATATAGCACTCCTGAAACCACTGAAAGGATGTTACATAGAATGAGGTCAAGGCTTGTTCTTCATTGTTCCAAAATGAAGGAACAAAATAACGAATTCAAGTTATTAGGAAGGCAGTTTCAGACCAAATATCAGAAAAGCAATTCTAACACAAAAAGCAAATTTGATTGTGAAAACGAATGCCCAAAGAAGTATTGCTCACAATTTCCAGGTTGAACGGAAAAAAAGATTGGAAAGCCATATACTAGGAATGGATTCTTGAACTCAGAAGGACTAACTGGACTAAATGACACCTTCCAATTCTAGATAATTGTTCAGGATCTCAAAAGATTCAAAAGCACTAAAACTAAACCATGCTTACATTCTGAAGAAATCTTATCGTAACAATAGTATTGCCAAAGAAGCTGAGGCCCATAGTTTGTTTTGTTAACTTGGGCCAATTAACTTAGAGGGAGAATTTATCTAATAAAGAAGAATAACAGTATTGGATTTCAGATTTGTCTTGTTCAATTTCCTAAAGGAGAGATATTAAGTTATTTACTAATTTCATTTCCCATTACTGGCATATTTCAATGCTGAAGTCAGAAAGAGCAAGCTTGTTTTAGATAAATAGGACATTGGATTCATAAATTGCTAGATTAAGACACAAAGATATAATCCAAAGACTAAAATTTTCACCAGTGGACCAAAATTGGAAGGCCACAAAACTGGCAAATGTCCTTTTTCTTTTACATCCATTTTAAATGGCTTTATCTAATTAAATGCAAAATGCTCATAGATGATCACCAAATCAAGAATGTGAACCTAATTACAATTTAGATAACTTATTTTTCAAATAAAATATTCAGACGCCTGTAGCTCCACAGACATGCCTTTGTGAGAACAGAAAGTCAACACTTGAACACATTATTGTGCATAAAAATAGAACATAATTTTTACAATTACAGTTTTGTAGAAGATGAAAGAACTTTGAAGTAGGCCTATCAATGAAAAAATAGACGTCAGTATGACTTCTGCATGTTTATATGTATTATTTTTCCCTTGCACGGGAATTAATTATATGATTATGATAACCTCTACACAGAAATAATCTTCCTTAGATACATTCATATTAATTTCATCTCAATTTCTAACAAAACCTAGAGAAATATATATGAAAATAATATCAGGAAACTGAACGCAACAATATGCCACATAGTCATGCTTTTGTGAGAAGGGCAGCCATACAAATAGTGCTAAACAAACAAACAAACAAACAAATGTTTAAAGATTCAATTTACGTTGACATATTTGGATCAAGAGAGTACTTCCTCACCTCCATGCTAAATAATGCACGCAAATTTATGGGGAGTGCCAAGCATTTCAAAGAAGACATGGTCAAATGAATCTCTTTATCCTCATTGGGTCACTTTCCCATGTTATGTTTTCACTAATATTTCTTCTTTCTATTTATAGCCAGCCATACCCGGCCAAATTCAGTCTATTGGCTTCTCTTATTCAGACTGGAAATAGCAAGAAGTCCTGTTCTCTAGAATTGGTGGGCTTGTACATATCTTGTCATGGCAACATGAGAGGACCCAAGACGGCTTCCACAGTTCTAAAGTAAATGGGGTGTGTGTGTGTGTGTTAGGATGCAATGTAAAAGTGAGGATACCTCCTGAAAAACCTGTCAGATGTTCAGATCAGAGAGAAACGGAACAAAGCTCTATCAGCCCAGATGGTCTCAGCATGAGCCAAATACTTTAAACCTCTGACCACATTTATTACTTTTCAAGCACAAATGGGGAAAGATCTCTTTCAGAGAAGCTCTTAAAAGTTTAGACATTTCTTTTGCTCAGTCCAATGTAGTCATTAATGAGCATGTTATCTTTTGAATACAGAGACTCTTTTTCCATTTCCATTTGATTCCAAAAATAACATAAAATATGAATATTTGAAGTGTAACAATAAGGTTTTACTTTTAAAAATAAAATTCACCTTCTTCCAAATCAAGTTTCTACCTTATCTACTTCCAAACATAAAGGATATTATGACATCACTTAAAAAAATTCCTCAGATTAGCTTCAAGCATTCTACCTTAAGTTACTGCACTCTTAACCAGGATGGAAAACAAATGAAAAGCAGAAAGATAGATTATTTATGTGTATGATCTCAAGTGCACAATCATATTGTACAATTTTATGTTTCTTGCAAAAACTTACTTTCCTCATCCGTGTATTTCCTAAGTATTTCCTACAACTGTTTACCTGCCTCTGAGATTTATGACCTTGGTGTTGCTGTGATTAAAGCATTAACAGTTTATTTTTCTTTCTCTTTGCAACTGATTATTTCCCCCCCTTCTGTTCAACAGAGGAAATGAGCTATTAAACTCACCCAAACACTCTATGCTGTATTCAGTCAGTGGTTGGTTACGGGTGCCCTAGAAGCTAAAGCTGGACTTAAGAAACCCTTTTAACCCAAGGCCTTCACAATGGGGGAAATGAGCCATAGATCTTTCTTCGCCCACAAATCAATCTCATGCATTACCTTTGATATATAAGCCTTCCTTTTTGAAATGCCAAAAGCATTATACGAAGCCCTTTTAACCTTTCTTGACCTGCGTGGGTCTTCTATTAAGCCCAGAGGAAAACGACAAGATGTGTATACATTGGTTAATGGTAAAACTTGGTTTTAGCCAGCTACTGTTCAGAGCAACTATTATTTACAACAGGATTGTGCAGCTCTTTGGATTCAAAGGCAAAACAGAAGTGAGAAGGCAAATGATTAAACCAGACACACCTTCTCTTGGGACTGATCAGCTTTAAGGAGCTGCAGGCAAAATAGCACCCCCAGCACCCTGAAAGCACCTTTTTGGTTTTGAAATGGCAGTATGTATGTATGTATGTATGTATGTATGTATATGATTTTTTTAAAAAAGAAAGCCAAATAATAATAAAAAAGCAAGCCACATTCTTGCTGATTTCAAAATATATTGAGCCCCATACAATATTTTAAATACTTCCAAGTAAACAGCATAGGGGCCATAGATTTTCTCTAGAAAGAGACTGCTCTCCAAAGACCAGAAGCATCAAAACTAAAGAAATGCAATAATATAGAGATATATAGAGGAATATTATATATATTCATAGAAATATTAGATATAGGTAACAAGGAGAGATTATTCACAAACGTTATAAAAGCTGGCTTCAGTTTCAATATTAGATGAACAGACTTTGTCCATAGAATGGAATGCTGGTTCCTCAAATTTTAAAGGCCACAGGTTTCCTTTGTGATAAACATGTTTATCACATATTTATCCTCTGCGATAAACATATTTATCATATATTCATACTTCAAGTTTCTTCAACCCTTAACAGAGCTTCCAAAAAATAGAGGGTGGGCTGGCAGGGGAAGTGCTAATGAAGGGGCAGAGGAATTGCCATAAACCTGTTCTGATCAGGGACAGAAATTTATAAATCAAACCCCTAAAAATAAATCACACAGAAGGCCAAGGCCTCATCCCAGAGGGCAGGACATGGACTAATGTTTTAAAGTTATAAGAAGGCAGATTCCAATTTGGCAGTGGAACCAATTACACGGAATGGTGGTGGACTTGGTGTGTTTAAGCAGAGGATAGACAGCCATCTGTCATGGATGTTTTGATCTGGAATTCCTTCACAAAGCAAGAGGTTGGACTCAAGGCCCTAAATAACCTTTTCTAATCCTGAGATTTATGGAAAAAAAAACTTCAATCAGAAACATACCTTTGAAAGAAATGGTTTTCAAAATAATGTGAAAAATGTCCATTTTACTAAACCAACTTTTTAATTTTTTTACATTTTTAAAAATAAAAAATTGAATGAAGGAATTTGTGTGGTTTTTTTTTTTTTTTTTTTTTGGCAGTAAGACATTTTTTAAAAATTGGGAGTACAAAGTTTGCAGCAATATTTGCCAAAACAGAATCAACTCCTTGTTATGATTCTAATCACAGCAAAGATGAGTCACCCATGATTTGCTCTAAGGAACATTATCTTAAGAGTCTGCTCTTGGAATTTGTCTGAAGCAATTAAATAGCGCAGATGCAAACAACTAGAGTCCATATGTTTTTTTTTTCTCTTTCCAACTCTAATAACCAGTGATATTTTGACTGTGCTCATATAATTTGCCTTAAATGTTGTGATTTAAAATTATTGGAATTTCTCATTAATTGTTCAGACAATCCTGGTAACAGCTGCTAAGAAAAATAACTCAAAATGTATTAATTGTCTCCAGAGCGTGCAAGGTCAGGGAACATCTGGCACAAAGGATGTAACAAAATGCCACATTATCATTAACCTTCTTCCCATCTCCTACCCTTAAACTTGAATACGTTTCCTTCCCCATCTTCAAAACAAGGCAAAACAAAACAAAAACACAGATTTCCAACTGCACGTGTACTTCCTTTTTATTTTAAGGAAGAACAACTTGAGACATTCTAAATGTTTCCTACGCATGTGCCTGAAATAACTTGTTGAGATATTTAGCAACTGTTATTAATAAATCATTTAAGCTGAGCTAGTGAACACCCACTCAAAGGTGCAAGAGGAAATGCTGGAGAATACAAAAGTGCATAATTCATTGGCTTTTATCCATTTCTATTTTTTTAAGAGCCCTGAAACATTTTAAAGACCTAATTCATATGTTGTGGTACACGTACTGTACTGGATTAGGGCTAGACTCATAAATGATTTTAAGTCGCAATAAATGTCTTTGTTTGGATTGCTGGACAATTATTGCTACCAACCTCCCCCCTCCTGTTTACTTTCCATTAATCATTTCAGTGGGGATAATGCACAACAGTCTCTGGTGCAGGCCTGGACAGATCTAGATCTATTAATAGATTTATTTAAATCAACCAGGATTTCTGATTCCCAATCACTTAACAATAGTTGTATTAAAATTACTCTTCTTCACCAACTTAAATGACACTCATGAAGTAAAAAACACCCACTCAAAGGAGTTAACTGGAAATGGTCTTTCATACAGAAGGAATGGGAACTTCTTTCAGTTCTGGCATTTAAAACAAAGTTCTGATCTCAGAATTCTTTAATTTTAAGTGCCTCCTTTTTTGAAACAGAGTCCAGATGGTAGATCTTGGGATTTTAATGAGAAGGAGGAGGGTAAGAAGAAATAATGAAAACATATTACAAATCTTGCTCAAGGCTTGAAGTTCGTAGGTCTGCAGAGACACATCAAGGAATTAGATGCAGATATCACCACCATGATGCAGGCTCTCATATACATTCCAACTTACTGCACTGCGCCAATGATTAGAATTATGACCTTTCCGTAGTAATTTGCAATGAGTTTTAAATAGGAGAGAGGGAAAGAAAAGCTACATGGATATCAAGACATAATACAATAAAATGTTAGCAAAAACTATGCAAATGTACACAAGCAAATTCAATGACACAATTGTTGGACTCTGTTCTATTAAGCAATTTGATTATAAAATAGCCTCAAGCCTTACCATACTTTTTATGCTAATGAGTGTTTTAAAAAGAAGCTATTGTTTTAGAAAACTGCTATTTAAACCCAAATGCTATTTTATTTTATTGTAAGCTGCCTTGATTGCATAGACAGCAGAGAATAAGAGACCAGGACAAACACTGCACATACTGGTATTTAGAAAAAATCAGTACCAATTTAAAATGGTTCAAAATAACCTGCCGAATCAATCTAAGATTTGGGCAATATCTATAGCTGTGCCACATCATTGCTGAATGCTGATGCCACAATTACTTCCATTGCCTAAAAACCTTTTAATTTATGTCATGAATTTTATGGAAATGACTCCTATCCAAACACCTGCAATTACACTGACCATCACCCTGATCAAATTGCACCTCAGTTTTCCTAAACAACAACCAAATGAGATTAACAAAAATCTGATCAATTTCACTGTAACTACACACCATCTGTACATGAGCAACCAATTATTCTATTGCTTAGAGGGGGGGGGGGGGGGAAGGGGGGGGGGGGGAGCGGGGTTGGGGTTTTTTTTTTTTTTTTTTAGGGGGTTTGTTGGGGTTTTTTGTTTTTTTTTGTTTTTTTTTTTTTTTTTTTTTTTTTTTTTTTTTTTTTTTTTTGTTTTTTCGGGACTGGGGGGGGGGGGGGGTGTATATTTTTTTTTTAATTAAGGGGGGCCCCCAACAAAAAGTTTGCCCACCCCTGGCTTAGAGGCTGGGGGACAGAAACCCAAATCACCAGAAACAATATATTAGAAAACAGAGAAGAAAAATAAAACAAAAATTTAAAAAAGGTATTATCTTTTTACATAAAATCAAATGTAACCACTTTAAATATATTTTATGTGCACTGGGGGGAGGATCATGGCTCCCAACATGATCCAAGATTTAATATCCATAAACTTTAGACTACAATCTTGCATCCCTGAAAGTAGACAATACCCAGTCCAGCTTGGTACCCTGAAACTTTGAATGTTTACTTTCTAATACAGGGATAGAAAGCTTCAGCGCTACTGTTGAATCACCCTTAACAATTCATAGGCTAGGCGGCTGAAGAACAGTAGATTGAATAGCTTTATCAGAATACTACCAACATAGAAGGATATTGTGATCAAGCAGGACAAATTTAAGTTATTAAAACCTTCCTCCTATATAATATATGGAATTTTTTGCTTTCATATTTGTCATATATTTTTGCCTCTACTGTGATCTTCTGACAATCAAAGTCAATGGGAAAGCCAGATTCACTTAACAGTGGTGTTACTAATTTAACAACTGTCGCAAGAAAGGTTGTAAAATGGGGCAAAACCCACTTATAAATGTCTCATTTAGAAACATAAATTTTGGGCTCAATTGTGTTCATAAGTCGAGGACTACCTATATTTCAAAAATTCTTCCTTGCTTTCCATTTCCTTACTATTTTAAATGTTCTCCAGAAATAGACCAAAATAGGAGTAAAACAAACAATTCCTACTCATTTTTTGAGCAGTTTCATGATTATTCCTCATACAGCTTGTTGCAGTCAATGTAAGCTGTTATCCATGTAGAAACCCAAAATCTAGGCAATTGATGTAAGATTGCAACCGAATCTTTAAAAGCTCAAAGAAAGCTATATTTTGTAGGCTTATATTTATTTATTGATGGTGATCTAATTGGAAATACTTATGGTTAAATATTCTGTGCCAAATCAGGATACTGTTTCTCCATATTATTACAATATATTTAACATCCCATCAATACAAATAAATGCTGCTATTTTCTAATTAAAAATATTCAAAACAAAGATCTTTTTGTTGACATTAGTGGTTCTTCATGTTGATATTCCAGCTAGTTAATCTCCATCTTAGATACGATAAACTAGGTAAGAGTACGGATAAGATAGCAAAGCTGCTAAACTGACAAGTTTCTTAATAGCTTCTTAGTGCAATGTGGTTGTACCCTATGAGTGGTGGGTATAACATCAATTGTCCTTGTGGCTTTGAATGACTATTTATATTTATTTAAATAAAGATTGGATATTGTTGAACTTAATAATAATCAAAGATTGCGTCTTTGATATCTGATGAACATCTTTGCTCAGCGGCAAACTAACATGCTGACCTTAACCTCATCTTTACAAATTGTCGTTTACAATGGGTACAATATATACCCATGGTAGCAAGCACGAGTATTCAATAATAAATGTAAATTACTTGGAGCACTATCTTGAGAAAACATCACAAAACCTGACTTAACAACATTGTTTTGACATGGTTTAACCATGGCTAGTTGATTTAATAATAATTAGTTGAGTCCACATAAAACATTAATTCAAAACCATCCAAACTGTTTCATAGGTGAAGATAATGTAGAAATTCAGTCACCAAATTGCTGCTAAAATAAAACTGCTCGCCATCTGCTTGGGTTCCTTTCTGCGAATCCCAAAGCCCTGATCCACAGCTAGTTGATCATTGAATAGGAAACTCTAGTAATTTGACTACCAAAAGTATTTTTCACTAGAATCCTAGAAAGAAACCTTCATTCTGAAAAAAACACGCTGCAGTTGCTTCAAGTCTTCTGTCATTCATGGCTTTAACACCCAATCAGAATTCACCACTTTATGACTGTCTTTGACAAAATGGTCAGAAACCATAGCTATTATGTAGCAGAGCACATCAGTTCCTAACAGGCTCTGAAACAATAATGGAGCTGAGCTGCTGAGTCTGTTATATCCCCCTTTCATCTTTCAAGCAGAACCTTTTTTTGAGCTATGAAAAATTCTAAATGGCCTAGGCTCACTGTAGCTAACACAGTCTCTCTTCTTATTATAGCTTATTGCAGTTTCCAAAGCAATCAAGCTCCTTATATTGGTTTCTTCCACTATTGGAACTCACTGGGTGTACTGTAGACTACTAGTCTTCAATTTTCCGGATTGTCAGCCAGTTGTTAACTCTGTTAGCTAAAACATTTGGGGCTGAAACCTAATAATCTGTAATGCACCAAGCTGAGGAAAAAACTGCTCTGTAATGTGACCAATCAAAGAAGTAATATGGACTAACATCTTAGTAGGTGTTTTATGAGTGTAGACAAACTCCTCTTGCCAAACTCATTCCATAAGCGCTTTAAAACATTTCTGGATAGTCTTCTGCTTTATGATGAGCCAATATCAACTGATTTTTCTTGTTGCAATAAATGTAACATACTGTGACATTTTACGGATCCTTCTAACTGTCTTTCAGTGACAAAAGGCAAGATCTAGAAAGTTAATTAAACATATAGTACAGTGACAATATGTAGGACACTGCATATATATTACAAAACAGCATTTCTATTTTCCTTGAGCTCTGAAGATAAGAACAGTATAAATTTAAACAAAGCAAGCTGAAACTACTATTAGGCTTATGCAAAGAACACTCAGTCTTTTGCTGTTATTTAGTAATTAGAAGAGTGACCCAGAAAGGGATCCTGAAAAAATATTTTATTCCAAATAGATTTTAGAAAGTTCCAATGGAGTCCATTGAACAAGCTACCATTCGTGCTACCTATCAGGTGTTTATCACTAAGATAGTTAAGTACATGTGTTTTTCAATGCACTGTTTACTTCACAGTGATCAAATGTTCTGGATAGTAAATCCAGAAAGTATTAGTTGCAGATAATTATGGTAATTTTGCTCAAGGGGAAATGAGCAATCAAATTTAATTTAGAGTAAAACAGACCTACAAACTCCAAATGATATGTGTTTTTTCAAGCCAGAACTTTTGTCCCATGACAATGTCTCTTCGAATGGTGACAAAATGTTTGCAACCAAATTGCCAAGCTTGGAGCTCAAACCAACAGCCTAACTTTTGTCACCCTGTTACTCAGCCTTCACTAAAAGTGTGCTTGGACTACAGATCTTATAATTTGGTATAGCTTTGCGACTGGGAATTATGGAGACCAGGGCCATAAGTAGAACTCTCTGGGCCCAAAGGAAGTATCTCAGTTGCAGCTCTCTAACTGAAAATTCAGGTGCCAAACTCCTCAGGCTGCTACAACTGAGGGCATGCAGTCCATACAGGCTGTGGCAGCTGAAGGAAAATGAGCTAGAAAGTTAGGAGACAAGGCTCAACATATATTGGTTACAAACTGATCAATCATCAGGAGATAGCAGCTAGAAAAGCTGGTTTTTCTTTGCTGCCATCTATCGGTGGTTAAGATTTTGCAGATTTGCTTAGAATGCCATAGCTCCTTCGTAAGAAAGGAAGAGAAAGAGAACCCTGAGGACAACAGAGAAACAAGTAGCAATGGCTAAACAAGTAGCAATGCCAGAGCCTGCAAGGACTTGCTTCTGGTGTAGGAGGCAGATTTGGAAGCAATAAGAGGCAAAGAAGGAAGCAACGCTGGTAGCACTTCCCTCATTCTTCTCTCCTTTCCTTCATGCTGCTCTTCTGCCACAGTTCCTCTTGGGGCACCGTGTTTGGGCTACCAAACCTGGGTTGCAATATCTGGATCACCACAAGTTATGCCACAAAAGAGATAAAGGAACTCTAATTTATTGTGGCCAACTAGAACTCATCAGGATTTTTATAGCTAAGAAGTGGGCAATAAGAAGGGCTGCAGGGAAGCATCTGTGCCTGCAGGCCATAAACTGTCTACCTTTCCTACGTTTTCATGATGGGATTGTAGACCAAATATTACTAGAGGAAGCCTGCTTCCCAGCAACCACTTTAAAAGAAAAAAAAAGCTGGTGAAATTTATCAGGAGGAGGAGGAAGAGATGTGGGAATGGCACAAAAGAAGAGAATAAAACCAGTAAAATCCATTTAGAACTCAAGACTTTGCTGAATGGCTTTAAATCAAAGAGGCAATGCAGTTGTTTTTATTTTTTTATGATGAAGATATAAAAAGTTATTTCCTGCACATTTGCAGCATGCGTGTCCCAATCATTGAATGGCATAAAACACTAGCTAGGTGCAGCTTCTGCAGACAATAAAACAACTGGATGGCAGCTGTGCAGCTCTGTTTGGCACAAGACAGTGAAAGTCCTTATTGCCTCTTAGAAAAGGATTATTATAGCGGGCAGAATGCCATGAAATTTAAAGGACTGAAAAATGAAAACAGGAGCATAGGCAGTATAGGGAGCATTGGCTAAAGAATGGCCCCATACCTGCATTGTAATGGATGTAGCAGATGCACAAACAGAAAGGAGGCAAGCTTGGTAGATCAACTGTTATAATGCTACAAGAAAAAGAAATATGTACATTGGTCTTTATATCAATTGCTATGATTTGACTTCACTTTCTGACACATTCTGAGGTGCTACGGACTTTTATTGTTTGTGATTTAAGGGCAGTTCTGCATTAATAGGGAACAGGCTTATAATTAAACGTGATCTACTCACATTTAAACATTTATGCTCATGTGACCACCTCAAATTTCCATAATCAGAATAAATGCTAATGGAACAGTTACAAGCTTTTCAGCCTATATATACAGCAGCACTAAGATTTATCCTGTTTAAGGATGCTGTGTTTGGAATCTCTTTCCTCTTAAGTTTCCTTAGATTCTCAGAAAAGACAGAATTAACACACACACACACACACACACACACACACACACACTCATGAAGTTCAAGTTAGTATTCAATTCATACAAATATATGGCTGCAGTTGAAGGTTTTGATACAATTGCAATGCTAAGAGGAAAGGAGCAAGTAACTCAGAGCTTCTGGTTTTAGTTTTCAAATAATATTGTGTACATATCAAGACACAGCTGGAAAAGAAAACTACTGAGATTTATTGTTCTTGCCTTTATGGGATGCTGAATGATTCCATATTGTCTCCTTGGCTCATCAACTTCTATAGCAGTGGTCGCCAACCAGTAGGCCGGGGACCACTGGTGGTCTGCAAGAAAATTTTGGTGATCCACAGAGAAATGTCACCCCCAGAGCACCCCCCAATCCAGACTGTGCGGGAACACAAGGCTACACCACCCTCATGGACTGTGGGAACACAAAGCTTGCGTCGCTTGCATTGAGAACCATACAAGGTAGTGGGGTGAGGGGGGAAAGGGCAGAGGGGGGAACTTGCCGCACACGCCCCACACACCTGGCCTGGCCATCGGGCTGCTTCTTTCTATTTCTTTCTTCTTGTGCTTTTGGCTGCACACAAGGACAACAGCAAAAGTTTTTCTTTCTCTACCCCAAACTCCACCAGAAATGAGTCTTTGGGACCCTGCAAGGTATCCTGCTCCAAGAGGCTGCACCAGTATGACAAGTCTCACAAAGATTCATTTCTGGCGGAGTTTGGGGGATAGAAAGAAAGACTTCTGGTTGCTTCTGCTTTCCTTGCATGAAGCCAAAAGTCTCTCCCTTCTTCCCCCCCTCTCTCCCTCCCTCCCTCTCCCTGAGAATGGACCTGGAGACAGTATCATGTGATCCCAAATAAAGAATGATCGATTGGTAGGAAAACGGGGTGGGGAATTTTCCTGCAGACTTTTTTGGGGATTTTCCCAGGATCTCTGGTCCATGGGATTTAAAATGATGAGTTTGGTGGTCCCTGAGGTCCAAAAGGCTGACGACCCCTGTTCTATAGGAATCTGAAGTAATCTAAAAATGTGGACATCAATATGCAGTTAATCTGCCTTCTTTCTAATCTGATACTAAGGTTAGGTATGAAGAATTAGACAGGACATGATAAGCTACAACAAAGTCAAAACAGAACAGAAATAGCCAGCTAGCAGTGTGACTGGGCTTTGGGTGCTATCTATTAGGGTGAAGTGCCTCCTGAATGAACATTGATGTTCATTCATACCAGTGGTGATGAACCTTTTCCCATTTAGACTTCCATGATCAGTCTAGCTAGCTCCAGATTAGACAGCTGCAGTATGCTGCTTATGAAACTTGCTTGGAAATTACAACCTGTAAAATTCTATTGAGAGGTATCCAACCGTTGTATCTTGTTTTAATGTTGTAAATTGAACTGAATTTATTTAGAAAAAAGCGAGATATACATTTAATATAGATAAATTATTTTACCAATAAGGAACACTATATATTATGGGCAGGAACATGCTCTGGAATCCAGGCAAGTATTACATTATTGTTTTGGAAAGTAATTTATATTACAGTGACATTTTCAGGGAAATAAAGGAAAAAACAGTTTTAAAGCAAAAATACATTTTTACTAAATATCATTTTCAGTTAATATATAATCAAGCTTAAATTATCTATTCACCTACTGGAACAAAAAAATTTACACTTAAAAAGTTTACTGTTTGAGTTTTCCACCGACAGCTCAATTACTATGACCAAGATTAAAAGATCTTTATGCATGAGAAATGCAAAGATACTAAACAAATGCAATGGCTTATTTTATTTATTTTTCAGTGCTGAAAAGCCTACAGTAGAGATCTGTGGCTTTTCTAGCTGGAGGACAAGCAAACAATTCCATCCACTCTGCCCGTCAGACTGAATTTATAAGACCTGCATCTGTGCCTGAAGTTCTGTTTCATAAGCACAACCAGAGGATGTACAAGAGAAAGGCAACATTCCTGCTAAGGGACTGGTGGTTTCTGAATACTGAATAAAATTCATACTCTATCTCGTTTCAACTCACTTCTTATTAATGAAAAAAATGAGAATTTTACAATTACAATCCTGATCAAGCAATCTGGTTTTCTTTCTCCCTGTACTATGAGTGTGGAACCTATATTTTTTAGGTGTCAATTTCTTCATTATTATTATCTCTAAGTGAACATTTTTAATTTATAAAAATATAGCATTAAAAAAGACTGAAATATAACTGAGAAATAACTTTCAATCAACTTTACAGATCCATCCAGCACCTTTTAAGACTGTGTTCTTTGAAGACATGGCCCATTTTGGTTTGAGATATACTTATTCCATGGATGCTTTCTCAAATCAGAAAGCTGGCAAAAATAAATTGTACACATGCCCTGGGCTTATCAAGAGGCAACTGCTGTTCATGAACCAAATAATCTGCTTAGCTTGCAGTGATTTTGCACTTCACTCCACACACACTTTCTAAAAGTACAGTATGATGCAGGTCTTTCAAAAGGACAGAAAAGAAGGAAAAAAACATTTGTCACTCTCCACTGGAGGTGTGAGAAATCTTTAACTGTTATATTTTATCTATTTATGTGAGATAAATGAATACCCTAAGGTTGTGGGAACTTGAGAAGCATTATCTTGCTTTCTTTCCCCTACACACTATAGAATAAAGTCAATGCTGCAACAGGGAAAGGATTCATAAGGATACACTCTTCCTTTTGACTATCCTGGTTTCTCTATGTCAAACAAAATAACCAGTTCTTGTAATAGCCACCATTCATATTCTTATTCTTTCTTATCCTTCTTATGAAATTTAGGAGGGAAGATGTGGATAGAAAAATTTGATCCATTGAAAACAATCTTTTTGCTTGTTCTGACCCATGCCTACTGCATGGAAAGTCGTGAAAAAAACAACAGCCTTTCTGTTGTCTTGATTCCCTTTCCAAGTTCCAAAAGGCAAATTCCATGGAACTCAAGTGTCTCAACCTGCTTCAGGCAAAAATAAGAGATGGAAGAGTATCAGCTTTTGTCTTTGAGCAACTAAGAGATCATGAAGCTCACCAGCTGAATTATAAAGCAGAAACCTCTAGGTGGCCATGCAGTCCCCAAGAGCCTTGGATATGGTCTGGGAACTTCAAAAGTTTTCTGCTGAATTGTGATTTTAGCCTGACAACAGAAGAAGGAAGATATATGGAGGATAATAATATAAACCATACTTAGCTAATTTAATTGTACTTTAAATTAAAATTAAATACATTTGATTTTTTTTTTACTGGTGCCACCTACTTTTGTAGTTTGTTCCAGAAATACTGGCCTATGAACAGATTGTTGTCATTGGTCATAATTTACAATCAAAATATTTTTGTTCATACAGCACATTTAGAAAAAGCAAAACTGAACAGAGTATAGATATTTATTTCATTAAATTTAGACATTGCCTGACTCCAAAGTTTAGTATGATTTGTTAAAGTGCTTTAAGTTCCTTACCTGCAGCTTCTAAAGAGAAAGAGGGAAGCTAGAGCATTGAATTAGTGATCAGCTTTCATCAAGGTTTTCCACACTAAAAAGCCTTAGGTTCAATCCTTGCCTCTTTCACAAAGTAAAACCAAAGTAAAGCATCAGGAAGGAACAAGTTGGGGACAGTTGCTTTCAAACTGGGCCATGTCAGCAAAAAAAATATTTACTATATGGGACATTTTTCAAATTTTCATAAAAGCACTGTAATTGATTCCTATTAATTGTGCACAAAATTAGGCAAATTTCAGCTACAAAAAATAAACTAGCAATTGCTATAAATGTTATATTAGTCAGTATTTTTCCTCTTTCTGTTTATAATCCATTTAAATATGATCAATGGCAAACACCAAAAGCATGGAATCAGGAAACAGAACATTTTACAACCCAGTCCAGAATGCAAATTGAAACAACAGCTTGGTTTTATTTTCTTGTGGACCCTTTGTATGAAAACACTAAGCAAGGTCATTCCTCAGCATGGAACTGGATAAAAAGAAAATAGAAGGGAGGAAAATTTAAATAAATGAATTGTATCGGAAGTGGTGGATCTGAATGTCTGTGGTGGGTGGGACAGAGCAAATTTCATCCAAGCTTCTGTGGAGTAATACAGATGTAAGAAGTTTTCAGCTACTGCCTAAGTTTTCAGAACAGTTTCTGACTGAGACAGACTCTCAGATAGAACAGCTTAGTTTGTCCTAATTTAATCACAATTGTTTATGTATTTCCATTTGAGTTCACAAAAATGAGCTCACTTAAATACGGTCACATAAATGCTTACAAAACTATATATGGTTCTGATCAATGACCATAATAAAGATGTTTGCAGATGAGACAAATAACTGCTTTTCTATAGAAATGTAATGATTAGTGATTGGGAACTAAATTCACACTTTCTCTGCATCATCTCCACATTACAAGATTTGTTGAATACTCAATTTTATTATGTATTTATCAGGTAAATTAAGAAAGCAGCAAAGACAATTCTACCGTACTGATATGAAGTCTGGCAGCTTTTTGAAACTCACCCTATGTTGTTTAGTATAACAAAAGATTTATGAAAATAACTTCAAAACCAGCTATTGCGTAAATGATTTAATTTAAATTACAAGAGTACATCTTGATTTGGACATAATGAAAAATGAGCATTCCAGCTTCAAACAAATTTATTGCAGGGTTTATCTTTTGACCTTCAGAATGGAAATATTCTTTTTCTTAATACTGTATGTTGTACAATGAAAAAACAAAATAGAATAAAATGGAAAAAAGCAGCCATCCTTGCTTGGATGCCTTTTTTGTTTTGGGGGTGAAAGTATCAGATCAAATCAAATTACTGCTTATGCTAATGGATATAAAGAAAAACTGTGATTTCACATCAGTTTTAACTCCTGGCATCTATCTTGCCATTTTTTTGGCAACGTTTTTGGAAGTGGTTTACCTTCTTCCTGTAACTGAGAAAGGAGTAACTGGCCCAAGGTTACCCAGCTACCTTCACACTTAAGGCAGGACTAAAACTCACAGTGTCCGGCTTTCTAACCTGGTGCTTTGACCACTACTCCAAACTGGGACACTAGTGAAGAAATGAATGTATAAACAAGCTGAATTTATAATAAAAGGGTAAATAAATCTACTTTTCACTTTTCAAATACAGGTAGTCCTCGACTTACAACAGTTTATTTAGTGACCAAATTCAGAGCTGAGTCATATTTATGGCGGTTGCAGTGTCTCGGGGTCATGTGATCAGTTTTTGCGAACTTCTGACAAGCAAAGTCAATGGGGAAGCCAGATTCACTTAACAACCATGTCATTAACTTAACAACTGCAATGATTCACTTAACAAATCTGGCAAGAAAGGTCATAAAATGGGGCAAAATTCATTGAATTCACCAAGCAACAGAAATTTTGGGCTCAACTGGGGTCGTAACTCAAGGACTACCTGTATTAGTTTAAAACATTTAAATACAACCAAATAAGTAGATTTTAGGTACATTTTGCATAATGTACAGTATTTAGTAGTCTCTAATTTTATTGAATGATGCTTTTTTTGGAACAAACCAAGATCAATAAAGAGATAAATAATTACTTTGAAATGTATTTGACCTACTAGTCAATAATGTGCTGAATATTTTTCTTAAAGATTTGGTTCCTACTTATAGAAACATAAGGATGTGGCTTAATCTTTATTTTCTTCCCAGGAATGAAGCAGATTCTGGGCTCATGCCTTTTCCCTTTCCTCTGCAGATTTGGCAGCCCCTCCCCCCAAAAAATGCTCTCAGGGGCCTAGAGATGCTTTGAGAATGATGCGGAATTTGCAGAGGACTGCAACTAGAGCGGGGGTTATTAGAAAATATTCTGCACCACTTATGAGAATTGAAAAGCAATTTAAAATTAAGCCTTAGTATTTAGAATAATATGTTGTCTATTAAGAGAAAAGTTGGATTTTCCTATGTACCCTGAAGAGCAATTTGATCAGTTGGCTACTCTAGTTTTCTTTTACTATAAGATTATTGTTCTTTGTAGGGGTGGGGGAAGAGATGTCAGGATATTATTGTAAGTAAAATTTGATTTAATTTACTTACTTTACTTCCATTTTAATTTGGAAGAAAGAAAACACTGAATGAAACAATCTAATGAACAAAGTGAGCTACATTGTATACTTAGTCAATCTAGATACTGACCAAATGCTGTCCAAGCCTAATTTAGTTTTGTGGCTTAACATTGATCCACCAGAAAAAGACAGGATGGTGACACTAACCTATATTTTGTTGGAGGTAAACATTTCTTTTAACTTTATGTCTCGACATGTACAAACATCTGCCATTTTTTCACATGGAAATTTTTTACCTGAGACCTCATTTGGTTTTGAGTGGTGTATACCAAAGTAAAATTGAAAAGCTAGGTGGGCAGAGCCAGAATAAACATTAAATTTGGGTTGATGAAAATGTAATGAAAATACAGTTCAATAATTAAAATGCAGCTCACCTGAGAACTTCCTACATATTTAATCATTTTATTTTTTATCATATGAAATGTAGAGTTGATTAAAATCTGAGCAGCCTCAAGACTGTACATGAGCAGGAGCCAATGAAGTTTTCGGGTCTCAGATCTGCATATCTGGTCTAACTGATGGGAAAAACCTGGGTGAGAGATCTGTAGGCTATAGGCTTGTCATTTATGTATCATGCATCATCCACATAATAACATAAGAGAAAAACAAAATCCAGGCTAGCCAGAGCAGAACCACTGCGCTCATTCATATCCCAAAATGCAAAATAAAACTCACCCTTACATTTTCTGTCAGTCTGAGACATAATGACAGAGTAACTAATTAATTAGTTGAATTAGGAAAGCAAGAGTATTCACAGGCCTTCCCCAGAAACCAGAGGATTCTAGAAGTTGGCTTGCAGTTGCCCTGACAAGGGGCACTAAACATGTTTGTTCTGAGAAAGCGATTCATTTCAGCAGACAGGCACAGCTTTAGACAGGATAAAACTATTCATTCTTGCTTCCTATGCAGCAACCCAATTTGTAGTTGCCACTTTCCTCTGGAGAAACCCACTTAAAAGGAGCTTTAAAAGCCAGGGGAGAGGAAGGAGGAAGGGTAAGATTAATCCTGTCTTTTCTGATTTAAAGTATGTGAGCAGAAGGAATAGCTGACCGATTATGATTACAGTTTAATGTTTTTGCTGAAGACCATCCATTGCTTCCATTAGGAAAAGCGAGAGAGGCCAGGAACTGATGAGCCAGCAATCTCCCCTAGCTTGTCTCAGCAATGCAACATTGATCTCTTTCTCCCCACCCCAAGGTTTGCAATGCTGTCACTAATCTCCTAGCAGCAATCGTTACTAAAGGGAGAAAAGGGCCACACATCTATAATGCACATACACACCCCAACATGCACACAGATAGCTTCTGTATTGACAAGATTTGACAGTGTAAGGGAAATTGCCCGAGATAGATGGTAGGCAACAAAAGGACTTGGAAGCAAAACAAAATGTGACCAAATGTCATTTGGGTGCTGCTTCCATGGCCTTATGAGGCTATTTAATAAAACAAAGCACCAGATTCTGAAAAACACTCACAATAATCCTATCTATATAATATTTTATGGCAAGACTGGCCAGGCTTAAAACATTTATAAGTTGCACATAGACTTTCAGGATGCTGTGCGAAATTACGGTGTATCAGTTTCATTTTTTAACATGTACCCAAAACATCTATTGTTTAGTTTTATTTATTTTCTGCCTTTGCTATTTTTACAAATAACTCAAGGTGTCAAACATATCTAATACTTCTATTTTCCCCAAAACAACAATCCTGTGAGGTGGCTGAGAGAGAGTGACTGGCCCAAAGTCACTCAGCTGGCTTTCATGGCTAAGGTGCGGTTCGAAGTCAAGTCTTGCACTCTCTAGCTGGTGTCTTAACCACTGGACCAAACTGGCTCTCTTTTGTTTGTCTGAATGCTTTGTGTAGAGAGAACGTCCAAGTCTTTCTGGTGCTGAATACAATATTAAAATGTTTCAAACTGTTGGACTTAATTCTATTCTGGAAATTGCTTAACTTTATAAAAAAACATCAGAATATTAATTTTTTAGTGACTATTGTAAATTTTATCTATCTTTAATATAAAAAAAATATTGAAAACTTCTGTCACTGCAAAAAGTTTATTATTTCATTTAAAATGCATATATTTATATTTCTTTATTGTTTTTTATATAGCTATGAAAACAAACACTTTGCAAACAGGATTTTTTTTTACAAGTACCAAAATACAATGAATAAAATGTACTATTGTAAATTATACTAAGGCATAATCTAAGAATCACTACTGTAATTCATTAGCTGGAGTTATGCCATAAGATGTGATATTAACATGAAATTACTAATTGTAAATCACCATTTTCTTCTTAAAGATGAAAGACATTTGCCAAAAACTGCATCTCCAAAGGGGTTTTCAGCTATTAAGTTGAGCTTAGCATGAACACAAAAGAGGAGAGAGTGGAGTAAATTTAGAGACATTTCAGATATCTATATAAAATCAACAACTTATTCAGACAGAAATTCAATAGCTGTGATTAAAGAGAACATATGGAGATGTAACTGTTTAGAATATATGGTTAAAGATAATTGTCTCATCTACTCACCTCCAAGGACCATACTGAGAAAGCACTTTTCCCCTCTGTTCAATTGTTGAGGTCTTCTCCTATTACTACTCTGATCAAAATTCCTTTAAGTTTATTGGTTAGCACTTGGTACAGATCAACAGTCCCAAAGGTAATAGTAAGCCATCAGCAGTATAGAATGCTTTAAGATGCATGGCTAGAAAGCAAATCACTTTTCAATTAAGATCAAGACAAGAGCCACACAATCCTTCCTAGGGAAAAGAAACATTCACACAGCTTAACTTAATCAGAAGGCATCTAGGGAAAAGAGGTTTGAACATTTCTAGAGACTATGATATAACGAAACAGGGTTTTACAAGCAATGTGATATATTTTAAAAATAAACCAACATACCATTATCAAAACACCTCAAATTTGTAATTGGATAATGCTTTATTAGGCCTACTCAAAAAGGCACAAAAGAATTTTACAAGCTTTTTGAACCCCAACACCATTTATCAGGGAAATTGCATCCATTCCTGATTAATCCATTCCTGCAACCATCTTTGAACAGCACCACTGCATGCCTGAAACATCTGGTTTAACTTTTCTTCTTTCCTCATTCCTATTGCTTGGTGAAGAATTCTTGGGAACACTTGAGTTGGTCCTAACTCAACTATGGAATTTTTTCACAAACCATCTTAGCTATAATTGTTTTTGAAGCACAATAAAGAGGCACTTAAGCATACAACAGACATATTCCAAACTACAGTTCTGATGGAATTATTACACATGCTTGTATAAATAATGCTTTCAAATATTTCTAGCATTCCATACATGTAATAATTGCTAACTGACAGCCAATTATAACAAGCTATAATTTCCTTCATATTATAGATATGCCAGACAAGTATCTGTAAGAAATCTTGATTCCGACAACAGACAAATTTTACTCTATGAGAAAAACTGTATTGCCCTTTTTAGTCTTTTGCTCAAAATGCTGTTTACTTTCAGCAGCAATTAACCTTTGTAATATAATTTTATTGAGAAATCAGATGTTGCATCTCCAAAGTAATGCATGCACAAGATATACTAACATTAAAATTCATCACACAAAGGAAAATATAGAATATGCTCCTGGATCAAGAGACTATGAGCAGCTAGAAATGAAAGCCAAAGAGATGGGTGCATAGGTGGCATTTTCTTCTGTGCTCCCGAGGTAGACATACAATCAGGGAACACAGGACTTTTGAAATTATCCACTGACTTTGGAGATGGTGACAATGAGAGAACTTCTGGCAAGGGAATGGGCTACCCCAACTCTAATACCTCACAATAACTAGGAAGAATATCTTTAGAAGTCAACTGTCTTACCTTATCTGAAGGGCTTTAGACTAAAACTGAAGCGGGAGGGAGAGGAACTTTTAGAAACTAATGCCAAGCATAAATCTCTGAACAAACAACCAAGTGGCCTGAAAGAAGGGGAACTCTAACACAAAATAGGAGATGTAGAAAGTAAACACGGGGTCAATCAAAAAGGAGTCAGATGCTTATACACTAACACTCAAAGTATGAAGAACAAACATGATGAACTTGAAGCACATGAGTGCACGTATATGTATAAACATTGTAATCATTACCAAAACTTTGTGGGATGAAACACATGAGGGGAACATACAGTTTGAGGGACTTAATTGTTCAAAAGAAACAGGAATAATAAAGTAAGAGATGGAGTTGATTTATATATAAGAGATAGCTACACTACTATAGAAATGCAAAGCAACAACAATGAAAATTCAATAATATTGTCATAGGTCAGGGGTGTGCAACCTTAAACACTCAAAGAGCTATTTGGACCTATTTCCCACAGAAAAGAAAACACTGGGAGCCACAAAACCTGTCTGGGTATGGCCAACTCAACATCACTCACTCCCACCCAGTCACATGACTCCCCCCCAGCCACGCCTACCCAGGTTTTGTGGCTCCCGGTACATTCTTTTTTCTGGGAAACAGGTATCTCTCTCTTTCTCTCATCTCTCTCTTTCTTTCTTTCTTTCTCCCCCTCTCATCTATCTTTCCCTCTCTCTCATCTCTCTCTCATCTCTCTCTTTCTCGTCTTTCTCTCTTTCTGTCTCTATCTTTCTCCCTCTTTCTCTCTCATTTCTTTCTGTCTGTATCTCTCTCTCTCTCCCACTCCCTCTCATCCGGGGTGGGATCCGAGTGGTGTAACTACCAGTTCAGTGGTTATGTGTCGCGCGTGCATGAACGCTTTGTGTACATGCGTGCCTGATGCGCACATGCAATTAACAAACTGCTGAGCTACCCAGACAGCTGAGCAGCGCTGTGCGTGGGTGCACAGCATTTGAAAAAGCACTTTTTTCCTGCTTTTTCAACTGCAGCTGTGCTATGCAAAGCAACTGAGGGTGAAAAAGCAAGAAATAAAGGACAGGTAAGAGCCAGGGCACAGGTGGGTCAAAACAGCAGCAGACACAGAATCGGTTCTGTGTCTGCTGCTCTTCAGAGCTACCGGTTCTACAGTGCCGGACAGAACTGATAGAATCCCACTCCTGCTCTCATCTCTCTCCTTCTCATCTCTCTCTATCATCTTTCTCTCTCACCTCTCTCTCCCTCTCCCTCTTTCTTTCTCTTGCTCCCTCCCTCTCATCTTTCTTTCTTCCTTCCTCTCTCATCTCTCTCTCTCATTTCTCTCTCTCTCATCATCTATATATATATATATATATATATATATATATATATATATATATATATATATATATATATATATGTATGTGTATGTGTATGTTATGTGTGTGTTCCCTCTTGAACCATTTCCAAAAACAGGCGAGGGTTGTGGATTTTTTTGCTTTTTGTTTTTGCTGATGTTCTTTCTTTTTCTACCATATGATTTAAATCAAGAGTCATTTCAGGTTCCCAGATAAATGCAACTCTTTTGTCCCCCTGCTATGGCTTCCTGTTGGCTGAACCCACCAATGGCTGGCCCCGCCCCTCGCCCTCCCCTCCCACTCACTCTTCACCTGCCCTGAGAAGGGAAGGGTGACAGCAATGGATGGAACTCACTCCATCTTCCAGAGCAGGAGTGAAGTGCCCCTCTACTTGCCTCTTCTTCCAGCCCTTGTTGGTGCTGCACACACATCGGCCAATCAGGAAGACTCATAACTTTCTCTTCACCCCAAGACGTTGGCCTGGCCCAGCCCAGCTGAAGTCAATGCACTGCATCGTAATGGGCTCCAGGAGGAGCAGGGGATGCAGTCTCCCCCATTGTGACACACACTAAATTTAAGTGTGCTGCACAAGGCACTGCAAGAGCAGTGAGCAGGCCCTGGAGGCCGCAAGAACAGTGGCATTAGCCCCAAGGCCATTCAATGTTTTGGGGCAGAGAGAAAGTCATGCGTCTTCCAGAGTGGCCGAGATGCATGCAGCACCAACAAGGGCCAGAAGAAGAGGCAAGTAGAGAGGCGTTTCACTCCCGCTCTGGAATATGGAGTGAGTCTCCATCTGCCGCCGCCACCTTTCCCTTCTCAGGGCAGGCGATAAGTGCCTGTGAGGGAAGGGCAAGGGGCAGGGCCAGCCAGTGATGGGCCAGTGAGCCGCAGCAGAGGACCCAAAGACCCACAGGCAGCTTTGGAGCTACGGGTATGCTGATACCCATCATAGGTGAATACTACAGATCAATCAAACCAAACAGAAGGAATAGATGAACTTTTTGTTATCACTTAGCTAAGGTGTGTAGGAAGCACATTGCAATAGTAATGGGAAACTTTAATTATCCTGATATCAACTATGACACAACCTCTGCACCTAGAGCTGTGATGGCGAACCTATGGCATGCGTGCCAGAGGTGGAACGCAGAGCCCTCTCTCTAGGCATGCAAGCCGTCACCCCAGCTCAGCTCTGCTGTGCATGCGTGTACCTCTCATCAGCGAGCTGGTCTTCGGTCTCTGCCGTGTATTCATGGGGGATGGGGTATGTGTGGGTTTTGTGCATGCATATGCAGGGGCGAAGCACACACATGGGGGTCACATGTGCAGGGGCGGAGCACTTGCACAGGGTCACATGTGCATGCACGGGGTGGGGCACACACATGGGTTGCACGTGCATCTGTGGGTCAAACACACAGGGGTCACGCACACAAGCGTGGGGGGGTTGCACACACATGCACAGGGTGGGCTGCATGTGTGGGGTACACGCACACATTGCATTTTGGGGATGCGTACGTGCACTTTGGACACTTGGTGATGAAAAGATTAGCCATCACTGACCTAGAGGGAGATCAAAAACACTACTAGAAGATAACTTTGTCTCCTAAAAGGTAAAAAAGGGAACTAGATGTTAGCTATATGGGACTTAATTCTTAGAAATAGAGATAAAATAATAGAATGACTTGAAATTGTGGGAATTTTGGGGAAGAGTGACCATGTCATATTGGAATTCGATATAATGCAGACACCAACAATAAAATAAAATTGAAGTTGATTCTATGACCTGTGGCTTCCATGTGTTGGACTAGTTGGACACATGGAAGCCACAGGTCATAGCCACAGGTTCAATGGCACCAAAACCCTAGCCACTATAGAAAATCCCAGCCACAGAATCATCAGAGAAGCCATAGAGATTGAAAAAAGACCAGAAAGCATGAACAGAAGAGATGATTCCACCAGGCTGTCAATCATTTGGAAGCCTGCACTCACAAACAAAAAAATCTCCACACCACAAGCCAGGCAAACACCTGGGCACAAACAGATCCCCCCTGATACCTCCAGCTCAAACACACCCCAACCAGGCACCCAGATGAAATCCAGTTTCCTAACTAATGATAGCCATCCATTTACCCGAAGCCAAGCTGCACTAAAGGCCTCCAATAAAGTAACACAATGTTGCCAGCCAATCAAGATACAAAAAGAGCCAAAAAAACAGACAGAAGATATTAGAAGCAGAACACAGCAAACTCCAAGACCAATAAACACAGACCAAGACTCTCAACCAATCAGGATGAAGAAAAAATTCTGGCACAGCAATAGGCTGCCCCAAATTTAAATCTGAAACCACTGTAAAGTCTAACATCACAGACGAACACTATACAAAAGCCTGATGATGGCAGATGAGATTCTGCTGAAACGTTGCTACAACTTTAAAAGCACCACTACTATGACGTGGGAAAATACCGAACAAAGCTGAATGCCATAACATGTAAAAGTACCGCAAACGAAAACTTCAAGAAAACTATAAATATAATTAAATATATATATATATATATATATGTATATATATATATATATATATATATATATATATTTAAACATGAGCCACATGAAACCAGAGATTAAGCAATACCCCTTTAGATCCATTCTTTGCACAGCTGTATAGCATTGAAAACATTTACATCTGACATATTCCAAAATATATGCTCTTGCATCGTTTTTATTGTGGCCACATGGCAATGCTCCACAAAAGGATTGTCTAAAAAAATAATCTATTTCCTTCTCATGCTCCAATTTCTTCACTGAAAATTAAACAAGGAAAAAAAGCTGTTCCTGGAGAATTAAAATAACCAGATATTGCATTGACAAATCAATTATTATAGTTCCCACAGGGACAGTGTGGAAAAATAGCATTATTCAGCCAGTTAAATACTTTAAATATCCCACTGATCTCAGTAAAAGAAGCATATTCTTAAAATTTTTCCCACTGAAGAAGGGGGAATGTTTTGCAACAACTATGCCAAGTTCATGAATAAATATATTTCGTTTCAGAACCAAATTAATTTGTGGTAACAAGCAACCTTCTTTCCAATCTTTTATTAAGGTCAGTGTTGCTCTTTTCTTCGTTGCTTTGGAAGTATCCAGCGGAAATGTTATCTCCTTGCCAGCTTGAGTATCACCATATTCAAAAATATTATCAGGACTGAAAACAAAGACAGTTGGTTTGATTCCATCAAAACAATGACTCCCACCCTCAATAGTCACTGGAAAACAGCCGTGGAGGAGAATCCATAATCCAATCCAAGCACTCCTTTGTTATTCATGTCTTTAAAAGATTATCACATCTGATACACTATTGCAAATTCAGCTTCAAATTTACCTATCTGAAAAAGCAGATATAGATCTAACTATTCAACAATTACAAGAATAACATAAATATTACGTAAAACAAGGATGGATTTCCAAATCCAATTTTTGTCATAAAGACTTTATTACCCCAATTGTGCCCACTTGACCAAAGAAATATCACAATATTTTACAGTTTCATAATTCTGATGCTCTTCAAGATATACTGGGCATCAATTTCTGTTACTTTTTTTGACAATCAATCATGGCTAAGGAGTTATGGGAATTGAAATTTGTTCATCTGGAGAATATAAGCAAGGGTGGGATTCAAATTTCTTAACCAGTTCTGTGGGCATGGTCTAATTTGTGGGTGTGGCTTGGAAGTCACATGACTGGCTGGGTGTGGCTTGTATGTAAATATTGTAAATATTTATGTAAAAATAGAAATTTTTATTTATAAAAGAGCAACTTTTACCCAAAATCAGGCAAAGTAGGCAGGCAGAATCACAGAGTCACTCACAGATTATCTTTCTGCAATCTGCTGCCTGAGTCTGTCACATAAAATTTGCTTGCAAGCAAACTCATAAAATTTTCTAGCAAGCAAACTCACAAAATTAACTCACAACACACCATGTATGTAAATATTGATTTTTTTATATATATAAAAAGAGGCAAAGCAGGCAAAGCAGGCAGGCAGATTGAGTTGCTTGCAGAATCAGAGTCACTCACAGATCTACCTTTCTGAAATCTGCTGCCTGAGTCTGTACTGAAAAATAGAAGCTTCAGTTCTAAGGAAGGTTCAGCTCCATTCTCAGGCCACCACCACCCCCTCCCGCAACCCCCTGAATTCTACCCTGACTAGGCCTCAGGGAAGCTTCCTGGGAGAAGGCAAGCAGCACAACACTGATTTAGATTAGCTAGAAAGCCAGAAATCTGACGATTTCTAAATCACACAGCACAGCTGATAGTCTGAACAGCTGATCGTCAGGGGGGGAAAAAGGAAAAATAGCAACTTACCAAAAATTAGGCAAAGGCACAACACAGGAAAGTTGTATGGCGCGCATGCAAGATAAGAAATGACTGAGTTGGGCAGGGAGGGTGGGGAGGGGCCAGCCAGTGGCATGATTTGGCAGTTCTCCGAACTGCACAGAACCGTATCAACCGGTTCTATAGAACCAGTTTGAACCAGTAGAATCCCACCCTTGAATATAAGGTTGAGAAAAATGAGTTTATCATAAATTAATTTACACTGGATTTTATGACCAATCAAGAAACACTTCTCAATGAATTAAATAAATAAAGTAGTAAGAAATCAAGGGAAGTTCAAAAAGACCAAGTAGCAAGTACATTACAGTTAAAGATTTTTTTTTAAAAAAGTAAAGGAAATGGGAGACTGAAACATAGTTTCAGCATAGTTCAACAGAAAAGAGCACATTTAGATTGGCCACAGTTCCAACTGACTCTAACCAGTGGTCATGCTAATGTTGGGATCAAATATCAACTGGAAAATTAACAATTTTCTATTCAGTGGAATTAGCATCTGCTTAAAGATACTCTTAGGTTAAATCCCCACTTAGCCTTAAAGTTTTCTGCAATCTTGGATAGTTTCTTGCTCTCTGTTTGACTTTCAGCATGTCATACTACCACCACATGTACTTCCATAAACCTCCAGCAATTGTTTTAATTCTGCCCCTCAGTAGTCCCCAAAAGCTATCAACCTTGACACTACTTCTTCCAAATCCCCAACGCAAACCCCCAAAACTGGCATCCAACTGGAACAGTGTTCTCCAGTGTCATTGCTACATTCCCTGCCCATTTGTCTATTTAAAGGATAGGGTAATGTCTCAGCGGATGCAATACCCTTCATTAGGAAAGAGTTAGAAGGCTTCAAAAAGGGGCTGAGAATTTCACAGCCTGCAGATTACTGTGTTTACTTTATGAAAACTATTCTTTCTGAAGACTCTAAATCAGGGGTGTCCAACCTTGGCAACTTTAAGACTTGTGGACTTCAACTCCCAGAATTCCTCAGCCAGCTTTGCTGGCTGAGGAATTCTGGGAGTTGAAGTCCACAAGTCTTAAAGTTGCCAAGGTTGGACACCCCTGCTCTAAATACACTTGACAGTTGTATTAGTAGTAATAGTTTTATATATAGGTATATTCGTAGTAATAGTAGTTGTAGTAGTCTTTTTATTTTTAGGAGAATCAACACAGGTTTCTTTCACTTTTACAGAAAGTGAGAAATTCCCTAGAAAGGTCAAGCAGCTGAATTCTGTGACAGAATTGCGCAAGTATGCATACAAAGCTCAAAATTAAGGAAGTCTACAGAGGAAGCAAAACTATTTTTCAATGCATACTTTATAAATGCATACTTACGCAATGCTTAAAAACAACTAGAACTGGGAAGAAACAAAGGCTTTAACAGGAAGCTGCTATAAGTTTCACTGAGTGCTACTTGGAGATTGATGTGTACAGATGGTAGTGGAATACAGGAATGTTTATTTCTGCTTCTGTTCTGTGCAATCCTAGGAACTTTATGAAGTCATTTATGGAGTGCTTTTTCAACACATAAAAAATTGAAATTCAGTCCAATTAAGGGAAGTCATAATTAAAAAAAAATTAAAACTGTGAATTGAAAGACTGGATTTTATTCATTGATGAAACCAATTTTTTGAAAGATTATTCTATCTCTGAAGCTTCATATTCAAAAATAAGAACAATACTTAAAATGGTCTGAGACACGTAAGTGAATCATTAGAGCCTGTAAATCCAGAAAGACAAAAGTCTGAGTAAGCAAGAGCAAAAACTCAGCTTCCAAATCTTCTTAAAGACCACAGGAACTACCCGGTAACAATGTAACAATACTACAAACAAAATGTCAGGTCATTTCCATCCTTAACACCAACTACAAATGGATCTAAACTTTGACTGAAATTTGGTCATTTTGCCATAGATTTTCAGAAATGCAATCTTAGGGGGCTGCAGAGGCAAATGGAATGCTGGGGTTATATGTGGTCCGAAGGCCACTCCCCCTACTTAATATTAAAAGCTTGTGGCCAGTTCTGATTTCAACATTAATAACAATTAGTGTGTTGTCCACAGTAAACATGCAATTCACTTCAGTATGCTAATGAGAAATTAAATAATTCTACTTCCTAATTTGTGGGACTGCCGAGATGTAAATTTACTGGATCAATCTGACTTTTCTTAGAATCCTGAAATCTATCAGTTAAACTATGTGTAAACAGAAGCTGAAGAAGAAAGCACAAGACTTAGAATAAAGTTAGGATTTTCATTCTATTCCCAAGATTTAAAAAAAAAATATTAGAGAGGAAGAAACAGATCTGGATCTTTATAAATTGGTATAATTTTTAATGACAAAAACAAATATGGATTTGCAGCAGAAGATGACTTTGAAGACTGCAAGAAAAGAAATTTGGAGTTGCAACTTGCTGTTTCCCCATCCGGTATAAAAATTTGCTGCTCAGAATGCTCAGCAGAGGATGAGCCTAGACTTGTATATATGAGCTGCATATGTAAGATTCCCCTGCCGCCCCCCCCCCAAAAAAAAGCCTAGTTTTTTGGAAGTGATTCATCTGGAGCTTCCAAATGGACAGAAAATAAATTTGCAGCAAGAAAAGAGAAAATGATAACAAGCTGTGAAAATACACATACAACATTCAAACAAAATGTGCCACAAATGTTCCTTCTGACTTAATGAACAAAGCACTGTTTGCCAGAAAAACTTGATAAGATTCATTTACCAATATTTAAGCTTTTAGCCAGAGGAATTTATTTCTATTTAGATCCTTGTGGGCAATTCTAATCAGACAGCTGTCATTTGATAGATTTATTTTTACTAGTAGTATTAATGTTATTATTTGATATTATTGATATCAAATAATGTTATTATTTGATATTATTGATATGTAGGAGATGTTCCCAGTGGTTTTGCCAGCAATAAGAACTTCTATGAAAGGCTCAGCAGGCAGATTTTTGTGACAAATTCTTGTTAATGAGAGCACAAAACCAAGATTAAGCAAAGCTGTGACAGAAACTCATTAATTAAAAAGGGTAATGTAGGGAGAAGCAAGCTAAGAAACTGAGGAAGTGGGAGAGAAAGCATAGGAGAAAACTGACATATTCTGTTTTCAGCAGCAAAATGTGGCAATCCATACCAACTGGCTGCTCCAAGGAGTTTAAGAAGAATGCTCAGTCAATCCTTTACAAACCAAAATGGATGTCCTTCATGTCCCCCCCTTCAAATGAAGAAAAATACCTGCTGGGGGGAGAGAGAATTTTAATGTCATGTTCCCCAAGAGTATTACTATCCTCATCACCATAATAAACACATATGCTGCAAATCAGCAATGTCTGAGAAAAAGTGAGCTATATTTGAGGTCTAGAAGGCTTATTTGAATTAGGAATCCCATGGTTCTTAAAAGATTCATACTTCCCTGTCTTTTCTGTGAAGGAAAAATATAACCCCTGAAAGGAGGAATCAAGGCTACCAAATGTGCCTGAGTCCATTTTCAACTATGCCTGAAGCATGGCAAAACAGAAAACTGGAATTTGGGATTCATGTCTGCTTAGGGCAGAGCACAGCAGAAAGGAGATGACCTTGAAGAACCCCTGGAAGCATGTTCTCATGCAGGCATTCTCTGTCTCTAAATTAGCAGAAACTACTGAAATGTGGTATGGCGAGGTAAGAATCTTCATTGCATACAAGGATGAAGTCACTTGAAGTTGTTTCCTTTCTCTCAATATAAGAATCAATCCCTTCTCAACTCACTACTGTGTAAATCCAGTGCTTTTCTCCCCACCTTTTTCACAGCTTAAAGCAGGGGTCCCCAACCACCGGTCCATGGACCGGTACCGGTCCGCGGAACAAGTCCTACCGGGCCGCTGGCTTGCTGGCGCTGCCATCTTTTTGATGAAAAATGCTTCCGGTGAGCTTTTCGGGTAGAAAGCTGACCGGAAGCACGTTTTCATCAAAAAGATGCGCGCCAGCGCTTCCGATGAGCTTTTCCGGGTAGAAACCTCACCGGAAGCACGTTTTCATCAAAAAAGATGGCGGCGCCAGTGCTTCCGGTGAGCTTTTCCAGGTAGAAAGCTCACCGGAAGCACTTTTTCATCAAAAAAAGATGGCGGCGCCCAGCTGATGCCGGTACCGGGCCGCGGCGCCCAGCGTAAAAAAGGTTGGGGATCACTGGCTTAAAGGACATATTGCTTTGGGCTTTTCAAGCCTAATGCTAGATGGATGTTGGTTGTTGCATGACATTTCTGGGAAATGTCCTATGTGCCCTATGTAATTCCATACCTATACTCAAATGAAATAGAGATCAATGTGCCGATGAATGTGCCTTGATGCTAATTTTATTAAGATCATTTTAATGCAAAACAAAGGCAAGATACCAGTATTCTTAATTCAGAGTACCAGATTTCAGCATCTTCATTATTTAGAATGTCTATGGACCCCATATTGGGCCCACAGATATTCTTTGAAATTCAACATGATGGATGGTTCCAGCCCAGCATGCTCTATGCTCTGCAGTCAGAAAAAAAGGCAAGTAACCCTTCCCAAACGCATACCAATAGGCAATGATAGGCAATATGGGAGGCGAGGGTTAGTTTGCATTTCTAGTAAATGAGCATTCTGTGACTTGTCATGCTCATTACTGCAGCTACTTTGTAAGAGTACAACACCACCAAATGTGCTTTAAATAATCTCACTCCAGCAAGTCACAGTGTTATTCTTAAAAAAAAAAAAAATCTGCAGAGTAAAGAAATGATAATTCTTAGCATAATGTAAGAACTGCAATTGTCTAACAATATTCCCCCTTCTCCAAAACAAAACAACACTTAAAAATAAACAATTAGGTTAGTGTGATACCACTATATAGGCCTAACAAAGAGGAGAATCAATTCAAGTGTCTCTGTGAAAAAGGTATTGCTATTATCAAGACCAACCTGGAGTAGGAAAACTGTAAAAGCTGTTGCATTCTGGATGCAGAAAGTGCACAGAAGCTCCCAGAATGTAGAATGATACACTTAGCAATGCTAAAATGGCACTACTTCCAGGGTTAATAATCTTTTAGCTGATGATTTGTATGCATTTATGAGCACTAGTGAATGACCTTCAAGAATACCTGTAAGACACTGAGAAGATGCATTAAGGAAACACGAGTCCTTTCTTTCCAGAAATACAGCTTTTCCGCATTACTGAATAGCAAATTAGGAAACAGAAGAGACTGAAATCTCAATTCAAAAATGTAGGACCAGCAGGTGTATTTGAGCAGACTCAAGTATTGATGTCCCTTCAAGCAGTCATATATGGAATCCTGTCCTACTAAACCACCCACATCCTATCCTTTCTTTCCAACATGTTTGCTTAAGGACTGCAAGCAAAGAGTTCTTTAAGTGAAATGCATACGGACCAATATTTCTGCTGCTCTTTGAAATAAAATTGTCAACAGCAACAGAATTCCATTGACCAGATGAAAGCTCCAGGAATCCCAAAATACTGTGCATACTTCAATGGCAGAAACTGTTTCAATAAAAGATTATCCCCCAATGAATTTTCCTGCTCCCAGCAGGCCCTATAATGTGTGCCAGACATGAAAACATAGGTTGTTCCATTACCCTAGATACATTATTCAAAGCGGCAAAATGAAACGATACAGCCACCACTGTAAGTGGAAATAACGCAAGAATGAATCCCTTACAAAGGAAATCTACTTCACCAGTGGTTTTACATAAACAGCTCTTGTTTATGAAGCCAGGTTTCATTACAGGCAGGAGAAATGTTATCTTTTTGTGGACAAGCTAAATTGAACTACTGTACAATAGGCCTACGTGACACAGCAATATTACAAAGTCAGTCAACAATTCTTGTTTATTCTTAATATACAAAACACTATCCAGTTCAGAGTTAATGAATGGCAAGGATGATGCTTATTCATTGAGGATGGCTTGGAGCAATAAGATTACTAAACCTCCATAATGCCATTGGTGCTTCAATACAGTCCCTTTTTTTCTGGACATCATGAAAAAGGTTAAAAGGGTAAGCCAAACTCAGTATCTGAATGTGTACATGGGAAATAGTAAACCTGGAAATATTTTAATTTAGGACTGCAATCTTATGCATGCTTACTTATTATTATTAAACCCCTAGAAAATGATCTTAATAGCATTAGATCCCAGAGAAAAGAAAAACTGAGACTCGTTATAAAAACAAGCTATTTGATCAGTTATTTTGTAAACTTCATTGTAGATTCAACATAGTTCCAAAGTCCTTAAGTCTATTCAGGCAAAGCAAACAATTTTGGGCCACTATTATCCCCAAACCCACAGCAAAACCTGCAACTTGGCTTTTCGCTATCCAAGCATTTCATTGTTCTAAGAATGGAAAGCCATGTAAGAACAGGATTTAAGTATAAATTTAAATAAGAGAAGCATGCAACAATATCTGCCCATAAATCTACTTTATCTACTGATAATTTGCAAACCAAAGTTGTTTGTTTAGGGTTTTTTTAGGAGTGGGGAGTTAACATCAAAGTTCCAAGGACATGAAACAATTATTCATTTACAATGCTTCATCATGTAGCAATGTATACAGAGGATGGGGGAGAGGGCCATTGTATGCCAGTATTCACATATATTTGTCTTTGCAGAAAGGGAACTCTTTTGGATAAGTTTCTTGATATGATATTCCTGAGTCAGCTTATATAAAATCAAATTATAGGGCAATTAGAACAATTCATCAAAATTTGACCAAGGTGCATTGAAAAGATAGCAACAACAGAATAATCAATACATATAATTAATAACTGCACGCAGTATCCCATGCTGAACAAGTCTAACAAATGGGGAAAAGTGGGGAGAAATAAATGGGCTGTGCAGCAGAGATAAGACAAATATGCTTTGTTCTGCTTCCCAAGACTGCCTACTCACTGGAAGGATTATAGAGGACACGACCAATATATATGGACCGCACACATGAACATAAAACCGTATGGCACTAGAGGAACTGTGTTTGAGAGCAAGGCTCTAAAAAGTAGCAGGAATTAATGACTTATGATAGGATGCCAAGCAAACAATAAATCTTTAAACATGATAGTAAGGAAATAGAAGCACTTCAGATGATTTAAAGAATAACACACATCATGGAAGAGAAAAATTGAACTACTTCATAAGGCAGGCCAAAAGACACTATATACATACATACATACATACATACATACATACATACATACATACACACACATACATGAATACATACATACATACATACATGAATATATACATACAGTACATACATACAGACAACCTTTAAGTTAAATGACTGTAGATGGAAGCAATTTGTGCACGAATTGTGGACAACTAGAATATAACAGGGTGGAATGTTTTTAGCTGGATTTTTTTATCTACACCCGAAACCCTTGGCAATCCAGGAAAAAAAAAAAACCATAATGAGAAGATGAAAGGTGTTTTAGGAATTAATGTGGCTACGAGAAAAAGATATGTCTCTAGGACAGGAATAAAGGATGCTTAAGAAGATTAATGCCATCTAAAAGGAAAATGGGGTGGGGGGAAAAGACATGGGGAGAATCCAGCAGGCATGTAGGGTAAATGCACGAATGATCAACAGGACAACCTAAAAGAAAAGTTACTTAGCTAAAAAGCACAGGTATAAAATAACTATGTACAAACAAGAATTCTGTGCATTTCTATGAATTAGGCCTGGCATTCATTAACTGGATAGGAATGGATAATACAGAAGAGCTATTACAATCAGCAAACATGTACAAAGACAGCAGCCAATATTACCTCCACCCCCCCCCCTCCCAGAAAAAAGTAAAACAAAAGTCTATAAAAGATATAAAGGAATCTGGCAAGAGGCCATTCTTAGTGTTTCTTCTATATGTGCCATAATGCAGAAAAATAAGGATAGCTTTGAGAATGAAAAGGGTTAACACCGTCAATGGTTAACAATGGAAAGCTATATTGTTGACAAAGACCCAGATTTGGAGAAATAAGATTCATATCTTATTCATGTACACATGCGTGAAACCCCAAATCAAATGAAGGGAACTTGTTAAAATGTGCGAAATGAAGTAGACAAGAGGTAGCATTTCACATCTAAAGTAAAAACAAAAACAAAAAAACCTTCAGCTACTCATTTTCCTGAAAGCTCTTAAATGGGACCCTGAACTTCTGCCCCTTATTCTGGGTGAATGGAGACTGACTGTAATGGACATACATTCCACACATTCTCAGGATCCCTGCCCGCTACAGTAAGATTGATGAGGTACACACTAAACCTCTGAGAGAAAATGAGTTAAAAATCTCAGGGAAATCCTGAGATTTTATATGAGGAAAGCCAGTTCCAGAGTGTCTAAAGCAGGAAAGAAGAGTTCCAGAAGAAGGCAATTTGTGCATGAATTGTGGATGACTAGAATATATGGAAAAGAAAGGGCTGTGGGGTCAATGAGCGCAATATAGAGAAAGGCAGGCCACGTATATGGGATTGATACAATTCCTTCTGCCTTCATTCCTTTCAAAGGCTTAGCAGCTGCATGAGACACAGAAATTCCATAGGTGCAACTCCCCCCCCCCCTTTCTTCCACAAGCACATGAAGAGGAATGAGGGGGCCTTCCTAATGTGTGTCTCACAAATGGGCAAAAAGAGAGGAAACAGGCACCAACTGCACTGAACACCGAGTCTCAGGACTAAGTTGCACGCTGAGAACAGAGGGCAGAGCAAATGCAGAGGAGGGGGTGGAGGGAGAATGAGAATGGAACAGGGAGCTAGGTAAGTAGAGAAACAGTTCAACATTTGATTCTGAGCTTGATGACAAAAGCAGCCAGCAGTGAGAGTGAGTCACAACAGTGCAGTAAATGCGAAGCAAATGGCAAGCTAAGGCTTTGGCTGGAAGAGTCAGGGGCCAGCTGGGCCATGGGCTAACTGTATCTTTCCCTCAGCCATCAGCCTGCTGAGCAAAGTAGTTGGCATAAGTCAGCTATGGAAACTGCCAAGCTTGGAGAGGTTCAACAAGAAGCTCCTGGCATCGGGTGACTTGTGAAGTACAGGTAGTACTCAGAGTATCAGATTAGCAAAGGGAACTCCAAAGGGAACACTCTACCCAACACCCAGGCTCAGAGAAGCCTGAAGCTCACTGGCTGACCTTGGGCTTTACTGCTGCCTCTAGCCCACCTAACAAGGTTGTAGTGAAGAAACATAGAGGTCCGCAGGTGGGGAGAACTATAAATAAGACATGGAAAAGACATGGACGTGATGGGGGGGGGGGAGAGATCACTGCGCGAAGGAGCCTCCCCTTCCCGTCTCACCTGGGAGGTTTGACCGCGGCGCTCTCTCGCTTGTCCAGGACGCCGGGCACGCAGTTGGTGAGCTCGGTCCAGTCGGCGTGAAGCCCGCAGCTCCAGCCCGTGGAGAAGCGCGAGAAGAGCCAGGTCTCCCGGCGGTTGGGCCGGTAGCAGGTGCATTTCTTCTGCCCGGGCCGGCAGTCGCAGGGGACCTCGAGGCGCACGTTTTGCACCAGGTGGCGGCCGAAGGTGGTGCCGCCCGTCTTCTGGATGTGCAGGAAGACAATCACGTCGTCGCCCTTCATGTCGAAGGCCAGCTGGCGCTCCAACTCCCGCACGGGGAAGTAGTACTTCTTGACGTAGTGCGGGTCCGGAGTGGGGAAGAGGTCCAGTTCATCCTGGTACGAGCGGCCGCTCGGCGAGCCCAGACTCAGCCCCGGCCCCACATACTGGTACAGGATGAGCATGAAACACACCGACCCCGCCACGATCAGCAGGAACTTGCTGTTCCTTTCAACCATGGTCCTTCCAGCGCGCTTCATATGCCACCATCTCCCGGCAATGGGGAGGCAGCGGCGGCGGCGGCGGCTGTTCCTGGAGGGGTTGGCAGCGGCGCCGAAATACGCTCCTCTTGTCTCGGCTTTGCTTCACGCGCCAGCACCGACAACCCAACCGGCGCCTCCCTTTGCAAGAAGCGGGGATTCCCTGCCCCTCTCCTTTTTTTCCTCTTCTCCTTCAGTCAGATCGGCAAAAGGGGGAGGCGAAGACGGGGGAGGGGGGCGCGTACAGCGTGGTTCCAAATGACCCCCTCCCCCGGTTCCGCCTCCCTCGCAGCCCCGTCCCGCCTCTGCCTACGGGACTTTGCTTCCCCTTTCTTCACTCCAGCTCCAATCAAACCAGCCGATCGGCTCACACGATCCGCAAAGCCCTCAGTCTAGCGCTGCCTCGCTCGCCGATGCACGCTAGTTCGACTCCTTCCTGCCTGGCTTCCTATTGCCAAGCCCCACCATGATCTGAGCCCAGCATGCACAGCGCCGCCTCCACTCACTTCTCTGAGCAGCTCCAAGCGCGCACTGGAGACGGGAGAGCAGTCGCGGCGGCGGCAGCAGCAGCAGCAAACACGGGCACGCCGCAAAGGCAGCAGTTCTGGAGGCTCCGAAGTTGCAAGCGCCCGCCCGTAGAAATTTTGGGCGTGCGCGCGCTGCTGCTGCTGCTGCGGCTGCGATGTTTTGGGGACTTCTCCACTTCCTCTTTTACAGAACCAAAGCCTACCAATGGGGAAGCGCGGTTACCGATCTTCACCTTCAAGAGCAATGATATCCCTTGAATTCAGAACTGACGATCTGATTTCGCTTCTCTCCCTCCGCTCCAGATCCAGGCGAAAGGAAGGGACCGCCTGTTCTTCAGTCGCGAAATCTATTTTGCTCGCTTTTCTAATTAAAGGAAGACCCACCCCGGGATCCAGGTTCTACAGTATTATCTTCTCGGGTTGTCCTCCTCCTCCTTCTCAAGAGCTTTTGAACAATTGCGCGATTCTTCAACAGGTGCTACTTTTCTCTGGCATGAAACTGAACGATGAATCAAAAGAGACCCGAAAGTCAATTACCGCAGTCATCTTTATCTGAAAATTTATATACCATTCTTCATTACAAACCCAGGAATTGGTTGACAATCCGATGCACAGTAATGCAATACAAAACTTTTAGTTCCTAAAAACAAAACAAAAAACCTGCAACATTTAGATAAGCAGTTTTACTTTAAAAGTTAGAATATTATCTTGAACAAAACAGATAATGATGTTTTAATACTGTTAAGGATTCTGAAAAGGTTTCTCTTGAAGGCTGTTTGGGAATGATCCATAAAGACACTTTCCTCTAATAATTATAATCAGCATTTTTATTTTTGTACTTATGAATGGCATGATTCGATCCAGAGATCTTTCACATACTTAACAAACGTCTTAAAAGGCTTGTTTTGCATTTTGCAGATGCCATCAAAATAAGTGATCAAATGAGAAAATTCAGAGCTCCATTATCCTTTGGACAGAATCCCACCACATTCATTGAGTTTACTTTGTAATAGAGATACAGTTGATTGCTGAATCAGACCCATATTGAATGGTGTGAAGATTCAAACTAGAATGGCTAGTCCAAAATTATTTTGTGTGAGATGAAAAGGGAAATCTTTTTCAAACCGTGTGCAAAAGCTGTAAATTATCCTGAGAATTATTCAGGATTTTCTTTCAGAGCAGCAGACTTTTCCCTGGAGGGCATAAATAAGACTATTGTGGCATCCATCTTCTCCAGTGGCTTGCTGCCTTTTCAGCCATTATCACCTTCGACAACTGCGTCATTCCAACTAATAGTAGGGCCACTTTTGGAATTTATCACTAAAAAATTAGCTTGTAATACTGCCTTCAGCTTAGTTAAAGAAGGCATATTTTCATTGCTTTAGGAATGTCTTTAAAGAAAGTGAAAGCAGAAAAAGAATGTTATGAGAAACAATTTCCCTCTTCCTTTGTCTCCCAAGTCTCTGCCTCATCCCATCAATCACAGTAATCTTTTCATTGTGATGTCACAAAGAGTGGTTCTTCTGATGTCACAAAGGCAGAATTATGAGAATGAAAAATGAATAGGGAATGCTATGTTTTGCAAGATGAGCAGCCATATAACTTTAATAAATATATAAATAAATAATAAAAATGTAGAACAACTAGAATCTCATAGTAAAATAAAGTTTGAGGAAAATGTATGGTACTTCTCTTAATATGCTACACATCATTGGGGGGAAGGAGTTTACATGCATCTGGCTGTCAGTGCATGGGTTTGTACTAGACTACTTTGTATAAAAATAGCCTTTGGTATTATTGTTGTTAAAGGCTGGAGAAGAAAGGTCTGTTTGGAGATTTCAACAACTTCCCTACTTATTTGTTTTTTTACAAGCTTCCCTCTACAAGAGGGTTGCTGCTATGTTTGGAATTAGTGTGCAGTCCTGGGGAAATGGATGAGATTCCCCAATAGTTTTGCATCCTGTAATGCCACTGTGAAGCCCTCCAAACTGTTATACAGAATGAATGGCATTTGACATCCTTCCCAGAGAAGGCCATCTTGGCTAGGAGTGCTGGGAATTTCAGGCAGCAGGTTTAGCAATGTTCTAAGAGGAAAAGATCCATGGACGCCAAATCATTTTTTTATGCCTATTATTACCAACACTGGAGACAGCCAAGTGTTTTTAATATTATTTTCCTATTGGGGGTTTATAGATGGCAACATCTGTAGCATTCTATCATATAAAAAGACTTGGTTTCAACACGTTCTAGCAAGTCCATATCGGAGTGGGGGCTGGGGAGAGAATGTCACGCCTCATCCTCTTCATGCATGAACTCCCCACAGTCTCCTATATGAGAGTGTCCTTGGCAAAAATAGGGATAAAGGTTCAATATAACCGTCAGGCAGAAAAGAGAGGCAGAAAATGTATGAAAGTTTACATGTCGGTCAAAAACTGTAATAAAAATTTACCTACTTATCTATCTACAAAAGCTTGGTCTCCCTCTCTCCTTCCTTCACCCTCCCCCTCTCCCTCTCTGGCTAAAAATTGCTCTCTGTTTATATAATGGCTTGAAGGAAAATATAATAACAATGTCAAACATAAATCTTTTCTATTAGTACATAGGCAACTGGTAGGTTTCCTATTCAGCTTTCCTAATCATTAAATATAAAGCAGGATTGTATGACCTGAGATTCCAGGGCCACATGTATCCCCCCATCCCACCCCAAGCCTCGGATACACATCAGGGGTGGGATTCTACCAGTTCGCACCTATTCACTAGAACCGGTTGTTAACACTCTAAGCAGTTCGGAGAACCGGTTGTTAGAAGAAATTACTGGCCTAATCCTGCAAGGAAGGCAGGAAGGAAACATTCTGGGGTTGCTTACAGAAACTGCCTCTCCGTTAACCCTTATTATACATTCTTGGCAGGACTAGACTTCCTGTCTCAGGAATGTCTCTGGAGTTTTTTCCCCCTCCTTTGCTGGTACTTTGCTTGTGTAGAGCGACCACTCAAAGTTACAATGGCACTGAAAAAAGTGACTTATGACCATTTTTCACACGTACGACTGTTGCAGCATCCCCACAGTCATGAGAGGACAGGCGAGGAGATACGTACCTCGATGTGAGTGATGTTGAGTTGGCCACACCCAGCCAGTCACCTGACCACCGAGCCATGACCACCAACTAAGCCACGCCCACAGAACCAGTTGTTAAAAAATTTGAATCCCACCCCTGGTACACATCCCCAGTCCTATGTAAACTTGCTAGATCATAGTGTTTAATATGATGGGAGAACACAATGCTAGTAAAATGAGATAAATCATATAAACTGAAATGAATGAAACTGACATTGATTTGTTGTAATTCCACATATTTCTTCAAAGGCCAAGTGACACTTTTGCCCTGGATAGGTGCTTGTGAAGAGGAATGGTGAATTATGCAACTCATCTCTTTTCAAATCAGCAAACATTAATCTTTCACAGTACTCAAATAATCACACAAAGAATGTCATATTTAATGTCATTTTCTTAAACAAACGCAGAGGGTTTGTGTATGGGTATGGTACCCATTTTGTGTACCATATTTGAGAGCAATGATATCTTCATAATGAAAGAAGAAACAGTGGAGAAATGAAGCTTTATTTACATTTGGGAGTTAATGTTTTGATTTGGGGAGTGCTGGCATTTATGCACTATTTTATGTAAGCGGTTGAAATAAATGTGAGACTATAAAGAGCCACAAAGGAGATTGTGGAATTGATGTTTTGCCTTTGGTTGTAAAAGTACATAACTGGTAGAATAACCCACTGAGTGTTAATTGTAAGAAAGTGTATTTACTATAGAATGAGTTACCAACAAATAAGAAGCATGAAACCAATATGAAAATGGTTTATTTACAATATATTGATGACTAATCAAAAGGATGGAAAAACCAACAAGAACTGGTTAGTTATGTGGAATAAAAATGCATCAATACAATTTGTTGTAAGTCTTGTATTACTGCATGCAGGATTTTTTCAGTGTAAGGAAAAGGGCATTATAATAGCTAACTAATTTTATTGATTGATTGATTATATATTCATAATCAGTTTTATATCACTGCCCATCTCAAATACTTGATCCTAGGTAATGATGTTTGTTTCCTCACAGTATTCAGTATAAGGATCATATGCACATAAAGACAATTCTACAAATGTTCCATCTAAATGGGCCCAGTCTATCTACTTAAACAGAAGTTTAGCTTGTCCTCTTCAAAAGTTAAATGGCACCCCAAAGTCTTTTTCAACAGTAGTCAGGGATATTTGATATCAGAAGTTTTTGCTCATTCTTTTGGTCTCTTCACATTTCCTAGGCCAGCTTCTTGATTTTAGGTTTTCAATCTGTGTTACATGTTATTCTATCCTAAGGTATTTCATCTACTAACATTAGTATTGATATTTGCCTTGTAATAAATATAAAAAATCATAACCTTCTTTGAATTCACTACAAGAATATCATCCTTGATATGTTCCAGTGTTAAAACTAAATAAGCTGTATGTTATTTTAGCAAGATTACTTGAGTAACTAATCTGAAGCAATGCTTTGATACTAATTTACTGTTAAACAGGATTATGCTAAATGTTAGGATCTGATCATCATATTCAGGGCAGTCTAAGGTCTAGACTATGCATTGAAAAGATACACTGTTCACTTTTTTAACCTTCCTTTGTAACAGAATTTGTTCTTTAATGAGATATTTTATGTTGTCCTAAAGTTCAAAGCAAAAATAAAGCTGAAGACTTGAACATTGTTATAAGATTCCTAAATACTGCAGGAATGGGCAAAGATTAGAATAGATCGTTAAGGTTTAGATAAGATGGATTTTTTTCCTGGTGAGACCTCAACAGAGAATTGGTTGTGGCGAGGAAAAAAATAAAATTGGAGATAATAAATAGGAAAATAATTTCTTCTTGGCCCCTCAGCATTCCTACATTCTTCTGCTTCATTTTTATGAGAATTTGATATGACCCAAAGGGGTGCCAGTCCATTGAGTATCTCAAAGGATCCTTTGGACAAATAGCATAGCAGCCGTTAATAATAGCCTCATGAGCTCTCATCAATCCCAAAAGTCAGGCCCATTCATGAAACTAAATGGCTACTTCAAGGGCTAAGAGTGGCTACCCTCTGGCTGGCTATCTACCTGAATTCTTTTGGTCCACCTCTTGGTCTAATTCTATCTTCATAAGATATTCTATTCTATACTACATATGCTGCTTTGTCTTCTGGTTTGTTTCCATTAGCTGGTTTGAGATGTATCTGTTATTATTTATATATCACAGTTACCTCTTCTCAATAGTTCCTCAATGTAGTAAGGTGTAAGTGTTAGACTACTATTTCTTCCATTAAAGGAAGATGTTTGGCTACTATTTCTTCCATTACAGCAGGCAATACATTTGGATTTAGGTAGTAGTATTGGTATTATAAGGATAAAGTGGAAAGATATTGTGTGTCTGGAACATAGGAGATGAACAATTGAATATGGTAAATATGTTAATAAATATGTTAAACTTGGACTCTGGGGCACGAGGTTCATCTTGGGAAACATTCATTTAAACTACCCAATAAAGTAAGGATAAATTTCTAGGAAACATATAAGTGCAGCAAATCATTCAAGATGAAAGCTTTGTAGCTATTAGCAAGAAGCTGAGCCACATGTGAACTTAAACTTAATCTGGATGAAACCCATAGCTGGAGGATTTAAGTAGGTGGCTGGAAAAAATGGATTATATTTGAATCTCCTTCTTAGTCTTTCAAATTCTTAACCACTAATCTGCATGATTATTACTAAATTTGTTGACAAATACTGTTTAATACATTTACCTTCTGATTCACTCCATACATTGATTTGATTCATCTGAAGCTATAGAAGGCATCAGTATGTCATCAGAAGGCATCAGCTTTTGGTTTGATTTGGAAAGTTGTTGTCAAAATACATGGTATTCTGTTGACAATAATCAGCAAATAAAAGTTATAGCCAGTGCATAGAAAAGGCAATAAATCTTCTAGATATGTTATTTTATTTAGGCTTGGAGCAGCTATAAGGATAGACTATAGGGATATGAGGAAAAAGTATCAGAGCAGCCTCACAGGATATTTATCCTCCTAGAACAAAGCCATACAATAGGAGAGTCCTGAAAGTTGCAAATATAGTTCTTAGAGCAGGATTTGTTACACTTTTCAAAACTGTGGCATAAAACTATATATCAATGTGGTACACAGTGTGACAGTTCATTTTATAAAAGAAACATTGAAAACATATAGTATTCTTTCTTTTTCCTTACATTTTTATACACTTCTTATATTTTAGTGTTTTATTGCTTTTAAAGCAATGACAGAAATGGAAAAAACACAAAGATAAAAATGTATGCATTGTCAAAGAAAATTAAAAAAAACACATTGAAGGAGTTCTTTTAAGAGTGGGGAATAATGCAACAAAAATAAAAAAGTATAATGTATCATTTTAGCTGTAAATAGTTACAGGTCTATATGTAGTTATTTCCATGCACATTTACATTTCTAATACATTTATACAAGATTGTTATAGTTTGTATAAATGAGTCCCATGTTTTATCTTACTTGTCCATACAAAGTCTATATCTGTAGACATCCTGCTCTCAAGTGGCAAATGAATCCACAGAATAAATTGGGCCATACATTTATTTTTCCAATGCTGCAATATCAACCTTTGGACTGTGGGAAGGGCAATCCATTTACATTGCAAATTTATTATAAATCTTAATAAGATATTTGAGTTTTCACTTGTTGGCATACTTAATTCATCTCTGAAGTATAAAATTGGTTAAATTGAGCCTATTTTTATATTTGATATTGGTTCCACTATTTTAAGTTATGCTGAAGGAAAGGGTAGGTGTTTTGGTGCTTTTTCACCTAAAACTCATATTCTCTGTGAACTTTATTGAACAAATCTTTTAATGATGGTTCTTTTTCTTTTGGTTGCTTCAATATGAAGTCTGAGGCACGATGTGCCAACACTTCCTTTTCATTCATGATAAGATGCTTTTTTGCATACTGAAATATTTTCTTGGAACTTGGAATCATTTAGTGGAACATCTTCAGGTTACAGAACATAGTTCAAGGAAAATAGTTTAAGAAGGATTGCCATGGAAACCTCCAATAATTAATTCCATTTAAGTGTAATAAAATATAAATGAAATAAAAAACAGGTATTTTTTTTTTGGCTATTGCTAACAATGTTTTTCCAAGGTCCAAAAAGTACATGGATATTATGAAATGGATTGTAAGCAAAAGCAAAAATGATAAACGCAGAAGCTGTTAAAAGAAAATTTTCCTTGGAGCATAATGATCCTTAAATCAAGTGTTACAATTTAAAAAGAAAAGAGAGGCCAAAGCTTAAAATGCTGTGAGTTGAAGGAAAAGGAAAGCCACAGCATTGTCCCATAGGTTTCACTTGCAGGTAATTTTAGCAGGAACCTGTAATCCTGACTAGACCCAGCAATAAAGGCAGAGCTGAGTTTATAGGGCTACTCCCATTTCTAGGTTAGGACTCAACAGAAGTCTCATAGATGCTGTTCAGCAGGATCTTTACTGCATACAAGTAGAAATAACACAAAACAGTTGATTGCCTGCTGCCGGTGTAAACGGGCAAGTGCCTCTTCATAGCCATGGTGGTCCAATCTGTAGCCTTTTCTTCCTATTCTTCCCATAAATTAATAACCACTTCGCACAGCACTTGGTGGCCTTGGAATTGTGCAGTTGCTGAGTGTTTCCCAGCGATTCTTTTCTTTTTGCTAATAGTGCTGAAAGTGAAGGAAATGAATGAGAGAGGATAAAAGGAACAGAGAGTACTGTAAATGGATATGTAGTACTGTAATGCGTATACACACACAATGTCCAATGTTGCTCTTGAGCAACAACAGAATAGTTCTTAGAGGGAAACAGTGGTCTACCGTGGCATGCTATAGTCTCTCTTTCATAAAGAATATGGCAAACTTCATTAAATATGTAGAAGTTCTCAACTGAAGTTTATTTTAATATAGATCAATTAAAAAAGAAATTAAAAGGAACAATAGAAAATAGAGTAGAGAGCAGATGCATACGTAATGTATCTGATTAATATACTGTATGTTTCTTATGTGTGAAAATATCAGTTGTATACATTTCTGAACAAACACAGCATTAATTATGTTATTAATGACAAATAGCTCCAAATCAGGTTAATTTTGTAGCAGTAAGATCCACTGTCTTGCAAAGGCAGATATTAAGTTACCAAGACCCTTATAGATTTTATATTTGCAATGTGTTTGTGTGTGTGTGTGTGTGCATGCACGCTGAATTGCAATGTTAGTATTTGACCATTGTAATTGACTGTTACGATGCTTTTTAGATATATTGTTGTAATTTTTCTTTCAACATCCAAGCAATGTAAAGTATTTTAGTATTTGACTGACCATCAATTGATTTGACAAGCAATTAAATGGAGAGTCTGCATGAAAGAAGTTGCAGAAGGGAAATCTACTTCTTTAGGCTTTGTTTGTTTGTTTGTTTTTGCTTGGTAGGTTGACCTGAAGAAACTCCTCCCTTCCTTTCATTAGGCAGAGCTTCGTATCTGAGAAACAAGAGATCAACCTGTGAGTCTTACTCTTGGAATTCCAAAGTCTGTGTAGTGCTGGCTTGCAGAGCATGAGGGCAGCACTGTCAGCAATAATTTTGATATGTTTATAAACCAGCTGATGTTATAAAATTATGAGATTTTCCACACTCATTCTGTAGATGTGATTGTGTCAAGCATTTAAAGACACCCTTTTATAAAGCATGAAATCAGATCTTGAGTATTAAGAAACATGAAACATGAACAACAACAAAACCATCTTATTTACAATATTCAAATCGCTCCTAATTAATGCTTAATCAAATTAAAAGAGTTCTTTGGCATGTTCTAATCCACTTCAATAAGCAGGGGCATGGAGAAAGAAATTGCCAATAGGAAAAGATTTATGCTCTATCAGTTTTATTTGCTCTTTGGGGATGTGACCTGTGATATAATCCAACACCTCTAGATGGCACCAAGTTGGTGTAAGCTATGAGACTCAATTGCAAGCTAGAAAGTGGGGATATTGTTATACAAAATGAGGCAATTAATACAAATCACCACTAGAAACCGTGTGATTTCCAGTTCAATGGCTGGAATGAAGTGTCTGCTGAAGTGCTGGAAGAAATATTTGGTATGTAAACAGGAAGACCCAATTTAAATGAAACTAAGCTCCAAATGACCACAGCATTTGGACACATGCAATACATGCTATTTTCCTGGTAGTAGTAGTTTGTCATTGCTTTATTTTGAATATTTGCCAACTTCTGAATTTAATATAGGACTCTGGAATTTTCTGAAAGATTTCTCCTATTCAGCAATCAATCAGGTCTGACCACGATTAGGTTTTTCAGAATCAATAGAGTGGCTAGATGTTGCTACCTGTTGTGCCAGTTCAGTTTCTAGAATTGTGCATTTGTGTGTGGGGTGGGAGTAGGGATTTATGTACATGTCTAATACTATTGCAAAGAGTCATCATTCTGTAATTCTGCATTACCTGAATATCACATCCATCCCCTAGACTGTGTGGTAACCCCCTCCTTCAGCTACTATAGTCACTATTTTGTTCTTAACCTTAGCCAGATCCTTTATTGTCAGACCTTCTGGTTCAGGAATTCAGTTGTGGCTGCTTTCTCAAGGAATCAAGTCATGGCTAATCTTTATTGCAAGCAGATTAATGGCTAAGTAAGACAAGTGAACAGCACTGATTGACAGAGAAGCTCTCTCTTTCTCTCTCTCTCTTCAAACTACTCTACCCCTTTTCTTGCACAGCTCTCTAGCCAATTCAAATCTGGTTTTCCTGTTCTCAATTTCCCACCTCCCCTTAAAAGGCTACAGTGTTTCTGCATTCTTTCCCACAATAGTAGAAAATGCATTGTCTTCAGCTTCTCTTTTCCCACGGACCTAACACCATCACTCTCTACAGTCTACCCACCCTCATCAACTAGTCAGGTTTTCCCCTCTGGCCTTGTGTAACTAACTCTTTATTTACAAGCCCAACTCCTTTGCTATATAAACTAATGTTTCAGGAGAAAGGGCAGAAAGATATCCACAAGAACCATCCCTGTTCACCTGGGTGCCTAAGCCAGGCAACTTCTCCCAAATGGGAGCCACAGCTCCTGAGTTGTATTGGATCAGAACCACTATTTGCATATAATACCTGTTGTTGAGGGTGTTGCATTTCTCTCCATTAGGTTTCTGGGTACGATTAAAATGCTAGTATTGACTTACAAATGGGTTGATACATGGATTGTACAGCAACTTATTTCAAAAGGGGTGGAACTTGATCAGTACCAAATTGTAAACTTGATTCAAGGGGATATACTGCATGTTCCCTTCTCCATGACTTATATGGGGAAAGCAAGAGAGAGAGGTGTCTTTTGGGAGGAGAGGGTGACAACATTCATCATGAAACAGCTTTTCACTAGTGATCCAGCTGGTACCTTTGAAAAGAGCTTGAAAAACATTTGAGGTTTGGCATATATTCATTAGTGCTCTATTTAGGTGTATTTATATGTATATGTGTGTGTGTGTGTGTGTGTGTCTGTATGTGTCTGTGTGTGTCTTTGTGTGTGTGTCTGTGTCTGTGTTGCCGGTGTATTCATATTAACTTTAGATTTCTGTTTGACATTGGGTGTATATGGCTCTATAGATTTTGTTGTTATATTGATCTATTGTTAATTGTTATTGTGCCTGTTATTTTAAGTCAGGGGTGTCCAATCTTGGCAACTTTAAGACTTGTGGACTTCAACTCCCAGAATTCTGGGAGTTGAAGTCCACAAGTCTTAAAGTTGCCAAGGTTGGACACCCCTGTTTTAAGTGTATACCATCATAAGACCTTTTGAAATAGGGCAGTTACAAATGTGGTAAGCAAACAAAGGAACAGACAAACAAAAACATTCCCTCAGGATTTGCTATAGGATTAGCACAATATCACTCAGGTGCTTCAGACTTTCCTCCTTCAGAAGTTAGGATGCCATAGATTGCCACCTTGTATGATTGGGGGACCTGGGAATTTGAAAAATCGTACCTGGAAGTGATGGTACAGGTGGGATGCATGACATTTGTCATCATTTCCCAGGAGCAATCAGTGTCAAAAGAGCCTTTCTTTTGAGATGAAATGCTCTTGTCTGCCCCAGCAATGACAAGAAACCAAAGTGTGCTCCATCTCAAACTTTCCCTTTTCCTCCACAGTGACGAGAGGGAATGATGGGGCAGAAAGGAGTATGGGACTGTCTAGCTGGTCACACCAAGAGCAGTAGGGAAAGATGAAATATGGGGTGGATTTTTTTAGAGGGACAGGAAGTTGCAAATCATAGGCCACATGATTGCTTTGGACCACAATAGGAAAAGTCCCAAAGATCTGCCTGAATACTTTATGAAAAATTACTTTGTTCATTGTATATTGAAAGGAATGATAATTATCAGTATAGTAAATAGATGTGGAACGCTTCTCCTTAATCTAAGAAGAGGCTTCTAGCCAGGGGTGGAATTCAAAAATTTTAACAACCGGTTCTGTGGGCGTGGCTTAGGTGGTGGGTGTGGCTGGGTGGTCATGTGACTGGGTGGACATGGCTTGGTGGTCATTGTTATTGGCTGGGTGTGGCCAACTCAATATCACTCATATTGAGGCACGCATCTCCTTACCTGGCGTCTCATGACTGTGGGGATGCTGCAACAGTCGTAAGTGTGAAAAATTGTCATAAGTCACTTTTTTCAGTGCCATTGTAACTTTGAATGGTCATTCCACACAAGCAAAGTACCAGCAAAGGAGGGGAAAAAAACTCCAGAGAAGTTTCTGAGACAGGAAGTCAACCGAGAATGTAATAAGGGTTAACGGAGAGGCAGTTTCTGTAAGCAACACCAGAATGTTTCCTTCCTGCCTTCCTTACAGGATTAGGCCAGTAATTTCTTCTAACAACCAGTTCTCCGAACTGCTTAGAATGTTTACAACTGGTTCTAGCGAATAGATGTGAACTGGTAGAATCCCACCCCTGCTTCTAGCCTCATATATCAGGAGAAAATGAAAGTTTTGTTCGACTAAAATTGCTTGTATATAGGAAACTCATTTGAAAGTAGGACTTTCTCTGAAATTCTTGGGCTATAACCCCTATCTTCTCTCTAATCAAATTGAGTATACTTTATTAGGCTCTTGCATCAAAATACAACCTGACATACAAACAATAGAAATGAATGAACACGACAATACCTAAAGTCAAGCCATAACACATAGGTCAAATGAAATCTTTCCAGGCTAGCATAAGGAAGGTTGGGTTCAGTCATTAGAAAAGCATCAAGAGTAAAAATAAAAATCTAAACAAATTATAAAAAGCCAGAAAATATAAAATATGCATGAATTAAAAATTAAATACCAATAAAGGAGAATATTTGTAGATCAGGGTTGACATGAGGAGTCCTTGGTCTTCTCTGAGCTTCTTTATTTTCTTGCAGATGTTTCATTACCCAAACATCATCAGTGCTGGTAAATAACCAAGCTCGGAGAACACTAAGGACCTCTGAAATTAAATGTATGTTTAGAAATGAGAATCTAAAAGAAAGAGAACGTTAGAGGAATATAGAAGAGTATAAATGATTAATATATGGAAGATATATCAAGGTACAAAAGCACATAGAGAACTAGGTGCTCATTAAATCTAGTATTTAGCACATATTAACATCTTATGAATTTTGAGCACTGCTGTCCAGAACCTGACAACATTGTATGTTATTGCAGGGTTGGTATTAGAAAGCAATAGGGTGGTATAAAATTGTCCTGTATTTATGTAATACATGGTTCACATTAGTATTAATGGAGCCAGGGTCGAAGATGCAGGCAGATCAAATCTCACTGGGCACTGCACCTGCAGATTCAGCACCACTGAATTAAATGCTGATACCCTTTCAGATTTCTCTCGGCCATCACTCATCCATCTTTAGCCAACACAGGTGCTAAGAAGCACACTCCTGGCCTGGAATCCCGCACCTATAAAAATAAATGCCTTGTGAGTAAGCAGCCAGACCCGGATCATGCAAACAAGCCTAGTAGTACTTCATTATTGGCAGCTGCTGAGCAAGAAAAACTTCAGCTATGCATGCTTGACAAGGAAGAGAAACCCCACTTTGGCATCTGGTTCTGTGCTTTGTATATTCTTATTCTGGACTCCTGTTACATTTCCAACCATTTCCTGACCAAGTCTCTGGGCTCCTTCCTTGAGACTTTTCAAGACATGGAGTGTTTTGTGCAATGGTTGTATTCTACTGGTTAGGCCAGGTTCAGCTGAACTGGCATTTCCGACTATCAGCTGGACGACCATCAGCTGTGCAGCACGATTTAGATTAGCTAGAAAGCAGGAAATCATCGGATTTCTTGCTTTCTAGCTAATCCAAATCACGCGGCATAACTGATTCCCCCCCTCACTTCAAAATGCTTTTTCCAGTGCTTCCTGTGACCCACTAGGCCCACAGAGGTGCAGGAGGTGCTGCACCGTCCTGTGGCCTGTTTTTGCTTACAGGAGGCTTCCCTGAGGCCCACTAGGCCAAAAACGGGGCACAGGGGGTGCTGCAAAAGAAAAAAAGGAAGAGAAAGAAAGAGGGAGGGATGGGAGAAAGAAAGGGATGGAGGGAAGCAAGAAAGAGAAAGAAAAAAAGAAAAAGAAAGAAAGAAAAGGATGGAGGGAGAGAGGGAGGGAAAAAAGGAGAGGAAGGAAGGACCGTAAACCTTGCCACTAGACGCAGCTTCAGAGGATGCTTTCAAACAGCACAGCAATCCAGGGCTGGAATATACCTAGTCCAACCCCCTGCTCCAGAAAGTGAGTTTCTGTCTTTTGACCACCCCAGTCACATGACCACATAGCCATGCCTATTCAGTCACATGACCACATAGCCACACCCACCAAACCACACCCATGAAGTAGTAGTAAACATTTTTTTAAAAAAAATTTATTTGGGTTTTCACAAAAACAAAATACAAATAGAACATCTTTTTTGAAAATAGCATGGTCCCAGGTTATCACTTCTTCATACAGACACCAAACTCAATTTCATGCTCATTTTTATATTCTATTCCATATCTTATTACCGTTTTATATTTTCTACATAGTTTTCCCCCTCTTTTAATTTTCTCAACTTTATTTTAATTATTTCATCTCAATTCAAATCATTATATTTATACTTTTGTCTGTCCTGTTTCAATTTCATATTATCTTTTCTTATTAAACAAATTTTTCCCTGAAGTTACCAATTGGAGTATGACACCTTTATATCTTTTAATTTTATCCATTCAAACTCTTATTTAAGCTTCAATGTATACCTTTAAGATTATAGCATTCAATATAATACATAACTTCCAGTCGAATTCTGCTTGGTACATTCTTAAAATACACACTATATTCTTAAAAAGAATATATATATATATATATATATATATATATATATATATATATATATATATATATATATATATATTGTGTGTGTGTGTGTGTGTGTGTGTGTGTGTGTGTGTGTGTGTGTAAATAAACACATTCCATTCCAATTCAATTCTATCATGAATATTCATTAAAATCTTAACATCTTTAACATTTCTTTTCAATTAAATATCATACTTTCTTGGGAACACTTATAAACTTTCCATAATTAATTCTTTTTTTTTTCATATTTCTCATTTATATTTTTATAAATCATTACTAATAATTAAAAACGTTCCCATTTAATTCTCTCAACCATTTTAATTCATTTATTACCAAACATTCAACTACCTTACAGTAAATATTTTATCCATAATTTTAATCATATTTTCTAAAATTATTTCTGTTTGTAATATAACAATGCTATCTCATGTACCTTTGCAGAATCCCTTTTGCAATTTAAATTTTCACCCATTATCTCTAAACAAACTTATGGTTACAATCCTTATATCTTTTCCCCAATTCTCCATTTCTTGTTTCTGTCTTTTACAGCTTCTTTTCCTTGCCTTCTTCCCCCTCTTCTTCTCCCTCCCCTTTTTATCCCCTCATGTCTCTACTTCTAACTCTCTCATCTGTAATCCCCTCTTCTATTGCTTTCTAATATTATACTTATCTTTCAAATTCTTCTTCTTCTTTTGGTTGTTTTTTCTAGTCTTAAACCTTTCACTCTCTTTCCCCCTTTTCTTTTCCCCCCACTTAAAATTATTTGATCATTAAAGATGGCTTCTTCTTTGTCCCAATCTTCTTGTTCTGCAAGCATTTCTTGTTGTTTCTCATAGTTCCAGATCTTCATTTCTAAGAATTGAAATACGAAGCCAAAAGAACCTCTCCCCTCTTGTGCATCTTCTTTCCATTTTTTAAGTTCCATTTTCAGTTCTTCTAAGAGTGATACCATATTAAAAACTTTTAAACAACCTCCCAGTTAATTTTAGTCATCCAGATGCAAAAACCAAAAATCACCAAGTAATCCAAATAATCCAAGGCTGTTTCTTCTTGCCTCTTTTTTCCACTTTCTCTTCCCAGGGTTCTATTATTTTGTTACCAAGTTTCAATTAAAATGTATCTTTGAGGAATCTTGTTAAAATTTCACTGTAAGTTCCTTTTAGTTACAATTCCATTCCTTAATTCCAGGCAGTCTCCTCCATTTTTCCAGATTTTTATTCTTTTTTTTTCTCCTTTCCTGCTTTTTAAAAACTTTTAAATATCCAGAAATCGTTGTTCTCCCTTTGACTTTTATTTTCAGCTTAGATGCCTATTAATGTCAAAGTGGATTTTTTACAATTTCTTGCTTAAGTCTCTTAGCTGTCAGTATAAGGAAGGGAAGAAAAAAAAACCTAATCCTTTCCCTTCTCTCTCTCCTTCGCAGCTTCAAAATCTTCTTTGGGAACAATGTTATTAAATTTAAATTCCAGGGTACCTTATTTGTTGCTTTTGCTGTTTGACACGGTCAACTAAAACTTTCTCTTCTTATCTTCCTCCTGCACATTCTTTTCCGGTCGATTTCTTCTTTGTGGTGGCCATTTCTGACCATCGCTACAACCGCCTTCGGGAAAGGGAGTAATGGCCAGCTGGGGAGGAGAGATGTGGCTCTCCTCAACCCTGCAGGCAGTCTCCCCCTTCTTCACCACCTCTATGGGGTGGCTTAGCCCCGAAACCAGCCGGCTCGGGGCACTCCAGTGGCAAGCACAGATCAAAGCCTCACAGAGACAAGGTTTCGGTCTGTCGCCGAAGAAGCTCAAACCGGAAGTCAGAACTTGTAGTAAACATTTTTGAATCCCACAACTGGTTTTGAGATTACAGATTGACTGATCTGGCTTAATGTCTTTCCAGCCTCCAGTAAGCTCTCATGCGCACATGCATACTCTTTCTTCTGCTTCCCACTGTGCTTCTGCCACCTTTCCCACCCATCTGCTGCTGTTTCTCCTGCTAAGCTTTCCTGGTGTCTTCACAAGCTTCAAATGCATTGCTCCAACCACAATGTCAACATTCTCCTCATGACTCCCCTTATTTCCCTGCCTTGCTACATTTTTAAACCAAACCTCTTTCACAATATTTTCTATCCCAGCACCCCTCCAAGTCTTGTCTCCAAGTGCCGGCACTGTGTTTACATCTAGCTTGCCAGTTGCATGGGCATTTATCTCCTTTGCTGAAGCCAGGACATGAAAACTATGATAGTACAGTGTTCTGCTGAATTCTTATTGCCAAATAGTAGAATTTTACAACTGCATAGGTACTATATAACATATTAGGGTCTATATCTGCCAATAAATAATTTACATAAAATTATTCAGGATGATCTGAGCTGAAGTAATCTTTGAATATCAGAGTCATGTCAATCTCTCCTGCTTTGTTCGGAAAGCTAGAGTATTATATACATTCCCTTTAAAATTGTGGAAGGGAACATTGAAATGGCCCCTGGTAAATGTCCAGCAATATTTAGAATAAGTAAGAGTCATAGATAGTCTATGAGAGAATGTCTCTGGAGAACTCTCGAAGACCAATAAATCCTTGTAACATGACTGAGGTCATTCTGAATTTCTGTATCATTAAGTCAACTGCTTAATGACCTTCTTAGCTTTTTCAATACAAGAATGCAACAGAAGTTCGTGGGAAAGGCCACAGAACAGCAATTTTCTTGTGATGCTTTTCTACTAAGTAGATCCATACCTATCAGACGTTATTTGAGGAAGCAGCTCAGTTGGAGGTAGAATCAAATTAGGGTTTAGCCAAGTGAATTTTACTGCTTGTCAGAGTTTAGCTACTGTTCTTAAAAATGTAACCTCAAGACTCAATTCTAGGTGTCCAGAGTAACCAATTTAAAAACCTGACTGCATTCATTTTAAAATATAAGGAGCTGAAGCTGAAAAAATAAAATTTTCTCTTTGTGTGTGATAAAGTCTTAAAATTGCTGCTGTAGTCCTTTAAGTCAGAGGCAAAGTTAACTAGAGCTACCTTCTTTTAGAGGGTTGGAAAATGATTCCTGGATATTTAAAACACTTAACTTGTTTTACAACCCAATTGTCTATTACCACTTGTGAAGTTCAGTGCTGTTGGAGAAGACTGTCACTTTGGGGTTTTCTTGTGATTTATAACCAGATGCTTTTCTTTGCTGTGATAGGCAAGGGGCTTAAGAGCTCTTGTGAGACCAACTTGAATTAGAACCAACTTGATTAAATACTTTTAATCAGAGATTGAAGATTCTTGTACCTTAAATTAACTGTTGCAAGGGGAGAAGTCTGACACCCATTCCTCATATTGGGCTTGCTGTGTGCATGGTCTGTGTTTATCAGACAGAGGAAGAATGTTCCTCTCTTATTCTTTTGTAATATGGGCTTGCGCCCATATTTTATGTTAGCCTCGTCGCATGTGGCCTATGTTTACAAAATGGTTATGTTTAGTCTCAAGGTCCTCTTTATGCAAGCTCCAGCTTTCATAGTTACTGGGTGAATGGGAATAGCAGGAACTGCAGTGATGTCTTCACAGTCCCAATAAATGTGATACAGTAATATTTTAAATTTCTCATATGTGTGTGGGATGCATCAAATGGTACTCAAAGAAGCCAGGGTTCTACTTACTCATGCTTCTGTCCTGATCATTTATGAGGGAGCAGTTGATTCAACAGGCAGAAATGTGTATTACAGCAGGAGTTCAACCACTGACAGTCTTTGTGGGAAGATTGTAGAAGAGAAAGATTCTTCTGGTTCTAGTATATATGGACAGCTTTCTCAAAGCCCATTCTTTTAGACCCAGTTGAGACAAGAGCAGCCTTTCTTGAACTGTGGGCCAGTAGTGGGATTCTACCAGTTTACCTCCCGGTTTGGTGATCACGCACTTCGCATGTGTGTGTGTGTGCATGCAGCTTTCCAAACACCAGCTGAGGCTCTGCCGCACCAATCAGCTAAGAGGATAAAGAACAGAAAAGTGCAGGGGCAGGTGGGTGGGCCAATCTGCACTTTTCTCTTCTTTCTCCTCTCCGAAAATCGTCGGAGCTCTCAGCTGATCGTCGGCTGAACCAGTAGCATTTCACCACTGCTGTGGGCTCAGCTTTAAAATTCTTTACTCAATCAAGAAGGTTAAAAACTTCAGCTATTAAAATCAGCCATTTTTATTTCCTTAAAATTTTAACTAAGTTAATTTTACTGGTCTTATTCGTTTTGTGCCACAATGTACAACTGAACATTGCCAGATATTGTTATTATTTTAGATAACTTCCCTCAGTGCCATAGCATGGTATTATTGGAACTATATAGCCACTTGAGAACTCATGAGTACTGATGGTGAAGGTACATACTTCAACTAGAATTAGCAAAGGAGGCTCTCAGGGAGATAAGATATGCTAAAGAGCAAATAAAATGGCACAGTGTGTGCCTCACCCAAAGTTGAAAGGAGAATATGTAGAAAAATTCAGGAAAAAGCATTGCAGAGAAATGGTTGCACACGTCTTATGGCAGCAGATGTTCCCAGCAGATGTAAATTGTAGCAACTCTCACATACATACACAAAACCCTGAACAATGCTTGGTGGGCCTCCACTTCAGATTCTGTAGCCATGCAAAAGCTTCAGTGGGAGAAATTTACAACTGTCCATTTGGTGGGTGCAAAGCACAATGTGCTTCTAAATGCGATGTTTACTTGTTTTTTTTCCTTTCCTTTGTAGAAAGTGAAAGGCATTCAGATGGAAAGCAGACATGTTGTCCTTTGTGCACTTTTGACAGAAGGACATGCCTGTGGAAGAAGAAAAATAAAATGGAAAGTGAAGGGGCAAAGGCATAATTTCTTGTTTTTGAAATGGAGACAATGATACGAAAAATGCTGAACATCCATTTCTAAAAAGAGGACAACACAAACGTTTGGAAGGATTTAACTTTGCTTGTAGTTCCTACTTCAAACTTTGCTTTCCTGCATGATGCATTGTGATGAATTTGTAATTCTCATTTGTGCAGTGCCTTATATTGAAACATGGCAAAAAATAATAATAACAGAATCTAGCTTAAAAATACAGTTGACATTTTGCAGTCATTTTCAAATACTTTTGGAATAGAAAGACAAGAAATCTGTCTTACAAAAGATGCTATTCAGCTTTTCTTTTTGATGTTGGTTGGATTTGCCTATTATGCCAAATAATGGTTTGTTTGAGTATAGTTTACTGAATAAACCACCATTGGATGACTTTTTAATATGCTAAACTCAAACTAAATAGACTCAATCATTGTCTTCTCAGAGTGTGTTCAGATGTATTAAAACATACCTGGACTTCTACGATAACAATGGTGAAGTGAAGATGGCTCTGCTTTCAGTGGAACTGACAATCATAGAAGAATGGGGAGCTGCAAATGAATGAGAACCTCAAAATTCCTCTTTGGATGAAGGGAAAGACCACAAGTGTTCTATACAGAGGTGCCTCTCGAGGAGATTGTAAAACATTGGTAACTGGAAGACAAGGAATAATGGATAGAAACTGATCAAGGAGAGATTCAACCTAGAAATAAGGAGAAATTTTCTGACAGTGAGAACAATTAACCAAGGGAACAGCTTGCCTTCGGAAGTTGTGGGAACTTCATTATTGGAGGCTTTCAAGAAGAGATTGGACTGCCATTTGTCAGAAATGGTGTAGGGCAGGGATTTTCAAACTATGACACATGGGCTGTGTATGGCCCGCTGACACAATCTATCTGACCCACACAGTGGTGGGATTAAACCCCGTCTCTTGCCTCCCACCCACTCCTTGCTTGGCTGGCCTTTCCCACCACCCTCATTGCCCCTCCTACAGCTGTTGGCCTAATATATACCTTGCAGAATGCAGCTACACTTCTGCGTACTTCTGTTCACTGTTGCTTGTAACAGTAAGGCTGAAGGGTGCAGTTTGGGATGAGGGGAGGGCGAGCTGGCAGAGGGATGATACTGGCAGCTGGACGACTGGTGCATGTAGGGAGAGAGGGAAGCGCGTGGGAGATGGTGGAATCGAAATCCTTCCTGGGTGTTTCCAGAAGCTGCCCTACCTAAGTGGGAAGGGAAGGGAGCATGCGGGAGATCGTGGCTTTGGAGCCCTTCCTGAGTGTTTCCAGAAACCACCCTGCCTAAGCAACAGCTTGTCCTCATCTCACAGAGAGGGAGAGGGAGAGGGAGAGGGAGAGGGAGAGAGAGAGAGAGAGAGAGAGAGAGAGAGAGAGAGAGAGAGAGAGAGAGAGAGAGAGAGACTTGTTGATTGTAAGCTTCTTGGGGCTGAGAAGAATTGCTGCAAAAAGTGAGTTTCCTCAGTTTTAAGAAATCTGAAGCTGCTTTTCTAATGAAGTTAGGCAAGTGGCAAGATTGCTAAATTGGCCATGCCCACCCAGTCACATGCTCACATAACCACGCCCACCCAGCCAGTCTGCCCCCCCCCAACAATCTGAGGGACCGTGAATTGGCCCCCTGTTTAAAAAGTTTGAGGACCCCTGGTGTAGGATCTCCTGCTTGGGTGGGGTGGTTGGACTAGATGACCTACAAGGTCCTTTCCAACTCTGTTAATCTGTAATTTGACATAAAGTTTTAAGGATCTGGGAGCTGAGGAACAGTCAGCTTTGCCCAAGCTATTTGAGCCTTCAAATAGGCAGTGAACTCACCCACTTCCTCTTTTAATTACTTTAGGAAATTGCTTGTTAATTGCTTTTGGGATGCTTCAAAACCTTCAGAATCAGAAATTTCCTCATGCCAGGTAATTTTTCTTCAATCCGCAGGGAAAGAAATTTCATGGAAATTTAAGAATTTAAATTTTTATTCTGAAATATACAGCAGAAGGCTGATTGGAACATTGATTTCTGAAAATTATAAATGGACTAAGAGGACAGATGAATTGGAAATAATATTTTGATTATTTATAATTAAAATCTTATTAAATATATATGCAAAGATTTCAAATCTAAATTTAATAAATCTTACGGGAAAATGTTGTGGATTAGAGAAAAATATGAAAAGAAACTTTGAAGGATGGACACTAGAGACAACTTGAAACAATAAAGATTTTAATTAAAGGAGAAGAGACCATCTACTGTAACACAGAATAGGAAAAACATTTCAACTTTGGAAGAATTTGCAGATATTTGGGAACAATGCACTCAGAAATTTCTTAAGATTGTCTTTTACTAAATTGTCTTCTTTTAAACCCATTTTTATGGGTTTAAAGAAGAGATAGAAGAAGATACAAGTGAGAAGCTGACTGGTTTTGATTTGGATATAAAAATGATGTTACACTGAATCTACAAATGAAACTGGTTGAAGTCTTAATAGCTAAAAGTGACACACAAATAATACATCAGAAGAGTGACTTGGACAACTTTCTTATCCTGGAGTTACAAAAGAGATGTAATCTTGTCAGGAAGGACTTTCTGAGAAAAAACAAAAAGGAGATGAAAAGAAATCAGTAGTTGTGTCACTGTTTACCAGGAATAAACATCAAGATTTTTAAAACCAAAAAGAGTAAATATAAAGTTGGCTTATGTGATCAATGCTAATAGGTATATTTTTCCTAGTAGCTCTTAATGGATATTTCTTCAGCAGGTCTAAAGGACAAGGCTTTAAATATTTGTTTGCAGATAGAATATGGAAAGAAGGATTTTTTTTATTTTACATTTTCAGAAAAAAATGATGTTATGGTGTTGAAAATGAAAGAAAGGATTACAAAATGAGCTTATTTCATTAAGGTTAAAATATCGAATGAAATAAGATTAAAATTATTAATTTTAAAATTATTAAAATTAAAAAATAAGTTTAAAAAGGGATCAAAGATAAAGATTCTTAATATGTTGTTTCCGGTAGCTCTTAATGGGTTTTTAAAAAAATACTAAGTGAATGATGAGCCTTTAAAGCCTCATCATTCAGGCCTTTGTTTTATAAATAAGAGACCTTTGTTTATAAATAAGAGATAAGATACGGGAAGAAGAGATTTTTAATTGTAATTTTGGAGTAAATGATGAGTTACTGTACTAAAAGTAAGGAAAGGAGTATGTAACTGATCTATTTGATTACTGTCAATATATATATGTTGTTATTTCTGGTAAAGAACTTTTGCTGATTAGAACTAAATGACAAAGCTTTATAATTTGTTTATAGATGACATGGAAAGAAGACATTCTTTGCTGAAGTGTCAGAGAAGCTGATAAGTTATTGAAATTGTTTCTACTTGCCTTGATGAAGGGAGAAGTGATTTCTTTATATTTGCATTTTATTTTTCTCAGCAGTTTTAATCGTTTATTTTTACTTTTTTTCTTAGTTTGTATTATCATAGTTTTTTATCTTTGTATTTTAAAACTTTAATAAAATATATTATATAAAAAGATGTACTAAAAAATGCTGGACTCCTTCTTGCTTCAAAATAATATATGGATCCCTCTAATTTATGGCACAGATGAACTATTAGTATGAGAGCCAAGAATGGGTGCTAGTGCAGGCATCAGAGATGACTTATACCTACAAACTACCATGTAATGACTCATTGTATTTGATCTTAATGCTGATTAAATATGGGCATTATAGTTGACAGCTTTTTTGTGGTGGGGGAATGGGTTGATCATTGATCCAGGGCCAAACTGGCATGCATGCATAATGAACTTGTCTACAGTTCTGTACTTTATGCTTATGTTTTATGCTTTATATTTATGCTTATTCGAATCTTGATATTGGTATACATGCTGATTTGTTTTTCCTCTGTCCGCATTGTACTTCCCAGAGCGAGCTCAAGGAACATAATTCTTTTCTCTTAGGCATACTAATTCAGTGACAGTATTAAATGGGGACTTTTTGCAAATAAACTAGGTTCTGAAAAGAAAACTCAGTAAAAATGTGAAGATGACATACTGTAAAGATACATTATTTATAAGCCTTATTATCTTGCTATCAGATAGGCCTCTACAAAAATATCAGAAGCAGTTTACATGATTAAATAGCAAAATGCTGCTTAAGACAGCTTGTGGTTTTAACAAGTAGATTAATAACTCATGTGATCTATCAGTTTGACAAGAATCCTGTAAATTAAACAAGTTTTAAGATATGGTCTGCCCTTGAAGATAGCCCAAACTTTAGTTACGATCAAATACTGTAGTAATAGGAGTAAATAGAACAGATTGTTAGGAACCTATTACTCTAATATCATTTTTACACTAACTTTACCAACCCCCAAATTCCAATCCCAATTCAAAAGTTTGGGTATTAATCTAAAACACATCATTTTATGGCACAATTTGAAGGTAATTTTTGGAGGCTCTGCTCTGGTGTTCTCTTACATTGAGATACAGTAACCAGCTCCCTTGAAATGAGTTTTTCTCAAAAGTAGTTGACCCACTTACTTTCTGATCTTTCAGATGCCATACAAAGATTGGGTTTTTTATTTTTTTAAATAAATTAATTTGATTCTCTGTCTCTCTGTCTCTCTCTCTCTGTCTCTCTCTCTCTCTCTCTGTATATGTGTGTGTTTCATTCATTATGAAGTGATTAATTTCCTTTTTTTTTGCCCTGATTGAGAGAATGAGGAAAAAAAATAATGATGTGGGTAGCAATACCATGGAAAGCAATTGAATTGAATCAAATAGCTTTTACTGTCATTTTCCTGGATACATAATGGCACACCTTAAAATGAAATTCTGATGCACTGCTCTCAAAATAAAAAATGCCAGAATGCCATGTCAACACCCCAAGGTTAATGATACTAATAACAATAATCTAATAACAGCAGCAGTATCTAAAGATGCCAAATTATGCAAAGATGACACAAAAATACACCCTACACACCCAAATATCCCACACATGTATGTATGTATACAACTTGCTGCATTCATCCCTTCCCCAGTGGGATTGGTAGAGTAGAGTAGACATGGTGTGGTATGTAGGAGTGAGATCATTCTACAATACATAACTGTGTTTAAGAAAAAAAAATTAAAACAACAATTCTTGACTGACATTCAATTTGATTCTCCCCAGCCTGATTCCCTTCAGATGAATTCAATTTTAATTTCCATAATCCCCAACCATAAGGTAACAAAGTACACAACAGTGGCTTGCTTAAGCATACCTTATTATGTTTGGCAGGGCAAAGAAAATGTTTTGACTAACCTAGACAGGTCAGAGCAAACCAATGAGCTCTCTAAATAAAAAGAGACCATTTGATTTGCAAACCTGAGCAGATCAGTGGCTATATAGGAAACAAGATATATTAAAATGGCACAGTCCCATAATTCAAGTTTCCAAAAAACCTAGACATATTGTCAAATTTTATTTATTATACTTTTTAATTTTAAAACTAAATGTGTCAAATGTCAAATATATGCAGCTTGCATGCTTCCTCAATCTTCTGTCAAAGTGAATCAGCAAAAAGGCTTTTTTCCTGAGGTTTTTTCTTTGCCTACAGATGATTCTTTAAAGTTCTTTTTCATTCAGCCAGCGTTGGAAATGATTCCACAAAGAGGACACTTTCAAACAGAGGGCTGGTCCTTTGGCAATTATTTACATCAAGGACTGTCTTTGATAAAATGGTACACCTGTCATCCGGCTTTAACATTTCCTTAAGTAATATTTGCTCCACTTAGCGTCTATCCTGGGATAAACTGAGCCTGTTATTCGTTCATTCTTAGCTGTTTCCCAGTTTCAATAAACTGCTCAGAGATCAAACATCTATGAGCCCACAGCAATTTTGTTCAGGCTAGACAAGCTTCAGTTGCTGCTGAAAAAAAAAAGGCTTGGGAGGGCACCCTCCTTCTTGCAGAGATAACAGAGTTACTATAGTTTTATCCAAGACATCACTACAAATTCTAAGGCTAAAGAACTATCACGTAGACCAGGCCATCAGGATGTCAACTCTGTAGAGAAACCATGACATTTCCTTGGACGTAATCATGATTATCTCTGTAATCCCTTTGTGAAACAATTATCTAGTGTCAGCCTAAGACATTTAACTGCCTAAAGTGAAGCTTAAATGGCATTGTGCACACACTCAACATTTCAAACATGTCTACTCGCACCAATCAGGCACTTATTCCTGCTTATAGGTAACCTCTCTTCTACTGTTACCTGGAAAAAGTTGCTCCACTTTACAGTACCACTGTAAAGTAACCAGGTTCTGTTATTCAGCACAGTGAGAAGAGAAAAGGAGACAACAGGATTGCTGTCATTAGATACTTTTCTGTAACTGAGCCCTGGGAATTATGTATATAAAGCTAATTTGTTTCCAGACTTACAGAACAAAAGTTCGCTTCTTCTACCAGTGAAAGAATATAGCAAATTCTCCACCACCATTTGGGAGGCTAGATCATGCATTTGACAAGTGCAATGTATCAGAGAAGATATTTAAAGAAACTGACGAAAAACTATTCTGCAGAAAGAGGTATTTATAAATATCACTTCAGAATCCATTAATATAAAACACATCCTCAAACTAAGAATAAATCATTTATCCTGGACACTGAGTAAATGTTTATCTTTCATTTTCTGCTTCATCTAAAAGCATCACAATTTCCTTGTACATCTAAGAGAAACAATGAAATGATCAGGAGCAGGCAAGCTTTTTGATTAATGAGCATCATCACATTATGTCATAGCATGAATCTCAATATTAAAAATTAATGAAAATGTAAAATTAAACATTTTGTAAGATCATCAACATCCTGTGACAACATGGAGATTTGCAAGACTTGGTGGTTTGTTTACTTCTTTAAAACCTGGTATTGGCTTCTTTTTAATTCTTGACTGACTACTTCCATAGCATTACATTAAATTATATTGGATGCTGCAACTGGAGTTTGGTCAAATCAAACTAAGGATTAAACATAAGTGTAACATTAAAAATTATCTTTCCCAGTGTCATAAGCAAAATGAAGAAAAAGGAAGCCCATGAAATTATATCTAAGCATCTATAAGAAGACTATAGCACTCTTTCTCCCACATTACTATACGCTCAAACATAACTAGTCTTTTCTAATATCATGCCCTCCAGTTGTTTTTAATGTCATACTCCGTAATATTTTTGAGAGTTAAAATTTGGTGAGGGTATGTAGCACAACTGAAGGCCCAAACTCGAAGCTGAAAAAAAACCTGACCTTACAGTTTACAGACCAAGAGATTTCTTGAATAATTTACACACACACACACACACGACTTTATGGTTGAGAGAGAAACTCAATCAGTTGGTTTTCATGCCTAAAGTGGATTAGAGCGCACCCTTAATATTAGCTGAAACAACTTCCATATCCTAAGTGGATCAATAGATTGCAACCACAAGTATTTACCTATGCAGAAATCCTGGAACTCCAAAAATACAAAATATCAATTCATTGCTGATTATGTGAAACAAAAATAATTTAATAATACAGATTTTTGTGCCTGCCAGCAGGTCTCCTATCTATGAGTTGGCAAAAAAAAAAAAAAAAAAGTTCCAGAAAAATCTGGATCTGAAATCTGAATGGAGAATTAAAGGCCAAGAGTAAAGCTAGCTAATACGTGTTATTTTTAATTTGTAAAAATATGGCATTTTAAAAAAAATGCAAGCTAAGAATAACTAGATATTTTGGAGAAGAAACTGATGGTGATGATATGGATCCACCCAAAAACTTCTACAGGAGAAAAATACTATTGATAAAAGTAATTGTTACTGTTATTGATTTGGTGTAAATCCGTCATATATACTTTGGAAAACCATTGGAAATTGCATATCTGTTGGTTTTTTTAGTGGTTTGTGTTTCCTGCACACATGGATTTTCAACCTTCTTAGAGAAAATGTTAAAAGATAAACATGAAGCATGGGCTGAAGAATAAAGGATGATGAAGTTACCTGGCTACTCCATGAAATTGCTGTAATAAACAATGCTCATTGCACAGTATTTTCTCGAAGCATTCCAAAAGGTATGGGTTTTTTTTTTCTTCTTGCAATGATTTTTCCAGAAAATATAGGTACTATTAGGCAGACTTACTTATGACTGAAGCAATGCACCCACCAGGTTTAAGGTTTATATGCTCTCTAGTTTCTCTCATGGAACATTTGAATTGGTTAAGCTGTGACATTATTTCCTTCTGGTGGGATGTGAACTCTGAGTGGGTTATCAATTTACAAGGGGAATAAATGTTCTTTCTCAATATATTTTGGAAAATTTCTTATTAACTCAATGTAACATGATAATAGCGAAGCTATTATCTCTCTGCTAGGCACTCCAGATGGATGGAGCATGTATAAAACAAGCTTATATAGATCAATAATAGTGGAGAGAGATGCAGTAGTCTAGAGGGTCCTTAAGAAGGAGAAGGATAAGGTAGTGGAAAGAGTGTTAGGCCAGATCCAAATAACCTCTATGGGAACTTACTGATAAATGCTATATTAGTTATGTGCTTCCAGCATGTTGTATATTTATGCTAAGTGCATGCAAGGTGCTTCAGCATCTTGTCCCACAAGGGAAAGTAAGAAACTGTAATGAAAGTTTCCCGTAAAGAAATAAGCATCTTTATTTTGAAATTATGGATTATGATGAGGATAATTAAGATATGTGATGGAATGTCTGACAGACCCTGGAGAACTAGAGGTAGAAAAAGAGACACCTCAGACAAAAGAAGGAGGGAAGAATAAGAAAGAGAGCAAATCCACTTCAATTATGCTAAGTATGAATTGAGTGAGAGAATTGTTTTGATCAGACTTCTTTCCAGAAATCTGATTGGTTCCTGTTTCATGAATGGTTAGTCTCAGGGGTGGGATTCTACCAGTTCGCACCTCTTTGCTAGAACTGGTTGTTAACATTCTAAGCAGTTCGGAGAACCAGTTGTTAGAAGAAATTACTGTCCTAATCCTGTAAGGAAGACAGGAAGGAAACATTCTGGTGTTGCTTACAGAAACTGCCTCTCCGTTAACCCTTATTACATTCTTGGCAGGACTAGAGTTCCTGTCTCAGAAACGTCTCTGGAGTTCTTTTCCCCTCCTTTGCTGGTACTTTGCTTGTGTGGAGTGACCATTCAAAGTTACAATGGCACTGAAAAAAGTGACATGACCATTTTTCACACTTACAACTGTTGCAGCATCCCTACAGTCATGAGAGGCCAGGCAAGGAGATGCGTGCCTCAATGTGAGTGATATTGAGTTTGCCACACCCAGCCAATAACATGACCACCAAGCCATGTTCACCCAGTCACATGACCACCAAGCCATGCCCACAGAACCTGTTGTTAAAAATTTGAATCCCACCCCTGGTTAGCCTTGCAGGGCTTGACATAATGTTTGGAATGGGGTGGTGGTAATTAGGAAGGGAATAACTCACCAACAAAGTTTAGTGATTAGGTTTGCCCAATATAAATTTCTCTCTCTACAAAGCAACCAATGCAAGACAAGTTAGCAAGAAAAAATAGCGAGAAGACATAAAGATGTTCCATATCCAAAGATTATGTACTGTATATCAAAAATAAACGTCTAGGCAAGTAGATGGCAACAATGAATTTGGGTTTTCTGTATGCCTGGGGCTGCCTAGTGATTATCCAGATTTCTGCAGTTATAACAGAAATGTACCATAGCTCAATCATAACATATGCAGGTAGTCCTCGACTTACAACCATTCATTTAGTGACTATTCAAAGTTATAACATCACTGAAAAAAAGATTTACAGTATGACTATTTTTCACACTTATGGCCATTGCAACCTCCCCATGGTCCCATAATCAAAAGTCAGACAATTGGCAACTGACTCATATTTTTGATGGCTGCAGTATCCTGGGATCATGTGATCACCTTTTGTGACTTTTTGAGAAGGAAAATCAATGGCAAAACCAGATTCACTTAACAACCGTGGGTTACTAACTTACCAACTACAATGATTCACTTAACAGCTGTGGCAAGAAAGGTTGTAAAAAGGAGGGGAAATCCACTTAAAATGTCTCTCTTAGCAACATAAATTTGTAGCTCAATTGTGGTCATAAGTCGAGGTTACCTCTCCTTTGCAAGAAAAATTCACTAGTTCAGTTCAGTTGTTGGAAATCCCATTAAAATAAATCTCAAATGAACAAGGAAACAATAACAACATTTTGGTTGATTACCAAAAATGAAATAGGATTGAATTTGGTGAGTGCTTGGAAGATTATTTTTATTTATTTTTTATTTATTTATTAATTTTTGTCAATTGCTTATAAGATAATAGGTATAAGTAAAAACATAGTTATGAATACATGGATACATATAAGAAAAAAAAAGAATAAAAGAAACAATAGGACAGGGATGGTAGGCATGTTGATGCGCTAATGCACGCCCCCTACAGACCTCTTAGGAAAGGGGTGAGGTCAATAGTAGACAGTCTAAGGTTAAAGTTTTGGGGGTTTGGGGAAGAAACCACAGAGTCAGGTAGAGTATTCCAGACATTGACCACTCTGTTGCTGAAGTCATATTTCCTGCAATCAAGTTTGGTGCGATTAACCTTGAGTTTGTATCTATTGTGTGCTCTTGTGTTGTTATGGTTGAAGCTGAAGTGTTCATTGACAGGTAGGACATTGCAATGTATGATTTTATATACTATACTTAGATTGGACTGAAGGCGGTGTAGTTCTAGGTTTCCTAGGTCTAGAATTTCGAGTCTGGGGGCATAAGATATTCTGCAACGAGTAGAGGAGTGGAGAACTCTTCTTGTGAAATATTTTTGGACTTTCTCAACTGTGTTAATATCAGATACATAATGTGGGTTCCAGACTGATGAGCTGCATTCGAGTATTAGTCTAGCAAATGTTTTGTATGCTCTAGTTAATATTGTGATATTACCAGAGAAAAAGCTATGTAAGATTAGGTTAACAACTCTTAATGCCTTTTTGGCTATGTAGTTACAGTGGGCTCTAGCACTTAGATCATTAGAGATGAGTACTCCAAGATCCTTGACAGAGTCTAGACTATTCAGCCTGTATTTTATTTTCTGAATTTAGGTCTAGACTATTCAGCCTGTATTTTATTTTCTGAATTTTTTTTGCCAATATGTAGGACAGAGCATTTTTTTTTTTGGTTGAGATTTGAAGTTGCCATTTGTTTGACCGTTCTGATACATCATCAAGGTCTTTTTGAAGGGTAGCAGTATTGTCTGTGGTGTTGAATAGCTTTACATCATCAGCGAAGAGAATGCAGTTGCTCTTGATATGATCACAAAGGTCATTTATGTAGAGTATGAAAAGAGTTGGTCCTAGAACACTGCTTTGGGGGACACCACTGTTGACAGGTACAGAATTTGATAGGATGCTCCCAATTTTGACCATTTGTTGTCTGTTTGACAGGAATGCTTCTATCCAGTTATGCAGGTGTCCAGAGATACCATAAGATTTTAGTTTTAGGAGTAGTTTGTCGTGTACCACTGAATCAAAGGCTTTACAGAAGTCTATGTAGATTGCGTCTATTGCTTTGCCCTGATTGAGTTGTGTAGTCCGTATGTTGTTGCAGTGTAAGAGTTGCAGATTACATTATAGTTTTTTTCCTGAAACCAAATTGTTTATTAGAGAGTAGGTTGTTTGTTTCTAAGTGGAGGATGATGGATTGGTTAATAATTGATTCCATGATTTTGCAGGTGACGCAACATAAAGAGATTGGTCTGTAATTTTCAACTAAGCTGGGGTCTCCCTTTTTGAAGATGGGGATGACCGTGGCTTGTGACCATAGTTTTGGCAAGGAGCTGGTCCTGAAAGATTTTTCAAAGATTATGCTTAGAGGTTCGGCTATCAGAAAATACCAGGTCTGACATTAGATTGCAAAATTAGAAAAAGAAAGAAGGAAAGAAGGGAAACATCTCAAGAGAAGGTAATAGCAAATCACTTTTTAACAGCTGTCAAAAAACTACATAAATAAACATTCTGTTTCAGCATGTTTTCAGCATCCAGTTTTTCTGGTTTTGTTGGGAGCATGAGATCTATAAATGAGTTTGATTAATAAATACCAAGAGACCAAGGGAAAGTATCAAGAAATGTAGAGATAGCCATGATGAAGGTTAACTGCAGGAACAGGTAAGGAAGGAAAAATGACAATTTAATTCTGGGGAAGGAAAAGCATGAGGAAGAAATTCAAAATAACCCTGCCTTGACTCTGTTTAGTAGGGGATTAGAAGCATATTCAGTTACATCCTACAAAAAAAAAGTTGCATTCCTCTGATCATTGCCTTTTTCCTGGCCTTGCCCACCTTCAAGGATTGACAATAAGAGATTTCTCAGTTGTAGCAGCCTCTCCATGGGGGTATAACTGATACAACTGTTTGAGAGTCAGAACAAATCTTTTTCTGTGTCCAGGATTTGAACTGGTTGGTTTTAACTGTTTTATTTGTTGCCTTAAATCTTTTATGATGATTATACAGTTTAATGTTTTATTGTATTTGTGTTATTTTGAATTATAATTATGCATCATTGTACTATTTGTCAGAATAACAATAAATTAAAATGTATTGATACAAGATAAATACAATTAGTACTTCCTAATGATCTACAAATAAAGGACAAGAGCATTGAGTGGCCTTCATTTTTCTTAGTTTCTATGATACTAAATTGATTAAAAGACAAACAGCTTCAATGGATTTATACATAATGCATCTTGCATGCTGGCTTGCCTTTGAGCTCATGGGGTCAGAAATAATTACATAAAAGCCTCTGTTGGGGATTGGATAAGAACAGTGCAACTAGTAAATTCTGGATTTTACAGCAGCCTTCAGTAAAGTTTCGTATGGTGTACAGCATTTTTAGATGTTTGCTGCAATAGTGATTCTTACTCTTTCTGAAGGAATAAGTCCAAAAAAACAATATAATCAGACTTAATTCTCCTTCTTGAATTCCCTAGTCCCTCATGCTTCTAAATTTCTACAATACCAGGAAAAATCCATAGACTTGAGTTAAAAGGTCCATTATGTGGAACACAGAGATTTAGAGGCAGTTTTTGAAGTGGATGAAGGTGAAGAAAATAATGCCTAATCCAGATAGAAAATGCAGGATGCTTTTTGTACAACACAAGAAACTATCCAAGCACATTTTATAGAATATGTTAACTGATTAAATCATGGCTCACTTAACCACAATTTGGTGAAATTATGAAAGCAGGGTGGGATGGGTTTTCCCTGTCAGAGACCAAATACACAACTTGGAGGATGAACACACATGTAATGCTCTAATCTATTTTAAATGCATTGATGACCATCTGAGTTTCATAAACTGGCGTTTTATGCTGTTACTATGCATACATTTTATACTGCTGATGTACTTAGAAAGCCTGTTTTTAAACGAGGTTAACAAATAATTTTAAAGAAATAAATGGCATCAGACAGAGTCTTAAGATCATTACAGGTAGTGTAGCTCTGTTTATGGCCTCCCATGGACACTTGACTAGACAGCGCAAGGAACAGGATGTTGAATTAGATAGCAAGGATCTGGTCCAGCAGAGTTCTTATTATGTTCCATAACAAAGGAGGCTAGAATATCTTTAGGGCTCTTGTAATCCAAACACTGGTTGCATCAAAGGTGAGATATCTGCAATTTGATAGTTCTCTCTAAGCTGCCTTGGAACAAAAGTTGCTCCCCCTAAGCCTTCCATCTGGCAGACAGAGTTCTTTCTTTTTCTCAGTAGCACAACACACAGCAAAGAGAATAATTTTCTTGTCTTTGAACAAAGCTTGAAAAGGGAGCCCAAAAGTGTTTCTGAAAGCAGGAGAGCAAAAGATAATTGACTGCGGCAATTATTAGCTGTGAAAAGGGTTAGTAGTTAGAAGATCTGAATGGACTCCATTGATTAGCCCAGAGACAAAGATTGGAATGCAGCCTCAGTAAGTCGAAAGAAGGCCCCTAGTCCATAGTTTCAGAGTACTGAAGCAGGCAGGGAGAAGTGCTCAGGGCTCTTCATGCTGAAGTCTCACATGACATTTTTGAGAAAATGGAAAAGCTACATGGAGAAGCTAGCATTTGAATGGCCTCTTTAAGGAAAGTAGCAAAACTGCCTGGAATTAAATACCATACATTCAATATGAATCAAGAAAGGAGGGAAGACATTCTGGTGAAATTCTACTTTAATTATTCTTCTGCACCACAGAATGACAGAGCACATTTGGAGAGATTATCTAAGCAGACAAAAATGGAAAACCGTGTCTCTTGATTACATCCGTTTTGTATCTTGAGTTCTATTTCCTGGGACTCTTGCCAATATTCCCCTCTCTTCTCTTTCTTCTGTTTAACTGATAAATCATCAACAACAAAAATTCCATCTAAATTTGAAAGTCCATTACTACCACTACTTATTCTCAGTGGAGTGGAAAGCCTAAATGCATTGCCATTCTGCAGTCCACAGGATAGTGCCATTTGAGAAATCCTTTTTGCTGGCTTTAAAGCCCTTTGTGTGAACTCTGAAAGGAAGAAACCCACAGCAACACTCCAAGTGAATCATCTGTGAAAAGTGCCTTAAAGGAACCACAACGATGATCTCCTAATAAATTGAACTGTTTTGTTCCATTAACTGATTGGATGAAAAATATACAATATACTTGGAAAAGAGACTCTTATAGAATATGGAGAGCTTTCCTGGTCAATCATATAAAAAATTTAATGGCTTGTTGAGACTTTGCAAATGCCAAAATAGCTAATAAAGCTTAGATTAACTAGGACTTTTATAACTTATAAAAATAGTAAAGTTATTCTGATACTCAATGGGAAAATTATATGCTTTTAAAGATTCTGCCAAACTCAAGATATCTATCAGGAACAAAATCAGCTTTGAGAAGTCAGAAATGCACGATCCCTATAATGATGTAAGCTACAAATTGACTCCAGAGAACCTCTGAGAAGTTCCATACCAGTTTGGATGGATTTTATTTTGGCACCCTTTATTTTCATTTCCATCAAAGATCACCATCTCCTTTTGTTGATGCAAATGCACTTACTTTTCCTGCTTAAAATAGATAAATTTATTTCTGACATCTTGTTGGCATTTGGTTTTAGTTTAGTTAGTTTAGTGTTAGTACAGGAGACTGTGTAATTTAACTCTGTGCAAGGATCAAGGATTCTATATCATGTGAAGCTCAGCTCATCATCATTTCTACAATTTAATTTTCCTCTCTTTTCTTCGGGAAAACAAATAGCAATATTGAATCCCAACCCACTAGCATATTCATTGTTTGTTTTAATTCTATTCTAGGATTCATATTGTGTTGCTTCTCTGCCTTTACTAGGACAACTTGTTTTGCATATACTGTAAGTTGTCATCATGACTGCTTCAGTGGTGGGATTCAATTTTTTTTACTACCGGTTCTGTGGACGTGGCTTGGTGGGCGTGGCAGGGGAAAGATATTATAAAATCTTGTCTCCAGTCAGAGGTGGTATTTGCCGGTTCTCCAAACTACTCAAAATTTTCGCTACTGGTTCTCCAGAACTGGTCAGAACCTGCTGAATACCACCTCTGGACTGCTTCTTTATAGAATATATTTAGTATTCTTCTATTAAGAGGCATTTTTTAATTCCTTTCCAACAATGTTTTATTCTTTTTTTCTGCCACATCATTTTATTTTGGAATACACAGAATTGTCTTCTCTTGTTTAATGCCTTGTACCTTTTGGCCTTGTTCACTATCCTTTTTTATTTATACTGTTCGTAGTGTGTAAAGTCTCAGGCTTTCTCCCAAATTTATTGTGCTCTCTGACCACATATCTTTCCTATTTTGGAACACTTTATATTTTTCTTTCAGAAGGCAAATGAAAACATATTTTGAAAAATCATCTAAAGATATTTTTGCCATTTTTTCCACAGTTGATATTTTTAGGTGGCATTTGTTTTAATAGTGAGGACATTTGATTCAAATTGCAAGACTAAGCATACAAATAGAGTTAAATTGTTCTTTGTGTACTTTGAAATGTATTCAATATTTCTGTAGCCTGTGAGGGGCTTTGTAAATCATATATTTGTCTGGAAAATGATCCAGATTGTTTTTAAAAAAATGTAAAGAAGTTTAATACCTTTATAGATATTTTTATAAATCAGTTTTGAATTGATTCCACAACTATTTTTGTAGCAATACTGGATGTTTACTTACAAGATTCATTTGTTACAAATCCCTGGCTTGTGACTTTCTTTTGTTTTGTGCCAGTCTGCCAGCTTAATGACTCATTCCTGTGGAATTAGCTTTTCTCCCTCTTTCTGGGCATTCAATTTTGAGGCAAATTGGTCCTGCTAGAGAATCAGTCTTTCTTAAAAAAAAAAAAAGTATTTGAAAATATGACTCTGAGTTTCAAATCCTTTTTCCGCTTTCCTTTCTGAAATCAAACTTCAGCATACAATACTACATCTTAAATCTGGAAGAAAGTTACAATTCCTCAGCTATCCTATGTATTTTTACATCTTATTGATCTACCTAAGAAGTAGCTCATACATATTGATAAATCATACAACTCATGGTTAGTTATCATATATCTTATCTAATTTGCATCTCTTGTAGACCTACTAGCATGCCCCCAAAACTCCTTTTCTTTAAAAAATAAATCATTTTAATACTTTTTATACTTTTAAATCTTTCTTGAAAGTGGGTCTATAACCAGAGATGTATTTTGTGTCACAGAATATCCATGCATACATTAATAAAAATAATGCAGCTATTCACAGAATTTCTGAAAGCTGTTGCTTACAGTATTATTTTTTTAAAAAGATTAAAAATTACATTTTGATAACTTAAATACCTGATTTAAATGGATTCTAAATAAAAGTATGAAAGGATCACATGTAACATGGGACAAGGGGAATATCTTATCGGGGGAGGGGAGAGGGAGAGAGAAATTGTAGAAGTGATGATGGCTCTCTTGTTCAAATATCTAGAAGTAGGTTAACAGGGCTAACACTCACCTATAAGGCGCCTTTGTGCAAGACATTTTTTGTTGCCCCAAACAAAAGAAGAAGACCCAACACAGCTCGTAATTGTGAGTCTGAGCATTCTGGAGCTAGAACAATAGAGGCACTAGAAAATGTTAGTGGTGCTGATATTTCCAGATTGTGCACGATGTACCATTTCCCTGAATTGATATATGGCAATCATTTTGGAAGAAATAAGATCTGATATAAGAGAGCACATCTAACGGGTGTTAGAAATGAAATGTGTATTTTTTAAACTTGGCAAATAGACACGCCTGTGCCATGTGTCTTTATACCTGCTTGTGGCAGCCTGCAAGGTCAAAGGAGCTGAAAGAGGAAAATTCCTACAGAAACTCTGATCACATTGAGAAGGTTCAGTAAGGTAGTACATGCAGGAGAGGACCATCCAACGCGTCCTCATCAAAAAGGCCATCAAAAAGAGGAATGTTGCTACTCCTGCCCAGCTCTCCAAAACATCCTACCCTTAAAAGACAGAGGAAGAGGAGCAAATAATTTTTTGTTAATATACACGAAGGAATCCTACTAGTTTGAAAACTAAGTGTAAAAATTATAATTATAACTTGGAAAGTTTTAGGCCTAGCAAGTTCAGATAAGATTAACTTTATGAAGCATAGCTGTATAAAACTATCAGGTTCTCAGCTTGCCACCATTTGAATCTTTATTGATCTGCTCCAAGCTTTTCCAGTTTTTGATATTGTAGGTTATTCCATTTCTGATTGCACACAAATAAATCCCCTGCTGCATGAACGCTATAACTCTGGTGTTAGAGAGATAAGGCAAACTCCGCTTTATTTACTGTTCCATGCCTTAAGCATTGCATATACAGCTTCTTTTTTCAGAGTCCTATACTACGGCCATTTTCCAACAATGACCTTTTATCACACCCAAGGTCCGCTAGTGCCAGTTACTGTCATTATGTGGATGACACTGTCTTGTTTTCCACCATCTTGCTCAAAGAAGAGAGGAATTCATACTTAGAAATTAATTCTGTAATTTTTCAGGCCTTTAGTCAAGGAAAGGTTCATGTATAATAGAGTTAGGACTGGAAGATGCAGATTAAATAAAATGTGTTAAGATGTGTTATTAGCAGATGTGATCACTGGTGGGAAAATACATTATTTGTGGGTTAATAATTGGCTCATCAATTGTTTTATTTCAATTCTTTTGTGGAATCTATCAGGATTATGGATCTAGAACTGTAGAGTCATGTGACAGTATACGAAATGTTAAAATAAATAATAACATCCTGTACAACTGTTTATACAATGTCTTATAGTTCTGCCCAATATATTAAACATATTAAAGCTTCTATTATTGTATTTCTATCCTTACTCAAACTTCTCTTTGGTTTTTTTAAATTTCCAAACTGTCTAAGCACTGTGTATAAGCTGGTGTTTTTTGACTTAGCACCTTGAAGATATGTGGACTTCAGTTCTTAGAATTCCTCAAACAGTATGCTGGGTGGGGAATTCTGGGGTTGTAGGTCGCATATTCTTGAGACATATGGGATGGCCATTTCAGAAATTGTATTTAAAACCATGTTGAAAATCTCCTGTTCTGAAAGGCTTGTGATTCATTTTTATAAGTCGTGACTCTGTTTTTGCTGGTCTCTGAATTTCTTTTATTGATCTCATTAATTTGACCTTTTGAATGTTACTTTTAGAATTATTATATTATACTGCTGCATTTTAATTTTGAGACTTATTTATTTATGTTGTGAATGGATGCATTTTGAAAAATCAGCTTATAAACTTTAAAATAAATAAATAATCTGTTTCGCTACAGTGAATATACTAAATTCTGTGTAACATAAGTTAGGAATACACTAACAGAGTGCTTGTCATGATGATGGATAGGTGCATTTGAGGGAAGGGATGTCCATTACAGTTTTTAATTTAAAAAACACTGCTTTGCTCCAAGTAATGTATTTAATATTATACATAATTCAGCCCTAAAAACCATATGCCATTTAAAAAAATAAATCCACAAGCCATAGATATTAATGAGATTCGCCAATTATGGACATGATTGAAAAACACTTATTAAAGTAAAAATAGAGTTCAACTAACTCCAATCTTTTCTTAAAACCATTCTTGAACAATGTATTGGAGAACAAGCCTAAATTCCAAACCTATCTCAGAAATGGATTTTCTGGACAGGGAAAGAGGTTTGGGCAAATTATTAATTTCAGGCTCCATTTCCTTTCCGTAAGATAAGGGTAACAGTGATGGTACAATTGTAACAAACAGACATATAAAGGACAGTGGTAAAAAAATGAGCGTACAGCATTCAAGTCTAAGCTACATTCTACCAAAGTACAGGTAGTCCTCAACTTACAACAGTTCATTTAGTGACTATTCAAAGTTACAACAGCACTGCAAAAAGTGGCTTATGTTTGTTTTTCACACTTACAACCATTGCAGCATCCTCATGGTCACATGATCAAAATTCAGATACTTGGCAACTGACTCATATTTATGACAGTTGCAGTGTCCCGGAGTCACGTGATCAATCCCCCTTTGCAACCTTCGGCAAGCAAAGTCTATCATCATCTTTTAACGACCCCATAATCCCTTGCGGGGTAAAGTCTGGGTAACTGAATGGAGCTGAGTGTTTACTGGCCAGATGCCCTTCCTTCCTGTCACCAGTGTGGAGTTATATTCAGCAGATATATTCTCAAGGTGCCCAGAGAGAGAAATAGCTGTATCTACCTAGGATTGAGCTTCACTCTAGGCCACCACACCACTTTGGCAAACAAAGTCTATGGAGAAGCCAAATTCATTTCACAACTGCGTTAGTAATTTAACAACTGCAGTGATTCACGTAACAACTGTGGCAAGAAAAGCCATAACATGGGACAAAATTCACTTAACAACTGTCTTGCTTAACAACATTCATTTTGGGCTCTATTGTGGTCATACATCAGGGACTACCTGTAATTGTGAAGATGAACTCTATAAAAAGTATAAGCATATTTAATGTGACTTTCCAAGAGCATCCCTAGTGTTCATTGCATGTGGTATACTATGAAAATATTTTGGATCATTGGAAGAAAATGTTAATCTCTTTGGGCTTGAAGTTAAAACTGGTTTAATATATTTCACTGGTGAAACAGAAACCAGAAGAGATTGCACTGTTTCCCAGTCATTAAAAGTCTCCATCTTCTGCTCTGGTTTAGTTTTTGTTCTATAGAGTAAAGCTATAGAATTCAGGGAGTGTCTCTGGTAATGGAATCAACCTTTCTTGCAAAATACTGCCTTTAAATCAACTTCCTGACCCCCTCAGGTACATAATTTTAAAATACTGTTTGTGTACCTTTCCTTCTTTTCTTTCTTGTTAGAAAATTCCAGGAAGAGTGTGTTTTGTTGGTATGAACTACCAAAGATATTCGGTAGATGTAGAACATGCCTCATATCACAGGCCAAAATAAAAATATCTTCATTCACCCAGATATCTGTACTATGCCCTTTTATTATTGCTTCCAGCCTTCTGGATTTGGTCTCTAAGGGCATTTAATATGAAGATTTTGTGTAAATCCAAAATTGGCTCAGGATCCTTCTGAACAGATGATGGTTCAGCTGTTTTCTGGTTCTATTCTATTTTAAATCAGGACAATGCTGATTTCTTCTTTCACAATACTGGAACTTTCAGACATTCCATTTTTTCATTGGCGGGAACATTTGCTTCTACACTAACTCCTTCTCAGCTCCTGGACTCAAGCAAGCCAGGCTGTTGCTTGGAGATTTAAAACAAAACAAAATAACAAAACAAACAAACAAACAAAAACAGGAAACCTAACACATTGCATATCCATGGTAGTTGATCCTTTGCTAAAAAGGAAACAGATAGAACACCTGTCAATTTCTCTTCTTTCTCTACATTACTGTGTTTTCAATATGTAAATTGTCAAACTTGGCTGAATTTTAAATAGAATTTCTGGAGTCTGTCTGCAATGTTTAGTGTTTATCTCTCCCCTACTTGGCCTGTATCACTAGCAACCATGCTTAGAGATACTGGAGAAAGTTATTGGTTAGACAATTGCTGATACTGAGCCAATTCATTTTCAGATACTTTTATATGTAGTGTAGTGATGGTGGCAATGTGGTGAGGATATTTTTATTTCTGTTTCTCCTTCCTTCCTTCCTTCCTTCCTTCCTTCCTTCCTTCCTTCCTTCCTTCCTTCCTTCCTTCCTTCCTTCCTTCCTTCCTTCCTTCCTTCCTTCCTTCCTTCCTTCCTCAATATTTTCCTTGAATAGCTTCCCGTTATATCAATATATGTAATTTAAAATATAATTATTTGCATGTCATATTAAGAAAATACATTTTAATTTTTCTAGAATATGAGAAGGTACATGCCACAAATCCATACATGTATTAGGCAATCACAGTTATAATTAAAAACACTCCATGAAATTACATGTTTATCAAGGCAGAATAAATGTTCTGGCTGGGGTATTTTAGTTTTTCATCATAATAATCTCTCATCTTAATTTGTGCTGGAAAATGAAGTGCAGCTGCCATTTTAAGGAGCTTTAAAATATTATGTGGCATTACTTAAAATGGAGAGTCTGAAGAATGAGGGATTTGGAAGCCTGAGCAAACGTCTCCACCTCTAATTGTTTCCATTTGTCTAACGTGTTATGAATCTTCATTCATTGTCCTTTCAGGCACAGATCGGCCTTACACCTGCTCCCTTGCTGCTCTCTCAATAAGAGCTGTCTCAGCTTCACACCTGCCAACTTTGCTTTAACAGACTTAGCATCTTTTTAGCATATCGGCAGTTTTCTATAAAGTTAATTAAAAATAAGTGTGCATATTTTCAGCCCAGCCCCATTTCTTTCTGACAATGCTATAATTTAGTACTTGAGAAATTTAAAATGTTATCTCTGTGTGTTGTGGATACCTTGATTACATATGTACATAATCAGACACATATCCACTTCTCTGAATTTCATTCTTCTAAGTTTGTTTCCATTAAGATTCTTATCGGAGTGTATTGTTTATGCAGTTTTTATTTTTAAAAAAAGGCATTACAAGGTATACCGTATTTGCCGGCGTATAAGACGACTTTTTTGCCCTGAAAAACATGCCTCCAAGTGGGGGGTCGTCTTATACGCCGTAAATACATTGTCACTTGGTGCAAGAGCGATGGGGGCGGGCTCCGCAACTTGCGAAGCCCCTTCAAGCCCAGCCGGAGTCTCTCTTCCTCCTCCTCCCCCCACCCACCCCCACCCTCCGCCCGGCTCGGGCGCTGCGGAGGCCAATCTGGAAGTGGGGTGGGGGTGGAGCGGGAGGGTCTCTGGCGGGGCTGCTTCGCCCAGCCAGCCCCGAGCCAGCGTAATGGCCCGGGGAGTGGGAGGGAGAAGGTGGTGGGGGTGGACTGTGGCGCCCCTCCTTCTGGGCAGCGGGCGGGCGGCAATTTGCTCCTCCCGCTTCTCCCTCCCTCTTTGAAAGACCGGGAGGGCTGTGCTTGGGGCGGGGGTTTCTCGGGAAGTTCCTGATGGGACCCTGCTGGGCAGGGCCACCCGGCTCCCGAGCTGCTTTCCAGGGTCCCCTTGGGAGAAAAGGGTCCGGTGAGCGGTGGAAGAAGGCGAGGGACCTCCTCCCACCCGTCCCGTCCCACCCCTCCTCTTGTCCCCTTCTCACTTAAGAGAGAAAGATCCGCCTCCCTGCACCGAGCTGCCACCCGGCGCCGCGTCTCCCGGCCAGCGCGCTATGCGACTTGGGAACCGGCCAAGCGACTTTAAAACCGAGCGGAGGCCAGAGATAGCCGGAATTACCCTCCACACCACACACACACACACACAGAGAGAGAGAGAGAGAGAGAGAGAGAGAGTTGGCAGTCCATCCCCCACCCTTGGAGTCCCGATGGCACGCACGCGGGGCTGTCACAAAGAAAGGGAGAGGAATTGAGTGCCAGCCTGAGAAAGGCGAAGCTGCCTCTCTAAAGCATTTTGGTGGCTTTGTAAGTTTGGGGGAAAGGGGTGGGGGTGTCAATCAAGAATTATATCCAGAATACCCCAAGTGTTACAACTTACCGTATTTGCGGCGTATGACTTTTTGCCCTGAAAAACATGCCTCCAAGTGGGGGTCGTCTTATACGGCGAGTATATAACAAACTCTATATTTTGAGTGGAAATGTTGGGGGTCGTCTTATACGCCCAGTCGTCTTATACGCCGCAAATACGGTAAATGCTTTTTTACTGCTTGACATTGATCTTAAAGACTGAGGTTAAATTAAGGGAAACTCATAGAAAGCCAAACAATTAATAACCAAGTACGGTATTTTATCAGAGAATATTTAATAAATGATGGAGTCTGGAGACAGTAAAAATAGAATATAAAATTTAACTTTTTTATTTTTTCATTTGTGAGGTTATTCTTTTTTAAATTTCTTCACATAAAACCCAGGTTTATCTAGGAAAAGATCAGGAAAAAAAATTCAGATGGCATTTTAATCAAAATGTATTTGTGTTTTTCCAGGAATTAGTTGTAATCATGCTGAGGCATCTTACTGCTGATGTTTCCTTTGCAGAGAGCTAATATCATTGCTGGCTAAGTTAAGAAGGTTGGGTTAAAGCCAAGAACCAGGATCATGACAAATTGAATCAATAGTAAAACAATAATACGTGTATGTATATTAGATACCTGTCTTTCAAATTTGTGCTCAGCCGCAGAGTAGATTTTAAATTGTAATAACATTTTGAAACGCAGCCAGTATTGAAGAAAACTCATGCTTCAGAAACAGCTTTTGTCCACCAGTGATTTACAAAGACTTGGAATGAAATCCAAGTCTCAGCTGAAGTTAGCACAATGGTATGAAGTGAAAACCAGCATTTACTGTCTCTAAATCCTGAAAGTCCAACATCCAGGACATTTTTAAAGCCTGAAATGAAGGACAAGAGAATGCTTTTTTCAATTCCATATGCAGAAATGAAATAGATATTTAGTTGAATCTTCTGTTCTGGTGAAGTGAAGGTATAGCTAGCTTAGGAGGGCTAAGACAGGTTAAAAACTGGTTTTCCCCAATTTATTTATTTTATGTATCATCTGGACCGACCAATTTTACAACCATCATGAGTTGCAGCTGTGATGGGCAGGTTCCATTGTGGTTGTAACTCAAGAACAACCTATAAAGAAATGTGCAGCTTCATGGTCACAGAAGTATAGTGTGGGTTTTCTTGTATATCCATTTCTTATTAGTGCAGGTTATGGCAAACTGCTTTCAAAATAAAGAAACCTTAAAGGAAGTTTGCATTCTAGGATGTAATTTTCCGAGACAGAAGAGAACATGATTTCTTATTTCTGTGAAAATATTTACAGACTCCTCACATCCCGGACATAAACTGTTTCAACTCCTACCCTCAAAACGACCCTATAGAGCACTGCACACCAGAACAACTCGACACAAGGACACTTTTTTTCCGAACACCATCTGCTAAACTCTGCTAAACAAATAATTCCCTCAACACTGTCCAACTATTAACAAAGTCTGCACTACTATTACTATTAAACTTCTCATCACTCCTTATCACCTATCCCCTCCCACTTGTGACTGTATGACTATAACTTTGTTGCTTGTATCCTTATGATTTATATTGACAGTTTCCTAGTATGATTTGATTGCTTATTGTACCCTATGACTATTATTAAGTGTTGTACCTTATAATTCTTGACTCTTGATGAATGTATCTTTTCTTTTATGTACACTGAGAGCATTTGCACCAAGACAAATTCCTTGGGTGTCCAATCACACTTGGCCAATAAATAAAGAATTCCATTCTATTCTATTAAGACTTTTTTAGATTGATTTTCTTAAAGACCCATTGTGGTTCCAAGTAAAAAGTCATTGAGAGAAGTTTTATATTGTTCTTAATTGAAATTATGCAACAATCTTTCTCCTTATCCAGAAACAGACAACTCACGATCTCCCAGACCCATTTTTGTAGTCCCCCAAGATTATGTTTTTAAAGTTCAGCAGCAAATCACTAAATTTTCATGGCATCACTATTTGCCATTTTAAACAAAAGAGGTGAAGCTGAAAATCAATAATTCTCAGGCCACACAGAACTTTAAACAGATATCTCCAATTCAAACTGGGAATAGAAAAGCCCATAATTTAAATTCTGGAGCAGATTATCTCTATCATCTATCTATCTGTCTGTCTGTCTGCCCACCCACCCGTCTGTCTGTCTGTCTATCCATCCATCCATCCATCCATCCATCCATCCATCCATCCATCCATCCATCCATATATGCATCTATCTACTGTCTTAATTTTTGTGTTCTGCATTCTGTAATACAGTAGGCAAATCTTCCCTCTCTTTCTCTTCAATCTTGTTTGCGAAACTTCTGCTACAAGTTCTTTAATATGGACTTGAAAGTGTAGAATAACAAGGTTTATTATCCAGCAAAATACATTTTAGTACACATTTTTCTTTAAAAAACTATCCAAGCCACCAAAACAAAAAATCCAGCATCCTTGGCAATAACACATGCTTGCCATGTTCCCAGTCTCTTAAAAAAGTAATAAAAGTACAGTTCCCTCCAACTAGAGAAGAAATGCTCATTATTGTTTCCCAGGGGAAGTAAATAGTCTGAAGCCGAGTGTCATAAACATCTTATGTCACGCATCAAGAAATGCAATGACCTGGGTTAAGGTCATTCAAAACATTTGTATGGATATGGTAGAAAAGAATACAACTTTTATTGAATTAAATGCTTAATCATATCATTGTGTTACCATTTTTTATTCCTTCATTAGGTGAGACTATATTGACATAGCTCAACCTTTAAAACAGAAAACCAAAGCATGGGGGCAGATACTGGCTTGTGTGTCAAGGAGATAATCTACATTATTACAAAGATAGATGAGGCTACTGGTATTTCAGGGACTGGAAAGGACTGACAATGATATATAGAGGAGCTTGCTGTAGCAATTCTGTGCCAAAATTATTTTCTACTAAAATTTCTAGTGACAGTTAAATACCCACTGGAAATCCTCCAGAGATAAAAGGGTCTCTTGTGAAGGGCCAGTTATGTGACAGGCAAATAGCTCCATTTCTTCTGAAATACACTTTCACACCAATCATTTTAATATAGTAGGTTGCAAGCATTGCATCTGGCAGCAAAGACCTCATCAGCAAAAATAAAAAAATAAAAAAAATAGCCATTTGGCTTAGGATAACTGCCTATTCTATAAATACAGAGGAACAACACAGGTCCCTTTGCCTTACCCTAATTCAGAAAGCAGTACTGATTTTTCTATCTGGGTTGGGACTTCTACGTCCTTTTGATTACTTGGTTCAAGGATAGTGCTGCAAACTAAGCTCAATCAGGCTGTGTTGGCCATGAGGAAAGTATAAGGAGACAGACTATAAGGAGAAAAAAAAATGGAACCATTTTCTATATTGCCAGAACATTGTTCTTAGCCTGGAGGGAATAAATCCTAACAGAGGCCCTTGAGACCTGTTCTCCTTTGTTCAGAGTACAGGACATGAAATAATAGATACAAGTTATAGGAAAGCAGATTTTGACTGAATGTTAGATAAACCTCAGTAAGATCAGCCTGACAGTGGAGCCAATTACCGAGAGAAATGTAGGCAGCCATCTGTAGGGGATATTTTAATTTGGATTTCTGCACTGAAAAGAGGGTTTGGCTTGATGGTCTGAATAGCCTGTGCCATATCTCTATGTTCATTTGATTTTAAACCTCTTAATCTTACTTTTCAGATGAAAAGATTGCCAATAAAAACAAACAGTGCCTGCTCGTGAACTAACAAGTTAGTTCTTACCTAAAGGGAATCAAAAGATCATTAATACAAAAGGAAGGGGGAAAATGGTGAGTCTAAATCCTGCATTGCAAAGTTCTTTAAATTGAGATCTTTCGGAGTGGGGAGAAGCCAAACAATGCTGATCTTGTAGCAAAATGGCATAGCCAAAAACCTTAGCCACAGTAGTCAACATTATGCAGAGAACAAGTTTTAACAAGACTAATCCATTTTACATCTGTTCTTTAAAAATAATTTGTTGAATATTATACATAACTGAAAACTACAAAACTACATACTAGATATCTTGAAAGCTAATTCCTGCTTTAGTTGTGCAAATTTTATTAGCCTATTTTTAACAGATTGTAATTAGCAAACCAGGTTATCAGGTTATATTTTGCATCTCAATCTCTTGTGTACAACTATATGGCATCATTACTTGAAAAACATTGATTAAAGTATCAGTCTAGATTTTCAAATTCCTAGCATTGTGGAACTAAAACCAACAAAAGCAGGAGGGTTTTGGTTTTTTTTTGCTTAATCACTAAAGTCGCCTTGTTACATTTTCTCAAATCATTGTAACCCTACTGTAATGATTTACAATGACATGATTTTGGAACTACATTTACTATACTAAATTGATTGGCTCAGATTATCAGCACTTTTCTGTTTCTGCACAATCTTTTCACAAACATCCTTCATCACTGACAACAGTGCAATCTGCTGTGTATGCAAGCAGACTGCAATAGGGGAGGCCTCCCTTTGACTGTGGCAAGAAGTATTTGGCCTTATATGTCCAATGATAGGTGGGGAACGAAATACCTGACCAAGCAGAAGAAAGGGCGTGAGAAGGCAATGTGTCTTATTTTCATTGCAAAAGTAGTTTTGGATGGTGGGGATTATACAAATCCTGGTAAATCACTCCATGTCTGATAAAAGTCAACTGGCCATTTAAAAAAAATATGAAGGCTAATAAGTTAAGCAAATTGCCATACAGACAATAAGCAACTAAGCAGGGACTGACTAGAATCCTGCAGTCACATCAATCCTGACTTCTGATTGGTGTTTAGCTAAGCTGATTTGTGCAGGTTGGTTAGAATTGATTTCTGATTGTTTTTGTGTGTGTGTGTGCCTGATCTTTATTTGTTGTTTTGGTGGTTTTAGATCCTGATTGGCCCTTTGTTTGTGAAGGCTTCCAATTGGTCATTTTTGGAATGTTGATTCCTGATTGGTTCTTGGTTCGTTTCTTGGTTCTGGTTAATTAGTCTGAGCAGCTGATTTGGTCCTTGTGCAGGCAAGTTTCAGGTTTGTCCATGTTTGGGAGCTGATTCCTGATTGGTTCTGTTTTTGGGCAAGATGTTGATGTGGCACAGGGTAGGCAATTAGGTTTTCTTAACCTTCAGAGTTTCTTCTTTCTTGTTAAAATTGTTGGGATGTTTGTGGATCTCACTAATTTATCTGTGCAAGTATAGATAATATTTTATGTTCCTGGACAGCACTGTGTCAAGTACAATGCTACACAACAATACTCAATTCATTCAGTAGCATAGGCACAATACAGCTATTCTCTCTGATGAACTCAATATACTAGCAGTGCAAGAAACATGGGTCAAAACAACATGTTATTAGACTTCCAGGCTTGAGATGTTGTTACCCATCACTTACATTCAGATATACTGTAATTATCATCTTTGCAGATATCAGCAGTAAAAAGAATATAAAAAGCTGATAAAGACTACATATCTCTAAACGAAACAAAGGCTGAATGAGAAAACAGTGACATGGGAAGAGATTTCTTTTTTTGCTCTAGTCAAATGATGTTTCTTCTGAGAATTTCAGAACTGATAATCAGAATAACGGATAATAAATAGTATACCCATGCTACACCCCATGCTACAATTTGAGAACTGGAAAAATGCAATGTCTTCACAATAAATCTTTGTAATAAATTGAGTGGACATCCTGTAATAACTGAAAAATGTCTATTGCATAATAAAAGATGGTTCAGAAAAATTCTTAAGTAGGACAAATCACCATGTGAAAGAAAACATTTATTTCTATGCATAACTAATTCAGTGGGTTGAATCTGTTTGCTAGGACTGTAGGACTGCAAATAGAATACTTTTAATGTGGGGCTATTAATTGGATTTAGGTAAGTAGATTTAAAGATGATCATTGGACTTTGTAATGGAAATGCATTAGGCAGTATCTTTGATCTTTTTCCGGTGAAAACAAAAACTTACTGCTTATTTTACCTTAATAGCAATTTTAGGATTGTTCTGTTTATAGGCTTGTACAGATTATTTAACGTGGCAAATTGTTTCTTTGGTTCATCTAGCATGGACAAGTTCAGTTTGGTTTATTTTTCCCCTTGGATGTTTTTTTTAGATTTGTGGTTACTAATCAATAATTTAATCAACTTTCCTTCTACCTAGCTATCATTTATATACCAAGCATGCAATGAGACAAACAGTTTTCAAGATCTAGACTAGTTATTTTCAGCTGAAAATGTATGTCAGAGTTCAAAGGCTTCTATATCCAGTTGACATTAAGGATATAAATATATCCTTCTCTTGAGGATATACTCATTATTACATGCTGGCAGCATTTGTGGTTTGTGTGATTGCACTGAAACATGCATAAATCAAGTTAGACTAATTGGTCCAAAAGTCCTGGGTCATGTAATATAGCAATATGGTTTGGCTATTATTTGAGAGAATGTGCTTAAACTACAAAAATAAGGAATTTGTTGGATATTGTCCAAATATCATCACCGTTCCTTACCACATGAAAACTAATGATGAGGTAGTATTTTTAAGAAGTGATTGAAAATGGAAGTAGTGTATATTGTCTCAATTAAGGAAAATTGAGGAGCATACATCTCCTACCCATTTTGCTTAAAAGAGAGGGAAAGTTTGGTATATATGGGATTCTACTGTGGGAGATCAGGAAGTCAGGACCTAAAGGAACATAGCATCTAAACCTTGCATCCAGAATTATTATAGTTATTTATGTGACTTTTCTTCCTTGAGATAAATTAATATGGACAGATAAGGCTTTCTTTTATTCAGGTCAAAGAGAAAACTACCTACTTTTAGTAGCAAGACTGCCCATGGATGTCCTAGAGTTTCTCCTGGAAAGAGTACACATATCCCAAAGAATCCTTCCCAAATATAAATAAATTTACTTAGTTAGATTCTGCCTTGATCTTGCTTCCTTAGACCTCTGTCCTCTGTTACTATTGCCATGTCTTTATCCTGTAAGGAACAAAGAAATCTAAGGGTGGAATAGAATATGGAAAATTTTCCAGCAGACTGAAGCACACTGAGTTCTCTTTGGAAACAGCTGGGAGAAGTAATTACCTTATTGCCCTCTATCCAATCCTTACTCTAAAGTTATTGGATTGGAAAATGGATTGTAGACAGAGCTGGGTCTCTTCTAAAGGCAACAGAGTTCCATAGATCTCTTAGGAAGTTAAAACCACCCCTCTCCTAGAAAAATGAAATATTTTAGTAGATATTAAAAGGGCAGAATATTTTCCCTAAAAGGGAGGCAGAAACTCAGCCCCCTCAACCTTTGTTAATGAGCCATTAAGGCCTGGTCCAGTCTATTCCTCATAACAAAGATCTACCTCCTTCAGGCACAGCCATTTAATTGCCCTTCATTGCATCACCCAGAAAACTTAGTACACAGACAACCTACAAAGCTAGTATGACCTCTGAAACAACTAATCAGGATACTCTTCCTGTGCCCCAGGAAATTCAAAGCCGAGAGAGGGCATAAAACCCAGGGACTCTCAGCATCTCTTCCCTTTTTTTCGCCCAAGATCTCCAAGGCATGTGATCCTGTTCATCAATAAGCGTTCTTTCCAAGCAGCTTTGGAACTGATCCCAGAAGGATATTTCTTCCAACAATCCTATGTTCATTAGAAGAATGTTTAAGGGAACAGAATTGTTCTTAAAAAGTGAATAAACGGATAATTTCATCAATAAATTGAAACGGTTAATTCTAGTATCATTGATAAGATACTTTAATATTCAACTGTGAATGCAGAAAATTTCCTGAAAAAAATTTATATCCCATAATGATATAAAGATTTCACAAGATAACCAAGTTTCTGTCCACCAATTACAGTGAAAGAAGACTCCACTGTTTTGATTCTACAAATATATACTTTTTAGGGGTGGGTGGGTGTTAAACATTAAAACAGGATAATTGGTCACCAAATAGGAATCATCTGGAAACCCCTTTGTATGTTTACATTTCCAACAATAGGCATATCAGTTTTGAATTAGGCATTTTAATCTCTCTAAAGGTGAAGCGCCACTCACAGCCTAAAGTACTTCAAACTACTTATAAAATTGATCTCTTATTTAAAGAAACAACCTGTCAGGAACAATTCAAAATCCAATGTCAGTGGTAGCAACTCTAAAATAGAAAGAAAGTTGGGATCATTATTTAGGTTGGATTCTGTAAAACTCTTTCATATTAGCTGCAAAAAACTGATCCTTATAAACTTCCCAGAAGATGGATAAATGAGGGTGTTGATGAGTTGCCAGGTTTGTTTATAAATGTGGACACAAACATTTTATAAAGAATTCAAGCTTTCCTAGATGGACAGTTCAGAAACTTTAATCATGCATCTTAGTAAATCTAGTGATTTAGCATGTTTGTTCCACAATAAGGATAAATCTCAGCAGAACATCCTCAAGCATTTCTCATAAATCATTGCAACAGAAAGCTCAATTATTCTTCAGAAAGAAATATATTTAGGCAGTGTAAGTGAAAAAAGACTTGCCCTTCCCACAGACATTTAACAGTCTCCCCCGCTTCTTTTTGTTAAGTGCCATCTTCATAAATAGTCCCAGATTATACTTTCAGATAGTGCTTTCTGGATAATTGTCCACTTGACAGTGTAGTTCCTTAATGACAGGCCATTGTGAAGAGCTTTAGATTTATGCTTTTCCTGGAGTTGTCATATGATCCAGAGACAATGACTTGGAACCTTGCTCAGCAGTTTTATACAACTAGTTCTTTGATTTCAAATGATACTTCAAACACTTAAGTATGAGTGCTATTCCATTTAGATCTATGTCGGAATTATTCCATTAGGGTAGAAAGATTGATCTGGCAAGAAGGTCCAGCTTATCTGTTGCCCTATGTGCAATGGATTTTCAGGTATAACTCGAGAAGTAAGGACTTCCTAGGAGATAGTAAAAGGCAATCAATGTAATCAATGTTATGGACTCACCTTCACATGTAGTACAATGTGATCAGAGTGACATAGCAGAAGAATGAAGTGATAGAATGGCATGGAATCATGTGAGTGGCAAATGAAGTTATGTTTATAAAAATACAATCTAGAAAACTGAAGAACCAGAGAGAAACACTTGTCTTGGTTTTCTACTGGCATAATACTTTTAATATACATTTTTGCATCCTTTAGGTCAGTGGTGGCTAACCTTTTTGGGGTCCTGTGCCAAAAATTGTGTGCGCGCTTGCACGCTCACACTCACATGCCAGCACCCAGAAGGCAATGCGCGCCCCCCCACGCCTCCTACACATGCGCGTATAATCCCCGCTCCTGCCACTGCCTTACCTGCACTGTGCCTCACAGCTGATTTTCAGCCAGTTTGAGGGTTTTTTCGCCCTCCCAAAGGCTTGAGGAAGGGTTCTGCAGGGTTTGCAGGCTGAAAACTAGTCCCGTTTCATCACTTCCGGTATTTTTTGGAGAAACAGAAAGTGATGAAATGGGGCTAGTTTTGGCCTGCAAAGCCTGCAGAAGCCTTTCTCAAGCCTTTGGGAGGCTGAAAAAGGCCTCAAACTGGCCGAAAATCAACTGTGAGGCGCATGCATACCCAGTGAGGTAAGTTTGCCTATCTATCTATCTATCTATCTATCTATCTATCTATCTATCTATCTATCTATCTATCTATCTATCTATCCATCTCCATCCATCCATCCATCCATCCATCCATCCATCCATCCATCCATCCATCCATCCATCCATCCAAAAGGTCTGTCTGTCTTCCTGCCTGCTTGCCTGCCTGCCTGCCTACCTACCTACCTATCTATCCATACATTCATCCAAAAGTTGTCTGTCTGTCTGTCTTTCTGCCTGCCTACCAGGTTACCTACCTATTTATCTATCAATTTATCAATATATATACCTACCTACCTATCTGTCTCTCTCTCTCCATCCATCCATCCATCCATCCATCCATCCATCCATGTTCGAGGCGCTGGCCCCGCAGGCACATTGGGAAAGTAGAGCAAAGCCAGTCTGGGAGGGAGGGAGGGAGAGAGACCTGATGCATCAGATTGAAATGAGGCCTAGTTTAGACTGAGGCCCTTTTTCACATTGAAACATCTTTGCTAGCACATTGAAACATCTTTGGCTTCTATTAAAGGTTTTGTGGAGTAAACATGGTCAAGACTATCAGGAAGCTCTCACATTTTGTTTAGGCTTTCAACAGGATCCATTAGACCAGATCTCCACCCTAAAAAATTACTTTTCCCCAATGTATTACAGTGCCAATTCTGAAGAAGGCAAAACCAAAATTTATCGGTAAATTACAAGGAAAACACACACACACACTCCCTTCTAACCCTGCTGGAGCAGGTGATTGGACTAGAATAGATATCTCATTATCTTTCTCCTCCCTCCCTCCCTCCTTTATTTCTTTTTCTTTCTGTCCCTTCCTTCCATTCCCCCCTCTTTCTTTATCCCTTTTTCTTTCTTTCCCTTTTCTTTTTCTTTTCTTCCTTCTCTCTTTCTCTCTCTCTTTTCTTTTCTCTCTCTCTCTTTCCCTCTCTCAGGCTCACCCCATTGACTTGATGCACTGCTTTGCTTGGATTTGCTTGGGCAGGTCCCTCCGGTGCAGTGGGCTCAGTGGGATGGACCTGCGGGGCCGACACCTAAAACATGGCAGTGGCGGCACGTTTGAAAAGTAGAGCAAAGCCAGAGGTCGGTAATTTTTGCTGCAAAGAATCACAAAAGCTTCTGCACTGTGCACAAGAAGGGACACACATGTCAATGTAATTCAGCAACATAAAATAAAGAAATACAAATAAAACAAATAAGCAAGAATCGGCAAAGCATCTCTGATTAGATTCTATTCACTACTAGAATCTAATCAGAGATGCTTTGCCGATTCTAGTCCAATTACCTGCTCCAGCAGGGTTGGAAGGGAGTGTGTGTGTATGTGTGTGCATGGCTGTCAAAACTCCAAAAACAGGTCAAGTAGCTCTGGGGAGTTCAGTCATAAATTAGAACACTTGCTAAACAACCAGCCATTAAGTGAGACCACTTGTATTTGGTTTGCCAGTCACCTGGCCATGCCCACCCAGTCACATGCCCACCAAACCACACTTACCTGGTCATGTGACCACCAAGTCACGCCCAGCCAGCAAGTTACGCCAGCCAGTCACATGACCAGTAAGTCATGCCACCAGTCACATGACCAACAAGCCACGCCAGCCAGTCACGTGACCAGCAAGCCAAACCCTCAAATTAGGCCATGCCCATAGAAATTTGAATCCCATCCTGGGTGGGGGGCACCAAGGATGAGTTTGTAGCACCAGGGGGGCGGTGAACTGAAAAAGTTTGGGAACCACTGCTCTAAAATAATGAATTCCCCAAATTTCCAAAAACCTGGGGTGGGGCGAATCTTGCTTCTTTTGATTTGTGCAACCCTTCATATTTTGTATCAACATCCCAACTGATGTGATGCTGCCCTTATAAGATTGTATGCGTTCCCCAAGTGTACTTAAATTGGCCACTTGTGATATAGAAGGAAGCATTCCAGAGATGGTATTCAGCAGGTTCTGACCAGTTCTGGAGAACCGGTAGCAGAAATTTTGAGTACTTTGGAGAACCAGCAAATACCATGTCTGACTGGAGATTTTACAATATCCTTCTCCTGCCACGCCCACCAAGCCATGCCCACAGAACCGGTAGTAAAATTTTTTTGAATCCCACCACTGAAGCATATGGCACTCCGGTCCCACCCTCAGTGACACAAAGTGATTGCATCTATTGTGCTGCACATTTTGACCAAATCTCTGTCATAGTAATAAGGCTGAAGTCTCTGAAAATAAAATAGCCAATCTTGAGACAAGGCAAATAGAAGAACTGCAATAACTGGAGCTCAACTTTGGCTGAATTGTTTCTATTAGCAGTAAGGATTGCTTTAGCATAAATGGGACATTTTATAACACTTATAAATATTTCTTCTATTACAGTTATTACGATAAATATTTGTACACAGTCTATTTAAAAGAAAATGAGATACCTCTTTCTATTTACTTTATTTTCTCCTTTCATTCTTTCTAGTTTTTATTCTCATTTCTCTTTTCCCAAAACAATACTCCTAATAGAAAAATAAATATTTTACCATTTAGGTTTTAATGGGAAAAAAGGTTTTATTAATTTAACATGGATATTGAAATGAGATAGGGAGAAAAATAGAAAAACCATCCAGCCCAAGCCGTAGGGGATGGTTTTTCATTTATTGTATCATGACTGCCTTTTCTGGGCACAATATATATTAACACTCCCAAAGAGAGCTATTATAACAAAATAATACATGCCCAATCATAAAAAGAAAAATATAGACAATTATGAAATTATAAAACATCATAGCCCCCTAGTTTTATTGATCTATTCCATATCCTAATTCACTTTCCTATAACAGCTTCAGCAAGTGTGCATGATATGTAAATTAAAGCAGTTTAAGAAAAATATATATATATGAATAGCTAGCTAGCTAGCTATGAAAACAACATTCACCCCTCCTTTCCCTTCTTTTTTTTTCTACCATCAAGATTTGCAGGTTAAGCAGAGTCTGATTAATTTTCCAGAGGGTGTTGGCAAAAACTGTGGAGATAATTTAGAGATTCAATGTGTAGATAACAAATCTACAAAATTCCAGCTGCAGCAACAAGATTGTTCTCTAAACTATTTCTTTCATTCTGTTCATAGCCTGATTGTATTCCCACTAGGCTGATTTAAAAGCCCCATTAGAAAGTTGATAGTGTTATGTATGCATCTGCTAATAAGAAGTCTGATGGCAAGCTGGGCAACTAAAAGGGTACCCAGATCTTATTAGAAGAAAATCCTCGGACTTAGTAGAAGAAAGTTCATTGCTGTGTAAAGCTATGGTGATTTACAAAACACTTGTTTTTTTCAGAATATAATCAAGCTAAAGGACCAAGAGGAGGATGAGAAATTATTTTTTTAAAAATAAATCACAGGTAATACAACTTAGTAGAATTAATATACTGTACAATATGGGTTCTAAACATGCTTCATGTAGTGATATATTGCTTCAGTCTTTGGGATGCTCATGGAAATTTTAATAACTTACATCTTTCATATTAAATTCCAGGGATTGCAAGGACAGTGAAATGTTTTCTGTATATGGCCTAAAAGTCATCTCTGAATTCACATTCTGGATATCTCAACCCAAAGATCTAGAAACTGTAAATAGTTTTTTTGCAGTTATATTGAACATATGCAAATAAATAAGGGTTATCTGATTCAAGGCTTCAGAGAATTATATATCTTCTAAGTCACAGATGGATCTTTGCTTGTATCCCACTACACACTAAATATAGATGACACTTTGTGGAGAAGTATATTGAAAAACAGAATTAAGTTTCATAAAGAGCCTGAAGTTTAGTAGATACAGTTATGATGTTCCTGCTTCCATAATATTTACAACATGTCTCAAAATAGCAAGATCCAAGGTCATTACTGTTTGTGAATATTTCATTTAATTAATTTTCACCTGAGATATGCAAACTATGGAGAAGATTAGCATGATGCATGAAAACTATATCTGCCCAAATCTCTTGCTCCCTCATTCAACTACTCATCTCTTGCTATATACTCATCTATCCTGGAGTGCAGAATTCTTTTTTAATTCCTTTAAGTCAAGATAGCTGAAATTTTCAAGGAAGAACGAACGTTTTGCCGTTACTTTATGTGACAGTCCAGCAATGTGCACTCATGATTCACATATGTCACATGTCACTGTCAGATAGCAGTTAGTTCCAGATTTCAAACCAGATGAGGTTGCCTCTTGTAGCCAAAGGCAGCCGAAAGGAAAACCTCAGCCTTTTGATTTTACTGTTAAAGCCTTCTGTACCCAAAATATTTTTAAACTGTGTATGTTCCTACAGATTATTCTAAAATTTGGAGGTGGTGGGGGGAAGCAATGTTTTGTCACTATAGCTAAATCTTCTTGCTGTATGTTTATGTGATTGAAATTATTGCTTAGGGTTCTATACACATTGTTTGGTGCACATCCAATGTATGGTTTAGAATTTGGAATGGCTGAATCATATTTTTTCATTCAAGGCAATAAATCCTTTAGTTAAGATGTAATATCTAGCAGGCATATATGTCCTTTTTAAAGTGACAGGCACCTTAAAAAAGCCAAGATGATGGTTGCAACTGTGATGATGACTTCTGTCTTAATTTTTTTTAGTAACTCTCCCTCTTCCCTCCTTACAGATGCCTGATAGCAAATTTTTCATATTAGCAATTTGGGTCTCCTGCATGCCTCCATTTACTGGAACATTGACATCAGTAGATAAAAATCTATTAAAATGGCATTGATTGAGAGAGAATGTGATGTGAAGAAAAATTGATTTATTCAAATCAATAAAAATGTTAATAACAGCTGTCCTGAACAAATGCATTTAATGACAAGATCATTGAGTTGGTAACTAGGAATTTCCCAGGTAATACGGTAAATGCAATTAATTGATAAAATTTAGATTATAATTATGAAAAAATTAGCTCAGCTAGTGCACCAAAAGAATTTCAGTTTCTTAAAAAGCCATTTAAAGAGTTCTAGTTTTGTTTATCTCAGGTAAAAGCAAATATCTGATCACATTCTAGAAAAACTTTATTTTTATCAGGAGTATCAATTTAGCTATATTATTGCTATTTTGTTTCATTTTTGTTGCATTCTAACCTTTATGTCACAACAAAACATGATTAAATAAAATGTTCAAATCAAACATATAATATGTATGTGCAGTGTGCAAATTGGAATGAACAAATTAGTTCCATTATTTCCAAAGTTAGCAATAATGGCAAGGTAATTCTGTTTTTCTTTCCATTCTAAGAGGTTAGATTTAAACTTGCCATCATTCAAGTTCTGTAGAGCTAAAATCTGTTATCTCAAATGTGATATAGTGCACAGGTAGGTGCCATAATGATTCAAAAGCCATAGATTCAATAATCTAAGTTTTTACAAACCCTTTTTTTCTTTTTGGAAGTGAGAATCCATGTTTGCTACTGGCTTAAACTTTGGTTCTTTAATGGTTCATTGGCCTATTAATTCTCCTTGATGATTTTAAATTAAATTAGACACTCTTTGTGTCAAGAAACTTATTTGGGATAATTGTTGTTATTATTTTTTTACAATAGCTGCAAAGTGTTTGTGGTATCAGGTTCTAAGTCTTAAGAATCTTGGGATTCACTTTCTATGGACAATCTTTATTGAATTAAATCTTATATAATGCATAATGTTTCATGTTGTCTGAAATTCTGTTCAGGTAAACTTTCTTATGAAAAATAAGCATTCTCTACTATGTGTAAACACTTGCAGTAAAGAAGTCATGGTAGGAATTAAGGATGCTGTTGGCAGTAATCCATGAATTAAATAGTGTGCAACATGTACCATGTTTTAAAGTACCTTAGAGGAACATTTGGGTGTAATTTATAATGACTAGATTTTCAAGAGGAAAAACTGGGACACATTAATTTGTATACTCTTCCATATTTATTAATCTTAATCCACAACATAAACAATTTCACAATTCCTGATGCACCTCTATATCACAAAAATAACAACTGACATGATAAGATTTTAAACTGTAATTATGAACAGGATGTAGTAATTCTCTGCAAAGATTGAAATTGCGCAGGCAAGGGTTTTCCACGTGGCACTCTATAGAAGTGAGCATTAATGTTTTGAAGAAATAGGATAGAAAGAATTTTGACACTTTTTAACTCTGGTGTTGTAGAAATTGGTTTCTGGAGTACCCAGATAGCCAAGGAAGTGAGCAAAACATTTTGAAGAATACACTTATTTTGTATGTTATAAAATTCAGCACAACTGTGATTACCATGACATCAAGATGAGTAATGATTTAAGAGTTGTTCACTTTGTTTGGGTCATGATGGGGAAAAAAATCCATTCTACAAATCAATGATTTTGAAACTATGAGTAAATGTTTCTACCAATCACTCATCTGTTTTCTTTTTCCTGTTCATTATTTCTTTACACTTGTCAGTTCATTAAATAACTCTGTAGAGAATGCTACAGGACCTTGTTTAGCCTGTATGAGGATATATGCAATTCAATGGCATGGAACATCCTTCCATGCCATTAGATAAGGAATACAATAGTCATGTGGACCTACTTGGGGAACTGAGTTGTTTATGGTGCTGGGTTTTTTTTCCTCTTTAAGGACCTGCATCCCTTGAAACAGTCATCCCTTATGCTGAAAAACATCTCTTTCAGGGGTCTGTTTCTAGGCAATGTCAATCCCACTGGCTTTTCTTTTCCCATGGCTTCTATTATGCTGTTCAATAGGGAGAACTGATTGTGCAGTAACTATCACCAGATTTCACCCAGTAGATAAAACAAAACAAAAATTGCTACAGGGTCTAAGTAAGAGGTGAAGACCTGAAAAGAAGCTTAATTCAAGGTTGTATAAAAATTACCAATATGAGAACTTGTCATTCTGGAAAACTCTGAAATGTTCTATTTTTCTCAGATAATGACAAATTTCCTTTCCACTACACCATTCTAGGAGTATAGTTTAGCATTATTCCAAAAGGAAATCCAATAAGCCCAAAGCAATTTGTGAGGTTTGGGACATAAAATTCTTGACAAAAGGGTTGGACCATTCCTGTCAAACTACTCTCTCTGATAAAGTAAAATTTAGAGCAGAGTGTGCTTTAAGAACTTGATGGGATTCTGTGACAGATGAAGGAAGTCAGATTAAGAAGATGTGCTAAGCCACATGAATATGACCAATTTTATATTACAAGAGCTTGCCCACTTGATCAGGGAATCCAGAAATTTTTTAAAAAATCAATAACTTCCAGCACCTGAAAACGTTTGGAGACCCCTGACTTAGAAGACATTTAGCATCATTGGGAGGAAGATGGAACATTTCATTATTCCCAGAACATTCCATTCCTGAATTTAAATTATGAAGATTCCTCTTTAGCATCCTGTCCATTACAAGGATCACAAAAAGCTAGCAGGTTGTACTCGTGTTGAGAAATTGCTGACATTCCAAATTAAAACAAAACAAATTATTACAATCAATAAGGTATAAATATTAAAAGCTTTGATAACAAAGCAGGGCAATCTTGTCAAAAGCCAATTACACTGCATTTTGGAAAATGTGATCTGCAGTCTACACTTCAGTTGAATAATTTTCAGATAGTGCCTCTTGGTTTAGCACCAAAGTTAGATTTGTGTTGCCACTCAAAAGCCAATCACTTTTTTTTTTTTGTGACTTGAATTTTGCTCAGGGCTTCACATATTTCTCTATGCAGTTTAATAGACATTTCAGCTAGGAGAAGCTAAATTACACTATTTTTACCTTCAGTCCTTCATAGGGTTTAAAGGAACAAATTACTGTGGTATCACTTTAATAGATGTTATAGTGGAGCATCAGTTGACTGAGATATAATCAGAGTTGCCCGTTTCACATTTTAGATCTCCTGCGGCAACAACTGTAGATGCATTACTAACCAGAGTATTTGTATGAGTGCAATAGAACTTTAGATCATGCAGAAATGCAGTTCATTAACTGAACACTATGATTGTGCATTACAGCAGGGTAAAGAAATAGTCTTTTGATGTTGCCCTTTCTTTTTCACGTTCCCTTCACAAACATTTTCTATATTGCTGCATTGAAGAAGGTCAATGGTGATTGCCGTTGAAAGCCATAGAAAAAACTGACTTGCACTGTTAGCAATGTGCTGTTGGATTGTCTGTTCTTACTTACTAAAAAAGTTTCCCCCAAGTACTTTTTATTGACTGAACATTTGCATTTAGAAAACATTTCTTTTTATTAGCAAGTTGCTTTGATGAACTGCATTTCAGAGAGGTTTTTTTTTCTGTTATGGACTACAATACAAAAAATACATATTACAAAACAAAACAAGATAGCATTTTACTCAGTTCAGTGTATTCCTAGTAGTAGCAGCTAATTATTAATATCATTTTGCCTAGAAGGGCATCCCAGATGGGCTCCCAGATGAGTTTCTTCAGCTGATATTACTTTCTAAATTAACTATTTACTACAGTTCCAGTGGTAAATATCAAATTTCAGAGATAGTTGCTTGCCAGGAATAGTGAGTACAAGTGCAAATTACTCTTTCTACTAAATACAGTATGTCCATACAAATTCAAGCATACATTTTCCATAGTTGGTTCTACAAGGAGCTTCTCCTGATTATGCCTAAATGAGATGAATGGAAGTGTCAGAAGAACATGACCAATATAATTCCCATTCAGTCCAGTGGGAGTAGCATAGGGATTGTTCTTAGTGGTGTCTTTTAATAATGATTTTCTATGAGCCAGTAATAAAAGGAAAAATATAATAAATATAGATATATTGCTACATATATATTATTTAATTATAGAATCTGTGCTGTTTCTTTCTTTGCTTCCATTCACATGTGACATGAGCGCCTACAAATACATTTCCTAAATACACTTTCACTAGAAAGTCTGGAAGTTAATTCTTAAAAAGCAATTGTATGTAATGAAGTAGCTTTTAGGAATTACAGATACTTTATATATTTCTCACTGTGGCTCTACACTGTATTTCAGATCAAAACAAGCAAATACATGACTAATAAGCAATAGATCTCTCTAAGTATCAAGATAGGAATGTATAACAGCATAGGTCTTCTCTTCCATTCCCATCTTCCACTTCATTAGGAGGTAATTTCTAATTCAACAAATGAAAGGAAACCATTATCAGTTGTCTTTCTACATAGTTAAGGCAGCAAATGGTGTCTTGTACAAGTCAAGGTATATAGGACTCAAAAGATCCTATATATAAGTCAAGGTACATAGCATCCAAAATAACTTTTCTCCTAGGTGGTAAAAGCACAACAGCAATGATACAATTTTTTTCAATATGTACCCATAAATTAAAATAGACTTGCAAATTTCTGTAGATAAAAGAATCTATAGCTTATTTCCCTACTATATCTTGAACATAAGTACTTCTTTTTTCAGACTGGGATTGCTCTGAATGAAAGACAAATAATTTAAAATGTGGTTTGTGTCCAATTCTTATTTATTTATTTATTTAGTTTGCATGGCCACTTGTGTCACTTAAGTACTCTGGGCAGCTTACAGCAGTTTAAAAAGAGCGGTCCAACAAAAAAAAAGTTTACAATCAATATAGAAACATATAAAACAGAAACCAGTTAGAAAACAAAAATAACTATGGTCAGTGGACAAAGTCTATCCTTTCATCCAGCTCAACAAAACCAATGTAAAAGCTTTCCACCATGGCTGGACTCCAAGGCATGGTGGTAGAGCCATGTCTTCAGGGCATTTCTAAAGGCCGGCAGGTTGAGATCAATCTAGATTTCATGGAGATAATGTTCCAAAGGAGCAGGGTGGGTACTCACTGCAGAAAAGGCTCTCATCTGAGATCCTGCCAGATGACACTCTTTCACAGGGGTGGGCTTCAAAAATTTTAGCAATGGGTTCTTTGGTTGCTGGGTGGCCAGGGCCATGATGGGCGTGGCTTAGTCGGCCTTCTGTACCATGGCAGTGTGTGTGTGTTTTTGTCCTCCCCAGGCTCCCAAGGCTTTCTTAAAGCCTCCAGAAGGGTAAAAATGGCTTCCGCGAGCTCCGGGGGATCTCTGGAAGCTGGAAACAGGCTTGTTTCCAGCATCCCAAACTTCCAGAAGGCCCTTTTGCTCTCTCCCTGAGCTTTCGTATGCACCCTGCACTTACCTCCAAAACGGGCTGCGTGGGGACTCCTGGGAAGGGCGGGGTGGGGTGGGCGGGGTGGGGCCAGCCAAGAGAGGGATTTGGGGTTCTCCGAACTGTGCAGAATCTTAGCTAGAAGATCTCCAAAACTCCTGCGAATCCCCAGCAGCCCACCCCTGGTCTTTCATAGATGGAACCTGTATCTCTGAAGAAGTATATCAGGCAGATAACCCCATGTGTGTGTAATAATTGATAACTGAAGCCAAAACTACCTTTGTTTCCTTTCCTTTTAGACTCCAAAGCATGTGGTTAGTAGAAGACCTTATTTCTTTGCAGTTCATGGGCCATAACATTTTCAAATGGAAACAAATGAAGTAATTGATTTAGAGGAAATATTATTTTCTAAGTGATTGGATGTAAGAAAATAGTAATAAAAGCAAGACTTCTAATAATAGATTAATATATTATACAAGGGCATTCTTTAACTTTGGGAAGTTGCTATTTAACAGATTTGCAAGATTGAGTGGCATTTGTTTTCCTATCTGTCATCACTTGAAACTTATTACAATCTAGTGCCAAATTTTAAATGAATTAAACAATTTATGGAAATATTAAAATGGCATTAATCTAACTAAAATGTTGCTGGTTGGTGTGTGGCATACAAATTATAATAATAATACACTACTACTACTACTACTACTACTACTACTACTACTACTACTACTACTAATACAAGCAGAATTTGATGTGTATAAAGGCCAAAACCAACTTAAGAGCTGCAAGCTATGCTTTCACATTGTTGTACATATAATCAGTCAGCAAAACATACTTGCTAAAATAAAGTCATGGAATAAAGCTGTATTATCTGTTCATTTTGGGCTCAGTAATTTCTTTATTCCTATTTCCAGACATGACCATAGGTCAACCACTAATATAGGGTTTAATTTTAGCTAGGGCAAGTCTTATATACTCAGGTCTGAGATCTTATGAGAACCAGATACCCAAATGTGGTAGGTAGGTAGTAAAATATTTCAAAAGTGCATGTATACTGACCTGAAAGCTTCTGTTGGAATGCGTTCTGTAGCTGTAGGTAGTGCTGTAAATTTGGGAGCTCATTCAGTAGCCCAAATGGACCTTCCGTGATTATCTAGTTTTCTGGGGCAAGAATTCTCAGCAGTAATACTGTTGCCCTATCTTGATTGTCTGTGAACCCTTCCATTAGCCATTAAATGCAATGGTTCAAGAACAATAATGTGTATTTTTGACTGAATAAGCACAGATCTTGCAGCTGGTTGATTTCCCTGCTGCTTGTTTTACTGAAACTTTCCAAATAAACATTTCCAGTGAGTATGCAAAGTTCTCAACATATAGTATCCTGATAGGCCAAAGTAATAAAGCCACCATACAAGATCACACGATCCTTATTCAGCCAGTAATGGTAACAACACAATATACCAGCATATTGATGATGAACAATCTAAAATTAAATATTGACAAGAAAATGTTGGTCAGTAGGAAACCAGGCCCTGAGGCTGTGTTTCAGTGTCTTCTAGATAGGATTGTGCCTAAAAAAGCCAGTCCTCAGATTGTGTTTGGTCCTCAGCACTTTCCTCTGTGTTTCAATCATCAAGGAGCTAATTTTTGTACAATTACAGTGTGGAATCAATAAGTTACAACCATTCTTTGTCCAGCTGGAAGCACAATACTTTTATTGCACCCAACCTGTTAAAATGAAAATGATTTTCATTTGTGAAAAAAGAAGATGAATGGATACTAACCAAGGAGAGAAGGAACCTGAAACTAAGCATAAAAATTTCCTGAAAATTATTAAAACAATTATCAGTGGAACGATTTGCCTCCAGAAGTTGGGGGCTCCAACACTAGAGGTTTTTAAGAAGAGATTGGACAACCATTTGTCTGAAATGGTATAGGGTCTTTTGTTTGAGCAGGGGTTTGGACTACAAGACCTTCAAAGTCTCTTCCATGTCTGTTATTCTGTTATTTCATTTCCCTCCAAAAGGAATAGCTGTAATCACAAAAGAAATTTTTGGCACAAAAGATTTTAGATATTTGTGTGCATATGTGTGTGCATGTGGATGTGAGTATCAAACACCTTGCAGCTATTTTCTTTGATCTCTCTCCCTCTCCCCCTTAATAAAATAAAATAAAATAAATCTAATATTTCAATCTGAGGATAAAGAAATATGTAGAAGAAAAAGAAGTATGTCTAACTGATATTTTTTTTTCTAAATTGTTACACATTTTCCAGTTGTAGGTTAAATTGTTAGACAGGAAATGAAAGGAATACTAACTTAGTAGTTCATTAATGTTACAAGTTTCTTTTCTACCCGCCTTTTGGATAATCATGTTTTCAGAATTTATTCTGCTTTAAGAGATGCATGTTTTGACCACAACTAAATAGAGTTTCCTTTGTTACTTGATAAAAGAAAGAAAGGCAATCTGGAATAAACAATAAATAACTCCAATTATTTCTGAATTCCCAATTGCTTCAATTAGTGCAAAATCTGAAAGCGTATTATGCACACACATATATAAAACCTATACTGTCTTTTATTTGTTTTCTAAGAAAAGCATAAAGTACTACTTTTAAACATTAGGGATTTACCTATCTGAATGGGAAATTGTCTGAATTTTAAGGTCAAGCAGGATAGATCTCAGTTCTGAGATCTGTTTGTTGGGCTTGTGGTAAAGACTCTATGTCATATTGCTCTAAGCTATTGGAAGGTTTGAAAGCTGTGTCTAGGCTCTACTTTTTAAATTTGGAGGAAAGGCATCATAAACTAGTCCTTTGTTTTAGGGGGTGCATTTTTAGACTGAGCTAATTTAATAATAATTTTAATGATTTTATGAAATATTTAAGGCTTATATCTATATTATTATTGCTATTGTTGTTACCACATTTAAGTGACCTATGGAGAGCAAATCAAGCTACAAACAGTAAAAATCATAAATAGAAAAGTACCTGGAAAGACTTGTGAGTTGGACAGAGAAAGAAGTTAGGGAAGTATATTCCAATCAAAAAGCAAATCCAAGTTAATCATATAGGCCTCTGATTATATTGCCAAACATAGCACTTGTCACACTTGAGAGGAAGAAATAATAGAAGACTGGGAGACAGGGAAAATGAACATTTTTTTCCTCTATAAGGTATCACAAATTCTTCATGAATACTAAGGGCTTGAAAAGGTTTTCTCTTAATACTTTCAAAGGACAGGTAGCTATTTCATTTGCAGTCCTTTGCTTGTTATCAAAAGGACTGGTACATGAGTTCTACCATGAAGTACAGTTTAGAAAATTAATAACCATTCAACAATGATTATCTTTCCTTACTGAAGCATCAATCCAGGAAAACATTTGGGGAATAAAGAAACTAATGCATCAACTTTAAGCTGATCAAGTACTGTATTCTATTTTTAAGTAGTATCTGGGAAACTGCATTTCATAAAATAGATGAGGTGGGTGAAAGAAATGGATGGCGTTGAGACTGAAACTTAATCTTAAATTTAATTTTAATTTAAGCAAATATAAGTACAATTTATAATACTTTAATTTATATTTAATAATTGCCTCATCTTCAGCCCCAGGAACTTTTAGATTTTGGCAGCCACATTTGAAGAGGCTGAGTGGGGGAGCTTTGTGAAGAAATGCATCTTTCTTGGGAGTTCAAGTTGTGTACTCCTGAAACAATCAATTAAAAAGAGCTGGGAAAAATAGTTCTCACTAAGGTACAACTTTCCCTATAACTTACTATAAGTTGTGATGTTTCATTGCTAATAATAACCATTATTTCAATCCCATTTTCTTTATAAGGATCCCATAATTAAATGTACCATCTACATGAGTAACATCATGTTTGTCTCCCACTCTGATGTCTGCTGAGACACAATAAATGAAGGAAGCTCTGACTAATTGCCTATTAATTGCCTTATCATCTTTTTCTATTCATCTGCATCACAGGATCTGAATGGTTAGCAACCAATCTTCACTTTGGGCTCCTAATCATATCTGTGAAATATACTAAAATTGTTCTTCTGCTAGGGAGCTCAAAGGACAACTTTTCATTTATTCTGAATCTCTGACTGGAATCATTTTATCAGAACTGGCTCTTTATGATTAAGCAAGACCTTTTGATGCCAAAATCCAAGCACTAATTATTTAAAAATGGATTCACCATTACACCATTACACATCCACTAGCTATGAATTATATCATTGAGGTTATATTTAGATGCAAACCACACACTAGGGTAGTTGGATGTAAAGGTAGTATTGCATGACCAATACTGACGGAACATCTATTGCTAAGTGATGCAGTCATTAAGTGAAACATATCCAACTTTATGACCTTTTTGCCAGGGTCATTAAGTGAAACACAGTCATTAAGCAAATTTCATTTTCCCATTGAGTCTGCATATCAGAACCCCCCTTGGAAGGTCATAAATGGCAATCACATGATTCTGGGATGTTGCAACCATTGTAAATACATGCTGGCTGACAAATGTCCAAATTCTGATCACATGACTATGGGGACATTGAAATAGTCATACGTGTGAAGATTGGTCCTAAATCACTTGTTTCAGAGCTGTCCTAATGTCAAATGATCATTAAACAAATAATCTTAAGTCAAGGACTACTGTAGTTTGTTCTAAAGCTTTAGGAGTTCTGCTAACTCCTTGTGGAAGCAGAATGGAAAATTTTATGAGTTTCAACAGCTGATATGAGACAGTATATTTCAAGATAATTAGCTTGCAGAGCCTCAGGTGTTGTTTTCAGCCATTGAGTCCAAAGCCCAAAGCCGAACAATTTTAATTACTTCAATATGAGTAATAAGCCTCTAGATAGTCATTGCCCAGACTTGTTGGGTGGTTTGGTCATAATGTTCTGAAGAAACATATGGTTCACTTGGGCCTATTACAGTTGTTATCTTTGTCTCTCCCTGTAACCTTCTTTGAGTTATCAGGTCTGCAGATAAAAATAGCAGTATGTTGATGCTACAACTAGATCCTTAAGGAAGGATACAAGGACAAACTGCTTAGAATATCTTTCTAGTTTCCCACACTAAATGTTAATCTCAAATTTGATGTTGTGAACCACAGGTAAGATTCTTCTGGGGAAATATCAACATCCATGGCAAACAGGTTCACCATATCATTTTTTTGAATATGTATATTGCAATACTTGGGGTATGGATGGAGATTTAAAATACCTCTTTTGTCCTGATCATATCATTGGTAGATGAAATTCAGCTGTTCTTTGGCAAGGTTGCCTTATTGGAGTCTTATTTATTTAAAATAAATAATTTTAAATTAATAATTATTTAAATAATTACATACATTATTTAATAATCTGTCCATCCTATTTAGTGGAAAGCCACAATTCACATTGATCAACAGATGTTAATCTCTTTAGTTGCATATCAAGTTCATAGTACAGCCATATGCTCAATCCTTACTCTGCTTGGGTTATTGGATTTTTGCATATTAATTTGTTGTGATGCATATATTTGTGCTATTGGCTGATTCAATAATACTACATTAAAGAAGTATGTTAAAGCAGGAATGCTTTTTACAAAACAAATAGTTCAAATCAAACAGTCAAGTTTATTGCATGAATTTGTGGAAGGTTTTAAGTCTCCAATTAAAAAAAAATCTAGATGTATTCAATTTCCCCCCACTTCTTAAAAATTCCAAGTGATAAATACCCATTGATATATATATGTATATATATGTGTGTGTGTGGTGCATGCTATTATTTAAGGAATATTTAATATTTATTATTTAAGGAATAATTCATGAAAGCAGCGTTGTAATGAATATTACTAATATTCCTTAAATAATAGCACGTATAAATATACTAATATTTGTCTTTGTTCTAGAAATGATAGTTTTTATACTTAAGATACTGACCCTTCTAATACATAAGTCTATTAGAATCAGCCTATAGCACAATATTATGAAATTTACTGTATTTAAAAGGTTATAAAGATTATAAAGAGGAGAATGATGGAAACTGCAATAAAACAGAATATATTAAATAATAATTTTAAAACTGTAAGTCACATATAGATTGTTTTAGGGACAGCATTAAAATATTGTTGAATTGCCATTACCACCCAATCTAACTTTTGAGTCTGCTGATTGGATAATGATAGCCATAGACCAATGGTTCTTGGTCTAGCTGCCTTGTCTGTGCTTTGGCCTGTAATTGAGTTATTTATATATGTTGTCAAATCTAACCCCTTCCATTTTAAAGTGTTACTAAAGTCATTTGAATGTCTGGCCACAAAAATATAAATGAACAAACAATTTGATCTAGTTGAAGTCACCTTACACTTATCTATTGTTGGTTTCTTGCTGAATCCCCCCTCCCCCAATAGCAGATGTTGCCTAGTAATTAAGTCAATACTTATTTTCTGTGAATGATATCTATGTATGTTATACTCATTAGACAAAATTATCTAAGTGCATAAATCATTTTGATTGGGTTGCCATTCCTCCCCATGTATTTTACACCATTGAGGACAAAATTTAGCTTTTCTCCTTCATATTGAATATTCATATGCTTTACACTTTCTACAATGGTTTTAGTAGTTTGCAAGCTTTCTTTTTTCATTTGATTTTAATAGCTTAAACTTTGTCTGGTTTCCCTCTTTTTATTTCAAAGACATATTTATCCATTTTTGAGGCTACATGAATATTTGCAAGCTTTGGGTCATGGAAATAATTTGGTACAGAGGAATATAGATGTGATTGTACAACTGATGGGTCCCAGTGGAAAAATAGACACTTGGGAGGAGGGGGAAAAATCTATTTTTGCAGTTATACATATACTAGCTCAGTACTTGTGCTTTGCTACGAAACTATGTGGTCAGGCTTAGTTTTTTGGGGGAAGAAAATAAGGGGGAAAAATTCTGCCTCTGCCTACCAGCATCCATTGGTATTCATCTGGCTTGCGTCCTGGCTAGCATCCTGTCCCTGTGTGGGAGAGTTGAGGGCTGTTTGGAAAGTGAAATAGTATTTGCTGTGTGGGCAAGAAGGACACAGCAAGGAGCCTGGGCATGGGTCAACTGTTCTGTACTAAAGCTGCCTGGTGCTGTGAAACTAAAACTGAAATTCTCCTTTGCTTGTGTTTTGCATTTGGAACAGATTTCTTTCAGGTGGGGAGGGGGAGTAGCATCAGTGTGTGTAAATAATAATATATGAAATACTAATGCTCTGATGGTCATTTCGAAAAACCCTTTCTTAGTGAGCACTTAGAAGCCAAGAGGAACATATGTGCCAAATTTCAAGTTTGTAGTTCTGGAGATTTTGTGATGATGCATGAATGGTATTTCGCTTTTATATATGGAGATTTTAAAGAAGTTCTAGAGTTTTAACATTTAGACTTAATGCAATTCTTTCTGGATTTTTCTCTTAGACAGAATATCTCATAGCCTTCATGGAATGAGCCTGAGAATATCAGGAAAAAGAAAATAAAATGCTCCTGTTACCAATAAATTTATAAGGAAATAATACATACATAACTGTGAAATGAAAATAAAGTTTCAGCTACTCATTTTGAAAGATTTAGTCTGGCTCCTAATAAATACTTGAACCTAGAAATATAAATACTAATTGGGGCTTAAGAGTGTGCAGGAATTAATTATTGGTTATATAATTAGTGATTATGATGCATGATACATTCTTGGATGCTACATATTTTAATATTTTTATTATTCTAATTGTCTCTATTTTTAATTTTGTTCACCACCCAGAGTCACTTTTTGAGGTGGGTAGCCATACAAATAGAATAAATAAATGAGTTTTGGTTTGTAATCATGTATGAAAAAGTAAGCTGGAGAGCTGGCAATCCTGCTTTGGAAAACTAGGAAATTAACAACTGGATGTGTCAATTTTCTAAAAAATATGGGATGAGAAAATCACATATCTTTACTCTATATTTCTGATGAACTTGTCTTGTCTGCAGAAAAGCTTTGTAAAGACCATTGAAAAACCTTGCCCTGGGTAATCATCTCTCTTATCTGCTTAGAAGGAGATCACCAGTATAGTTCCAATCACAGCAGTAGAACAAATGACTAGGAAAATGGTATTTTAATAACCTTTTCTTAAGAAACTGATACTTTATTCCATGTCTGACCCGAACTTTTTATATGAAAAAGCAAGTCACATACACACAGAAGTGATAGTAAAAACTGTGTATTATTCATCAACTGGTAATAAAAAGAGAGTAGAGTTTACCAAGAAAATTAAATCCTAAAAAACTCTGGGGGATTTCAACTGAATTCAGTACTGCCTTCCAATATCTTCTGTGTTTATCAAAAGATAGTAAGAAGAGTTGGAATAATCCTTTTTCCTATTATTAACTTCAAAGTTTTTCGCAATATTTTTTGTGTTGGCAATACACAGGGTCAACATAAAAGAGCAAAGTTGCATAAAGATACATTTAAAATCAGAATTCTTAATACTATGTGCCTGAAATTTGAGGGTGGGGATTTGTGCAAAATAGCTGTCAAACAAAAATGTCTGAATCCATTACCGCAAGTGTATGAAAGAAAAATAATGGCAAACCAAAAGAATCTCTTCATTTTGATTTTCAATTGTACAAGAGTTTTGGCCTATATCTTGCTGAAATAGGGATGTTTGAAGAATTTGATATTTGTGAATTTTGATGTAAAATGACGATCTCCATGTAGGGTAATGTATTGCAACCTATGGTTTGAAATAGCTGTTCTCTAAGTTGCATGGAGAAGTTATCTATTCAAAAATGTAGAAAATTCATTTTGAAAATAAATGTGGACACTTAAATAAAATGATATAAATCTGCTGCTTCTGTTAGAAAATGTTCAAAAGCATATTTATAGAATCAGTTGTTCCTAGCCAATCAGCCAGACATCATGGTAATAGACAAGGATCAGAAGACAGTGTTGATGATAGATTTAGGGGTGCCAAGTGACAGCAACATTGGGAAAAAGAAAAATGAACTTGGATAGGTATCAGGACCTGAAAGAGGAACTGGAGAGAATGTGGAAACTAAAAGCCAATAGTGGTAGGAGCATTTGGGCTGTGACTCTTAAGCTGGGACAGAGGCTCCAACAGATGACAGGAACAACGTCAGAGCTCTCTGTCCAAAAGAGCTAACTTTCTGTGCAGAATCTTCAGACTCTCAGGCTTCTGGTAGGAGACCTGAGATTAAGGAAGACATATACTTGGAGGGCTTAAGATAAGAAAAAGCAGTATGAACTTTCTTTGCCTGGTGCCAAGTTATAAGTTCCATGTTTGTATTTAGCTTTTACAGACAGTTTGAGATATCTCATTATAGTTTTTCACCCATCTCATTTAGTTTGGTCTGTAGAACAGGCTAAACTGTATCAGCTCCAGCAGATCTGTGATTAGATTCTTATATAGATTATTTTTTATTAACCTAGAAAAGTAGAACAGTTCTTTAAAAGTATATGCTTAACTCTTTGCTCTCTTGCCTTTCCCAGAAGCTGTTAACTCCCAGTGCAGAAAACGCTAGTGACACCGTGAACCTTTTTCTCACTTGCATTTAAACAAGGTACAAATATAACCTCTTTTCTGATCTCTTTTCTCTGTCCATTATATTGTTTTCATTTTGTGCCCAGCCCATGATGCTTAAGACATCCTCGATGATGACAATAATTGTTTTGCCCTGAAGAAAATAGCATGCAGTAAGAGCTGCAAAATATGTTACACTTCATTTGGCTATCACCCCTTCCCTCTGGTCACTAGTTAGGCTCATTTATTGTTTTCCTAAAGAGCTAGATACAGGGGAGCATGTGAGGCAAGGAAAACTACTTCACTGGGCTTCAAGTAGTACCCTAGAGGAACTTTCTGCAACAGTGCTGGTTAGAATCTCCCAGACTAGGCACTTTAGCAAAAGCTGCATTATTTTCTGCCACATGGAATCCAGTCTGGTGACCTTTGGCATGTTCCAAAAGATTTCCAGGATCAATGGCTCCCATAAATATTGCCAATTGAATGTTAAGGTACTGGGGAGGATAGGGGGGAGATGAGCCTTCTGTCGAATGGAAAAGTTGCTTTCTAAAGGCAAAACAGGTGATCTTTTTGCTTTTTTTAGGGCAAACTGGATCACCTCCAAGGCCTAAATAATTTTTGTCAAAAAGCAAATTATTCTTGCTTTATTTCAAAACTAATTAAATACTTAAGGCCCAAAAGGACAGACAACTCATACTGCTATTATACATATTCTACATCTACGTCTCTGAATTGATGAGAAAGTGGTGAAAATCATTGTTCCTTTAGGAAAGAAGCCTAAGAGTGCTCTAATCAGAGGAAAACAAAGCAGATAAAAACAAAGGGAAAATGATGATGTGATTGTCTTGGCACTTCTAGTCTTAAAGATTTCAGTGAATAGACAGTAAGAGAAACGATACAAAGAACCAATGTTTCTAGAATTGTATCCTAAACTTAAACTGCATTAAAACTGCCAGAAAGTAGCAGTTCTTATAGAACGTATATTCTGAGGCTGATAAGAATTTAATTACATGTACTGGGGATGAACAAAAAAACTTGCTGTAGAATTCAGTTGTGAATTTAGCTGAGAATAAGCAATTGTCATCCATAGATCATAAAATATGTGATCACTGAAGAGAAATGTTCATATTAACTCTAAACCAGAAATACATCTGTATGCCTGGAAAAGCTTAATCTGTTTAAGGTATCTTATTGCATTTTCTCTGCATTATACCCATACTCCTTAATATTGTTCACTGGTCATGGTTACCATGGTTGGACTGTGATTGCAAATTATCTTTTTATTTGTTGTAGTAACCAGCAATTTGTAATGCCATCTGGTACAATTGAGCTCCTGCAGTAAGGGTCACCACAGGTCACTCTGACCTTCCAACCTGATCTGGTGCAGTGCCCATAGCATCAGCAATTTTTCTTTAAATAGCAACTGCAGGAATAAAAGATCAGGTGAGCCAACAATGCATCCAGATAATTATTCTGTATAAAATTTAATTTTGAACAATTCATAATCCTCTTATTTTCCAGATGAAAACAAATAGTTTATGACTTTTACTAGACCCTAACAATGTGGAATCTTAAAAGACTTTAATTCTTAGAATGATTTCAGAAGGTATTTTTAAAAATTATGTTACCTTTGTAATTTTTGACTCACATTTGGCACAGGCAACAGCTGCTCAAAATCCATAGACTTCTGTTCAATCAGTCTGCCAACAAAGTAGGTCTAGTTTACCAAAGTTTAAACCATAATAAAGCTGTTAGACTTTAAGCTTCCAAAAGACTTTCCTTGTATGTTTATTAAAATGCATTAATAAACTTATTTTTATCCAGTTGACATGATTTTCAAAAGCAGAGAAATTCAAATTACAAGATCATTGTTTCTTTCTCCCAAAAAATACATATGGACAATTTACAGACCAATATGCAGCTCTTAACTGTTTCCTTTCAGTTGTTCTCTCCATAGCCACTTTTGAATTGGAAGCAACAAGGAAACAGTCATCTTCTGCTGCTGTTGGCAGGAGGAAGGGAAGATTTGTCCTTAGCAATTCCTAGCTGTTCCTGTCTCTTATCTGCCTCCAGAAATAGATGCCCATGTGTCAATGAAAATGTGGTTACTGAGTACGCATCACATAAAGCCCTTGGAGACAAAAAGGTTGGCTATTCTTGTAATATTATTTTCTCTTTTTATTAGTAAATTTTAGACTGCATAATCATTTCCAGTAGGCAACTTACATGTGCTATTTTTATTCTGCCCCTGTTTATTCCAGTTTTGTTTCTGGATTCCGTGTGACTTTCTTCAATGTTTTCTCTTATTCAGTACCTGCCTAAATGAATTATATTGCTGAGATTCATAACTCCTTGGTGATGTGTAATGCTTTCCTTGTTTTTCTTCCCAATTCTCTTGGTGCTTACGAATAGGTACAACAGATTTCCAAGTGCCAGTGAAATGAAAGACTTTCCCCCCATTCAGGAGCCTGTTCCATTTTATCAGTATTCACAACTGTATCCCACATTCTGAGGTCCTAAAGTTTTTGGAGGTGGGGATCAGGTTAGGGAATCTCCTGAGGAAAATGTGCCAGTCACAGAACAGGAACTTAAAATTTTAGGTGCAAGAGAAAGAAGGAAATATTTTTCTCTAATGTTGTTTGTCATTTTGCTATCACTGGTCAGGAATTCTGTTTATAAACATATTTTAGCACTGCTTTCCTATTCTGAAGTTTTTTATTCAGACAAATCAGTCCAGACAGATCAATGAAAAGGATTAATAAGTAAATTATCTTTGCCACCTAATCTTCTTCTATTGCTAGGTTGCTCTTTCTAAGATTTCATGTAGAAATTTCAAGGTGGTTTCCCCATTCATGTAACTTCAGTAGGCTTCAGTAGGCAACTTGGAAGATCAGGATAAAGGGCTAAAATTTAATCCTGAGACTAATAGAAATATAGTCATGGCATACCTCTCTATTTTGAATGAAGTTAAAGAACTAGAACCAGTTCTGCAAATGCAACTCAGGTGACTAAAATTACCTTACTGATGGCCTAAATGAATCTGAATGTTTCTCTGAGAATTATTGTACAATGTATATGTCAGATGGCTGGTGAAGACAAAATATTTTTATCTTCGAAAAGGGGAAAAAAGAGGAATCTAGTAAAGAGCAGACCAGTTTAACTCAGACAAATACCTCAGAAAGATTTAATGGTATCATTGGAGGTCACTTATTATGCATCTTACAGTTGCAAAAAAATATGGATGAATTGTTTAGAACAAGTCTTGAATGAGTAAGATATTTAATGGCCATAAAGATAATAGAACTTTATAACAGAGAAGAAAATAAATTATAGACTATTGAAATTCTTTTTCTGTGTTCAGCTTCCTGTTTGTTTAATGAAGGGTATTTTTCTTTTTACTTGAGACTGGGTTTTTATTTTAATTTTTCTATCTACTGTGCCTTAAAATACAAAGTCATCTTCATTTCAGAGAAATGCAGTATTCCTGAAACTTTTGCTTTTTTGTTCAATTTTCAATATCCTTCTTTCCTTCAACATTTCATTCAGTGCCGCCTTTTTCTTCTAATATCCTCTAAATTTGTTATTTCTTCAGTCCAGCGGAAGTTTCTATAGTTGCCTACAAACTGAAAGTAAGTCAGCTCACATTTTTAAAATGAGAAATGGGTAGAGTGAGCAGGACAGATAAATGTTTCTCTTTTTTCTTTCTGAATAATACTTACACAGAAACAAGCTGAAATATCCTGAAATATCATTTTTATCTCTGAAAATGGGATATGTGATTAATAACTATGTGGCAAAACTAAAAATACATCATGCAAAGAATTTGTGACTCTTGATTCTTTTAACAATAAAATCTCTCATTCAGAAAAGTAGCAATGCTGCCAACAACAGGCTTCCATTATTGTGTTTTATAGTTTTTATCCTAAAACAATTTTTACCCCTGTACCCTATTGGTTTCTTCAGAATGTTCTGAAGAATGTTCCTGTGAACAAAGCTTGCCCTTCATCTGTTTATAGTATGAAAAACTTGGAAATTTTTTTATCTGAATTAGTGATCGTTTGAGGGAAAATACCTCAGAGAGGAACTATGTGAAAGACACTTTCAGAGGGATCTTAGATTAGATTTTAAAATGGGCAGACATGGCAGGATGAACTCCCTTGGCATCATGCCTGCTTGAAATAGCAGTTTGTTAAATCACAGGCAGCTGAGGATAATTTATATTGCTGTTTCTACTTCAAAAATCCTCCCATTCTAGAAAACAAAATGATTGTCATTGAAGTACTATATCAATCCAGCTTTGATTAATCTTTAGTCAGATTAGTCTTTAATCTGATATTTTGGGTTAGCTTTTGTGCCATATTTTCCTGAAGTCATGTGTTTGTTAAGATCTATTAACTGAGGTAAACAAAATCCTAAGAGAGAGACATCTCTGATGTTCAGTCCATCAGGAATTCAGAATGTATCTGGATATGCCCTAATTTCTTTCAAATATCATTGGCAAAAGCTATTGTTCAAAATCATGGTAAGAGTTCCAGTGAGGAATACCTCTCTGGATTTAAACGATTCATCTTCTTTTGGCTTCTTGCCCAGTAAATCAGCTTGCCACCTACATTTCTGTCTTTTCTTTCCAAAATAAGGGATAGAAGTCATTTATTTCCATTCCGTTAGATATTAAAATTTTCTCAAGGATTATATCAGTACGGTACTTATATGAAGTACAGTACTTACAGGAAGTACTGTCTATCAGTACTATTAGTGTATAGAAAAAGGCAGTATTTTAAAAAAGGATTTAGAATGCTGATATTTAAATTAAATCAGAGAAAATTAAGCATAAGAAGAAAATGAAATAAACAATGTCTAAAGAAATATTTTTGCAAAATAGTAGGAACATGAAAATATTAGCCACATGTTCTTCATCTGTAGCCATTCCCTAGAAAAAAGTTTGGAAATAATATATTTATAACGTAAAATACATTGAAACGTATCTTTTAAAACCTGACATTTCAGTCACTTCTCTTTAACAGTATTGTTGTCTTATTGCAGAGGGAAATGGAACATAGAGCCAGAAAGAACAACAAATAATTCAGTTTTACCATTTTGTAAGTATATAAAATAGTTCATGGATAAAGCCTTTTAAGTTTGACCTAACTGTTCTGAATATTCTGTTAATATTAAAAAAAATACTTAGAATTCTAAGCATTTTGCTTTATTCTGCCCCTTTGTATGGTATTTTTTCAGTATGTTCTGGGCAACATGATTGAAATGTTGACTTTTATTTTGTGTCGGAGAAATAAAGAAATAATTCCTATCTTGGCTAGAATTCTATGTTGGCTTAGTTAGCTTGCTGAAATTTTTATATGTATGCAATCTGATGCATTCTCTTATGCTTTCTTGGTGTTGAGCTCAGAAACTGTAAATTAAGTACACTGGTTTGATTGCTATTAATATGTAGAACATTAGCATTTACTGTTGTGCTATTAAGCTGTTAGTTTATTTCTTTATATTCTGGTATTGGTGGTTGAGCCTCGCAAATGATAGTGGAGATGATAGTGATTTGTTTTGCTTTGATAATATTAATTAACATTATTCATACAGTTATTTAGCAGCAACCTATTCTTTTCTTTCTACTGCTAGACAACCAACTCATGGAATATTTAGAATCATGTATAGAATAATATAGTAATAGAAATGCAGTTGTATTTGTCATTTCTTGATTGGACTAGAATGTTCAAGATGTGATGTGCTAAAAATTGCTAACTGAAGAAGACTGAAGAGAGCCTTTTGGTTTCATATTGAATCAGTGAAGTCAAAGTCTATCTTCTATTATTTTGTGCTGTGAGATTTTTTAAAAATGTCTTTACAATTATATTTTTCACTAATGTTTCTGCAAACTGGTGTGTTGATAACAGCCAGCATGGATTGCCACTGAGCAATTCTTACTTTGCAGTGGAAAAATAGCAAAGGAGTCAGTGAATGATTAAAATACATAGTTCTGATATAATATGGAACATTAAAATATTATTCCTTTAATATGCAGTCAGCTTGGAACATTCTGATTGAATATTTCAGCCTAATATGTTTTGTTCTACACTTGAAATAAAATGTCATAATGCCATAATGCCATTATCATTTATCTATTCTTCATTCTCTTACACCTCTTAATGGTATATTGTTAGGATGTTTGCTCATCGATTTTTTTTTGCTTTTGTTTGATGTGTCCAATTCTTCAGACTGCCAGGACAAATCCCTGCAGTTTTGTTGGCAAGCTTTTCAGAAGTGGTTTGCCATTGCTTCTTTTCTAGGGCTTAGAGAAAATGAATAGGCCAAGGTCCACTCAGGGTTGGCTTCATGGCTAAGGTGGGACTAGAACTCACAGTCTCCAGCCTAATACCTTGATCACACCAAACTGGCTCATCTGTAGTTGCTGCAATATGCTATAAAACTGTTCATGTCCTAACCATGCTATTATATTACAGTGATGCAATTTTTTCAAGTGCAAATAAGAGACATCTTCTAGCTTTTGTGAATGTATCTATTGCTTATTGAATTTTATGCTGCAAGAAAAGACTAAGTGCACAACTTCTTTTACCTACTTTGCATTAAAGGATCATAGACCATGTGCTGAATTAATCCTCCCTCCCCGCATCAGTGGAAAATATCACCATATCATGTCTTCTTTCATTCTTGTAGAAAAATTAGACAATATAAAAACTTCAGATGATGAACTTGTTTTCTTTCCTAACAATTCTAATAATATTACATTTCTCAGAATTTAATTTTAGTATTTGGAAAATAAATTAAGTTGCAATGTTGTAGTTGATCTGACAAGTTATCTCATTTTAGTTGCAAAAACAAATGATTCCTGAATGCTTAAGACAAAACTTTCCAGAGATTTGCTTTTGAATTGCAATGATGTCATCTAAACTTCAATGTATTTCTAATAAATAATTCATTAGGAAATTCAGACCTTTCAAAGGTACAATAAAGAAACCAATCTTTAGTTGCTATCGGCAGCAGCCTTGGTTTAGTCTTGTAAAATCCTTCTTGTTTTGATTTTACTTATTTTTGTATCATAGAAAAACTTTCAAAAAAATGTTGTAAGGTGCCAAGATGCTGAACTTAATTTAATCTGCAAGTTCAGAGATATATGGTTGTATAACTAGGCATATGTCATGGTAACTTACCAAGAATGAGATAGAAAAGCTTCTTTCAGACACCGAATTCTGTGCGTGAAGATTCCTTAATTCCACAGAACAAAACACGAATGCAAATAATTTTTCCTTTTTGAAGGGAATCCGAAATCAATTCATGATTTGAGCACACAAGGTATAAAAACATTTTACACAGATGCAATCTGAACTGATGTTTTGTTGGTCCTCAGATTGGAAAGTTGCTTGAAACAGAAAGCACCTCAGTTGTCATGCTTCTATATTTTTACATCTACTGAAAGAAATATCTTGTGCAAGCTGGGGGCAATTTACCTTAAGCTGCCACTTTTTCATTGCTTAGATTTATTTATCTATTTCAATAAATATTATTTCTAAATTTGGGCTACACATTTGTTTATATTAACAAATCAATATCACTTATATTTCTGGATAGAAGATCATTAGCTTTGTGATTATATTCTGAACTTCATCAGCTATTCTAAGCTAGTTTTAAATCAACTGCATTTGACAGTTAAATCTTTTAGTGTAACTGATGCAATTCTCTTGTATGTTCTTGAGCAAGCTTGAGCACCAAAATTTGATATTTTCCAGTTATGTTAAACTTTAAATCCCAGATATAGCATTATAAATCTCTAACTATGGTGATTTACACATTCCAGATACATCACTATAAATGATAATCTATCTGGAAGATATAAACCCAAAACATCTGAAAAATACTGGCTTGCAGGTGAATGTTCCAGATGTATTCAGATTACAAGCCCAGAATTCTCAGTCAGCATAGCTAGCAACTATTGAAAGTGGATGAATCCAAAGGATGAATACTTTAGGACAGGGGTTTCCAACCTTGGCAACTTTAAGACTTGTGGACTTCAACTCCCAGAATTCCTCAGCCAGCTTTTGAGGAATTCTGGGAGTTGAAGTCCACAAGTCTTAAAGTTGCCAAGGTTGGAGACCCTTGCTTTAGGAGATTCTAGAACTGAAGGTAGCTTGTAAGCAAAATACAAAAGGAAGACCCCCCCCCCACTACATTATATGGAAAGGTGCTCAAACAAGAGGACTCCATTTAATCAGAACTGGGCTGAAAGGGATTTATACAATCTGATAGGTACTATATTTCAAATATTTACTGCCAATTGTCATATTGAGTGCTTAGTCTAAAGGCCTGCTTTTCTAGACACTACATTTGCGGCAAAGGCTTGCTTGCCATTTTCTAATGGCATTATACACAGCAACAGATTAAAAGGTTAAAACAATTCTGTTGTCAAAAAAATCAATAATGCAATTGCAACCTTTAAATACATAGATATTTTAAATGCATACTGCATACAGCTTGCTGTTTAAAGCCATTTTAAAATTCCTCAGGAGCTCTGTGTTTACATTAGTATTATTACTGTTGGTATTATTTCGTTCAGCTAGGAACAATGAGAAAAAAATTGAAATCAAATGAGTTTTAATGAATAATTTTCTTGGCTTTATCTCAATTGGAAACTTCATCTGGACTTTTAAAAATGCTTATGTTCAATGAAGCAGACTGCAAAATTTGTTTTCCAGTACTTCCAATTTCTAGAAGTAGCTCCCCTTAGCTCAGTATCTCCCACTAATGGAGCTGGCTATCCATTTGAGATATTGTTGCTGTATTCTTCCAGGTTCTTGTATTGACATGGCCCTATTATTGTCTTAATCACAATTCTTTCAGATGCTTTTTAAAGTGATGTACACAGACATGAATAAAACAAACCCAGCCAGTCGGGCAGGAAAGGTACATTGGAGAGCCAGCCAATTAAAGAATTCCAATTGATGGGTTCTAGGAAGACAGCCTTTTCTGCCAGTTGCTCCCACCTTTCAACTAGGCTTGGGTCTCCCTTTTTGAAGATGGGGATGACTGTGGCTTGTGACCATAGGTTAGGCAAGGAGCTGGTCCTGAAAGATTTTTCAAAGATTATGCTTAGAGGTTTGGCTATGGCAGTGGATAGCTTTCTTAAGAAGTAGGCACATATTCCGTCCGGTCCAATAGATAGAGATGGTTTTAGATTGCGTAGTGATTTTTTAACATTGTCTTCTGTGAAATCGATATGTATTAGATCATTGTTGTTATCTGTGGTACGGCTAGGAAATACTGGGCATGATCCATTGCTGTTTACAAATACTGAGCCGAAGAATGTGTTAAAGAGGTTGGCTTTAATGGTGTCGTCGTTGCAGTCTTTACCATCAGGTCCTATCAAGGGAGGGATGGACCTTGAGTCTTTTAGTTTGTTGTTTACAAAATTGTAAAAAGCACGGGTGGAATTGGTGCTTAGAAGGTTTTCCTCTTGTTTAATGTGATAATTGGTGCATTCGGTCTTTATCTGGTGGCATAAATTTTTGTATCGGTTTTTGAAATTGGCAACGTGACCAGATTTGTTTTTCCGCCAGAGTGATCTCTTTTTGGATTGAAGTTTCCTTATTGATATGGGTAATCTGCTTTTTTGTTTTGTTTTGGGAGTTGTTGTTGGAACATATAGTTTGATGACTCTTTTGACTTCAAGTAAAAATATGTTGTTCAACGGTATTGCATCTAGTGAATAGAGATTGCCAATCAAGGGATGAGAGATCGTTGTCTATAAGATCATAGTTGCCTTTTTTGAAGTTATAATTGGGGATTACATCATTGTGGTGATTTTTGTGTAGACGTATGTTGAGACAAAAGTCAATCATATTGTGGAATAGTCTCACCCTGGAGGTGAGTTGGGCCCACTCTCCAGACCTTCTGTGAAGGAATGAAATTGTGGTTTGGTTCCTAACACGGGGAGCTCAGGAGAGCACACAGCCATCGGGCTGGTTGCTGTTCTGAAAGCCCTCCCTTGGCCTTTTAAAACTATAACATATTTTAATCATCCTTGCCTCCTTTTAAATTCTAATTTTTCTAGATTTTTATTTTTTTTAATATACTGTTTGTATATTTTAACATTTTATTGTGCACCATCCAGAATCGCTCCCTGAAGAAGATGGGCATTTCAAAAAGGTGAAAAATAAATTTAAAAAGTGCTGTTGCAAAATCTAATTTCTAGGGAGAACTTGATGTTTGTGCACATCCTGTGTGCATACTGCATTTGAAGGTACTCTTGGATTGCTGTCATTACAACCAACAATGGTTAATTAAGCCACGCCAGCTCCCTTCTATGGTCATTGATACATTTTCTCATAATACTTCCAAAACTTTTGCTGGCCTAAGAAATGAGTAATATGGTGGGGGTTTTTGGGGGGGGGGGTTTGGGGGGTGGCTTTTTTGGGGGGGGGGTGGGGGGGGGGGGTGGGGGGGGGGGGGGGGGGGGGGGGGGTGGGGGGGGGGGGGGGGTTTTGGGGTTGGGGGTTTGGGGGGTGGGGGGGGGTTTGTGGGGGGGTTTTTTTTTTTTTTTTGGGGGGTTTTTTTTTTTTGGGGGTGGGGTGTTTGGGTTTTGGGGGGGGGGGGGGGGGGGGGTGGGGGGGCGGGGTTTTGGGGGGGGGGGGGGGGGGCTGATCTAGAATTAACCTTTCAAAAACTGACATGATGATTACATTTCCTGCTCTTGGGGTTTGAGGCACTTTATTCCCTCTTCATGCAGATTTTTCAGTCCTGTCATTTTTGCACTGTGGCCTCCAAATAAATGTTCAGTAACTCAGTGACATTTACATAATTGCCCTTGGAGAGTGAAGTTCCTGCTTTCTTCCTTAGCAGAGTACAAGCTCCATTGATGACTGACAGTTTCTCTTCTGTTTTCTGATCATCTTGTGAGCAGTTTTATCTGCTTCAGTTTCTTTCTCACAGCTGGTAGCTGTACCAAATCTTAAATCCAATTGTATTATCGAGATAAACTGGCCAGATGACAAAGTGTGAAGCTTGACCAAGCTTTTCATGCATTGGTATAGCTTTGAAATAGAGAAATTAGAAGCATTTCCATGAATCAAGACATAGAATCTGCTCCAATAGGTGCTGGAAGTAGGAGGAGAAATCTTCTTGAATTTTTCTATTGCTTATGTCATATCTAGCAGTGGAAAAGAATCTTTTTTGTATATAATTTGATTTGCTAAATGCTTATTCTCCTTTTCCCAAATATTATTCATGGAATTCATACAATTTTGCATTTTCTGAAGAACAATTCATTTTATATTAATTAGATGACACCTGATAATGAGATGGCATAGAAACACAACATTTAGTTGTAGTTCCATCCATTCAATCAATTTAAACTTTAGATGTGCTAGTTCAGAAAGATTGTAGGTCAGTAAGTTCAAGTCAGGGGGCAACTGAAATCAATTGGAATTGGAAATCAAATATTAGTTGTTTGTTTACCCATATATTTAATGGATGAGCTGAGATAAACTGCTTTCCTTTACAATACTATGTGCGATACAAAAATATTGCACAGAAACAGTACAGTACATAAGCATCATGATAGACAGACAGACAGACAGACAGACAGATAGATGATAGACAGATGATACATGATGACAGACAGACAGACAGACAGACAGACAGACAGACAGACAGACAGACAGACAGATAGATAGATAGATAGATAGATAGATAGATAGAGACATAATCCACTCACTACAGTCGAGTTGTAGCCAACTCGCCACAGTCAACTCTCTGTGGGACAATTTGCTATGGGCAACTCACCGCAGGACAAGAGTTATACTAATATTGAAGGAATAATGAAATAGAATAATTAAAGAAAGGATGCCAAAGGAGGGTCAAAATAAAATGTGAAAGACAAAAATTAAAATATTTTACAAATTATTTTAAACAATTACATTGAATTGTTGAATTGTCCCGTGGCGCGTTGGCTGTGGTGAATTGTCCCATTCTGGTTTGGCATAATGGTTAATGTGCAGTAGGGGAGAAACCAGGAAAATATGAGTTTTAGTTTGGGCTTAGGCAGAAAGCCAGCTAGGTGACCTTAGTCAGTCACTTTTTCTTAGCTCTAGGAAATAGGCAATGACAAAATCTTGCCAAGAAAACTTTGAGGACTTGTTCAGACATATACAAATAAGCTAATCATTTAAAAACACAGTATAAAATATACCAATGTGCTTATGTGTGTTTATAATATCCTGGGAAAAGATGAAGATGTTTTTTCCTCATTTTTGTGTGTGGATGAAATTTTGCAAATAAAGAGAAGTTGCCAGAAGTACTCCTACTGCATAATTATTTCAAGGATTTATTTCCTCAACTGTAGTCGAGTTTCACAATTTCCATGGTAATTTTCCCTAAGAAATTATTTAACTACTCTAATATATGAATGAATCCTTACATAAGTAAGAGGTATGCTGTGTGGGAAACATTATTAACCAAGAGAACAGTACTTTTCCAATTTATATATCTTGCCTGGAGCAGTTATAAGCAAAGGGAAGAATCTGGGGTTTTCATAGAAGGTAAGTGGGAGGCATAGATATACCAGAGGATTTTCTGCAGCTGTTCCTGTCCCCCATTGTAGAATTGCTAGGGGAACCCTCACCTTTAGTTCCTATCTCCCACATATTTCTTAAGCCAATTTTCCCTTATGGTTTCATCTTTGCTCTTATGATACACAAATCAAAGTAACAGGGGAACAGGTTTCTTTTATTTTTCTGTTCCTCTGGAGGTGTATGAAAACTTTGCACCAAGTACTAATAATACTTCACAGAACTGACCTGAACAAACTTCTTGGATGAGAAGAGAAATGTTTTCAAGGAAAAACAAGTCCAGTTGCCTTTTGAAAAAAGCATCTGTGGGACAATCATAACCTGGATAACTGAGAATCTCCATAGGTACAATATTTCATAGGGAAAAAGATTCAATGTACCTATACTGAATAGAATAGAATTCTTTATTGGCCAAGTGTGATTGGACACAAGGAATTTGTTTTTGGTGCATATGTTTTCAGTGTACATAAAGGAAAAAATACATTCATCAAGAATCATAAGATACAACACTTAGTGATAGTCATAGGCTACTAATAAGCAATCAGATAATACTAGGAAACAAATAAAACAATATAAATTGTAAATATACAAGCAAGACGGTTATAGTCATAAGTGGGAAGAGATAGGTACTAGGAAGTGTTATTATATTCCAGTATACCCCCCTGCCCAAGCGGGAGTAATACAATCTTAGTAAATAAGTTGACAGTATTGTGGGAATTAGTTGTTTAGCAAAGTTGTTTAGAATTAGTTGTTTAGCATTTGGGAAAAAATTGTTCTTGTGTCTAGTTGTTCTGGTGTGCAGTGCCCTATAGCGTCATTTTGAGGGTTGAAACAATTTATGTCCAGGATGTAAGGGGTCTGTAGATATTTTCATAGCCCTCTTTTTGACTCGTGCAGTATACAGGTCCACTGTTCTGACCAAGGCTTCCTGAGACAGTAACAATCACATGCTTAGTCCCAAAACTCTCTTTTTATTTCAATGGCTGTGAATTATATTCATTCACAACCTCTAATGAGTCCCAGTTTGTGAGCAGTCCAACAGAAGTCTGCCACAGTCTTTTCGGGATAAGGCTGATAAGCACCCACTTTTATCTCCCTTGAAATGTTGCCAATGACTAAATTGCCAATTAGTTGTACAAGGCCAAACGGAGCACAAAGTCAACACAGAGCTTCAGAGTTTAAATCGATCAGAACGAACAAAATTGCTTCCTGCAAAGGCTCATCTCCCTTTGCTCCTCCTTTATGTCTTATGGGAGGGCCAATCATCTCCAAGCCTTACTCCCGAGTCGCCCCTTTTGTTTTAACTGTTCTTGCCTTCTGGCAGCTCTGCGCACACGCACTGGGAACAGGCTCACCCTGTTCCTCTGCTTCACTGATGTCAGATTCTGGAGGCTCTGGAGTCAGCACATAACTCTCAGATGGAGTAACAGATAATCAGAGTTGGAAGGGACCTTGTATGTCATCTAGTCCAACCCCCCTGCCCAAGCGGGAGACCCTACACCATTTCTGACAAATGGCAGTCCAATCTCTTCTTGAAGGTCTCAAGTGATGGCACTCCCACAACTTCCAAGGGCAATCTGTTCCATTGGTTGATTGCTCTCACTGTCAGAAAGTTTCTCCTTATTTCCAGGTTAAATCTCTCCTTGTTCAGTTTCCATCCATTATTCCTTGTCTGGCCTACAGGTGCTTTAGAAAATAGCTTGACCCCTTTCTCTCTGTGGCAGCCCCTCAAATATTGGAAGACCACTATCATGTCTCCCCTGGTCCTTCTCTTTACTAGACTAGCCAAGCCCAGTTCCTGTAACTGTTCTTTGTATGCCTTAGTCCCCAGTCCCCTAATCATCCTGGTTGCTCTTCTCTGTAATTTTTCTAGAGTCTCAACATCTTTTTTATAATGTGGTGAACAAAACTAGATGCAGTACTCTAGGTGTGGTCTTACTAAGGCTTTATAGAGTGGTATTAGTACCTCCCTTGATCTTGATTGTATCTCTCTGTTAATACAATTTAGGATTGCATTAGCTTTTTTGGCTGCTGCTGCACACTGCTGGCTCATATTTAGCTGGTTGTCCACTAAGATTTCAAGATCCCTCTCACAGTTACTGCTATTGAGCCTGGTTTCACCCAGTCTATATGTGTACTTTTGGTTTTTCTTGCCTAAGTGTAGGACTTTACTTTTCTCTACATTGAATTTCATTTTGTTAGATAAGGCCCAGTGTTCTAGTATGTCAAGATCCATCTGGATCTTGAGCCTATCTTCTTGGATGTTAGCTATTCCTGCCAGCTTAGTATCATCTGCAAATTTGGTAAGTTCCCCTTCTATTCCCTCATCTAATTTGTTAATGAAGATATTGAAGAGTACTGGGCCTACGACGGAAACTTGTGGCACCCCACTGCTTACTTCCCTCCATGTAGACTTAGATCCATTTAGGACTACTCGTTGAGTACAGTTTGTCAGCCAGTTGCGAGTCCATCTAGTGGGGGTGCTATCTATTCCACTTTTTTCTAGCTTACTAAGAAGTAGGTTGTGGTCTACTTTGTCAAATGCCTTGCTGAAATCTAAATATATTATGTCCACAGTATTTTGCTGGTCTACTAACTTAGTCACATGTTGAAGAATGAAATAAGATTGGTTTGGCATTGTCTGTTCTTAACAAACCCGTGCTGACTGCTAGTTATTACTTTACTTGTTTCTAGATGTTGGCAGATCTGTTCTTTTATTATCTTTTCCAGTATCTTCCCGGGTATTGATGTCAGGCTGATTGGTCTATAGTTTCCTGGGTCTGTTTTCCCCCCCTTTTTTGAAGATGGGAACCACATCAGCTCTTTTCCAGTCCTCTGGTAGTTCCCCGGTGCTCCAAGATTTTTGAAAGATATGGTGCAGTGGTTCTGAGATGACGTTTGCCAGCTCCTTTAAAACTCTGGAAAGTAATCCATCAGGCCCCGGTGCTCTGTGTTCATCAAGTTCAGACAGGTGTTTTCTTACTAATTTTTTTTTGCTTATTCTAACTTTTATTTCTGGTCTGTCTTTTACATTTATGTTTTGGGTGGGTTGAGCTATAGTTTCTTTTTGCGTGGACCGATGCAAAGAATGAGCGAAGCAGTTCTGCTTTCTCTCTGTTGCCTGTCTGATTTTTTTCTTGTTATTTATATGTTGGAAGAAACTTTTTTTGTTATTATCTTTTACTTTTGTTGCAAGTCTTTGTTCCTTCTGAGCCTTTGCTATCCTGACTTCGTCTTTGCAGATTCTGGCTATCTGCTGATATTCTGCCTTAGTTGTATGTCCTTCTTTCCATTTTTGTCCTTCTTTCTTTTTTTCTTTCAATTTGCCAGGGAGATCTTTGTGCAGCCATGCTGGTTTCTTCTTGGATTTCTTATTTTTCTTTCTCAGTGGTATTGTGCTTGTCTGGGCTTCTATGATCATACTTTTCAGAGTTTCCCAAGATTCTTGAGTTGATTTCCCCTTTAGAATTTTAATCCATGGAATCTTTCCCAAGTCCTCTCTGTGTTTATTAAAATCAGTTCTTTTAAAATCCAAGTCTCTGGTGTCATTATGTTCTGTTGCTTGTGTTTGTGTTATGTTGAATTCTAGTATGACATGGTCGCTATCACCCAAGGTTCCTGCAGTTTCAACTCCCTCTATCACTTCTTCTCTGTTTGTAAGAATTAAATCCAGTATGGCTGTCCCTCTAGTTTCACCCTCTACCTTTTGGACAACAAAGTTGTCAGCTAAGTTGGTCAGGAACTTATTTGATTTCTCACTTGGTGCAGAATTAGTTTTCCAATTGATATCAGGATAATTGAAGTCTCCCATTACTATTGTTGTGTATTTCTTTCATATGTTCGTTAGCTGGTTGGCAAAAAGGACATCTATTTTTTCTGCTTGATTGGGTGGCCTATAATATACACCTATGGCCATGTCATTCTTTTTTTCTTTTATATTGACCCATATGCATTCTAGAATGGCCCTGGCCCCATCTCTGTGTCAGATGCAGATCCCTCATCTGAGTCCTCCCCAGACTCCCAGACTGGTCCATGTTTCTCCCCAATGTTCGACTCTGCTGCCAGCTCTGCAAGCCTCCGGCAGAACACAACATCCTCAGTAGAAAGCAGGTTGGTAGCAATTATTTTTTCTGCAGTTCTAATTATCTGTTGAAGTCTGTGTCTGTCTTGTTTGGTTGCAGAGCCAAACCAGACCATTATAGAGGTGCAGATGACAGACTCAATAATTCCTCTGTAGAATTGAATCAGCAGCTCTTTGGGCATTGAGCTTTCTGAGTTGGCACAGAAAGAACATTCTTTGTTGTGCTTTTTTGATGATGTTTTTGATATTAGATGTCCATTTTAAATCTTGAGATATGATAGAACCTAGAAACTTGATGGTCTCTACTGTTGATACTGTATTGTCTAGTACTGTAAGAGGTGGCCGTATAGGAGGGTTTCTCCTAAAATCTACCACCATTTCTATGGTTTTGAGTGTATTTAAAGATACAACTTAAAGTTTTTTTCAAAAAGGAAGTGAAGCTACTACTCACCAATTTCACCCGCACTTTCTACAATTTTGTAAACAACAAACTTAAAGACTTGAAGTCCATCCCACTCTTGAAAGGACCTAACAATAAAGACTGCAACGATGACACCATTAAAGCCAACCTCTTGAACACATTCTTTGGCTCAGTCTTTGTAAACAGCAATGGATCATGTCCAATATTTCCTAGTCGAACCACAGACAACTACAATGATCTAATACATATCGATTTTACAGAAAATAATGTTGAAAAAGCATTACGCAATCTAAAACCATCTCTATCTATTGGACCGGACGGAATATGTGTCTACTTCTTAAAAAAGCTATCCACTGCCATAGCAGAACCTCTAAGCATAATCTTTGGAAAATCTTTCAGGACCAGCTCCTTGCCAAACCTTTGGTCATTAGTCATGGTCATCCCCATCTTCAAAAAGGGAGACCCCAGCCTAGTTGAAAATTACAGACCAATATCTTTATGTTGCGTCACCTATAAAGTCATGGAATCAATTATTAACCAATCCATTATCCTCCACTTAGAGACAAACAACCTACTCTCTAACAAACAATTTGGTTTCAGAAAAAAGTTATCCTGTAATGTGCAACTCCTACATTGCAAAAACATATGGACTATACAACTTGATTAGGGTAAAGCAATTGCTGTTATTTACATAGACTTCTTTAAAGCCTTTGATTCAGTGGTAGATGACAAACTACCCCTAAAACTAAAATCTTATGGCATCTCCGGACAGCTGCATAACTGGATAGATGCATTCCTGTCAAACAGGCAACAAATGGTCAAAATAGGGAACACCCTATCAAATCCTGTACCTGTCAACAGTGGTGTCCCCCAAGGCAGCATTCTGGGACCAACTCTCTTCATACTCTACATAAATGACCTCTGTGATCATATTAAGAGCAACTGCATTCTTTTTGCTGATGATGTAAAGCTATTCAACACCACTGACAATACTGTTACCCTTCAAAATGACCTCAACTATGTGTCAGAATTGTCAAACAAATGGCAACTTCAAATCTCAACAAACAAATGCTCTGTGTTACATATCAGCAAAAAATAAATAAAATCAGAAAATAAAATACAAGTTGAATAATCAAGACCTTGTTGATGACCCCAACTATGTCAAGGACCTTGGAGTACTCATTTCTAATGATCTAAGTGCTAGAGCCCACTGTAACTACATAGCCAAAAAGGCATTAAGAGTTGTTAACCTAATCCTGCATAGCTTTTTCTCTGATAATATCACACTACTAACTAGAGCATACAAAACATTTGCTAGACCAATACTTGAATACAGCTTATCATTCTGGAATCTGCATTACATATCGGATATTAAAACAGTTGAAAAAAACCATTCCTCTATTTGTAGCAGAATACCTTATGTCACCAGACTTGAAATTTTAGACCTAGACAACCTAGAACTACGCCGCCTTCGGTCTGATCTAACTATAGTACATAAACTTATCTACTGCAATGTCCTACCTGTCAATGAATACTTCAGCTTCGAACACAACAATACAAGAGCACACAATAGATACAAACTCAAGGTAAACCGCACCAAACTTGATTGCAGGAAATACGACTTTAGCAACAGAGTGGTCAATGTCCGGAATACTCTACCTGACTCTGTGATTTCTTCCCTAAACACTTTAACCTTAGACTGTCTACTATTGACCTCACTCCTTTCCTAAGAGGTCTGTAGGGGGTGTGCATAAGTGCACCAATGTGCCTACTGTTCCGGTCCTTTTTTTTTTTTTGTATCCATTTCATGTATTCATAACCATGCTTATACTTATACCTGTTATCTAATACTTGCTTGACAAATAATAAACAAACAAACAAACAAACAAACAAACAAATAAACAAATAAATTGTACCTCTGGATAGAAACCAAAAAGGTGTCCACTGGGAGATGAAAAGTTGAGTGAATGAAGTACTGGGTCAGCTGGCAATGCCAAATTGATGCAGAAAGCATTTGCAATGAGTTGGGAGTCAGAAGAAGATTACATCCATTTTCATACTTGGAAATTGGTGGGTGTCCTGGGCAATGGGACAAGTTCAAACTGCCTTATATTTCAGAAGAACTTGCTTAGCTCAAGGGTCTCCCTTCAGCTTTCTGCATGAGCTTGAAGTAGTTTCAAGCCTCTACTTTCTAATGTCATACTCTATTGAGAAACTGAACTGATTTATTTCCAGTTGGCTGCAATAGAACTGAAACTGCAGCAAAGCAATTTTTGAGGCAGAAGTCACACTGGGACTCCATTTTGCCACTGAAGGAAGCTCTTACTGTTTTTCTTAATCTTAGCTCCTGAGCTTTGGATCCTGCAAGGTAAATTCTAGCTTACAAGCTCTGCAGCTTCCCTTCAGTTGCTTAGAAAACAAGAGGTAAATTGGCATGCATTTCTTCCTATTCTTCAGAAGAGGAATAGCCAGGACACTTAAACATTAGGCTTCTGTTTTCTTCCCCTTCTTTTCTTTCTTTCCTTTGTGAAATTGGGAAGGGGGGTTTTCATTACTGCAGACTTGCAACCATTCAGCAAGGCACTGATATTTACTCTTTCTTCTTGAACATTTTACAGGTGGTTTTGGAATTGTTTCTGAGATTAGGAAAGATAACCTGAAGATAACCCAAATTATGTTTATCTGCCTATGTGGTGCAGTAGATAGTTTTAGAGAAAATTGTGTTCAATAGGAGTCATTCAGTTGTGGAGTAAAAATAATTTTCCAATTAAGAATTAAGGTGAATTGAGACAATTGTGAAATAGAGATGAATTGGTGGTGATATATTTCTGCTTTGCAAAGATTGTTTAACAGATAACCTCGGACTTACTTACAGAAGTTCCATTTTTGTGAACATGAGACCAATAGCTCAATAATCCATTCTGTTCCAGGCAAAGGAGCAGAGCTCAAGGTGTGAGACTAATAAATGGAAGATTACCCATGAGTAGGATCCAGATTGTTTACATTTCCTCCATTTGGTTAAAATCATCTTCCTAAAATATTTGTGGCAAATAACCAACTAACCATAACTCAGACACTTGTTTGGAAAAATGATTCAGTCCATCCTTTATCCAGTGGAGCAACTGGTGAGAATACTTTTTGGATATGTCAGTGGCATCTTATGTTTTGCAGACTGAAGTCTATACATCTTAGTTTTTTATTATCTAGTCAACTAGCCTTAACTTTGAAAACCCCTTTTCTTTTTTCTTTTCATTTATTTGGGGGAAACCATAGAAATCTTTGATACTAGCAAATAAATTTTATAAATAAAATAAATACCTTCATCAAAAACATAGTCAAGGCTATAAAGTAATTTTATGATTTATTTTAATTTTGTAATTAACAGTCTGTTTTGCCTGAGAATTCTGGCTTTAGTTCAGCTGTAAAAATCCACATGAGTTCACATAATCTGTGAAACTTTTTCTTGTAATAATTTCTGAGTAATGTTTGCTCCGTTCCGATTTCTAAACCACTTTCCTTAGCCAGAATCTTTCATGAAGCTGTCTTTTGAAAGCTAATTCTTGAAACAAATCTATGATCTGATGCATTTTGTTCTACAACTCCATGTTTGTATTCCTAAATAATGATTTTGCACCTGGCTATTATTGGGTTTTATGTATAAATTAATGTTGTGGCTACTGCTGCAATGTCTCAATTAACCATTTGTAAATGGAACTGACAGTGACCTTGTTTACAGAGCTATTAGGATAATAAAGTTGGCACAGCATTTTGTGCCTGGGGGGCATAATAAATATGCAAATAACTGAATCTGTAGCTATCCCTCAAAGCTTCATCCACAGGGCTCATTTATAGTATGGAAGAATGATTTGTACAGGGAGAGGGAAACATGGCCTTTTGATATGTCTGAATTTCTTTGTGGATTTTGTTGCTACCTGTTGGAGCATTTGAGGGAAAGTGGGGTTGTATATAACTCTGTGATGATTCTGGTCCTGATTATTTGGGCACTATGGAAGAAAGTTGGAATGATATTGTTCATTTCTTTGGGAATTGTCCTGGGTAGATTCCATGTTGTTCAACATCTCTGTGACACTGCTGTGATGAATTAGCCATGTGCTTAGGACTAGTTAATTGCAATAAGATGGTAAAACTCTGTGAACTCAGGAAATAATTTCAATCAGGCATGATCTGCTGAGTGTTTAGGAAAGGCCAGTGAGAGAAAACAGGATTTTGTTTATAAATTAATGTGGCACTTGTTGGTGATTGAACAGCTAACTAGCAGAAAACGAAAGCTACTTCTTACAGTAATATAAAAGCAATTGATGATTAAAGTATGGCATGTGGCTTAGAGTAGTTTCAGACTTGGAGTATGATGCACCATGATGTCATACATAGTGTACATGACATAGTGTGCAACACTATGAGAAAAATTCTCCAGCCTCACTGACTTGCTACTGTGGCAGCTTTTCAAACATTAACCTGAAAGGACACATCTACAGTAGAATTCTGTGTTAATATACTATTAAGAGCTGTTAATTAAGGTATATAAAATGTGATGCATCTAACTTTGTAAGAGTTGCAGGGCTATTTTGATGTTACACAAATAACCTCTATTTTTACCCATTTATGTGCTCTGCAATGAGTCTGTTGTCTGTTGTGGCATTTTCTGTTTTCCAGTTCTCAGGATCAGCCCATCAGTCAATTTGTTGTACTGAACACTTCCCTAGAAAGGAAGAAGGACAAAAAAAAATAAAAATATTTGGGCACTTAAAAACCTTATGGAACAGGAGAGTTTGACACCTGTATTATGGAGGATCAGCATTGAGAAAATGCTGATTTGACATAAGATGCAGTGGTTTCATCTTTTTAGCTCTTTTTGATGAATTTTTCATTCATCAAAAATTATGTGTAATATATTTTATCCCCCCCCAAAATATTTGCTTTTTTGACCTGTGACTCAAGAAGCTATGTCTCTTTTTTAACATCATGAGAAGAATTTTCTTTTGAAAATGTTTTAAATGCTACGTTTTCTAATTTTTAGGCACTAATGGGAAAAAAAACTTCAGTCTTGCTGGATTTTAATAGTAATGCAAAGTTTGCTAGTCAATTCAAGCTAAAAGATATATATTTTCCAGATGGTATGTTACTATGGAAGAAATGATTAGTTTCAAAGCAGAAATAAATGCTATCATTATTTGAATATTAATGCAATCCATCCATGTGAGCAAGCTGCACTTTCTTTCTGCCAAAGAACAAAACTGCATAGAAGAAACTACTGCATTAGGCACATAATCCAAAGGAAATCCTAATTTATATGCTAATTAGCCCTCATGTTAAGAATTACAGGGTTAATTAAGCATATCATCCCACCCACAATTTTATCAGCAATAGACATGGTGGTGCAGAGCAGACATCTTGCTGTTTGATCGAGTTAACTACCAATAGCAATTATTTAGGGCTACTTCTTCTTTCAAAGCAAATCTAGCAAGTTAAATCACATTTTGTCCAAAAGAAAATCAGAAATGTGAAAGGTTTTTTTATGATGAAAAGAAAGGAGAAGAGAAAAAGACATTGGAATGGGGAGCGAGCAAATACATTACACACAGTGGTACATAGCCTGAACTTTATGTTTAATTAAACCGGGTTGGCTTCAGTTATTGAACATGAAATAGCTGCTAATTGATTGAAAAGACAGGCACTGAGGTTCAACAGCTTTGTAATAAATGCATCTCTTATGGTACAGTTGTTAAAGCTAAATATATTTTAATTATCAATTTTATATTTAATTAGGATCCAAAACCCATCTAATTACATTAAAATTAAATCATTATTTCAGACTCTTGGAGCCTGACCATATAACTGCATGCTGGGTTTGCTAAAGGGAAGTTAACAAGTCATTCTGTTTTGCAGTTTTGGTCCTGTTGTAAAAATATTTTAGAGAGCAATGTGAAAATAATATTGCTTTATCTAGCAAGAAATGCAGTTGCTAGCTTAGAAGCTGCAGGAAGATGGTCCTGATTATTGCTACAACATCAGTAATGTTAAATTTTCTGTTAATCTGTTTTTGAAAACCGGATAGATTAACATATTACTAGGCTGAGCAGATTTAGATTTGGTTATGTACAATGTAGTGTACAATGTATTGGTTATGAATAGCCTCACTGATTTGCCATAGACATTTGTCTAATATATTTTAAAAAACATTAGTGTTGAGTAATTTCAATAGTTTCTCAAGCAAAACATTATTTCTTTAAATATACTAATTTATGGATTCTGTAGAAAAGATGCTTTTATCATTGCTATTTTCATTTCATGCAAATGTCAACATTTTTTAAAGTTAGAAAGTATAAAGTCAAAATGAGAGCCAGTCTGGGTTTCATTTAAATGATGTTGTGCTAGGCAAATGGGTGCAGCTATCAATTTTGAATAAAATAACTTAAAAATAATTTCAGAAATTAATTCATAGAGATCGAGAATATATTACATACATGTTTCATAATAAATAGAGCAATTCTTTGAAAAAAGTGCTTCATAATGCTTGGGAGATCTGATCAAACTGACTACACAGTTTTGCCTATTTAATTTTTATTCCACCTTTATTTTTGGTCAACTCAAGGCAGTGTATACTGAATACTCCTGACTCTTGTTTCCTCACAGCAACAATCTTCTGTAATGGACTGGAATGAAGAAAGTTATTGATCCTATATTTCTTAGCTGGATTTCATGCCTAAAGGAGAGCTAGAACTCTTGGCCTCCCAGTTTCTATCCCAGCACCTTAGTTGCTACACCATACTGATTGACAAAGCTCCCAAGATTCCAGGTAATTTTCTGAAGTGGTATATGTGGACATGTCAAGACAGTAAAGAGTAACTGATGAAGCAACTTGTGAATTTGGAAAATCAAGTAGCAGCTTTATCGATTCAAAAATACTTTATACACTTCTGAAAGTTGCAAAACATCTTATAGAAGGATTACACAGCGCTTATTCTACATCTCATGCTTTTTAAAAATGATGTTTTGGAAATCAGAGAATTGTAATGGAGAAATAAACTTGAATCTTCCCTTCCCCACTTCATTTTTGTTGCAGGGTCCCAAATGAGAAGAGTTGTGTGTTAGAAATGTGTAGTGGACAATAATGAGGAAGGCAAATTGCAGAAGATAATTAGTGGGTCAGGAAGAGTTAAATCTCCTCACTACTATTGTCCCACTGCTTAAAACGCCCTCTCCAGAAATAACTTCACTGAGAAATAGCAGCTGTCGAGATGTATCACTTTTGTTTGTGCAACATTTAGTCTGTCCATTGAAGTCACAAAATGTTTAAAGAAGAATATGGAAGAACTGGAGCCATAACACTGATAATGTTTTTTAAATGTATCATGTCCTATTAAAGATAAGAGAACAATGGAACGAATCTCCCTGTCAATTTCAGCTTGGAAATAGAAACACAAACAGGAATAACAAAACATCATTTAACAAATCTTTTAAAGTCATTTTATGTCCTTTTAAGATGTGGTAAACAACCTTTTGCTCTATACAAATGCTGTTTTTTTTATGAAGGCTTCAAAGTAGTTGGGAGGTCCAAAGTATTTTGGAGGTTTGTCTTTAAATGTAAGATGCAGAGGTGGTATTTAGCAGGTTCTGACCAGTTCTGGAGAACCAGCAGCAGAAATATTGAGTAGTTCAGAGAACTGCAAATACCACCTCTGACTGGGCCTGCCCCCATCTATTTTCTACCTCCTGAGTTCCAGTTGATCAGCTGGGTCTTCTTTTGTTGCCCTGTACAGGAGAACAGAGCTGGAAAGCAGGTTAGTGGGGTGGGGAGGGAATGGGATTTTGCAGTAATCTTCCACCAAGAATGAAGAGGGAATGGAAATTTTACAGTATCCTTCCCCTGCCATGCCCACTAAGCCATGCCCACCAAGCCATGCCCACAAAACCAGTAGTAAATTTTTTTGAATCCCATCACTGATAAGATGGCCATATTAGAGCCTATTCTGCAGTTATCATGTGTCACCCACTTGAAAATTGCAGGATAACCATCAGTGTTCAGCAATCATGGTGAAAGTGGGCTTTGAGAATTAGAAAGGGGAACTGAGAGACCTAAAGTGGGCCAGGAGTTGCTTCTGTTTCTCAAGTCATAAGCTGTCCACTTTGCTAAAGATAGTCCAACCACTGATACATTAAGCATACCAGTTTGGTCTACTGTTTAAGATTACTTAGCATATGGAATAAATACAATTTTAGATTTTGCCTTAGATCATCTTTGTGCTTTCAGCACAAGAAACATTTTATAGATAGGAAATAAGTAAACATAAATGGGTAACTTGCTGTGATGTACTAGAATTTTCTCAAAAGGTTTGTAATATGAATTCAAGAGGAGGTTTGATAACAAAGGGATATCCATGTTGATGGTTTTCTTATATAAAAAGTATCAGAAAGTTTTAAAATGGATAAGTAAGTTTGAAACATGTACCAATGATGATGATGTTATTGCTAAAATATATACAGATTTGTTGGAATATAAGACTAAAGAACAAATGAAATAATATATGATGAAATGGGCTAAAACTTTACAAATGGATAGTAGTATACAAATGGATAGTTTATAAATGGATCAAAGGGGAAATATGTGGTTGAAATTTACTTTGTTTTAGCCTTAAAAAGAATTTTTATAAAATAGCAATAGCACTTAGACACATATACTGCTTCACAGTTCGTTACAGCCCTCTCTAAGCGGTTTACAGAGTCAGCATATTGCCCCCAACAATCTGGGTCCTCATTTTTATGACCTCAGAAGGATGGAAGTCAACCTTGAACTTGGTGAGTCAACCTTGAATTTGGTGAGATTCAAACTGCCAAATTGCTGGCAGCTGGCAGTCAGCAGAAGTATCTTGCAGTACTGCATTCTAACCACTGTGCTACAAATGGCACTTATGTATCATTGGTAATTGTCACCAGAAAATCTGTCTAGAATATATAAAGGTACTTCGAATCTTTGCTGGAAAAGTGAACAACATAAAGGGTCATTTTACCATGTTTGATGGACTTACAAGAAAGGTAAAAACATTGGATACAAAGACATAAAACAAGTCAGAAGATTTTAAAGGTTAAAGTACAATTGAAACCAGAGATATTTCTTTTGGAACTAATGGACAGACAATTTAAAAAAGCTAAGAAAATTTGTTTTCATATATTGTAACCACAACAAAATTATTATATGCTCAGAAATAGAAAGATTTAACATTACTCACAGTGGAGGAATGGCTGGTGAAGATGATGACTTGCACAAGTGGCTAAATAAACATATTTTTAAAGAAAAAAAACTATACTTATAGCTGACTGGAAACTCCTTCTAAGTTTTTTCCATGAAAAAAATACAGTCATGATTTGTGGTTTTGATGATTAGGAAAAAAATAGATAATAGGTTTTCTTTCTACTTCTTTTGGTATTTTTGCCATTTTTCTTTTCCTTCCTTCCTTCCTTCCTTCCTTCCTTCCTTCCTTCCTTCCTTCCTTCCTTCCTTCCTTCCTTCCTTCCTTCCTTCTCTTCTCTTCCTTCCTTCCTTCCTTCCTTCCTTCCTTCCTTCCTTCCTTCCTTCCTTCCTTCCTTCCTTCCTTTCTTTCTTTCTTTCTTTCTTTCTTTCTTTCTTTCTTTCCTTTTTTGCTTCTTTTACTCTTTATTCATTTGAGAATAAAGAACTCTTTATAAAACCTTTAATAAAATTTATACAAAAAATAAATGATACCTCAGAGCAATATCTGGGGTTGCCTTATATTTTTAATAGCTAAAATAGTAGATATGCAATACATTAGGACAATGCTCATTATCACTGATATTGTCTATACATTAGGGAGCATGGTCACGTAAAAAATATCCCTGCTGCTACTGATTTTGATCTTGAATGATATTATGTCAAAAGGGAGTCTTTAAAATCTTTAGGGGTTTGTGTTGGCTGCCTGGATTCTCTGTGCCTTTTAGCAATGAAAGGAATGCTAAGCAGTTGCAAGGCATCTGCACCCTACACTGAAAATCCAACATTAAAGCAATGCAGATCACCCTTAGAAAAGAATTGACTTCTATCAATAAAACAACCAATGTCTCCAACATTATTTGGAGTTCTGTTCTGTTCCTTAGCAAGTCCTGATACAGAGCTAGAATGTGGGGGTAGGGAGATATAAAAAGAAGTTTATCCAACCTCTCTCCCGCCCCGCCCCCCCGGAACAGCAATGAAGGTTAATATAATGGCAGCTTTTGGTGCTGGTCCACTATGGTTTTTCTTCATTTCTCCGCACAGATGCATGAGATAGCTACTTTTTCAGTAGATGGGCAAGATAGCCTGTATCCTGAAAGGGAATGGCAAGAACCAGCCTGCCCTCTTCTAATTATGATCCAGGAGCTATACTATGCTTCTAATTCTTCTATCCTTAGGTAGCCAGCCATAACCTGGAATCAGAGAGAGGCATAGCACTGAATTCTAGGTGTGATAGGGACTTGTTTAATAGGAATGAAGGCAAATATACATGTACCAGGATAATGTTGCATGATTCAATCTGGGTCAGTCACCTGGAGCAGAGAGTTAGTCTTCTGAGGTTTTGGACTTGTGCTGGAGCCCATCTTCAGGGAACTTCTCTCATGTTTAATAGGGACAAAAGAAAGGCTTTCTGAGTAGCTGGTATAGGACAGAAAAGTCCCTGGCTTGAAAAGCTGGACTGACAGTTCTGGAGGTGTTTTTTGTTAACTAACACCCAGACTGTTCTTTCTACAATTTGTGAGGACACTGTAGTAACTTTCAAGTGCTTGCTGAATTCCTCACCCAGTTCTTCCAGGTATGAATATTGGAATAACTATCTGTCTTCTTTACTTTCTAATGTCTGTTTTATTTAATATCATTTTAGATTGTTGTTTTGTATTGTTTGTATTGTTTTATCATGTATTTTATTGCTGTTATGTACTTCCACAATAAATGGCACTGAGTTGCTTTGGCATAGGAACAAAGTGTGTAAATATGGCTAATAATAATATGCAAATGCATTATACTGTAAATCATTTACTTCTTGTGAAAAGACTATATGAACTTTAAATAATCTAACAATTTCCAAAAATCTGTATCTGATGTGTAATATACATTTTTCAGACCACTTGGCAGGAAGATAAAATTAGCTGTCAAATGGCTATATGCACATAGTGGAAAGTGATCATTTGGCAGAAGGTGGTATGTATCTGTTTGGTGTAACAGTCCAATGTTATGTACAGTCACATAAAAAAAAATTGGATTCACTTTCAAGTAGAGCAGAGTTAGGGAATCAGTGACCTGTCAATACTATTGAATTACAGCTTCTAAAATCCAAAACATTATCTTTATGAACTAGTATAATTGGGAAATGTAGTTCCCTAAGAATGAAAATTGGAGAACATCCTATATCCTACACTATCCTGTCTTGTGCAGCATAATCAACTAATCTATTTTAAAATGCTAATTTTACTTTTTTGTTAAGCCCATGGGCTGTTACATTATACCCCATTAACTAGTGAAGCTAGTAAGTCGTGTAGTATGAAGAAGCAAGACAAAGTTATGAAAGTTACTGTTCCCAGTTGCCTACCATAATATTTAATGCACAAAGAAAATGTCTTCTAATTTATACTTTCCAGAAAAACTCAGATGTATCAATAAAAAAAGGGTAACAGTAAAGGTTTTCCCATCCAGTCATGTCTGACTCTAGAGCAGAATGCTCATCATTTTTCTTAACCAAGGGAGCCAGCCTTGACCAAAGATGCTTCTGTGGTCATATGGCTAGCATGACTACATGATAAGCACATGGAAAACCATCGAAGTGGTACCTATTTATTTACTCACATTTGCATGCTTTGGGACTGCTAGGAGGGCAGGAGCTGGGAAGGTAATAGTATCTCAGCCTATTGCACTGCTCTTGGATCTTGAATTCAGTCCGACAAGGTCTGTCTTTAACCTCTGAGTCATTGCACCTCCATCTCTATAACATTTCATACTGAACAACTGCACCATCATTATACTATATGATACTATTTGAGATAAAAGAATCTAATATCATCTGTTTTCAAGTTTCTCTTTTCCCAAAAGAGACTTTCATGTGCAGTATTTCCAATTTAATGACAACTTTTTCAGTAGTAATTCATTCTGAAATAATATTTTTAGTTTTGTTGTTGTGTTAAGAAGATCAATTTAACCCAAGGCTTAGTCAATTAAAAGAATCAAGGTTAAAGAGGAGATCTGATATGATGTGATTATAAACATGATACAATGAGAGAATACTTGTAAGCTCCAAAAAGTAGACAAAGGGACTGAGCAAAATGCTTACCCTTCCAATTATGTGAGGATGCCAAAATGGGGCACATGAATCACCAAATATTATATTTTAAAAAAACCCAACTTTTAATTATCATGGGAAGATATCTTACCTTCCCTGGGGCGCACTGAACACACGATTCACACGGGCTCACTGACTATCAGCTGTTTCTTAGCTCAGCTAAGGCGTGGCAATCTGCTCTGCTGCATGAATCAGATGAGCTAACAAACAACAGAATATAGGAGAGGTAAGAGGTAAGACCGGGGGCAGGGGGGGGGCAGTCAAAATTTCCCCTATCTGGATGCAAGAACTGGTCCAAACTGGCTGAATACCCCTCCTGCTTCTGAAGTACTGAGAGATTCAGACTAAAAAAACACATTAGAGAGGAGAAATGGGAGAAGTATGAAACAAATTCACTGATTCATTCAGCACTATTTTAATGACAACATGCCACAAATTCTTACTTGAATTTTGGTGACTGAATGGACCAAAGTTTGCTATGTTGTCTTCAGTAATAACTTCTTACTGTAATAACTTCTTACTGTTCCAAATACCTTTTAATCATCTTACTGATTCCATCCATTGATCTATTGTATCCCTTGTCTTGCTATTTTTTACTTTCTTCGTTTATCCAAACATAACAGTTTTTTCCTATTATGTTGTTACATCAAATGATCACATCTAAACATTTAAGCACACACACATTCTCTCTCTGTATGTCTTTGTTTGTGTGTATGTATACCCCATCTGTCTGTCTGTCTCCCACTTTATTTTGTATAACAGAAGATGGTGTACACAATGCAGAATTCCCATCTCCTATTTTCTGCACAGTAATAAGTTGGTAGGAAGTGGGTTGGCTAGAGAGATTGACTGGCATAAAGTTGCCCAGCCAGCTTTCATTAAGTAAGGGAGAAGTTAAACTCACAGATTTCTGGTCCTACATCTTAATCACTAAACCACCCTGGCTTTTCAGTCTGTAAATTTCTGCATATGTGAGTTTCTGCTTGCCCTAAACAGTGGGCAACCTTTATTGATCCAGAAAAGATTGATAGGTATGTTTTCAATAACCATTTATACGTATATAATGTGAGAATATTTATCTGTCCTTTCTCAGCATTTAGCTTTCATATTACACATTGTTATGGGAACAACAATTGTTTCAATAACTCTGATCCTTGTTTGCATGAATATCCTTATTTTTATTTATCTTATCTAATTTGTCCACCACTTTTCTGCCAAGGTTAGTCTCCTCTTTATTTCTCTAACACATAGTTCATTTTACATATTCTCGAGCATATATTTGCTCAGAAAGAAATATGGGCAATCACCTGTTTTTAGCTTTAATGTGGTCCATATTCTGGAATTGTCTACTCAGTCAAAGGCCTTGCCCTAATTTCCTAGTTAATCATGGAAACATAAACCACTTAGTGCACCTCTCCCTTATTCAGATGATAGAACTAAAGTATGCAAAACTAATTTTCTCACCAGGTATCGGCAAAGTGGGTGGAAAATTTCATGCCAGTATCATTTTATATCAGCTAAAGTATGGGTGGCTGGCCCTATAATTTGGCAGGGAGGACACAATAAAGTCATTAAATATTGCCAATAGGTGAATAAACAGACTTGGCGTTTGGTGAGAATGAGGATGCTTTAAGTATGTTTCCTGTGGCATTTAGAAAGATTGTCTTAGCTTAAAAACAACGTTAATTAAACATTGGATTAATTTTTCCTGTAGTTGGAACCCTACTTTTAGAAATAACATTTGACATCAGAGCTGCAACATTTTGCTTTGCTCCGAAGGCAAAATAAAATGAGTTCCACTTCACAGCTTTGTCAGACAATGTTGCCCTACCATTTAGCTTAGCATGTAGAATCAACATTGCTAGTGGCTGACGAGAAGACATTAAGAATGAATTTACTTATTAGGTTTCTTTTTAATAAGAAAAGTGAGAAATCAATATGCCATTTCTGGTATTTCAAACTCTTTCCAGCTGACCTTTTGATAACCTCAACAGCTTTTCTATTCTCCCCAGAAGGCATCACTTCTCAGAAACATCTGCTTATGCCCTAGGGCTGTTTTTCTCCTACTCTTAAATTAAAAAGGGAGGGGAAAAAGCAAAGAGGAAAAGCAATTTTAAAATAAATGCAACGTATTAACATGAACTTTGTCAGAATGTTTTCCACTTACAAAAGGCTTTACAAATGTGTTGATAAAAACATTGCAACACTATGTTAAACTGTAACAAATGTATTCCCACAAACCAGAAAAAGTGTTTCAAAATTTTTCTCCTAGGGAATTTTCCCCCCAAATGAAGTTATTCACCAATGGGTATACCATGGTGATTAAGGTACTGAAGTTGAAATGGGGAGACATGGCTCCAACTCCTCACTGAACCACAGATTTCACCTCCGCCCCAGCTATCTTATAAGGCTGTAGTTGGCAGATGAAATAAAATGAAGATAGACCCATTCTTTTCCCCTTTTCCCCGTTCCAAAATAATAAAATAATAATAATAATCAGGAGATTTAAGCACAATATATAAATTAAAAGGGCCTGTTCATTTTGTTCAAACAAGCAGTTTTGTGCAGAGACCAATCCAGCTTAAAAAAAGAAAGGCTAACTCATTTCCTTTTCATGCTGTTTCCAAGTGAAAACTTTCCACCTCATTTCCCTAAACAATACTTTTTGTGCAAACAGAAAATAGAAGGGCAAATTACAGCAAGAAGAGAATCATTTCCAGCAGAAAAATGATCTGGCAAGCAAAAGATTTAAGATTCTAATTTTCAGAATTTAGGGCCTCATGCAATTGCTTTTTATGAAAAATGAACAAGCACAGGGTTGAGTACAGTACACCTTCTCAAAAAGCATGCTCATGTTAATTTTTATTTTGGCTGCCTGTTATTCCCCTTAGGAAAAGAAGGAAATTAACTGGCAATTAAGAAAGGTACATGAAAAAATTGCAGACTATTTGTAGTCTGCAATATGGTATCTGCTCTTTACTAATAGCTGTCCTTTAAACTAATTCCATTTCATGCATTTGTTTATTGCATCAGTATCCTGATTTTTCTGCAATAGCTCTTTTATTGATATCTTTTGGAGGGTAGATAGTGATAGAGGGCTTGCAGTCCCAATGAGGCTAGTCTATACTATTAAAAATGTATACTCTCAAAAGGATAAGAATCCAGTTAGTATGAGCTGCAGAAGTGAAAATGGCAATCCATTCTGGTATTCTGCCAAAACAAGTAAATGGGTATTCACACAACACTGCTCAGGACAACCTCAGCATGACAATGGAAGCTGAGCTCCTTAGTTTGGAAGAGAAGTACAAGTTGCACTAGTGGTTATGTAGTGACTGGATTAAAGAAAAAAGGATATGCAATTCTCTGAAATATACACATGTTTGTATGTGTGTACTGTATGTATACAGAAGTATATGTGTGTCTATGTATACATACAAGTTTGTATATGGTGTATATCACGCACAGAGACAACTAATACATGAAATGTCACAACCATGAATCAAGGCAAACTGCTGATGTCAGAACAGAAATTTAAGACTTAAATACTAACATTATGGAGGTCATGAGCTGAAATGTGCTAGAGTGGAATATTTCATAACACAAAAATATTATATCTGCTGCAAATGAAAATCATAGGAGAAATAGAGCAGACATTGTAAACAAAAGGTGTTAACAACTGATCAGATACAAAAATGACAAAATGGATTGAAATTTATATTCAGATGACTTGCCCTGCCAATGTTGGTGGGAGTGTTCTTGGTGATTCTTTGGTTAGGCTGTTTACTATTAGTTTGTTTAGCAGTTCTTTGGGTTATTGTTTATATCTTGATTGTTGTTCTGATGTTAAACTTGGTGTTAAATTATGCTCATCTGGATGTTGGTTGCTGGTGGTGAGGTATTTCGTTTTTTTGTTCTGTTTTTGGCTTTTTAATTGTTTCTTTTGTACAGTATGTAGATGTTGTATAAAGTCTGTGTGCTTATTGGTGGCCAATTTGTCAGAATGCCAGGCTTCCAGGAATTCTCTAGCATTTCTGGACTTGGATTGGTCTATCGCTAAATAAGCAATGCAAAGAAACTGAAGGGAACAGTCAAATGGAAAGACACAGGATTTATAATCAAGGAAAATTTTAATACATATCCTTCTTTATAAAAGATAGCAAAAAGACTTGATTGTTCAAATGTATACAAATTGTCCTTGCTGGTCCATATAAAAGACAGTGGTTTCCTATTTATGTCATTTTGAAAAACACATTGTTTTGTATCTTTTATTGTTTTTCTAGTTTAAGTTCACTTAATTTCTTTCAGTTGAATTTGATTTTAAAACCAAAACTTCCTCTGTATTTGATAATAGTTTTCTCTGTCTGAACTTGACATCTTCACTTCTTCCCAATTATTTAACTTCATTTACACTTTTCTGATTCTGATATTGTTTCACAAATTATCTCTTAAACTTTAATGCTTTTATTATCACTGCACTCTCTTTCTTACTTCTTTCGCCAGAGTTGCTTAATTTTCCAGCTTCTAGCTCCTTCCTTAAAGCATTTGGGCTGAGATAATAGCTAGTCTTTTTCTATCAATACAACAATGTCATTCTTCTCTTTTTTAGCCTTTACTGTCTAACAGCCTATGTGAGAACTTTTGTCTGAGTTAAAGCTGGAAGAAGACAGAGAAATATTTTTTGGAGAAAAAAATAAGAGACTGTACAAATGTGTTAAACTGTACCAAATATATATATATCCCCAAACTGCTGATATATAGGTCTGATCACTGCACGAGAGCCAGACATTCTGGTGAGTATAAATAGGCCATGGAAAATAATACTAATATGGAAGACCGTGGATTGATAAAATACCAATCAATTTTTCTAAGACTATGCCATTTAAATTCTGTTTATGTTTTGCTGTAATATATGGAAAATATAATCATAGCCAAAAGGCAGGAAAAGACAAATCTATATTACATATAACTTTAAGTAAAGGACAGTGCTAAAACATGCTTGAAATATAGAACAGTTGTACGTATCACATGCTAATAAAATAAAGCTCAAAGTTTTGCCATCCAACAACATTCAGAAACATTAAGCAACACATAAATCAAAAGTTGCTAGATCCGAGATTGTGCTGGAAATAGTTGTAGAATATTTTGGATTCAATTCAAGATGAAATATTGTAAAATCAATTGCTCATTGGTTTTGGATACTAATGACAAGGCTAAAGCTCATAAGTTTTGGATACATAATATGAAAGCAAGAGTCCTTGGAGAAGACTGTGGTGATTTTAAAAATTAAAGGCAATTAAACAACTTGATTAACACAAGGTGGCTAGAGTCTATCAGTGATGACCAAGAGCTTACAAGAAGTCCAAAAAGAAGTTACTGACAGACAATTCAGTGTAATGATTTTCATTAAAGCATACAAAGTAGGAAAATGATTGGATGACTGAGAAACAAACATTTTGAAGGACAGGTATGTACATGTGTATATATGTCAATGAGGAAAAAAAATCCTTTATAATATTGCAGCCTGCATTTTGTAATAGAAGTATTGCTGAATATATTGTGTTGGCTGAAGGCAATAGTTCATATATTCAATAAGAATTAGATAGGACCCTCTATTTCTGTGAATAATGTATCAGCATTCTAACACAAATACATATCTCTCAGTCCAGAAATGTGTTACAGAAAAATCTTGAACCATTCTGAAAAATACCTTATTTACTATTTGACTCGTGATATGAATGGGATTAGCTGCAACTGATAGCAACAAAGGAGAATATTTGTAGCTCAGGGTTGGTGCTGTCTGGGCTTGGTTGTTTTCTTGAAGATTTTTTATTACCTAAACTACTGTAGGTAACACCATCAGCATTGAAAAAGCAACTAAGCTCAGAGAATACCAAGGACCCCTCATTGGGGTTCCTTGTACCAGAGGAGGTATTCAGCAGGTTCTGACCAGTTCTGGAGAACCGGTAGTGGAAATTTTGAGTAGTTCGGGAAACTGGCAAATGCCACCTCTGACTGGAGATTTTTCAGTATCTTTCCCTGCCATGCCCACAAAGCCATGTCCATAGAACCGGAAGTAAAAAAAAATTGAATCCAACCACTACTTGGTACTCTTTATTTCACGAGACAGGCAGACCAGTAGGCAATTGTCTTTTGGTATTGTTAATTGCCCCATCAAATAATCTCTTGTAAAGGAAATATTTACAAGGTCCAAATTTAATAAAAGCTGTTTTCCTCAAAAAACAGTAACAGGATTTTTCCTATTATATGGTAGATGCAATAGTCTTATTAAAAGGGAAAAGGAAAAAGAACATTTCCCCCTCTCAAACAATTTCCATAAGTCCTTTATTATTACAGAATATTGATAGTTAATTATCCTGATGCTGTAAAATATATTTATTCTGCTTGTGTAAGTGTCTCATTATTATTTCCCCAAAGATGAAAAGAGAAGCTTAGAATAAGGAATCTTTTATCAGAGAGAATAATAGCAGCATGAAATGCACGCTGGATGGCATATGGATAATTTAGGTATATTGGATGGAAAGGGATGCTTTAAGATTACTTTTGAAAAGTAAAAATAGAATTGCAGCTGATTCAGAGCCAAGTCAGGCATTTTTGAAACTAGAGAGATCATTTCAAGCCTTTTCTTTTCTTTTTTTCTTTTCTTTTTTCTTTTTCTTTTCCTTTCCTTTCTCCTGATGGAATGGGAACAAATCCATTTATTGTGTACTGTTAGTGATCCTTCTCACTTTACAAGCCTTAGTAACTGTCATCACATCCTTGATATGCCAAGAGCTTGTCAGCATGATGGAAGATGAATGTCTAGACTTTTTCCTCCTTCTCCAGATGGAACTACAATTGCCATTGGCTTCTTTCAATAGTGAAAAGCAGCTGTAGGGGACATCTGGCAGGAGGGGAAGACACTGTTTAACCACCTGTTTATCTTCTCAAGATCACCTTTCTCCAAATTGCTTTTCTTTCAAGAAACTAATCACCTTCATACTCCCAATTTTCTGCTCAATCTGAAACCACTCAAAGATGCTTTCAACTGTACAAAATTGACAAGATAAATAATTATGGAACTGCAGGTAATAAGTAAATTGGCCTTGCTTTCTCTATCTCTACCTCTTTTTTACTCTTCTGTCTCTTTTCTCTATTTGATTGCCTACTCTGATGTCACTGTTGCCTGACAAGGACAAGTTTTTCCAGGTCTATAGAGGTGTGTGCTTTTTTTCTTGTTTAGAAGTGACCTCTGACTGACCGTGGTATGGCAAGCCATTCCAATGTAGAGTCCATGGTCCATGAACAACTTGTAACAAATAAAGCAATAGGGAATTATGGGGCCATGTTTCAAAAGACAACTTTAAAGAAATATTTAGTTTAAAATATTTTAAGAATAGGAAATAAATAGCTATTTTAATATTTAAAAAAAGAAGATAAAAATCATATAAGTCCAATAAGAATAAAGTGAATAAAGGATTTATAATTATTGAAATCTGAAAATATTTTTTTCCATTTTTTTCATTAATTGCATTTATAGGAGTAGGTTGATTATATTATCTTAATAATTATAAACTCTAAACATGAATATTAATATAGGTAGTCCTGAACTTACGTTACAATTGGGACCAGAATTTCCATTGCTAATCAGGGTGATTGTGAAGTGAGGTAAATGAAGGAGTTTCTGAGAAAAGATGAAGAAAAAAATTGTGGGATATTGTTTGTTGGGATTAAATTTCAATATGTTATTTCTAGTGATTCCTAATGGATTTTTTTCTGATCAATTTGAAAGATGAGACTAAAAGTTTTGTTATGAAAAATTATGGAAAGAAGAGAGGTTTCTGTATTTTTAGAGAAAATGATAAATTACCTGGTTAACATAAATGAAAGGAGAATGAATTATTTTCTTAAAAGGATGTATATATGTATGTACTGTATGTATGTATGAGCTCATATCTACATAAACAAAACAACAAGTAAGGAGCTACTATATGTAATGGACTTTGGCTGATTAAGATTGAATGATAAGACTTCATTGTTTGCTAATAAATATTAGGAATCAAAACAAAACAAATTCTGAGTTGAAAACACACACACACACACACACACACACCTCTTACAGGAAGCATCCTTGGAAATGTTGAACATTCCTGGAAATGTTGAATATTTCTACATTCCTGGAAATGTGCCATATCAATGCTGGTTGTTGTAGATCGAATGTGATAGAATGATCAGAAGGTGTTTATAACTATGGTTTTGCCTGCTAGATTACAACTCTTGAATTAACAGAGTTAACAGAGATCCAGAATAGCAATACATGTAAGTGTTATGGCCTTCAGTCTCTGAACTTTCATTGTGAGTTTTCAAGGCTCTCTCTGAATAGCCTTGTCATTGTATTCTGACTTGAAGTTCTATCATTCCCAAAGAGAGACCTTTAACAATTTAGGCACTTTATTCAGAAATGAATTGACTATTTTTGCCATAGCTACTTATGTAGCTGAACCACTATTCAATTTAAGAGAGAGAAAAAAAGCAAATTAAATATGAAATGAGAAGACAAGTGAGAAAAGCAAAAAATAAACAAGAGATTTACAAGCATAAGATTGAGTAAATTAAATGCAAATTCTCAGAATAATAGTGTCACTTTAAAACTATAGATCATTATTAAAATGAGATTAATATACAAGTATCAACAATAGTAATATGCATAGTATAAAGGGGTCAGTATGAAATCTATTTTTTGACAAATGATCTATGACCTAAATGTTAAAATTTTATCTTGAGAGAAACTTATTTTTCAATATAGTACCAACCATGAATAAAAATATAATTACAAAATAATTTCCATGATAAACTCTGTGTCAGATTTGTTTTCTAAATATGAGATTACTTTAGACATCAAGCATGGTCTCACAATTTAATTTTCATTATTCTATATGAATTTTCTAATGAGAAGTGTAGAGTGTAGGGTGTCTCGGAAGATGTTAACATGTAATAAAACTAGTTTGGTATCCTTGGTAGAAATTTAAGGTGCAGAAACATTTTATGAAAAGATGACAGGTTTGATAGGAAATTTAATCACACAATCTATTTATTCATACAATATTTAATTTGCTTGTTTCTGAGCCATATTTCACCAGAGGTATCCCATGTTTTGTGTTGTACAGTTTTTACATTCAGTTAAATCTTTTTTTTTTTTTGTAATTCCTTTTGAATTTAGTGGAAATTCCATTCCCACAAGACAGGTAACCCATTCATAAAATGAAAAGATCCAGTCTGTTATCCAAGTCAAAGGACTGGCTTCATAGTATAGTTTGAAGTTTGGTAATGCCAATCTGCCTTGTTCTTTTACATCTTCTACTCTATTCTACTGTGGAGAATTTTGGTTGACAGGACTTCTTCAGAGCATGCTAATTTATGACAATTTCACCAATGGGAAGTGTCCTGATTTAGCTTGTTGTGTTTGGTGTGTGTATGTGTATGTTTCCTTCACTTGAGACAAAATGTCTTAAGGTTCTGCTTGCCATATAACTTTCTTTCTTTCTTTCTTTCTTTCTTTCTTTCTTTCTTTCTTTCTTTCTTTCTTTCTTTCTTTCTTTCTTTCTTTCTTTCTTTCTTTCTTTCTTTCTTTCTTTCTCACTCTCTTTCTTTCCTTTCTCTCTCTCTCTCTCTCTCTCTCTCTCTCTCTCTCTCTCTCTCTCTCTCATTTGCATGTTTGATACTTTTAAGGATGCAACCATAAAATTAAATAAAAATAAACTGCAATCAACTTACCAAAGCAGCCCAAATTCATCACAGCAAGGTCATTTTTGAGGTAAAGAAACTGATTAGTAAGATGGAACATTGAATGAATTAATAACAATTTCAATATCATTTCTTTTCTGCAGCTTTTGAAATAATTTGGCATCTCTGAATAGCTTATATTGAATTATTAGCCTGATGCACAGTGCCAATAACTTCATTCTCTTAGAGGATAATCAAATTCTGGTAGTCAACATTTTCTCATACTCTAATGTGCATTTTAAAATGCATCTTCGTATAGTTTTAGAAATACTTCGTTTTAAATTCATTGTAATTATTTCCAACATTATCAGCAATCTATTCTAAAGCCTCTGTGGATAACAGCATTTCTATATCTTTTCATCATTTTTATTGGGAAATTGAAATCCTATTCTGTAGATTTCTATTTCTTAGATCAAACATTCAGTTAAATCTTTTTTTTTTCAGTGGCTTTTTTCGGTGGCACTGAACCCATGTTTGCAAACTCCACCCAAAACTTACCAACTGCATTGCCAAATTTCAATTTTCTAACATTTTGCAACATGAAACACATAAACAATGTAGTATAAGCATTAGGAATGACTTATGACAGTTTTAAAAACAAAGATACCAAAATCAAGGAAAAACAGAAAATACATTTTATAGCTTGGTTGTAGCATAGAGTTCTTGCCCTGTCACTATGATCCTTGCTCCCCTCAGATAATTAAGCAGAGCCTCCAACATAGGCCTTGTAACCCTTGATTAGATGAAACCAGATAATTGTACCTAAGCTGATACACTGAGATATATTGGCTTTAAATTGAAAATACTTGCTGGAATTCTTATACTGCTAATCCTTTAATCTTAATACCTGAAGAATCTTAATCTTACTGAAGAAAAGTCTGTCAGAACTGTGATAGTAAAAGAATAATTTTTGGTTCAGGTATCTGGCAAAAGTTGGACAAACTACTTTTGACTTCTTGGAAACTTTTCTTATGCCATCAATAGAAGTATCTTGCCACCTTGTCTTCTGTTGCCCCCACCCCTTTAAATTGCCTTTCATTTTCACAATCTTTCTTAAATGACTTTTGCTGTTGCATTATGTCTCTGGCTTTAATATTTGTCTAGATTTTTCAGACTTTCCTTCAAATGGCAGATATCTATTTCATCACTATATTCTCTACTCTTGTGAATTTTTCGGGTCTATAAATATAAAATATTGTTAGTGCTCCAACTTTTCCTATTTGCACCAATTTGGTACTATTGCCTGTTGACATAATTTTAGCTTTTTTAATATTAAGCAGCAGAACGTCTTCACTTTCTGTTTTCAACTAAGGAGATTTCTCAAATCTTCCTTATTTTCAGTCATCAAAAGTTGTATTATCAGCATATCTGAGGTTGTTTTTTTTTTCCTGTCACATTTGTCATTTTATCAATCCTTATCTGCTAATATAGTTGTCTCTCTAGTTAATAATTTGAGCTAACCACCTTCATTCTTCCTTAATATCAATCTCCCTATCTGGTATAAAACACAAATACTGTATATATATTTTTCTCAGATTCCGCATTATACAGTATTTTCTCTATGAATCATGTACATTACAAAATACTATTTTCAATATATTCTTATACATCCCAACATATTACCTTGCGGAATCCCCTTCCTTATCCCCCTTTTTTACCCATTATTTCTCACTCTTTGGACAATGTATCTTCTTTTCATCCTTGTTTGTTTCCTGTTCCTCTTTATTTCCTGGTCCTTTCTCTTAATTCCCTTTCCCCCCATTCTTATTCCCCTCCTTTTCTCATTCCAGTTATTAAACTTTTCTGTCTCCCTCTTTTGATTTTTCCTTTGCACTTCCTTTTTCTGCTTTTCCTTTCTCTCTTTAACCATTTTCCAAACCATTTTCTCTTTTATCATCCCATCAGACCACAAATTTTGAATTCTAATTCCTTTCCCCTCCTGCTTAAATAATTGTTGTTCATTTTGTCCTTCTAAGTTGGCTTCTTCTTTATAGAACTCCTCCCCCTCTGGTTTATTATGTTCTTGTATATGCTGAGTCACCATTTCTAATTTCTGTAGTACATAATTACACATTTCAAGTTTGATTTTTATCATGTCCCTTGTATCTTGCATATCCGATCTTATGTCTTGTGAGTCCAGTCTTATATCAACAAGTACCTCCTCCATTATATCTTCTCCTTTTTTCTTTTTCTTTCCTCTTCCTTAATAGCTGAAATCCTCTTCTTTGATAGATATATTCAATCTCAGAGTCCAGTATATTATTTCAGCCAATATCTTTTGAGTTTATTTTCAAAAATACATCCTCTTGAGTCTTTATTCCAAATCTTCTAATTGGCCTCCCAACTGTTTCCCAAATTACTGGGTGGTTCTATGACAATAATAAAGTTCCTTTTATTTTATTTCAAGTTCTAAGATCCAAACTCTCAAAAAGACCAGACACTCATTTTAAAATGGACTAAAGTTTTCCTGTACCATCAGGCGGTGCTCTTGAGTCTTTTTCTTTTTAACTTTCTTTATTGAATATAATATTTTTATTAAGTTCACTAATTTCAATCATTAGCTATTCTTTTCAACACACTCAATTCCAGCATTTAGTTATGCCCTTTAAGTGCCTACAGTTCAATATATGTCAAGTTTAATTTTTAATCCTTTGTTGTGTTAATGTATTTTCCTTTAAATTTCTCCTCCAGATTAGTCCAATAGAATAAAATCCAAATTTAAAAACCAATTTCTTTCTCACTTTCTCTGGTCGCCGCTTCCACACACTTGCCTCCAAAATAGCCCTTTAATTTGACACCGGGGTACCTCAAAAGCGATATCCTTTGCCTGGTTCACACTCTGCTCACTACTTCTCTCTCCAGCACAAAACTTAGCTTCCTGGAGTGTTTTTCGTCTTCGTGGTGGCCATTTTGGAACTACTGCTTCAGCTTGCCTTTGGGAGGGATTTTCCTGTCAGGATGGGAAGTTGTGGCTCCTCTCGACCCTCCAGGCGATTTCTCCCTTCTTCACCACCCCACCAGGGTGACTCCGGTCCCAATCGGGACTCTCCAGCAAGTGAGCTCGGGTGAAACCGTGCACGATCACGGATTCCCTACTGACACCGACGAAGAACAAACCGGAAGTCAGCATATCTGAGGTTGCTGATGTTTCTTCCAGCAATTTTAATTTCAGTTTCCATTTCTTCTTGGGCAGTTGAATAAATAAGGTGATACACAACCTTACCACACTAGGTTCCCAATCTGATCCGTTATATTGCTTTATAGACTATCATTTTAACTATTGGTTTGTGGTAAAATAGACAGATGAGATATTCTGGTACACCTATTCTTTTAAGGGCTGTATGTTGGGATTTACATAATGTAACTTATTAGCATAATTAACAATGAAAAACAAATGCCCTTTCAGACATTTGTCTTTTCTGTTATTCATTAAATGTTCATGGTGTGTCATTGTAGCTGCTTCTACTTTTTTTGAATACAGATAGTAAGTACCTTTTGCAATACATGTAGTCCTCGAATTACAAATGAAATGCAGCATGCCCATTCCATTTGTAACCTGAGGATTTGTGGGAGTGAAACTTGTACCTTGAACGGGATCACTCCCTCCTTTCATCCACACATTTGCTAATCGAATGCGAGGCTCGTCAAGTGCACATGAGGTATTTCAGAATGGGGAAAGACATACTGGTGGAACAGGCCACCTGCCTAAGACCACACAAGGCTTCCCCGACCCATTGAAATACCTCATCCTCCTCACAATTGCTCTGCAGTTTCACTTACCTGGTGAAGATCTAGCAAGCAGTCTCCTCATAGGTTGCTGGCCAAAATGGAGCTTCTGAGGGGTGAATCTGGCCCTCCAATGCTGCTTTCGCCCCCCCCCCCCATGGGTCTCCTCTGCCCATTTCAGGCTAAAATTGAGCCTCCGGGGGGCAGAGCTGGTCCCAGAAGATGCATTTTAGCTTGTAATAGGCAGTCCGTAGAGGGCCAAACAGAGTGTTGAAGGGCCGGGTCACCCCTCAGAAGCTCCATTTTGTCTAGCAACATACCGGGTGAGGCCTTTGAATGCCCAAATGGGTCTTCTGATGGGCAGATTAGTAGGTAATCCTATATCTAGGAGCAGTAGGTTTCTTAGATGACCTGCCTATGGATCTTATTGGGTCCAACTGGATTTCAAAATTGGGAGTGGTTATATTAGGGATCCTGTTGCTGTTCCAGTTATGACCAATTGGAATAGGTCCATTTTGACTCTTAAACTTCTCCAAACTAACTGGTTCTAAAGTAAATTTTGATTTTCCTCGTTATCATAAGATTTGGTCTCTGAGATGATCTGTGTCAGTTCATCAGAGATTCTGCTAGGCATCAAGATGGGGAACATACACACCAAATCCCAGATTTCACAAATTTGAGGAATGTGCATTCGAAATGAATGAGTTCTCTTACAGGCATCCTTGTAGAGGATGGTTATGGTTCTCTGCCCTATTCTCTGCCTACATCTTTCCCTGGTTTACTTTACCTACAGAAGGCCCATTTGGAAGATAATGCATCCATCCTGACTTGGCAGCTTTTCCCAATTGGACTTTGTTACTGACATTACATAAGATAAGCTTTCTTATTCCAAACTGAATCATGGAATGATCTGTGTTTTATTTTGAATTGATCTGGCATTACAAGAGGAGAAAAGTTAGGGATTAAAACCATTCTCTGAGGTTTGAGAGCTGGAAAGGCCACTGAAATCAGGAATAGTTCTGAGATGTCTAATCTACCTTCCTCTTTAATGGCCTTCTAATGTAAAATCATTCCTTGCTGCCAGTGTAGTAAGTTGTTAATTGCTGCTTTGAGTTCTATAACTGCAATAGCTAAAAGCTAATACATTGTAAAACATATGGTCATTTAACCATTTAACTCTCCCTTCTCTCCCTTCTTCTCCCTCTCTTTCCCTCCTTCCCTCCCTCCTTCCCTTTTTCCCAGAAGCATTTCTTATCATCAAAGAAAACCATCAGAGACACAATGTCTTACTGATCCCAAGCAGACTGAGTACATACCCTGTGATATCAAGCATTATATTTAATTAGGGGAGTGGCTTCACAACACCACATATTCTTGGTTTCCACCCAGGAGAAGCACCAATCACTCAGTGCATTTTCAGCCTCAAACACCTCTTAAAATTATGACCCTCATATTTTCCTTGAAGTGGCTCGAAGTGAGGATCAATGTTTCTCAATCTCAGCAACTTTAAGAAGTGTGAACTTCAACCACCAGAATTCCCCAAACAGCATGGTACCTAGGGAATTCTGGGAGTTGAAGTCCATACACTTTAAAGTTGTTGAGGTTGAGAAACATTGCTCTGAATTATAGTTACTACAGCTTGAGTCATTACCCAGGCTAACAAGGTTTAAATGCAGCTTTCTCCAAGAAATAGTCATTTTATGGATACCACAGGTGAAACTCGAAAAATTAGAATATCGTGCAAAAGTTCATTTATTTCAGTAATGCAACTTAAAAGGTGAACCTAATACGAGGGCTATCTACAAAATAGATTACGTTTTCATCTGTAGCAAGAAGGGGCGGAGCTAGCGCGGCCATCTTTGGTCTGTGCGTCCGCCGCTCAGTCTGCATCTAGTCGTGCTAGTGGGAGGTTTGTATCGTTGCCCGTTATTTCACAGCAAATGTTTGAAATGTGTGCTGCAATTGAAAATCCCTCGAGTTGTGAGGTGCGATCAGTGATAAGGTTTTTGTTGGCAAAAAACCATAAACCGATTGAAATTTTAATTGAAAAATTGAAAAACTAAGAAAAGCAATTCAGAACAAGCATAGAGGAAAGTTAAGCTCAAAAATTTTGTTACAAGCCAGGTCTTCATCCTCGGAAACAAGTGGTAGTCGCTTGGTGCAAGATCGGGGCTGTAGGGCGGATGAGGAAAAATCTCCCACTTGAAAGCATTCAGGACTTCTCGAGTGCGATTTGCTGTGTGTGGTCGGGCATTGTCATGCAAAAACAAAAATTGGAATCTATTGGAAGAAACTGGAGCCTGCCATTACTTCTTAGTCCTGTTTCACAATGGGATCATCCAACAGCTGAGGATATTTGTCAATACAGTACTATTATATTTCTAATCTGTCAGAGATTGCTGTGAAAATGAGAAAAATAAGGTTTTGTGGGGAAAATGCTGAATCAGTTTTTTTTTTGTCCAGTGTTACATCTGCAGTGAATGGAAAGACCTTGAGAGACTTGTGCCAAATTAAGTAATAACAAAAAATGTTATTGACCTCCCTTCAGTATTTTTCCTGTTTTCTTTTTGTGAGTTATTGATATTGGCAGCCACACTGGTGTCAATTGAGAGAGAATTGATGAAACATCTTCTGTAAGAAAAACTAATTTGCCTACATGCAAGACCAGCATGTTGCTTTGCCCTCTGATGCAAAATAAAAGCCCAACCTTTACACTCTTGAGCTATTTTTACTCTGATTTGAACAGTGCTTATTGTGCATGATCTGTTTCATGGTTTCAGAGCTGGTGTCAGCAGAAAGATGTTCACTTTAAGATTTCCTATTGAAAAATGGGAGTTTTAAAAGACAATTCTTACAAAAGTCTTTAAAGAACATAGGTTACTTGATGATGATAGCTGATGGTCATGGTCCATTAATGTAAATTATTCCTTTATTCACCCACCAACTGTGCTCAGGGATTGAAAGGAACCTCAAAGACAGAGATCTGTTTAAATCTGATGACAGGATTTTACATCCTGTTCTGTTGCAATGGTCTTTCTCTGTTTTTGTTTAAACAACCGGAAACGCTAGATATTTTTGCTTGTTTGTTTTTAGTCATTTCCTCTAATATAGCATTCTATGTCTTTTCTCCAGAAATTCATGACTAAACACAACCTCCTCTGCACCACAAAGAGAGAGAAGTGTAGTAATCTTATCTGGTGTTATTAAATATCAACCAGCTGCCCTATTTACAGTGCCTTTCACCATTTTAGGAAGGGTGGCTGAATGATACAGCTAGTGTTAGTTGTGATCATCTATGAAACCACTCACATTCACAGAGTTGAAAACCAGATAGATAGAATATACTAAAATGGCAATTGTTTGGGATTATGCCAATTCTATATGGCTCTGGGCCTATGTAACTTGGAAACTGCCTTTCCCCAGCAGTTTCTGTTCACTCTGCATGAACAAGAGAGTGCTTTCTAAGAGTTTTCGTCCATCAGGAAGTGCAACAGGAGGGGAGCTAGCAACAGGCATTCTCTATAATAGTTCTTTGAAATAATTTGTCTTCTGAAACAAGGATAGCCCTTATTCCTACGGGCTTCCAGAAACAGGTGAACTCTTAAATTGGCTATCTAAATTGGAGGGAATTAGATTTTGGATTTTACATTTTTACAATAATAAATCTATAACATCATTTTATACTGTGTTTTATTTGTTGGGCCTGTTAGAATATGTTTTGTTTCAGATGGAAAACAAATCCTATTAACAATAAATAAATAAGAAAGCAAACAAGCTTAATATAATACAATTCTTCTCCATTTCCCCCTTCAAAAATAATAACTTTTATATCACAGATTTGGCTGAGAAAGAGCAATTGTTCCAAAATTACCAAGAGAGAGTTGTTAAAGTTGGTTTTGATCCTTGATCCTCTCAAGTTAGCAGTATTCCTTAAATGCAGGCATTTTTAATATTAATTTACATAATATTTGCCACTTTGCTATAATATTTGAGTGAAGTATGACAGATATGAATGAACTCCATTATTGCATCCCAGGTTACAGAAAACTCCATGTTGGCACTTCTTGTATCAAGCAATGCCAGTTGGTTCCCATTTAAGATTTTGGCAGATTTTATTTATACCTTCCTCTAGGAGTCAATTAAATATCATCCAAATAGTCTTGCGTTTCAAACACAAGATATTTATATATTCATTTAAAATAATTTTAGCCCACTTTTCTACACAAATGAATCCTCAAGTGGCTACCTATAATTAAAATAAAAAACAATTTTAGCCCACTTTTCTACACAAATGAATCCTCAAGTGGCTACCTATAATTAAAATAAAAAACACAAAATGAAAAATGTAATGTAAATGAAATTTATTAATTCTTAAATTAATAAATAAATAAAAGCATGATAACAGAGATACATCTTGATTCCTAAAACTGCAGAAAAGAAACTAATCTGCTTTAATAAAAATCTTCATTTCAGTGTTGAGCTTAAATTTTAGATACTTCTGAGAAAAGTGAAGGTTCTAGATTTGCAAAAGCATAGGAGAATAGAGTTTGAAAGGCAGCCATTAGCCAAACTGTGCTTCCCATTTTTCTGGGATCATAAGCCAGGAAAATTGAGCATGCCAAATTCAAGCAGATGCCTGTCCTAATGCTAAATTGTTACAGAGTTTGGTCTCTTAATTATTAAAAAAAAAGGTTTGGAAACTAATAGGAAGTTGTTAGAAGTCTGAATTAGCTATGGAATAACAATTAGAGAAGATTCACCAACAATTATCCCTTAATGTTCAGAGCCTAAAATGCTTTATCCCATCTGTAAGCCTTATGTCTTCTGTCGAGTAGGCAAAATATAAATGGCTTCCTGCTTTAATTTTTTTCTATTAAAATACTTATGCTTAATTTTATTTTTTGACAATGTATTTATTTCTTAAATGTATTTGCCACCTATCCCATAATGAAGCAACCCTTATTGTTCTAATTTGTCACCTTCTCTTCCTTGATAGAGCCAAATTTGTTCCTTGGTGTATCTTGGAGCTGCAGACAAGATGAGGCAAATTGAATGTAGTTTAAAACATCAAGTGAATAAATGAAATATAACCTTCAGACATTCACCACAGCACCATCCTATTATTACTTATTCAGTGAATTTAATGGTACAAACTTCTAGAGATAAGCATATATATTGGTACTAAGGTACCAGTGCTTCTTTAGATATTGCTGGATTACAACTTCTTTCTTTCCTAATGTCGTATCTAATGGAAATTATATTTAGTATTGTAGCTTTTAGCACTAGTTTTAATTATATTAATGGGTGGATTATCCTGTAGAATGTTCAAGATATATGTAAACAGGAAACATAATTTTGAATGTATTGTTTAAGTCAGCAGGGTCCAACTTCTCCAGCTTTGCAGACTGGCAGAGGGGGGAAGGGATGGTTGCACGTGAACGGTGGGCAAGCACCTGCACACGTGCAGCTCCATTTGCACAGGTGGGCTGTTGCCCATAGGTTGGGGACCTCTGCTTTAAGTCAATTAAAGCAATTACAGTTAAAGCAGTTAATATCAGTTGTTCATTTCCAGAGGCTATACCACTAAAAAGATTTAACACATCTTGGTACTAAGTTGTGATTAGTGGTGTATGTACCTTGATGATCTAGTCCAGCTTTCATTCTCTGTAGTCTCTGTAGATATTCTGGAACAATAAACCTTGGATTTTCTAGAGAGTATAATAATAGAAAATAAATCCATGAGCCGTCAAGAATGATTCTATGTAATTGTGATTACCAAAGATTTGAAAAGTTATTCTAGAAGTTTCATCTAAATTCATTGCCTAGATTTTCCATTGTTTTCTTCTCAAACTATGGTTCTCCATGTTATATTTTATAACAATTCCTATATGGGTGTTGATCCACAACTGTTTTTAACAGTTCTGGTGCATTGTTGTTGACAAATAAAACAAATCCTTCTAACAAATGCTGAATAGTTTATATTCATCAGTCAATTTGTCCCATTTTTTCATTTGTTTACTCTAGCAGCAGCCGTAAACAGGGAGGCCAATTCTGAAAGTGTATGATTTATGGGATATGCTAAAATATGTTTCTTTTATTTTTTTGTTGAAAAAGTCTCTTGTGGATTTGTTTAATCATATAATACCAGTGAACACAAGAAGTCTCTTTCTGCCACAGCAAGCTTGTTAGCTTTTTCATTGGTTGCTGGCAGAGATGGTATTCAGCAGGTTCTGACCAGTTCTGGAGAACCAGTAGCGGAAATTTTGAATAGTTCAGAGAACCATCAAATACCACCTCTGACTGGAGATTTTACAGTATTTTCCCCTGCCACGCCCACCAAGCTACACCCACAGAACCGGTAGTAAAAAAAATTGAATCCCACCACTGGTTGCTGGGTAATCTTTCAAATAATTTCAGATCATTTGTAGTAATTCAAAGTGGCATCTAAAATTCCACTGATATGCCCAAATTCTTGGCTTATTGCACTTATATTTTTGAACAAATTTTCTGAGTTTAAGTTTTTCAATACTCACATCTTTTAAGCAAACAGACTAGTTCCATTTCAGTTAAACTTATTCCCCTTTTTCCCTGGAGCTGAGTAGAATTTTTGGAACTATAACTTTATTTTAAATTCATTGATGTAAAACTTGCTACTCTAAGTAACATTTACTTTTCATTCTTTCTTTAATAAATCTACCCTCTTTCCTTACCCTGCTTCCATTTTAACAAATTTTATAGATAATTTTCAGTTTAATTATTTAAATTTTACAGGTAGCCTTCGGTTTAATCTGTGATAACATACAAAGAACTGCTAAATTAATCTGACTTGTCAACACTGCATAATATGTACTAGATTTGGAATACCAGTTGTAATGTTCAAGAAGAAACCAGACTTGATAGACATCTTCCTTAAGTTCTTAGAAGCTACCTCTTAGATTATGGAAGCTAGATTGATGAAGATATGTATTTCATTAAAGAACACTCCACAGCATGTGGTGTCAAGTTTGGAATTATGTTTTTGTAAATATATGCATGCCTCTACAATTTATGTCTCTAGGTGAAAAATTACTGTGAACAAAATCATAAGAAAATGGAAGACATGCAAAATTCAATAACGTGAAGCTGTTTATTTGGTGTTTTTTTTTAAATCAAGCAGACTAATTTTTATCACTTTCTCTGGTGCTGGGAACAGTGCTATATATTGGCAAAGAACCAGTCATGTCATGGATGCTGCTGGAAATAATCATAATAATTGCATAAAGCAATCCAATACTGATGCTTCTGAGGCACCAATGAATTAATTGCATGCCAGAGCAGAAATGATTACCAAAACATCTATGCATCACTGCATTGCAACGATTCGTATTTGTACAATGTAATTGTACTGCTGTACATAGGAGAATTGTGGTCAGGATTAAATTACTCATGAGAGAATGTAAATACTCAATTTCTTATTATTCTGCATTTCACGCTATACAAACAGACAGTGATAGGGAAACCAAACATAAACAAAAGTAATTCATACAATACAATTTGCCCCAAATAGATCATTTCTATTTCACATTATAAGATTTGTAGTGAAGTTTTGTTGATGAACAAACAAGCTTTTCCCAAAAAAATCCATCCTCCTCACTCTGTGACAGAGGTCCTTATTCGATTCTGAAAGCAGAACATATATATATTTTATTTATTTATTCATTTATTTGGTTAGATTTATCAAGTTAATAAAAACTACCATCTTTAGTACTGTAGCAAAATATTTATGCTGACATATCAGTCACAACAGACCCTCTCCAAATTTAGCACAGAAGAGACCTATCAGGAATTCTCAGGCTGAATAAGAGTCCTCTGTCTGAATTTTCATTATGACGAAGATAGGAGACATATACCGAGTTGGCCATTTACAGCCCAAACAAACCAGTAAATAGACTTTGAAGAGAAAGTTATTCTTTCTTTTGGTCCTCCCTTGGAATGGACAAATAGGGACTGCTTTTTTGAGGAAACGTTGACTTTTTCTACATAGTACACATAATTGACCCTTTTGCTTTTTTACTTATGAATGTAAAAATATTGGATTAAATCCAAACATTTTGTCAGCCTTCAAGATTTTCTCCCTTTGCTTTGCATCTTTCGGCTGTCATAAGTAACGGGGGGAGGAGGGGGGAATGATTATGGGAAGTAAGCTGGAGGTGTTATAAACCAGAACTGCATAAGCTGGGGGGGGGGGAGATTCTTGCTTAGGTTTCTATCCTATGCTATGCGCAGCTGCAACTCTTTATCAAAATATGTCAAGGTCAGAGGCCTCATCACCACCTGGAGATGCCCACATTATAATATACACAACTTTTAATTGGATGAGCCAATTGAACTATTGGGGGTGGGAACGTTGCCATTACTTTGTGTATGTGATTTACGCGCCCATTTTCTCAGATTCAGAATTCTTTAGTTGCTACCACTTGATTTCCAGTAAAAGATATCTTTTCTCTGATTAATGGAATCTAAGTATTTCTTTCTTGGATTTTGAATGGAGCACCAGCTGACACATTTTGTGAATTCAACAACATATTTTTTAATTCCCTCCTAAATACTTTTTTCTGCATGAAGTATCCTCAAGATAGGACTAAGAAATTATGTGGGAATTGCGGATAGAAAAATAATACTATTAAAAACATCTATGAAAATGGCTTTTTTGACAATTATTTTCTCATTGTGATTATCCATATTAAATGTTAGCTTGGTTCTGAAGAAAGCCCAATTCTCACTAAAATAATATTTAATACAGGAAACTGAATTAGAATAGGAAAAAAAAATATCTGTTGCACAATTACATAGTATGATTACATAGCATGTGGAAGAAACCCAAATGTGAGAATAATTATTACCATGAAGTACCATAATGCTCTGAGGAGACTCAGATGAAAGTAAGTTTCATTCAATTTGTTTTGGGAGAATCTATAATATTTATCAGGATTTATTCTTAATGCTACATTTATACTTAGAGACATAGCAGTTTCTGTAACTCTTCAATTTCATCAGGAGCAAAACATTCAAAATTATGCAAAAGGATATAGTTGGCTCATTCAAATAAGTAGACAACTTGAACCTTTGGAGACAACATAGTTCAGCCAGTAAGATCATTCATAGTTTTCCAAGATCCTGATTTCTGCTTCATGAACTTTGGCTGTTTAAGCCTCAAGTTCCAGCACAATACAATGCATTCCTCAAGTATTAATATAAGATTACTATAACAGAGACTGAAGGATAATCTTAAAATGCTTTGTTTATACATAGGATTGGAACTTTGAAATTTAGATTTATATCTACATTACTATTGAGCCATAAAGCCTGTTGGGAGCTATGTTTCATAGAATTTGTGGAAAATCTGAAATCTCCTCTCATCCATCAAATATTAAATCATTAAGTCACTGAAAGAAAGTCTGGCTGGTGAGGATCTAGTGAGGAGCAGGGATGGCATTTATGGCAGAGATTGATTGCTGGATTGTGGTTGGCAAAATCTTTACAAAGAATGGAGAGATCTTGACATTGCCCTTATGAACTCTGGACAGATGCTCCTTGTGAGTAGACTGCAGGAACCAAGCTTTTAAAGATCAGCTTATGTGAGCAGCTGGGTATTATGAGATTCTAACTAAGTTTACAGTTGTAATACAGCCTATATGGACATAAAAATCAAAGGAGTCTCATTTCTTATTCATTTTGTAGGTGTGTCTTTATTGCTTTAAAATATTAAGAAACTGCAGACCAGTAAGCCTTTACTATATTCACTGGGAGAATCTCCTTAGCAATTTGGAAGAGGATTTAGAAAAAATAGTATCTGGAGGAATAAACAGAAAAAAGAATGTTTAGAATATTGTTTCTAAACAGTTAAAAAAGGACTAAGGGTCCAGATGGATTTGAAACATGACTTTGAATTAATTATAATAAACCTTTTCATTGGAAATTGGATTCCCTAAGAAAAACATGATAGTATGGAACTTTGAAAGTTGGATATAGAGGGAACTAGAGGAATTTAAATATTACAATTAAAAGAAAGGGAAATAAAAAATCAATTTGTTAATAAAGAAAAGCAAAATATTTCACAATATATGTTTTCAAGAATATTGTGAACAATGGATTCAGAAATTAATTTTAAGAATGTCTGTTATCATAGATAGATGGTATGTAAACAATATTACGAGAGAGGAACAATGTTATGGAGAGCAACAAGATCTACTAGATAAGACTGAAATTGATTTGAATGTGGATTTAAAAATGACAAGCTTCAAGAATTATATGGAAAAGAAGATAATATACTGGATATACACATGAAACTGATTGATGTATAAATAAAAGGAACATACAAATAACCAACCAGAAGAGTGAATTCCTCAAATATACTGCATTTACAAAAGAGAAGTGTTAAAGTTTGGAAGGATTTTTTGAGAAAGAATAAAGAAAATATGAAAAGAAATCAAGTTCTAGCATACTATTTGAAGACATAAAAAGTAAGGTTGTTAAAAGTACGAGGAAAGGCTATAAGTTGCTTTGTTTGATCAAGGTTAAAATAGATCTGTTTAACCCTTAAAGGATTTTTGATGACCAGGTAAAGGATTGAATAAGAAGACTTTAAGATTTTGTTTATGGTTAACAGATAATATATGGGAAGAAGAGAAAAATTGTTGTATTTTAAGAGATATCAATATCTAAAATTGTCACTAAAATCATTTATACTTGTTGTGACGAAGGGAGAAGTTTCATCTTTATGTAGTTCTCCACCTCCTTTTCTATTTCTTTCTTTACAGCAATAGCACTTATATACTGCTTCACAATGCTTTACAGCCTCTCTAAGCGGTTTACAGAGTCAGAATATTGCCCCCAACAATCTGGGTCCTCATTTACTGACCTCAGAAGGATGAAGGGCTGAGTCAACCTTGAGCTTGGTGAAATTCGAACTGCCAAATTGTAGACAGCCTGCAGTTAGCAGAAGTAGCCTGCAGTACTACATTCTAACCATTGTGCCGCCATGGCTCATTCTATTCTATTCTATTCTATTCTATTCTATTCTATTCTATTCTATTCTATTCTATTCTATTCTGTTCTGTTCTGTTCTGTTCTGTTCTATTTTTATTCTGTTCTGTTATATTCTATTCTTTTTTTTGCAGTTGTAATGTTTCTTCCTTTTTTACTCATAGATATATGAGTAAAATATATATGAGTTTGTACTAGTTGTTATGTTTTTAATTGAAATCTCAATATATATATATATATATATATATATATATATATATATATATATATATATATATATATATATATTTGTTTTCTTAAGTTTTCGTGGGTACTTACATGTATGGTGTTCGGCTTGGTTCGGGTATTTTCCCACGTCATTGTAGTTCTTTTAAAGTTGTAGCAACGTTTCAGCAGAATCTCATCTGCCATCATCAGGCTTCTGTATTGTGTCCGTCTGTGGGTCAGACTTTTACAGTGGTTTCAGATTTAAATTTGGGGCAGCCTATTGCTGTGCCAGAATGGTTTTTCTTCATCCTGATTGGTTGGGAGTCTTGGTCTGTGTTTATTGGTCTCGGAGTTTGCTGTGTTCTGCTTGATGGGTGTCTCTGATATCTTCTGTCTGTTTTTGGCTCTTTTTGTATCTTGATTGGCTGGCAGCATTGTGTTACTTTAATGGAGGCCTTTAGTGCAGCTTGGCCGGGTAAATGGACGGCTATCATTAGTTAGGAAGCTGGGTTTCATCTGGGTGCCTGGTTGGGGTGTGTTTGAGCTGGAGGTATCAGGGGGATCTGTTTGTGCCCAGGTGTTTGCCTGGCTTGTGGTGTGGATATTTTTTGTTTGTGAGTGCAGGCTTCCAAATGATTGACAGCCTGGTGGAATCATCTGTTCATGCTTTCTGGTCTTTTTCAATCTCTATGGCTTCTCTGATGACTCTGTGGCTAGGGTTTTCCATAGTGGCCAGGGTTTTGGTGCCATTGAAGTTGATGCTATGACCTGTAGCTTCCATGTGTTGGACTAGTGAGGAAGTGTGTTCCAGCTTTTTGACTGCATTTTTGTGTTCATCCAGGCGGGTACTTATTCTTCTATTGGTCTGTCCAATGTATGTGGCCGGGCATGATGCACAGGGAACTTCGTATATGCCTTGGTTTTCCAGGTCAATTTTATCTTTGGGGTTGCTAAGCATGGCTGCTATTTTTCTGTCTGTTTTGAAGGCAGTCCTGATGTGATGTCTGTGTAGTACCTTACTAATTTTGTCTGTAGTACCTCTTATGTAGGGCAGGACAGCTGTTCCATAGGTCTGTTCATCTTCTGGGTCTCTATTATGTTTCAGTGTGTTTTTGTGGATCAAGCTGGTGATTTTGCTTTTGTGGAAGCCGTTGGCTGTCAGTACTTTAGTCAGGGTGCATAGTTCAGCCTTAATGTGTGTCTTGTCTGCCAGGCGTTTGGTTCTGGTAATTAGTGTTTTAGCCACGGAGTTTATCTGTGCTGGGTGGTGGTGGGATTGGGCGTTGAGGTAGCGGTTGGTGTGTGTTTTCTTCTGGTATATGGTGTGTCCTAGTGTGCCATCTGTTTTTTGTAGATTAGTACATCTAGGAATGGTAGTTGTTTGTTTCTGTTTCCATGGTGAACTTGATTTTGGGGTGTGCGCTGTTTAGGTGTGTTAGGAAATTGTTTAGGTTTTCTTGTCCATGGGGCCAAATCACGAATGTGTCATCGATGTATCTTAACCATAGTTTGGGTTTGAGGATGGCATTGGCCTGAACTAACAGAACACTGCTTAACCAACACATATTTCATATACAAAGGACAAAGATACAAACAAATAGAAGGAGCCCCCATGGGATCACCACTGTCACCTGTCATTGCTAACCTGTTCATGGAAGAATTCGAATCCAGAGCCCTGGCCAATGCCATCCTCAAACCCAAACTATGGTTAAGATACATCGATGACACATTCGTGATTTGGCCCCATGGACAAGAAAACCTAAACAATTTCCTAACACACCTAAACAGCGCACACCCCAAAATCAAGTTCACCATGGAAACAGAAACAAACAACTACCATTCCTAGATGTACTAATCTACAAAAAAACAGATGGCACACTAGGACACACCATATACCAGAAGAAAACACACACCAACCGCTACCTCAACGCCCAATCCCACCACCACCCAGCACAGATAAACTCATGGCTAAAACACTAATTACCAGAACCAAACGCCTGGCAGACAAGACACACATTAAGGCTGAACTATGCACCCTGACTAAAGTACTGACAGCCAACGGCTTCACAAAAGCAAAATCACCAGCTTGATCCACAAAAACACACTGAAACATAATAGAGACCCAGAAGATGAACAGACCTATGGAACAGCTGTCCTGCCCTACATAAGAGGTACTACAGACAAAATTAGTAAGGTACTACACAGACATCACATCAGGACTGCCTTCAAAACAGACAGAAAAATAGCAGCCATGCTTAGCAACCCCAAAGATAAAATTGACCTGGAAAACCAAGGCATATACGAAGTCCCCTGTGCATCATGCCCGCCACATACATTGGACAGACCAATAGAAGAATAAGTACCCGCCTGGATGAACACAAAATGCAGTCAAAAAGCTGGAACACACTTCCTCACTAGTCCAACACATGGAAGCTACAGGTCATAGCATCAACTTCAATGGCACCAAAACCCTGGCCACTATGGAAAACCCTAGCCACAGAGTCATCAGAGAAGCCATAGAGATTGAAAAAGACCAGAAAGCATGAACAGATGATTCCACCAGGCTGTCAATCATTTGGAAGCCTGCACTCACAAACAAAAAATATCCACACCACAAGCCAGGCAAACACCTGGGCACAAACAGATCCCCCTGATACCTCCAGCTCAAACACACCCCAACCAGGCACCCAGATGAAACCCAGCTTCCTAACTAATGATAGCCGTCCATTTACCCGAAGCCAAGCTGCACTAAAGGCCTCCATTAAAGTAACACAATGCTGCCAGCCAATCAAGATACAAAAAGAGGCAAAAAACAGACAGAAGATATCAGAGACACCCATCAAGCAGAACACAGCAAACTCCGAGACCAATAAACACAGACCAAGACTCCCAACCAATCAGGATGAAGAAAAAACCATTCTGGCACAGCAATAGGCTGCCCCAAATTTAAATCTGAAACCACTGTAAAAGTCTGACCCACAGACGGACACAATACAGAAGCCTGATGATGGCAGATGAGATTCTGCTGAAACGTTGCTACAACTTTAAAAGAACTACAATGACGTGGGAATGAAAGGTATGTGTGAATTGTCTTAGAATGGCAGTCAAATGTAACTTCTGTTATTAGTGGAGAAAATCTCTGTGCTGTATTGGCTTATTTTAAGCATATGGCCAAATTTCATGGTTCTGCTGATATCAATAGAAGACAAATTATTTATTCCAAGTCTGAGTTTGGTATAAAATTGACTTGATAGAAGTTTAATATGGATTAAAGTAGTCCAGGTTATGTATAAATATATTATTTCTCTTGTTCCTATTTTATATATTCCAATAGATATTTGATTGCAGATTGATTGTTCTAATAAAGTACTTTTATATTTTATCAGGGGAATTCTACTGTATGTTTGTCATAACAATAATACATTTTTATTTACATTTTTATTTTGTCACATTTAGCAGAGCTTCCAAATCTAGAGGCCCTCAGCAAGCAAAACTCCTACATAGGATTATGCCTTAAAACCCAATTTAATATCTCTTGATCCCCATCAATTTTGATGGAGCTTTCCCTAATTCTTATATATAAACAAGATAAGCAATATAGATGGTCAAGGATTAGTTGCTGATTTGAATCATGATCAATATTTAATTTTAAAATATGCTCAACAGGTATTAGAGAAAATTCAGTTCATCCCATATATGTTTTATCTTAAAATTGTGGCATTTTTTAAATAAGAAAACCCACACAAATATGTATTGTATTTGCACACATTCTTTTGTAATCATGTAACCTTATAAATGAAGAGCTTGGAGTAATATACTACTACTTCCCTTTTTATTGTTGTCTTGCATTGTAGAAAAATTGTATATTTGGACTATGAAAAGGGACATACCTACAGCATTTAGCAGCAACAAGACTGGAAAGTATTTTCCGTTAAGACTTTGCATCACAAAGGTTCTAGCACTCATTAAACATTGTACTAGTTAAATAACCCAGTGAAATTATACTCTATTACCTTTAAATAAGCAATCCTGATATTTAAATAAGCAATCCTGATATTCTCACAGTTAAACGTTCAAAAAGCCTGCAATACAATTCCAAAATGCTTCTTGTATTCTGGTGCCTGTATAGATTTCAAGAACAAAGGAAGAATGAGAAACTGTCATTGTGGGAAAGAATGTGAATGAGAGTTATTTTATACTTTCTTTGGGGAGGCCAGACAAGACATCTTTACATTTGTAGACATGTCTGCCTTTGCTCAGCAATAAATAGATTGGTATTTGACCCTGTTCTTCCCCCTCTTCTTGAGGTTAAGGGTCAATAGCAGGTGATGCTCAACTCTGTGAATGGAAGAGGTTTAATTGCTTAAGGGTTGTTTTACTAGCAGGTCACACGGAAATAACAACAGAGGAATGTTGCAAGTCCTCTCTCCATTTAGCATATTTTCATGCTTTTGACTATTTGGGGCTGAATGCACCAAAATATGAACTTTCAGAAGCATTGTAATTAATTTCAAAGTCATATACATGGAACAAATATGCCTGAGGTGAAATCTTCCAAAAGTATGGCAGAAACCAAATCCTATGGTTTCTTTTATACTTGGAAATTATTTATGCTTTATGATAAAGTAGATTGGCTCATCTATATTTAATGTATATTCTACATTCTGGATTGAAATATTTGTCCAGTAATGAGAAAGTTAGGCTTCCAGTTAATTTGTGGGGTGTTCTAAAAACAGGATTAAAACATAATGCAAAGCGACATAGTCCTTGAGCAGTGTATTTTCTCTGGTACTCTGGTTTTATGTCATTTGGTGCAATAAGGGCTATTTTAATTCCAGTCTCTTGCTCACACTTTAAATTAAACTCTGATTGCTTCCATATTTCCCCTGCAACAGAAATTGCCATTCTCTGTTCACTTTCCTTTCTGTGGAAAACTTGATAATTTTGCTGATACATCAGTGCATTTCAATTATATTTGTATTCTCCTCTTGAGTTTTTGTCAGCTTGAATGATAAAGAATTAGTAAGGCTTTTTAGAGTTCATGTGCTACTAATTGAAAGTATCTTATAGGTTCTGCCATTTTATTGCTCTCTGTTAAATAAAACTGGGAGATTAATGATGAATAACCTTCAGAATAGCCTCTTTTATTGCCAGTGCCCCCCTACCCCAGCGTACTGGAAGGAGCACTGCTCTTTTTATATACATGGATCATTCATTTCTATGCATAGAATGATCTGTGTTTTTAAATCATCATTCTCTCCCAAGTCCCCCTACGTCTGTTGGTTTTGTTGGCCAGGTATGTCTCTAGAGCAATTAGATGGTAGAGATCAAAGCAAATAGGGAGCTGAAAACGGCCTCCCCGCCTTCTATTAGTGTGAATTTCAGCTGGGTTGAAAGCCCTGTTTTGCATAGGAAAAGGAGTCTTCCATTTGCAAAATGGCCATTTAGGATTTAAGCTATAATGACTCTGCTTTTATTATTCAATAATACTATAGTGCCTTCAATATCCAAACCATCTAGAATCTCCAGAAGTTGACATTATTAACATGTTGAAAGTTGTTGAAAAGTGCAAAAGAATAAACAGGGACATATTTGTCCCTTTTATGCAAAAATGATGCCACAGAGTGATTAGACATTAGGAAGCTTAAACCAGGCCTGAATCTGAATAGAATAAAAAAAAATATCATCCTAATACAGATGTTCAGTCTATTTCATCAAATATTTTCCAAATATTGTAAACTGGTCTACAAGTTATTATATTTTGCAAATGCAAATTAATTTTTTTAATATATCAAAATCTGATTTGATTTCCCAATGTCTGTGACCTAAGCTATCTGTTGATGATAGCTGGAAAGGGCTGGACTAAAAGTCAGCACTGGGTCACTGTTCATAGCAGCACAAGAACAGGCACTAACCACCAGATCTATAGAAGCAGAGGTCTACTACACTAGACAGAACCCAAGCTACACACTGGGCAGAGAAATCTCAGAGACAGTCCAAGACATAATGTTTAAGATCCCTGTAAGAACAGCATACACTGAACAGCACAATAAAGTAGTTGGTATTGTATATAAGAACAGCTGCTAGACCTCCCAAGTCTGGATGGGAGATTCCATAGAAGATTTGGAGAATAAGAGAGCTTATATCCTTTCACATCCAGATGGATAGTCAGGGCCAATCAATTAGACATCATAGTAGTAGACAAGGACCAGAAGATAGATAGATGTACTGGTGCCAACTGACAACAACATTAGGAAGGAGTATGAGAAGCTGAGAAGTATGGGACCTGAAAGACAAGCTAAAGAGGATGTGGAAAATAAAAGTGGTTCCAGTGTGGTAGGAGCATTTGGGCCTAAGTTGGTGTCATGCCCCTGGTGGAGACTGACTCTGAGGAAGAGGAGGAACAGCCAACAGGGAATGGGAGTGTGGCTCCAGAGGTGGTGGAGGAGGTTGGGGAAGGGCAGAGGCCGGCTGAGCAGTCAGAAGAGGATCCAGGCTCATCCCCTGTCCATCCTAGGTCATGCAGGGAGGAGAGGATCAGGGAAAAGTGCGGTCTACTCAAGAGAAGATTACCATGATCCTCCTTGTGGCTTGCAGGTGGGAGCTATGTATATAAGTTTGCAACTGCACAGTTAGAATTTGCAGGAGTCAATTTAGTGTTCAATTTGAAAGAGGTTTATCTTTGTTGGTGTTCTTCCCATGGACTTTTCTCGGTTATTTTCCTGGAGTTTATGATTAGTTATCTTGGGTTGCTTTGGAACTCTCATCAATGTGGTTTGTTTTGGTTTTCTGTTTGCCTCATTAGTTACCAAATAAAACAGTGAAGTTAAGTTGAAGGCCTTACTGGACTTTAATATATGTTTTGGGTTTTGGGTTATTTTGAGAAACTATGGGTTATCACAGTTGGAGAGTAGTTCCATCAGATCCAAAGAACAATCTCAGAGCTCTCTATCCAGATGAATTCAGTGCTAAGAACAACTGAGATAAGGTGGAGAACTCCCAGGCCTCTGGTAGAAGACTTGAGATGGAAGAAGACACATAATAGAGGTAGAAGGTAATTTTTATACATACACACAGAGAGATGGACACACACATAAAGAGAGACACAGACATAGAAATAATCACACTTAAAGCTATAATCTCCATGAAATTGTCTGCTTCTCTTTTAAAACTGCCCATATGGGCAGCCATTCCTTTTAAGGACTGCCAATTCCAGAAACATTTTCCAGAAACTCTGTAAGTATGGCTACATGAAACTGAAATTAGTGCAGTTACTGTCTACATTCCATCTATAGATAGTAGATGGAATATATACAGGCATATGACAATAGAAGAAGAATCAATAAAGTTCTACAGTAATCAAATCATATCAGCAAACCTGAAGAATGACACATATTAGAAGAGATAAGTTTTCATACCAAAAGAAAGGACACTTAATAGAATGTGCAAATTACCACACAATATTCTTGATTTCTCATACTAGGAAAATGTTGCTTGGGCTCCTTCAGCATAGATTAGAGCCCACATGGAAAGGAAAGTGAGAGATTCTCAAACTGATTTTATAAAAAACTGAAGCACAAGATAATTTTTGCCAAAGCATGCTAGTTAACCAAGAAAGCAAAAGAATATATGCATCATTAATTATAGAAAGATCTTTGTATAAAGCATGTTAAATTATAAAATAGGAAAATTGGAATACTAGAACATGTTATTGTCCTCATACCTATACACAGGAAGTCACTGCCTCCAGGGTGGCAAAACAGTGAAACAAAGCTCAATATTTTTCCTTATTTATTTAGCCCATATGTTGAATATATATTCAGGGAAGCTGGATTGGAAGAGGATAAACATGATATTAAAACTGATGAAATAAATTTCAATAACCTGTTCTATGTTGATGACATTATTCTGGTAGTTGAAAATGCAAATGATCTGCAAGCTCTAGGAATGAAAATCAAGGAAATACTTCAGTGAAAAAAAATGGGACTAAGTTTAAATATAAAGGAAATGAAAATAATGAAAACAATAAGGTGACCAGCCTTAGATTTGATGATTATGATATTGAAGTGGTGGATAGTTTCTGCTTTTTAACACTAACTATAAATATAAAGGCTTTCATGACTATAAGCTGCCCAGAGTTATCTTATAATAAGATGGGCAGCTAATCAATCAATTAATCAATAAATAAATAAGCAAGCAACTAAGAAATACAGCATTCCCTAGACTAGCACTAGGTGGAGTAGTAATGAAGACTTTGGAAGTCTTCACTACTACTTCATTGAAATGCCATGACATCTATATTTACAAATATCAGAATTGTAGTGGTGTTCCTATGACATATTGTGGAAGTGAAAGTTTGGAGAAGTCTTCAGAAGACTGGAAAAGATATCCATGTTATCTTGAGAATACCATGGATAGCCAGGAAAAAATAAACAAATCCGTAACAAATCAATCCAAAGTTCTCACTTGAGGGATACACAATCAGACTGTGGGACATCGTAGGTCCTTGAGTAGTCCATAAAGGGAAAATTTGAAGGAAACATCAGGGAAGGTGGCCTTAATTGTAGAGAAGATAAAGGCATTGTTGGAAAATCTGATGGGCCAGGTGGGGACAGATCATTTTCGGGACAGTTTGTATTAGTGATTTAATATGATGGCACCAATTTGATGAACACATAATCAATGTAACAGAAATTTATTATAACTGTATTTCAGTCTAATTTATATTTTTAACATATCACCTTAGTTAAACACTTGCAGGCTGCATGGTGCTATGGGTGCCATTTTGCAAGTGGGTCCCATTTTCAAGGAGCCACAATTTATTGCAATCATGCTGAAAATAGCACCCACTTCCAGGATGGAGCCATGTGACCTAGAAATACTGATGAGTGGAGCAGCCTGCTTTCCTTTTCAGCAATAGCACTGGAGTCCTGGAGATGTACAGGAGGTAAGACAGTGACATGGGTTGAGAAGGATGGTGTAGGACCGGCTGGAATAGGAAGCAGGTCCAAGGCCTGCTGGGACACAGTGTGGTGGGAAGGGGCTCAACTATAACATTGTAAAGGTAAATTCACACAAGTTTTGTGCATGTGATTGTGGGGGCACTGCAGTGATTATAACATTGAAATGAGATGCATTGTGACCTTGAAGAGTTGTTAATCAATCAGTTGTAGCTTAAGGACTATCTACAAATACTTTGTATGGTTTTAACAAATAGAAAAAACATATTTGCGATAATGGCAACTATCTGTAGTGTAGGTGTAGGATAAGGATGGAGGTTCATTCTCTGAGCTTGTGGGTTGGTTTCCAAACATTTTTATGGAATGTCAATGTCAATGTTCTTTTGCTTATAAGGGCTTCATGTGGTCAGCAGGTTTTATGATTGTGAGGTCACATCAGGTGAGGATCACCTCAGGACAGGGTCTTGTGATGGGTTAGGTGTGGCTTACCAGTGAGAGTCTTGTGATAGATCTTGTGATGGGAAGGTCATGTCGGGTGACGGTCATTGGGAGGTGAAGTGCTGGTTGGAGAGCGATTGCTTGGGTTGATTTAAAATCTGTGCTGTCTTTGGTTGGCTGTACAGTTGATTTAAATTCGGAGGGGTTCGTAGGCTAGTTGTAGGTCAACGTGTCTGTTGATGGAATTGCTTGTGGAGTGCCAGGCTTCGATAAATATATTCTTTTAACGTTGAGACCAATTTACATCTCTGTCCAGATCAGGGCATCTCATCCTGCCACCTTTGGTTTAAATACAATAGGCAAGTATTCATACTGGCTCCTTTTCTAATTTCTGCCTCTCATACTATATGCTTGGCACATTACCTTTTGGGAAATAAGCATGTAAAATTGATCCCATAAGATATTTTCTAAAATAAATGGGCAAAAGTGTATTGTCACAAAATCTCAGGGATATAAAAGAGGTCATGACAGAGACCCTCCTCCTTTTAAGTCATGCAATGCTGAAATCTACTTTCCAATTTCCGTACTTTTTCTTCTGCTGTGAAAATATGGATGTTTTAATAGTGCATCCCCAACAGTGTTTGGCATTTTGTTTTCAGTTTGGTTAAGCTTTTAACATTACCACTGTAAGGTGATGGTATCGCTGAGTGTTTTTCCTGTTGTGCCACTTTCCATCACTGTCTGATCTGGTAAAGCTCACAGGAAGAGTTTCCTTATGATAAGTTCCCTTGAGATTTAATTAAACTAAGGAAGCAGCAGACTGCTGGAGAAAAAAAAAGTGCAATGAATAATAGGACACTGATACACAGTGTTAGTCCAACTTACAGTTGAAGTAAGGGATAGAATTCCATTGTCCACAAACAGCATTTTACATAAATATTCTCTTTAAAAGCAAAAGTAAGAGTATCATTCATATACGCACATTCACACACATGCACACACTTTCTCTTTCTCTCTCACACACACAAAGATACAAACTTGCAGTTGCATTGGTCTTGACCCAAACTGCATTTTTATATATTTTCGTTCAGAGAAAATGTATATCACATCTGACTGCAATCACTTATTTGATTAAACATTCTAAAAGTGTGCTAGTAAAAGTGGTCACAAACAATTAACTAATATCCTGTTGCATTGAATGTGATGCAGGATTGGCTGTTGCAGAATTGCTGGAATAACATTCAAGAAGGAAAAGCATTTAGTAATTGCTATAATGACCTCTGATATAAGGAACTTAAAACACTCTTTTAGTCTCTTTGGCATATGTCTTTAAGATGATAATGATATAGAGTTGCTCTTCTTGCTTTTAAGACTGAAGCAAAATAGGGTAGACTAAAATTACAACCCAGCCTCGTTTCTTTCTGCAAAGAAGAAACCATTCTTCTCTTCTGAACTAGCTCTCTTTGAGTTCACCTTCTAATGAGGAATTTGTTTGGTTTGCATTTTAACTGAATTATCCAAAGTTCCTGAACTGAAATGAATCAGAATGCAGAATACTGTGATCAGGTTTTGATCTTTTTAAACAAAGTAATGCAATTCTTGACTGGGAATATATATTGAATTTATATACACAAAGATCATCCAGGGATGGGATTCTCCCAGTTCAGACTGGTTTGGGCAAACCCTTGTTCTGATGATCAGCTGGCTCTGAATTGGTTTGCTTCGACGAGCATGTGAACTTGCCCACCCACCCCTGCTCTTTCCTGTGCTTTATGTCTTTTTGTTAGAGCACAGCTGATTTGCGCGGCAGAGCGGTTTGCCACAGCTTAGCTGTTTTCTTCAGCTGCAGTTGAAGGTAAGTATTAGCTGTTTTAAATGCAGAGCACTCGCACAGAGTGCGTGTTTGGTGCGCATGCATGCTCTGCACACACTCATCTAACTGGTTGTTATACGGTGGAATCGCACCCCTGGATACATTTTTTAAGGAAAATTAAGTTCAAAATGGGATGTTTGATGCTTAAAAATGCATCAGAAATGTAGAATTGAGTGGAACAGATCAAGGAATGAAATCCCCAAAATAGATAGCTATATCTGTTGCTGGTTTGAGCTCCAAGCTTGGCGATTTGGTTGCAAATGTTTCATCCCCATTTGAGGAGACATCTTCAGTGTGCTTCGGATTGTGCGTGTCTGGGGCAGCACTGGCCTTTAAATACCTTTCTGGGTCCTGGTCTGATTTCAGGTTGTGTGATTGGCTGACTGTAGTTGCTGAGTCATAGTCCTTGGATTTAAGCACTGTCTGTGTGATGTAAATTAGTGCTGGTGTTATTGTTCAGATATCTTCTGATGATTTCATGGTCTGGTTTCAGGTTGATTTGATCAGCTGCATGTGATGTGGTAGGATTACTTGTGATCTATCAAGTTATAGCTTTGTGTGCAGTGTGGCTGTTTGTTGGTCTTTACATGCTGCTTGGGAGCAGCATGTACAACCTTGGGATCAAGGTTGATGTTGTTCTTTTGTTCTAAGTGGTTGATAGATTGGGCCAATGTCAATGTGTCTGTTTATTGATTTATTGGTGGAAAACCAGGTTTCCAGGAATTCCCTTTCTCTCCTTGACTTCACCTGGGTTGATACTGTGGTCCCAGTTAGATAGACAATCATATCTCCTGATGGCCAGGAAGTGTTCTTGCAGTCTGGTTGATAGTTTGCAGCAATTAGAGTTTGCAGCAATTCAACCAGGACATAAGTAAAGAATTCAGTAGGATTCATTTATAAAAGAAACATGTTTATATACAATAATATAAAGTATGATGCATGTATACAATACTCAGAACCAGAACTCAGAATCACAGTCATAATCACATAAGCTATATAAACACAGAAGCTCTATATTTATACAGACCAGTTTCCCCAAACCATGACCAGGCTCTGAGCACTTTGACATTGCTCACAACAGGTGCTATTTCTTAGTCACCAAACAGTTCCCATTGGCTGACTTGTTGTTATGTTGGTCCCAGCTAATAATTTCTCATATATTGACAGTTTTCTTCCTGTTTGGCCGACATAGTTCTTCTCACAGTTGCTGCATTGGATTCAATTGATTCAGCAACTACAGCTAGCCAATCATACAACCTGAAATCATACCAGGACTCAGAAAGATATTTAAAGGCCAATGCGCCCCCAGATGAGCACAATCCAAAGCACACTGAAGATGTCTCCTCAAATTGCCAAGTTTGGAGCTCAAACCAACAACATAACTACCAACCTGAGCTACTAATATTCAAGGACATATCATAGACATATCTATTAAATTTTATGGTAGAAGATTATTTATTTATTAATAAGATTTATAAGGCTTCCCAAAAGAGTGACATATGACACACAAAAAAGCAACCCAAAAACCCTGCACCAACCATATAGCGTTAAATAAATGGCAACAGAACAAAGCAATCCAAAGGAGATCTATTTCATTGGCTCCACTCCAATGTTTATAAGAACAGCCAGGTCTTAATGGCTTTCCTAAAAGTGAACAGAGTTGGAATCTATGTTATATATACCAAGGGGGAAATCATTTCATAGAACAGAGGCAATCTCTGAAAAGGTACACTTGCTAGGTTCCATAAGTTGACAAACTCTACAAAAAGGAACTTGGAGCATAGTCTGTCCAGGATGGGGTGGGTAGATGTTCTTGGGAGAAAGAAGTCCCTTATGATTATGATTAGCTGACATTTGGATGTGCTCATAAGAATCTAGCTACAATTTAACCTCATTACAACTTTAACTGGGAACTCTTCCCAGATATGTAAAAAACTACAAGCACGCTAACATTCCCTGTTCCATAAATTTTGCTATGCTAGATTGCCAGCAGAGATAAAAGACATGAGGTTGTACCTCCTAATGACTCATATTTGCTAGGTTAGAGGTGAGTATGGTCATCACAAAGTAATTTGTGTCATATAGATAAACCAGATTACAACCTTATTTTACTGTGGTTAGAGCAAACTTTCTATAACAATCTTCTTCAGCCTGTAAATGTATTGAACTACCAGAATCTCAACCAACATTTGTACGAAATAAACAGCAAGGAACAATACTTTCATAGCTACGGGTCTTGTACAGTGGAAACAGCAGGCTGTGAATTTATCATATTTACTACACTTCAAGAGAACTTACAATCCTCATGTAGGCTACCAGTTTAGGTCCTTGTGTTTAAATGATGCATTAAGTTAGCATAGATCTCCCTGTGGCACATGCAGTTTAAAAATAATTGCTATTGTGTAATGCCGATGTGTTGCTCCAAGAAAAATGACTCCATCCTACGTACAAAAGCAGTCTTTAATTTATATTGAATTCATCTCTACAACAAAACATTTTCTTTAATTAGAAAGCTTCAGACATACGATAATTATAGAAATCCAACAAGACTGTAAAAATTATTCTTCCTAAAAATTATTCCAGGCCAAACTCAAACAATTTACACAATAGTTATTAATAGTATGGAAAATACAAACAAAAAGAAACAATTTCATATTCTAATGTAAGGAATTAAATAAGCAAAAACAATTAAATAGAAATTTCTGACCATTTAACTGAAATCTGAACATAGCTACGGCATATGCGTAGCTTGCTTGATTGACCATTATTTCATACTGTACAACTGAATGTTGAAATTGGTTTTGTTGAAAAAAATGTTTTATTTGAAGTGATAAGTATATGCATCTGGAATCTGTAGTCACTTTTTCATAATGGTTTGTATCATTTGTATACTAGCTAATTTTGGGAAGATACAGAATGGTTGTAAAATTGCACTATAAAGGTTAATTTTAAATCTCTATAGTTTGATTTATTATTACCTCTTCTGTAGCGCTGCAATCAATCAGGATGTTTAGGGATTTTTGTGTGTGTGTGTGTGTGTATATATATGTATGTATGTATGTATGTATGTATGTATGTATGTATGTATGCTACTATATAAAAGAAGTACAGTTAAATTAATAAATATTAATTAATAAATAACCCCAGTTCATGAAGTGGTAAATAGCTTCAGTTTCTGATTGACTAATATAGTTAAAGGGTCTTCATTCAACCTATATAGAAAATTATTACATAGATAGAAATATTTTGCATAGATGTGTTCTGACCTAGGCTTCACAAAATCATGAAACATACTCTTGTCCCAACAAACCCCTGTTTTTTTTGGCTAATGTGAATTCATATCATTCACATCCAGCAAAGTCCCGGCAAACAGTCTTTCAAGGGTGAATTGCAACCACAACACTGTACAAGAAAATACTTGGCAAGGAGTCTGTGAGTCACAAACAAATCTTCACACTAATTAAATGAACGAATTGTCTCCTGCGAACACCATTCCCCTTTTGCTTCTATTTATTCCTTATGGGAGGGGCCATTCACTATCCACCTGTGCCTTTACTCCCGAGTCAACCCTTGTTCCTTAACTCTTCCCTTCTCCTGGGAGCTCTGCGCATGCGCACATTGGGAACAAGGTCCAGCTGTTTTTCTGCCCCACTGATCTCCAACTCTGAAGGCAGCTGATAAAGCAGCCCTAGCCCCATCTCTGCCTCCAACGCAGAGCACTCATCGAGCCTTCCCCAGACTCCAGGACCAGTCCATGTTCCTCCCCAACCTTCTCACTGTCCGAGTCTGCCACCAGCTCTGCTGCTGCTGGCAGGCAACAACAAGATGTATGCAAAATGCACACTGTGTTGAGGGGCTTGGGAAAAACAGATGAATGCAGACAGATGTATGCAAAATCTAAATATAAGGTAATGCTAATAAATACAGTAATAATATATCGCTTTGAAAAGTCCTGGCATTTGAAAAATAGAAAATCTTCCAAAATAATACAAGTAATACAGTATGAAGCTACTTAGAAGTGAATATGACTTGGCTGTTGAATGTGTACATATGACATTTATGCATGCTTATCGGTGGAGAGGGAATGTGGTGGTTCAGTGGCTAAGACACTGAGCTTGTTGATCAGAAAAGTTTGGCAGTTCAGCAGTTCGAATCCCTAGCACCGTGTAATGGAGTGAGTTCCCGTTACTTGTCTCAGCTTCTGCCAACCTAGCAATTCAAAAGCATGTAAAAATGCAAGGAGAAAAATAGGGACCACTTTGGTGGGAAATTAACAGCGTTCCATGCACCTTCGGTGTTTAGTCATGCCAGCCACATGACCACAGAGATGCCTTCAGACAGCGCTGGCTCTTCGACTAGAAACTACTAGCACGTATGTGCGAGGGGAGCCTTTACTTCTACCTTTACCTTATGGGTAGAGAATTAAAAAAATCTTGTTGTACAGGAGGAATGGAATGGAATATACTGACTGTAATGCTAAATAGGAATAATGGCTCCATTGCAGCTTTTTGACATAGATCCCAATTGCAGTTTTGGCCTTTGAATGTTTTTAATGATGAAATTAAATATTACCAAAGGGAAAAGAGAAAGGGCAGCAGTCCTGCAGGATATCTTAACTTATTAGGAAAGATTCTTGCTGCAAAATAATGTTGAAAAAAATTCTATAAACCTGAGAAAAACAATGAGTAATCATCATTTTGTTTGAAAAAAAATCTGTTATGTTTATGGTAGCTTGCCAAATAATTTCAGACCAAAAAGATTTTATTGATCAACATGGATGCAATGCAGCATCCATGTATTAAATAGTTAAAGCAAGGATACTTTGCAATGACTGTAGGTATTAAAAAGGAGGAAAGAATAATTTATATAACTTAGGGTATCCCAATGAGCTGAGACTTACTGGGTTTTCCATTCAGTAATGTTCCTTGTGATATAAAACTGTGTTAAATTATCTATAACATTAATAGGAGACTACTGCTGTCCACAAGGGGCTGATATAGCCACATATCTCACATTATTATCCCCATTCTCAAGTAAAGCTCTGGCATTGATAGCAAAAGGAATCCAAAGGGGAGAAACTGCTTTTCTTGACTCAAAGGAACTTTCCTGACCTCTTGACAGCTGGGTAGGGTAAGAACAACCCTGAGATTAGAAATGCAGGCTATGATCCTGTAAGTTATAGAAGAGGAAAAACATATACAATGGATACTTTGGGATGAGATGAAACAAAAAATATAAGTGGTATAGACATTTAAATTAAGTGATTCCATAGACTCAATGATTCTTTTACCTGGTTATTGTTATTAAATGATGAAAGATCTGCAAATCTCTCTCTCTCTCTCTCTCTCTCTCTCTCTCTCTCTCTCTCTCTCTCTCTCCCCCCTCTCCCTCTCCCTCTCCCTCTCCCCCTCTCTCTGTATAGGTACTTTGGTTATGAAGTTTTTCCCAGTATAGAAGTATATGGCTCCTAGGAATATAAGTACACGTATATTAGGCTGAAAACTAAACTGATATACTTGTGCTTATTAAGAGACTTGTAGCATTTGTTTGAGATTGTTCCTGCCCTACTCTTTTTAAACAATTTATTTACATAATAAAGTGATTTATAAGATACTCTTCAATCTCAAAAAAATGTCAAGAAGCTATAATTCTAAAACAACAACAAATGACAGTGTGAAAATATCATCATAGTGTAGTTCACTTGAATGCATTTTATTTCTGATTGGAATTGCTTTAGTTATGTGTAAACATTCAAAGCTTCCATAGAAAGTAAGTCAAGTGGTATTCTACTCATGCTTTGCTGGGAGCAAGCCTCATTCAGACTAGAAGAGCAGATGATGAGCCAGGCCAAGACATTTATTTATCTGCTTGTGACAAATGAGAAAACAATGCATGTCTATCAGAACTGGTCAAATTATTCTTGCCTGTGAGATAATCCAGCAAACTAATATTCCCACACACTCCCTTTTACTGGCAGTAAAAATGAAAATAATAAATAATGATTTGCTGCCCTTTCCAAACACCCCAAATCAGCTGCCTGAGGTACTGCTTCCTCTGTAAGTGACTGAGCTTTTTATTTTTATCTGCCCATAGTGTATCTCAGCATGCCTTATTATAGAGCCATCTCTTTGCCAACACTATGGAAGGGAACATATCAGTTATCTTTCATCTCAAAGTTCTGTTTCATTTTACAGTCTGCCAATGACACAGAGCAGTGGTCAGAGAGATAGCTAGCTAGCTAACAGATAATAAAAAAAATACTCTTAAGTGTGGGAGATGTGCCTTTCCTTTAACTAACATGAGGAGGGGGGGGTTGGCTGGATTTGTGCCTGCTGTTTTTTTATAAGATACTATTCCCTGCCCTTTCTACAAACCTTCTTGAGCTACCTCTTTTTATCAGGATTTGGCATCATCTTGGAGCAAAATTCAAATTCAACAAGGGGTGCACAATTTGAATAATGTTTAATTGATTCAAGTCTGATCAGATCCTTAACTCATATAGTATCCAATTCAAATTAATGTATGAAGGTCTGCCTCAGGTATGCAGTTTGGGAAATCTAAATCCTTTGGTACTTCTTTGAGCCGAAAAGTGGAATGGGGTATATTTAATTCAGCAATCAATGTGTTCACTCTCATTAGCTTTGCAATCAAACCACTAGCTTTCATCACCCCAACGATAGCCTTTTCGATAGGTTTGGAGCTCAGGAGACCAGAAGAGAAAAAAACCCATTTTTTTTTGCTTTTATGTGCAATTTTATTTCATTGTTACCCAGACACAATCTTGAGTTATGACACAGCTTTGCCTTACAAATGAATTGCAGCCCAATACTTTATTTTATATTATTGCTATTCTTTTTCTTGCTTAACCTGTTCTTCTTTAATTTGTTTCTTATATTTTCCTTCTTCATTTCCGTTCCTTCATTTCTCCCTTTCCCCCTACAATGTAAAGTACCTTGGTTTGTTGCCTTTGCTTTTTCTTAAGCCTATTGAAGAAATAGGATATTTTCATGTCAGAAACTTGTAATATAATAACTTTAATTTTTTAACTCACCTGGGAATTTTTTTATAGATATTGTTTTTTCTTCCTCTGCCATCATCAACTACTCATTTTCGTTCTTCCTCTTGGTCAAGAATACAACATCTGTAGATAGGGATAAACACTGGACAGCAGCAAAGACTTAGAGTTTTCTAAATGTCTGCTATTATCTAATAGTCATTTAGACTTTCACTGTTGTTATCATTATTCATAATAGACAGTTTTGAAGCATCTAAAATTCTGGGATGCTGCATCTAGATGAACCATTTATTTTTAGGTCGATTGTCACATATGGTGCTCAATAACCTCACTTGTGATGCGTGAATATTGATTTTCACTTAAGTTACAGAACTATAATTATATTGCATCTATAAACATGCTAATTGCTTAGAAAAATATATAGCTTTCCCCGGAGTTGAAAATATTGGCATAGTAATTTTACTGTTTTGTCCAGAAATCTTGTGTGACTACCAAATAGATTTTTAACTAGGCACTTTCACTCAAAACTTGCAGCAGTCTGTAAATGTGACCTTTTCTTTTCAATTGCCAATTATATTTTTCACTTACCACTCAAAATTTGGGCTGCCAGATCGGGCTGCAGCAATTCAGGGGCAGAACCAAGATGGCATCAAAAAGTAGTGTTTATTTTATCTCTTTGCTACCATATAGTGATCATCAGGGTTTGTACAGCCCAACACTCATCCTACTCAAAATAAAGCTAATTTTTTAAATCTGCCAACAGTACAAACATGAATTGGCAAGATCCAGTTAAAACAAAGTAATTGTGAGTGAGTCTTCTGTATGTAAGTAACAGTGTGGTTGGAACTGTATGCATTGCTGTGGTCTAATTAATACTTGCTGAAATAATGCTGACTGCATTATTTATTTGGCCGCATAAAATCGTCTTGCATTTCTCAAAGTTTTCTTGTCCCGTTTAAATTACAGACAATTAGATGTTAAAATAGCCATGGTAAGTATGGTAAAAGCAAAACCGAGTCTGCCAAAATAGCCTGGCTGTAGGAAATCTCTCTTCCCACTGAGTTTCACCTCTGATTTATAGCTTTCATTATCTATAGCTTTCTATCTGTCTATAGCTTTCATTAAGAAGCTGTAATACACTCTTGGAGAATATGATTGAATTCAAATTCCCATCAGTGGAGGTTACTATCAAGTGCTGCAAGGACTGAAAAGATTCAGTGGCGTGACATTGGAACATGATTTAAATTATGCCACATTCTACTGAGTAGTCAAGTTGTGGGATGTGGAAAAAGCGTCATCTGATTTCTAACCTAATTTCTCTGCACTTCTAAGAACTTCAGCTGAATGTCCTAATTTCCCAGAGCATTAAAACTATAAAAAAAAAATATATAGGTGGAAGTTCTAAAGCATTTCTGGCTAGGCAATTGGGGGCATAGTTTATAATCTTATTTTTTTCTGATATCTGTATAAAACCCAGAATTCCATTCAGTTCTTCCAAGAATTGTCTCAACATTTGGAGAAAAGTTAAATTTCAAGCAGCTGAATTCCAATCAGGTTAGATCATTTCACATTAGAATTTCTCAGGCATCCTAAGAGAAGTTCCACATAACCACTGGCCTCATCATTCTCATCTTGTGTTGCAGTTTCATATGAATGACCTCACTATAGTCCTAGGGGATGTGGAATGGAGAGAAAGGAAAGGTCAACTGCATGAATGAATAAGTGTTTCATATCAGTGGCCCATCTCCTTTTATTTCTTCATTACATTTCGCTTTGTAACAAGGGGAAAAAAGCAAGTGATGGCTCTAGGCAAAACAGTCCCTTTCAATTGTTCATTAAAATGGGTAGATGATATCAAGGAGATTGAAGAAGGATGGAAAATCCCAGGAAGTTGTTGGGTTGCTGTTGCTCCAACACTGTAACATTCCTTTTTAATATTTCATCCGGTACAGGAACAGAGCTGATAATTTGGTATCTCTGCTTCTTCTTCTCCATGCAAGTTTCAAGGATGTGTGAAAGAAACCCGAGTGGCTTAAATAGCAATAGCACTTAGATTTATATATCGCTTCACAGTGCTTTACAGCACTCGCTAAGCATACAGCATATTGCCCCCAACAATCTAGGTCCTCATTTTACCTACCTCAGAAGGATGAAAGGCTGAGTCAAGATTCAGCCAGTCAGGATCAAACTCTTGGAGTAAGCAGTGAGTTAGCTTGCAGTATTGTATTCTAACCACTACACCATCTAAAGCTCCTAAAGAGACATGGAGACTAAAAGTTAATTGGAGGAAGTGAATTGTTTAAAATATCTCTGGCTGGCATTACTGGAAGAAATAGAATTTATCTCTTTTTTATATAATGTATCTCTTTTTCCATCTCCGTAATCAGATTCAACAAAGTCATATAGGACATAAGCAAACATGTGATCCTGATGGCTGTGCACCCAAGGACTATGCACATGATTGTGAATGCATGCAAAAAGCCTAGCTTGTCTAACGTTTATACAGTTCATTAATTTCGAAGAACCAAAGATTTGCCTTGAGAAGAAATAATTTCATGCTATTCAAGCCTGTATTAGCTCATCTTCTCTCTCTGCCCAAATATAATTTACTTTAAAGAATGGCATCTCATCTTCAATGTATTTTTTCAGTATGTTTATTCACTGATGTAGAAGAGATTATTTGATGAGATCTATGTATTAAGCTAAGTGCAAATGATTTGTTTACAAACATCAAAGTGCAGAAAAGAGCTCTAGGCTATTTGATTGGGTGCCAGTAAAAGAGTTTATTCCATAGACTTTTAGGAAGTACAGTTTTTACTGAGAATAATTTATAAAGCAATGGGATACTGAAATTTTTCATTCAAGTGAATACAAAACTAAAATATGTTTTAAAGGGTGCAAAGGGACTGAGAAGAGGTTGCATAAGGGAGGAACTTGAGTTATTTCATATAAACCTTTACACACAGATTTATAAAACAACTCTAGAGCAGATTTAGGCTAGGCTGAGTTTAATCTTAAATAATTTCTAATACATAGATACAGGTGAAACTCGAAGATACAGGTGAAACTCGAAAAATTAGAATATCATGCAAAAGTTCATTTATTTCAGTAATACAACTTAAAAGGTGAATCTAATATATGAGATAGACTCATTACATGCAAAACAAGATAGTTCAAGCTGTGATGTGTCATAATTGTGATGATTATGGCTGACAGTTCATGAAAACCCCAAATCCACAATCTCAGAAAATTAGAATATTACATGCAATCAATAAAACAAGGATTGTACAAAGAATGTCAGACCTCTGAAAAGTATAAGCATGCATATGTACTCAGTACTTGGTTTGGGCCCCTTTTGCAGCAATTACTGCCTCAATGCAGCATGGCATGGAAGCTATCAGCCTGTGGCACTGCTGAGGTGTTATGGAAGACCAGGATGCTTCAATAGCGGCCTTCAGCTCTTCTGCATTGTTCGGTCTCATGTCTCTCAACTTTCTCTTGGCAATGCCCCATAGATTCTCTAATGGGGTTCAGATCAGGCGAGTTTGCTGGCCAATCAAGCACAGTAATCCCACGGTCATTGAACCAGGTTTTGGGGCTTTTGGCAGTGTGGGCAGGTGCCAATCCTGCTGGAAAATGAAGCCAGCATTCCCATAAAGCTTGTCTGCAGAAGGAAGCATGAAGTGCTCCAAAATCTCCTGGTAGACGGTTGCGTTGACCCTGCACTTAATGAAGCACAGTGGACCAACACCAGCAGAGGACATGGCTCCCCAAATCAACACAGACGGTGGAAACTTCACACTGGACTTCAAGCATCTTGCAGTGTGTGCCTCTCCATTCTTCCTCCAGACTCTGGGTCCGTGGTTTCCAAATGAGATGCAAAAGTTGCTCTCATCAGAAAAGAGGACTTTGGACCACTGAGCAACAGACCAGTTCTGTTTTTCTTTAGCCCAGGTAAGACGCTTCTGACTTTGTTTTTTCAGGAGTGGCTTGACAAGAGGAATACGACATTTGAAACCCATGTCCAGGATCCATCTGTGTGTGGTGGCTCTTGATGCACTGACTCCAGCCTCAGTCCATTCCTTATGAAAGTCCCCAACACTTTTGAATGGCCTTTTCCTGACAATCCTCTCCAGGCTGTGGTCATCCCTGCTGCTTGTGCACCTTTTTCTTCCACACTTTTCCCTTCCACATAACTTTCTATTAGTGTGCTTTGATACAGCACTTCTGGGAACATCCAACTTCTTTTGCAATTACCTTTTGAGGCTTTCCCTCGTTATGGAGGGTGTCAATGATGGTTTTCTGCACAACTGTCAGGTCAGCAGTCTTTCCCATGATTGTGATTCCTACTGAGCCAGACTGAGAGACCATTTAAAGGCTCAGGAACCCTTTGCAGGTGTTATGGCTTAATTAGCTGATTAGAGTGGGACACTTTGAGCCTAGAATATTGCACCTTTTTACAATATTCTAATTTTCTGAGATTGTGGATTTGGGGTTTTCATGAGCTGTAAGCCATAATCATCTCAATTATGACACATCATGGCTTGAACTATCTTGCTTTCCATGTAATGAGTCTATCTTATATATTAGGTTCACCTTTTAAGTTGCATTACTGAAATAAATGAACTTTTGCACGATATTCTAATTTTTCGAGTTTCACCTGAAAATTACTACTCTCTGCTGCAAGTTTTTGAAAGGCTGTGTTGCATTTCCCTAAATATACTTTATCATTCAGTTGAACTTATGAATGATGAGTAATGGGATAATGAATCGTTATAATTATTTATGGGATATTAATTTTTAAAATTAAACATTTCTAAAAATTATTTTTTGTTTAGTTTCTGAAAAGGATTATTTATAGCATTTATTGATAGATGGAAGCTGTCTTAAGTTTACTGACAAAAATCAACTTGGAAATATTTTAAATACAGCTGTTATTTATATAATATATATTCTATTTTCTCACAGATATATTGTGCCTTTTCTTTGCAATTTCTTTTAATTAAAGCATGGAACTATCCCAGAGATGCTGAAGCCAAAGGTTGCTTCTGCAATCCAGAGTACTATAATTGTTTTTACTTCACAAAAGCCTCTCTTGTGTAGTGGTCCGTAGAGATTTTTGTGGCCTGGAAAAAAGAAAGTTGCGTTAAAGTGAAAGACAAAAAGAAAAAAAGGAAGTTGTTTGTTTGGTTTTAAAACCCAATCATGAAAAAAAATATCATGCTATTGTTCAAGGTGTTGTTGTTTTTTTACTTGGGAAAAAAGAAAACGGAGTTTATTCACAAGCAGATATTTTCGGGGTCCTTTTGCTAACATTTCTGAAAACTCATGCTATCTTACTCAAAATTTAGAGAGAAATCCTAGCATTAAAGTAAGACCATAATAAATATAGATAATGATAAATCTATAATAGATTGATTGATTGAACAACTATAATATTTTGGAATTGGAAAGTATTACTATATTTTAAATGCATGCATTGCCACAATGACATTGTTTTGCACATTAAACAAATTGCAGAGTCTGTATCATTTGTACCTCATTTGACTCTTAGTTTCCTCCTGTGGATGTCCATGAGTATAGTCCCACAACCTAATCTTGATCTGAAAGGTGGAAAAGAAGCTTTCTTCACACAGCTGTGTATACTGTTTCTTATATGTCATATATGCATTGGCTATTTTATGCCTGAGTAATCATCCAATGGAAAATTAATCATTGAGTTATTGGTTAGTTTAAACTATCTGAGTGGAATCAAATGGCTATTGATATCAATGTATATATCAATCTTGAAGCCATATTTATTCTTACTGTGTTTATTTTTCTCCATTATGCCCCAAAATATTTATCTTTCTCTTAATGTCCCCATTTGTCTGCCATTACTAATTATCTCTTAAGCATTTAAACCTGAACCTCTCCCCTCAAAAATGTTTGTAAATACTTAAAAATAAAAGCCGTTTTTCTATATACTTCCATAAATATATTATTACTAATTGGCAATACATATATGTTTGTTCCAAATTACTGTATATCTAGATAATTTCTCTACCATTTCCACAAATCTGAATAGACATCACTAAAAATAAATAACTAAAAATACTCAAGATACTGTCAGCAGATAGCTACAACCTATGTATAATTCCCATTACCCAAATATGTTGAATGTCACAGATTGTGTGATTCAGCATGCTAAAACTTCCTATTTCAAATGTTCAGCAGATGAAGAATATTTTTGATATCTTCCACATCATATCTTAATTACAGGAAAATATCCTATTATTTACCCAAGTGAAAGAATTAAAAACTTTTACTTTTATCCAAGAGATAAAGTTGGATGGAAAACCATTTTTCACAACTTTTACAATTTTTTGTAATTTGCACCACATCAAAGGTTTTCTCCACATCTATCAGTCATTACATATATGATATATTATATTTGTAAATATTATATTGTTATAATATAAAACATATAGATTTCTTTTTTATCAGAATATAGTGATAAAATGTTCATGGAAAATCTAATGCTGTAGTCCATTGTCTTGACATACTTTCATGAAACCAGACATCTGGAAGCTAGCCCTTATCAACAAATGAGTCCCAGCCACGAAAACCAACTCTGGACCCAAAACAACACATGATGCCACCACCAATCTCCCTCATCAGACTCAAACCCAAACCCATACCATAGTCGAAAGGCAACCACAGTCCAGAAACCAGGCCACGTCTGCCTCATCAGTTGCCATACCCCCTGACCCCCAAACTAAGCAAACTGACACATGCCATAAACACATCGCCAGACCTCAAACTCGGAGCCAAACCAAAACCCGGAACGTTACATCACAGTCTCTCAGGATATCACATCACAGAACTCCGGAGGTTATACCACAAAACCTCAGGATGTTGCAACACAGCCAATGACCCAAGAGATTACAGCACAAGACCCAGGATGTCACAACAATAGAACTCAGAAGGTCATCACACAACCCATGACCCAGGTCATTACAACCCAGGAGATTACAGCACAAGACCCAGGATGTCAAAACAATAGAACACAGAAGGTCATCACACAGCCCATTACCCAGGTCGTTACAACACAGGAGGCTGATAGACACACAGCCAATACCTCAGCCACACATGTTCTTATGAAAAAGCCAACCAATCTGCAAACATCAACTCCATCAACCAATCAAGAAATAACAATACAGCCAAACACCCCGCTTACAACAGAGCCAGCACACCACACCTCCCCACTAGTATTTATAGAGAGACGGCAGCTCCGATCACTCTTTGCTCGCACAAGCACTAAGCCGAAAGCACCAGCCTGAACATGGTGAGTGGGACCTTGTCAAAACATCAGCAAGATACTCTCAATCTTACACAGGAAAAGACCCGAACACCAAAACCTGCATACCTGCACCCATGAAAATCTACAATATATATATATATATATATATATATATATATATATATATATATATATATATATATATATATATATATTGTTTTCTGAGGTTCTCGGGTATTTGTATGTGGATCTTTGGTTATTCGGGTTTTCTCCCGCGTAAGATTCAAAGTATCTAGGCAACGTTTCGGGCGAGGTCCCACTCGCCATCTTCAGGCTGGTGCTGGCTTAGTGCCAGTGCAAGCATTGTGCCACTGCTTGCACTGGCACTAAGCGGAGCATCAGCCTGAAGATGGCGGTGGACAACGTGCCTAGATACTTTGAATTACGCGAGAGAACCGAACAACCAAAGATATATATATATATATATATATATATATATATATATATATATATATATATATATATATATATATATATATATATATATATGGATCTTTGTTATTCAGGTTTTCTCCTGCGTAAGATTCAAAGTATCTAGGCAACGTTCGGCGAGGTCCCACCGCCATCTTCAGGCTTCTGTCTTCAGCTCTGTGCTTCTCAGAGTGATGTGAGCTTGCAGCTGCTTCTTCCTTTTAACTGCTAGTGGGGTGTGACTTGATTGGGTGGGGGCTTGGCTGTGTTCTGATTGGGTGGGGGTGTGTTCTGATTGGTTGGGGTTTGGCTGTGTTCTGATTGGTATGAGACTTCATCAAACGTTGCCTAGGTTTCGATGAAGTCTCATTCATCATCTTCAGGCTTCTGTCTTCAGCTCTGTGCTTCTCAGAGTGATGTGAGCTTGCAGCTGCTTCTTCCTTTTAACTGCTAGTGGGGGTGTGACTTGATTGGGTGGGGGCTTGGCTGTGTTCTGATTGGGTGGGGGTGTGTTCTGATTGGTTGGGGGTTTGGCTGTGTTCTGATTGGTATGAGACTTCATCGAAACGTTGCCTAGATACTTCCAATCTTACGCGGGAGAAAACCCGAATAACCAAAGATCCACATACAAATACCCGCGAGAACCTCAGAAAATATATATATATATATATATATATATATATATATATATATATATATATATATATACATACACACACACACACACACACACACACACACATGTGCACACGCGCACACACACGCACACACATAATTGTAATCCCAGTTGGAGTGACTGAATGCAGCTGAGTCTTTACTAGCTAGATGCCCTTCCTGACACCTTGGTGGAACTCAGCAGATTTTCTCTTTGTGCCCAGAGAGAAAAATATCTAGGATATTTTTCTTACCTAGGATTGAATATCCTACCAAGGATTGAACTAACAGCCTCCTGATTATGAGGCAAGAACTTCATATCTAGGCACCATGCTGCTCACATCTCTAACAATATAGAGCATGAATTTTTATTAATTTTTATTAAGTTTATTCCATTCAATGAGAATCTCAACAGTCTTGGGATCTTTCATTATTTCAGTCATATCAAATATCTCCTGCCAAGTTACAAGTGTGGCTAAATTACTTGATGGGTACATATAGTTTTTGGAAGATTTATTCCATTTGTCTGCTCAACAATTATTTCTACATTTGCAGATAAGAAGCATTACACTTATCCAACAAATTAATTTAAGCTAAATCCACCAATTTAACTGCCTGAAAATATAAAGATCAAGAAGTTTTTTTAAAAAAAGAAAAAAATCCTGACTATAAATCATTCAAAAAGAATGAAGAAAAACAGAATGTTATCTGTACAAAAGGTCCTGGGGAGACATGCCTTTGCCATAGGCATTTCTCCCTGCCAAGCGATAAAAATGAGGGAAATCCAGGGGTGGGATTCAAATTTTTTAATGGTTCTGTGGGTGTGGCTTAGTTGGGGCGTGGCTTGGTGGTCATGTGACTGGCTGGGTGTGACTAACTCAACATCATTCACATTAAGGCATGCATCTCCTTGCCTGGCCTCTCATGACTGTGGGGATGCTGCAACAGTCATAAGTGTGACAAATGGTCATAAGTCACTTTTTGCAGTGCCATTGTAACTTTGAATGGTCACTCCACATGAGCAAAGTACCAGCAAAGGAGAAAATAAAATCTCCAGAGAAGTTCCAGAGACAGGAAGTCTAGTCCTGCCAAGAATGTAATAAGGGTTAATGGAGAGGCAGTTTCTGTAAGCAACACCAGAATGTTTCCTTCCTGCCTTCCTTACAGGATTAGGACAGTAATTTCTTCTAACAACCGGGTCTCCGAACTGCTTAGAATGTTAACAACTGGTTCTAGCGAATAGGTGCGAACTGGTAGAATCCCACCCCTGGGGAAATCCCAAATGGAAGAAAGTGGGATAAATAGTCTCCTCATTCATAAATTGTATGTATATGAAATGAACTGCCCCCCAAAATTAGATTATTATTTAGTGGACTGCTATGATGTGTCTACCACACTTTGGATATTTTTGTTTAAGCTAGCTGACATCAGTTTTTAGATCAGAGAATTTCTTCATAGTCAAGAACAGACCAGAGACTGTAGGATAAAGAAAAACTTTACAATGAGACAGATTTGATTAAATACTTTATGTTTTTTTACAACACATCAAAGCAGGGCAAGAATTTTTTCCCCCTAGCATATTGCAGAGTATTTGGCAGCCCGAATAAATGCAGAATGTCTTATTCAGATAATTTAGACAATTAAATCACCATAGTATTTGGGCTACAAAGAGATCTAAATCTTGTTTCTACTTCACAATGTACATTCAAAAAATCTCCATTCTCAAAATTGAACATTTTGGTGATTTCCAATATAAGGTAAACTAGGTAAAGTGACCCTGAATCTTGACAGGTTTTTTTTATTATAAAACTGTCCTCCAAGTGTTTCAAGCTCTTTTTATGTGATTCATTTATTATTTTTAATAACCTTCACATCTTTTTGCAAAGTTTTGCATGTTACTTCTAGAAGTTCCCTCTTTTAAGTGTAAAACATGGAAACCATCTGCTTATAGACTGCATCATGACCGAAAGCTCAAAATTAAAAAAAAAAAATCTTGCTTCAATATCCAATGTCACCACCCCAAATTCAGGGCCGTCTTAACATCATTAAGCAAGCATGCAAAGCAATGTACTGAAGTCCCTACAACAACTAAGCCATACAGTTGCTGTATTTCTATGATACAAGGTGCATTGACGGGTTAACATACACAGATTAGTATGCGGACCCTATGCTTGTGGGGCCCATGGACAAGTGCCCATCAGGTCCATGTGTTAAGACAACCCTGCCCAAATTCCAAAGAAGGCAGAAATCTTGGGTTAACATTTCTGTTGTTTTGGGTCCACCATCCAATATATTTTTCTCAACAATTCATAGAAGTAGAAGGAAAGAAATTGCAACTCAGCACATAACCATATTACTTGTAATTGGGTTGCATTTGCAACCTTGCCAAGACAAATCGCCTATTCTTGACCATACCAGTTTAATACTCCTTTAGCCCTGTTTTAGAGATATCAGACATGGGCTGCAGAAATCTTCCTGGTCATTAAAAGGCAGCACAGAAACATAGTATATCAATTATTTTCTGCTGTCTAGTTGTTACCTGAGTTTTTTTAGCAGCCTAGATCTGATAGCCTTACTCTGTTCCCATCATGTTCATGACTCATACATTTGCTCTTCCAGATAATAAGGTTGTCATCAAGCACAGCCAGAATATGATTGGAAATAGCTGGATCTATGTTGTGAGAGCTATTTTTAGTTTTACAGAAGTTCTAGACATCATAGCAGGCTTAACAGTCCTATCATGCCAATTTCCCCCCTCCCATTTTTCTCTAAACAAAGCAAAAAAAAAAAAAAAAGGAAGGAAGGAAGAAAGGAAAGAACCATCACAGATAGATGATTTTTGGGGTGGGGTATAAGAAAACTGAAATAACCATAAAGACAAAGTACCTTGTCACAAGTAAATATGTTAGTTAACTCTATTGTCATCAGTTTTCACAACACACTGACTAGTAGGAGTTATATTAATGCTACCTCGGATTACCTAGATCTAAATTTAATCCGCATGGCGTTAATAGACTGTATCAGTTAACTTCTTTTTGGCATTCTCAAAACATATAGCCATCCTCATTGAACCAGGGGAATAAAACTTTTGTGTGTTTCATTTTTATTTTATAACAATATTGCTATTAATCTGAAACATCAGGTTTATGGTCTGTGGAAATAAAAAATAAGGAGATTTTTAAAATTATTATAATATTTCCCCATCGGGCTCAAGAGAACAATTAGAGTTATAATTGAATATTGTGACAGAATAGGCTGGTTACCAATTTCCAAAACAAAAACAAAAACGATATTTACTAAAAAAAACCTGCAAGAGAAGTAGAAGAGCCACACTTCCCTTAAATAGGAGTAGCATTACAGTCTATGGGGATTTGAAATTTGAACACTATACCACATTAAAATCTCCAAAGTCTATTAGGATACCTTCATTCACTCTTTTTCTCTTTTCTTGAAGCCATTTTTTTTTTTTTGGCTCAAATTTATTTAGCAACTACTTTGGAATTTACACAAAGAAAAAAAAATATACAAGTAAAATCATTCTAGGTCTATTCTAGTTGACCCTAGCAGAGTCCTAGAATGAACAGCAGAGGTGATATTATAGCAGCCTTTCCATTAATTGAGGGGTTGTCACAAAAAGAGGGGTCTCCAAAGCATCAGAGTGCAAAAGTAAGAGATCCAGAGAGAGACCCAGAGAGAGATATCAGAGAGAGATCCAGCCTAGAACTAAGAAGAAATCTCCTGACAGTGAAAACAATTTATCAATGGAATGGATTACCTTTAGAAGTTGTTGAGGCTCAATCACTGAAGGTTTTTAAGAAGGGATTGGACAGCCGTTTATCCAGAATAGTATAGACTTTCTTGCTTGAGCAGTGGGTTGGACTAAAAAATCTCCAAGATCCCTTCCAACTCTAGTTGTTCTACCAGTCTGTTATTCTGTACATCCAGATTCAAGATTGGGACACCTAAAATCAGAGTGAAAACTTAAGAGGCTTAGGAGACTGAAACTGGGAGAATATATGCTCTTTTGTACTGTATTTCATGCTTCAAATAACTCTTGTTATACTTTGTCTCTTCTGTTAGAATGTCTAGGGAAAATGGCTGATATTTAAATTCCTTATTTCTGACACAAAGTATTCTATTACTTGCATGGTAACCAATTCTCTGTAGGCACAGTGGAAATGAGGCAACAGATGATGCAAAGATGACTGACCATTCTTCTGTAAATTTTCTGATAGTTTATTATAAATATTTTCTCTGCATGTTAATGTTAACAATAATAATTGAAACATAGGAAGACTGAATTAGATCACTCATTTTTATAACATATAGTATTGACAAAAGGTTATACAATATACTGAGCTACTCTTAGCTGAACCCATGATTTGTTAACAAAACTGAATAATTGTGTTCATATGTATAATACCTAGCTGATAAAAAATAAATATTTTTCACATCCTTAGGATAGCACAGAAACAAAAGGAATGATACATTTATAGGCTATATAAACCCTGTTTTAAAAGAGTTAACCAGTTATTAATATGCCAACAGATACAGACCATAACAATGCTTACTAAGCTAATTAATTCAAATTGGTATACTCTGCATGCAGAAGAATCAGTAGAAAAAAAGTTATCCATATTTTTCAGAAATTACAAAAATCTGATTAAAGAAATAAAAATATGTGCATTCATTAGACTTGCCTGGCATTTTCATTAAGATAAGAATAATTCATCTAGAACAAATGATTATATAATACAGACTTTATGAAAAAAAATGTCCCATCATCACTACTACCACCTATTCTGGCAGAGTAACTATGCTCAGTGAATGGGATTTTATGATATATCCCCTCTACTATAATTAATAGTAGAATATTTAAATGGGCTTATATAAAGGCCTTTAGGAATTTGATTCAATAATAAAAAAATACTTTCAGTATCTTCTTCTAAGCAAACTGAAACTATGCAACAAAGTTAAAAGAAGCCAGGTTAACTATAATATTAATTAGAGCTCAACATTAAGTAGTATAACATAATTCCAGTCTTCACACACAACAAAGTTCTGAGAATATAGTTCTGATCTTAAAGATTTAGACTGACCCACTTCCAGAGAAGAAAAATTACATCTTGACAATTTATACACTAATTTTGTCCTGATCATAATCAGTGTGAAAAGAATTTAGTAACCACCATACAGCAAAAATGAAAGTTAACATGGCTTTTCCACTTTTTTTTATATTCATGTCCACTTATTAATTTCAATTATCCAGAATCTTGTAGTTTGAAAAATATTTATAAATTTCAACTTGCTTAAGTGGATTTTCATTAATCCATTAATCTGTCATTTGTGCATGTATAGTCTTTTAACAAAGATCATGGCCTTTTTTCTTTTGGTAGCTAATATTCAATAATTTCCCACTGAAATAGATTGAGAGAACATTCTTCTTAAACCAATTGGGGTCATGGAAAGTATCACTGCATCAACCTCAAATAATAGTACTAAGAGGTGTCACACATCATGTTAAGCCGAAATTAAACAAATCACATTATGACTTTGTGTGATGAATGATTCCATTTATTGTAAAATTTCTATGGTTTCTCTTTTCCTTCCCATTACTTTCTTCAAATGTCAAGCTTCAGTGGTTGCTATAAAGAGGAAATTGAAAGGAAATAATAGGAAGGAAAATCTGTATTTTTCCAAAGTCTCTGATACTGAATTTCATTTGGTCCAAACATTGACCTGTCAAAGGGTTTCTTGGAGATTTCCTGTTTTAAAATTGTGCGATTCATATCTATTGTCTTTTGTAATCATATATTTATTTTAAAAATCATTGATAAAAATGCCTATATACATTCAATATATTCAAAAGAAAAATGTTATTTTCAACACATCACATTTTTGTACATCAAAAACATTTTGAAATTAAACTTAAGAAAGACATAATAAGCAAAGACATTTCCAGAAGGATACATAAATCTATGTGTTCTAGTTCAATATGTTGTAAAATACAGGTTCTATTTTCCTTAGAAACAAAGCAGCCCTGCCAAATAAATGGAACAGTACTGACTTTTAGATGGTTTGGTCATTCTCTTGGATATCTTTTTGCTATATCTAAGGGTCTAGTATGTCTTCTGTCTGGTTTATAGTTTGTGCTTGATGAGGCACTTTATTAGCTCTCTGAAGTTGCAGTTAGGTTTAAACTTCAAGCATTTTAAGCATTGCTAGAATGTCCTGAAAGCAGAATAAAAAGGCTGGATGAATCAACCCACTTACAAATAATTTAATTATATGATTTAGTTCAGTTTCATTTGTTTCCTTCAGAAAAGAATAATTCTGAACTATGAAATGTTGACCATTTTTATATTACAAATGATTTTGGATGTACTTATTTCTATTAGTATTTTAGTATTTATTTGATTTGTCAATCGCTTACAAGATAACAGGTATAAGTATAAACACAGTTTTGAATACATGAGATATATACTTATAAGAAAAATAAAAAACAATAGGACAGGGACAGTAGGCACGATTGGTGTGCTTATGCAAGACCCTTACAGGCCTCTTAGGAAACGGGTGAGGTCAATAGTAGATAGTCTAAGGTTAAAGTTTTTGGGGTTTGGGGAAGAAACCACAGAGTCAGGTAGAGTATTCCAGACATTGACCACTCTGTTGCTGAAGTCGTATTTCCTGCAATCATGTTTGGTGCGGTTAACCTTGAGTTTGTATCTATTGTGTGATCTTGTGTTGTTATGGTTGAAGCTGAAGTATTCATTGACAGGTAGGAAATTGCAATGTACGATTTTATATACTATATTTAGATCAGACCGGAGGTGGCATAGTTCTAGATTTTCTAGCTCTAGAGTTTCAAGTCTGGTGGCATAAGATATTCTGCAATGAGTAGAGGAGTAGAGAACTCTTCTTGTGAAATATTTCTGGACTTTTTCAATTGTGTTAATATAAGATACATGATATGGGTTCCAGACTGATGAGCTTTATTCAAGTATAGGTCTAGCAAATGTTTTGTATGCTCTAGTTAGTAGCGTGATATTACCAGAGAAGAAGCTACGTACGATTAGATTAACAACTCTTAATGCCTTTGTGGCTATGTAGTTACAGTGGGCTCTAGCACTTAGATCATTTGAGATGAGTACTCGAAGATCCTTGACAAAGTTTGGATCCTCAACAAGGTCTTGACTATTTAGCTTGTATTTTATTTTCTGATTTTTTCTGCCAATATGTCAGACAGAGCATTTATTTGTTGAGATTTGAAGTTGCCATTTGATTGACCATTCTGATACATAGTCAAGGTCTTTTTGGAGGGTAGTAGTATTGTCTGTGGTGTTGAATAGCTTTACATCATTAGCGAAGAGAATGCAGTTGCTCGTAATATGATCACAGAGGTCATTTATGTAGAGTATGAAGAGAGTTGGTCCTAAAACACTGCCTTGGGGGACACCACTGTTGACAGGTACAGAATTTGATAGGACGCTCCCAATTTTGACCATTTGTTACCTGTTTAACAGGAATGCTTCTATCCAGTTATGTAGGCATCCAGAGATACCATAAGATTTTAGTTTTAGTAGTAGTTTGTCGTGAATCAAAGACTTTACAGAAGTCTATGTAGATTGCATCTATTGCTTTGCCCTGATCGAGTTGTGTAGTCCATATGTTTTTCAGTGTAAGAGTTGCAGATTACAGGATAGTTTTTTTTCTGAAATCAAATTGTTTATTAGAGAGTAGGTTGTTTGTCTGTAAGTGGAGGATAATGGATTGGTTAATAATTGATTCCATGATTTTACAGGTGACGCAGCATAAAGAGATTGGTCTGTAATTTTCAACTAGGCTGGGGTCTCCCTTTTTGAAGATGGGGATGACCATGGCTTGTGACCATAGTTTTGGCAAGGAGCTGGTCCTGAAAGATTTTTCAAAGATTATGCTTAGAGGTTCAGCTATGGCAGTGGATAGCTTTTTTAAGAAGTAGGCACATATTCCGTCCGGTCCAATAAATAGGGATGGTTTTAGATTGCGCAGTGCTTTTTCAACAATGTCTTCTGTAAAATTGATATGTATTAGATCATTGTAGTTGTCTGTGGTTCGACAAGGAAGTACTGGGCTTGATCCATTGCCGTTTACAAATACTGAGCCAAAGAATGTGTTAAAGAGGTTTGCTTTGATGGTGTCATTGTTGCAGTATTTGCCATTAGTCCTTTCAGGGGTGGGATGGATCTTGAGTCTTTTAGTTTGTTGTTTACAAAATTGCAGAAAGCATGGGTGGAATTTGTGCATAGAAGGTTTTCCTCTTGTTTAATGTGATAATTAGTGCATTCAGTTTTTATCTGGTGGCATAGATTTTTGTATCGGCTTTTGAAGTTGGCAGCGTGACCAGATTTGTTTTTTCGCCAAAGTGATCTCTTTTTGGATTGAAGCTTCTTTATTGTTATGGGTAATCTGTTTTTCCTGGTTTTGGGAGTTGTTATTGGTACATATAGTTTGATGGCTCTTTTGATTTCTAGTAAGAATATGTTGTAATGGTCTTCAGCAGTATTGCATCCAGTGAATTGAAATTGCCAATCAAGGGCAATTAATATTAATATTAAGCAATATTAATTGGGTAAATCAACCAACATATTCTGTAACATTCAAACTGGCAGCAAAAAATGTTTCCACGATTAGTTCAAACATTAAAATGCATGGTGAATATCAGATTGCTTTGAGTTTCTCAAAAAATCAATTTCATGCGCAAACTAGACATCAATATCTAAACTAATTCTACAGATTTGTTTTTAGCCAAATTGAAAATTGATTTACGTAATTTGAAATATTAATTCCATCCTTTAAGGAAAAATAACATATCAGAAGGATTAAGAGCTTTTCATTCCCTTGCTTTCTCTGTAATCACACTGGGAGCTGCAAATGCTAATAAAGATCAGAATCTGGCTCAACGTTTCTGACTCTCAGAAAAAGATTTAGTTTTATTGTAACTTTAAACTCAGCCTACATTACATTTTAGTGGGTTGATTCATCCAGCCTTATCATAAGGGCTTAGTACTGCATGTACTTTGGAGCACTCTACCACCTACTATAAAGTATAAATCATAGTATAAATACTGTGCTTGTGAATATAAAGCAAAGTGAAATGTATACTCCAAGCTTGAAGATTTTCTGTCTGTGAAATGCTTAAAGAAATAAATGTATGTACCTAACCACTTGATATTTGAAGGTAAACAGTTGAGTTGGATACCTCTAATATCTGTAAATAGGAAAATGATTGGCAATTATATCTCTCTGCTATCAGTTCTTCTCTTGATTTTATTTTGTATTCCCCTTGGCAAAATTCTAGTATCTCATGATAGGTTAGCCACTTAGGTTTGCCTGTTAATTCTTATCTATAAAATACTTCTTGTGCAACCAAGGGGTTTTGGGCTCAACCTGGATTTCATCTATTTCATAGTCTCAATACAGTATGTCTTAACATAATGATTTTTAAAATCCACATTAACCTTGACTTATCATACTGCAAATATCCATGCTACCCAAATTCCAGATTGTGTCCTTCTAACTCCAAGAACCTTCTTTTTCTCAGCAGCATCCTCCCTTTCATCCAAACTGCAAGTTATAAAATAGAATTTCAGCTCAGGTAGATCCAATCCCCCTTTTTCCTTGCATCTTATAACACCTTATAACCAGGGATGGGCTTCAAAAATTTTAGCAACCAGTTGGCTGCCCGGTTGCTAGATGGGTGTGGCCTAGTCGGCCTCCTGCACCATAGTGGGGGGGGGCATTTTTGTCCTTCAGAAAGCTCTGGAGGCTTTCTTTGAGCCTCTGGGAAGGTGAAAACAGCCTTCCTGGGCTCCAGAGACCTCTGGAGGCTGGAAACAGGCCCATTTCTGGCCTTCTGGAACTTCTGGGAGGCCTGTTTTTCACCCTCCCTGGGCTCCGGAGGCTTTCTTTGAGCCTCCAGGAGGACGAAAACAGCCTCCCTAGGCTCCAGAGGCCCTCTGGGAGGCCCATTTTTCACCTCCCCTAGCCTCTGTGTGGGCCCTGCACTTACCTGCGATCCAAAACGGGCTGCATGGAGACTCCTGGGAGGGGCGGAGTGGGGTGGGTGGAGCCAGCCAGGCATGGGATTTGCTGAACTGGTCATTAAAAATGACAAAATTAGCTACTGGTTTTCCCGAACTAGGGCAAACCAGTACCAGCCCACCTCTGCTTATATTTAAATACCTTATATTTAATTTATATTTTTCCCCAGCTACACAAATTTAAATCTATACTTCTACTGTTTAAATGGCATCACATGTATTCTCTGAAATAAAAACATCAATCTAGACAAGACATTCATTTTTATCACAGAAATTCTCCCATCAATGACAATTGCAGTTTCTCCATCTTAACACATGTTTGTTTACATTTGTGAGATTGTGGCTAAAGAAAAACCACCAGGATTCAAAGTTGATCCAAGGAAAAAGACTTTATTACATCTGCAGATGGGTCCTCCCCCTTGGCAGTTGAGGAGAGAATGAAAGACAAAGCTTCTGCTCTATTTTTATACCCAAAACTACCCCCCGCCCATCCTATGGTTTACAATCTACCTATTGAATTACAGTATACAATTCATCACCTAATATGGGACATCAGGAAGTTAGATGCCTCCTTAACACGTACACATTTTCCCAGATTTTCCCAGAGCACAACGTGTGATTGTTCAACGTTTCAATTCTCCCTTTTGCAGTAGAAAAGTATCAACTCACAGTTTGAAGTTTGAGTCACAGTTACAAAGTACACAATGGATTTTATTCATGTTCTCCCCTCACAATTCCCCCCTTTTCTTGTTTCACTCTTGACTCAAACTCAAGCAAATCTTCTCCAATGTTTCTCAGCATTAAATTCGTGTTTTCCGTTTGCAGAATCATCATTTGTTCAGAATCCTTATTCTTAGATATTACTGGTATCACGTATCCCATGGTACAAATCCACTCCAATAGGGTGGCATTTCTCTATACGCATGTTTCCCACACAACACCCACCTAAAATTTTCCATGGCATATGTTTGATTCAAAGTCCGAGTCCAATTGATTATATCTTCAAATACATACATATCTGGTATTGGTCCTGATTAAAATAACTCAATTTCTGATAAGTATTAGAATAACTGTGGTTACTACAAGATGAAGGCATATCAAAAGTTTTTGTTGCATTTTTCCCAATCACCCAAATCCACCCCTTTGGATACATTTCTCTTGAAACACGCATATGCTCTTTCTCTCAAATGGACAAATACCTTCCTGGTTAGGTCCCTTTCCATAGGAACCTTCTCAATTCCATTTCCCTTTGGTTTCAAATTCTGTTGACTCAGTGGGATTGCATGCAATGTTAAACCCTCCCCTGTCTTCCCTGGCATGTGCATACACATCCAGCAGTTAGTTATGTTCAATGCTTGTGATACCTTCTTCAAATCCTTCATGTATGTATTGTCTTCCCATAAATCTGTCCCCAAGTCTCCAGCTGGTCCAATATATGGAGTCTGTCCTCCTGATGCAATCATCAGTACTATCGTCAAGGTGGTTAGCTCAGTCCAGGGTCCAATCTTCTTCATCTTCTTAAGGTGAGCTTCAGCGTCTGACCGTCCACTGGAACTGCCCTCCACGTAGAATTTGGATCTGGTGCCTTCTTGACTCTGCTGTAATGCGTCCAGCCTCCTTCCCGAGTGCGAACTGCAGATTCAGTTGTCAACAGCACCTGGTACGGGCCTTCCCAGCTAGGTTGCAGCTTCTCACTTTTCCAAGTCTTTATCAGAACCCAATCTCCAGCTTCGTAGGGGTGCTGGCTTCTCACAAGTGGTGGTCGTTGTGCCAACAATCCCTGTTTATGAAGAGAAAACAAAGACCTGGACAGTGTCTGCAAATATTTTCTCAGAAACAAGTCTTTAAATTCAGGAATTGGATTCCCTATTTTCGCCAAGTAGGGTCGTCCCATTAGCATCTCGAATGGAGAGACCCCAGTGTCTTTCCTTGGACATGTTCTGATTCTGAGCGGTGCCAAGGATAAGTTCTTTGTCCATGGCAACCCATTTTCCAATTGTAATTTGGTTAAATGTTTCTTCAATTCTCCGTACTGGATTCTGGGTGCTAAGGGGTGTGCAAATCCCATTTCACCCCAACAGCTCCCATCACAGATTGCAACACTTTTTGTGTAAAATGTGTCCCCCTATCAGAATCAATAGATTCCATCATCCCATAACGTGGAATGATTTGTTCTAACAGGATCTTGGTTACTGTGGGTGCTGTGGCTCTTCTAGTTGGATAGGCCTCCACCCACCCTGTCAGATGATCTTTAATCACCAGTAAATATTTCCACCACCCCTTTCTCTGGTAATTCGCTGAAATCAATCTGTGTTCTCTGGAAAGGCCAGCCCACTAGGGGTCGCCCTCCCATTATTATTTTTTGCTGCTTTCTTGTTTACTTTCAAACATATCAAGCATTTCCAACAGATGTTCTGGGTTAGCGTCCACATCTTTGGACTCCAAAAATGTGGACTTCACAGCTGTTACCAGTGCTTCTGTACCCCAATGCCCTCCCTCATGTACCTTTTCCAGAATTCCCCTCATTGCATTCACAGGAACCACTCTCACCCCTTCTGATGTTCTCCACCCACTTCCAAATCATCTTTCTCTTTTCCCTCAGGTTTCTAATCCTCATTCTCTTCCATTTCCAGCAGGGGAATTGATGCCATTACCAGCTCTATCTCCCCTGCAGCTTCTTTCGCCCACTTGTCTGCCCTCCTGTTACCAACTACCTCTGGGGTGCTTACCAAAGGTATGGACCACACCCCAGGCATATTTGGAATCAGTTCAGATTGTCACATTAATTCCTTCAGCCAACTCCAAAGCCCTCTTCAAAGCAAACAACTCGCATTTTTGCGCAGACCATGAAGAAGGAAGGGAGCCCTTTTCTATGACCTCCCCTTCTCCTGTCACGACTGCAAATCCTGACTTCCTTTTTCCTTCCTCAACCCTGCTTGATCTATCCACAAACCATCTCTCCCCTCCTTTCAAAGGAGTTTCTTCCAGATCCTCCCTCACTTTTGTCATCAGATCTACTTGCAACAAACAATCATGGTCCTCAGCTTCCCACTCCTGTCTTCTCCCTTCTAAAAATTCTGCTGGATTCAAATTCCTGTCTGTCCCAATCACTACATCAGAGCTGGTTCTCAAAATGGTCTCATATTTGAGAATCTGCCCCTCTGTCATCCAAGTTGTTGCCAACTGACTTAGCACAGAAGTAACCTGGTGAGGAGAATGCATCACCACCCCCCTCCAAAGGTTAACTTCTTGCTCTCTACCACCAACATAGCTGTAGCAGCCACAGCCTACACACACACCGGCCATCCTCTCACCACCGGCTCCAGAGTTTTGCTCAGAAAGGCGATGGGCTGGTATTGCCCCCCCCTCTTCTGCGCCAACACTCCTAGTGCCGTTCCCTGAGCTGCTGACACATACAGATGAAATGGGAGCTTTAAATTGGGCAAAGCCAAAACTGGTGCGGATGACAATGCCTTCTTTAAACCCTCCCATCTCTCATCATCTCCCTCTAACCATTCTATACTCTCTCCTTTTCCTACCAGCTTCCTGTGCCCACAAACTGGATCTTTTCCCTTGAAACTGTCAATCCTTGCTCCTTCAGCCAATTTAGCAAAGACACAGATGCTGCTCTAACTTCTCTCTCTTTCTCCCCAGTCAGCAACAAATCATCCACATATTGAATCAACAGAATCCCCTTCCTTTTCTCAAAAGAAACTAACTTTTCTTCCAAAGCCTGTCCAAACAACAAAGGGCTCTCAGTATAGCCCTGGGCCCAGTCTCAGGATCATTCTATTCAAATGCAAACAGGTCTCTACTCCCCTCCTCAAGGGGGCATGCCCAGACCTCATCTGAAATTGCTCTCTCATTTTCCACAGTCATCTTACACATCCTTACTCCCTTCCCGGTATCCCACAGCTGGATACCAAACACAGGCAACAAATCTCTCCCCAGCAAATTCATTCCAGGATCAAGAATATACAACACTTCAGCTTCAGTCACCACTTCATTCATTTCCAGTCTGATTTGTTCCAACACACTCACATCCTGCGATTTTCCACTCACCCCAACTACCTTTATCACTTTTCTTGGATCTATGTGCACCCTTTACCGGGTCACACACAGAAGTCCGGCTTGCGCCGGTGTCTATCAGGAACAGCCGCTCCTGATGGTTAGGACCCACTAAAATGTTTAACAATGGCTCCCCGCAGGTCCTCTTAAAGGAGCCAGAACAGCCCTAATCATCATACAATGCATAACTTCTCTCTTCCCGGTTGGTAGGACACTTGCGCGCAAAGTGACCTTCCTTCCCACACCTGAAGCAACTCCTATCCATTCCAGGCTGTCTCATTCCCATACCTCTTCCTCTGTCCTGAAAACTTCCCTGATTGTATCCCCCAAAATTCTCCCTCCTTTTTCCAATTGAACCTTTCCCAAAATTCTCACTTTTCTTCATCTCATTCTTTGCTGCAGCCTGCACAGCTGCAACCATCATTTGTGACTTCTGTTTTTTTTTTTGTTTTTTTTTACAGTGTCTGTTCACAAAAACTTGTTGGGCTGCTTTCAGGAGATCAACAATTCCCACAGCTCCCCAATTATCCATATTCTGAATTTTCTTTTGGATATCTGGCCAAGCCCCAGTCACAAACTGCATTTTCAGCATGGATTCAAAAGCAGGTGTGGTTGGATCCACACCGGAATATTTAACTAGGCTGTCCCAAAGCCTATTACAATAGTCCCCAGGATATACATCAACTCCTGATAAGCGTAATCATTCGGACCCATCCATAGCTCTAACTGTTCTGCCACCTCATGAGCATTTTCATGAAGTTTTGGAAGAGTCTTTTTCAATTCTCGCAACTCGGCTGGTTTTATGGGGACAGCCACAAAGACTGTCACCGGGTTGCCTGCAGCATTGATCCCATTAGGGACTTCCCTAAGAGGAAATGCATCCACTTCAGGTTGAAAATTTTGAACACTTCTCTTCTCAACTGTTCCACTTCTTTTCTGTCGCAGATAGGGGAGGCTGAGGAGGGGGTTGGGGCGCCGGCAATGGCAACGGTGCCATAGGAACATTGGCGGGCGCGTTATTCAAATTAGGATTTGCGGGCGGCGGACTCTGCAGCCAATCGTCCGTCTCACTCTCATTGTCTTTTTGTTGAGACATGTATTGACCCTCAATTGGAGGGACGGGACCTTCAAATTTCACATGAAACCATACATCTATGTATGCAATTTGAGTAGTCATTTTGTGTTAGAGGATATAGTCTTGCAATTTGGTCATCCAATAGATACTGGCTTCCCCTTCAGGACTCCAGTGATATGGAAATTTAGGATCAATCAAAGGGTATTTTGGCCATCGGTCTCGACAAAGATAAATCATGTTTTTCTTTTCGAGATGTCTGGTGAATTCCTTTAGATTCGGGGAGAACTACTGTTTTAGTAGTTGTCCCAGGGGCGAATCTACCGGAATAGGTTTTCTGCCATTGTCAAATTTTCCCTGTCCCAGACAGGCTTCTTCCTGGTCTCCAAGACCCTCGCTTTGTCCTTTCCCATCTCTACTCTTCCAGGCTCCCAGAGCCTTGACTCACCAGTCCTGTCCTCCAGCAGACGCTGGATTCCCCCAGGGAGTTTGAGGACCCCTCTCTTTTTCCCAGTCCTCCAGCAGACGCTGGATTCTCCCAGAGAGTTTAAGGACCTCTTTCTTTTGGCTACAAATGAAAGGAACAAAGTTTACCTGATCTGATCGCTCCTGGACTCTCCGAAGTCAAAAGGATGCATGGGCGTCCCCAACTCAGATCGATCTCACACACTCTCAGCCGGCATTTCATCTCAGTTCTTTTTCCAAGGATCGTCTGGATTCCCAGTCACCTCGGGAGTCTGACCGAATTCGGGGAGAGGTGCCTCTCAATGGGAGGTTGTGGCCACTCTCTTACCTGGTCCACGCTTTCCAGTCAACCACCGTCGAGGATCCCAGACGAGCCCCCAAATTGTGAGATTGTGGCTAAAGAAAAACCACCAGGATTCAAAGTTGATCCAAGGAAAAAGGCTTTATTACATCTGCAGATGGGTCCTCCCCCTTGGCAGTTGAGGAGAGAACGAAAGACAAAGCTTCTGCTCTATTTTTATACCCAAAACTACCCCCCCATCCTATGGTTTACAATCTACCTATTGAATTACAGTATACAATTCATCACCTAATATGGGACATCAGGAAGTTAGATGCCTCCTTAACACGTACACATTTTCCCAGATTTTCCCAGAGCACAACGTGTGATTGTTCAACGTTTCAATTCTCCCTTTTGCAGTAGAAAAGTATCAACTCGCAGTTTGAAGTTTGAGTCACAGTTACAAAGTACACAATGGATTTTATTCATGTTCTCCCCTCACACATTCATTCTGTATCTTAACAGATTATTTTAAAATAACATAGCAGTCATATTTGTTATACTGTTATCCAGATATGTCACCTTTTTCTCAATCTTAAAAATCTGGTTTACCCATTAATTGTGCTTGACATTTTATTTTCATAGTTTTTGGTTAATATCTTGATTTTCTGTTGTTAATTTTGAAACCTGCTCATGTATCAAATTCATTACTTTAACCATTAATGTTTCAATTCCTTTAAAGGTTCTTTTAAAACCAACACCAAGTCATCTGCAAAAGCCCTTAACTTTTAAGGTTTTTTTTAAAAAAAATCTTTACTCCCCTAATCTGTTCTATTTGTTTTATATCTCTATTCAGTGTTTCAAAAATCAAAATAAACAAACAGTGAGCATCCCTGTCTTATTTTTGTTAACATCTTACAGAGTTTATTAGAGCTCTATTATCAATTTTTTGGGTGTGTTTTCTGTGGAATGTAAATTGATCTTTCCCATTTCATAAAATTATCTCCAAAATTCTAAAACTTTGAATAAGGAAGCAAAGTTGAAATGATTAAACAGCTTCTCTCAGCATCCAAGAAAATCAATGTGGCTTATTTTTCATTATGTTACTCAAAATATTCCAAAATATCCAACACATTTTTAACATTGTCCTTTACACTGTGTTTTAGGTAAAAAGCCACACTGATCCTCTGAATATATTCCAGTATATAAGCTGGAATGCTTGAGAACCATTGTAATCATTACAAGGATTACATTACATTATCAAGTGGTAATCATTATTTAATAAAAGTATTGACCTTTTTTTTTTTTTTTTGTTAAAATCATATCTTGTCCCATTTTATGTATTAGTACTATATTGGCCTGTTTCCATCTCTGGCATTTTTTTTCCCTGTAGGGTAAATTCATTCTGTTTTGTAAAGGTTGTAAAAGTTCATCCACAAAACATTTATAATAAAAATCTGATAATCCATCTGGTCCAAGCACCTTTCCTGACTTAATTTTTGATAGAGCTTCAGAAATTTACCTTATTATTATAGGTCTGTTCATAATCTCTTATTTCTCTGCAATCCTCAGTAAATTTTATTTAAATGTCCATCTATTTTATCCAGAACAATGTCACTTCCTTTGTACGAAATAGAATAATATTGATGAAATGATTTTGTATAGCCATATTATCCATTAATACAGTATCTCCCTCTTGTAATTTCCTTGTATATTTCCCTTTTCTTTTCTTTTTGTAATTTATACACCAACCAATACAGGTTTGTTTGAAACTCTTTTTTTTTGGCTTCACATAGCTCATTTTTATTTCCATTTCTCTTACGGTTAGCAAAGACTACTATCATTGTAAAAGCTTAATTTATTGAGAAAAACTATTTTTTCTAGATATTTCTTTAGTTCATCTTTTCTCTTTATTTTATCCAAAATAGCACGTAGTTTCTCTTGACTATTTATAGTTCATTATTATATTGTATAAAATAACCTCTAATGAAAGCTTTATTTGCATCATAAACTATTCTTAAATCACTTTTACTTAAGCTATTTTCAAAAATTCTTTTAATTTATTTTATAGTCCTCCATTATTGCTTCTTTCTGTAGCAACAATTCATTTAGTCTTCATCTAAAATAACTATATTCCCTTTTAGAAATCAAACTCACAGGACTATAATCCAAAAACAGTCTTTGATAATATCTCTACTTTAAAAACCTTAGTAGCAAAATTATTTGAAAGCCAAATAACACCTATTATTTACAAAGTGAAACTTGTTATCTGGAAAACACATTGTTTGAAGGAAAATGCATTAAGTGAGTTTGTACTATGGCTAATAAATTGCATTATGGCTTGGAGAGTAGCTTACACTTAGCTCATATTTTTTAATTTATGCCAAAAGCTATTAGTCCAAGCAAACTTCCAAACATATGACTAACTAGCCAGCAGTTAAATCCAATTTGATAAATGGATCCTCATATGAAGAATATAAATTATAACCCATAGAAATTCCATTCATTTGCAAAAAATTAAACCTATGCATAATAATTACTTCTTTGACCTTCCTTTGTCTTGTTGTGATCACGCAAACTCATGCTGACTCCATATTTATAGTTATAATCACTTCTGAATTTCAGTTAATGACAAAAAGTGAAAGATACTGCCTTTAACATTTGCTTAATGGCTTCCTCCCAGTTATCTTGTGTGGGAGATAAAATGGTAAATAAAATTACCAAAAGCCGATTATGAGATAGCTGTTATGTTTTGAACTTTGGTTTGTTTGTGGTTTTATGCTGTTATGAACTGGTTGTGCCTTGGTCAATAAGGGAAGTGCTGTTATTATTTCTTCTACTAACTTAGTTTACAGAAGTTTCAGGCAGTCTTTTAACTATAACTTTCTTTTTCCAAGAACTTCAATTTGATTTTTCATCTTCATACTCCTTTCATTGTCTCTTAATCTCAGTAGTGACCTCACATTCTCCAAGTAAATGTCAAATCATAATAACTTCTCCACTTTGTTCTAAAAAACGTGATCAAGCTTCCCTTTTTGGAAAAATCTCATTAGTGAGAGTACATCTCTTTTTAATTGCTCCACTGAACCCTTTATGCCCTCTAGGGATATCTTCACATCCAGTGCTCACTGCATTGTCATGTTGATAGGTTTCACTTGTGACTCATCTGAAGTCTGTTTGCAATAGACCTTTCCCAGATAAGTTAAACCACATTTTTTTTTAAAAAAGCAATCTATTTTACGGAGTTATTTTGCTGTTAGCAGAAAGCACCCCAGTCTCTATGGACATAAATATCTTTAGTTAAGCCTCCCTTGTGCAGAAATATGCAATTGCTAGTGTGTCTTTCTGTTTTTGATAAAGACTATTTAAAGACTATTTTTGTCAGATAGATGGCGCGTTACTATTGGAAGATGTACAAATGAACAAGCTAGATAGCTAAATAATAGAAATCCTTAGTATTCTGTTTTATTGCTGTTTTCGCTACCTTGCTGAGGGGAACAGGCTATAATTGACTAACTCTGACTACAACGGTTAATTTTGACAAATGAGATTAGGGCAAAATTGATATGCATTGATTTGCAATGTGATTGACTTTACTGAACCTAATTATAATTTGATGGTTTATTATGGGACTATTATTTGATCCCTTGAACTTTATGTATTATTGCCTCAATATAATTTAATTATTACACTGTGTTTATATATTGTAGATTAATTGATTTTGTTGAATTTCTGTTTTATTTTAGGATTGTTGATGTAATATGCCTGTATATTTGGCATTGAGTAAAATTAACAATGATATTAATCTTTCTAGACCTTTGTAGCTGTTGACTTTTTCTAGGGAGATAGCCTAAAATTATAACTAAGGGTTGCTTAAGAGACAGTCTTGGCTATAGTGGTAACTGCAAGAAACTGCTAGATAACTTAGTGGGACTAAAGAAATATTAGAGGTTTCAGGGACAAGTTGATAAAGCATAAACAGAGAGGAGCATAATGGGGTGGTTGGAATGAGATCTGTCTATAAAAACTGTAAGTAATAAATATTTATTGTACAAGGGCAGCAAAGGGCTGGTGAAACTACCTGAGTACATTAAAGCAGGGGTCCCCAACCACTGGTCCGCGGACCGGTACCGGTCCGTGGAACAAGTCCTACCGGGCAGCTGTTTTGCTTGAGCGCCATCTTTTTTTTGATGAAAAAGTGCTTCCGGTGAGTTTTTCCGGTAGAAAGCTCACCGGAAGCACTTTTTCATCAAAAAAGATGGAGCGCCAGCTTCCGGTGAGCTTTTCCGGGTAGAAAGCTCACTGGAAGCACTTTTTCATCAAAAAGATGGCGGCGCTAGCGCTTCGGTGAGCTTTTCTGGGTGAAAGCCATTTCTACCCGGAAAGCTCACCGGCATGATGCGCCGCATCTTTGATGAAAAAGTGCTCCGTGAGGTCACTGGAAGCACTTTTTCATCAAAAAAGATGGCGGCGCCCAGCTAATGCCAGTACTGGGCCACGCCATAAAAAAGGTAGGGGATACCGGGGCGCGGCATAAGAAAGGTTGGGGATCACTGCATTAAAGGATAATGCCAAGAAATACAAATCATGCACAATCCTCCTTCCTTTTTCTCACTTTAAGGAGATTTTTACAAAATCTTTTGAGTCCCTCTGGTCTTTGTTTTCCAACATAGTAGAAAGTTAATTCTAGCTCTATAGAAATGATGGATGTCATCCTATATTCATAGACTGAGTGTAATCAAGACACACGATACAGATTAATTTATCGAAATTCAACTGCTCCAGCTGCTGCTGATTACAACTTGGGAAAATTTGATTTTATAGTATGGGATACTTCTGTTACTATAACTATTTAGGTATAAAATAAACCTTATCCTAACTTTGTAAAGAAATCCTAGAGCAAAAATAGCTCAGAAAAACCATTATATCATTATTTCTTTTATGCTTTCTTAACACAGAATGATTCTGGAATAGAAATAATTAGAGAACATTATTGCAAGATTGAATCTGGGTCGGTTGCCTTCATTTGTGAGAGAACATTATTATTAGAACTTTAAGCTTATCTTTTCACCTAACTTTTTGACAGCTTAAGAAAATGCAAAATATTCAGACTGATTTTAAATAATATACATCTGCATATATATATATACTGCTTAATGTTGGGAACATTGATTCAGATAGGTGATGAGTGAAACGAACACGTCTGAAACAGCTGGGAATTCAATGATGTTTAAGACCTTGAAGCACTCTTATACAGTGAAGCATCAACTAAAATTGCATGCATGAGTATAATGAAATGCAAAAAAAAATGTCATCTGTGAGAAAGGTAGTTATACAGTATAGGCAGCTTCAAGTTATTCAATCCACAAAGAAAGGTGATAAGTAATAGTTCATGAATCTTAATGTCTGAAATGTGGAATCTTGAACTAAAAATGTCGGCAACAAAAGAGGGAGCATATTTAGACCTATTTGTTTATTTCTTGTAGAAATCCATCACAGGCTGAGAAATTCTCAGAGGTAATGTCCCAAATGTCTTAAATTTCCAAGGTTTAGAAATACTGGAGTAGATTATATACTATTGCTGAGATAATTTTATGGACATGTTCTGTCCTCAGTACACATTAATCAATGTGCACCTTGACATGCAGCTAAATTCCCCTATGCTCCAATAAAACAGACCATGTGCATAGATCTGAATCAGTGGTGGGATTCAAATTTTTTTTAACTTCCGGTTCTGTGGGCGTGGCTTGGTGGGCATGACAGGGGAAGGATACTGTAAAATCTCCAGTCAGAGGTGGTATTTGCTGATTCTCTAATCTACTCAAAATTTCTTCTACCAGTTCTCCAGAACTAGTCAGAACCTGCTGAATACCACCTCTGATCGAAATGCTTTATTGAAAGAACAGGATATAGTGAAACTGGGGAAAATAGGAATACATACAATAAGAACCAAATACAAGATAAGCCAAGGGTCTTCAAACTTGACAAGTTTAAGACTTGGGGACCAACTCCCAGAATTCCTGAGTTAACATGACTGGAGAAGGAATTCTGGGAGTTGAAGTCCACAAGCCTTAAAGCTGTCAAGTTTGAAGACCCCTAGATAAGTAGTATTGAGTTACTGTTGAACACAACAATTAATAATTAGAAGTAAACTAAATCTCAACAGTGATGCTCTGTGTATTGGGTGTGGGTTTGTCCTTGGATGACCCATGTGCCACAGATTAAGATGGATTTTTTTTTATGCTTCTGCCTTTGCCAAATGCTAAAGGAAATGGAGTCTTGCTTCCCAGTGTATACTTATTTTGAAAGTGCCGGCTGACGGGTAAAGAGGTTAGGTCAGCTTCAAACAATATAATTGGTTTGTCTCTCCAACCAGGGGCTAGAGAATATATAAAAGTTATGCTAGGGCATGATAGGACATATCCATGAAATGGCTAGCAGTTGACAGTGACTGACATTTAAATAAGTTTTTTTTTAAAATGAGTGTTTCCTTGTTATGAATGCTTCTGTGTACGATTTTGTGTGCAAGCAATCCTCCTTATCAATGCATTTTGGTATGCAATTTTCAGAAAAGATAGGCTTTATTATTTGTCCTCAATATGTAGGCTTTATAATGCATTTTTTAAAAAATTGATTAACAGCATTGTAAAATTTGAAAAAGCATACTTTTCAAAGAAAAATTAAGTTTTAGTTTGCATACTGAACAGATGTTTCCTCTGTAACCTCTAGGTTTTGCAAGATGATGATTGGGACTATAAGTGATGTTTTTGCTTTAACTGTTAGAATCGCCATCTGAAAACATTCTCTGGATACTCTTGTAATACCCTGGAGGGAATCAAGCAAGTTGGAGGAGAAACTACGAACTATAGTACTATTCTGACTTGATAAAAAGACTTTTAGATATTCAAGATATTCTTAACCCTGGCTATCTAAAGGAGAGAGAAAGAGTGGCAGAAATAAATAACACTTTAATTTCTTTATCAATGATTTACAAAACAGATCGCTATAGAAAACATGTAAACAATGAATGGTGTGCCTTCAAGTTTTCCAAGGACCTTTAGCAGTAGATTCTGTTGTATTGGACTACAAGACCCCAGGGAAGCATAGAGGGAAACCACCTTCAGCTATTTGACTTATTTAGTTTACCCTATTCATCATCCTCATTTTAAAGGACAGCCTTCAGACTGTTATTGGCTGTTGCAGTATTCAGTGACTCTACCATGATTACATAAAGAAAAATGGTATAATCAGCTTCCGCTCTGACATCTTCAGTCTGGTAACTGAAACCAAGCCCCCTAGTGTTAATCATAACATATTTTTTTTTTAATAGTTGTCTGCTTTGGTTGCATCATAGTCAGCAGTACTCAGGCAATAAATAATTAAATGAGATAAAATAAGTGGTAGGAAGGGAAGTTACTATTGATTTTCATGGGTATGACTAAATTCCCTCCTGTACTTAATTTTTCCTCTGATAATAAAGCAGACACGGTGCTTTTCTTCTAATTTCCTTTGAATGGAAATGACTTCATCAAGATATTTCAGATTAAATCAAGTCCTTCTCTTCTCAAGTTACCCATGAGATTTGTTTAATCACTGGAGCATTCGTCTGCTTAGAGAGCAAAGGAAAAGGAAAAAATGTAAGCTCTTTCCAGATGGTGTTCAATTTGAGTAGAAATAAAGGGCTCCTATTTATATTACTGCAACTTCTGCTGGAGTTGATTAAAGTACCGAATCTCAAAAAATGTAGACTATTCTTGGTGACTTAATCACAACTAGCTTGGAAGCTGGAATTGGCTATTTCTTTTTATTTATTCTTCATGCACACTGTATCTTCCCTATGTACCATTTAAAAACAAATGAACAAGTTTTTGATCCTTTCAACCATGTGCCAAATATTCAAAATGGGATGGGACACCATTGTAATTCTTCTCAGGCACACATAATTGAGTATGGTCTGTCAGCTCACAACTTTTTAATTATCACTTTAGGCACATTTGTAAATGAGCTAAACTTTCACAGTGAACCTTCATAAATGAGCTAAATATTCACAGCAACATTCCAGTCTTTTCATTTTCAGAACAATGATTTTATAATGTCAAATCTCTTGTTTGACCTTCTGACACCTCTTTCTAACTTCACACTCTCTATTGTATAATGCAATGTTTTCAGTACTGTGTATGCCATAAATATAATATCCTTAATTTAAAAAATTGACAAATTGTTATTAAGTATTTTAAAATGTATATATTTTTAAAAAGTTTGCTGACTAGCTAAAACGTTTAATAGAACAAATAATTCTGTTATGATAATCTTGTAAATTATAATGTATTTTCTTAAAGCTAAAAGAAGTCTGTTCATGAGCCTATCATAGAAATTTAAAGAAGAGTGTTTCATAAATTATTTTTACATAACAACGATGCTGTTTAAAATTAGAAAGTGGGAGTCTAACAAAAGGAAAAATATTTTTTACAGCTGACTTGGCATTTTTATCTGTATTATTGCTCTCAAAAATAAACTACTCTGCTTTAAGCAACAGCCTACTTTCTACATTCTTTAAGTCCTGGGTCAGAATGGACACAGTTTTCTCCTTCTAACATGTCTTTGAGAAGTTTACCTATGGATTAAAATTTAAATGCCTTGATTTGTTATTACTGTCAAAAATACTAAAGATTATTATTTTTAAATGCTATGCGTCCTGTACATATTTATTTTATTGAACTCTGTGTTTAATATTATTCCTTGTGGTTAATAGTATAGTCTTGAACACAATACCCATTGAATTTAAATATTCTCTGAGAGTGGGGATTGGCAGGGAATTGGTAAGCATAACTTTTAAAATGTGTTTTGGATGCTACAACTCTAAACAACTGAGAGTTTTTTGGGGGAAGAGGTATAAATATTTGTCAAAAGCCCAAACTATAGGAATTGACTGTGAATTAATAAAGCATAATTAATATGACCTCCAGTATTTAATGAAGAATATATAAAAACACTTAAACAAAATTAAACAAAATATCTTAGCAATTATAAGTTAAAGGGTGGCATTCTAAGCTGATTACCATGTTTTGAAGTATGCATTAAAACAGGACAGTTTTGTGCTGCCTGAACTTTACACTCCTTGAGGTATGTGTAACTAAGTCAGTAATATGCCATAGTTTAAAATGCTTTTCATCCTTATTCATTACCTTAAATAGGTGATACTTCTTGAGACCCATTGAAACAGACAAGTGACTTTAGCACAGATAGTATTTGAAGGACTGAGCAGTGGATTCCCAGGATAGAAAGAGAAGTTGAGTTTTCCATTGTCTACAGTGTGATATACAGTGAACAACCCTATTCAGAGTTTCTGGGCTCTGTTTCAATTTACACTGCTCATTAATGTTAAAAGTGTTTTACAGGATGCCCTAGAAAGATTTATGATATCACTTGTCAACTGAGTTTTTCTGTTTTCTACATCCAAAAAAATAGGCTAGTTTGTACATGGATAAACATGTGAACAGACATCCCACATCAAAAAAAAAGCAGCACTTGGAATCCACCAAAATATATTTTTCTAGATATTTGACTTCTGACCGGACAGTGGCCATTTTTCAACAAAAGGGCTTCAAAGAGAGATGCCATTATAAAACTGCTAAATGGAATTTACTGGCAAGTTTGATTACATTTGTTTAGATCTTCAGCAAGTCTAAGTCAACCTTTTTCCACTACAGATGGGAAATTAGCATAGCAACACAAGTACAGCAGAGCTATTAAGACCATCATCAATTATTGCTATTGTGAATGCCCAGTAAGCTACTTTTGTTACCTTTGCAGATATTTCTTTCTGCAGCTGTCTTTGGTTGCTGCTTTAGCTGCTGCAGAATTATTTTAGGTTACATTTTCGTTGTGTTTTCATTCACTTTTCCATACATTTTGTTAAAATGAGGGGCCATATCATTATTAAAATGGATAATAATGAGTGTAATCATTATAGAACTGTGCATTTAAGAGTCTCAGAACTTGCCTTCCTTTTCACATCACTGTTTCTGATTCCTATCCCCTTTGTGCCTGCATATTTATGTATCAATACCAAAGAATAATCTTTCATATATTTGATGAAGCTGGCATGCAGGTCCTTAAAAACTATGGAAAATTATTTAATATACCACGACATTTTTGTGTCCATTTGCACAAATGGCATTTGCAATCTGGACCCTCATCCTACCTAGCTGAAGAAAAGTGTTATGTTAATAAAATTGTTAATAAAAGTGCTATGTTAATAAAATTGCTATTTGGGTAAACTAATTGGGAAAATATTTTTCTAGCAATTTTAGAAATCTGATCATGCAAATCCTGTTTGAACAGTTTTATTTATTTCATCACATAATGTACCCACATTGTGAGTGTGTCTCTGCTGTTACAGAAATGAAAATCAGCACAGATGTTTAAAATCTTTTTACTTAAAGAAAAGTAGGCATAACTTTCAAAAATCAGGAGGGGTTAAAAAAAAAAGCAAGATTTTGTAAATATAATTATGCACAATATGAGTCCTTATGGAAAATTGTCACTCAGTCAAAATGCAATAGGGTCTCCCACACATCACAACTATATTTCTTAAAGGCTAAAGCATTAAGCATATTTAGCATAATGAAACAATTGTTGGAAAAATGAAGCTTGAAAGCTTTTTATTTGAATACTTATGAGCTTTCTGAATTTGAAAAGATTAAGTCTCTTCTGCTGGAACAGCATTAACTACATGTTAATGTTTATATTCTTGGAATAAGCAGGTCTTTGTGACCTGGCTCTAGGAAGCAGATGGAACAGGTCACTCAGAATCATTGTTACAAATAAGCTGCCTTTATGAAAGCGTGGCCAAAAATGAATAAAATACATTAGTAAGAAGAAACCCCACACACTTTTATCACAGCTGTTTGATTGCCTTTTGTTTTTTTCTTGTTAAATTTTTATGTTAACTTTAATATGATATGTTACTCGTATATACTGATAAAACAATGTTTCTTTTAGTTATCTAAGCATATTTAAAGTCAGTGGTGAGATTCAAAATTATTTACTACCGGTTCGGTGGGCGTTGCTAGGTGGGCGTTGCTAGGTGCGTGTGTGACTGGGTGGGCATGGCTTTTTTGGCAGCAACCCCCCCCCCAACCATTTTTGGGGCCTTCTGGGGCTTAAGAAGGAAAAAAAAGGGAGCTGGGAGGGGACACAGAACCCCCCCCCCATGCTCCATTTTGGGGCCTTCTGGGCCTCCAGGAAGCCTCCTGGGGGGGCGTTTTTGTTCCCAGAAGGCTTCCCTGGGACCCAGGAAGGAAAAAAAATGGGCATGGGGAGGTTCTGCGCCCCCCTCCATTTTTTGTCTTCCTGGGATTCAGGGAAGACTCCTGGGCGAAGCAGTAAGACAGCGAGGGAAATCCCAGCACAGCTGATCCTAGGAACAGCTGATTGTCGGGAGGGGAAAAAATACCTTAAGGAGTGACTAGGCAGGGAAGAACACAGTCAGCAATGTTGGGCATGCACACAATGTTGCGCATGCACGATAAGGACTGGCTGGGGGGGAGGGGAGGGGTGACCGGGTCAGGGGTGTGGTCAGCCAGAAGTTACTACTGGTTTGGCGACCCACACTGAATCCTTGCTACTGGTTCGCCCAAACCTGAGCGAACTGGCTGAATACCACCACTGTTTAAAGTGGACAACACTATGATTTCTTTATATTTTGCCATGCTGATAAAGATACATCTGAGACGCATCAGCTTAGAGAAGATTTCAATAGGCATTACATGTATCCATTACATTTCCATATAGAATTGTGAACAGTCAGAGGTTACAGATGAAAATAGAAGCAATCATCCATTCTTAGTGATTTCAAACCATATCACACATTCCTTACTGCTTTTGAAAGCTGTCCAGAAATCTGTTACCTATTTCCATAATATATGATAGTGTGGCTAATAAATGAGACCAGACTTTAAAAGCATATATCATGACATAGGCCAAAGGGTGTTGAATCCAAGCCTCTGCACAACAGGATCCAAAGGATTCCCCCCTCCCAGGTATTTAGCTTCTACTTGAATGCAGTCAGCAAAGAGCCCATCACTTTCCTAAATAAGGGATTCCACTGCTAAACTATTCTTAGGAATGATTTTTTAAATATTTAACAAGGCAATTAACATTCATTAACATAATTAGTAAGGCAATTCTTCCATGTTCTCTGAGATAAACAGAAATATCCTGCTTGGTAGGTCGTGTACACCAGTGGTCCCCAACCTTTTTTGTACCAGGGACCGGTTTCAAGCAGAAACATTTTTTCAAGGACGGGGAGGGGAGAATCCGAGTTTGGTAGTTTGCTTGCAGACGTTTCATTACCTGACTAGGTAACATCTGATGTTGTTACCTAGTCGGGTAATAAACGCCTGCCAGCAAACCACCAAGTTCAGGGGCGCCTCGGCCCTGCCTCCCTCAGCCCCATCCCTCAGGTGTCTCCCTCCCTCCCTCCCTCAGGTGTCTGCCTCTGTTCCTCTCTCAGTCACTCTATTGCTCCTCCAGCAGCCCAAGAAGCCGGGGTGGCTTTTCCTGTCGCCACAGCTTCCCGGCGCCCGTTTCACCCCCACCCGCCCGCCCGCCCGCCGCAGGTTCAATCCACAGTGCTCCGTTCTACCTGCCTGCCTGCCTGGCTTCTTCGTTCGGAGCAGCTTCGCTGATAAAAAGAGGCGAATAGTTATTATTCTCAGCCGAAGCTGCTCCCAAACAACCAGACAGGCAGGCAGGCAGAACGGAGCACTGTGGGATGAACCTGCGAGCGGGCAGGCGGGCGGGTGGGGTGAAACGGGCGCTCGGGAAGCTGCGGCGACAGGAAAAGCCACCCCCCGCTTTTGAAGCAGTTTCTTCCTGGGCTGGTGGAGGAGCGAGAAAGCGACTGAGAGAGCTGAGCCAGAGAGCAGGACAGGCTTCGGTTGCTTCCTCCCTCCCCTTCTTTCATTTGTGTCCTTGATCCCGATCCCAGCAGCATTCACCGAAGGCGAAGAAAGCCGCCATTTTTTTATTTTTTTTTCTTTGCGGCCCGGTAAAGAGTGCTCCACGGCCCGGTACCGTCCGCGCGCCCGGTGGTTGGGGACCCCTGGTGTACACTGATCTGCAGTTCATTTGTATCTTGTTTTTCTTTTTTCTTTTTTTGAAAATAGCTGCTTTATCCATTTCCCAATACTTGGAAAGCTACATTTATTTATTAGTTATAAAACCTTTTATGCCATTTCAAAGCAAATCCCACTGAAAATTAGTCTAAACTAATGGATTATGGAAAGCTACATTTATTTATTAGTTATAAAACCTTTTATGCCATTTCAAAGCAAATCCCACTGAAAATTAGTCTAAACTAATGGATTATTTCAGATAATCTATGTATTGCAACACTGTTCAAACAAGGAAGTTCAGCAAATTTCTTCTCTCCTCTTGGATATAATTAGTTCTGGGTCAATATAGATAGTCCTTGACTTATGACCACAATTGAGCCCAACATTTCTGTTTCTAAGCAAGACATTTGTTAAGTGAGTTTTGCCCCTCTTTACAACCTTTGTTGTCACAGATCACTGCAGTTGTTAAGTTAGTCATGCGGTTATTAAGTGAATCTGGCTTTCCCATTGACTTTGCTTGTCAGAAGGTCACAAAAGGTGATCACTTGCTCCCGGCATACTGCAACCGTCATAAATATGAGTCAATTGCCAAGTATTTGAATTTTATCATGTGTCCATGGGGATGTTACAATGGCCGTAAGTGTGAAAAAATGTTTTTCAGTGCTTTTGAAACTTTCAGTCACTTTTGTCAGTGGTGTTGTAACTTCAAAAGGTCATTAAATGAACTGTTGTAAATTGAGGACTACCTGTAGATTTTTCCTGGCTATGTCTTTATTAAGCTTAAACTACAATAAATCTTCTTCAGCCTACTATTCACAGTTGTCTATAGAGCATATATCTTCTTTGGAAACCAAGCTAAAGTTGTATTAAATTAGTTTGGTCTTCCCTTGCTCCCCATTCCAGTTACCCATATGCTATCCAATTTCTTTGGCCCTTTAATATAAAAAAATGTGAATAAGTGATTGTCATTACCTTTAATCACTAAATTCATGTCATTCTAAATTTTATCTTACCTGGCATCAACTCTATAATTCTGGCCTACCTTTACCTGTATTGGTTTGTTTTTTGTTTTGGTGATCTAGCCCTTCCTCCAAAATACACTAAAATAATATCTTCACTAAGCTTTTCATGCAGCCTATTTCATTTGCCTTTCTGTCTTCTTCTCCAGGTCCCTTATTGATATTATTCATAACTGGGTTTTTTACTTGAACCACTACTGTCCTGAGCCAATTTTCACATTGAAAATTGCAGTCCTACTCAATCTACTGCAATCCTACTTTAAGATATCAAAATAAAATATTTGGACATTTTTCAAATAAGCACAAGCTGTCAAAAAGGTATGATGAAATATGGTAATGATATCTGAAGAGTGGATGATATGGATTAGTAATTGCCAATACTACAACACTAATGTTGGTATATAATGATTACCATTGTTAATCATTAATTGCTAATTGTTAATTGACCATTAATTAATAGTTGTGTTGGGAAAGCCAAAGATTTCATGCAAAATATGCCCTCAAATTTGTTAGAAATAGATATGGATATAGATAGTCCTACAATATATTTGAGACAAGTTTAGAAGAGTTAAAAAAATGGAATGACGTAGCATTGCCAATCCTCATGAAGATTTGGGAATTATTATGCATCTTAATGTCTTACATTGTGATTTAAGACCTATAAGTATCTGACTTATTACATATAATTATTCTTTGAGGTGCTGACGGGATTATCATTAAAAAGAAACTGTATTTCATCTTTTAATAAGAATACAATAAATCTCAAGTTTTTATAGGGAGATGTTTAATGAAATAAGATCAATAATGAGGGACGGAATACTTATCAAATTTTGGCTTCTTACATACATTCATGACCACTTCCTTGAGGTTAACCATGGAATATAGTTCCTTGAAAAATGCTGCCAGTTCTTCTACTTCTTATCTTGAATATTACAGTTCAGTCACTTCCTTTGTAGCTGATATGTCTGTGTTTCTTCGCTTTTTCTAGTCTGATATCCTAAGAATGTATTTGTTATTTGCATGTTCAACATTCTTTTCTTCAGCAAATTTTATTTTCTTTTGTAATTTTTCTATTTCCAATAAAAGAAGAATGTTGAAAATGCGAATAAGCAAATACATATGTAGGATATCATAGTGAATAACAAGCAATTGTTGCTTCACTTTTCATCTGTTGCCTTATTTTTTTCAGTTGTCTGTGATGACCTAGGGTATGGCACAAAGGCAACACAGTCACATAAGTAAGAAGAGTCCCTTTAATACTTCCAACTTTGACCCCAATTTCCAGGTTATCTTCTACCGGAGAAAAAACTCTCCCAAGAACAGTCTTTAAATGGAGGAAATTCAGTCCAAAAACAAAGTATATACAAACTGTAAATAAAAATCCACATAAACCATGCTGCAGTAATTAACTTGACAGGGCAGGATAAGGAATTGCAGACTTGAAAGGCCAGAAAAACATGCACAGTTGGGAAAATGCCAGGACCCCAGATAAGCCTCAACAATACCAGATAACTCACGATTTGCTCTCAACAATTTGCGGTGCGCAGCCTCTCTTTTTAAACAGTATGTTCTCAGTTGTAGCTAATGAAGGGAATCAGAACCTTTTCCTCCTCTGTAAGCCATGCAACTCATGTTGGTCCCTTCTCCATTCCTCCCTGCATGCCCTAGGATGAAGAAGGGGTGAGCCTGGATCTTCCTCTGAATTCCATCTGCCTTGCTCTACTTCTCCTCTGCTCTGCCCAGCCGGACTTTGCCATTCCCCAGTTTCTTCTACAGCCAATGGAGCCACACTCCCACTCCCTGTCAGCTGCTCGGCCTCCCCCTCCAATTCCCACAGGGCATGACATTGTCTTTTGGGATTAGTTTTGTGCATTTGTTCTAATTTTCTTATTTTGGTATGTCACTTTTCTTTCCGTTTATTATATTCTACCTTTTATTTTGCTTCTAGATTAATAAAAAAATCCTTCATATTTTCTGTACGTGTTTCTCAAATGATGCTATTAGAGATTTATTTACAAGTTTTTTGAAGAAAATTTCTCTTTGCATTTCTGTAGAACATTGTCCTGAAATAGCAAGCTGCACAGAGGTGGTATTCAGCAGGTTCTGACCAGTTCTAGAGAACCAGTAGCAGAAATTTTGAATAGTTTGGAGAACTGGCAAATACCACCTCTGACTGGCCCTGTTCCCATCTATTCTCTGCCTCCTGAGTTCCAGCTGATTGGATTTGTTGCCCTGTACAGGAGAACAGAGCTGGAAAACAGGTTAGTGGGGTGGGAAGGGAATGGGATTTTGCAGTAGCCTTCCCCCAGGAGTGGGAAGGGAATGGGGATTTTACAGTATATTTCCTCTGCCAAGCCCACCAAGCAACACCAAACCACACCCACAGAACCAATAGCAAAAATTTTTGAATCCCACCATTGAAGCTGCATCAGAAGAGTAGATTCAGAATCTCTGAAATGCCATACTGTATTATTAGAATTGGACTGTGGTCTGCATACATCATGGAGAGAATTAGTATTTCTTTAATAAATGGCATTAGAACCTAGGAAAACCAACATCTGTCTAGTTTTGAGTATGGCTGATGTTTGTTGAGAGAAAAAATGTAATATGAATGTATCATATGCCAATTCACTCATCTATTGGAAAAAATCTTTTTGTGGAAGCTTTCCAACTTTTCGCCCTTGAAACAAATTGTCCCAATTCAAAATCTAGCATTCTATTCATGCCTCCACAAACAAATATTTCACCTTCTTCCATTCTTGCCTATTAACTTTTGAAAAACATATTTGGTAAAATTATTCTTTATTTTTATTTGGAGCATAAATGGAAGCCAGGATTGCTATTTTACCTTTATTTTTTTTCCAATGTCTTAAAAGCTGAGGACTTGATATAAATTGTTATTCCATTTTTCCTGGCTTCCTCCATGGCTCTATATTTTGTCCTTTGCTTTAACAAATGAAAATGTCCCATTTTATGTCCTTTTTATTTTTGTAGACAAATGATATCATTTTGATTTTTTTAATTTGTTAAATATTTTTGTTCTGATTAGACATTCAGCCTAATTAATATTGTCTCCATTTTGAAGTCAATCCAGTACTGTTGCTGTATCCAGTTTCCAGCAGGACTGTCAGGATTTTGTTTTGTAAATGATAAAATGAATTCCATATGTTTGGAAAAAATAATTTTAAGTTGACTTATATAAGAATATAGAAACTGTTGTATGTATTGCAATGGAACATCAAGGATGTTTCTAAGGATGGCTGCTATCAAAACAGACAGAAAAATAGCAGCCATCCTTAGAAACCCCAAAGATAAAATTGACCTGGAAAACCAAGGCATATACGAAGTCCCCTTTGCATTATGCCCGGCCACATACATTGGACAGACCAATAGAAGAATAAGTACCCGCCTGGATGAACACAAAAATGCAGTCAAAAAGCTGGAACACACTTCCTCACTAGTCCAACACATTAAAGCCACAGGTCATAGCATCAACTTCAATGGCACCAAAACCCTAGCCACTATAGAAAACCCCAGCCACAGAATTACCAGAGAAGCCATAGAGATTGAAAAAAGACCTGAAATCATGAATAGAAGGGATGATTCCACCAGACTATCAATCATTTGGAAGCCTGCACTCACAAACAAAAAAATCTCCACACCACTAGCAAACACCTTGGCACAAACAGATCCCCCCTGATACCTCCAGCTCAAACACACCCCAACCAGGCACCCAGATGAAACCTAGCTTCCTAACAAATGATAGCCGTCCATGTACTCGGAGCCAAGCTGCACTAAAAGCCTCCAATACAGGAACACAATGTTGCCAGCCAATCAAGACACAAAAAAAGCTACAAAACAGACAGAAGATATTAGAAACACCAATCAAGCAGAACACAGCAAACTCCAAGACCAGTAAACACAGACCAAGACTCCCAACCAATCAGGATGAAGAAAAAACCATTCTGGCACAGCAGTAGGCTAGCCCCAAATTTAAAACTGAAACAACTGTAAAAGTCTGACTCACAGACGAACACTATTCAGAAGCCTGATGATGGCAGATGAGATTCTGCCGAAACGTTGCTACAACTTTAAAAGCACAACTATAATGACGTGGGAAAATACCCGAACAAAGCTGAATACCAATATATATATATATATATTCTTAAGTTTTCGCTGGTACTTACATGTATGGTATTCAGCTTTGTTTGGGTATTTTCCCGTCATTATAGTTGTGCTTTAAAGTTGTAGCAACCGTGTCGGCAGAGATCATCTGCCATCATCAGGCTTCTGTATTCCATCATCAGGCTTCTGTGTATATATATGTGTGTGTGTGTGTGTGTGTGTGTACACACACACACACACACACACACACACACACACACACACACAGAAGCCTGATGATGGAATACAGAAGCCTGATGATGGCAGATGAGATGAGAGATATATATTTGTTTGTTTTTGTAGATTTTCACGGGTACAGGCATGCAGGTCTTGGCATGTTTGAGTCTTTTCCTGTGTAAGATTGAGACTATCTTGGCAATATTTCGACGAGGTCCCACTCGCCATCTTCAGGCTGGTGCTTTCAGCTTCATGCTTGTGCGAGCAAAGCGTGATCGGAGCTGCCGTCTCCCTATATATACTGGTGGGGAGGTTGGCTGTGTTGTCATTTCTTGATTGGTTGATGGAGTTGATGTTTGCAGATCTGTAAACCAATCACTTCTGTGAAATCAAACTGTCCACTTAGGTAGCAACACTGATTGACAATCAATTTCACATGCTGTTGTGCAAATGGAATAGACAACAGGTGGGAAGCATAGGCAGTTAGCAAGACATCCCCAATAAAGAAGTGGTTCTGCAGGTGGTGACCACAGAGCACTTCTCACTTCCTATGCTTTCTGGCTGATGGTTTGGTCACTTTTGAATGATGGCGGTGCTGTCACTCTAGTGGTAGCATGAGATGGAGTGTACAACCCATACAAGTGGCTCAGATAGTGCAGCTCATCCAGGATGGCACATCAATGCGAGCTGTGGCAAGAAGGTTTGCTGTGTCTGTCAGCATAGTGTCCAGAGCATGAAGGCGCTACCAGGAGACAGGCCAGTACATCAGGAGACATGGAGGAGGCCGTAGGAGGGCAACAACCCAGCATCAGGACTGCTACCTCCGCCTTTGTGCAAGGAGGGACAGGAGGAGCACTGCCAGAGCCCTGCAAAATGACCTCCAACGGGCCACAAATGTGCATGTGGCTACTCAAACGGTCAGAAACAGACTCCATGAGGGTGGTATGAGGGCCCAACGTCCACAGGTGGGGGTTGTGCTTACAGCCCAACACCATGCAGGACATTTGGCATTTGCCAAAGAACACCAAGATTGGCAAATTCACCACTGGTGCCCTGTGCTCTTCACAGATGAAAGCACACTGAGCACATGTGACAGACGTGACAGGGTCTGGAGACGCCGTGGAGAACGTTCTGCTGTCTGCAACATCCTCTAGCATGACCGGTTTGGCAGTGGGTCAGTAATGGTGTGGAGTAGCATTTCTTTAGTGGGCCGCACAGACCTCCATGTGCTTGCCAGAGATAGCCTGACTGCCATTAGGTACCGAGATGAGATCCTCAGACCCCTTGTGAGACCATATGCTGCTGCGGTTGGCCCTGGGTTCCTCCTAATGCACGACAATGCTAGACCTCATGTGGCTGGAGTGAGTCAGCAGTTCTTGCAAGATGAAGGCATTGATGCTATGGACTGGCCCGCCTGTTCCCCAGATCTGAATCCAATTGAACACATCTGGGACACATGTCTCGCTCCAGCCACCAATGCCACGTTGCACCACAGACTGTCCAGGAGTTGGGGGATGCTTTAGTCCAGGTGTGGGAGGAGATCCCTCAGGAGACCATCTGCCACCTCATCAGGAGCATGCCCAGGCGTTGTAGGGAGGTCATACAGGCATGTGGAGGCCACACACACCACTGAGCCTCATTTTGACTTGTTTTAAGGACATTACATCAAAGTTGGATCAGCCTGTAGTGTTTTTTTTCCACTTTAATTTTGAGTGTAACTCCAAATCTAGACCTCCATGGGTTGCTAAATTTGATTTCCATTGATAATTTTTGTGTGATTTTGTTGTCAGCACATTCAACTATGTAATGAGCAAAGTATTTAATAAGAATATTTCATTCATTCAGATCTAGGATGTCTTATTTTTGTGTTCCCTTTATTTTTTGAGCAGTGTATACACACACACACACACACACACACAACCTGAATGTTGATATGATGAAGTTATTTTTAAACATATCAGAAAGTTATCCTTAAGCCCTTTGCTTACTCAGTTAATACTTTGATGGGATGAAAACATTGCCATCTGTTTCTACCTGTGAGAGCATGCAGACTTATTTTAATGAAATGACATGCTGTGATTGTGTTTGGCTTGTCCAATCATCCCGATGTGCAACAGCTTAGTGGAAACTGTGCACTGATCATCATAATCCCACACTGGAATTTATGGCAATGAATATATAAAAAGACTTAGAATGTTTGCCATTGGAGCAGCAATGACAAGGCACCATTGGGGCTTTCATCTGACAGCAGGAAAAAAGATTTGTTCCTTTTTTCCAGACAATGTGAACCACAGTAGAAACTCAGAAAGCACATATGTTTTCTATGCTAAAGCAGTGGGCTACATGTCAAGAAGAATTGCTTTTATTCATAAAGAGCATTATTCCAAGAATACAGAAAGCTGCATATCTTGGTCACCTGAATCACAAATTCAAATTTCAGGTTAAGGAGACTTGATACAAACGTTCAGTACAAAATTAATTGTATAATAGAATATTTAATTTCAGGTTTAAGACTATATATCATAGCAAGAGAGTACGTGTGTGTTCATGAGTCATTATAATACCTTTGTTCTGTTTTGTAGCAAAGATATACTTGCTCTCTGCCCAAGCAGGGAGATTTTTTGAGGTTTTCCCTTCCTTCCTTCCTTCCTTCCTTCCTTCCTTCCTTCCTTCCTTCCTTCCTTCCTTCCTTCCTTCCTTCCTTCCTTCCTTCCTATAATTAATACTACTGGTTAGAAAGAAACCATCCAAGTTCCTATTTATCTTCAAAGTTAATACAACAAAGATTAGGAGGTTTACTTTAAACATTTTTGAAAGAAACCACATTTGTATTAAAAGGGGAGCTGGACTCTATTTTGTACAGGATGTCTGCCTGCTCCAAAGAAGATAATTGGCTTGAAATATACTGTATGTGTAAGAGATTAAGACATCTATATTTTTTTAAAGAGAGCTATCCATCTTTCTTCATATTCTTTTTAATTAGCAAATATTTCCCAGAGCAAGCAATATCTTGTAGCCAAATTCAAGGAAGGTCATAGAGGATGAGGATGAAATAAATTCTTCCATAGAAGTTCTCAAAAGTGTAATAATATATTTCTACTGCCAATTTTTCAGCAACCTGGCATGCTGGTAGCAATCAACATGAACTCCTGGTTAATTTATTGTGGGTTGAAAAAAAGGTAGGTAGACACATTTTTAATAACTTTTGTGTGTATCTGGAACACTTAAACAATATTTTGTTTTGACAAATTACAGGATACTTAAACCAATAAAGGCATTGTTTCATCAAAATATGGACAGTTCAAAACTTTTCAGTGGATGGAATGCTTTATTTTGAAATAGAAGCTAAACACATTTTCCATTTTCTATATACCCCTATTGACCATTGTGCTAAATTTAGTCATAACCTTTACATCAATAATGACATTTAATAATATTAATAATTTGCTTCTTCATAACAGGTTTATTCAAACTCTTATAGTAAGTATAGGCAAAGCAAGTCCATTACAATTCTAGGAGTTGTGCTGCAGATAAATAAAAGTTTTCCTATATTAAATGAATTTTGGAACTTTGTTCACATTTCTGTCCATGTGTGTCACCCAAACAAACCTTGTACATCAAATGTGTTTGTATCATACAGCTCTATAAGGCAAGACCAAGAAAAGCATCAAGTACTTTTATTCAAATCCATATGTCTTCTCTCTCTTTTGTCTTGTTAACAGACAGATTAACAGAGTTGGAAGGGACCTTGTAGATCATCTAGTCCAACCCCCTGCCCAAGCAGCAGACCCTACATCATTTGTGACAAATGGCAGTCCAATCTCTTCTTGAAAGCCTCCAGTGATGAAACTTCCCCAACTTCTGAAGGCAAGCTGTTCCACTGGTTGATCGTTCTCACTGTCAGAAAATTTCTCCTTATTTCTAGGTGGAATCTCTCCTTGATCAATTTCCAACTATTGTTCCTTATCTGACCTTCAGGTGCCTTGGAAAATTGCTTGACCCCTTCCTCTCAGTGGCAGCCCCTCAAATATTGGAACACTGCTATCATGTCTCCCCTGGTGCTTCTCTTCACCAGACTAGCCATGCCCAGTTCCTGCAGCCATTCATCGTATGTTTTAGTCTCCAGTCCCCTAATCATCCTGGTTGCTCTTCTCTGCACTTTTTCTAAGCTCTCTTGCTGATTCTTATATCTTAAAAGTAAATAACCACCATAAACAAGGTTTCTAGGGCATTGTCTACTGATAGAGTTTGAAGTGATTACTGACTTCAACATAAACCAGTGCCATGGATTTGTATCTTGCATCTTTGTACTCAAACATCCTGGTAACTTTTATACTCCACTCAACCATGCCAAAATTTCCATTCTGAAAATAGAAGACAGGAAGGCTGATTGTCTATCTAAGTGGCCTGATAATTTTATAATGAAGGGCATTATTTGTTTCCTATTTTAAATGGAGATGATTATCCTTTAGTATTAGCATTCATTTGAAAAGTTCTAGTTATGCAAAGAATTGAGCTAGTGAGTAAACATGGAAAGAGATGAAGTAGGTGGGATAAGATGGGGTGGGTGAGGTGAATGGAATGAAATGGAACAAACAGTTAATTAGGATTGATTAGTTTTGTAAGCTGATTATATATCTGTCTGGGGTTAGCAAGAGATCCCAGTAGAAATAGATAACAGTACTTTGGTTGAACATAATAACCATGTTATTGACTTATTCTGTTACTTTTTCGGGATCTTTTTGGTTTCTTTAGTATATTCTTGGATTTATCTCAATTAGTGCAGGAAGCTGATTCACAATATTCTAATATAACCACAGTATTCTAATACAACCATTTTTTTAAAGCAGATTTTTAGAAACATTAAGTCCATTTTCATTTATTCACTCAGTCATTACACTTATCCAGTTCTACCTCCCAGGAAGTCAACCATTCAGGTCAAGCCTTGCTGAGCTTCAGCTCTGTAATAGCATCAGTCTGTAGTTATATATTATTGGGAATATGAGTACTACTAATACAATCACAAATTATTGCATTGTGAATTCCCAAGAAATAAAATGCTGATGTGCATGGATTTTGTTCTATGATATTAAATAATTCTACTCTCATAAATGTCCAATGTAACATGGATGCTCAAAATCCCTTAATTTTTCCCTCAGGAAGTGAATTTTTAAAGCTCTTGCTTTATAAAGGTTCACGATATGTAAAACTCTGTATATCAATTGGATTTTTAAAATGCATTTATTTAGGAGAAATAAATGTTTAAGTTTGATGGGCTTTGATTGTAGTTTTGGAAAGACACTGTTAAAAAGAATCTCCCCTCATTTCCATGTAAATATCTTTGCCTGAACTTACATATAGTGGTAGCAGTGGAGAAGCAGTTTATTAGGCAAAATCATTGTTTGTGATATAGATGATAGATGGATGGACGGACGGGCGGGAAGATGGATGGATGGGCGGACAGATGGACGGGTGGATGGGTGGACGGGTGGATTATAGAAGAGATAGATAGACAGACAGACAGACAAACATTTCAACAAAATGCATTGTTTTGGAAAATTAGGAAGGCACACCACAGAGTAAAGACATATATGATCCAGTAAACCAAGCTCATTTCTCTTGTACAGATTGCTCCCTGGATCCTAGCTTGATGTTCAAGGAATGTTTCATAAGAGATTATTTGCTCTTATGAAACAATGCAATGATGCATACATCATAGATATGATTAAACCTGAGGCCTGCTATACTCTATCTTTCTAAAGCATGTTATTTTACAAAATCATATTTTATTTAAGGTGTTTAAGTGGCTGACAGATATATTGCTCACCAAGTGAGCCAAGGTGTTAGGGTTGTGAAATTTGTTTAATATAGTATGAAGACTGCATCTTTGCCTGATAATTGGAAGAATCTTATTATTGTTCCTCTATAAAAAGGAAAATACTTCAAATATAAATAGCAAGGTATATTTATTTATTGAATGGAAATGAGAGGTGACAGTGAGCAAAATTTGGGAAGAATAATGTGATTTTATATTGGGCTCAGAAGTTACCAATAAGATTTAATGACGAATGAATGTACTTTTCATTATATGCTAACCTCAACATAGAATAGCATGATGGTTATATATGTATGTACATAGTATGTGTGTGTGTGTGTATACACACACACACACACACACACACACATGTAACCAACAGTTTTCCCTACATATTCACAGCACTCTGGACAAAATAGTGGCCTCACAACAGCTCTTAATGTAAAATCTGTTCACTCTCTCCTTAGAGGATAAAAGGACAAAGGGAATGCGGGGAAGTATGGAAAGGTTTTACACAATTTTTTGTGTCTCAGATGGTATTTACATATTGATTTTCTTGAATTTATTGTTAGGGTAATTAGTAAAGTCTCTCAAGGGTTGATATAAAATTTTAAGTTGCTTTTAGGTGAGGTGAATGTTTTTATTCTTGTCTGTGTATACTGCCTTTGTTAGAGCTGAAATAGAATAAAACAAAATAAAAAAATGGATGATATTTGTTAAATGAATTTCCAGAATGGTTGTACAGATATCAGGACATACATAATTTGAAAATCTTTTCCCAGGAATAGTATCAAGTATGAAATAGTTTTATGCAATTATTTTTATTTTGAGCTGTGATATGGACAAAGAAAACATTATGAGACAAATGAATTTATTTTGCTTGAGCAAACTCATGGGTAAAATGTATATTGGTTGTACAATATATAACATGCTTTCTTTTTTCAGTAATGTTTGGGTACAAACTGGATAGTTGGGAAAACATAACAATCTCACCTATTATAAAGGCATTGAAGATTTTTAATTCTTATTTATTGGCATTAAAAGACAAACCTCTCTCAAATTGAGCTAGTGACAATATGGATATATCCATGATGATTTCTTGATAACTATACCAAAGAGTTTTGCCACTGTCTTCTTCACAGATGTTGTTGTTGTTATTTTAAAATTTTGCATTCTACAAATGCAAAATTTGGTCTACAGCCAGGGGATTTTTTTTTTTTTTGGCACTCTCACTGGAAAATATTGTAGTGTCCAAGTCAACCTCTGCTTAGTTTTTGCATGATCAGTCAAAATCAATTGTCATTGAGCAACATCTGCCAGGTTTGTATTTCAAAATCTTCAGGATGTTGGGCATGGTATCACAATTGAAGCCCCAAACCTTTCATATGTTTATCATAAATGGGGGGGGGCACTTTTATAATAGAATAGAACAGAATTCTTTATTGGCCAAGTGTGATTGGATACACAAGGAATTTGTCTTGGTACATATGCTCTCAGTGTACATAACAGAAAAGATACATTCGTCAAGGGTCAAGAATCATAAGATACAACACTTAATAATAGTCATAGGGTACAATAAGCAATCAAATCATACTAGGAAATAGTCAATAAATATTGTTAGGATACAAGCAACAAGGTTACAGTCATACAGTCACAAGTGGACCGGGGTGGGTGATAAGGAGTGATGAGAAGATTAATAGGAATAGTAATGCAGACTTTGTAAATAGTTGGACAGTGTTGAGGGAATTATTTGTTTAGCATTTGGGGAAAAACTGTCCTTGTGTCTAGTTGTTGTGGTGTGCAGTGCTCTATAGAATCATTTTGAGGGTAGAAGTTGAAACAGTTTATGTCCAGGATGTGAGGGGATCTATAAATACTTTCACAGCCCTCTTTTTGGCTCAAGCAGTATACAGGTCCTCAATGGAATGCAGGTTGGTAGTAATTGTTTTTTCTGCAGTCCTAATTATCCTCTGAAATCTATGTCTGTCTTGTTGGGTTGCAGAACCAAACTAGACAGTTATAATGGTGCAGATGACAGACTCAATAATTTCTCTGTAGAACTATATCAGCATTCCTTGAGCAGTTTCTGAGTTGGTGCAAAAAGAAAATTCTTTCTTGGGCTTTTTTGATGATGTTTTTGATGTTAGGTGTCCAATTTAGGTCTTGTGATATGATAGAACCTAGAAATTTGAAGGTCTCTACTGTTGATACTGTGTTGTCTAGTATTGTAAGAGGTGGTAGTATGGGAGGGTTTCTCCTAAAGTCTACCACCATTTCTATGGTTTTAAGTGTGTTCAGTTCCGATTGTTCCGATTACACCACAAGGCAAGTTGTATGGCCTCCCATCTATATGCGTATTCGTTGTTGTCTCGAATGAGACCAATCACTGTCTGCAAACTTCAGTATTTTAACAGTTTGAGATGCAGTCATTGGTATATAGGGAGAAGAGAAGTGGAGAAGGCACACAGCCTTGGGGGGGCCCTGTGCTAATTGTACAGTATCAGATGTGATTCTGCCTAGCTTCACCTGATGCTTCCTGTCTGTTAGGAAGCTTATGATCCACTTACAAGTGTGTTCAGGTACCGCTAGTTCAGTGGTCGCCAACCAGTAGGCTGCGGCCCACTGGTGGGCCATGAGAAAATTTTGGTGGGCCGCAGAGAAATCTCACCCCAAGAGCACCCCCCCCCCCAAAGCAATTAATCCAGGCTCCGCAGAAACACAAGTGCTGCGTCACCTCCATGGCCCACGGAAACCCTCCCTGTCCATTCACTCCTTACCTGGTAAAATTCCTTTTTCTGACCATCATCTGTTCTCTGTGCTGGGAGATTTAGATTAGCTAGGAAGCAGAAAATGGTTGGATTTCTTGCTTTCCAGCTAGTCTTTAGATGTTCGGCTCTGCTTTTAAGTATAGCCGAACCTCCCTTAGGAGTGAAGGTTTGCTTGCAAGCAAATTCAGTGCAGACTCATGGCAAGCAATTTTGAGAGAATGAGCTAGCCGATGGCAGATAGATAGATAGATAGATAGATAGATAGATAGATAGATAGAGAGATAGAGAGAGAGAGAGAGATCATTGAATGATTCTGTGAGCAACTCAATCTGCCTGCTTTGCCTGATTTTGGGTAAAAGTTGCTCTTTTTTATAAAAAGTTCAATATTTACATGCATGGTGTGTTGTGAGTTAATTTTGTGAGTTTGCTTGCAAGCAAATTTTATGTGACAGACTGAGCTAGTTGATGGCAGATAGATAGATCTCTGAATAAATCTGCGATTCTGCAAATAACTTTATCTGCTTGCCTGCTTTGCCTGCTTTTGGGTAAAAGTTTCTCTTTTTAAATAAAAAAATTCAATATTTATATAAATATTTATAATATTTACATACAAGCCATGCCCAGCCAGTCACATGACCACCAATCCACACCCACAAATTAGGCCACACCCACAGAACCAGTCAGTGGTCCCTGGGATCTAAAATTATGAGTTTAGTGGTCCCAGAGGTCCAAAAGGTTGGCGACCCCTGCGCTAGTTGGTTTAATTTACTTAGAAGAGTGTCTGGAATGATGGCATTGAATGCTGAACTGAAGTCTACAAAAGGGACCCTTGTGTAGGTATTTGGAGATTTAAGGTGTTGTAGGATGTAGTGCGGAGCCATTATTGATTCTGTATCTACCATTTTGAACTTTCATTGTGGACATTAATGCTTCTGTTTGCTATGACTTATTAGTATTAATCTTTGTTATATTGCAAAATAGTTTGTTTTTTGGGTTACAAATTTCTGCTTTAAACACAGACAAATTTCTACTTGTTTCTATCATCTTAAAGTTAAAAGATAAGTTGCTGAAGGCAGCACTGGGAGAATATAATATCCATGGCATATTCTTAAAACTTATTTGTTAGGTTCAGGACTCAAATTCACTTACGGAATTTCCCAGATTTTAAAACACTTAATAACAATGGGTCCAATTATAGACAGTAACATACAAACCTAGGATTATTCCAATACTTGGTAGTAAATTCCTTTTCTCTGGCAGGATGTCAGGTTGGACAATTGCCAAGACTAGCTGTTTCCTTCACTGTCTTTTGAATATCAGTTTTACACTTTCTGACCTATGTAAGGTGTTGATTGAATTTAGTGTGGCAGATGGTATTGTAACTCATGCACCATCATACTGATAGCTTCTGCAGTAAAGGTTCCTCTAAGTTACAGAGTTCACTGATAGTGAACTTATATTGGACAAGCATTTCTCGTGCTGGCTTCCTTTCTCCTATAAATGGACAGTAGGACCAAGAACACCAAGCAAGATTAGTTTTTTCAGTTATGATTTATATTAATTGGTTGCTTAGGGTTTTGATTCAGAACTACTTGAAGACAAAGATGTTAAGTCAGTAAGAATCCAGAAAGCTTCAACATTTCATTGCCCTAATCAGTGTTTTGCTCTGTATTTGAAAGAGATCTGTACTAAGTCGTATTTATATGTACGATTAGCTCTTTTTGTGAATTTAGGAGTACTCTGGCAATGTATACCATTTAAGTGTGAACAGCTCATATGTGAATGGATGAATGAATGAAAACTTGCAAATAGATTGAAACAGGACCAGCTGAGGATGGGGACATGATGCAATGGACATTGTTTCACCAGGATTGGTAAATGCTTTCTTAAGTTATTTAAGCCCATGCTTATGTAAGCTTGTGTATAGTGATAATATCAAGCCCCTTTGTCTTTTCTTGACCTCTTTTTCAATTGCATTTGATTTTTCCATGCTTTAAGAAATTTCTAAGCAATCCAATGATTCATACTATCAGATTGAGGAAAGACTATGAAAAAGTAATGAACTGGAATATCAACAGCATTGTAGGAATATTGAGCCAAATGCAATGTTCCTGGAAAATCTGCAGACAATTCAAAGTAAATCAATGACAGGAAAGATGTCCTGCCTGAATACAGCATAAATTCCTTGTGACAAGGGCCTGACCAAGAATGACCAAGATATCACAACTGTATAGAGGAATGTAAACAACTTCAGAACGTTTTGAGAAAAGCAATAATAAAACAGTGTCAATCTCTCCATAATAATGATTATTTATAATGGACAGCAACATCACTAAGTCCTTAAAACTTCTGTTAATGCATAGCAATATCAGTGAACAGTCTTATATAATGACCCCCAATTAAGTATCTTCAATAATTCTAAGAAACAAAATAAGAACTATCATTGCAGATTCAGGAAAAGTATATTGTTGCAGCTTATGAAATTCTTGAATAGCCAAGAGACTTTATCATATAATATGTCCTTCGAACCTCTTTCTCATAAAACAATTTGAGTTAGGTTATTGTGTTCCACATTACTGAAACTGACCTCTGACTGACCTGCTGTGGAGCACACTGGAGCCAATTATGGGCTGTAGAGTTTTGTGACATGAACTTTGCAACCTAGTCACTGCACCATTGCCCTGACAATGTCATAAAACATTTTCCTCATTATTCACACTCAGTACATATATCTCTCCTTCTAACTTCATTATGAAATCTTTTGTACAGTTGATGAAAACTATATAACTGTGTTGGAAATACAATGATAAAACTGTGGAACAAAAAGGTTACATTAATATAAACTAGTATAGCTACTGACATGAAAAAAATTGGAATTATATTTTCTGGGAAAGTATTGTTAGCATTTTGTGTATTAATTTTTGTCTGTCTGCTATAAGCCCTCTAGTTTTTATTCCATATAATAAATTTCCTACTTGTTTCCACTGCAACACATTGTTTTTCACCTAAGTTACCTTAGCCCTTTGATCCTGTTTTGAGCTCAGGATTGCCTTGGGGAAATAAAATCTGGTATACTTAAAACTATTAAATACCATCTTTCTCTTTTCTTGCATAGACGGTTGTCAAATCTGCTGTACTAATATTGCTTTCTTAATGTACTGTATTTTGCTAGACAGGCCAACTTTACCTGAGTTATATTCTTACATCTTAATTTCATATTATGTAATGACTAAGCTTTGAATATATATGATGAAAACATAACAAATTTGTACAAAAAAATTAATTGGGTATTCACTTTCCACTCACAGTTCTATTGAAAACCTAGTAAAATATAATCAGATGCTAGCAAACAGATTGTGTAGATCTGTTCAAAGTTTAAGCTATTTTTTCCTCACAATTTTACAATACTGATTAATTGCTGCAGTAGAAATGTGTCAGAATGTGACATATATTGTCACATCAACTTTGATAAAATATATTAAGTAATGTTTTCTTCTTATCACACATTTAAGTCCTTGGTTCAGACATTGTTTAGTAATAGGACAGAGTGTTGGACATGGATTGGGAAATACGAACTAATGTGGAGGGTGGCAACGTGAGGCTCCAGAGCCGCTCTTTGCAGCTCTTTGAGGCCTCTCCTATGGCTCCCTGTCGGATGACTCCACCACTCGCTGACCCCACCCCTCACCCTTCCCTACCATTCACTCCTCACCTGCCCTGAGAAGAGAAGGGCGTCACCAGCAGATGAAGACTCGTTCCGTATTCCAGAGCGGGAATGAAGTGCACCTCTACTTGCCTCTTTTTTCGGCCCTTGTTGGTGCTTTGTGTACCTTGGCCACTGGGGGAGACATGCAACTTTTCTCCACCCCAAGACACTGGCTGTGCTGGCTGCAGCCAATGCTCCAGGAGGAGGAAGAGGGCGCCAGGAGGAGGAAGAGGGGATGCAGTCTCTCCCATTGTGAAGTGCTAAATTTAAGTGTGTTGTGCAAGGCACTGCAAGAGCAGTGAGCAACCATGGAGGCGGGTGAAGGGAATATGGGGAGATACATGACTTTCTCTCTGTCCTGAGAGTTTCTGTTTTTGTAAAGTGTATGTATTGCAAAATCAGTTCGGAAATATCAAGTGTCAACTCGCGAAGCATTTCTGACCTGCTCTCGAGTTGCCATAGGCAAGGGGGATGGAGAATCGAACCTTGCAGCTGCATTGAGGAACTTGTATTTCAGTCAAAACAAAGCATGTTCCAGCAGGCAACATCAAGGTCAGCTCCACAGAGACCCACAGTGGCCGGAGGGAATGACTTCTACAACCCGCAAAATTGTTTCTTTGGAGAATGTGACAGATGACACATCTTGGGGGGAGGGGGAAACAGGGTCAGAGCTAAAGAGCGAATTAAGTGAGGTCAGAGTTGTCTTCATTTGATCCGTGCCGACATGAAGCTCCTAATAAATAACTGGATTTCTTTTGAAGCTTGGCCTGAGGCTCATGATTTAATTAGGGCATCGGTTGGAACCCTGACATCAAGGCTGTTCAGTTTTAGCTGAACACATTTTTGACTCTTTGGCATACAATGCAACTCCTTGAAATATGAATCCTAATTTTTATTGTCTTGTTTTAGGATTAGTGGTTTTATTACTGAGTTATTTATTTTTATTGCATATTGCTCTTGACTCCCTAAAAAATAATAAGTAGAATTATCACAATCATACTAATGATGAAAATAACCTCCCCTACAATTCTCAAACAAGCCACAATTCTATAATTATTCTATAATTAGTTTTAAGGCTTCAGCTTTGCTAAAGGAAGTCAAGAAACCAACCGTGATATAAACTCATTTTTCTCCATTGAGTTCTTTTCAGCCAGCAGATCAAAGGACAACAGCTGATCTGGGGCTAATGTATCAAGACAGAGCACTGGAAATTTTCTATGGAAAAGTCTCATGATCTTCATGTGGGGCCAAATGGGTGAATTAAAACTATAAGGTAAGTTAATCAGTATGAATCATGATGAATAGGCATTTTGATACGGGCCTACAACTTCAGATTAGAGACAAAGAATGCTCAGATTGATATCTTATTACATGAAATGTCAAAGTATTCTTTAAAAAAATCCAGGATGAAGAATCTGTAACAAAGTTTTCTAGGTTTGGTGACTTCCAGTACATCCTAGGCATGTTTATCCAATAGTATCTCTAAAATCTGATTTGATTTATTTATTGTGATAGTTTATTCAAAGTCCTAATAAGGTACTGATGACTGTGTCATGAAGAGAAAGTGCGTTTTGTAAGGAAATGGATTTACATTATTTGAATTATCTACCTGGAGACAAATTGGAATCAGAAAAAATAACTTTAAACAAACAGGGAGAAATAAATTGTAATTTAATGTGTTTCTGAACTTTACGTTACACAAAAAAAAGATGACTGGAAGATAAATGGTGTTGACAGAAAAGTCAATTAAAAGGACACTAGACAGCAGATAGCACAATGGGCAATGTAACAAATGCTGACAGTGGTAGGCAGCCTGTCACCCAACCAGACCAAAAAAGAGAGAAACAGATTGGGAATCAATGTGAGAAAATTTATCCAAAGGTCTCAGAGAAATTCAAGAAAAAAGATGTTGGGGAAAAGCTCTGAATTTGGCAGTTTGATGCCAGCTGCAATCTTTCAATGATACTTCCTCATTTCTGCTTTCAGCATGCAGCATTGTTTCAGATCAGAGAATGTCAATCATAAATGAATGGAGGACTGTCACCTGTGGGATGCAAGTGGGCCACTCCAGCAACTAGCAAAGGCAGGGCTGAGGCATGCTGATTTACCATATTTCAATATGTAGGGAGCACAGGATTTCTATTCCTGATCTTACAGCTAGATAATAGCCAGCTATCTACCTTTGTTTAGAAGCCATACTTCTATTCACAGAAAGGCCCTTGTCAGTGTAGAATCTACATGTGCTTCCATTTGCGTAAAAAAATATAGATGTAATTACTCTTTATTTTAGCAAAGGATGCTTTAGGTCAACCTTGATTTAAAGACAGAAGGATCATCATTTACAAGGAAGCTGAGAAAATAACATATTTCACAGAAATAATTAAGTGTGACTCCATTATCTGACTACTTTAATTCTTTATTTACCTGTCACACCCATCACAAAAGACTATTCCTTCATGAGATATAAATATTTATATTTGGAATGAATTGTACAATCCATTATACCTGTCAAGAACTTTTGTGTCCTAATCTTTCAACACATGTCAGTTGTGAAAAAAACCCACCAACTTTCATGATTTGTTCATTTTAATGATTTGCTTGTATTACTTCTATTTTTTTAAATTAACCACTATTTTTATCTCTTGATTGAAAAGGAATATGATCAAATGTTATAATGCCTAAGACAGTGGTGGCTAAGTACCAAGTATTGAAATGGAAGCTTGTGTGTGCATGTGCTGGAAACCAGAAAAGCAGCTCCCCAATGTGCAGGGTGGGAGCACTGGAAACCAGAAGTTTAGCTTAGCTTCTTCTGGTTTCTAACACACATGCGTGCATGAAGACCAGTTGGCTGGCATGCGCCTGGGTGCTGGGGGAGCTGCTCTTCTGGTTTCTTGCATTCCCGTGCGTGCAAAGACCGGCTGGCCAGAACCCAGAAGAGCAATGGGCAATGGCTGGTATGCCCAGAGAGTTGCCTCTGCGTGCCACTTCTGGCATGCATGGCATAGGTTTGCCATCACAGGCCTAAGGCATTTGTGTAGAAAGAAAATCACGAGTGCACATAATGGACCACTTTCCTCAACCTGATTTGATAAGTAACCTGGACAATTGTAGATATAGGTTTGCTGTGGTGGTGCAGTGGTTAGAATGCAGGCTAATTCTGCTGACTGCAAACAGTTTGATCCTGACTGGTTCAAAGTTTACTCAGCCTTCCAGCCTTGAATGAGAACCCAGATTGTTGGGGATAATATGCTAATTCTGTAAACAGCTTAGAGATGACTGTAAAGCACTGTGAAGTGGTATATAAGTCTAAGTGCTTTTGCTATTTGCAGCAGTTACCTCTGCTTAAGTAGCGGATTTCCTGCTAACATCATAGGACTTTCCTTTGGATATATTCACAGACATCTAATTAATGTAGTATATAAATCCTCATGCAGATACAAAAAAAATTAATCAGGATAACTAAAAAAAAGACATTTGATAAATAGCCTGTAGTCTGTCATGCAAATTAAGCTTACCAAGGAAACCAAAACTGAAGAGGGTCCAAACAATCATATTATTAACCCAAAGCTAGCAGATTGTAGCAAGTCACCGAGAGCTTGTATCTAGGCATATATGGATATCTAGATTCAGGATATTTGCAAGACGCAAAAGGTTACATAAATATTATATACACATTTATTTTCACTTATATATAGTAGAAATCCTGTATTTTACCTCATAGTCTATATAAGTTATGGAAAATTTCCATGATTTGTTTTTTTAAAAAATATTACTTATTCATAATAGAAATAGCTATGCTACATTGTGCCAGAGTGAAAAACTTAATTATCCATTTGACATGCAATGCCAGATTATAATTTGTCATTGATCTGCAATTCTACCTGAATAAATCATAGTTTGCTGACTCATATATATTGGCAAAATTTGGTTTGTGTTAAAAGGAAGTAATTATTTGAATCATAAAGTTTTCAACATGTACCTTTTCTCTTTATTTACCTGGTTATCCTAAAATATCACTATATGCTATTTCCAGAGGTGATTTCTATTCCACTTTTTGATTTACAGTGAATTCCTCCTGCTGAAATGTAATATCCATCCAATTCCTTTCTCAGAACTGTAGTGATAAGTGTAAAAATACAACCAATAGCACCATTATAGACAACTATGGGAGGTCTACTAATCATCACTATTCTGGTTTTTCAGAGGGTTGGACTACAGATTAAATCTTGGCAGTTTCCCTGAAATATTAGCATACATTGATTCTGGTGTAGTGAATAATTTTCCCCTAAATTATTTGCTTCCAAGAAGGTGTTTTTGTTATTAATCAAAAAAGTAAAGATTATTTCTAATCAATAATGAAGTCCTTCAAACTCTGTAATTCCTTGGGTTAAAAATTAACAGGGAATTAACAGGGATAGCTCACCAACAAATTATTTTAAAATATATGTAACCAGAAGCAATCTGTGTCATATTACCACTCTTCTAATTTCTGAGTTTGGGATGGGAATGATCAGCTTTAAACCAACCCACAATCCAGAATTAATTATTAATTAATTATTAAGAATTAATATTAAATATTCATAGCATGAAAATGTAGCAGCTGATAAATATTGGAGTAAAAAGATAGTTTCAATGTGGGATAGACAGCTTATTCTGGCCAATGAATTTTAAAAAGCGGTATAGCCAATATCTGTCTCATTTCTTAGTGCATAATATTGGTTTTAACAGTAGCATATATATGGTTTTCTCTGCCTCTAGTACAAGTAATTGGATCCTTTTCAAAATTAAATTTTTATTCCCTACAGAAATGTTGAACAAAATCTCTAGTCAGGTGGCTCTGATTCAAATTATAATTAAGTTCCAGCTATTAAAATGCTGGTGACTTACTTGGGGATGATGGAGTCTACAGAGAAGAAAAAGACAGGGGGATCATTGTGGTATAAGATAAGGCAATGAGATTGGAAAGCTATACAAAATAGATTAAAAGTGCATAATGCAACAGCATGAGATTATCTTGAGATGCTGTCTTTGTCTAGACAGATATATAAAGACCGCAAAAGTGTATGGATAAATGACAAAAGTAAGTTTGTTAGGAAACTATATTTTTCTTTTAAAAATATGTTTTTCAGCTATTAGGTGATATACAGTAGTATGCTGTATTCTTCATGGGTTTTTTGTTACCCCCTCAGTCAAAGAATTGTACCTGGTGGTCCAGGAACACAAACTTCTCTGTAATTCCTCCACCTGTGGGAAGGGCGCCCACTCTCTTGGCATTCCATAAAAGTGTAACATCCCTTGCATCTTTTAAATTTTCCATGCTGTTTTTTAAGCTTTTAATATTTTATTGCACACCTTCCAGACTCCCCCAGAGAGGGAGATGGCAGTTCTTAAATATGATAGATAGATAGATGATTGATGATAGACAGACAGACAGACAGATATCAGCATATTTCAACTAGGAAATTCATGTGAGATTATTCATAATCATCACCACCACCATCATCATCATCATTCTAGCCATTGTCTACTCACTGCAAGATGTTTCCAACCAATACAGTTCTGAGCTTTCTTTGAGATATAGATAAAAATATAGATAGGTGAATTGGGATGATGATATTAGTTAGAAGAACAGAGAATAAAAGGGTACAAGAGCATTTCTTGATTGTGGGGTCCGAAGTTCCACACTTTACATTAAAAGAGCATCTCTGTTCCAATGTATTCCTCCAATGTCTTTGCAAGAGAGATTCAGTGAGGACAGTAAGTGCATGGGAGAGATTTCTGCATTGTGTAGAATCATCTCATAGATGAGGTTTACTATATCTTTTCAATACTTATTTTCCATCATCATATAAAAATAAATGTATGAATGGTAATCTGTTTGTACAAATATTTTAGTAGCTGTCTTGCTGGTTGTGAAAAGGAGGAAGTAGGGAATTCAAAATTTGAGATAGATTCATAACAATCCTAAAAATACTTTGTAGCCTGTTTGATAAGCGCACTGAAATTTCAAGAGTTTTTCATAGCTGCAAAATTAATCTATTTGTTTTATTTTTACTCCTGGCTAGGGAAATGTGGGAGTTGTAATCTAATACATTTGTAAGAAACCAGGCTGGAGACAGAATTATACCCCAAATGTTGTTTTTTTTAATAGTTCAAGAAATGTAGCTCTCTGGTTAATTGAATAAAAGGGTAGAGCTTAATCTACTGCCACTGATAGTAGGTTCCATATATAAAATTACTTTATATCTGCCTTTATGTCTAGATTTATCTCTATAACCAAGTACACAACTGAGAACAGCTCTGAGTTCTGACATAATCAAATTATCTGAGAACTTTTTGATATGGAATATTCATCTTGATTTTTCACTGTTTAAAATGTGAGGCTGTTTCTGCATTATACTAAAAGGGAGACAGAACCATGTTTCCAAGTGATAAACAGTGACTTAAAATAATCTTTTCATGCTTTCTGTGCTGTGACAATCTTGAGGTATGAATATGTATAAACAGAAACAAATTGTAGCCAAGAAGAGACTGCTGTGTTATCTTAAAATGTGATTCTGCAGAGGGTTCTGTATCCTTTAATCCATGCCTGTCTGTCTTTCTTTTGTTATTTTTTTTAAATCTGGGAATGCACTCCTGCAAGTTTATTTTCAGATGTACATTTACAAACCTCATTTTGCTGTATGTACTGTGGAAAAATAGCATAGGGACCCTGGCTGGAAGCCCTGTTTTAAGTAGAACAACCATATTCAAATTAAGATTCTGATTTAGTTATAAGTGGCAAAATCATCAACATTAGCATAACGTATCATTTATAGAAAAACCTCTATGATTTTCCAGGTGCTCAGCATGACCTTGTGCACAGGTGTAACCTCTGAAGAAGGAAAGAGAGAGAGAGAAGGGAGACAGAGAAACAAAATTGGGGGAAGGAACTTGCATAAGGAATAAAGCTATGGATACAGTATATATTGAAAGAAATATATGAAAGTTATTCAACAACTGATTTGAAAATAATCCTAGAAGTCAAAAGTATTTTCTAACCAAGAAGATGTGGTGGTCCCGGACCAGTGACTTGTGCTTTGGTGAATCCTGCAATCCTCATTTAATGTGGCAGCCTGGACAATTGCTTCAGTTGTTTATATGGAAGGACCGTTCTTACCATGTAAGTGTTGAGAAAAGGTTTTAATAATCAGTAAAGTTCAAAGAGTATGCATGGCAAAGAGAAGATACCAGTAGCTTTCTTTTATGAGTTGTGTGGTATATATAGATACCTTTTATGTATTCAGGATGATGGGGCTTTGAACATCCTAATGAAGCTAAGAACCTTGCCTTCATGAATGTGCAACTCAGAAGTGTCTGTTCCAAGCCAGACACATGTACACTCAAATAAGTTTACTTACAAGAGTTCAGATTTGCACATTTATAAATCAAGACAGACAGGGTTTGTGCAAGTGTATGCACAGAACAACATTCATATTATAGCTTACTTGCAAAAAATTCCAAATAGCCCAAGTCCAAGGGGAGAAGCAGAAGTATAGTCAAGTCACAATGAAGAAGACCAGGAATCCAAACGTGAGTTGTCAACTGGTCTGCATTCAAAGTTTCCATATGCAATTAGATCAAGAGATACAGAGTTCAAGTAAGTGGAGTAGTTGTTTCCAACAGCAGATGCAACAACAATCAATGACAGAAACACCTTTGATGGACAAGAAACTGTGCCAACCCCCTTTTTGTTGCTCAGCTCTTGGCGGGACATGTTCTAGGGCTGGGGGTAGATCTTGGATCTGGGCTGTCACCACTTGAGGCTGCCAGCTGCTCTGCATAATCCAGTTACCTGAATGCTAATCTCCATCTGAGGCTGGTGTTCATCTGAGACCTCTGATTATCACCACCTGCTTTTCCTGGCATTAACCTAAGCAGTATATTCTGAAACCAAGCCTTGTAAAAAGGGCTATCAGATCAGATCAAAAGAAATCCAATGAGCCACTTAATTCAGAAGAGCATCAGATCTTCAACTATGAACAAATACAACATAAAAGAAATGTAGAATCCATTAATATGAACAAAAGGGTGTCAAAGTCAGAAAAAGGGAGGGAGGGAGATCTCAATTCAAGCACAAGGCAAGCCAATCAACATTACTATTCCCAACTTCATGCTGCAACCACAGATGTGCACAGAAAATAAAAACAAAGACATCATTCTGAATATGTTATACTGGAATGCTAAAGTTGGAAGCCAAACAACATTTGGAAAAGGGAAAAATTCAACAAGTATATGCAACGAAGCAGGAGACAGGCTATTGATTGGTTACTATAGTTCTGCCCAGAAAACTTAATGTGTATAGGAAATACCTTCAGAAACCTGAAAGATGATAGTGAACATCATTGATTAGACTGCCCCAAATTCAAATTAACTATAAGCTCTGCAAGTTGAGATGGAGACGTCAGTCACCAAAACCAAAACTTTGTGCTAGTTGAAGTTTAGATCACCAATGTTCCTTGCACAATTACAAATTCAAACAATGAAAACAAAATCAGACAAACAAAATCAGATAAACAAAACAATTTCATCAGTATTCTATTTGATTATGTAGCAAAAGTAAAGGATAGTTTAAATGGATTAATTTTATAAATGAAGTGTCTGGACTGAAATTTGTATTCATCATTAAGAGAAAGTGAATAAAAATTTCTTATCAAGCAAAACACAAAAGAAAGTGAAAAGGCTCTTCTCTGAAAGCAAAAGCATTAGAGGTGGAAGAAAAATTATCCAACTAAACACAAGAGAAAATATAACAAAACAGGAATTTAAAAGACCCATTACTGGAGGCTTTCACAAGGGACAGAAAAAGAAAATAATGGATCAAAATGATGATGGTTAGTAAAAAGTGTTTGTTAAGAAGGTATGAAAAAGTTATGGTGATAGAGAAATAGAGATTTAGAAAGATAAATAATCTAACAGAAAGATAAATATTATGAATATTATTGTGAGTTTCTAGATTCTAAGAAGGGTTATTTATGAGCAAGGCAAAATGACCACTCACACAAGAACACCTGGATTTGGGGGGAAAGGATAGAAAGGCTTCAGTATACCTTATGAAAAAAGGGACCCATGAAAGACAAAATTCAAATATGCCAAAACCATTACTTGCAGCTTTAGGAGGGACATCCAACATTATAATACAATTACAAAGTTATTTAAATAACAATGCAATTTAAGGTATAAATCTGATTGCCATAATTGCCTACTAGCATGTCCATCTTCTAAGAATCCATATAGAAAAGAAAAACTCAGAAATATAATATGGGGAAGGAAGGAAAAAGAAGGATTAGGTTAAGATATATAAAAAAACCTAACAGTTCTTTAAGCAGACCATTATAGTATCCAAAGCAGTTTAACAAATTTATCTGTTTATTAGGTTAGTAGGATAACAAAATAAATGAGAGTCACTTTTGAAAATTATTGAAAAAATATTGACAGGCCTTAGCTAGAGCTATTGAAGCAAGAAAGTCGTGACAGAAAACAAAAGGTAGTTCCCAACCTTCTCACTTAAGGAAAACACTGAATGATGCCAATAGAGATGGAAAGAATGTTGATGATGTAGATCTAGGTGGAAATTCAATAAATTTTGCTTTCTACAAATTGAGTGTTAATCTTGTATTTAATCAGACATGCCTATAAAACAGGCTGAAATATTAGCAAGGCAAGGAGGATGACAGAAAAGAAGACAGAGACATATATTGCTTATGTAACAACAGCAATGACCATCAAAAGAAAATCAGATTATTAATAGTGAAAAGAAAATAACCAAAAATTGAAAGAGGAATAAAACAAAGAAAATATAGTGTGAAAAGCCTCCAAAGAATTTGATTCAGCAATTTGGAAAATAGTTGAACTCAAATCTGATCATACTATTCAATTTGATTCAATTTTGAAGGAGAGAGGTAAGATCTCATCAGGCCAAAGTAACCTCATTTGCCTCTGAAACTGAGATTCAGCAGACTGATGCGCATCCATAAATCAGAACATAGTTGCCTTTCTCAAAAAACGAAATAAAAGGCAAAAATGAATGTGATGTCTTGTGACTTGGGTGCAGAATTGTTCTAGGGTGAGTCCTAACAGACAATCCTTGATGTACCACCATTCATTCAGCGACTATTCAAAGTTACAATGGTGCTGAAAAAAGTGACTTACAACCAGTCCTTGCACACATTACTGTCACAGTTTCCCCACATGATCAGCTGATCAAAATGTGGGTGCTTTGGCCATCTGTATGTATATATATGCATGTTGCAGTGTCCTGATTACCATTTGTGACCATCCCAGCTGGCTTCCAACAAGCAAAATCAATTAGGACAGCTGGTTTTGCTTAATAACCATGTGATTCACTTAACAGTTGCAATGATTTGCTTAACAACTGTAGCAAAAAAGGTCTTAAAACACAGTGCAACTCACTTAATTGCCTTGCTCAGCAATAGAAATTCTGGTTGCAACTGTGGTCATAAATCAAGGTGTACTTGTATTCCTTATTCATGTGTGCACACACACACGCATATATATTATGTGTGTGTATTTATTTATTTACATTGGTTTAAAAAATTATTGAATTACCAAAGGAAAATATTAGTTTATTAAGCATCCATTTATTAAGAAAAGCCATACATGTTCACATCCACAATACAATCTATAGTATCTAATTTACCCAACGTTGAATTTGCAATGTATTACATGGTTGGTAACAGGAACAGTTACTAAATGGCCAGGTTCCTATTTCAGCCAAATATTAAGCCAAATCCAGATAGAATTCTAAACAAAAACAAAAAACAAAAAACTACCTAATGCTAATAAAGAGATGTTTAATAGAATCTAGTAATGAGGAGATTGGGACAAGGCTTCAAAATATTACTATAAAGCACTGACATAAATCAAAGATAAGTTACCAGAATTTTATGCTAATTTAATTTACCTTTAGCTCATTAACAGAAAGAATAGAATTGAAGTGAATTATATATTGGACACACAAGGAATTTGTCTTCAGTGCACATGTACACTGTATACACAAACATACAATGTGCATACAGACAGAAGGGGTCTTCCATTGCATTTTGTAGCTTGGGATAACACCCCCCCCAAAAAATAATAATAATAATCATACAGTATTCTAAGATTGCAGAGGACTCAGACTAATAAAACTGAAAAGTTAAGGTTAGGGTGATGTTAAGTTATCAATACCAATATTAAGCCAGTCCAGAGAGATGCCTTTTTCTCCAAAATTTCCATTTGCAGATTTGCTTTGTTTTTATTCCCACATTTTCTCTACTTTTGTAATTTGAGACTGCAGTTTCAGCTTTTCAGAAATGACTTTCCCCCCACTGGCTTCCTCAAAAGAGTTCCACTCATTGCTCTTTTACAGAGTTTATCAGCAAGGACACTGTCATTTCATAATGGGTTCCTGTTGCTACTCAAATGAAAATGTCATGGCAGCATGTGAGACTTAGATTGAATTGATCTTTGCAGCTTCTGTCATGGTGACATTATATGAGTCATTTGATCTAACCGTTGACTGTGCTCCAAGTAGATGGATGGGAAGTAGGCTGCATTACGACTTGGCCTTAAAGCAGTTGGCTAATCAGAATTGGTCATAGTAATTGTATGGACTCATACTGACCTATAATTACTCTATATGGCAAAACCTTTTCCAATCTTATTTCTAACACTTTTGCTATATCTCTGCAATTATACTTATCTTCTCCAGGAGGCACAATTATATAGTTATTTGTGGCCTGTAAAAACTTTTAAGTGAAATGTAAAGTTAAATCCAATATTTTTGGCCCAACCATGTGTAATAATTCTGTGGTTTCTAGACGATACTGGTAATTAGCAGTTAGAAGAGAGCACCAAAGATTGCAAAAAAAAAAAGTTCACAGTTTTCAGACAGAAGCTTTGAAATGACAGGGAAACAGCGCAGGGGGTATGGAATTCAAATTTGTGAATATGGTTATCAAAATGGCTCAAGATCGGAGGGGTTCTTAAGCAAAGTAATTTCTAATAGATATGTAATTCCACTTTACCCAGGATGCTTATGACCCACCCACTATATCTAGAGAGAAAAGAAGCATCGTGTCATCCTCAAGACATCGTGTCATCCTCAAGACCCCACTCAGCAACTACTTACAGTCTCTATCTATTCACTGGCTCAGTGTCAAAAGTAATATTTCTGTCTTGTGCCAGGTTTTGTGTCCATTATGTGTGTGTGCATGTCAGTCAATGTTAGCAATAGCCCATCAGAGTGCAACCTGCTAATTTCAGGAATTGTTCCTGATCCAGTCCTTTTGGTGCAGAGTTGGACAGGTTTTCTGGTTGAAAGTTATGTCTAGCAACATCCAGTCAGAAAATGCATTTATTCAGATCTTTCTCTTATAATGACATTCTGCTTTGAAGAAGGGGAAATTTAACTGCTGCTTCCTCTCATTAGGAAAGTAGCAGTGAGGAAAAGCAATTCTTTGCCACCTCTTTTTTTTTTTACTGACTGCGTTACAGATCAATGGTTTCTTGCTGTTATTTGTAATACAACACCTGTGATCTGAAGCAAGTTTGTTCAAATGGAAGGCAAAGCTACAAAGCTTTCCTATCAAACAGTCTTGCTAAAATTGGGAATAGCTCTTAGACAGACTATGGCCCCTGTCTTCAGGACAGCCACACTGGAAGCTGCTCAGATTGAGCTATAAATTGCCTGATCTTGTTCTAAAGTAACATCTGAAGGAGAACTCTGTGTGGGGGCGGGTGTGTGTGTGTGTGTGTGTGTGTGTATGTGTGTGCATTTATTTATTTATTTATTTGAACTGGTGAAATGGTAGCTTTTTCTTGTATTATCAAGAGAACAAGGAGGTTTATTATCTTGTTACTACATACTGATATTTCTATAAAACCATCCTTAGCTCTATAAAATGTGAGATAGATACAGATAGTCAACCCTTGCCTCTCTCTCTCTCTCTCTCTCTCTCTCTATATATATATATATATATATATATATATATATATATATATATATATAAAATTCTCCACTCCTCTACTCGTTGTAGAATACCTTATGCCACCAGACTTGAAATTCTAGAACTAGAAAACCTTGAATTACGCCGTCTTCGGTCTGATTTAAGCATGGTATATAAAATCATACATTGCAATGTCCTACCTGTCAATGAATACTTCAGCTTCAACCATAACAACACAAGAGCACACAATAGATACAAACTCAAAGTTAACCGCACCAAACTTGATTGCAGGAAATACGACTTCAGCAATAGAGTGGTCAATATCTGGAATACTCTACCCGACTCTGTAGTTTCTTCCCCAAACCCCAAAAACTTTAACCTTAGACTGTCTACTATTGACCTCACCCCTTTCCTAAGAGGTCTGTAGGGGGCGTGCATAAGCGCACCAACGTGCCTACCGTCCCTGTCCTATTGTTTCTCTTATTCTTCTTTTATTTTTCTTATATGTACCCATTTCATGTATTCACAACTATGTATACACTTATACTTATTATCTTGTAAACAATTGGCAAATCAAATAAATAAAAATAAATAAATAAATTTTATATATATATATATATATATATATATATATATATATATATATATATACACACACACATATACATATACATATACACATACACATACACATACACATACACACACACACACACACACACACACACACACACACACACACACATATATATATATATATATATATATATATATATATATATATATGGATCTTTGGTTATTCGGTTTTTCTCCGCGTAAGATTGGAAGTATCTAGGCAACGTTTTGATGAAGTCTCATTCATCATCTTCAGGCTTCTGTCTTCAGCTCTGTGCTTCTCAGAGTGATGTGAGCTTGCAGCTGCTTCTTCCTTTTAACTGCTAGTGGGGGTGTGACTTGATTGGGTGGGGGCTTGGCTGTGTTCTGATTGGTTGGGGGGTTGGCCATGTTCTGATTGGCTGGAGGTGTATTCTGTTCAGGTGGGGGCTTGGTTGTGCTCAGGTTGGTCTTAGTTACTGTGGGATTTGAGCTGGTGAGCTGTGATCTTGCTGTTTGGCTTAGCTGATGAACAACACCTAAAAACCGAACTAAACACTCTCACCAACGTACTAACAGCCAATGGATTCCAAAGAAAGAAGATTACCCACCTAATCCAAAAAGAAACCCCAACCAAAATCCAAGACAGAGAACAAGAGAACGGCAAAGCCCTCCTCCCATATATAAAAGGCACTACAGACAAAATCAGCAAGATCCTCCAGAAACACAACATTAAAACAGCATTCTGCACAAACAGAAAAATATCCACCATCCTAAGAAACCCTAAAGACAAAATCGAGTTAGAAAACCAAGGAGTATACGAAATCCCTTGCACCGCCTGTCCCACCACATACATTGGACAAACTAAAAGAAGAATAAGTGCACGCGTTGAAGAACATAAGAACTCAATCAAAAAAGAAGAACCGACCTCTTCCCTGGTCCAACACCTCAAAGCCACAGGACATGAGATTGACTTTAAAAATACCAGAACTATCGCCAAAACCGAACACTTCAACAACAGAATAATCAGAGAAGCCATAGAGATAGAAAAACGCCCACACAGCATGAATAAAAGAGATGACACCTCCTGCTTACCAGCCATCTGGAAACCCGCCCTCATGAACAGACGAGTGCCTAACATGATGAATGACACCAGACCCACACCCACGAGGGCCACATAAGATGCCACCACCACACTTCCACGTAAAAAGCAGACTCACACCCACACAGAAGATGAGACACGACCACAGACCAGAAGCCGCACTGCAGCTGCATCACTACCCACTTCAAACCCCTCTGAGCCATACATGAAGCGAACTGACCCCCACCATGAAGATGCAGCACGACCACGAACTCGAAGCCAAACAGCAAGATCACAGCTCACCAGCTCAAATCCCACAGTAACTAAGACCAACCTGAGCACAACCAAGCCCCCACCTGAACAGAACACACCTCCAGCCAATCAGAACATGGCCAACCCCCCAACCAATCAGAACACAGCCAAACCCCAACCAATGAGAACACACCCCCACCCAATCAGAACACAGCCAAGCCCCCACCCAATCAAGTCACACCCCACTAGCAGTTAAAAGGAAGAAGCAGCTGCAAGCTCACATCACTCTGAGAAGCACAGAGCTGAAGACAGAAGCCTGAAGATGATGAATGAGACTTCATCGAAACGTTGCCTAGATACTTCCAATCTTACGCGGGAGAAAACCCGAATAACCAAAGATCCATATATATATATATATATATATATATATATATATATATATATATATATATATATATATATATATATATATATATATTTTCTGAGGTTCTCATGGGTATTTGTATGTGGATCTTTGGTTATTCGGGTTTTCTCCCGCGTAAGATTCAAAGTATCTAGGCAACGTTTGGCGAGGTCCCACTCGCCATCTTCAGGCTGGTGCTTTCGGCTTAGTGCCAGTGCAAGCAGTGTGTGACCGGAGCTGCCATCTCTCCTATATACAAGTGGTGGGGATGGTGTGCTGGGCTGGTTGGCTGTGCTGCAGCCTCTTGATTGGTTGATGGAGTTGATGTTGGTATAATGGGCTGTGTAATGGCCTTTTGTTGTAGAGATATCCTGGATCTTGTGCTGTCATCTCCTGGGTCGTTAGCCTCTTGTGTTTTAACGGCTTGGGTAATGGGTTGTGTGATGGGCTTGTGAGTTCTTTTGTTGTGGTATCCTGGGTCTTGCTTGTAATCTCCTGGGTCGTTTGTGTTTTGATCTCTTTCCATTAGCCTCCTGTGTAGTAACAGCTTGGGTAATGGGTTGTGGTGATGACCTTGTGAGATTTATTGCTGTGGTATCCTTGGTCTTGTGCTGTGATATCCTGGGTCATTTGCTGTGTTGTGACTTCTTGAGTTCTTGAGGTGTAATTTTTGAGTTTTCTGATGTGATGTCCTGAGCGGGTGGCTGTGATGTAGCATTTTGGGTTTTTAATATGGCTTTGAGTTTGGGGTCTGGGTCTGTGTTCGTTTGGCTTGAGTTCGTGGTCGTGCCACATCTTCATGGTGGGGTCAGTTCGCTTCATGTATGGTTCAGAGGAGTTTGAAGTGGGTAGTGATGCAGCTGCAGTGCGGCTTCTGGTCTGTGGTCTGTCTCATCTTCTGTGTGGGTGTGAGTCTGATTTTTACGTGGAAGTGTGGTGGTGGCATCTTGTGTGGCCCTCATGGGTGTGGGTCTGGTGTCATTTATCATGTTGGGTACTCGTCTGTTCATGAGGCGGGTTTCCAAATGGCTGGTAAGCGGGAGGTGTCATCTCTTTTATTCATGCTGTGTGGCGTTTTTCTATCTCTATGGCTTCTCTGATTATTCTGCTGCTGTGGTGTTCAGTTTTGGCGATAGTTCTGGTATTTTTAAAGTCAATCTCATGTCCTGTGGCTTTGAGGTGTTGGACCAGGGAAGAGGTTGGTTCTTCTTTTTGATTGAGTTCTTATGTTCTTCAACGCGTGCACTTATTCTTCTGTTAGTTTGTCCAATGTATGTGGTGAGGCAGGCAGTGCAGGGGATTTCATATACTCCTTGGTTTTCTAACTCGATTTTGTCTTTAGGGTTTCTTAGGATGGTGGATATTTTTCTGTTTGTGCAGAATGCTGTTTTAATGTTGTGTTTTTGGAGGATCTTGCTGATTTTGTCTGTAGTGCCTTTTATATATGGGAGGAGGGCTTTGCCGTTCTCTTGTTCTCTGTCTTGGATTTTGGTTGGGGTTTCTTTTTGGATTAGGTGGGTGATCTTCTTTCTTTGAAATCCATTGGCTGTTATGTGACCTCGCATTCCTATGCAACTGCCGAGATCAAAATTTAATTCCCACAAGCTTCCAATTGAAATTCCACACCAACACAGCAGCCACCAAACGCATCCTAAAAAGAACAGAATTGGCCCTAATTAGAAATGAACTTCACACAAAAGATTTCTCCTAGACCAAATCAACAAAGATCTTCTTACACTTCACCTCAGACTCAGCAACAAGATTCACCCCTTACTTTGGGACAAATCCAAACAACTCGCTGTCTGGAGAGCCGAAACACAGACCACCCTCAAAACAGACACACACACCAACAAACTCAGAAAACTACAACAATGCCAGAAACCAACTCCCCCTCACAGCCACACATGAAACAAACAGTGCACAACATCTCAGACAAGATCCTCACCGAAGCCGAAACCAAGGTCCTTTCAAAAGGATTCAACTTTGCTGTTGCTCCCAAACACATCCCCACAGAAACCATCATATGCGGAGTTGAAACCAGCCTGACCAAAACCAACCCTGATGAGGCTAATAGAATCAGACTCGAAATCACCAACATCCTCTGCACTAGCAAACCACCCAAAAGCAACTTATCCAAAGAAGAACAAACTGCACTACGTAACCTGAAAAAGACACCAGCATAATAATCCTACCAGCAGACAACGGCAACGCGACAGTGGTTATGAACACATCTGACTACCAAACCAAGTTAACCAACCTACTCCTAGACCCCACATACAAACCCCTAAAGACAGACCCCACCACCTACCTAGAAAAAACCACCAGATCCAAAATAAAAGCCTCCCCCATCAGTGAAGAAATCCAGCAAAGAATCATACCCAGAGAGAAATCATCCAGATGCCCTAAGCTTTATGGTCTCCCAAGATACACAAAGAAGGAACTCCACTTAGACCAATAGTCAGCTCCATAGGCTCACCTCTACAAAACCTAGCCAAATTTCTCGCCAAACAACTACAGCCCTATGCAGAATCCATCAACTCACATGTAAGAAACTCATTCCAGTTCATCGAGATCATAAAGAAACAAAACTTACAACCCAGCGACCTACTAGTTAGCTTCGATGTCATATCCTCTTCACCCAAGTGCCAATAAAAAGAAGCCTTGACAGCCATCCAAAACAAATACAACCCCCCAAGCACATCCTAGATCTGACCAACCACTGTCTATCCAATACATACTTCACCTACAATGGACAAAAATACAAACAAATAGAAGGAGCACCCATGGGATCACCCCTCTCACCTGTCATCGCAAACCTCTACATGGAACACTTTGAAACACAAGCTCTAGAAAAATATGATCACAAACCCAAACTCTGGCTCAGATACGTAGATGAAACCTTCATAATCTGGCCACACGGGAAAGAAAAACTGAACAACTTCCTCACACACCTCAACAGCCTACACCCCAAAATACAATTCACCATGGAAACAGAAGCTAACAATCAACTTCCCTTCCTAGATGTCTTGGTATACAAAAACCCAATGGCTCCCTAGGACACACCATCTACCAAAAGAAAACACATACAAACCGCTATCTACACGCACTCTCACACCACCACCCAGCACAGATCAATTCCGTAGCTGAGACACTCATCTCCAGAACAAAATGCTTAGCTGATGAACAACACCTAAAAACCGAACTAAACACTCTCACCAACGTACTAACAGCCAATGGATTTCAAAGAAAGAAGATCACCCACCTAATCCAAAAAGAAACCCCAACCAAAATCCAAGACAGAGAACAAGAGAACGGCAAAGCCCTCCTCCCATATATAAAAGGCACTACAGACAAAATCAGCAAGATCCTCCAAAAACACAACATTAAAACAGCATTCTGCACAAACAGAAAAATATCCACCATCCTAAGAAACCCTAAAGACAAAATCGAGTTAGAAAACCAAGGAGTATATGAAATCCCTGCACTGCCTGCCTCACCACATACATTGGACAAACTAACAGAAGAATAAGTGCACGCGTTGAAGAACATAAGAACTCAATCAAAAAAGAAGAACCAACCTCTTCCCTGGTCCAACACCTCAAAGCCACAGGACATGAGATTGACTTTAAAAATACCAGAACTATCGCCAAAACTGAACACCACAGCAGCAGAATAATCAGAGAAGCCATAGAGATAGAAAAACGCCCACACAGCATGAATAAAAGAGATGACACCTCCCGCTTACCAGCCATTTGGAAACCCGCCTCATGAACAGACGAGTACCCAACATGATAAATGACACCAGACCCACACCCATGAGGGCCACACAAGATGCCACCACCACACTTCCACGTAAAAATCAGACTCACACCCACACAGAAGATGAGACACGACCACAGACCAGAAGCCGCACTGCAGCTGCATCACTACCCACTTCAAACTCCTCTGAACCATACATGAAGCGAACTGACCCCACCATGAAGATGTGGCACGACCACGAACTCGAAGCCAAACGAACACAGACCCAGACCCCAAACTCAAAGCCATATTAAAAACCCAAAATGCTACATCACAGCCACCCGCTCAGGACATCACATCAGAAAACTCAAGAAATTACACCTCAAGAACTCAAGAAGTCACAACACAGCAAATGACCCAGGATATCACAGCACAAGACCAAGGATACCACAGCAATAAATCTCACAAGGTCATCACACAACCCATTACCCAAGCTGTTACTACACAGGAGGCTAATGGAAAAGAGATCAAAACACAAACGACCCAGGAGATTACAACGCAAGACCCAGGATACCACAACAAAAGAACTCACAAGCCCATCACACAACCCATTACCCAAGCCGTTAAAACACAAGAGGCTAACGACCCAGGAGATGACAGCACAAGATCCAGGATATCTCTACAACAAAAGGCCATTACACAGCCCATTATACCAACATCAACTCCATCAACCAATCAAGAGGCTGCAGCACAGCCAACCAGCCCAGCACACCATCCCCCACCACTTGTATATATAGAGATGGCAGCTACGGTCACACACTGCTTGCACTGGCACTAAGCCGAAGCACCAGCCTGAAGATGGCGAGTGGGACCTCGCCAACGTTGCCTAGATACTTTGAATCTTACGCGGGAGAAAACCCGAATAACCAAAGATATATATATATATATATATATATATATATATATATATATATATATATATATATATATATATATATATATTGGTATTCAGCTTTGTTCGGGTATTTTCCCACATCATTATAGTTGTGCTTTTAAAGTTGTAGCAACGTTTCAGCAGAATCTCATCTGCCATCATCAGGCTTCTGTATTGTGTTAGTCTGTGAGTCAGACTTTTACCGTGGTTTCAGTTTTAAATTTGGGGCTAGCCTATTGCTGTGCCAGAATGGTTTTTTCTTCATCCTGATTGGTTGGGAGTCTTGGTCTGTGTTTACTGGTCTTGGAGTTTGCTGTGTTTTGCTTGATTGGTGTTTCTAATATCTTCTGTCTGTTTTGTGGCTCTTTTTGTGTCTTGATTGGCCGGCAACATTGTGTTCCTTTATTGGAGGCCTTTAGTGCAGCTTGGCTCTGAGTAAATGGATGGCTATCATTTATTAGGAAGCTAGGTTTCATCTGGGTGCCTGGTTGGGGTGTGTTTGAGCTGGAGGTATCAGGGGGGATCTGTTTGTGCCCAGGTGTTTGCCTGGCTAGTGGTGTGGAGATGTTTTTGTTTGTGAGTGCAGGCTTCCAAATGATTGACAGTCTGGTGCAATCATCCCTTCTATTCATGCTTTCAGGTCTTTTTTCAATCTCTATAGCTTCTCTGATAATTCTGTGGGTGGGGTTTTCTATAGTGGCTAGGGTTTTGGTGCCAATAGACCAATAGAAGAATAAGTACCTGCCTGGATGAACACAAAAATGCAGTCAAAAAGCTGGAACACACTTCCTCACTAGTCCAACACATGAAAGCCACAGGTCATAGCATCAACTTCAATGGCACCAAAACCCTAGCCACTATAGAAAACCCCAGCCACAGAATCATGCTGAATACCATACATACTGAATACCATACTGTCCCTTGTTTTTAATTTGTCTATTTGGCAGGAAACCATTCTGGTCTGTGTGTATAAGTTCACTCAAAATTGGTTTCATTCTTTCTGCTAATATTGTCATAAATATCTTATAATTGGTATTTAGCAACGAGATTGGCCTATAGTTTGCAATTAGTTGTTGATCAGTGCCATCTTTTGCAATTAAGGAGATGTATGCCTCAGACCAGCACCTCAGAAGTCTAGCTTGTGTTAATGCCTCATTATATAATTCCAGTAATATTGGTTCAAATATTTCAGATAAATTTTTATACAGTTCGCCTGGTAAACCATCTGGGCCTGGTATTTTATTATTTTTTTGTTTTTGTATCGCCTTTTGTAGCTCTGGTAATGTTATTTCTTAATTAAGTACTTCTCTGCTTTCTTCTGAGATTGGACTCAGACCGTTTCCCTCCAAGTAGTATCTAATGTTTTCTTCCCTAACATCTTCTTGCTTATAAAGCTCGCCAAAATACCTTTGCGCAATTATCTTTTTCTCCTCCATCTGATAATACACTGTCCCTTCCTCATCCTTGAGTTGTTGAATTAGTCTTTTCTCTTTCTCTATTTTTAATTTATGGGACAACCACCTTCCTGGTTTATTTGCTGATTCAAAGAAATTATGTTTAAGAGTTTTTAAGTTATGTGCATTTTCCTCAATATCTATCAAATTTAGTTCATGTCTCATTCCCATTTCTTTCTTAACTTCCATATTCTTTGGGTCTTTTTGGAGCTCATATTCAATTTTTTTAATCCTTTCTTGTAATTCATTCTGTTTCTTCCATTTTTCTTTATTTTTCTTAGCTATATAGGCTATTGATATGCCTCTCACGAAGGCCTTTGTAATGTCCCATAAATTTTGTAAACTAGTATGTTGTTTTAGATTAACCTTAAAGAATGTTTCTAACTCATTTTTAATTCTTGAGATATATTCTTTTTCCTTTGTTATTTGTGAATTTAATATCCATCTCCTTTTCCTTTTACTGTGTCCTTTCCATGTAATTTTAACCGGGCTATAGTCAGCCCGTATATTAGGCATTATCTCTACTTCACTAATGTCTTTCTCAATTGCCCCATTAACCCATACCATATCAATTCTGGACCATGATTTTTGTGGGCTAGAATAAAACATATATTTCTTTTCATTTGGATTCCTCTTCCTCCATATATCTTCCAAATTGGTCTCATGTGTTAAATCAAAAACATTTTGGGGTAAAATTCTCTTTTTTTTCTTCCTAATCCCTTCCATACTAATATAGTCTTTTTTAACATCAACAATGGCATTAAAGTCCCCTATCAAGCAAATATTTTCTTCACCTACACTAATTATTTTATAATACAATCCCTTATAAAACTTCTTCTGGTTATCATTAGGGGCATATATCCCCACTAATAGTAATTGTTTTTGATGTAAATTAATTTGTATCATTAAAATTCTGCCTTGTTCAACTGCATAGATTTTTTTTTGCATTTATCCCTTTTTTTACGTAAATTGCTACCCTCCTTTTCTTTTGATCTGCCAATGCTATAAATAATACACCCAACTTGGAATATTCTAGATATTTTTATGCTGTTTTTGAATATGTACCTCCTGTAGGCATATAATATCAATGTTTTGTTTAGTTAATTTGGTTAATATTTGTTTCCTCTTGATCTGGGAGTTTAATCCATTGAAGTTTATTGAGAGTAATTTGATCTCTTCTTCCATTGTTAATTCTGAGTCTACCTAAATCTTCTGTTTGTTCTTGCTTCGCTTTGGGGTCTTGTTCTTAGTCCTTCTCTCCTTGGGTATTCTCTCTTTTCTTTACCTCTCTCTTCTTGGTCAGTTTCCTGTATTCCCTGTTGCTGATCTTCTTGTTGGTCCTCCTGACTCTTGCTGTCTGACTCTTCTTTACTCCTCCCTTCTTCCTCTGTTTCCATCAACTGTTCTTGAGCCTTTTCAGTACTATCAATTTTTACTCTTCTTTCTTGCCACATCACCAGCATTCCTTCAGGGACCAGCCATCGGAACCAGATGTTTCGTTTATTCAGAAGTATCACCAGAGATCTGTAGTCCTTCCTCAACTCTCTTACCTGCCTCGGAATTTGTTTCAAGGTCGTGATCTCTTTTTCTTTATGCACCATCGGCTCGTCCTTTGTGATTCTATGTACAATATCTTTTACATTTTTTCTGGCGAACCTGATGTGGACCTCTCTAGGCAGCTTGTTTCATCTGGCGTAGTTTGTATGGATTTGGTAGACCTCATTTAATTCTTTCACTATTTCCTGCTGGTCCCTTTGCAATGCCTCTGCTATTAAGTGGGACATTATGTCTCCCAAGTCTTCATCTTTGGATTCCAATACATTTTGGAACCTCAAATAGAATGCTGCACGTTCCATTTTGAGATGGATAATCGAATCTTCTAAGTCTCTGTTCACCTCTATTACTTTCCTATCCATCCCTTCCAATCTCTTATCTGTTTGTTCAGCTTTAGTTTCTATATTCTTTATTGTTTTTTGGCCTGCTGGAGATGTAATAGACATTGATGAACCAGACATTGGTTTTTTCCCTTTTAGGTTTGCTGTTGTAGTACTGGTCATATTCCTAACTTTATTGTAGATATCTTCCCACTTTACCGTTCACTATTTAATTTTTCTTTTGTTATTCAGTTCTATTCAGTAGTTTCCCTTTGAATATAAATATCTTTTCCCACTTATGATATTCTAAATTATTCAGATTTGATTCAATATTTTATAGAATCTGAAACTAACTGAATCACCAAAATTAAAGAAGATAAAGAAGGAAGAGAGCTAAAGGGATGACAGGAAGGATAATATCAAAATGAGAGAGAAAAGAGAGAAAGAGTGTAATATAATATCCTAAAATATACTTGCTGTAAATTGTTCTTATACAACTATTTTATATTACTATATTATGGTATATCAACTGTATTCTTTACCTTTAACTGTAAAGTTCGGTTTCCTTTAAAAAATTCTATATTCCACTTCTTATATATATGACCTTACTTATTTCATTAGTTATTAGTAATCAATCAATCAATAATAATCAAAATAGTATTTCACCAGTTTTCACAGTTTCATATCATTTAAACTTTTAAATTCTTAATAAATTCAACCAAACCTTAATCAAAATGTTATTTCATTAATTATATTCTATGAAAAGAAGTCCAGTAATATTCAATCACTTTCCTTTCCTTGTCTGTTCACGTTTTGTTTAGCTCAGCTTCTCTTCTCTCTGTATAATCTCAAAATGTCACTTCCATTCTTGGGTTTAGTCCTGTCTCTTACTTTTTTTTTCACTCTTCTTCTTCTTTTACAAGTCACAGATCCATCAGGTTAAACTCCAAATTCCTAGATAATCAGTCTAAATCAACTCCAAATTTTTCAGAACAAGTCCAAGACACCAGTCAATCTTTAATCAACTAAATCAGCTTTGATCTCTGTCTTAAGAGTTCCTTGCTTTCACCACCAGATCGCCATTTCCCTTCGGACTTCCATCCTCTTATTTAAGACTCACAGTTCTGCCATCTCTCTCTGCCGTTTCTCTCCTCGACTTTCACTTTCTGCCTCCTTCAATCCAAGTTCAATCCATCAATTGATGCCAAAAACGCTGTTCATGCTCTGGTATCTTCCTCATTGGGCTAAAGCGCTGCGACTTCGGTCTGCCATTGAGATGGCCAATCACTCACACGTTGAGCAAATGAAGTCTCCTCGGCTGTCACTGACAGCCACCACTGTCAAACTTCTCGTCGGGCTTCCTCACACCTTTGTCTTCCCTTCCAGGATCTACGTGCCCCTCACCGGGGCCTCCAAACGCGCAAGATTTGGGATGAGAGAGCAGAGCTTGCTTTCTCCCCCCACACCGTAGTGCTGGAACCGAAGTCCTTCAGTTATATCTGGATTCTATCACATATTACTACTAGGGTAGAATAGATCAGTAACTGAAGTCTCTGTAACTGTTTTGGATGATTATTCCTGCATACAAGTGGTTCTCAACTTATGACTGTTTGCTTAATGAGGGTTTAAATAAACAATGACTTGAAAAAGGTGCCTTATGGCCTATAAAGCACTTCTGATCATCACAAAAATCACACACAATCATGTGATTTCTTTCATGATTGTATAAGAATCATAAGATGGATGCTAAGTAACCTGTTCACACTTGTAGTCAATTGCCAAGGGCCTTGCAATCTTGTTATTGCCTTTGCAATCTTTTCTGCTGGCTTTTCCAGAAAGTTGATGGGGAAGCTGTCAGGGAAGACTGCAAGTTGTTGCCACCTGCTGAGAGGACTTCATCTTGATTCTGGGGACTGGCTGGAAGAACTGCTTGCCAAAGACAATCCTAGTAGGAATAGCAATCTGAGCAGGCATGGAGCTGAAATCCTTTGGCAGGCAGCTTCATCAGACAGTCCCCAGGACCAAAAAGAAGCCAAAATCAGAGCAGGATTTTAAGCTCCTGGATGGAAAGGCAGCATGGTAAGATAAGGAACACAGGGTGCTATAGGATAGGGGAGGTTCTGGAAGGTCCAGTACTAGGGTCTTCCTACTCCCCTGAGACATCTTGTACTCCTTATCTGGGACTCCATCTGCTTAATGGATCAATAGATTGCTTAATAATTGCAATTGGGAGTGCTGGGATTGTGGTTGTTGAAATAGGAAGTCATGTGGTGTCATGCCTCACAACCACTTCTCTCTGTGGCTAAGAGTTCCATCCGGGGTGGGATTCAAATTTTTTAACAACCGGTTCTGTGGTCATGGCTTAGTTGGTGGGTGTGGCTTGGTGGTCATGTGACTGGGTGGACATGGCTTGGTGGTCATGTTATTGGCTGGGCGTAGCCAAGTCAATATCACTCACATCGAGGCACGCATCTCCTCGCCTGGCCTCTCGTGATTGTGGGGTTGCTGCAACAGTTGTAAGTGTGAAAAATGGTCATGTCACTTTTTTCAATGGTCACTCCACACAAGCAAAGTACTAGCAAAGGAGAGGGGAAAAAAACTCCAGAGAAGTTCCTGAGACAGGAAGTAATAAGGGTTAACGGAGAGGCAGTTTCTGTAAGCAACACCAGAATGTTTCCTTCCTGCCTTCCTTACAGGATTAGGCCAGTAATTTCTTCTAACAACCGGGTCTCCAAACTGCTTAGAATGTTAACAACTGGTTCTAGCTAATAGGTGTGAACTGGTAGAATCCCATCCCTGGTTCCATCCCAATTGAGATTAGTTGTATCTCACTGTATATGGAACATTCATTTCACATTTCATATAAATCAAGCTAATTTGCACTTCTCAAATATTATATGGAAACAAAATGTAGTTAGCACTCATTGTTTGCACTTTTCTGAATTTTATGTTGTTTTCTTCTGAACGTTAGGATTAATTGTGAATAAGGTACATAGGAAATGTGTTTGCAAAAATATGTATATTAGGCAAAACTGTACAGAAAATGTGTATAATGTTCATGCTTATAGATATAAATGGATCTTTATATTATATTACAATTTGAGGTGAGATAGGATAGGATAAACTAACTTTTTAAAAAATGCAAACATAGAGGAAAAATATGAAATTTCCCATCTCTATCTTCACTTAAAGCTATTGTAACTGAAGTAAGAGATTATAAGTAAAACTTCTTGCTGCTATCAAAACACTTTCTAATAATAAAGAATATATATGCCTTTGATTCAGTTGAATTCTGAACTCAGGCATGAATTTGGCTGCCTTGAACAGATTCTATGATTCCACGAGGAGTTAACATAGTGCTCTAGCTGACATTCCCTCCACATTTTAGTAGCTACTACCCAGAGCAAACTGAAGAAATTTGGAACTCCATTGCAACACAGGTCAAAGGCTCCATCACAGTAAGAACAGCCAAACATTAAAATGCAGATCTACTTATCAAAAAAGAGATACTAAAACTAAATTCAAAATGGAATCTCCACAGAACTTGAACAAAAAAGGCTGGCTCAGGGCTCAGCCTGCAGGGTTATTCTCATCTTATGCTCTGAAAAATATAAATAAATGCTGCTTTTATGTTTTACAGAATCCAATTCTTCTTCTTTAGGGAGAGAAGTACTTCTTTGGACACACACAGAGAGAAACTGCTTTTACTTTTGAAATGCTATTTTCCTTGCTTTCTGCCTGGCAAATATTGCTATCAGTTTATTAATGTTCAGCTGCAATTCTTGCCAGACCAATCAATCGTTCCTGGCTCACCATAGACTTCAAGAAGCTTTTTATTAGTTTCCATTCCAGAAACATCTGCAACATTGTACAAATGTTACTGGGACAGCAGGAAAACTCTGAGTGGACTTGCTGGGTTTGGAAATGTCAAAGTGTGATGGTCAAATGCTAAATATATATTAGAGTGTTTTATTCAAAATATATTTGAATACTAACAGATAGCCATACAGCATATTGAATCTAACTAGCATACTGTACATGCCAATTCACCCTCTAAAAAACATCTACACAGCCCTGCCCGCATCTCCAGAGTTAGTAGGCAACAAATGGGAGAAGGGAATGTCTGGCCCATTGTTCTTGAGCGCTCCAGTAGAATCTCCTCTGTTTATACTGGGCAGTTGTGCATTCAGGAGGTATAGAGTAGCAGCATAGCGTCCTTCACAGGCTCTCCTGGCAGGCCACACAGTCCTATTGGATGGGTGGGGAAGACCTAGCTTGGGCAATGGTATAGCAGCAGGACAGCTGGGAAGTGGCTGAGCACTGGCAGCAGCCATAGGATTCTGGGGTCCAGTGCACTCTGGGCAAGGGCTGGATTATGGCTACCCAAGCCAGCAGGCAAAGAGGAGAGTGTGCTTCTTCTGTGTGTCCTTCAGCAACAGGTGCTGGAGCAAAGTGCTTTTCTCTCAATCATCTCAGATTCCGCAGCAATTTTCATCACTTGCAAAGTCCTGTCCTGCTCTCCCTGGTCTCATTCATTCAGGCAGGGCAGATACATTTCCTAGGCTGGCAGAGGCAGAGTAATTATAAGAGATTGAGCAGCAGCAGCAAATGGGACTGCTCTGGTAGGCAGAGTTAATGAAAGAAAGGATGTGTTAAAAGAGACCTTCCTCAGTGGACACCACTTGCAATTCCCTTTAACTTACCCAACTACCTAGGATAGGAAGAAGAAAAAAAGTAAGATAGGTGGATTTTGCTGAGTAATATGTTTAATTTCTAATATTAGTAAACAGTTCATTTGAGGCTATCTAGTCACTGGGATTTGAAAAACGGATGCTAGATTGTTATCAAATGTAATCTAATTCTGTGGAAAAAATGATATTTAAAGAAAAATTGTGTCAATACTCCTACACTTATCATTTTGCAATATGGCAGCTTGCTTATCAAAAAGCAGTTCTATGATGTCTCATTTTTAAAAAAATAAAATAAAAACAACTATAGAATGGTAGTTTTGTAAACCATCTCCTTTTTAACCTTTTTAACCATCTCCTTTGGTTTCCCATAAGAGAAAGAAATGAACCTTTGATTTTCCAAATCCCTCATCTCACTCTGGTCCCAGGTCAAACTGGACATCCTGTAGTTCAGCTTGAATTGAAGCAGATATTTTCCAATTCAGTGAATTGGGCCGAAAGTAAATGTTATGCATGATACAAATCTAAAGTACATTGTGGTAAGTTTCTACCCATTTGTGTTTGCTATTAGAGTTCCTGTAAACATTTTATAGTAGTACAGAAGAGAAAGGTTAAGAATACCCCAGAGTTTATTGCAGATTTAGTATTACCAATAATTTCCCTTTCTCTTAAAGATACTCTTTGCATTTTTGAAAACCTACAAACTAATGCAAAAATGCATGTATGTCAATTGTAGTTGTCTATTATTTCTTAATAATATGTTTTAGAATCCTGCAGGTTAACCAATGCAAGAATAATTAGCCTATTGGAAAGGTTTCTCCAATGCCTGTCATAACTAGGATGAATAACTTTAATAGAAACAAGCTTTCTAAACTATTTAAAACATTCTTAAGTCAATACTTCATACAAATTATCTTTGCATTGCAATAGATCTATGTATTTCCAAGTACAATTAAATGAATTCAAGTTGTCATTCGCAGTGCCATTGAATCATCCAGATTCATTTTTAGCATGTGTTATTGTGTGCAGACTCAATGCATCTTAAACTTAATTTTGTAACCTGAGCTCATTTTAAAAAGGTCTGAATTTCCACATGGAATCTGAGATATAATTTTCCATACACTAAGCCATAAAAACTTATGAATGTATATTTCCCCAAAGACAATGAACATAAGTATGTACAAGTTAAATATGTTCAAAAATCAGAATTATGCCCACTATATTTTTAACTATAATTTGGAGCTCCATTTATCAGTATCTTTGATAATTTAGCTGGATGTCAATGTTTATTCCTGCAGAAAATCTTTAAAATAAATTTTTGAACTTTAGGCATTCTAATATTCTGTATGTGTACTTAAGAATATTGGTAGTTGCCTCATCCCAGGTAAGACGCAGTACATGTACTTCAATCTAGTTTACTCTGATTGACAGCAGTTTTCTGGAGGGCTTTTACAGCCCATGCAATCTGATTGTTTGTCTGGAGATGCTAGGATTGCATTTTGGAACCATCTATAAACAAAGAATGTGCTTTATTTTTGAGCAGTGCTTTGATTTTGGGAAGAATTTTCAGTGATCCTATACCTATGCATCCTGTCTGTCTGTCTGTCTGTCTGTCTGTCTGTCTGTCTGTCTGTCTGTCTCTCTGTCTCTCTGTCTCTCTGTCTCTCTCTCTCTCTCTCTCTCTCTCTCTCTATCTATCATCTATCTATCTATCTATCTATCTATCTATCTATCTATCTATCTATCTGACATCATCTATCTATCTCATTTGGTGAATGGGGAAGGCAGGGAAGCATCTGGATAATCTGGGGACAGTCACACTCTCTCAGCTATAGTTGTGGGTGGGGGAGGTTGCCCAATCAATTCACTGTCTTGTTATGATCTGTAATTTTCAGTAATGAGACATTCATTTTGCAATGGATTGATTCAGGCTGATGGAGCAACACCAACAATACTTTGAATGTGGCCAAAGTCAGTACTTATCTGTTCTTCAACAGGACAAAGCCTTAGTTTATAAAAGCCAAACTCTAAAAACTACTTAGAATGCAATGCAAGTAGTTACAGTATTGTTTCATTTGCAGTTAACCTATAAATATAAATGCCAAGAGAAAAACAATAAAATGTTGTGTTGGAAAGCATATAAACTGTTATTCCTTTGTTTTGTGAAACACTTTCCATCGTCGGAAGAAGAAGAATTCAAATAAAAAATATATAGAGGGTGTGGATGACTTGTTTGCATGAAAACACAAAGCTAAGCAGGGAGCCTGCGAGTCTGTGTGGGAGAACAGCAGATTTATTTGTTCACATCTCACTTAGCCCTTACTATTTATCTTTTCCTATACAGCACATATCACATGTCTTTGCCATTCATTATTCAACTGGTGGTCCTCTCCCACTAGTTCTATTGCCAAGTGAACTTGTCACATTTGGAACACATTTGCTGAAAAAATGAAATAGTCCAGAAATATTTGTTTGCTTATTATTTGCTGTAAAGTTTTTCCTTTTTCTAAAAGTAGCCATTTATGTCCTTCAGAAACAAAGCATTCCAGATACTTTTCACAATACATTGTCTTCACATGCCGTGCATGCCTTGATAGATTAACTGTCATAATGGTGATATAATAAATAAAGTTACAACTTGTTCCAAAAAAATAGATACACTGAGATGTAGCTTTTGGCTGAAATGAAACATTATTGGAGCTGAAATATGGCACATTTAGAATATGGAACAATATGCAGTGAAACATGAAATATCAGGGAATTATACAATTTCAGCAATTCGCTACATGTCATGATAGTCAGAATGGAAAAGACTATCAAGTTATTATTCTACTCCCCTATTATGCATTTATTTATTTATCAAAATATAAGCTGCCTTTGTCTTGGATCCAATTTAATGGCAGAAGTTTGGGGTAATATTAGATATTTGTTCATAATTCAGTTTCTGTTATAATCCATCTGTATGCTACTAGTTATTTATAGTTAAAAGCTGGGATAAAAATAACATAAAATAAAAAGCATTTATTTTAAAAATAAAAATAATAAAAATAAAAAGTCATTGCCATAACCTTTAACTGAGTGAACTTCATAATGATAAAAGAACTGAATGTGTGTCCATGGAATTCAGATGTTCATCTTGTAAATCATCAACATATTAGTGGATCTTTGTGCTACTGTTATGGTTACTATGTGCAAACCTCCAGCAAAATATGTTAAGAGTCCAGAAAATGAAAGAAAATTTATTTTTGGAACATGGAACATCCACATCCTGCTGAATGGAAAAATGATGGCAAGGCCTGAAAGATGAACAGAACTCATAGAGGCCAATCATAGCATTGACATCCAGTGGGATCAGGTTTTAGATGAAAATTTATTATAAGAAATAAGTGAGAAGAGACTGATAACAGGACCTATGGAGAAGGTTTAACCATCAAAGCTCCTCTGCTGAAGAACATGTATACTCCATCTATTGGAATAAATGAAGATACGTTTCATTTTCCTTCCAGAAAAAACTGGTATATCATTATTGTCAGCATCTGTGTACCAATTTTCATAGTTCTAAGACAAGAAGACAGCTTGTGGAAACATAGAGCAGTTTTAAGACTGCTTCTGGGAACATAGAGACTCCAAGTTTATTCCTATTTTGACTCTTCCCATGTTCTGCCACTTTTTCTCCTACAGATGGGGATAGAATAGAGACAATTGGGGCAGAGTCCTTGGGAGACATGGAGTGGCAAAAGAACAAGGGCCTGCTGCTTTTGAACAAGTGAGCCAGATACAACTTCTGCATCACTAACACGATGTTTGGACTTGCAAAGAAGTGAAAAGCAACCTGGATGTATCCCAGGTCCAAACACTGGCATCCCTTTCTCTATATCATAGTACGCAAGTATGATAGTTAAAGACACCACCAACACCTGGACCACACAAGTTGCTGAGTGCTGGACAGATCACAAGCTGGTTCAGTCAGTTCTCAAACTGCACATAGACCCTTTAAATTGTAATCAAGTAAGGAAACCATTCAACACCAAAAACAAAAACAAAAAAAAAAAAACTATGAGGCCCAAGTCAAGTCCAACATTTTCAAGATGTATTTAATGAAAAACCTTCTGGCAATTTACTGCTTGTGGGGACCTGTTCTGAACAGTGAATGCAGTTCAAAGATGTCATCACACAAAGTGCAGCACGTGTATACGGATTGAAAACCAGGTGCATCAAGACTGGATAAACAGGAGAGATTTCACATGCACACCCTCTGCTTCACTCTTGGCATTTGTTGGCAAGGCCATATATCCAACCTAAAAGTCTTAGATTGTGCGGAGTCTTGCCAGCATTATCAGAGCTCAAATGCAATGGATGGGACATATCATTAGAATGGTCAAAGACCTTATGCCTTGCCAGTTGCTCTACAGTGAACTGGAGACTGTGAGGTCATCCACACCAGTGCTATACAGATGCTATGAAGGAAACCCTACACTGCTTTGACATCCAGCCAGCAGTGGGATCCTATCTGTTCCACTACTGGTTCGGTGATCACGTGTGTGTGTGTGCACATGCACCTAACGTGCGCGCAGTTTTTCCCATACCAGCTGAGGCCTGCAGCACCAATCAGCTGAGAGGATAAAGAAGAGAAAAGCACAGGGGCAGGTGGCTTCTCTTTCCTCTTTTCCCTCTCAGCTGATCGTGGGAGGCTTTTTTTTTTTTACTACCAGTTTGGGAGAACCGGTCCAAGAGGGTAGCATACCACCACTGCGTCCAGCCAAAGAAGATGCAGTCCATTGGAAAGCCTACTTCATAACTTTGAAAACTGGTGCCACCAAAAACAGATGGAAAACCATGAGCAGATCACAGAATAACATCCCCAGTTATTGTAGCAATGGACTTCCAATGTCCCCATTGTGCTAGACTTTGTGTTTCCAGATTGGGACTGCAGAGCCACTTCCAGGTTCAAAGATAAACCGTATGGCAGCATATTTTCTTTGAATCCAAAAGATTACCTACATACACATACAGTATGGTTGTCATCTATATACTCCCAGCAAAATATGTTAAGATATAAGTACATATTTCTAAGGAGAACCAAGTGGATAATTTCTCTTTGCCTATAAACTAAGAAGCTTTTACATTCACAGGAAATTATTTCAAATAAATAGTAGCAATCTTATCACCTTCATATTTTTGTCAGTAGTTTCCATATAAAGGTTCATCCACTTAAGACATGAGTTGTGAAAAAGCCAACACACCTCTCTGCAAATGTTTGTACACTTGAATGGTTATTATAATTATAATTAGATTTATCGCACATTTTCAGATAGACTGAAGGCAGCAATTGTACTTCTGGTTAATAGTGGTTTACTTTTTTAAATCACCAGCCCTTCTCTTTAATTTAGTCAACAGTTACTGATAAAAAAATACTGTACTATTTGATTATTCTAAACGACTTTATAGACTTCTAAAGGGATCTGGATTTGAAAATCCCTGGATATTTTAGGGTAACTCATAGAATTCATATCAGATATTGGAATTCCAAAATAATGGGTCTTGCCTGCAGAAAACACTGTTATTATCAGGACTTGCTTTAGATCACAAGACAGGCAGTTTGCAGTCCAATTTAATATGCATAGCATTTTTAACCTGGGACTATTGTATATAAGCATATACACATATTGACTTAAAAGGAGAAGATCTAATCTTAAACTGCACTAGTTTCCTTTGCAAGTTATCAATGGATAAATCACATTATAATGATAAAAGATGGAATATTATAATTAACAAAGTATGCATCAAGATTTCTTTTTTCTGAATGTCGGGCATGAACGCACTGTTAGGTAGGCTTTCAGTTACAGCAGGAAACCTGTTTGTCTCCTATACTTGAATTTGGTTTCTCCATAATTCTCTGGCATGGATGCAAATTTCTAAGCAAACTCACCCAAAGTTGTTAAAGAAAAGCAAAACCAGAAAAGCAGCTTGCTTCCAGGTCCAAATCAAGTCACTAGGTTTGACCATTAAAGCTCAGATGGCATAGAAGCAGGTAATTTGAGGGAGCATCCCTCCTGCTTACATCTACCTGTGCCATCAGATCCAGGAGGAGAAGCATGTTTCCAGTCCATTCTACAAAGGAATTCTGCTTACAGAACCTAGGAGATTAGCTTTTTCTGCTGGCCTTTGGAATATCATTCCTTCCAAAATCCCTTAAAATGTTTTTTTTCCAGAAAGCTGGGGGATCCCTGCCAACAGGAAGCCCATGTATTGACGTTTCCCTTTTGTCACCTTGTTTCTTTTATTTATATTTGCTTTAATTGTTTTTGTATACTGTTTGAACTCTCGGTTTTATTATATGAGTAACAATAAAATAAAATAATAAAATGAAATAATACAGAACAAGCATTTTTCTCTAAGCTCTTTGTGACTATTCCGTAAAGCAGGAATATTGTCTCGCTGTGTGTTGAATGTTAATCATTAGTAGTGATCAGTGTAGAATCATGTATAGTCTTTTTCATTATTATTGTAAGAGGGTACTCGGGAGATTTGCTCATATTTTATCCCATGGATGCACTGTGCTATTAATATTCATCTTTGGTAGCATTCTTTGCTGACATTTTACAATCCAGGATCATACTGATTTTGGTCCCTGGAAAATCAAAAAGATTAGAGAAGAGAATGAAGAATATGGACCCCATAAGCCAGGGGTGTCAAACTCAATTTCATTGAGGGCCGCATCAAAGTTGTGTTTGACCTCAGGGGGCTGGGGGAGGCATGGCCAGGGTGAATGTGGCTAGCTCAATGGCACTCATCGAGGCTCCATTTTCAGCAACAATGGCCTCCTGCAGCCCTCTACCAGTGAAAATGGAGCTTGTGGAGGCCATGCACGGACCACCCAGGCTCTGTTTTCAGTCACAACAGCCTCCTGCAGCCCTCTGCCAGCAAAAATGGAGCCCTGGAGGGCTGCATGCGGCCTCCCTGAGTTCCGTTTTTGCTGGCAGAGGGTTGCAGGAAACCGTCATACCCAAAATGGAGCCCAGGAAGGCCATGCATGGTCCTCCCGAGCTCCCTTTTTCTGGCAGAGGCACCACAGTCTGGTCCTTTGTTATTTCCAGGGCAGGCTTGCAGACCAGATCTAAACACCCCGCGGGCTTTGAGTTTGCGATAAGCCAACTGCTCAACTGCCATAGGCCAACTGCTCAACTTAATGCTGCTTGTCAGGCAGATGTGATTTGTTGGATCTCAGACTTATAACACAAGCTTATAAAACTTATACAACACATATATGAGAAGCCTGCCAGATCATTCCTAACATCCCCAACTCCACACCCCTTCTACCCAAGTCCATGGTATCTAGGTACGTATGTTCTCCCAGGTGATAAAATACCACTAAGAAGAAATTAGGCTGATAATACTTTCTCTTACCTATTCATTAGGTATCATAGCTATTGAATGAGTTCAAATAGAAAACTCTTCTTCTCTAGGACTAGTTTTTAAATAAACGATTTCAAATTCTGCTTGTAATCAGGATGACCATGCCCACTTGCCAAGAGAAATCTGGACTTATTGGCTGCAAATTCAATCTCAATACGAGAGTAACAGTGAAGGAAATATTTAAAAGTATAGCAAGTCTAGAGTTATATACCAGAGTGAGCCATACATCAGTATACAAAGACACACCTACAAAAATAGCAAAAAAAACAAAACTATACAACTGAGCAAAGCAGCACTTTAAAGAAGTAAAACACTTCTGACATTTTGTCTATACTTTCCCTGCTATGTCAAAATAATTGTTTAACATTCTGAATAAATGTGATCCAGTAGAATGAATTATTGGGAATTAGTACAGACAAAGGGGTTCATCATGAAACAAACAATATTTTTATTATTTGCTTAGTAAAAGTTCTGTTCCTTCTAAATATTTGGTTTAAAAGTAAGTCTTTTTTATGTGTAGACATATTAAGAATGGTTTATTATACTGTTTATGATAAAAGACGGAGAAAATTTGTGAAGAATACAAGAGTCATGAGACCAGAAATGGGATAGAATAGATCTTGGTAGTACAATATTAAAAGAGCAATAGAGAAGGAAGAAATAAAAGTAAAAGAAATTAAATGCAAGTAGAATGGCTGCAAAATAGAGAATAAGAGTCCTATAAAAATACTAAACAGTATATATAAGCACCTAAGAAATTAGATGGAAAATGGATGTGAGGCAATTTCATTGGAATACAATGAAAAGAACTATGTTACATAGTAGTGTATAAAGTTATGCTACTAAGAAATATAAAAAAGGCTCTTTGGTAGAATGATGAAGTGAAATAGGCTATGGATAAGAAACTGCAAAAATGAGGATGAGAAAAAGTAATACATAATGTGTATATATAGAAAAAATAGTTGCAAAGAATATAGTGAAGCAGATTAAAACTGGCAGAGAATGAGTTGTAGAAAGAGAAAAGACTAAAAATGATGTAAACTATATGGATTTGATGAGATCCTCAGAAAGTAAGAGGTGAGGTTTAAAAAAAATACAAGGCAATATATGAAACAATATATGGATGTGGTTTCAAAGATGAAAAAGAGGCAATATACAGTGAACAGAGAGTTCCTTTCTCCTTATTTTCTTTTATTTTGCTTTCTATTTCTTACACTTTTCTGCATTCTGCATAATAACAAAAGTGAATAGTGTTATGGATATTTATGCACATACATATCTAGTTACCAGCCAGCTTCCAGACCCTACGTGATCATAGCTATTTCTTGATTATTTGTTTCTAATTTTATAATGGTTCTTAAAATTTAGTCTATTATTTCAGACATTTTCAAATACTTTGTGTGTGGCAGATTCTTCAGCTTGAGAAACATGCAAACAAAAGAGTTCAGTCCCTTCCATATTTTCGGTGGATTTGCAACTGATATAAAGTGCCAGAAAATCTTTTTATAAATCCTTGGATTAGGGAACATGAGTGATATGAAAAAGTAAAACTTATTTCAAGAAGCATTTTGACTGATACAGTTCCTTAATATGGTTGGAGCAGTTCTATTTCTCAGCATAATTAAAAACATCAAAACACTGTGTGCTCTAACTATATTAAAGAATAATGATGAATCAATAATATTTTCATACTAAGAACAGATGACTACAACATGATTGCTTTACAATTTTAAAGTCTTGTTTTTTTCTGCTTAATTTACTGAGATATAATTATAAATGGAACAGAATTAATGAGGCAGTAGCCTTCTAAATATTGCTGAAGTGCAGTTTTTGGCCTTCCTTCTTGGTTTCAGCATATAAACTAGGGTTGATATTAGCTGAAAATTTAGCAACATGTAAGCCATAGGTTACAAATCAAAGTAGTTTTCTGCAGGGAATTATACAAATTCATATTTGGAAGAAATACAATCACATTCCCTTGCATAATTTTTTTCCATAAAATTTTTAAAAGTTATAATTGAAGAACTGAAGTGGAAATATGGAGACGGATTTAGAAACAGATTGATCTGTACATGTCTGTAGGACAGACCCTTGGAAATCATTTATTCCTTGAATGAAGTGTACTGAGAAATATAAATCAGGGCAAGAAATATGCAAGGCCCGGCATTTGAAATACTGAAACTTTTTCCGTATTTGTTTTTTGGATACAAGGATATGGTTACCAGTTGCAAGATTTAATTGCTAAGTTAATTTTTGCTTGGTTCTTCAAAAGTAGTTTCTGATGAGTTGACATATTAATACACTGACTTTAATCATTTATACAAGTATCTTATGCTTGCAGTGTTGGTATAACTCCATGAATAGTGATTATAAAAATTCTAAAAATATTTAATAGAAAGAGAAATAAGTTTTTTTTTTTATCAGTGCCAAACCATGGCTTCTCCCGACATAGGAGCTCAGCATAATTATGGCTAACAAAAGGAAAGGAAAGTAAAACTAAATTAAAACTTCTAAATTAAAGGAGAAATATCAAAATTAAAAAGCCATACAGTTAAGGAACATTTCTAAATTCTACAATATTGATGCTGAAGTGGTCTATTGCTAGTGAGCTGCAATTTTATATTATTCCTGACTGATAAAGCACCTCATATATTATAGACTGCATGTGGAAGTGATTGAAAATCATATAATTATGGTCAAACTCCATCAAATTTAGAAATTTTCTACATTAGCTGCCCAAATTGTATAAAGAAATCTACAGGGAAATATCAAGATTGATTGTACTGCTGACCAGTGGTGCTGAAGGGAAGACTATCAATATTATTGGGCTGATAGAAATAGGCACATACGTTAAGGGACTTATAAATATTCCTACTCCTGCATGAACCACAGGATATATGACTTTATATGATGTAGCAGAGCACGATTCTTTTAAATAGAGAACCATTCCAAGAAACTGTGTAACTGGGATTAATTAGATGGATAAGACCATTTTGGAATCTTTATTTTTTTTAAATAGCATCTGCTTCATTTACAGGAAAGGGACAGCTACTTGTGTCCACTACTCAATAAAGTGAATTGCAGCTCAAGTTCATTTAGATTCAGTCATTTTACAGATTCTGCCTTTGGGCAGATTCTCACTTTCCACTACTCCCATTGCCAATATGCTTTCTGAGTACAGAAACACCTTCCTCTGTCTCCCAGTCCTTCACAAAACCCCCAGGTTTTCTAGCTGTCATTAAAAACTGCAAGTTTTCAGCCTGAGTTACCTTAAACCCTTCAGAGGAGATGGTGCCCAGTGATTGGATTGTCCTAATGGCTGTGCCAGCTGAATTACTTCTCTCCTCTCCCAAAATAGTCACTGATTTGGTGACCATTTTATCTTGGCCTATCAGAACATGGCTCAGCAGCTGTCATTTCCTTTATCTTTAATTTTTCTTAAAAAACAGAATCAGACAAGCCACTTGATCAGCTCCAAATGGGGTCCCCCAAGTTCACCGACAATCTTGTCACTGGAAGAATATCAATAGCACTTAGACTTATACAGCCATCTCTAAGTGGTTTACATCATATTGCCCCAACAATCTGGGTCCTCATTTTACTGACTTTCGGAAGGATGGAAAGTTAATTAAACCTTGAGCCACTCAGAATTGAACTCCTGCAGTGAACAGTGACTTAGACTGCAGTACTGCATTTTAACCACTGTGCCACTATGGGTCTTTGATATGATACTGTATACCAAAAGAAGGGAGTCATTTTTCTAGGTTCTACTAAATGTTCTTCCTTGATAGGTCTGGTATGCCAGATAAATATAATAATTTTAATATAACATTGCACTTGATCTAGAAATGACCAGCTTTCCCTGTCCCACCATCCTCTAGAGACTCATCACTTCATTCATTCCATACATCATTCCATACATCATTCAGGTGGCACTTTTTTGTTTCTACCCAAGCTCAGTGAAGCTTGTTGTCCTTGCATTCGATGTAACACATGCAGTACTGCAAAGCTTGCCTTCTTCTTTTTCACATTTTAGAATGTTTATGTTGAATAAAGGCAACTGCTATTTTGTTTTTATGAGGTTGAACCATCCATTTTTCCTTGCTACATTCATTCCATGAACTCACCAAAAAAACAAACATAAAGGAGAAGCTACTGAGATTAGAACTGAGAGAACAATCCCTAAGCAGAAAATCAGACAATGGCGAACTGGTCAACTCAAAGCTGACTGATGGGGCTTCCCTTTCCTGGGCAGATGGAAAGAGCCAGAAGCAAGAGAAGATAGTTCATATCTTCCACCAATCATGATCTGGACCATCCTGGTTCCATTGAGCCACGATGACGCAGTGGTTAGAGTGCAGTACTGCAGGCTACTTCTGCTGCCTGCAGGCTGCCTGCAATTTGGCAGTTCAAATCTCACCAGGTTCAAGTTGACTCAGCCTTCCATCCTTCCGAGGTGGGTAAAATGAGGACCCAAACTGTTGCGAGCAATTCTGACTCTGTAAACCACTTAGAGAGCACTGTAAAGCAGTATATAAGTCTAAGTGCTATTGCTATTCCAACACACTGCAATCTGGACTGGTATTTCCGAGGTTGCCTTAGGAAAGAGATGGGAGTAGTGTGAAAGATCAGCAGCTTAGGCTATAGTTTGATATTACTTTTCTCCCTATTTTTGTATTTTTAAACTGTAAAGAATATTTATTAGAGTTGTGATCTTTTCTACTCTGATATGATTCAGTTCTCTGAATGCTCTCTCACAACCATTTGATTCATTGTAGAAATATTAGCTGTTCATATTGTGTATAGTGATGCTGCTGACATCCAGCTATTTCGGGTTCAGTGACACAAACTGTATCACTGGATTTGTTTGCAATAATGCTAATGGTATGAGAAACAACCTATTAAAGGACGCATACAATATTCATCTTCATTCCTAGAAGAAAAGGAACATTTTTTATGGGAAATGTTTATGAATTTAAAAATAACTCCAAAGGAGACTTTTAACCTAGTACTTAAAAAGCAGCAAAAGTTGATTTTGCATGCTATATTATCTTCAGTAACTGCTTTAAAATTTTTAGGGACAGAGCTGTTTTTGATATACTACAGTGACAATACAAACATTCAGAAAAAAGCAATGAATATTTGGAACTATTTTCAATCAATCTTCATGTTCTTTTTTATTTTATGATAAAAATAGCAACTACAAGCCAATGACTAAACCAAAAAAGTAGGTGCACATATGGAGAGAAAATTGCTGTATTTTATTGAAATACGGTTGCATTAAAAAGCACTGAAATAGATTGGCCCTAAGTATATTCTAATATTTTACTGATTTATTCCTTGAATACTATGGTACCTAATAGTTTTGACATTATTTAAACATTTCATGGCCACATGTGATATATGATATCGTCCTCCAGAAATATTGTTCATTATCTTGCTTATATTCTAAATATATGTTTCAAATTATAGCCCTGAACAAATTGTCTTTTATTATTTATACATTATTGCAGGTGAGAATCAGCATTTCACTTGAAAGACGTAATTTTAAAAACCATCTTTTCCTAGTAGTGGTCATAATGTTGACTTTTTTTTCTGGGTTACTAATCCAAATAATATTTTAAATATTGTCCTAAATGTGACACATTTGGCACAATGAAGGTGCGCAAATCTTTCCCAGTTCGATCCATCTCTGCTTTTGTAACAATGTATTTTTTACCAGAGCTTCACTAATATTCTTCATGTAATACCATGTCCTGCTGAGAAAACCCGAATAACCAAAGATCCACATATATATAACTTTGGGATGAACTTTGGGACAAGATAAAACAACTCACAACTTGGAGATCAGAATCTGCAAGCACTTACAAACAGGAAAAACTCTTGAAAAAAATTAAAGAAATTAGAACATGACAAGAAAACCCCCAACAACTCACAACAACACCTGAAACAATTAGTGTACAATGTTTCCAACAGGGAACTCACCAAAACAGAAACAGAACTCCTAACCAAAGGATTCAACTATACTATAGCACCCCAAAAAATCCCCACAGAATCCATCATATGTGCAGTAGAATCCAGCCTAACTAAATTAAATACAGATGAAGCTGATAAAATAAGACACCAAGTTACCAACATCCTATGCACAAGCAAACCACCCAAAAGCAACTTGCAGCAAAATGAAATTAAAGCGCTACAAACCCTGAAAAGAGACAGCAACATAATCATCCTCCCAGCAGATAAAGGGAATGCCACTGTAGTAATGGACAGAAAAGACTATGAAACAAAATTGACAGACCTACTCCAAGACTCCACATACAAACCCATAAACACAGACCCAACCACATATCTGGAAAAATTAACCAAGAAGAAAATTATAACCAGCCACATAAGCAAAGAGATCCAACACACGATCATACCCAGAGAGAAATCTTCCAGATGCCCCAAACTATACGGCCTCCCAAAAATACACAAAGAAGGCATACCTCTCAGACCCATAGTCAGCTCCAGAGGAGCACCACTACAAAACCTAGCTAAACACCTAGCAAAAGAGCTACAGCCCCATGCTGAAACAGCAGCTTCTCATGTAAAAAACTCATACCACTTCTTGGAAATGATCAAAGATCTACACGTGGAGCAAGAAGATCTGCTTGTAAGTTTTGACGTGGTTTCACTATTCACTCAAGTCCCGATAAAAGAGACCCTTGAAATCATCAAAAATAAATACCAACCAGCTAAACACCTCATGGAACTAACCGAACACTGCTTAACCAACACATATTTCATATACAAAGGACAAAGATACAAACAAATAGAAGGAGCTCCCATGGGATCACCACTGTCACCTGTCATTGCAAACCTGTTCATGGAAGAATTCGAATCCAGAGCCCTGGCCAATGCCATCCTCAAACCCAAACTATGGTTAAGATACATCGATGACACATTCGTGATTTGGCCCCATGGACAAGAAAACCTAAACAATTTCCTAACACACCTAAACAGCGCACACCCCAAAATCAAGTTCACCATGGAAACAGAAACAAACAAACAACTACCATTCCTAGATGTACTAATCTACAAAAAAACAGATGGCACACTAGGACACACCATAAACCAGAAGAAAACACACACCAACCACTACCTCAACGCCCAATCCCACCACCACCCAGCACAGATAAACTCCGTGGCTAAAACACTAATTACCAGAACCAAACGCCTGGCAGACAAGACACACATTAAGACTGAACTATGCACCCTGACTAAAATATTGACAGCCAATGGCTTCCACAAAAGCAAAATCACCAACTTGATCCACAAAAACACACTGAGACATAATAGAGACCCAGAAGATGAACAGCCCCATGGAACAGCTGTCCTGCCCTACATTAGAGGCACTACAGACAAAATTAGTAAGATACTATACAGACACCACATCAAGACTGCCTTCAAAACAGACAGAAAAATAGCAGCCATCCTCAGAAACCCCAAAGACAAAATTGACCTGGAAAACCAAGGCATATACGAAGTCCCCTGTGCATCATGCCCGGCCACATACATTGGACAGACCAATAGAAGAATAAGCACCCGCCTGGATGAACACAAAAATGCAGTCAAAAAGCTGGAACACACTTCCTCACTAGTCCAACACATGGAAGCCACAGGTCATAGCATCAACTTCAATGGCACCAAAACCCTAGCTACTATGGAAAACCCTAACCACAGAATCATCAGAGAAGCCATAGAGATTGAAAAAAAGACCAGAAAGCATGAACAGAAGAGATGATTCCACCAGGCTTTCAATCATTTGGAAGCCTGCACTCACAAACAAAAAAAAAATCTCCACACCACAAGCCAGGCAAACACCTGGGCACAAACAGATCCCCCCTGATACTTCCAGCTCAAACACATCCCAACCAGACACCCAGATGAAACCCAGCTTCCTAACTAATTATAGCCGTCCATTTACCCGAAGCCAAGCTGCACTAAAGGCCTCCAATAAAGCAACACAATGCTGCCAGCCAATCAAGATACAAAAAGAGCCAAAAAACAGACAGAAGATATTAGAGACACCAATCAAGCAGAACACAACAAACTCCGAGACCAATAAACACAGACCAAGACTCCCAACCAATCAGGATGAAGAAAAAACCATTCTGGCACAGCAATAGGCTGCCCCAAATTTAAATCTGAAACCACTGTAAAAGTCTGACTCACAGACGGACACAATACAGAAGCCTGATGATGGCAGATGAGATTCTGCTGAAACGTTGCTACAACTTTAAAAGAACAACTACAATGACGTGGGAAAATACCCGAACAAAGCTGAAGGCCATACATGTAAGTACCGCATAAACTTAAGAATATATATATATATATATATATATATATATATATATATATATATATATATATATATATATTGTGTGTGTGTGTGTGTGTGTGTGTGTGTGTGTGTGTGTGTGTGTGTGTGTGTGTGTGTGTATACGGTATTCAGCTTTGTTCGGGTATATTCCCACGTCATTATAATACCCGGACAAAGCTGAATACCGTACATGTAAGTACCCGCGAAAACTTAAGAAAACACACACACACACACACACACACACACACACACACACACACACACACACACACACACACACACATATAATTTTTCTTAGGTATTCATTTAGAAAAGCTTTGCTTTTCAAAGCCTTGCTGGGATTTTTTTAATTGCTTTGAACAGAAGCTATGGAAAGACCAGACTGATGGTTTTCCTCACATCTTGCACCCCTCTGTAGTGTTTCAAAAAGGGGAGTCTTTAAAGTATGTCTTAAAAGGCAGCATTTGATGGCTGTAGCTTTTAACACAAAGCTAAAATTAGATTCTCTGATTATAGCACTGCCTCTTGCACTGTAGTGTTTTCTGTAGCCCTAATAGATGAAGGGAGAAGTTTTAAATCCTGGGCTTAAATTCCTTCAGAACTGGCTTCCATGAAAACTCTTGGCAAGCTTTTAAAAATGTTTTTGACATATGAGTTTATGCAAGAAAGTTTGATATGTGTCAATCCTATCTCTAGGATAGAAACTACAAAAATGAAGTTTTGTTAAATTCTACTTTTAGAAGAAGGATGAAAACTTTGTTAAGCTTAACAAAGTTAAGAACTTTATTAAGCATCAGTGTTACCATGCCAATGAGGGTTTGGATAACTACAGTAGAATGATTCAGCATAATGGATGGTGTTCGGTTTTGGTATTTTTGTCATTTGCTTGCCCCCGACTATCAAGTGGTCCCATAGACGGAGTAACATTAGCAGCCAAAGACCTTGATACTTATGTCCACTTCACCTCAAACATTTCATCCAGTCATGGAAATGGAGTGAGATGAAATGATTTCTGACTGCAGGACTCAGAACTTCTCATGATCCTGATTAATGCTGCATGCCAAATCTTAGTTGAAACTTTAAGGTCATGGCTAGTAGGTCCAACACGGGAAGGGTAATCTCAGCGTCAGCTGTCACCAGGATTTTCCTTGATAAGCCCAAATGCACTTACCTCAACTTGGCCTAGCATGCTTGGTGCCAGAGGGAAAGAGATATTGGCTATTGGCTTTGTCAGCAGTGCAAAATTAGTTTCTGTGCTATCTGGATGAGTCAGTGAGTTATGTTGGTTTGGTTTGTTCTACTATGTGCATACATTTGGCTCCTATTATTAAAATTAATAATGTTTTTTTTAATGTGCAGTGAATTTCTTTTATTTTCTTTATGGCTGTATCAACACACATCTCTCCAGTCCTTGAATCAAAGGAAAAGTACATCAGCTTAATTTGTACTCCCCCACTGGCTGTACAACAAGAAGACTGGCAATTGGTGCTGAACATGTTCTTTTAATGGAAGACAATTTAGAGATAATGATCATTGATTTAATTTGGATGGAGGCTTTAGTTTGAAGTTGCGTAAGCGATAGTTTGCTGTGCCAATGTTCTGTCATTTGGCTATTTCTGAATAGAAATTTCTTCTTGAAGAACACTAAACTGATATTCAAAAGTAGCCCAGCTGAGAAGTTGGTCAAGTGGAGAGACATTTGTGAAATAAATGAGATAGAACTCTTCTGAAAGGTAGACATTTCCCTCCTCCTCCATCTTACACCTCTTTATGTTACCTGTGACTATCATTTGGGATAAAAGAGGAAAATAGGCCAAAGAGGAAATTTCTTGCCAATTTTATTCTGCTTCCTATTTATCCAGTATTCCCTTCCTAGCTCTTTAATATTTATAGGGAAGCTGCTAGATAAAGGCATCTGGTGGTTTAGGGTTCATATAATTAGTATGTTGATGGTCCTCAATTTTATATCACTATCCTGGGTCATAAGAGAAATGCTTTTTATATCCTAGCCCAACTTTTTATATCTGGCCGCTGTAGATATACAGTTTGTAGGAGACAAAAGACTGAATTCAAATGTGATTAAGTTTCTGTTTGAAGTTTTGCATTTTCAGTCATTGCCAGCATTGTATCTGGATGGCCAGGCATTTCCATGAAGGACAGAGTCACAATATGGGATAATTCTAGGCTAATGGCTCCTGCTGGAACAGTAGGTGGAGGCCATAGCTAGTATCAACTTTGCCTACTACTTTTGCTATATTTCCTAGTGCAAGAGGACATAGGTGCAATAATAAATGTCCTAAGAAAACCTAGCTGGACTATTGCAATGTGCTTTAAATGGGTCTGCCCTTAAAGACTATCCAGAAACTATGACTGGTCCAAAATATGGTGAGCTATGTATTTCCTAGTTTAAAGTAATGGGTTCATATAATACTGATTTTATGACCCCTAGTTGCTTATTAGTTTCTGAATATAATTTAAAATGCTGTTGCTTATATATAAAGACCGTTATGACTTGATACCTAGCTACCTGCAGGACTGCCTGTTCTGACTAGAATTGGCCAATCCATTAGATCACATAACTAATTGTGTTCCCACACTTTCATAATCACTCACATCCTTTTTTACTTCCGAGTTGGGGATTACAGTAATATGCTATAAATGGAGTTGCCCTTGAGGAACATCTAGAAGCTGGTACAGAATGTGGTAGCCCAAGCAGTAGTGGGTGGGCCTCAATCTATTTAGATAAATCTTCTACTTTGGAAGTTTCATTAATTGCTAGTAGAACTCCAGATGATATTTATTGTGCTAGTTCCATGACTACACATGCAAAACCATACATGGTTCTGGTGATCTGAGAGATCTTATCCTCTGGCATTTATCTACCCATTCAGCTAGATCACGGGTATCAAACTTGTGGTGTCACATTGCTGTCGCTGTTGTGGTTTGCCGGCAGCCTGTGCAGATGGTAGCAGAATCGGATATTAGGGAAGAACAGGGACCAATCTGGGAGTCTGGGGAGGACTCGAACGAGGGTCCTGTGTCTGATACAGAGATGGGGCCAGGACCATCTGGGAGTTATGTGCTGACTCCAGAGCTTCCAGAATCTGGAAGCAGCGAGGCAGAGGAACAAGGGGAGCCTTATCCCAGTGTGTGTGTGCACAGAGCTGCCAGAAACAAGAGCAACTAAGACAAAAGGGGCAACTCGGGAGTAAGGCTTGGAGGTGATTGCCTCTCGCATAAGGTATAAAGGAAGTGCAAAGGTAGGAAAACCTGTGCAGGAAGCAACCTCATTCGCTCTGATCGATTTGGACTCTGAAATCTCCATGTTTAATTTGTTCTCTGTTTGGTTTTAAAAGACTAATTGGGACTTTAGTCATTGGCAGCACTTCAAGTCAGATAAGGTGCATTCTTATCAGAATTCTTCTGAAGAACTTTGGCAGCTTTCCTGGGACTATTTATAACTGGTTGAAACTCATTCCGGGCTGTGAATGACAATAATTCACAACCATTGAACTAAAATAAAAGGATTTGGGATTTTGTGTGTCTCAGGAAGCCTTGGTCAGAACAGTCACATGAGATTTTGTGACATTTTTCCTTTTGTGAAGCTGAGGTGGGTGTGGCCTGTGTATGATGCATCCGACCTACAGGCCATCAGTTTGACACCCCTGAGCTAGATCTTACAGAGTCAGCTATATCCCTGGAACTGTCATTTTAATGGGGTCTTGGATATGTGCTTTTACCATTGCCGTCCTCATTCTTTGGAAGTCTCTGTTGTGGTCTTCCGGCGGCCTGTGGAGCTGGAAGCAGAGTCAGACAGTGGGGAGGAACATGGGCCTGCTAAGGAGTCTGGGGAGGGCTCGGACAAGAGATCTGCATCTGACAAAGAGATGGGGCCAGGGCCATCTGGGAGTTATGTGCTGACTCCAGAACTTCCAGAATCTGGAAGCAGCGAGGCAGAGGAACAAGGGGAGCCTTATCCCAGTGTGTGTGTGCACAGAGCTGCCAGAAACAAGAGCAACTAAGACAAAAGGGGCAACTCAGGAGTAAGGCTTGGAGATGATTGGCCTCTCCCATAAGACATAAAGGAGGAGCAAAGGAACATGAGCCTTTGAAGGAAGCAACTTTGTTTGTTCTGATCAGTTTAAATTCTGAAGCTCCATGTTGACTTTGTGCTCTGTTTGGCCTTATAAAGTTAATTGGAAATTTAGTCATTGGCAGCATTTCAAGGGAGATAAAGGTGGGTGCTTATCAGCCTTATCCCGAAAAGACTGTGGCAGACTTCTGATGGACTATTCACAAACTAGGACTCATTATAGGCTGTGAATGAATGTAATTCACAGCTGTTGAAATAAAAACAAAGGTTTTTGGGACTAAGCATGTGATTGTTACTGTCTCAAGAAGCCTTGGTTAGAACAGTCCCTTTAGTAGAGTTTCATCCCTCCTGTGGATGCTTTATAATACAGTATAAAGATGAGTTTGCAATGATCATGGTTTACTGTTTTTGTATGAATTTTGTTTTTATATCACTTGGGTTATAGAAGTTCTAAATCATTTATTATGAGCCACCTACTACATCTAGGAATGGGCAGCACCCAAGCATAATGAATTGTAAATGTATTGATTTTAGATAGTACTGTGGATCATTTAATATTTATTGCATTATAAACCTTGTAGGCTGCTGAGAGTCATTGGGTTGTGGCAGGAGTACAAGATTAATAAATAAATAAACAAACAAACAAGTGCTGCTGCCAGTGAATAGACATGACCAAGAGCACTGGAATTAGCCAATAAAGTGTGTGAAATGATGCTGGAGTAGAGAAATTGTTACCGCCCTCTCAAAGGAATAAAACTGATAGTGTGAAGTATGATCACACAAAATCTCACAGTGGCAGAATCAGCAGCAGAAAACATCTTTGGAATAAACTACAGACAGTTGACAAAATCCAGTTCTCTTCTTCAATTTGCACCAGTACTTTCCCAAAATAGATCTAGTGCCCTTTCAAAAGAGTGATAAACTCTTATCACTTTTCACTTATCACTTTAAGAACAGGTCTATTGCTCTTCTAGAATAGTGATAAACTTGTGAACATAAGAAGTTCTTATAATATCCAATATGACATTACTCAGACAGAGTACTTAGTATCCTGACTCTCTGGCAGCCTAAATCAAATGTCTATGAAAAGCAATGTCAATGTTGCCCTATTAAGCTTAGGTCTAGATGCACTCCGTTTATGCAGCCCATGGTACCTTTTTGCTGCATCAACATTTCTTCTGTCCTTTTAGCACCAAGTCTAAAAAAAAAAAAAGAATAGTTAAGTACAAGCCAAGATGTGAGCTGAACTCATGATTATTCTTGTTTTCTATGAGCTATAGAAGTTGTAATTTACATATGGCATTTAAATTGATCCATATAATGGGACCAAGAAGAAAGGCCTTCTCCATCATTGTTCCTTCCCTGTGAAACAATATTCGCTTCCAGCTTGTTACTCTTTCAAATGGCCTGGGGACCCTATGTTGATACAGATCCCATTAATTGATTTTTAATTGAGGGCTTTGGAATTATTTTTAAAAACTTCATAGACTGACTGGAATTAATTTAACATTTTCTTCCAAAGTGTTCTCCAGCCTGAAAGATGAAATTGATTGAAAGAGTGTGTGTGAGGGGGAAAAAAGCATATACTATCTGGTTCAAAAGTTAATATATTAAGGACACAGGACTCCATTACCTTCTCCAGAAAGTCCCTCCATCCCTTGAGCCTTTGTTCTGCATCTGTACTGGCAAGGTTTCATGGTATTGTGAGCACATTGGCACTCACATTGGCTGGGAAGGCACCAGCTGGTGTGGTTTGTCCCTGCAGTGAATCCATAGTTAGAAACATATTCTTACTGCCAGACTTTAGCAATGAATTGTGCTATGGGTAGGGTTGCTGTTTCATTCTTATTTTCTCTCCAGATTGTTATCGTGAAAAAAGTAAGCAAAACAGGACAATTAATTGCCTTTGGATTTTCGCCACAACATAGTCAAAACCATTGTAATGCATGGTGTTGTGTAATTGTTTGCTTACTTTTAATGGAAGATGTTGCAAGCTCTTCAGCATATAACAACACTGACATGTTAGGAAATAAATAGGCAAATATACAAATACATGACTGGGTAAAATTAGTTTAGTATTAAATAAACAGGTTTCAAATCATTCTTAAATGCATCCCAGGAGCCAAAATTGGGACAGAGTTCCATAATCAAGGACTTAGTTTCTGAAATACATATAAATAAGATGAAGCAACGTATAAAAAGCCAACAGAAAGACTCCCATTTTTATTAATTAGTTAATTAATTAATTAACCCTATTTATATACTTTGTATTTATATTTTGTATAAACAGGAACATACTAGAGCAAGGAACAGGGAGTGGTGAATGCAGTAGCTGACTGCAGGTTCTTCAATACCAGTACCAACAATTGGCATTGCACTCTGGATATCATAGGAAGCTGATAAAAGTCCTGAGAGGCAGAAATATCAGGAAAAAAATAAATTAAGAACAAAACATACTGCAAAGTTCTGGACCAAGATTAATGATTGAAGAAGGAAAAAGGAAGACATGCCTTAGACTGTTGAGGTAATGCCTAAAAGAGAGGCCACCAAGGCCTGAACCAATAAATCTGCAGTGTCAGTAGACAGGACTTGTTTAATTTGGCAGAAGTTCAATAACTGAAGATGACAGACTCTCACAGTTATCATTATAAATGGCCAAAGAAAGAACACATTATCTAGCAGAATCTGAAGTTCTTAGCCACTGTCATTGGAATCATCTCAGAGCTTTGAAAGGGAAGATACAGTCAAAGCACCCCTTTCTCTTTTAACTATATCATCCACAATGAGAAGTCTGAAAAGCATTTTGAAAGAAAGCACTGTCCCTCCTTAATTATCTCAGGAAAAAACTAGGGGGAATGAGCAGGGGTGGGATTCTATCGGTTCTATACGGTTCTTTAGAACTCCTTGTTAACTTTCTAAGCAGTTCAGAAAACTGGTAGTTAGAAGCAATCTCCTTTTGTTTTTTTCCACCCTTATTACATTCTTGCCAGTACGCCTAGACTTCCTGTCTCTGGAGCTTATGAGGCTTGGCTTTCTTAAAGGGGAAGGGTTGTTTTAAGATTTTTACACTGCTGTTGGGAGGAAATACTTCCCTGGACAATCAGCACTTTGAAGAAATCATTGAATAATGAAGGAAAGCTCTTAGTAACAGGGAACCAAGATGAGTGACATTCAGCAAGGCTTCTTGGCTAGCTAGAAAGATTGACATTCAAATGTGAGTTTACATACCCTTTGTGAGTTTTGGTCTAAACCTGGTTTTTGTTGAAGGTTAATCCTGTGCTTCGTGACATTTAATGCTGTGTTTATTGATGGGATAATTTTCCTTATTCAGCTTCAACAAGCAACAGCTATTATTGTGATTTAATTATTTGTATTGTGTTTGAATTTTTTCCTGCCTCATGCTTTCTTTTTCTATCTGGGGAGGGGAGGGTCTTCCTCGCTGCTTTAGTACTATCTAGCACTGTCCTTTTGGGGTATACTTCCAAGAGGCAGAATGCAAGCTTAGCACTGATTTTTTTTACTGCCTTTCTGGGGGGCATGTGACATTTCCTTAAATCTCGATGATTTCTTTAGGATATCTTGTGAGATGAATGAGACCAGCTGGTATCTTTAAGTGGTGCAAATGGATCTAAGGATTGCTTTTCCTGGGTGTGCTCTTTCTGGAGAGCTTAAATGACCTCTTTGCTAAAGGGTTTCACTTTATGAGCAAGACATGGATGCATTTTAACTATTTTCATTCCTCAAGGTGCTCTGCCACCCTACCTGATTTGTAACTCTGGCTTGCAGGTATTTTTAATCTAATGATTGGTATTTAGGGCAGCTTTTTTCAAGCAAAGAAGCTTTTTGTATTTTTGTACAGGTAATCCTTGACTTACAACAGTTCATTTAGTGACCATTCAAAGTTACAATGGCACTGAAAAAAGTGACGTATGACCATTTTTCACACTTATGACCATTGCAGCATCCCCACTATCATGAGAGGCCAGGCGAGGAGAAGCGTCCCTTGACATGAGTGATGTCGAGTTGACCATGCCCAGTCACTTGACCACCAAGCCACACCCACAGAATCAGTTGTTAAAAAAACTGAATCCCACCCCAGAGAATGAGTATCTCTCCTATTGTACCTGGAAATGTGAAAACAATGATTTTATGTCCTCTGATAGTCATTCATGAAGTTCCAGGCAAGATGCCCTGTTCCTTAAAGGTCATGGGACTGTTATAAAAACCTGGAGTTTTGAAAGTTAAAAAGCTAATTGCATAGAAAAAGCAGCCCTTTCAATTTTCACTGCCTAACAAGATTCTAGTATGGAATTTAACAGAGTGCCATATATCAATTCTCTTACTATAAAGCCAGATTGTACAACTATAAGTCAGGGCTGAAAAACTTTTATCAGTGCTTAAAGGGCCAAACAGAAGCAGCAGCCAGGGTTCCTGTAGGCAGCCCAGCATCAATTTCAAGAACTACCTAAGTAGAAATCACCTCCAGTCCACTCCGTACCTCTAAAGCCTACAAAACATTCTCAACATCTCCATTGCCAAAGTTGTTCCTATAAGACTATAGACTTTGGTGCAGCCTTAAATATCTAAAACAGGCAAACAATTTTTGGCAAGAGGCAGGAAAACTACTTAGGAAGTCATGGTTGTATGCATTTGATGAGATCCCCAAGAGGGAAGAATGAGAAATTTAAAGAGTAAAGCTCATTGTTCAAGTGTAATTTAAAAGTATAAAATGATATGAAAAGGTATAAAGAATGGAGTTTAAGTTAACTAGATATACCCTACTTACATTTCCTTTTCTCTTACTTTTTGTCTTTAAATTATTCTGTATTCTACTTTTTACTCTTTGTACACTCTAAGAAAGACTGCTTATCTCCCCAAAAAGGAATAGTATGTTGAATGTGTTTGTAAAATATATCTACTGTAGTTACGAGCCCTCTAAATCCACTACATGAACATAACTATGTCCTGGTTTTCAGATGCTTAAGTATGTTACAGAATTCTCTGCACCAAGAATAGACACTCACCAGCTGTACCAGTTGTTCCAGCAAGGCTGAGAAGTTTTAAATACCTCAGTCCTCTGTACTTCCCACAGAGAAGCTATGAAAGGTTAGTAGATTTCATTTACTAGACTCCGGCTTGACAAAGCTTCAGCTCCCGTGATCAATATTCCTTATAGATGGCTATTTTTATACAGGTATTCCAGTTTGAGGCTCTCCAATTGCTTTTTTTCTGGATTCGCATGTGTTAGGAAGCTTGCTTTAAATTCTTAAACTCTCCAGTGCTTAACCCGTGTACCCATAAATAAGTACAAATATTTAGAACATATCAGTAAGACACTGGTGACAACACTCTCAAGGCAGACACGGGTAAATATTACCATCCCGTGAATTCAATCTAACAATACACACACACACACACACACACACACACACACACACACACATATACACACACAACATTGGGGTTCACTAATAAATCAGTCTGTGGTAGCACAGATTTAAATTATTCAGATATATAAAAGATCACAGCTGTGAATATGAAAAAGACTATAGCAATAACAGAAACAGTTAAAGGATACTAAATTGCAGTCACAAATTATTCATGCCATCATCCCTTAATTCTTCTTGCTTGACCTTTAAGCCTCATTCTGTTTTTCCAATTTAGAATTCTTGCTGCTGAGTCGACACTGCGTTGTACTTGGATGAGCACTGATTTTAAGTAAAGATGCAGGGTGGTGGCATATCAAGTAGTTGAGCAGCATCAGAATACAACTCATGTTAAAGAACCCTTTGAAAGCTTAGGGTGAATTCATACATGTCTTCTTTTCATCAACTCATATTAAAAAAAAATCAACAAGGTATGTATCATCTAATGATTACCCCAAATCAACTTCAGACCTAAGAGCAATTTCTTAAATACTCAAGGAGCAGTTCTAGGTCTGAACCAGGTCTTCATAACTATATCCTCAGTTATTCCTGGAGAATATTACAGATAGCAAAAGTGCAGGGAAAGAGTTCCTTTGGCAATTTATGAATGGAGCAATACACACAGGTGACTCTAATGAGAGTTTCTACATGGCTGTAATGCAAACAGGATTTTATGTACTACAACTTGCAAATGAAAAAGAAAATCAAGAGACGATGTTAGTTTCTTTCATAGTGTCTATAAGAGCCCCACTGTCTATGCATCATGGTAATATGCCATATAAATTTTCCTTAGTAGCCATTTTCAGAATGAACAGATCAATGCATGTTTAGGGGAGGAAATTATAACCCAATTCCAAATGACTTAACATTTCAAGTTAGTCACTGCAATTCTGCTTACTTGTACACACTATGTTACCTCAATTGGGCCTTTCCCCCTCTTTCTCTATAGTCTAAGAATCTAAGTATAAACCAGTGTTTCTAATTTCTAATCGAAGAAAGACAACAGGACAGTAAATTTTAACTCTCCATTGAGCTGAGTAAAAGTGTTATAATTTGTATTATTAGCTTATGCCATCATAATTATGGTGTCTATTGACCTGGTGCTAGAATACCTTCAGGCTGTATTGGCATAAAATAATTTAATTACCATCCTCTCATCATCTGAATAATATTAGTAAAGCTACCTTGTGGAAAGATAGGGTGTTAATTAATTTAATAAAATAAATGAATAAAATAAAATTAGTAAAGTACATAATAAATACTACACCATGGAAAAGTATTGGATTTTAAGATTTAATTTATCATATTTTTACAATATTATTTTTCTCAACTATATATCTCTAATTCTCCTTTTAATAAGCATGATTTTGTCTTGAATTTTAATTCTGCGTATCAAAATAAACATGTAGCTTCTTACTTTTATGTAGGCATACACATGTGCTTGTGTGCTTGTGTGATGAACACACACAGAGAGATAATATCAACTTCCGATATCAACTTCCAAATACAGAGTAGCGCTGATATTGACATTCCCTTTTTCTTCATCATTCTTTATATTGTGTTTAGAATCTGGATAATATTCTCATATAATAGATACTTGCACACACTGACAGATTTTTCAAACTAGTACCTGATAATAATCAAAAAATCTGAAACTAAGCGACTTAGCTTGGCTATTCCTCTATTTGACTTGGCAATAGATATGGAAACACATCTTGGCTCAATAAGAACTTTACTGCAGACAAGAATAAAGCTATCAAAAATCTGCTAATAAGATTTGCAGTGCCAATGATTTGTACATTCCTGAATTAGATTTTTCCTCCCACCCTTCCCACAATTCAAGAAACTCTGATTCAGTACTTGATGACCTTGAGGACGAGCAATTGTTGAGTATTTTACATCTGTGGCCTAGGAATTGCTCATTCCCTGTCTCAAGATTCACAGATATTGATATTTGAATGAAATTAATAATTATAACAAATGTTTTTATATATTTACCTACAGTATTCAAAATCTTATTTAAACCCTATGATTTGAAGAACACATTCTCTCACAATTGATGCACGTGCTGAAAGATGATTAGCTATATTGTACTGTTTCCATTTTATTTCATAATACGTGAGAAGCATTCATACTTTTCAGCTATAAACATAATGGAACACTAAAGCAAAATATTAATGGATCCAGAAACTGCCATCGCATTAACTAAAACATTGCGGACATGCTTCATGATATGTATGGAAAAATATCTCCCTCTATTGTTTTGATGTTGAAAAATTTCCTGTTACCAATCAGAGGAAACATTGCTTGGAAAAAAATGTGCTTGTTTAGTTAAACTAGGAGCTGTAATTTGAAAGACAGATTTGTGGCTCACTGTTTGACATGCTTCTTCAAGAACTACCGATTCCACAGTTTCTGGGCAAAGAAGGTAGAGCAAAGAACAAAGCCATCAAAGAGTGTTTGCATAGGTAAATTAGAAATAAGTCCACTTGGTAGTATTTTTATGCTTAAAATAGGGGTGAGCAAATGTCAAATTCACACTTTGCCAAGAATTTAAGTGGAAATGAAATTTGGCATTCTATTCCCAGTAGACTTCTTAGGGTCATCAGTCCAACATTTCTAGCTTTTATTTTGCCCTGACCACATATTCACCAAAAAAGTGTATGTGAAAAAAAGATACATTACTGAAGATTCATGTATGCAGCAATAGTTCCATATAAAAAGAGAGCTTACCTCAGGGAAATTTGCATTTAAAACCCTGTATGAAGAAAATGTACATGTCAAAGAACAAAAGCTCAGTGATTTGAATTTGAAAAGGGGGTTTAGAGCAATTTACCTTAATAGTTACATAGATTATAAGAAGATGCATAGAAAAGCCTTGGTAAGTTACAAATGGTTGCAAGTATATATTTTTTTAATTCACAAAATATTCTATCTTTTTTATTTGTAGAAAGGAATATCAGACTGGAATAGAGTTTTAGTAAGGATAGTGAAGCAGAAAGGTTTTTCTTTAGGAATGTCTGTATCTTAATTTACATATGGACATACATTAACACACATTACACACAAAGACCATTTCTGCATAGACATAGAAATCAGAAACACAAGATATATATCAAAATAGAATAAAAATAGTAAGTTGGATGTTTTGAGATAAGATAAAATTACAAAATATGATTCATAATACACTTCAGAAATGAAGTAATAATTTTGGGAATTTCAGAATGTTTTCCTCCCTTCATCCATAAGTTATGGATGGAATGGGATTGATTTATCTGTGAGATAATGAGTTTGGCTGGCTAGGGAAGCACTATTGCCCACCCAGGTATCTCTCATTCCATAGCTGTACATTTTATTTACATTTTCCAATAGAAGAACTTTGCATTGCCCCTGTTAAATTTCATTCTATTATTTTCATCTTCTACAAGATTACCTATTCCAAGGGTGTCAAACTTGTGGTGTCATGTTGCCATCACATGATGTATCACAACACTTTTCCTCTTCACAGAGCTGCAGTGGGTGTGGCCTGCGCATGATGCATCCAGCCTGCAGGCTGGCCTATTCCTTTCAATTTTGTATCATCTGCATATTTGATAAGCATTTTTGACACATATTCCAGTCATTAAAAATGTGTGCTGATTTTGAAGGCATACACAATTTAAAAGTAATTAATAGCTAAGCAAGACAGGTAAAGAGTATACGATTTAGGCCTGAACTATGTGCCTGCAAAGGAACTCGTTGATAATGATTTTGATCCAGCTGTGGATCCACTTAATAGTCTCGTCATTCAGATCATAGCATAACCAGTTTGCTAATTAGATTATCATAACTATATTTGTCAAATTCTTTGGTGAAATTAAGATTTATTATGTCTATAGCCTTCCGAGGTTATATTAAACAAGTTATCCAAATTAAAAAATGTGATATAGTTAAAAGAGTCATGTTCCACTTCATATATTACGAACGCAATCCATCAGTCGTATTGTGGCTTATGTTGACCATTTCTATTTCTGTACTTTTAAATCAAACTTTATTTATTTTTTATTATAAAGTTTTATTGTTTTTTAAGACAAACATAGACAAACAAAACATAAAAACATCAAGCCATCTGCCATATATATACATACAGTGTGTCGGTTGGTTTACAAATTGTTTTGTGTTTCCAGTCTTCAATTACAATTAGATTGTATATATTCTCATATTGTCAATCAAATATTCCTAAATACATTAATATCATTATTAATCAATCATTTGACTATACTATTATTCATTCATGTTTTACAAGATAATCCATATTTTATTTTATTTGTTTTGTGACCATTCATATTATCATCTCAGATCTATCCTATAATCATTTTGTAGATATAATAAAAAATACATTTTTATATATTCATTATGTTCTAAAAATCTACATATTTCATTACCATGTTTTATTGTCTAACCATTGATAGAATAGATCCAAAATTTTATAAAATTGTTTATCATCTTGTTCTCTGATTTCAAATGTCAATCTACTCATTTCAGCACATTCCAATATTTTCTTAATAATTTCCTCCTGTGATTGTACTTTCTCATTTTTCCAGTTTTTGGCAAATACAATCCGAGCCGCTGTTAATCAGGTATTTCAATTCTTTACTATATATTTCAGGTAAAATTCCCAGTAAATATATCTCTGGTTTCAAGTCTATATGCTTTTTTGTCATTTTTTCCAACCATGTGTACATTTTAATCCAATATTTTTTGGCATCTGCACAAGTCCACCACATATGGTAATATGAGCCAGGTACTTGATGACATTTCTAACATTTTTCAGATTTATTCTTGAACATTCTTGCTATCTTGTTGGGGGAAAATGCCACCTGTAAAACATCTTATACAAATTTTCTTTATATGCTGTTGACAATGTCATTTTATAGTTTTGAGACCACAATTTCTGCCATTTCTCTAGATCAATCCCATATCCAAAATTCTTCCCCCCAAGCAATCATTGTTTCTTTAACTTGTTCTTTTTCTAGTTTAATTTCTAATAGATATCCATACAATTTTCAATCACCTTTTCATCAGTACCTGTCAAAATCTTATCTAAACCAGTCAATTTATCATAGAAACCTTCTGTTTTAGCATCTTTATCATACCTTGAATGTATTTGCGCATATGAAAATCAATTCATCTTTATACCTTGTTCTTCTAATTTTTGCATAGATTTATGTTCACCCTTTTCATTCAATATTTCACCATATCTAATTGTTTGTTCCTTTTTATATATTATAGGATAAGAAAAAGCTTCAATAGTCAATAGCCAGACTGGAATTTTCAAATAACATTGCCTTTTAGTCTTCTCCCAGTTTAACCACAGAGACTCCTGTATATAATGTCTTCTAAAGTACCCCTGTGTTTTAGTTCCTTTATACCATAAAAAAGCATGTCACCCCAACAACAGATCATGTCCTTCTAATGTCAACAATCTAGCATTTCTTAATGTTATCCATTCCTTAACCCACATCAAATTTGTAGCTTGGTATACAACTCGGGGGGACGGAGCTGGCATCTCAACGATATGGCATGTGATCTTGGAGGTCTGAGATCGCTGCCGATATCTTTGTTCCTGGACGGTCCAAATGGATCTAAACCGTCCCGAAGAGACGGTGAATGTAATGAGCACATCCTGTCGATCCCAGGGATAGTCCCTGGTAGATCCAGGAGAAGCTCTTTTTGCCCACAGCAAAGAGGCAGCCATCAAAGCTGCTGAAGTTGGGACAGCTCCGAAATGGAAGAGAATAGAAAGAGAAAGTGTGCCGCTTTGGTGAGAAGTTTTTCTTTACTTTAAGATTTAAGATTTAAAAGGACACCCTAAGGAAAAGAAAGAATCTGTAAAATCTTAGACAGAAGTAATTAAGTGGCAATTTTAAATGGGAAGTCAAATTAATTTTTACTTTTTTTGCTGGACTCTTTCTATATGATCTTTTACTTTGAACTGGACTGATCTTTTTTTTATCTTATTTTTCATTTTTGTTTCTTCTCCTTTTTGTCTTTACAATATTTTAGGCTAGAGATCCCCTTTTAGCCTTTTTTTAAAACCCTTTTGACTTTTTAATTAACTTTTTTATAATATTTTGTTTGGAAAAGGAGGGGGAAAGTGAAAACAGAGGAAACTTTGTAGCACTGCCAACTAGAGGCTTAGAAACACCGTTTCTCTTTTTTTTTCTCTTTCGACCAGACAAAGCTGAGAAAGAATTCAGACTTCTTTTCAAGGACTTTGAGCCTGTCTGATAAGATAGAAGGAAGAGCATGGGAGAGTGTTATTGCAGGTGCTCTTCTGGGTTTCTATCAGTAGCTGTAGTCTGGTGTTGAAGTATACAGAAAAAAGATGTTAAGAGACCTATACAAATTAACGAAAGCCTTGGATAACTAAATAGGTGCAGTGTGTTCTTTTTCTCTTTTTTAAGTTGGGCTATTCCTCACACCCCCGCCCTATCAGCTTATTATTTGTAATAGTTATTTGGATCTCTGGACTCTTGGAACCTGCTTTTGTCTTTCTTTTTGCTTTTGGATCCTAATGTTTACTTTTGCATTCTATTTTAAAGAAAAAGCCTTAGTATTAATGTTTTCCTTCTTCTTTTTTTTTTAAGGGAGTAGGCCTTTTCTTTTTCTCTCTCTCCCTCTCCTGCATTTTTTATCTACCTTCCATATTGGGTTTTTTTTTGGTGTGGTTTCCTTTTTTTTGTATACTTTTTCATACCTGAGACCTTGCATGGAGAGAAAGAAATGCTAAGACTAAACAATACACTTTCTATTCAAACAGACATTTATCATGGTCCAGAATAGATATGATATGGATGTCAACAGAATTGTTACCCAATATGCAAGAAATAAATATTGAAACAAGTATTTGGGCAGATCATAATCCAATGACAATTAAATGGAAAGGACAAAGAAGAAGATCTAGATGGACGTTAAACAATACTGTATTAAAAGAAAATGACTTCATACAGAGGGTAGAGAAAAAACTGGCTTTTTTCTTTAAAGAAAATAAAAAAGAAGACACGTCAATGCAGAATGTATGTGATACAATGAAGGCATATGCCAGAGGCTTGATAATAGACTATACAAAGAAAAGAAATATCACGAAAAGACTTAGAGGGTGAGTATAAAGAACCTGTAAAAGAGTTACAGAAAATGCCACAGAAAAAGGACATTAAGTTAAAAATGGATATAATTAAACATAAAATGGGATTAATGGAAAAAGAAGAATTAGCACAGAAAATCAGAGGCACAAAACAGAACTACTTTGAAGATGCAAATAAACCAGGTAGATGGTTAGCATATAAACTGAGAAAGGAGAAAGAATCAAGGAAAATATTGCAATTAATAGATGATCAAGGCCAAGTTTGCTATGGAAGTAAAGAGAAGAAGGAAATTATACGAGACTATTACAGGAAACTATACACACAAGAGAATATTGATGATGAAAGAGTTAAACAGTACTTACAGAATGCTAACCTACCCCAGATACCTAAAGAGATTGAAATAATGTTAGAAAGTGATATAACGATGATGGAGTTAACTGAAGCACTTAGGAAGCAAAATAATGGAAAGGCACCAGGCCCAGATGGACTTCTGGCAGAATTTTATAAAATACTACAAGAATCGTTGAATCTTCCATTGCTAGAAGTTATGAAAGAAGTTATGTCAAAGAAGAAGATACCTAAATCATGGTCAGAAGCTTAAATTACACTTATCCCAAAAGAGGAGGCCGACCCATTACAATCAAGAATTACAGAAATTTCTTTATTAAATTTCTTTATTAAATGCAGATTATAAAATCTTTGCTTCAATTTTGGCAGAAAGGCTTAAAAAATACTTAAATAATTTTATTCATCCTGATCAAAATGGATTTTTACCAAAGAGACAAATTAAAGACAACATGAGAGTAATTCTGGATACTTTGGAATACTATGAGGCACATCCTGAAAAACAAATGGCTTTGATATTCTTAGATGCCCAAAAAGCATTTGATAACGTGAATTGGAAATTTATGTTATTATTACTGGAACAGATGGGTTTTGCTAGAAAATTTATTCAAGCAATAGAAACTATATATTATAAGCAGACAGCCAAAGTGATGATAGACGGAGAATTTACAGATTCTATTAATATTAAAAAAAGCACAAGACAAGGATGTCCATTATCCCCTCTGCTATTTGTATTGACTTTGGAAGTGCTAAACAGAAATATTAGAGAGGACACAAGCATAAAAGGAATGAAAGTTAAAAAGGAGGAATTTAAGTTGCAAGCCTTTGCAGACGACTTGGTCTTTATTTTGGAAGACCCTCTAGAGACAGCTTTAAAATTACTGGAAAAGATAGAGACATATGGTGAGATGGCTGGCTTGAAAATAAATAAAGAGAAAACAAAGATTTTGACAAAAAACATGTTATTGAGACAAAGAGAAGAGTTGGCAGACCTATTGAAAATTCAAGTTACGAATAAAGTTAAATACTTGGGGATAATTTTGACTTCAAGATGTATTACATTGAAAGAGAATAACTATATCAAACTTAAACAGCAGATAGCATCCGACTTGAAAAAGTGGGAAAATCTACAATTGTCTTTGATAGGTAGAATTTCAACAATTAAAATGAATATTCTACCTAGAATTTTATATTTGTTTCAAACAATACCAATCAAGCTAAGTAAGGACTATTTTGAAGAATTAAATAAAATTGTATTGAAATACATATGGCAAGGTAAGAAAGCGAGAATAAAATTAAAACTTTTACAGGATGCTAGAATTAGAGGAGGATTTGGCCTTCCTAACTGGGAGTTGTATTATCAAGCTGCAAACTTAATGTGGGATAAAGAATGGATAACATTAAGAAAGACTAGATTATTGACATTGGAAGGACATGACTTATTGTTGGGTTGGCACGCTTTTTGTGGTATAAAGGAACTAAATCGCAGGGCTATTTTAGAAGGCACTATATACGGGAATCGTTATGATTGAATTGGGAGAAAATTAAGAAACAATGTTATTTGAAAATACCAGTTTGGTTATCAACTATCAAAGCTTTTTCCTATCCTATAGTTTATAAGAAGGAACAAACAGTTAGATATGGGGAAATATTGGATGAAAAGGGTGAACTTAAAACGATGCAAACGTTAGAAGAACAAGATATAAAGATGAGTTGGTTTTCATATGCAAATACACTCAAGGTATCTTAAAGATTCTAAAACAGAAGGATTTTATGATAAATTGACTGACTTAGATAGGATTTTGACAGGTTCTGATGAAAAGGTGATTAAAAACTATATAGTCATTTGTTGGAAATTAAACTAGAGGAAGAACAAGTCAAAGAAACAATGATTGCTTGGGGGAAAAACTTTGGATATGGGATTGATTTGGAGAAATGGCAAAAATTGTGGTCTCAAAATTATAAAATGACAATGTCAGTAGCATATAAAGAAAACTTGTATAAGATGTTTTACAGGTGGCATTTTCCCCCGACAAGAATAGCAAGAATGTTCAAGAACAAATCTGAAAAATGCTGGAAATGTCATCAGACTCCTGGCTCATATTACCACATGTGGTGGACTTGTGAGGACGCAAAAAAATATTGGACTAAAATTCGCATGTGGTTGGAAAAAATGACAAAGGAACATATAGATTTGAAACCAGAGATTTTTTTTATTGGGAATCTTACCTGATACATTTAATAAAAATTTAAAGTACCTGATTGTAAATGTATTAACAGCGGCTAGGATTGTATTTGCTAAAAATTGGAAAAGTGAGAAAATACCATTAGAGGAAGAAATCATTAAGAAAATATTGAACTGTGCTGAAATGAGTAGATTGACATTTGAAATTAGAGAGCAAGAAGATAAACAATTTTATGAAATTTGGGATCTTTTTTACCAATGGTTAGATAATGCAATATAATAATAGAATACTTAGAAACTTAGGAAATAATGAATATATATATTTCTTTTTTTTTCTTTTTTTTTTTTGGCTTTGATAACATTTTTAGAATATTTCACTACGATAGACTTGGTATGATTTTATGATTCGTAATAAGATAAGCTAAATAAATTATAGTCATCTCGTTTAAGTATGAATTACTAAAATCAGTTAAATGATTGTTTAATAACAATATTAGGATATACAATTGTTGATTGATAATATGAGTTACTATGTAATATAACTACTATGATGGTTATGAAATAGATGCACAAAAAGGAGTGATAAACCAACCGATGCACTGTCTGTAAATATATGAAGAATAATGATGTTTTTATGTCATGTCATGTTGTTTGTGTTTTTGTTTGTTGTTAAAATCAATAAAAAAACCTTTAAAAAAAAAAAGAATTACAGACCTATTTCCCTACTAAATGCGGATTATAAAATTTTTGCTTCAATATTGGCAGGAAGGCTTAAAAAATACCTAAATATTTTTATTCACTCTGACCAAAATGGATTTCTGCCAAAGGGACAAATTAAAGACAATATGAGAGTAATTTTGGACACTTTGGAATAGTGCAAGGCACACCCTGAAAAACAAATGGCTTTGGTATTCTTAGATGCACAGAAGGCATTTGACAATGTGAATTGGCGATTTATGTTATTACAGCTGGAACAGATGAGTTTTGGTAAAAAATTCATCCAAGCAATAGAAGCTATATATCATAAGCAAACAGCAAAGGTAATGATAGAGGGAGAATTAACAGACTCTATTGATATAAGAAAAGGAACAAGACAAGGATGCCCACTGTCACCTTTGTTGTTTGTGTTAACCTTGGAAGTGCTAAACAGAAATATTAGAGAAGAAAAAGACATAAAAGGGATGAAAATTAAAAAAGAAGAATTTAAATTGCAAGCATTTGCAGATGATCTGGTTTTCATCTTAGAAGACCCACTAGAAACAGCATTAAAATTGATAGAAAAGATAGAGGTATATGGGAAGGTGGCTGGTTTGAAAATAAACAAAGACAAAACAAAGATTTTGACAAAGAATATGTTATCAAGACAAAAGGAAAAACTGGCGGATGTATTAAAAATCCAGGTCATGAATAAGATCAAGTACTTGGGGATACATTTGACAGCAAGATGTAGTACACTAAAAGAGAATAACTATCTTAAACTTAAGCAGCAGATAGCACTAGATTTGGCGAAATGGGAAAATTTACAACTGTCATTAATAGGGAGAATATCAACAATCAATATGAATATATTACCCAGAATTTTATATTTGTTTCAACCAATTCCAATTAGGCTTGGAAAAGATTATTTTGAAGATTTAAATAAAATTGTGTTGAAATACATATGGCAAGGTAAGCAAGCGAGAATAAAATTAAAACTTTTGCAAGATGCTAGAATAAGGGGAGGATTTGGTTTGCTTAAACCAAACTTTATTATCTGAATATGAATGGCTGTGTGTTTGGGTGTGTGGGTGTTTTCATGAACTTGGCAGGCCTGTTACGAATTGTGAGCTATGGCGGTTTTCTACTGTTTTCCTGTCAAGCTTCCAACCAGGGTTAAAAACAAAAACAAAAAAAAGCTAATTCTATCTCTTCCATTGTTTCCTTTTCATAAGGCACATTAACTTTTATAAGGTGTTATTTTGCAAAATAAGTTATGTTCAGCAACAGATTCTACCAATGCTACCAAACTCTACCATCAAAGATATGGCTGGCTGAATGCAAAATTGAATAAGGTTTGTTTGAATGTGAAATTAACTCCATCTCTCTTAGTAACTCTGTTTTGCCTCATTTCTTCATGACTTGTATCGTTTCCTCTGCTTTTTTAATGATTACTGCAATTTCCTCTCTCTTAGACCATTTCCATTTGCTTAGTTTGCCCTCTTTACCTATTGAATTTCCTTTAGCTCCTATAATTTAACTTCCCTTCCTCTCATTTTCCCCCCAGTTCTTAGCCTACTCTGCAAAGCATCACATAGGAATCACTGGGTTTTTAATCTAGGTAAAAAAATTGTTCTTTCAGTTGATTTTCCTACTACTGTATACAACGCAATCACATCAGCCATACAGTCCATATACTGTAGATGGTACAGATAGATTTCAGAGATTCTTAGAGCAACCAGTATCCATAAAGGAAGGCAGAGTGAGCTGATGATGTGAGAATTATTGCTTGAAGCAAGAAATGTTTTTCCCCCTTTAAAGGATATTTAGATTATGTCTTTCAATCAGGCAAGGAGTAAATAATGATTGAAGTTCTTTTACCCCATCAGAAATCTTTGCCAAACATAACATTTAAAAGGAGGGCCACAGTCTTGAGAACAAATAAATGTTTCCCCAACTTCTAAGTAACATTGACCTCTGAATTCACTTCCTACCACTCTGGATACATTCCTTTCTGAACAAACATCAAGGTAATTTTCAGTAAGACAGTGTTATAATAGCTGTTGGCTTTTCTTTTTCTGAAAAGGTACCTTCATGACTGATTTTTTGATTAACTTTTTTCTACTTTAAGTATCTCTGGTTTTTACTTATTTTTTAAGAGACCGTATGAGTTTCAGTAGTATTTTTTTAAATATTTGGATGTGAGACAAGCACTGCTAGCAAAGTTTTTATATTTATAAAATTTCCTGATTCTGATAATTTTTTCATTGCAGCTCTAGAAATACAGGTGAAACTCAAAAAATTAGAATATCGTGCAAAAGTTCATTTATTTCAGTAATGCAATTTAAAAGGTGAACCTAATATATGAGATAGACTCATTACATGGAAAGCAAGATAGTACAAGTTGTGATTTGTCATAATTGAGATGATTATGGCTTACAGCTCATGAAAACCCCAAATCCACAATTTCAGAAAATTAGAATATAGTGAAAAGGTTCAATATTCTAGGCTCAAAGTGTCTCACTCTAATCAGCTAATTAAGCCATAACACCTCCTGAGCCTTTAAATGGTCTCTCAGTCTGGTTCAGTAGGAAGCACAATCATGGGAAAGACTGCTGACCTGACAGTTGTGCAGAAAACCATCACTGACACCCTCCATAAGGAGAGAAAGCCTCAAAAGGTAATTGCACAAGAACTTGGATGTTCCCAAAGTGCTGTATCAAAGCACATTAATAGGAAGTTATGTGAAAGAGAAAAGTGTGGAAGAAAAAGGTGCACAAGCAGCTTTGGAACAATCTAGAAATGTTCCAAATTTAGCTTCAATCCCTTACCCGTACCTTGCTGAAAATTGTAGTTCTTACTTCTCCCAGATCTTCTCAGGCTCTATTCACACAACTTAATTCTTATGCTGTGATCTAAAATTTGAACTCCCAGATCTCTGCAGATGCCCATGAAAAATGACAAATGAATTCACAACCCTTATCTACTTCAATCATTTCATTCTAATTCTTTTATATACTTCTTTAAATATGTGGTTCTATCAAAGTTCTGTCACTACCTTCTCCTCTAACTCCTTCCTCTTCCCCTTCCTCTTTTCCTTTTCCTTCCCCTTCTCCTTCTTCTCATTCCCTACTCCTCCTTCTTTGTTGGTCTGTATACTGCTTCATATTTCTTATCACCCACCACCTGAAAATCTGTCTGGTTTTCTTTATATATTTGCTACAAAAGTACTCAGTAAGTGCAATGGCAGAATAGAAAGTTTACTTAAAGTTCTTAATACATGTATAGTTTTATGTAAGTAGGCATACAACGGTAGTATCAAGTAGGAAATTTTGTTCTATTTTGACACTTATGTCTCTCTAGTAATAATATGGTCCAGAATATTAAAAAAAGGAAAATAATTTAAGATTCTGCAATTCTGTTCATAATATATAATTTCTATCTTTAATTCAGAACTTGAGCTTATTCAGGTAATTGCCAAATTTCCATATTGAAAGGAAGATGTGGCATATGGGGAATAGTGTGACATAAATGGGAATGCAAGCATTTGTTAAAATGGAAATTGGTGATTATTTCAATCACATTATTCATCAAATTTTGATAAAAATAGAAGTATATAAAATATGAAGATTCTGAAATATAGAGATCCTTTCAATTTGAACATGATAGCTTTCTCTTTATTCATTGCTAGTAACATTTATCCAGTTTATTTGTGGAAGAACCCATGCCTGCAAGTAAAAGAAAAAGAAGTTAAAGCTATCTTTAGAATAAATAGAATTACATTAAGGGATCAGTCACAAAATAAATTTCCCGTTTAGTAAGTCAGCAAGTAACCTGTAATCAAGTTGTGATTTCTTTCCAAGGCTAAATTTTATAAACATCAGGACAAATTTAGGTTGGTGTTACCAATCAGATTGGTGAAGAACCGAGTTAGATTTGATTTCTCTGATTTTTGGCTCCTTGGGGACCCAAAAATAGAAAAATGTGACAAGGATGGTAGAGTGAAAATAAGGATCACAGTGTATTGAAAACTTAAAGAATATATGCACAAATACATTTTTTGCAATAGACTAAACAGGGAATATCTATATTTTAATTGGTGTTACCAGGAATGTACTTTATTACTTTCTTGTTCTAAGGAGGCAGTATGCCCTGGTTAAGTACGTTAGCAAAGGGGAGGCAAAGCACAGAAGGTAGTTCAGATGTCAGATGGAATAGAATTATCTGTTTGTGCTCACCTCCATACAGATTTTTCTACTCTCGTGGTATTTGATTAAATGCAAGTTGACAATAGAGGTTTGATCCTTCATCCTACTCCTGCCCCCAGATCATATACTGGTGAACCAGGTTGGACAAGACACTATGGATGCCGGAAGAGAATAGATACTGTAATAGATATACTGACACAAAATACATCCTTGTTCTTGTTCCTCTTTTTATGGTGCCCAAACTCCCAAATCTGAAATGTATGTGTATCTCAATGCATACACCGTTATGGACATTGTCATCCCTGCTTCCCTTCTCCAACTTTCATTCAGGCATCGTTCACTCCACCAAAACACAATTTCTCATAAGACTTACTTCTATTTATTTAATGATACACCAGAGATAGTATTCAGCAGGTTCTGACCAGTTCTGGAGAACCGGTAGCAGAAATTTCGAGTAGTTTGGAGAACCGACAAATACCATCTCTGATTGGCCCGACCCCCATCTATTCTCCGCCTCCCAAGTCCCAACTGACAACTGGGTCTCCTTTTGTTGCCCTGCACAGGAGAACTGAGCTGGAAAGCAGGTTAGTGGGGTGGGCTGGGAATGGGATTTTGTAGTAACCTTCCCTTGCCATGCCCACCAAGCCATGCCATGCCCACCAAGCCACGCCCATAGAACTGAATCCCACCACTGCTATACATCTAAGGAAAAATCACACTTATCCAAATGTCCTACCTAGTTGCTGTCTCAGATAATTAAAGTATGAAGTAATTAAGACCAAATGACAATGTAATAATATAAGAAGGCCAAATATCCAGTTAAGCTCTCTACCTTTTGAGATGAGAATTGACTGAAAGATATTAGAAACTAAGATACATTATGGGTGACAGTTGAAACTTGAACTTATCAGGATACTTCACTTTGATAGATTTTTTAACATCTTCCTTGAAGTCTGGGCTTCCTTTCATAGTCCTCTTGTTTCTCTGTTTAAATCAATCTTTCTTTGCTTGCTCTGGTTCTTATTTTGGAATGGATCTCCTGGGTAGCTGGTCCAACCTTAGGCCAAAGGGTCAATTCAAAAGAGTCCTGTTTATCATCTAATGGTGACATTTTGCCAAAACAGGAACAGATCATGGAATTTTATTTCACTGTGTTTATTTATATTCTACAAATTCCTACCATAATTCATTTCCTTCCTCTTTTAGTACATATCAATGTTTACAACACAGGAAGTAAACATTCAGAGAGAAAGTATAAATAGTAGATCTGCCCTTATCAACAAATGAAAGCATGTAACTTTCACAAAAAGTCTGGGTGAAGTACATAAAATCAGGAGCGTAAGAGATTCTGAAATTAATGACATTGTTTTATTGCTACAAATAAATGTTCCCTAAAATAATTTCAATATTAAGATAAACTTCACTGATCATGGATGTCTGTATTTTAGTGAGGTCTTCCATCATCCTGTACATAAATCCTAAGAACAAATCTATTCAACAATACTAGTTTAGTTATGGTCGGTAATTATTAACAGATTATTCTCCACATTCTCATCAATGAATACTTCATTCTTCTGGAGACCGTGGAGGAGTTAAATGCAGTTTGTAATGTAGATAAGGCTCTGAGTGAATACTGAATTGGTAGTTGTGTTAAAAAAATTATTTGCTAAAGTGGCATTGCTCATGCTTTTTAATGTTCATGCCTTTACCTCTGACTTACCAAAGATTGTAAAGTTTTCTTCTTCTTTTTACTGTCACAGGATATTATACTGTAGTACAGTGGTGGGTAAACTTTTTCAGCTCCCGTGCCAATAATTGCACGCACACTTGCATGCCAGCACCCAGAAGGCAATGTGTGCTGCCCCCCCACACCCCCTGCACATGCATGTGTGATTCCTCCCTTGTGCGCCACGCATCTGCGCATGCACACATGATCCACTCGCATGCAGCACATCCCTGTGCATGCATGCATGTCTCCTGCACACCTCCCCTTCACCCCCTGTGCATGCACGCCAGATACCCAACAATCAGCAGCGCACATGCGTAGTTGGACTCTTCTGGGCGACCTCTCGCGTGCCGGGGGAAATGGCTCTGCATGTTACTTCTGGCACATGTGGCATAGGTTCGCCAACATGGCTGTAGTATAACATGATTTAAGTGCTTGGCTTCTCTTTTCCCACTTTTTTACCAATAAACCTGAAGAAAATTATTTAAAATTAATATTGAGGGATCGATAATAATAAATCAAAATCACTGAATTCCTGTGGTCAAAGATGGAGTCACATAAATTGAATTACTCTGCTGAAAATCATTGCATATTTTTATTTATTATTAATGTTATCAGGAAAGGTTACGTTACAATTTTATACAACCATGGGGGGAGGGGGGAGGCAGTAGGAATGACAAATATGGGTTTTTAAAGGCAACATAACTGAAAAAGAAAACATACCAGAAAATCGAATTTATCTGATTTAGGGTGAGTTGATCTTTCTTTTTTTCCCTTTCTCTCCTTTCTTCTGACAATTTTTTATTCTTTTCAAAGGGGATTTTAAACCTACTGTATGTACACACATTCATATATACACTGGAGAAGAAATATCCCAAATATCCTAATAAATGAATAAATAATGTAGCAAACATTTCAGTCCAACTTTTATAACCATTTAGAATTTGATTCCTACAAGGAGGCCACATGAAACTGGCCAACTGGAATAAATTGACTGTGCTTCTTACAAGAAAAGAAAAGCTCATTAAAGTATGAAACCCAATCTGGAGAAGCCAAACATCTTCCTGAGTTGCCTCCATTTATTTCACTAAAGGATTGGCATTTAACTAGGGCTTAGTCAAATTTCCCACTGAGTTCTGTTTCTCATGACTATCAAATGTCGATTCCTTTTCAAGAAATATAGGTTTTCTTTCAGTGTTTGAACTAGATCTTATTTTGACAGAGTAACAAGGCAACAAACTTTCCAACAATTTGGTAAAAGTTTTTTGTCCTTATAAATAATATATTTTTGTTGCTTAACAAAAATATTGATTGTTTTTTGGCAGACCATTTTTACAGAAATCCACGGCACAGAGAATATAATGTCAATATGAAAAAAGGACAAAACCTGGTACACAATTAATTCACAATTAAATCTACAACTTTTTATATAGATTATCTCAGCAATGTTATTAGAGAAGTGTAAAAATGTTGGAACTGAGAAAGCATGAAAACCATCTATTTGGATCATTTTAGTAATTCATCCAGCCCATATACTGTTCTATATGTTGTTACATTGGTATTGTGAAATTAGTATATCCTCAGAGATAATATTGAATAGTTCTATACAGTACAGGTAGTCCTTGACTTACAACAGTTCATTTAGTGACCATTCAAAATTGCAATGGCACTGAAAAAAGTGACTTATGACCATTTTTCCCAGTTACAACCTTTGCAACATCCCAGTTACAATCTTTGCAACATCATATTTATGATGGTTGCAGTATCCCAGGGTCATGTGATCACTTTTTGTGACATTCTCATGAGCAAAGTCAATGGGCGATCCAGGCTCACTAAACAACCTTGATAGTAACTTAATAACTGCAGTGATTCACTTAATAATTGTGGCAAGAAAAGTTGTATAATGGGGCAAAATTTATTTAACAAATGTTTTGCTTAACAACAGAAATTTTTGGCTCAATTTTGGTCATAAGTCAAGGATACCTGTACATCTATTTTTTCATTTTGGTTTTTGTCACTTGATTCCCATTCCCTGTCTATCAAAACCACTGTTAAAATGCTTATCTCTGCTCCATGTAATGATGGGAGACAAGAAGAATCTTGTAACTAAATAAATACAACACAAAGTAATGAACTTTACTACTTTTAATAGATTAGATCTAAAAATAAACATAAACTTCCTCTTCTTCCCTGACCTGCCATCACTGTAATAGTTCAGCTAATGCAGTCATATTGCATGCTGTGAACAGCTGGTCACTAGCAAGTAGCATAATACTTCAACTTCATTCCTTTACCAGGATCCTCTGAGACAGAAAAGAGGGAAGAAAAATCAATAAACGAAGACCAATTACAACCTTTAAAATAAGTTTAGATTGAAATTTCAACCAGCTTCCCAGAACAATATAGCAGAGAAATGATTGGTTCATTCTTTAGGCCTTTGAGCAAATCATGTACTCTGGATCACGAACAGAAAAAAATACAATTACATTTGTATTGTAGTAGGATACACTCTAAGGAAGCACTAATGAGAGGCCATAGTGAAAAAATAAAACACATGCAGAAAGTATATAGCACAGTTGAGCATACTTGCAATGCATTAAACTAGATTTCTTGCCATGAAATTGATATTTTTGCATTACTTATTGATTATATTTGTATAACTCAGAATCAAATTTATATCAGATAAAACCAAAATATGATAAAAAGCTAACCAATAAAATAATAACACAATAGCCAATGTAGAGGGTAGCACTTATTACACTTTGAAAATTCCATTCTAATGGCCTTCTGCATGTTCTGACTTGTGGACCAAAATGTCAGGCATTTGTTACAAATGTCAGGAATTAGCTGAAAACATTTCAGCTTCATTTATTTCTTCAAAAGTTTAGTCCATTTTTAAGAATTTCGGTATTTCCAGCTGTGATTGGTCCCATTCATTTTTTTACTTGCGCTCTCAGTTCTTTCCCAAGATTAGATTTCTAGCAAACTTTCCAACTTTGGGCCATTATGAATTGTTCAAAGGGACCTGCTTATAAAATACATTGATGCATGCCACATTAAGAAGTCCTGAACTATGCATGCTGATCTTTAGTTTACTTGTTTCTCAGCCTTATTTATTTATTTTATTTAAGTTAGGTACTGCTTAAGTTCAATCAACTCTCCTTCCATTTGAAAATCAGATTTCTCAAGTTTTGAGAAAGGGCAGTAAAAGTTCAAAAACAAAGAACACACACAAAATCTTTGATCCTCCCAAATATAATCTTATAATTTTTACAAAATTTTGAGTGCAAAGCACAGAGTCAGGAAAGTTTCTGGCTTATGTTCATGTCATTCGAATTAAGGCTACAAATAAACATATTTCTAAAGCTCCCAAGCTATAGACTCCCAAGCTATAGACATCTACCTTCAGGCAGGATGAGTGGCACCTGCACAGAGTTATAACTGCAGCAGATAGAGAACCAGATGGACAAAGGGCAATATTATCTTGGTTGGATCCAATTTCAGCTCATTTCATCCCAGTCATGCTCCTACATCTTGCAGAAACCAGATTAATATTTCATGTCTGGCTAGACCATTTCAGACTGGGGGAAAAAAGAATGGGACTCTTCATAAATCAATTTATGCATTCAGTTTAATCTATCAGATAACAATAGTCCTAATTCTTAGAATTTGGTGCCCCTATAATCTAGCATAGAAGCAGAGCAAAACTAGACTTATTCCATCCTGGTTGTGAATAGGAATTGCTCAAACAAATGGCCCTGTGGGCTTAAGTTTGTCATGCTCTCAGTTTCAGTGGGATTTAAAGGCCATTATGTGCTAGACCCATGTGATTTAAATAATTGTGAGAAAGTTGAATAAATGTTCATATTAATTCAACCTGACAGCTAAAGCATATCTGGCACATTACCTTTTTTATCTGTTTCATTAAAGGATCTTCATTGAAAGGTTACTGTAGTAATTTTCTCATTTTTCATAGGATTTCAAAAATTGAAAAGCATATTAGAAATTTAATGAAATATGCTTTGTCCTAATATTATAGCCCCGTTAACTGTGATTGTTTGGAAGGGAATATATAATTTGAAGTAGGGAATCATAAGGTCAGTGGGAATCCAGGATTCATAATTGTTAATTATTATTATTAACGTATTTAAGTTCTATACATAAACAACTCAAATTTCAGTTCTTCCTCTGTCCTCCAAACACACATATATTCCACCTCTTTCACATATGCATTTAAAAAAAAAACAATTAAAATATAATGAAAGACCTAATCAAATAAGAAAAATATTTATTATCAAAAACTTATCTTGTAATAGCTAAAATGACATTATTATTCCGACACGATCCAAGTGCCATCTGGTATGCATACAAATCCAGAAATCTACTTATTTTGTAACTATACAGTGAGGTTCTAAGACCATGTTTCCATATATTCCATTTTGAGTGCATATTAAAAATTATATTGTCTAATAGACAGGAAATACATATTCATACCACTTTCCTAGTTGAACTAAAACTTTGAAAAACAGGATATTTAAGATTGGAGTACAAATTATATTCCTCATCATACTCTTCCCCTTATAAAAATAGATACATGAAGTGCAGGCCAAGGAAACAATTTATTCAGAAGTCAGTTCAGCAATATTCATTAGGGCTTATTTCCAGAGATAAGTATGCATATGATTGCAGTAACTATTCAACATTTTCAGACTGGCATATTATTAGATTGTGGTATTCATGTTCAGTAAGCATGTTAGAAAGGCACTCTCCTTGATATAAAGGCTTGCTTCATGTCCTTTTTGTTACACTACAAAAATATTGGGCAATATAAAAATCATGTACTAAATAATACATACGTAAGTATACTTTATCTTTCCAAAATCAGTTTGAAGTATCATTCTTCATCCAAGTTACCCAAGAGCTTGCTCTTCCTGAGACCATCATCTGTGAACTGTCCTTAAATATCACATTTCGATTCTTACTATGTTACAGAGCCCCTGATTATGACATCGAACATGTAAACAAGTTAAATTCACTACTAACATGGGCAGCATCCTGCCCACACGCTTTTATCTTTCATGGTGACCTCAGTCTACCTCATATTAACTGGACCTTAAACGAATGTAAAACTGAACCCATACATGCAACCTTCTACAATGCTGTAACAAATCTGGGACTGGAACAACTACTAGACTTAACAACTGCCTCAATCTCATCTTCTGCAATAGTTTGAATTCAATTTACAGATTACAAATTAAAAAACCCTTTTCCAACAGTGACCACAACATGATTGACTTTTGTTTCAACATACGTCCACACAAAAATCATCACAACGATGGAACCCCCAATTATAACTTCAAAAAAGGCAACTATGATCTTATAAACAATGATCTCTCATCGCTTGATTGGCAGTTTCTATTCTCTGGATGCAAAAGTGTAGAAGACCATTACAACATATTTTTACTTGAAGTCAAAAGAGTCATCAAACTATATGTACCAATAACAACTCCCAAAACCAGAAAAAACAAATTACCCATAATAATAAGGAAGCTTCAATCCAAAAAGAAATCATTTTGCCGGAAAAACAAATCTGGTCACCTTGCCAACTTCAAAAGCCGATACAAAAATGTATGCCACCAGATAAAGACTGAATGCACCAATTATCAAATTAAACAAGAGGAAAACCTTCTACACACCAATTCCACCCACGCTTTCTACAATTTTGTAAACAACCAACCAGAAGACTCAAGGTCCATCCCACCCCTGAAAGAACCTAATGGCAAAGACTGCAACGATGACACCGTTAAAGCCAACCTCTTTAACACATTCTTGGGCTCAGTATTTGTAAACAGCAATGGATCAAACTCAGTACTTCCTTGTCGAACCACAGACAACTACAATGATCTAATACATATCGATTTTATAGAAGACATTGTTGAAAAAGCACTGTGCAATCTAAAACCATCTCTATATATTAGACCAGATGGAATATGTGCCTACTTCTTAAAAAAGCTACCCACTGCCATAGCTGAACCTCTAAACATAATCTTTGAAAAATCTTTCAGGACCAGCTCCTTGCCAAAACTATGGTCACAAGCCATGGTCATCCCCATCTTCAAAAAGGGAGACCCCAGTCTAGTTGAAAATTACAGACCAATCTCTTTATGCTGTGTCACCTGTAAAGTCATGGAATCAATTATTAACCAATCCATCATCCCCCACTTAGAAATAAACAACCTACTCTCTAATAAACCATTTGGTTTCACTCTTACACTGCAAAAACATATGGACGACACAACTCGATCAGGGCAAAACAATAGACGCAATCTACATAGACTTCTGTAAAGCCTTTGATTCAGTGGTACACAACGAACTACTCCTAGAACTAAAATCTTACGGTATCTCTGGACACTTGCATAACTGGATAGAAGCATTCCTGTCAAACAGACAACAAATGGTCAAAATTGGGAGCATTCTATCAAATTCTGTACCTGTCAACAGTGGTGTCCCCCAAGGCAGTGTTCTAGGACCAACTCTCTTCATACTCTACCTAAATGACCTCTGTGATCATATCAAGAGCATCTCTTCACTGATGATATAAAGCTATTCAACACCACAGACAATACTGCTACCCTTCAAAAAGACCTCGACTTTGTATCAGAATGGTCAAACAAATTGCAACTTCAAATCTCAACAAATAAATGCTCTGCCTTACATATTGGCAAAAAAAAATATCAGAAAATAAACTACAAGCTGAACAGTCAACACCTTGTTGATAATCCAAAATCTATCAAGGACCTTGGAGTACTCATCTCTAATGATCTAAGTGCTAGAGCCCACTACATGTAACTACATAGTCAAAAAGGCATTAAGAGTTGTTAACCTAATCCTACATAGCTTTTTCTCTGGTAATATCAGACTACTAACTAGAGCACACAAAACATTTGCTAGACCAATACTTGAATACAACTCATCAGTCTGGAACCCGCAGTACATATCTGATATTAACACAGTTGAGAAAGTCCAGAAATATTTCACAAGAAGAGTTCTCCACTCCTCTACTTGTTGCAGAATACCTTATGCCACCAGACTCAAAATTCTAGACCTAGAAAACCTAGAACTACGCCACCTTTTGTCCGATCTAAGTATAGTATATAAAATTATACATTGCAATGTCCTACCTGTCAATGAATACTTCAGCTTCAACCATAACAATACAAGAGTACACAATAGATGCAAACTCAAAGTTAATCGCACCAAACTTGATTGCAGGAAATACGACTTCAGCAACAGAGTGGTCAATGTTTGGAATACTCTACCTGACTCTGTGGATTCTTCCCCAAATCCCAAAAACTTTAACCTTAGACTGTCTACTATTGACCTCACCCCTTTCCTAAGAGGTCTGTAGGGGGGCGTGCAAAAGTGCACCAACATGCCTACCGTCCCTGTCCTATTGTTTCTTTTTTTTATTTTTCTTATATGTATCCATTTCATGTATTCATAACTATGTTTATACTTATACCTGTTATCTTATAATCGCTTGACAAAATAAATAAATAAACAGACAAACAAACAAACTAATAAATAAATTCTCTTTGCTTTTTTCACATTCACATGTCGCTTTTCCATTTCTTATAATCATTCTTCCATAAACTTTGGAAACATTTGAAAATTCATTAAGCATTTCATTGAAAATTCATTAAACATTTGGATGTTTTCATAAAATGGCTACTTGCCCGTCTTTTCTTAAAATCAGGAGTTTCTGTACATAAACACCTCTATTTATGGGCAGGATCTGTAAAGACAAAGAGAGATTTAAATGCTATATTAATGCCCTTGCATTAATCCTGTCTCTATGTCAGCTGAAGTTTTCCTAGGTTAGGACTGAGTCTGCCTCAGACTTGTCCTTCCATTTGCATCTTTCAGGTGACTTTTTCTAAGTTCCTTGCTCCATCTGACATATAAAGTGGGGGGAAAGGCCCTACATTGCCACATGCATATGAGTGTTTTTAATAACAATGCCTTCAAATACAAACTGTTGAATAGTTTGATCCATGCATTGATAATATAATCTTTATAGTTTTATTTAAATTCAGTAATTTGGGGTCAAGAAGACTGAATAGTAAAACAGTAATGCTGGAAGTGGAGAAGTGCAGGGGATAACTTCCCAAGAGTCCTTATGACTTTGAATGCCTTATTTTATGAACAATCAAGTAAAACTTTTGTGCTTTATCTAAGCACATAATCTATAAGAATATGCAAATTGTTATTAACAAAGTTATCAGAGTGTGCAAATGGGCATAGAAGAGTGAAGATACTGATGGCTACACCCTTTAAAGATTTTCATCTTCTAAACTCATTTACATTTCAAAATCTAGAAGTTTTTTTAATTGATGTTGCAATTTTTAAAAATAATCTTAATATGTCAGCTGGAATAATTTTAACATCTTTCTTATTTAAACAACAAATTATCTTCTCAAATAAATGCAATAGGAGTTCAATCTTCAACTAACTAGATAACAGCAATCATTAAGGTACAATAATAAACCAGGATCATAGAGGTGGAAATTGAGTCATTATTTTCAAAACTACAGTATAAACTTATATATTAAGGATCCTTAACTCTTCTAAACCCACACCAAGCCAAGCTGCTGTAGAAAGTAGAGTAGTTAGACTCACCCTGTGCTCTTTAGGAAAGATAACTATAAAATTATTACAGAGAATTAGGAAGATTTTACATCTTCCATACAAGATATTTTTCTGTTTAATAATACCTAGGAAAACTGTCTTTATGAATGTTTGAATCCTGGGCCTCTTTTCAGCATTTTAGACAAGTGGTATAATGGGTACCAATCTTTAATGTTTCTTTTCCTTGCTTTCATTGTTTTTCTCATTGAGAATCTGAAGGTCCCACCTGATCACCTCCAATCCTCACAGACAATTTGCAGAAATAGCTTTGGCAATTCCAAAATGCCAAATCCAGTCTAAACATCTGGCTAACTGTATGACATAACAACAATAACAACAACAACACACCTACTACAGGTAGTCCTTGACTTACAAGCACAATTGAGCCCAGAATTTATGTTGTTAAGTGAAACATTTGTTAAGTGAGTTTTGCCTCATTTTACAACCTTTCTTGCCACAGTTGTTAAGCAAATTACTGCAGTTAATAAGTTAGTAACCCATAAGTTAGTAACAAGGTTGTTAAGTGAATCTGGCTTCCCCTCTTTGCTCATGAGAATGTCACAAAAAATGATCACATGATCGTGGGGCACTGCAACCATCATAGATGTGCTCCAGCTGCCATGCACCGGAATTTTGACCATGTGATCATGAGGATGCTGCAAACCCCGTAAGTTTGAAAAATGGTCATAAGTCACTTTTTCAGTGTCATTGTAACTTTGAACAGTAGCTAAATGAACAGTTGTAAGTCAAGGACTATCTGCACTTTTAAAATTAAATTATGTTTAAGATTTGATGTAGCAGTTGATCTTTCACAAGACAGATATTCCATCACCATGTCTTTTTCATATTAAGGGATTCAGCTTTCTTACCTCAAGTAACTGAGTTTTGCTGTGGTATATGTCTCTTGTTAGAAATTATATTGAAAATATTGGAATTAGAAGAGAAGTCTCTCTTTTGCTTATTTATGCCGCAAGCACTGCTATTTTTGCTGAAGTGATTCTGTGAAGATCACCTGATTATATATTCATGAGAGTTTCATATGGTTGCCAGAAATGTTTCCCAAAAGGTTTTGTTGGGTTTTGTTTGAAGTCTCATCCAATCTACCTTTTGTTACTGGGAATTTCCCTTAACTATGTTATTAGACTTTACATGAGATCTCTGACTGTGAAAATCCCAGAATTTGGTTCCCAATCCTCTGCTTTTGCAGGATGTATTGATTTTTGTCTTGAAAGACTAATGAAGAAAAAAAAATCCTTGAATATATAGAGATTCTTTCCTGCACTTTCACTTACTGCAAATCAGAGTGGGCAACTATTTTCAGTCATGGATCACTTTTTTGATTAATATTGATGGGCTTAGAGGACTGCAAGGAATATGTGATATAGTTGTGATGTTGGAACTGGAAATAGCAAGGCTGCATTTTGCTTCATTTAGAGAATACTACAAAAGAAAACAGATACATTCAATGTGGTGAACATCTCCTATGCTATTTAGCTTTATTTATTCATAACACATACAAAAACTCAGTTGTGTAATTGCCATTGTATCTCCAAATTGTGACAGCATAATCTTGGATGGATTCTGAAGATACAAAAATGAATCTGATTATATATACATAGGTTTCTTATCCTTTCTGTAGAATAAATTATGATCTCCCTTTTGTATAAAAACAGTACTATACATCCCACTAGGTAAGCAGTACAGAGTGTTAGAAAAATAATCAAATAAACTCTGAAACTTTAGTTCAACTCTGCTGCTTCATAGATCTTGTCTCCCCCAGCCCCACTGCATAGAAACTTTGGTGTTCCCGAGGAGCTTACCCATGGGAATATTAGAGCACTGATGATCTATTTGACCAGTGAAGCATTGAATGTTTCCATATATTTTCATTTTGCACCGAAAACTGCTAGGGGAGATAAATTATTCCCTACCATACATCTCCATTACTCTGTGATTCCCTCAGGTCTGGAATCAAGCAAAACTATTTTGTGTAGCTATTTGGGAAGCCCAAGGGAGAACATTCACCAGTTCCTACTAATGGTTACAAAGTAGAGTATATTTTCGTAAAACAAACTTAGAACCAACAAATAATTTCCCTCAAAATCTGTGCAATATTTTGGATGCTAGAGTTGCAAAAAACCTCCAAGAAGATCAGTATTTCCCAGCCTAGCACCTTCCAGATACTGAAGACATTTCCAGGATACCTTGATAGTATTGTTAACGGCTGTGAATTCAGGCAGTTGCAGAACATTTGAGGGTTATGCTATCTAATGTATAGATTCTGCATAGACATCCAGTTGCACCAGAATTCCATAGTTTGCTTGTCTATTTATTTGTGTCAGAAGCATCACAATTAAAATAAAGCATACTAGATGACATAAAATTAAAAATATAAAATTAAAATATGTACAGCTAAAACAGATCTTGCCTGGAAACTAGCAACATTAATTGTGATTTATTGCACTGCCATGAGGTCCTCAGGTACACACCGATCAAGAAACAAAGGGTAGGTGTTATAGTCTGCATTTCACCACAATTGCAAAGGGCAAAAGTCACTGGGTAGCTTTTTTCAGAGTGTCTCTGGATCTTGTGGTAGCTATGTGCAGTCTATTCAATGATTTCTATACTTCCCAGCTTTCGCCAGACCCAGGTGCCAGCTCCTCCACTGGTTCTATCCACTGTTGATTCTTTGTAGTTTTCCATAGGTCCACTATACTTTCAAATTCTTTGAACTTTTCTGTTGATCTGGGAAGCTTTTCTTTAGTTTGCCTATTTCCTGTTTTGTATATCTGACTGAGAGATATATCTTACTAGTAGTAGCTCTGAATTTCTCCCAGTAATAGACTTTGGAATTATGATTATTACATGGTGTCATATGCGATTTATTAATAAAATAAATATTTTACCCTTCACCGATGCAGCAAATTTCACACAAACATATGGGGAATAATTGCCAATAGTAAGTAAGATATACAGTTTCCATGTGACCATGTATTGTGTGTGTGTGTGTGTGTGTGTGTGTGTGTGTGTTATAAGGATATAAGTTTGATAATAATGACTTAAAAAATATTTTATATATATGTATCAAATGCAAGTTCAAAAAATAAACAGGAAACTGGAAATAGTAACTGCCTGATATTACTTCCTGGAATATGGATTGAAAACAAAGACATTCTCATGAACTTAAAGTAAAATAGATGAGTTGTTGTTCACATTCCACTATCAATGTACAGCACAACTGTTTCTTGAAAGCTGTTGCCAAAGGCCTTGGGCATATCCTGCTGTTACAGAAGGGCTCACTATACTAAGCTGAGCATATTAATAAGTTTTTATTTCAAAGATTGAATATCAAAATTCCTTTTATGAAAGTAAAATGATTTTTGGCTGAAAGTTTCTAGAATTCGTATTACTATCACCATCTCAGTTTAATATATAAACATGCTCTTGAAACCAAAGATAACCTAATGCATAATTAACCCTCTTATAATTCCATCAGTGTGACAGGATTGTTGGTTCTTGCAATATAAAGAAAAATATTCAGATAGTGAAACTGGTTTCTCATTAGGAGGTCTGAAGCATCTTTGACAATTTAATATGTGTGGCAATGATAATCTTGATGTAATATATTAAAACACTGATGAAAAGTTCAATTACGAATTAAAGAAAATCTCTGTGGCTTTAAGTTATCACAGTTCAGAAATGACAGGATCACCATATTTGTGTTGTTGCTATGGCCAAATTAGATTTCTACCACACCAATATAATAATTCATTGACCCATCATTTGAATATTACATTTTGTAATAAATGTGTTTTCAGATCAACAGTGCCAAGTCACAAGCATCATTGTTCACATTTCTTTAAACTATTTATCTCTTATTTCATGTATTCAGGGTTTTTATCTAAAGTTATTTAAAGAGATAACAGATATCTCCCAGCTGACATCTTGAAGCAACTCTGTAGTTATTAGTTTGGGGTGTGAATTGCTGCATTGTACTTGACGGCTTAGCTTGATGTCTTTCCAACCCCAAGTATCTTCAGGAGAGGCAAGGGAGAGCAGGTGACCTAAAGTATGTAAATGAAGCCATGACATATCAGGATTAATATATATATTAATCCTGATAAGTCATAGCTTCATTTACATACTTTAGGTCACCTGCTCTCCCTTGCCTCTCCTGAAGATACTTGGGGTTGGAAAGACATCAAGCTAAGCTGTCAAGTGCAATGCAGCAATTCATACCCCAAACACAATACAGAAGCCTGATGATGGCAGATGAGATTCTGCCGAAACGTTGCTACAACTTTAAAAGCACAACTACAATGACGTGGGAAAATACTCGAACAAAGCTGAATACTATATATATATATATATATATATATATATATATATATATATATATATATATATATATTCACATATTACCAGCATTTGCATATTTTAACATTTCCCCATTTATAGTAAATATTCTACCATGCAACACAAGTTCATTTACTTGCTTTATTTTTGCCACATACAGTATGTGTAACTTGCAATCATTCACATCTCAAAAATAATTATTTGTTAATACAGGTAGTCCTCGACTTACAACAGTTCATTTAGTAATTGTTCGAAGTTACAATTTTTCACACTAATGACCGTTGCAACTTTCCCATGGTCATGTGATTTTCATTTGGATGTTTGACAACAGCTTCATATATGCGATGGTTGCTGTGCCTGGGGTCATGGACATGACCTTTTGCAACCTTCTGACAAGCCAAATAAATGGGGAAGCCAGATTCACTTAACAACCATGTTACTAACTGAACAACTGCAGTGATTCACTTAGTAAATGTGGCAAGAAAAGTTTTCAAATAGGGCAAAACTCACTTAACAAATTTCTCATTTAGAAACAAATGCTGGTCTCAATTGAGGTCATAAGTCGAGGACCACCTGTCCTCTTTGTTACATCATATACTATAATATTTGTTGCAGATGAGTTGGTGTCTCAGACAACTATGTGGCATCATCTGCATCCCAAAGTAACATATTCTGCATAAAACACCTACACTACCACCATAAGCATTTAACCATAAATATATTAAACAATGGGAGATCACACATCCTTGTTTTACTCCTACTTAGTTTTGAAATAATTGCCAGGGATTTCATTTAGTCTCACAAATGCTTTACTTCCATTACATACCACTTTTATCCCTTTCAGCAACCCACCTTCCCCTCTACATTCACATAACAACTTTCTATAATTGAAAACCATTAACTTCACACATTTTCTCTAAATCAATAAATGTACAATAAACTTGCTGATGCTGAAATTTCTCAGCAACTTGATAAAGAGCCAAAATATAGTGGGCATATTGTCTGCGGTTCCCAAATTTCACTTACTGTCTCCTCTAGTACCCCTTCCACTTAAAAAATGAATCCCCCTGCAGTCTCTGCATCCATTCCCTTTCTGTACAGAAACAACAATAACAACAAAGCCTTCTGCCAGCTTCCAGCAGAGGTTCTGTATGTTCACATATGAGTTCTATATGTAAACATTGCACCTCTACTTAGGACTCCAAGGGATGGGCTTCATGTTGCGGGTAGCTGATAGATTAATATCAGATCCAACCTTCCCCCACTCAGTCATCCTACTCCCCCGCTCTCCATCTTTTAGTCATTTTTATTATGTCTTATGATGGCATGGGTATTCTGGGCCCATCCACCATCTATTGACCTCCTTACTTACTTACTGGGGAAAGTGATATTAATTTGATTTTTGACCTCTTAAAAAGACAAGATCATCCATAGAGCTGCAACTTAGTAAAAAAAGTATTACATTTCAAAACACATTTCTTCTATATAAATCTGTTTACTGTTGTCTTATATACAAAAAGTGCAAGTAAGAAAGGGAAAAGAAAAAAAATTTTTTTTGAAAATTTTATTGATTTTTGAAAACAAACATAAACAAACAAAACATGAAACATAAAAACATAAAACATCTTTTTTGAAAGCTGCATAGTCCCGGGTTACATCTCTTCGAACAGACACAAATTCAAGTTCATGCTCATTTTTATATTCCATTCCATATCTTATTACTATTCTACATTTTCAATAAAGCTTCTCCCCCTTTTAACTTTCTTAATTTTATTTATTTCATTTCAATTCAAATCATTATACTTATATTCTTTGTCTGTCCTGTTTCAACTGTCTACTATCTTTTCTCATTAAACAGGGGAAAGATATAAAGGCGTCATACTCCAATCAGTGATTACAGGAGAAATTTTGTTTAATGAGAAAATAAAATATTTTTTGTATATACCCTACAGCTTTACTTTGTATTTGCATAACTGTATACATAATTATATCTGTACATACTGTGTGTGTGTGTGTGTGTGTGTGTGTGTGTGTGTGCGTGCCTATAGGCACAGTGAGCTCCGTGTGGTTCACAAGGCTATGAAGTCTCCTGAAATAGAAGCATTCAGGCCCAAACATTTCCCAAAGATCGGGAAAACAAGAAAATTTCCAAAAACTGTTTGTGATAGGTTTTCATTTTCTAAGACAAAAAAAAAAAAAAATCAGTCTATCCTATTAAATAAGAACAAACTCTTAAGTGTACATAACAACCAATCACCTTGGATCCTTGCCATTATTTAAAGCATTCATCACTAGCAACTGGATTTTTCCATTCTTTGAGAAGTGAATTTATGTTGAAATATGCCGAGGTGCCCAGTAGGTAAGAACCTCTTGTCAGGTGAGGGAAGAGGTAAGATGTTGGATTTTTATTTCTTTTATCTTGGGAGCTGGCAAGACGTAAAAGATTAAAAAGTCAGTGAAGTAGATGTATTAGTCTTGTCATCTCCAATTCAGTCTAATTATTAATATGCTGTGTGGACAGCAATGCTTTATTAATTGTATCAGTAGCTGGTGATCAATGTGACAAGTCAAGTAAAAGAGCACTGCTATTCATCAGAGTTGCCAAAGGATAATTGTCCTCATATGCATTAGAATAAGTCAGAGGAAGAAAGTTTATAGAATGAATGTATCCCTCTTACTACATTTAGGTTGGGCTCTGTCGGTATCAACACAATTCAAATTAAAAAGGACTGCCAAGTAACAGAAAAGATTCATGGTTTGGTACATATAGTTATGTAAATACAAAGTAAAGTAGAGCTGTAAAATACATATCAAAACGTATTTTTAAATTAAATAATATATTGTTCAAAGTAAATTACATTGCTGTAGCAATGCCAAATAAAATATTTAACAAACAAAAAGGAAAATCAATGACAACTTGTTTTAATATTGCTCATTTAATAGATAGAAAGAACATTATACATGACAAACCCACAGGCAGTTCTACAGTGAAATTTTTGAGTTTTTATGAAAAAGGGTGCACAGTTATATGGATACAGTGGTTGCACAGAGTGAACAGTGCAACCACTGTATACATGAGCAGTATTTTGTCCATGCAGTGACAAAATAAAGTGAACATGAAATACATGTTCTTCAGGATTGACCTGAAGTATATAGAAAAGAATTATGATTCTTTGTATTATATTGGAGAATTTTAAGCAGGGGGATTGACAAGATTGAAACAGAATTGTATACAGTACACTGTTTGACCTACAATAACTTTTCAGTTATCCTCCCCCTCCTCCCTCTCTCTTTCTCTCTCTGTCTTTCTGTCTCTTCCTTGCTCCTTATTCTCCTTCCCTATGCTGTGTCCTTAGCTTTCATAAAGGGCTCTCCACATCAAATATGTACAAAGATAAATCTGAGCTAGAATAATTTGTATAGATTTATAGGTGCTCAGGCATCACAGAATTACCCCTCCATATACAGGGTACGTATGCAACTCAACAAGTTTTAGTGGCTGAGACCCAAGTATCACCCATTGAAAATAGCAGTGGAGCTTGATAATTGTTATGCAAACAGTCAATAGTTTCTTCTTTCACTCTACAATCTACATTTTTCTCACTGAGTTGGAACTACATACCTCAAAGGCATCTTATTTTGGATGTTTTGCTCTATCCTACATGTCTTCTTCATTTATCTGTTTGATTTGTTTTACGTACAGGTAGTGCTTGACTTACATTTGCAATGGAGCCTGGCCATCATGGTCTTAACTCATAAGTTTTAAATCAGGTCACCCCTCCCCCCCAGGACTGACCAATTTTATAACCCTTTTCCCAGTGGTTGTTAAGCAAATGCCACAATTTTTAAGTGACCCAAATATCATAAGTGAACTGTGTTGTAAGTACCTCAGGGATGTGTCATAACTTTGAATAGTCATTAAGCATCTGGTCATAAGTTGAGAGACACCTGTAACTGTATTTCATGCAGTGCTGAACTATTATTTGACAATAGCATTTCTATGGGTAGAAAAAGTCTTATTTCCTTTGAATTCAGCTCATTGATGTTTATTTTTACATAAGCCAGTATACAACAAGTTTTCTATCTATAATAAACTGATTCCTAGATAGATATAGCCCTTCAAGTTGTATGTGTCAGTGACACTAATGAAAATAAATTATATCAGCACCTTGTAGAAAGAAAAGGGAAATATTGTACATAGTATATAGCTTGTATCCAGGGACAAAAGTGTTGAATCTGAAATAGAAAATTAATGAATTCAACAATAGATGGCATAGAGATATCAACCACAACCCATCAGTGTGCTATTGATCTCGAGAGGCTTAAATATATTGGATTGTGGCCATGGCTTGCTTCATATTCACTTCATATAATTCAGCAATTACTGTATTTGCAGGCTATTTTGCTGCATTTTTTATTTTCTCCAATTCATATGCCTTGTGGATTTTCCCTAACGGTTTAAAGACAAAATTATTAAACAGATGTGCCTTAGAGATGCCATTCCATATGAAAAAATTCCAGAAAGTAGACAAAGCTGAATGTAAGCTCTGGATTGTTCATTTATTATGCTGTAAAACAGTGAAATTTTATGAGCTTTCACTGGGGAAATCTATTTGGTGCATAGTAAATTTGCTAAATAGTCTGAAAGTAGTACTGGAAAAAATAGGATTTTTATATAAGCTTTACTGTAATTAGTAATCTTGTGGGTCAAGAAGGCCCTTTGGAATGAGAAAGATGAATCTGTTTCAAAGTGAGGTAAATTAAACATTGAAGTAATATGCATAGGATTGTATTGTACTTTGGATTGCAGCTATTTTTAAAATGTTCTTATACAGCCAACAGTTCTGAATTTGCATGATTGTATTTACTCTTCATCAAGAATTGTGATTTACAAGCCAGGCTAGATGATTGCAACAATTAACTTTTGGCCTCATATTTTATCTTTAGGGAAAAACTTGCTCTACAAACTTCAAAGTTAAATATTTTAAAATTCAGTATGCTGACAGTGTATTCTGTGTGTAACTGAGAAGGAAGGAGTAAAGAACTGTTTTTATGAAAATGTATTTGTTCATAAATCTTGTTTCCATTAAATAAAAGCAGATAAATTCTCCAAACCCTATATTCTTCCTTTTCTTGAAAACTAAGAAATTAAAATGAGTGCACTTTATATAGCTTGAATCCCTGAAAAATATGACAGGAGAGCCAAAACACACCTTGGGAGCAATCTGAGGAACCATCATTTGGAAGAATTTAAACCCACAAAACTCTCTGTGTCTGTGTGTGTGTGTGTGTGTGTATACGTGTACATATACGTGTGTGTGCATGTGTGTGTGTATATGAGAGAGAGAAAGTGAGAAAGAGAGAGAGAATGAGTGTGAAAAAGAATTGGGAGAAAGGAGAAGAGCTTTTTCCTTTGAACTCTGATCTGTGTGGAAGGTCAGGGCCCCAAAAGTCATGGCTATATTTGTTCCATTCCTTCTAGGTCGCAGCCACTTGGCCAAACCTGGTGATTGCAGGAGTTGACAACATATGACCTTCTTGGAAATGCTTAGTTGAAAACAACACAACAACTGGACAGACTTTTAATGACATTTTCCATTGCCAGTTGTCTATAACTGTTAATTTGTCTATAATTCTAATTCAGTCAGGGTATTTACAATTGGCTATATAATATGCCTATCTGTGGACAAAAGGCTGACATCTTCTTAGGCTGCTTGATTTCCAGGATTCCAGTGAAGAGGCAAGTAACCATGATCTAACAAAGTTTGCCCCTACTGCTCCTTTCTAGAAATCTCTTGGCGGTAGTATGAAGTATAGTATTATTTCTGTTTTCAAAAAATGAACCTAAGGGATAGACTCTATAATTCAAAAATGTACTTTGCTCCTTTTGATTCCATTTTTTTCCATAAAAATATTAAAACTGTTGAGAAAAAATTGTAAAATTTGTGATGCATTTCCTATGTCAATAACCAACTCCAATTAACATCATGTATCTGATTCTAATTGCAGGGAACAGGACCATCAATTCCTCTGCAGAATATTCAGTGGGTATCATGTCATGATTTGAAAATCTATGGAGCTAAAATCCTTCTCTCATTCACTCCCACATTTTCCCTCACTCTCTCTCTCACACACACAAAACTACTGAGCTATTGTAACTACTAGGAAAAAGGCTATTAATTATCCATTCCATACCAGTTTCCAAACCCAGATAGATTATCTTTAACTACTTCTTTCTTTATTGTTATTGCTTAGTTCATTTCCCATGCAATAAATCTGACCAAAGAGGAGCTTAGCAAAAAGCTGAGAGAAGGCTCTGATATTTTACAACAGGAACATAAAACTGTATCTCATCTTCAAATTCCAATACTAGTCTACAAGTGTTCATCTTATAACTTATTACTTTTTTTTTTACTACTGGAACATTCAACCTGCATTTTAAAATTTGTCCTTAGCTGATGGTTAAGGTTTTACAGTGAAAAATCCATACTCAGACATGAAAGGTATTAAACAAATCATTTTAATCCAGCCCAGCTTGGCTTCATTCACAAACAACAATATGCAGAATGTTGGCTCATCATGCAGGAGCAGTCTATTATCTACAAGCTGCAGCTGGACTCTGCCTTGGCTCTTTCTTAGCAGCGCTTTGGCTCTGCTAAAGACTCCTAGCCTTGCTAAGACCCTTGCTTGGCCCTGTTAAGGACTCAGCCTTGGCTGCCTCTAGCAGGGGCAGGAAACTTTGCGCAGCCAACAGCCTCACTTTTAAAAAAAAGCTTTTAAAAAATCCATCTCTTTGATGGCAGCCTTGGAAGAGCAGAGGTAAAATTTTATACGTTTGAGGAACTATGTAGCTTTCATGTGGTCGCCCCACATTTTATCCCCCCAACAATCTTGTGAGACAAGTTAAGTTGAGAGATACTGATTTGGTCAAAGCCACAGAAAGGCAGGAGCTGATACAAATTTCATCTGGTCTGCTACTTCTTCCCAATCCTAAAAATAGAAAGCAGAATAATTGCTTGATTTAATACTGAATTGTTGCAATTGTTGAAAGTTAGTCATTCTAAAGCAATCCCCCAGATTGAGTATCACTATCATTCTGTACCTGAAAATTGCATTTTTAAATGGATATATTAAATGTATTCTCCATCAGAATCAATAACTGATTCTGTAATTGAGACACCCACTTCAAAAGGTTTGCTAAATTCTTCTGAGATGCTTCTCTTCTTGGACTATATAATTATCCTTAAGCAGCCCATTGGGGGTTCAGAGAAATAGCCCTACTAGATAAAAGGTGATGTCTCTCTATCAATTATTGGAAGGATTGGCTCTCATTTGTTCTATATCAGAAGGGAGTATGAAAACAAGGAGTTTAGTTTTCCTCTAAAACATGTAACAGCATAATATAGAAGGGAAGGGAATTAAATTCATAACTGAACTTATTCATTTTAGATATTATTGTCTTAAAAATCCTTGTATTTGCTGTGCAAATACAAGATGATCACAGTGCTTCTAGACTGATAATTTGTAATTCTGCTGCAAAAATGAACACTGGCCTCTATATACTTGTTTCTTTGCAGCAATTGGAAAATCTGTATTTATTTTTTAGAAGACTCACATCATGATGGCAACAGGACTTAGACTTATATACCACTTCACAGTTCTTTACAACCTTTTCTAAGTGGTTTACAGAGTCAGCATATTGCCCCCAACAATCTGGGTTCTCATTTTACTGACCTCAGAAGGATGGAAGGCTGAGTCAACCTTGAGCCAGTGAGTTAGCCTTCTCTATTGCATTCAAATCACTATGCCACCATGGTTCCATGAGAGCCATAGAACTAGTGATCTGGTTATTGGGTGTGTGTGTGTGTGCACGCCGCATGCACCTACATTAATTTCTGGGGAAAATATCATTTCAAGATTCTGCAAATATTGTGGAAATATTCTCCAATATTTTCAACATGAAAGCATTTTCCAATAATTTCTCAATGATTGTGTGAACATCACCAAAAAAAAAAAAAAAAAAGCCCAGCCTATGATGCTCCTGGTTGATGCCTCCTCATGATATTTAATTAATGTGAGAAACCAGTGAGGCTGCTGAGCACATGAGAGATAATTGTACTAGGTAAAATAGGACATTCGCCACACTCCTTGTCTGTTCATTATTAAATAAGTACAAGAATATCCCACTCTATCACCCATTAGGTTTTTAAACTTATCTTTTTTCAAATAATTTTAACAAGGTACATCAAATGAAATAATAACTGATAAAATAAAGCAGAATTCTTGGACCAATCTTAATTCATTTCAAAACGATTTCAGAGGAATGGTTTTGGATGAAGTTTTTGTGGTTGTGAGTAAGATTTTACATTTGTTTATATTCTATGGTACTGATCTATATTCGTATCCTCTTACCTTTCTCTGTGTAGTCATTTCTTACAGGTGCACAGCTTTTCTGATTTCTATGACATCGTAAGACATCATAAAGGCCTTCTCAAGTATAGCTGTAGGGCAGCCAGGGAGGTTGAAGGCTGATGAAAGGGGAGAAAAAGAGAACTATGAATACCCACCCACTGTAGCAGCAGCTCTCTCTGCTGCCTTAGAATCTAAGCTCAAAATCACACAGAAAATGAGATAGAGGCTGAAGCACATTTTGCAATGGAAGAAAATGTTTGAATAATGATAAAACTATTTTAGCATAGTACTCATGACATCTACATATATATTTTTTTGCCAAATTGTCCAGAGGGCTTTTGATTTCATGGCTGCCTAAAGAAAATTGGAATCGATTTTAAGCCACTTATTAGCCAGAATGGCTTTGGATACCTGATAGGGAAATACGATCTCCATCTAAGGGATCTGTTCTTTTAAATTGTCATTCCACTTTCTTCTTTGTGAAGTTATGTAACAGATCCATGTCTCAACTTTCCAGTGGATTTTTTTTTTAACAGAATCTGGTTGACAGGCTGTGAAAAAAAATTAAACTGATGTTCCATTAAGTGCTCAACTTCAAAAGAAAACAGAAACATTAAAGCTGTCTTTATTTTTTCTCACTACAAATTGTGTGCCTTGTTGTAGGTCACTGAAGAACTGTGACCATATATATGTTGAAAGTAAGAAATGTCAATCTTTCTGTCTCCTGGTGTCTAAACTATAAACATAGTTGATTACATAATTCACAGAATTTCTCGGTTACTGTCTTGCAAGCATGAATTAGGAGCAGGATGAAGATGAGTCTGTAAAAAACTAAAACAGCTCTTCCTTGTTAGTTTGAAGGAAATTGATTCTTAGCAGACCAGATCTATCAATTAGAGAGTAAAATAAATTTCCTTTCTAACTCTCCTCCAAAACCCAATCAATTTCAATATTTTTATAAAAAGTGTAAGTTAAACTTTCTGTTGTCAGAGTCAGAAAATTTATATTATTAACTTTTTTACTGGAATTTGTGTCGTCTTGATGGTGTGTTTTGTTATAAACTTTCCAAAGGTGTCGCCACTTGTTCAGTATTGGGGTCTCCTCTGTTCTTGTTGCTCTTCAAGACTGTTGTGTTCTAGCTGCTGGCTCCAACTCACATATACTTGCTTTCTCTTCTGTTTTCCCGTGCCCCCACTGGTTTAAGTGTGGCCCTTTGTAGTCAACTCTGGTAGTATTATCGGTTTCAGGAAGTTGGCCCCAAAGGTTTAGTCTAGTTTGCCTGCTTTAAAACCAGGTCCTGTGTATGGTTTTGTGTTGCTTTGTGTCCCAAATTGTACTTTTTCTTTAAGCAAAAAAAGTCCCTCGTTCTGGTGTGATTCTTTTGCTATTTTTAACTGTGACAGTATAGATGAAATTACTTTTACCCAAGATTCAATGTATTACATTTTTCTATGTTATACTGGAGCATGCTGTACTAAAATTGTCCTACTCTTTTCATTCTTATTAAAATATTAATAAACCCAGTATCAAGGGTTCAAGATGACTAGATTAAGTACAATGAATGCATATGAGTTATCAAAAAAATTTCAAAATGATAGTGCTTTGATCCCATCAATAGCAGAAAAAGCAGTTTCTTTAATCCAATTATATTTCCATATTTGTTATAACCTTAGGAAATGCTTGGATATGTGATGATTATATCTGTTCATGCTCAATGCACTGAAAGATTGGATGATATGAATAACCACATATAAGATCTTTGCCTCAATCTTCATATTCTTGGAAAAATTAATACAGTCCCACCTACTTCCCTCTAGCTATGTTGAATTTTCCCTCCCATAATTCCTTGTCAGTGTGTCCAATAGAAACTGGATTAATTTCTGTTAAGCAAGGCATATATAAATTTCACACACGAAATAAAATCTCTTTTTATTTTCAGTAATGCAAGTCATTTCATATGACAACAGTGTAATGGAGAATAGTATGGAAAACACTAGAATCTTGTTTCAGCTTGACCTAGAGATTCAAAGACAAACCAATACAATTTGAACCAATCTGAGATTTAGTTGGGAAAAAATGTTCTTAAGCTATAACAAAGAAATAAAAACTTCAGGTTTGGATTAAAATAACATTTTCCATCAAGATACTACTAATTACATCAGATAAATGCTCCTTTGCAAACAACTTTTGAAATATTTGCTCTGTATCTCTCTCAAGAGAAAGATAGCAAGGATAAAGAAAGAAAGTCAAAGAAAATTCAAAAATGTCTCTAGCAACAATCCTAGAGAGACAAATTGTTTACCCAAGGCTGAAAGTATCTACTACAATTCAAACCAAAAAAAAAAAAAAAAATCAAAATTGTTTTAAAAACAACTCTTACTTTTTCCCATTTCTTTTGGAGTTCCAAATATGGCACTTCAATTAAGAATTTCCATTTACTTGACCTTTTGAAGTGGTATAGCTTTGCTGACTGTCACTGAGTTTTCAGCATGCTGGCTGAAAAATTTGGAAACCCCAAATTCTGTCAGCTTTATTAGGTAGCCCAGACAAATGATCTAATTCTACTTTCTTGTAAAGTTACTTTAACAGAATCTTGCAAGTCTGAAAGTACAATTCTCCCACTATCTGCAGGCAAATTCTCCAATTTCAAAGAAAGTTGCCTATTCTAATATATGTCTATTTATACAACACATACATTCAAACATAAATGACCAGTATTTCAGAAATTCTTGTCCTCTTTCAAAGAGTAAAGAAGGTGATGAAATGTTAATTATTAATACAATAGTTCTATTATTTAGTTAAATCTCAGGTAAAACTCTCCTAGCATCCAGAGAACTTTGGCTTCTTTCATCTGAATCATTGAGCTTCGTTGCTGGTTAGAATGACTACCTTAATTTAACATAAAATCAATGTAAAATATTGAAAAGCTACCTCTGTCCAAATTTGAATGCAACACTATAGAATGCTGTTAGCAAAATGTATTACCATACTCAGCAATATGGCACAATTAGCAGATCTAATCATTCAGCTTTTCAAAAACTTCTGTTAAATGCAATTTTTATTCATTTATCAAGAGCAGAAAGTCCCACTTCACTGTACAAGTTAAAATGCAATTAGGTGCAGTAGGGCAGAACAAATTTCTCACCATAGAATGGGTTACAAAGTACACCCAAGCTTCATGAGGCTTACTAGTCAGGCTCATCATTCTCCTAGGACATAATAATACCACTAAATATGCTGGATCATTAGCAAAATTACATAGCTAAAGAAGAGCAATATTAATAGAATTCTGTAATACTTTACAGGAATAGCAGCTTGTTAAACATCTCCAGGAAATAATTGGACTTCAGTCAAATGCATTAACTCACTATGTTTTTAACAACAGAATCTAGGCAAGCGATTTGCTTTGGAGAGCTCATATGACAAAATCACAGAAATGGAAAAAATTATTTAAACCATTGTTTCTAGCTCCTTGCTCAGTACAAGTACCCAAGCTGGAGCCTTTCTGTGAGATGGCTCTTCAATGTTTGTTTTATCCACTAAGGAACCACTTTTATCAGTAATTAGTTGCATTACTGAATCACTTTAATTCATAGCAACTTTCTCCCAAACATTCAATTGAAATATTTCTTTCTATATGTTTATTCTATATATTAAAGAAATTCAAAATAGATCTAAATTAAATACAGATTTAGTTCTGGGATCCTATAACCTTGTTTATGGTACTCTGATCTTCTGATCATCCTTGTAACCACCTCTGAAACTTTTTCAGTTTATTAGAATTCTTGCTAAATTGTAAGGTTGAGAATGGATGCAATACTCCAAGCAGGGACAACATGAGGTCTGATTGATACAAAATAAAGTGGAAATTCTGCAGTCTATTATCTGTTCTATTCCTCTTAATATAGCCTAAAATTGCATTTTCCCCTTTGAAACCAGACAACACTGCAGATTAATATTCAATATGAAATTGATTTCTATTCTTTTTTAAAATTATACTTTTATGAAAATTTTAATTACAGTGATAAAGAGCAGTTGAAACTAAAATAAAAAGAGTGCAAGAGAGCAGAAATGTGAAAAGAACGGTCCCCAAAACAACTTCTCACCCTCATCATGAGAATTGTGATCACCAATTTCATAATCTCTTCACCTCCTCTTATTTAACACATATAAAACTCTTCCTATCATAACCCATCTTAATAGGCAAATCAAATAAGTAATGCCTTCTCCAATCCAATTGGAGAAAGTCCAAACAGGGCCCTAAATATTTCACATTTAGAAAATTCAGCATTTCAAATCTCAACACTTAGCTGTAAACAAAACCCCATTTAAAAATAATAAAATAAGCCTAACATCCTAGTGTAAACAAACAAACCCTAAAGCTTAATATAACAGAGACAACTTCTTTAAAAAGGACAAGTTCCATTATGCAACATTTTTTTCATTCCAAATGCAGATAATTAGGAAGAAAACTACCCCAAACAGCAACATATTCCATTCAAACAAACATTCTATATCTCAACTGTAAACAAATGCACATTTAGCAAATATAAAGTAATCCCAGTATCCTAATATAAAGAAAAGGCTAAAATTTAACATAATGAAGATGAATAATTTCTTCTTTAAAAAGAACAAGTTCACAAACACAAAGTTTTTTTTACTTATTCTTATTTTAAATAAAAAGAGTTTTATAGAGATACAATTTAAATGCTATCAATTAGGATATATAAAGTAACTGGAGGGGAAAAGCTTGAACCCAAAATGAAATGTAAGGAAATCCAATATATATCACATATTTGCAGTTGTGATATCAGCAAATCAAAAAAGAACCACCTAAAATAACATGTCCCATTTTAACCCCAATCAAATAAACTGATTTTGTATCCCTTTTTTAAATACAAGACAATCTGTCTTTCTCTAAATCCATGCAGATAGTTGATCCTTGTTTCTAATTTCTTCAATACATTAATCAGTGTCTTTTGAAAACCACACAAAAAATGTTCCAGTTGCTCTCTAGGATTGTCATTTTTATTCCCTTGTTGGTTTTCAAAGACCTTCCTCCATTTTTCTTCTTTATATTTGATGACAAATTCTTTTTCAAAGTCTTGTTCTGTTTTTATCAGGTAGAATTTGTTGCATTTTCTGTTACATCTTCTTCTGGCAATAGACTGTTCCCAGGAAGACACAACATGGCTGACATAATTGATCCAGTGTATTTCCATGTAAGCTAGTTCCTCAAAGATATCTCTGAATGCCTTTCTTTGTAAGTTACTTGTCATATTATGTCTCTAATACCAAAACCCATTTTTCTTTCCCACAAAAATGCATTTATTCTGTAAAAATAATTTCAATTTTATATTCAAAATGGCAATGTTTTCTGAGCCCTTAATTGTTTTGCAACTTTTTTGTCTTGCTTTTCCTGTTTATTTTAAATAATAATACATCTTCATTTTCTTATATTAAGAATTGAAGACACTCATTCAGTGTTTGCAATCTTGGTACTCTGAAGGTGTCTAACTTATCTGAAGCAGTTAATAGGCATTTTATGAAAGTGCTTGGAGTAAGTATGGTAAATTCTTCCATCTCCTGATTCTTCCCCCATCCAGAAACCACTGTCTTTTGGTCTTTTCTTGAGATGCCATAGCTTGGGCAATTTCACATCCTCAAAGGGTCAAAGGAGCGAATCTACTTGTATTAGTGAATCTACTTGTATTCATGGCCATAAATGTCAATTCCACCTTTCATGGAATTGTTTTCAGACTGCCTTCTTCCTCAGAAATCAACTTCTGAATTAATTACTATTCTGAGATCTTTTTTATATGAACTATTGTTGGGCCAAATGTCTCCATTCTATACTGGTAAATAGATTTATATTTTCTTCATGAATAAATTCACCTTTAAATTTCATTCTATTATTTCAAGCATATTTCTCTAACCTATAAATTCTGTTTTTTTTCTGTCTCCTAGTATAACAGCTTTCCCATACTCACCTACATATTCACCGAATTGTTGTGCGATATTTAAAAAGCTGATATTTAACCAGTTTGTTAATCAAAATGTCAGGTGGTACTTTAATTTTTTTTGCTGAAATAAAGCTAATTTTATCTTACATTATTCTTATCAATCAATGAACAAAGTTAAATCCTTGTTGACTTCTGGTATTTACTATATTGTTTCGAAGGACTTATAGATTATAGTATTCTTTGCAGCAGGGGTTTTCAATTTTTTTCAGGCCAAGGAAACTATGAATTAAAAAAAAATCCCATAGCCTCTCATCAACACCTGAAGCTCTAGTGGAAAAAAAATGCTCTGTTTGAGTCAAATGTTATTGCCTCAGCTTCTCACAGAACACCATCAGGTTCTTACCCAAATTTGGATCCCATAGAATAATTTTGAAAAACTGCTCCAGTATCAATACCAGTATCAATATAGGACTTAGCGAAAGCATTTAGACTTATATACCACTTCATAATGCTTTACAGCACTCTCTGAGCAGTTTATAGTTTCAGCATATTGCTCCCAGCAATCTGTATCCTCATTTTATCAATCTCAGAAGGATAAAAGGCTGAGTCAAACTTCAAGATCAAATTCCAGGCTGTGAACAGAGTTAGCATGCAATGCTGCATTCTAACCATTGATATCTCACCTATAGCTGTCTGGATCTGATTCCCACTACCACATTTTTAAGGTGGTAACACTTAACATTAAGCATGAGTCTTTCTCTCATCAAAAGTCTCCTGTTGGATCTCTCCTGCTTGAGTAGGGGGCTGGACTAAAAATTTTCCAAGACCCTTCAGACCTTATTATATTATGGTCTATGGTCTATGTCCTGTTGTTTAGCACTTCACCCATTCTCTGGGACTCTTTAATACATGCCTTTTCTATCCTAGGATGTGATTCATCAGACCATGGAGATTAAAATGTGTTCAAAGACAAACAGTTCTTACCTGGCATATCAGTAATAAATTTGACCCCCGTGTGTTTATACTGGTCTTCACCATTGCCTGGTAAAACAATATCTTGTTCCTGTTAAATACCAGATATTTAGGATTTGAATAGTTCCATCTTTTTCCCTTTTTTACTAGTTTGTAATAGAACAGTTGGCATGCTGCAGTCTATGTGAGACTTAGATTTGGCATTAGAAGTAAAAGTGCATAGTAGAAATAATACGAATGTTTTCATTGTCTCACAAATGATACACAATTTGCTTCAGCAAAGTATTGTGTACCTTCAAGTACTCTGTAAAGACTTCTTTGCAATTCCTGGAGAACGCTGAGGAGTGGTTCTAAAGCATGATTCTTCCGTGAAGTGTGAAAACAAAGTTGTTCTCTCTTCAATTGATCCTCCACACTAATTCTCTTTTGACAATCTATATTACCTTACTCTATACATTCATTTTTTTTCCTTTGCACTTCCTGAAGAAGTTGGGAAAAGATAGAAAGGAAAAGATCAAGTGAATAGTAGCAAGGGGCATGATCTTGATTACAGTGAAGGTGAGGAAAGATCAACGTGAAGAAAATTTAACTATGCGGTGACAAAAAATCAACATCAGTTTGATCATATAACAAATATCATCTATCTATAATGTATCACTGAATGATTGTTTGTTGTAGGGAGAGAGCATTAGGTATGCTAGTTTGAGTTTCTGTACAGGTGGTGCATACAGAGCTGTGATGGTGCAGTGGTTAATTGAGTATTGCAGGCATACTCTGCCCACAGCCTGGAATTTGATCCTGGCTAGCACAAGGTTGACTCAGCCTTCCATCCTTTTGAGCTCAATAAAATGAAGACCCAGATTATAGGGGGCAGTATGCTGGCTCTGCAACCACTTAGAGCAGTGGTCGGGGAACAGGGGTAAACTACCCCAAATGGGGTAAAACTGAAAATCCTGGGGGTAATGAGGACGGTCGCGCTGGCGCGACCGTTCTCATTACCCCCAGGCATTTTATTTCCGACATTCTGTTCGCCTTCGGTGAATGCTGCTGGGATCGGGAATCAAGGACACAAATGAGAGAAGGGGAGGGAGGAAGCAACCGAAGCCTGTCCTGCTCTCTGGCTCAGCAGCTCGGTTTCCTCCCGCCTCATTCCTCTCTCAGTCGCTCTCTCGCTCCTCCACCAGCCCAGGAAGAAACTGCTTCAAAGAAGCCGGGGGGGGGTGGCTTTTCCTGTCGGCGCAGCTCCTCCGAAGCGCCCGTTTTTACCCCCACCCCGCCACCAATCAATCCAATCAATTCTGCCTGCCTGCCTGCCTGCCTTCGCTTTCTGGTAGTTTCGGAGCAGCTTCGGCTGAGAATAATAACTATTCGCCTCTTTTCTCAGCCGAAGCTGCTCCGAAACTACCAGAAACGAAGGCAGGCAGGCAGAACGGAGCACTGGATTGAACCGCGGGCGGCGGGGCGGGCGGGGCGGGGGTGAACGGGCGCTTTGGGGAAGCTGCGCCGACAGGAAAAGCCACCCTGCCGGCTTCTTTGAAGCAGTTTCTTCCTGGGCTGGTGAGGAGTCAGAGAGCGACTGAGAGAGGAACGAGGCAGACACCTGAGGGATGGGGCTGAGGGAGGGAGGGAGGGAGACACCTGAGGGATGGGGCTGAGGGAGGGAGGGAGACACCTGAGGGATGGGGCTGTGGGGAGGGAGACACCTGAGGGATGGGGCTGAGGGAGGGAGGGAGGGAGACACCTGAGGGATGAGGCTGAGGGAGGGAGGGAGACACCTGAGGGATGGGGCTGATGAAGGCAGGGCCGAGAGGCGAGGCTTCTCAGCCGTCCTGCAGGGACTATCTGTCGCTCAGGGTTGCAATGAGGAGGCATTGGCGTTCCCTGAACTTGGTGGTTTGCTGGCAGACGTTTTATTACCCGACTAGGTAACAACATCAGATGTTACCTAGTCAGATAATGAAACGTCTGCAAGCAAACCACCAAACTCGACTCTCCCCCGTTGAAGCTTTCAAAGTAATTTTAAATACATCCAATAACATTTTGAATTCAAATAGTGTATGATTTCCTTCCTTTCAAATCAAGGGGGTAACGTCGGCGTTTATAAAATTTTTGGGGGGTAAAAGGTAAAAAAGTTCCCTGACCCCTGACTTAGAGAGTGCTGTAAAGCACTATGAACCGATATATGTTCAAGTGCTATTACACATATTTGTATAATATGCACATGCACACACAAACACCTTAATCATATAATTCATATATAGTATATAATCTATCCTATGTGATACTATTAAAGATTAAAAAATACTATGACATAAAGTATTGATGGATCTTCATTTAAATTACCAAGATCAGCAATTCAGAATTGATTGACTTGTCAAACTTTATGTCAGTTTAAGACTAAGATCTTTTTCCTATGGAAAAAAAGTTTAAGTGCCATCATATCCCAAATAATCAGATTAAATATTTACATGCTTTAGAAAACAATTATTCATATTCAGCAATAAAACAGTCAGAGATGGATCAGGCAGGTTATTTGATAAGAGACATTTAGGCTGTATTTTCCCTCCATTGCAACAATTTCTCTACATTAGGAAGAAATTTCCCTGAAGAATATTACAGATTGAATAAAATGTTTAATGAAAACATAATGAAATCAACATGATTAAAAGCACAATAACAACTTGCTGATAATTATTTCATCATACCCAAAGAAATGAAGCTATTTTAAAGATAGAATTAAATAGATCAGAACTATAAAGCAATCAAATAAATTGGTAGAAGAGCTAATGAAAAATGCTAGCTAAGCATAGGGCAAATCCACAGGGTAACAATTCTTAACTGCTATAATAAGAACTTTAAAACTTTTAGTTAGGTTTCAAAAACACTAGCAGTAACCAGTTACTAAAACACTAGGGGATTATAGCTTCAGAAATTATACGGGTGGATTTTTTGTCATTTGCCTTCTTGAAAAAAATTGAAATTGGTATAATCTTGTGCAGGAGTGGGCAGCCTACACTCCAGGTCTACACATGAACTTGAAGTATCTTTTTTTTGTCTGCTTGGATATCACTATTGTCATTCTTTTGTTATGATTGCTGATAACTGCCAATATTTAAAGAAAGAAACAAATGAACATTATAAGAAACACTAGAAAACATAAGAGGTTTTAAAGGTTTTAAAAAGAGTGAGCATATAGAAGAATTGTACAAAAATATGTCCAAATCAACAATATATATAAATGTCTGATCACTGAAATAGAGCCAACCCTTTCAGAAAATAGATAGGTGTCTTCTTACCATTTTCTCACTTATTTTGACTTGCATACCTAATCTGCAGTTTACAGTTTCTTTCTTTCTTTTTTTGATAGGTTGAACTTTTTGTTTTCCCTTTTGTGTAAAGACAGATGCAAAAAAATAAATTAAGCAGTTCTAAAAATGTAGACACAAGACTGTATGGTCAAGGCTATGGTTTTCCCAGTTGTGACATTTGTCTTTGAAGCCTGGACAATCTGAAAGACTGAATGAAAAAAAAGTTATGTCCTTGAGAATTGTAGTGCTAGAGAATAACAAAGTCCTAGGTGAAGAAAAACCAAATTGCTCATTCGATGTAACCTATAATCACTGATTAATAAATCATTTTTTACACTCATTCCCACGGAAAAGAGGCATGCTAAAGAAGCCACATAGTTAGCTGCACCAGTCTTGTGTAGGTGGCTCAGTAGGAGATGGCCTTTATGCAGTTATAAATGAGAAGAAATCTTTATCCTGAGGCAGCTCAGTGCTTATCTGCTGTCTCTTAATGATAGTTTAAGATTAGCTGTTGGCTTGATCCATGCCCTGCATTTTTTAATCTTCATCAAAAATTGATCCTTTCCCCCATTTACTTTTCACTCTGTGTTTGAGGAGAGCTACCTTCAAAGTAGTGGTTACATTGGTGACTAGAATGGATATTGCTTTCAGGCTACAATGTGCCAGTTCCTCTGGATAAGATGAAATTTAGAAGAAATCAATATTGCATTTCAAGAATAGTAGAATGTTGTAAAATCTGGGGTTCCCTTTTTGTTAGAACTTGGAAGCTCTCTCAAAGGCCCCCAAAAAGAAAGCAGCCCTGCAGCACTCACAAATATTTTTAAATTAAATATTTTTAAATTAGGACAAAAGGGAACATTGATTTTTTTTTCTCATCCCAAGTGTAAATAGTTCTTTTCTGGATTGGGCTATTTTTTATAACTAAGGGAATAAAAAGCAGTAATAGGACAAGATAACATGACTTATACATTATTATTTATTGACCCCACAGAGACACTAATTATGTGATGATGAGGACATTCCAAAATAAATCTGCCTCTTAGGCCTATGGGGAATCACAGGGGAGAAATAGGGAGACAGGATTCTCCCTGAAGCATGCATGCTTCACCAGAGAAATCTATAAAGTGGCTGGAATGTAACAGGCAGGTCTCAGTCCATACTTCTGTGAATGTGTGGTAATAAGGATCTGGCAGCAATTAAGACAAATGTTTCCAGTCCTGGAATCAGAATGGAGCTAATTCAGAATTTGGATTGATAGGAATCCTGTGAGTGGAAAAACAGTTTTAATGGCTGCTGCCTGCACTAGCAATACCCATTGCAGTGTTGAAAATACAGTAAAATAGTAGTCCAGGAAGCAGCCTCAATAGCTCACGATACACAGATAAGAATTCTAGGTTCATATTTTAATACTAATCAAAATGTATTGCATTTCCAGAAGGTTCAATATCCACCTGGACTGCTTAGTTTTTATAATGAAAGACCAGACTATTTCTAAAGATGTGTGCAGCCTACACATAAAATTCTGATTAGCTATCATTAATGAATACATTAGAGAATATGCTTTTTTGTCCATCTTACATTTGGTCCCAATTATGGTGCAGGTTTTTGCCTAGTATTGGATTTTCTATAAATAATTGAGGCATTTCATCAGTATCTTGTCATTTTGGAAATATGCATTTTGTATGATTAACAATGGTTTAAAAGAACCTAACAGTTTCATATTATCTTTGCTCCAAAAATACCAAATATGATCTGAATCCCAGATTTCATTTTGGAAGTAGAATGTTGACCTAGATTTTTTAACTAAATCATATTTGGCCTAATCCTAAAAATTCAGATAGACACGTAAATGTTCATCCACAAATCTCGAGTCCGTGTTTATTTAAAATTTTGCCTTATTTAATACCAAAACTCCACCTACTGATGGAGTCTAATCTAATCCTAATTACAGTAAATCTTATATTTTAAAAAATTGGGAAAAGAATGTAACCAATGTTTGACTTTGTTAGAAACTAATTAATAGTTATAAATACAATGAGAAAGTGTATCAGTACTTCATGGAACAACCTCTTCATCCATTTATTTTAAGAATATAGCTCAGTGGAGAACCACTAGTGGTAATGCAACTTACTTCATCTTTTACCTCATTTGTTTGCCACCTTTCCATAATGAAGAGTTTGGAGTCCTGTTTTGTACTCTTGAATTGACCTAATGCAACTATCCTAACATGTACTTTGGAATTTCACAGGAAGCTATGATTGTTTAAAAAAGATAGTTGATTTTATTGTTTAAGTTTAAATGTTTAGAAGAAAAAAATCAATTGAAATTCCTCATATGTTTGACTTACAGTATGTAAAAGTATTGTAGATTATTGATCATTCTTGAAAGAAGGCATTGAACAATATTTTAACTCAGCAGAAACTGAGCACTCAAAAGTGTTATACTTTTTCCTTCTGAAAGTCTGTCTTGTGTATAGTGAGAAAGAGAATATCGCTTTTATTAACCCTGTTTACCTGTATATGTGGGTGGTGAGCAAGAATCAATAAGAATATTAAAGAGAAACAAATATGTTTTGTTATGTGTGTATATACTGTATAGATAAATTTACTGATGAGTAACGCTGAAGATTTGGCTTTTGTAATTTTTGACTCATTATAAAATCATGATTCACACAACTATGTTAAGAAGAAAACATATAAACAATAAGAACAAAAAAGTAATATCTTACCTTGAATTCTTTCCCACACCTATTATTTAAATAGAAAATAATTGAAATGGTTTTTGCTTCTTTAATACCAATGTGTTATTGCCTGAATCCTGTTACTAATTCCATAAACATCCTTGCAATATTGATGGTTCCCAATAACATGCAATTTATTTTGTTAACACATTAAATGAAATAAGCACCTAAATTAGATTCACTAGGACCGTTGCTACAATTTCATTAAATTTGAGTATACTCTGCTGCCGAGCATTTGCTCTGTATTTTAACTATTATGTGTGAAATGGTTTGCCAAAGAAATTAAGGTGCCATTCGATTAAAAGCACTAAAAATTTAAAGAATGTGTCTTGATTTAATTGCACTAAAGAAAATAGCTGTTAGATATTAATTAGCATATCTACTAAATGCCACTGCTTATTTCAACAATCATCCTTTAGCTGGGACTTTAGCTCTGGGCAACAAAAAAGTAAATCTGATGTAGCTATTTCAATTGGACATCTGCAGTCACAGCTAGATGCTTACAGTTTTTTCTTCCTGGAAGCAATGTATCACTCTCACCATTTCACAAGGAGTGCCTTTTCATGTACAAGTCTTTCTACATCAGGGGCATTTTTTATTATATAGCTGCCACCATGAAGATGACCTAATGCCATTGATGCTAACCAAAAGTGCTATAGTGATGAAAAGTACAGTGTTAGAAAGTAGATAACATGAACGAATGTTTTCAACCCTGAACAGCTGATACATTTGCTTTGCCACAATTCACAGATTTCAAATTTCAAACGCACTACTTTAATTATGAATATATTCTGCAAATTTTGGTAAGATGTTATCAAACTATAACCAAATGCCATGTTTCACTAAACAAATTAAATCAACTCAGATATTGCTACCACGGGACAGAATATGTGTGTGTGTGCCATGTTGTTCTTGCTGGCCAGATCTGAACTGCAAAAGTGGAATAGCTACTAGAACTTTAAGTATCTCTTTGCTGCCATCTAGTATCCACCATGATTTGTGCAACTCAAATCAACTAGTACTTAGATTTACTCATAAAATTACCTTAATTGACATTTATTAACTATAATTACACTAGCAGTTGATTTTAATAATTGATTTTAATAATTAAAAATCGAGACTGAAAACAATTATTTGAAAGGCAAATGTCAGGGGCCATTAGTGAACAAATAAAAAAGATAACATTTTGAAAGATGCTTTAAATATGGCAGTGTTGGCAAATTGTATGAGGACTGTTGTCTTAGAGGACATTAACTTTGCATCTTAACTTTAATTTAAGATGAGGAGCAAACTCCACATGACATAGGAAGGTTAATATCAGTTCTCCCATGTTGCATTGTCCTTTCAATAAATGAATGAATGAATTTCTAATTATTGTTGTCTTTTATTAGGATCAGTAAAGGCATTACACAGGCTAATGGGGGGTGGAGAAGTGCAAATATTTCCAGAATAAATTGCCTCTGTTAATGGAAAATGTATTCAAATAGTCAGTGGAAATTTGAGTAGACCTATGTGAAGATAATTTCAATAAAAGGCTATTGCAATATATATTTGCTTTTGTGTCTGTATAGATTGTCCAAACGTACATTTAGATCTATATCTTTGGCCGTGGAAAACTTTTCCTTTGTGTCTGCATTCCCAGTATATGAAGACTTTCTGGGCAGGCTACAGAAATGATATAGGTAATTCTTCCAGGCCTTTAAAATGTAAGTTTTGTTTGAGGCACAAAACAGATTACACAACACAGAACATACTTGAGAGAAGGATTAGGGTGAGGTATTCATTTCCCAGCAATGTAATAAACCCCTCAAAATTCAATTTGGTAATGGACAACCTCATTAGAAACTCAAACTAAAATAGCATGAACAGCCCAGCAATTGTCTAGTCTGCAACTGCCAAAATGTTTGCGCTGTTCATTAACTGGAACCATTTTTGCATTGCTAATCCTAATGAGATGCAGCTTTCATTACCATTCAAGTTTTATGCAGTGGAAGCTTGGATTTATTTTCCCTTCCAAACCAATAATCTTATTCTGTAAGAAATCTTCGGTTGCCTCAGAATTACTGAGATGCCTCACATCATTTTCCCTTGGGGAATGAGGAGTATAGATCAGGATTTATAGAAAATTCAGTTCATTCCAGCCCTGATCCTCAATGATATTTTAGTACACAAAACTGAGTAGCCAGAACCTTCCTGTACTTAATACTACAATGTACATGATCCTGCAGTTAAAGTCCAATGAAAAAGACTAAGATGGATTATGCTTTTGGATCTTGCTGACTGTGGATCACAACGTGGCCTCTTACAGGCTATAAAAAAAAAATCAGAAAGTGGTAGCTATAAAATCTATATCTAGCTGTATATAAAATACTTCTTGCAAGATGACGTCCTATGAATCTGCTGAACTGGAATATGAGCCATGAAACTTTTTGCAGTCATAAATTTCTTAGTCTTTAGTTAGCTCCAAGGTTGCAGAGTATTTTTTCTTGGTTTAACTGGAAAGAATTAGCATAATTTTAAAATACACAAAATGAAAATGCCTGTGATTGAATTATTTTCACGACTACTGTCTAGAGTCCAAACACTAGTGAACAGCTTCCAGAATCCCTACATTTTCTTGCTTCTTTATCTTCAAACCAGAGAATAAAATTGTAAAATAGGACACATGGCCTGACAATTAATAAAATTTCCTGTTTTGCTGTATTTTTCTTTGTCTTTTGTGAAGAAACTGAATATATAAATCATATTAAAAAAACAGAACAAGTTGTAAGGTTTCCAAATTCCAGCATACAACTTGAGCAAATGATTTTACAATATAATGGGGTTGATATTTTATGTAATGTAAGGGAAGTCTAGACATATAAAATTTCAAAAATTGCTTTATTTTTTACTACTGTGATTGCTACTTCTATTGTTTTAGAAAGCAATCTCATTTATCTTCATGTTTCAATAAATTCAATAACAATATATAGATACTATATAGAACAGTCTGCTATTATGGTTTGCAATAGCTTTTTTTTCAGTATGCTACCTGTCTGCAATTTATTACATAGGATCCATTTATACTGTTTTCTCTATATGAACCCAGTGATTAAATAAGTGGTTAAGTTTTGTATCAAGATTCTAAAGAAAATTCCTAGGCCTGAAAAAAAATCAGATCTATAGAACCTGAATGAATCCTGTTTTACAAAGATAAAATTTCTCAATTATAGAACATTAATGTAAAGATCCACGCAATCCAAATATTTTGAATTACATATATGTACACCATTGCATTTCATTTCATATGCTAGTAAAGTTATGCTTAAAATCCTAGGAGCTAGGCTCCAGCAGTATGTGGATCGAGAACTACCAGAAGTACAGGCAGGATTTCGAAGAGGCAGAGGAACTAGAGATAAAATTGCCAACATACACTGGATCATGGAGAAAGCTAGGGAGTTCCAGAAAAATGTCTACTTCTGCTTCATTGACTATGCTAAAGCCTTTGATTGTCTGGATCATAACAAATTGTGGCAAGTTCTTAAAGAGAAGGGAGTACCAGATCATCTTATTTGTCTCTAGAGAAACCTATATGCGGTTCAAGAAGCAACAGTGAGAATTGGACACAGAACCATTGATTGGTTCAAAATTGGGAAAGGAGTCCACCCTGTCTAGTTAACTTATATGCAGAGCATATAATGAGAAAGGTAGGACTAGATGAATCAAAAATTGGAATTAAGATTTCCAGGAGAAATAGCAAACAAACTCAGATATGCAGATGATACCACTCTAATAGCAGAAAGTGAAGAGGAACTAATGAGCCTCTTGGTGTGGGTGAAAAAGGAGAGTGCAAAAGTTGGCTTGAAACTCAACAGTAAGAAAACTAAGATCATGGTATCCGGCCCTCTCAATTTATGGCAAATAGATGGGGAAGAAATGGAGGTAGTGACAGATTTTATTTTCCTGCGCTCCAAGATCACAGCAGATGGGGACTGCAGCCAAGAAATTAAAAGACGCTTGTTCCTGGGGAGAAAAGCTATGGCAAATCTAGACAGCATATTAAAAAGCAGAGACATAACCCTGCCAACAAAAATACGTATAGTCAAGGCTATGGTTTTCCCAGTTGCAATGTATGGCTGTGAAAGTTGGACCATAAGAAAGGCTGAGTGCCAAAGAACTGAGGCCTTTGAACTATGGTGCTGGAGAAAACTCCTGGGAGTCCCTTGGACTGCTAGGCAATCAAACCAGTCAGACATAGAGGAGATCAATCTGTTCTGCTCTTTAGAAGGCCAGATCCTGAAAATGAAAGTCAAATACTTTGGCCATCTAATGAGAAGGAAAGAGTCACTGGAGAAGAGCCTAATGCTGGGAAAGATTGAGGGCAATAGAAAAATGGGACGACAGAGAATGAGGTGGCTGGATGAAGTCATTGAAGCAGTCAGCGTGAGCTTAAATGGACTCCGAGGTATGGTAGAGGACAGAAAGGCCTGGAGGAACGTTGGCCATCGGGTCATGATAGGTTGGACAAAACATCGCAATTAACAACATGCTGTTACCCTAAAATAATACATCTAATCTGCCTATCAAGATTACTAAGTGGAAACAAACATACCAAACATAGAGAATTTATTCAGGGCTAGTTCAATAGGCAGTATGAAAGAAGGTCCTCAGAAAATGAATGCTTATAGGTTAACATACTGTAGAAAAAGGCAGGAGCATTCCATTATTGTCCGAATTCTTGAAATGGCCTCTTGTCCTAAGATGCTGTGGAGGTTAAAGACCTGCACACACACACACACACACACACACACACACACATCTTTCAATTGGTTCTTGCTATTCTTGTCCTTACTTATTATTTTTATTTATTTATTTATTTGATTTGTCAATCGCTTACAAGATAATAGGTGTAAATATAAACATGAGTAAGAATACAGGAAACAGGTACCAATAAATGGAGACAATAGGACAGGGACAGTAGGCACATTTGTGCACTTATGAGGGTTTTTATTATTAATAATGATTATATAATTATGAGGGTTTCTACTGGATGGGCTTATTTGTAGCTATTTCATTAATGGTCAATTTAAGCTATTTAAGGAGATAGGCAACCTGATAAAGGTAAAATAACAGTCCTAGCCAATTGCCCCTCATGTTAGTTTGATGCTAGGGATTAGTTTGTATCAAGAACTTCAGTTTATTATTTAGAGCAGCTTTTCATATCAGACCTTCTCTCTAAAGAGAGAATATTGATCAGCCTGTTGAGCAATTAAAGTAATACTTTTCCTAGGCATAAACAACTCAAAGTCATTTTAACAGCAACTTAACTATTTCCCATTTAGAAGTAATTAAAGGTAGATACTTTTGTAATTTCTTTCTAATGACTTTTTGTGAATGCAAATATTTCAACTGATAAACGATAAGCCTGGAATGAAAGCAGCTTCATGAAAAGTGGAGCCCATGACTGAGGTGGAATGAAGAGCCAGTGAGTAGACTGACTCTTCATAATTTCTCTGGACAAGGAAAGGACTTGAGATCACTCACAAATGCACCAGACAGCTGCCTCCAATGGGTTTAGAGCTCTAAGTGATGAGGGAATGTCTTGTTCAAACTATGGTGATCAATTTTAAAAGGACATTGGGTTCCACATTTCCATTTGTAATCATTTTTGGAAATTGTTAGCTGCTTTTGAGCTATTTGAGTTGACAAGTTTTATTGTACCAGGTATAGCAGGCACTAAATATTATATTTAAAGGAAAAGAATACTCAAACTCAATTTCCTTAAATTCTTAGTGGAAGGAATTTTAAATACAAGTTTAAGGTTTTTTTCTTAAAAAAATTAATAAACAGCAAAAGAATGATAAAACTTTGATTTTAGAAAATTACAAGTGGACTAAGATACACTTGAAATAAGATTTTGGAATAAATTATAAATAATTCTTTTCATGGGCAGATGCTTTTGTTTTGAATTCTTTAAAAATATAATAAAATAAGGCTTTAAAAAGCTAGAGGGAACTGGTAGGAAGTAAAGATTATAAGTAAAAGGGTACATACTCAGAGTCAATTTACAAATACAAAATGAAGGAAAACATTTTAACATTAGTCATATTAGATATTTTTGAACAATTGATCTCAACATTTTAAGAGTGTCTATTTGTGTTTAAAAGATGTTACAGGAGAGAGAAAAAATTTCCCTGATAACTTTGAGGCTGATTTGAAAGTAGATATAAAAATGACAGGCAAAAAGAAGGAAATGAAAAAAAAAGTTAGATTGGATACATAAAAGAAACCAATCAACAATTAAAAGAGCAAACCAAAAGAATGACCTGGATAACTTTCCTACCTTAGATTTACAAAAGAGGCTTGTTAAAATTTTGAGGAAAAAATAGAAAAAGGACTAAGAAAAAAATGTAAAAAAAAAATCAAGTTCCACAGCATTATTTGAAGGGACTAAAGTTTAGAATTATTTAGGGGTCCTTGGTGCTCTCTGTGCTTGCTTGTTTTGTTGCAGGCATTTCATTATCCAAACTAGGTAACATCATAAGGGCTAGTACAATAATCAGAATTATTAAAAGGAAGGCATATAAAGTTTAGTTTATTTGTTCAAGATTAAAACAGATACGTTGTTATTTCTGGTAAATGGACTTTTGCTGACACAAGGACTGAAACGGCGATGGTTTAGGGATTCGTTTATAGATAAGTGATAGGATATGGGAAGAAGAGATAATTTGTTGTATTTTAAAAGAAAAATACATTATGTTTAAATACACAGTGATCACATTATTAAAATTGTTTCAACTTGTGATGAAGGGAGAACTCATATATATTCTTATTTTTTTCTTTTCTATTTTTATTTTCTGCATCTTTTATTGTTTTCTTTTTTTAGTTTGTTTTGGTTTTTATTACTGTAATTGCAATTTTAATTAAATTACTATTAGAAATGATAATAGATAAGCCTGCAGGTTATAAAGCCAGCAACTAAATCCTTATCAGACTGAGTACCAACCTTTACAATCTTAGTGCCCTGAAATTAAGTTGGCTGCCAGAAGAGAACTAAGCAGAAGTCTTTCAGACAGATGATGTAGTAAGCTAAATGAAAATTTACTGCAAATTAGAATAAATAATTATTTAAATAATTAGTTGGTTACCCTTTATCTGAGTAAGAGGAGTAACTTTCCTTTTTATATCCATAATAGTTTAAGAATTTATTATCCACAATAGATTCTTCTTCCCACCATGTTTGCATTGGAATGGGTTCTCTATCCTGTGCTTGGTGTCTCTGAAGCCAAGCAGATACTGGTTGTTGACACTAATATCTCTTCCCTCATAACCACAAGCCTTTAGCTGATCATTTTATATATATGACCATGATTTGGGTGCCTTGTCTAGCTGCATTTAAAGGACAGCAATCCTGTTACAATTGAGCTTGAGATACAGAGTGTGCCTTAGGAAGAAAGAACAACAAAAAGACACATATTAGTGCAATTGTGCACTATGGAAGGCACTTTAAAATAACTCTGTCCTTATTTCTGATTCTGAAATGTTGATAGGTATACATTGTTCCTATAGTCAGATTTGCTTAGAAGTGAACAGCATTAACATTTTTCCAGGTTGCGCCTATCCAAATGTCCTTTAAGTGGCACAGATGATACCAGGTTTAAAAATCCATGGCCAGTTCCTTGTGCCATTACAATTGTTTTTACTGAAATATATATACAGGGGTTGTTGTGCATAAGACTAGATTGTGATTTAAAGCTGCAGATTATAATAGAGTAGCTATTCCTCCCTCTTTGATTTTTCTCTAATTGGCTTTTGATTAATCAATGTTAATATTTAATGTAAACCTGAAGTTTTGCTGTCAGTATAATAGAAATGTTGTGTGCATGTTTGAATGATACTATGACATTTTCTGTGCTAAAGATACTTTCTTTTAAAAATAGGCAATATTAACAAATGATCTGAAAGGGAGAAGCAGATGGCAATTAATCATTGGAAGATAGCTGCAGTCCTGAAGGTGGAGACCTACACAGTAATAGATTTCAATCCATATTTAGTATGCTACTTGTGAAAGGAGAAGATGGCAGAATTTATTTACATGTATGAATTTTAGATTTTACTGTGAAAGCAATTTTGGATTGTATGTGAGCAAGAAATCTAAAAGTCCCCCCTGGGGCTTGTAATACAGGGAAATATAGAAAGTCTAGAAGTAGATAAAAGCCTGTAATCATAAAACCTGTAAAAGCCCATTTTTTAAAAGCCTATGGCCATGTGACTTATGCAAAAATCGTGAGCTCTTCAACTTTTATTCTTTAAAATGTTCCTAGCCCTCAGGTTTGCACAGATAATTTCAGTGATATCGCTATACTAAGTTCATATGCATAATTCATTCCTGCTTCAGAATGTATTTTCTGAGTAGGTGGAAAGATGAACCTAAGAAATCCGGAACCTGGGAAATATAATGTATAGTTTCTTGTTGGAGGAAAAGAATGGAAATGTAATTAATTTATTGTGAAAAAAAGGTTTTTTGATATGTTGAGAGGAATAAATGTTTAGTATAGAATAACTTTGACATTCATATTCATTAAATAAGTTAAATTGAAATCTGCATTCTTTTTCAATGTGTCTGGAGAATAGTGATACTCAAAATCAATCAATTGGTAAAATAAATGTTGTAGTTTGATCATTCTCAAATGTACAATGAGCTCTGATTTAGAACCATGAATTCTAAGTATATTAAATAATTCAAACTAGGATTTCTTACAGGTTAATTTATATTTCTATGATAACATGGTCTGCAGTGCTGCTTTGAGTCTGCCATTATTTCTTTATTGATTTCAGTAACTCACAAATCAGTAATAAACTGCCATTTTGACTGCTACTTCTGCTTATTTCTGCTTTCATAGTTGATGCTGCTTTCACATGGGGATCTGATAATCTGTTACTATAAACAACAAGAACAGCAAAAGTGATTCATCATGAAACTCTGAATGATGGGAACTGTAATCCAACCCAGCACTATATCGATTTATATAGCTGGTCACAATATATTGTTTTCCTGGCTTCTGTTCTACAATTTTGTTCATACTCAGTACTAAGAAATGAAATACTCAAGCTAAGAAACAATACAGACTCAAAACATAAAAGATAATTAAAAATATGAGATACTATTTGTGAAGCATCTCTCTTTCTTCAACTTCAGACTAAAACTGTGCAAGAACAGTTTCTGAAAACTTTCTTGATTTCAGAATGGTTTGTCATCTAATTTGAGTCATACATCATTCTCGGACATATTTTGTTTTTACCACGGTTTATTTAAAAATCATATTAGGTAGGTTAACATATTATACTAAGCAATAATATAGTTGCTGTGGTTTGTGAAAGACAAGTCATTGTTTCTGGTTGTAAAACTTCCTTTACATTTCAACAATTAATCTTGGATAAAGTTCTTTTATAATATTTTTAAATTTTTAAATTTTTAATCTCAAATTATTTGGTTTGGAGATGGGCGTCTAATAAGTTAAATAAAAAACAAATAAATAAATCTGATTTTTTAAAAATGTTTTGGCTTGTAGTCAGTCCAATTTTATGTGAAGGGAACTTTGCAAGCAACTAAAAACCTGTAAGCAACTCACTTTTATTCCTTTAGGTTGCAGACTAATTAATTAAGTCAAAGTATCGGCAATGAAGACTATTCATTCATATCCCAAATGTTCTGATAAAACATTTATTTAATCTAGAACTTAATTCTGGGTGGAAATGCTATTTCTGATATGTATCACAAAGATCTCTCTGAAATAAAAGGAGAGCATCTCTCCCAGATTTCTCCATGGAGCTATTGTACAAAAACAAATAAATTCTCCCTCTGTTCAGGAAGCAGCACAATTATAAGTTGGCCTCACATATTATACTATTGGGAAATATGCTTGAAAAGGTGGTAGCTCATAGAATAGATTCAAATGCATCTAATATTTATTTTCAGCTATGATGTGATACTGAAACTACTTTGACTGTCCCAGATGACATTCACTAGAAACTAGATGTTGGAGTATGTGGCTCGGTTAATTCTCTTCGATCACTCAGTAGCTTTCAGTTTTCAATAATACTGACCATGTATTTTGGGTTGTTTGGTGGGGAAAGTTTTAAATAACTATTTCATCATTTGGGTTCTTCCTGTAGGTTTGTATTAAGATAATGTAGTATTATTTCATGCCTAAATCGCCATTCTATGGTTTCCTATGGGGTCCATCTTTGACAGATTAACAGATAATCAGAGTTGGAAGGGACCTTGTAGATGATCTAGTCCAAGCCCCCACCCAAGCAGGAAACCTTACAACATTTCTGACAAATGGCAGTCCAGTCTTTTCTTGAAAGTCTCAAGTGATGACACTCCCACAACTTCTGAGGGCAAGCTGTTCCATTGGTTGATTGATCTCACTGTCAGAAAGTTTCTCCTTATTTCCAGGTTAAATCTCTCCCAGATTTCACGAATGTACAGTGAAGCCCGAAATTGACACTCTCCTTGTTCAGTTTCCATCCATTATTCTGTGTTTGGCCGACAGGCACTTTAGAAAATAGCTTGACCCCCTCCTCTCTGTGGTAGCCCCTCAAATATTGGAAGACTGCTATCATGTCTCCCTTGGTCCTTCTCTTCACTAGACTAGCCATGCCCAGTTCCAGTAACCATTCTTCATATGTTTTAGTTTCCAGTCCCCTAATCATCCTGGTTGCTCTTCTCTGTACTTTTTCTTGTTGCTCACATGGTTGAACATCTAGGTAAAGCTACTATAGGACTTCATACGTAGTTTTGGAATATATAATTGCTCATAAAAATTCAGTTTTAATGACATAGATAAGCAAATCTGATCAGCTGAGGAAGATATGCAATTAGTATTCTAAATGTAACTGAACAAAGATTCTTCAAACCCACCATTTATAAATCCAACAATAATTGGAGATCCAGAGACACACCTAGACTATGAAGCTTTCAGAATGTCATTTCCTATGTCCTATCAGTATTGTAGTACCTCCATCCTGTCTCTCTTTAATTACAACCTGAATGTTTTGTGCACTCAGTAAAGGGTTGAGTTTACTGGCAAATAAGCATTTTCTAACCTAATAACCTTCAGATGTCCTCCATACTAACTGGAAAGTATGAAAGTTGAAGCCCCAAATACATGGAGGAAAACTAGTCTATAGCCACCAAGTCCAAAACAAGGTATAGATTAAGGAAACTGAAATTGCACAAAGAAATGAATGTTGAAACTGGTATCAATGTTGAATATGGAATAATCAGATTTCATAATGCAAGCAATATGCATGCAGTAAAGACATGAGCCTCAAATCCTTTGCCTCAAGAACCAGAATAATCAACATTTGAATCAATGTTATGAATGTCATCCAAGTTCATCTTTTAAAGGATTTTGAAAACTCTTCACTTCCCATTGTAGAACAGACACAGTCATCCTATTTTCTGTACTTTCCAGCAAGTTTTGATAGATACCTTCTGATCTGGCATCACTTTATTTCTTAATGTCTTTTTTATAACTACCCTGCATGTACTCATGACAGTGAAATTTTTGACAGTGATTGGTTGAATTATGTGGCAGAAAATGTTCAGCTACTCAGTTAATGTTCAGGATAAATATCCTGCAGCTTTGACAAAGGAATAGAGCATCTTCTTTTACCCCATATTAAAAGAGGAAAAACAGAAGCTACCATATGCTGAACTAGACTTTTAATTCATCTGGTTCTCCAAAGCTTCAAATAGGAGCCTTCCTAATTTCCCCTGATGGGTCATAATCAGAGGTGGGCTGATACCAGTTTGTACCAGTTCGTGAAAACCGGATGCTAATTTTACATAGTTACTATACATAGAACTGGTAGTTACAATGACTGGCTGGCCCTGCCCACCTCACCCCTCCCAGGAGTCCCCAAACAGCCCATTTTGGATCCCAGGTAAGTGCAGTGCCCATGCGGAGGCTCAGGGAGGGCAAAAATGGGCCCATTTCCAGCCTCCAGAGGGCCTCCAGAGCCCATGGAGGAGGAAAACAGGCCTCCCAGAGGCTTGATAAAAGTCTCCAGAATCTGGGGAGGGTGAAAAATGCAAGTTTTTCAGGCGATTTCCGACCTCCAGAGGGCCTTCAGAGCCTGGGGAGGCTGTTTTCGCCCTCCCAGAAGCTTGAGGAAAGCCTCTGGATCCCGGGGAGAGTGAAAATGCTCTCCCCACTGTGGTGCAGGAGGCCAACTAGGCCGCACCCAGCCAACAACAGGGCAGAGAACCAGTTGCCAAAATTTTTGAAGCCCACCCCTAGTCATAATTCTATTTGAAGCAGTTTAATCATGACACCTCTTTGTATGTTAAAGATGTGACTTACTACTGAGTTATAACCATGTCCATTTCAACAACCAAGACTGATCATAAGGACTTAAGGAACAGGAAGAGAGGGAAATGGAAAGAAGGTTCCAGGAGCAAATAAATGTACATGGAAAAGAAAGAGAAGAAGAGCCAGGTGATGAGACGATGACAAGAAAAGGCTAATCAGGAAGAAGACTGTAAAGAAAAAATAAAGATGATGGCAGCTGTATTCTATCTGGAGTACATCAAGTTGGAGAAGATTGTTACCTAGGTGTGGGAAGGACCCATTGATAGTGAAGGGTATTTGGAAACAATGAATGGAAGTGGAGGAGAGACTGGAAAGAAAGAAAGCACAGCATCGGGAAGAGGAATATTATTATTAATAAAAAGGTTTGAGAAGCAGGCAGTTGGACACCAGCAGCTCTGGGAACGTACTGTAGGTTTGCCAAGCTAAAGCCTCAAATAGAGGTACATAATTAAAATGACTCTAAATGTGTTATTTGCATTTTCATTAACTCAAGAGGAACAAATCAGAACACTAACCACAGAATAGCATTTTATTGCACATTAACCTTATTATATTTAATCAAAAATGCTATCCTCTAACATGGGTAGTGCACATTTCTGGAGTTCTGCCATTTTTTAATTAGGCAGGGTCACATGGCAGGATTTTCATTCAAGCCTAAAGAGAAATGATCAAATTGTGTCCTCTGTAGGTCTTTTCATTTTTTACTCTCTACCCAAAAGGTTGTTTTGCCTGTCTAGCTCCAGGGAATGGTCTTTCTATCCATTAACATATTTTCCTGCAGTTATATCTCACTTTTCTTCTTTTCTCAGAATATAAGTCCATTTCCATCCCTGTCTCTGTAGCTTCTTGCATATAGTATGCATATAGTGTTGGTGTCATGGTTCTTATTATTGTTCCAATTATAATTGTTTTACATAGCTGAGATGTTCTCATTATCATCCTCTTCCTTCTTAATTACAGCAACAACGCACACACAGAATATTTCCAGGTTCATGTAATATAGTTACATACCCAACCATATGACAATGATGCCACCCATATCACACACCTCTAACTACAATGAGAATAGGATGAAAACATAATGATGCAGGGGTTTTTTTCATGCCCACTGTTTATGATTCTGTGCATTATTTTCATTATCCATGCAAGTAAAGACACTGGAAGGAGGCTGTAATTAGCCTACAGACCTTGTGTTGTTTCATTGATTTGAATTGGACAGGGAAATTCTGTAAGTTTCTAGAATCAAGATAGCCTAATAACCTGGCAGTTGTAGATGGGGCAATGAGGGCAGAAAAGCTAGTGGCAAAAATTGGGATATACATAATTGATGTAAACTAATAAACCACGATATCAACTGCAAACTTGTAATTTACTTTTAATGAAGAGGCGTTCGAATAGTGCTTTGAGCATAGCAAAGTCAAGACCTAGAACCAGACGAAATTTATGTTTGAATGGAATATAACCCTTTTACAGCATTGCCGAACAGATGACCTTTCCTAAGAATCAGGATTGATAATGAGCTTAATTAATTGTGTGATGAATATTCAGTCTAAAGCAAACCTTCTGAAAGCACAGCTACACAAAAATATAGCAGTATGCTAATAAAATAAAACAGTGATGTGCCAAAAACCAGGAGAAGATAAAATTTGACTTATGGATAAAATCACCAAGAATCAGGACCTGAATTCCCTTCATAAATACATGTAATCCTCGGCTTACAACACTTTATTTAGTAATCATTTAAAGTTAAAATGGTGTTGAAAAATGTGACTTATGACCATTTTTCACAGTTACGACTTTTGCAGCAATCCCATGATCATGTGATCAATATTCTGATGTTTGGCAGCTGGATCAACTCTTGTGACTTTTCCACGAGCAAAGTCAATGGGGAAACCAGATTCATTTAATAACCGGGTTACTAACTTATCAAGTGCAGTGATTCACTTACAACTGTGCAAGAAAGGTTGAAAAATGGGACAATACTCACTTAACAAATGTCTCACTTAACAACAGAAATTTTGCACTCAATTGTGGTCATAAGTTGAGGACTACCTGTAAGTTGTTTTCTAAAATATGACAACATTTCATGACAAGAGTAATGAAAACCAGCTGGTCAGAGTTGGGAAGTTATAAAATAGAAAATAAAGATGGACTGTGTAAAATGGGGAAAAGTGTACATGCAGTATGTAATAACCTCTCCATGATATACCTTGTTATTTTATTTGCTGCTTTTTGCCAGATTCTCTTGCTTTCTTTTCCACATTGGAAAGTATTTCCAGAATTAAGCAACTACAACAGAACTGTTGGGAAGTATTTTATTACTGATTTAGATAACTCCTCTGGTTAAATTTAGTTTGAAAATGATGTTAAGCACTTATGTATACTACTAATTAATTACGCTGAAACTGAGAAATGCATTAAAGAGAGACCAGGTTCAAGGTTTCATTTATAAACCTATGGAATTGTATTACGTATGTAGGAGCCGGAGTGAAGAAAAAATCATTTTCTATATTTTCCCCTTTCCAAGAGATGTATTCACATTAACAATGTATCTGAAAAAGTTCTTCCATTTAAACAGGAATATGCAGAGCTGAATTTGTATCAATATCTGATTTGTGAAAATGATTTAAATCAATGGATGCTATGTACAAATATATTTTTAATGCGGCCCAAAAATCTTCCTTCCTTTCTTCCCTCCCTCCCTGCCCCTTCCTTCCTTCCTTCCTTCTTTTTTTCCTTGCTAGAAGCCAAGAAAAATATCACAAATGACAGGCATTTGATCATAGGATGCTGTAACTGGTCATATAAAGAAGCTGGTTGCCAAGTGTCCTAAATGAGGTCACGTGGCTAGGATGTTTGTGTGAGGTATGACTTTTTACAACAGCCTTTTACGGGTCATAAAGCACCCTTTCTGGGACCATTGTAATTTCATACAGTCATTAAGCATCCAATCATATGTTGAGAACTACCTGTACAAGGATGAACAATGTGTGGACTGCAAGGTAATATAAAATCCCAATTCTCATCAATTATAGCCTCATGGCCAATAGTTATGTGCAATGGGAATTGCAGTCTGCAACAAAATACCAAGAAGCAGATCTTGCCCATCTTTATCGCAGATAAGCATTGATCTGGCTCAAGTTTCTGGAATTGGGATTTTCCTTAGTCATCAGTGTATCTACAAAAGATGCTCTCCTTTAGAATAAATTTAAATCTACAATGAATTCTGCTGAAGAGTTTGGGAAGTACAGGGGTTGTACTATTCATCTGGCCACTTTTCTTGCAGAGATTTATATTGTCAGTGTGGCAATCATGGTGTTTAAAGACAATGCTGTAAATTACTGCAGGTTTGGAGTGACACTATGCTTCAAAATTGACTATTCCATCTTGTTCATTGCAAATTTCCTCTGTAATAATTAAAAATAGAACATGTATGCACAAGTAAAATTTAACAATCCCTTCTGTTCCTGCCATCCAGAACAGAATAATCCTGGTGGCTATATTGCAAAAATAATTCACTGAAGCAGAAGGTTCAATCTCAGTTCAACTCAACTGATTATAGGCTTGACTAACCCCATGTAATAGCAGCAAGTTGTATGGCAAGTCTAGGATAAGCCAGACAGGCATCACCTTGACCTCTGTTAACTGGAATACAATAGGCAATTATTCATCCTGCCTGGGACATTTGAAGCAATTACTTAGAGTGAGGTGGACAATTTGTGAGATGGCCATTGAAGACGATAGTGTGGATAGCCACATGGGAAGGGGAGAGAGAAATATCAAAATGGGGGGGGAGGGGGAGATATTACCTAAATAAAAAGAATTGGTAAAAGGATTGTTTCTGTATTTCCCATTTCTAAGATTATTGAGGTTTTCAGTAGAAAGTGATAGCCAAACAAAAATTCTTCTTAGGAGGGGATTTTTAATAAATAAATAAATAAATAAATAAATAAATAAATAAATAAATAAATAAATAAAAGAATGTTTATTAAATTGCATCCATTCAAAACAAAAAGAGGAAACATTAAATATTTGGTTATTAGTTTTAAGAAAAACTATTTTAGTGGATGAATTTGCCAGGCCTAACAGAGAGAGTACAATTTGGCATACTGTTATTATTTTCCAGCTGAATATCAAAAACTTTCCCAGATGTTCAGTGCTATTGTTGTGCAACTGCCAATAAGGAAATGCCTGTTAATTGGAAATTAATTAATTCCCCCAGTTTGGAAAGTTATATTCTTATAAATTATAGTTGTACTGTAACCGGACAGGCAGAAAAATAAGTTTTATCATTCTATTGTTTTGTTCTTGAGAGCAGCTGTAATTAATTTATAAGCTATCCCAAGGGACTCCAGGAATCTGGAATATATCCAGTAGTCATCATTTTGCAGTAGTCCTGAAGCTATCCTATTTCTTCTATAGTTCACAGTAAGCACTATACATAAGTGAGTAGTCATTTACTTTTTGATAGGATATGATGCCTCCAGATCAATACTATTCCACTTAATTTCATTTATTTTATGTCTTGCTATTCCAATTCCATTGTCACAGACTTTTCTACCCTCATACTCTGTCTTGGATTCTTTGTTTATAATATTAATTTTTAAACTTGTAAGAAAGATCCTTAATTTTTTATTTTTATGAAAGTAAATGATGGAGCATTGTAATTTTATACTGCTATCAAAGTGAATGAATCACAAATTATATAGGAAAGTAAATGAGCCACACATTCAAACAAAAGAAAATGGGAGTTTTCTCTCCAAATAATTATGATTATCTCCAGATTGGAAAATGGACAATTTCTAGTCATAAGACCAGGGAAGTAATAACTAACCAAAGATGGCTATGCTGAGAATGAAGTTGATGAGTGTGAAGGAAGAGAGTCAATAAATGAACCAACTCTTTGCAATTCCTCTCTGGACAAGGATTTCCCACAAGTGCTACAGTTAGTGGTCCTGACAAGAACTCAAAGGGATAAACTTTGAAGGTTGGCCACTAGAGGGAATCAGAAGAGATTAAAGATTATAATTAATGGTGAAGAACACTTAAATTTGACCTTCTAATATGAATTGAAGTAAAATATTTTATCATTGGAAGATATTAGTGCACAATGGATCCAGAAGTGAATTTTAAGAGTGTGTGCCATTATCACCAGATTGTGTTTAAAAAATACTATGGATGAAGATCAAATGTTACCAGATTAGTCTGAGATGCATTTCAACGTAGATTTAAAAATAACAGGCTACAAGAATGATGTAGAAAAGATGCTATACTGGATGTACAAATAAAACCAGCTGATGTGTTAATAATTAAAAGGGATAAACAATAACAAACCAAAATATACAAATAAACAAGCAAAAGAGTAATCTGGATAACATTCCCCTACTGGATTTACAAAATAGATTTGTTAAAGTTTTGAATAATTTTATAAAAGAACAAAGAAAAATGAAAGCAAATCAAGTTCTACAACATTATTTGAAGGGACTAAAAATCTAGATTCTTAAAGTAAAGGGGATGAATATAAACTTGGTTATGTTTATTAAAGATAAAATAGATGTCTTGGAATCTCTGGTAACCCTTAACAGACTTTTGCTGATCAGGCCTGAACAATAAGGATTTGTTTATAGATAAAATATGGGATATGGGAAGAACAGATAATTTGTTGTATTTTAAGACAAGTTACTAAAGTTACTACATTGTTTATACTTGTGATGAAGAGGAAAGTTATTTTTTTTCCTTTGCTATCATTTTATCTTTCATTTCTACTAACTTATTATTTTTTCTTTTTGGTACCTATTTTTTTCTATTCTCTTGTCATTCTTTTTTTTTTTTAATTTTTACTATTGTAATTGTAATTTTTAATAAAATTACTGTTTATATATACTGTTTAAGATAATGGAAAATCCTGTGGGTTTTTGTTTATAAAATCAACTCCTAAATTTTATATTTTTAATTATAATGTTTAATAAAATTACTATTAAAATAAGAAAATTTGTAATCATGTAATGGTAGTCTCACTTACGGTTTCAGGAAATAACTTGTATCAACTGTTCCTCTTTTTTCTTCCTTAAATAGTTCTTTACAAAACTATCTTGTGTCCTAGGTTTCATATTTCTTTGATTTGTTATTCCTTGTTCATAAGGGCACTTAATGCAAATTTGGGAATTGAATTATTTCTTATAATACTCTAATTTGATATGTTGGCATCTCTAGACAAGTAAAATATGATACTGCAAAAATGGTGTCTTTGTTGTTAAAGAAGTTTTAGAAAACAAAATAGGTTGAGAAGAACTTATTTTAAATAATGCAACAGTTTTCTAAGACATCCTATGGTTCAGAAATAGATTGTTTTGCAAACAACCTCCTCACTGATTTTTTGTAAAAGCAAAGTCTGACAGTTTTCTTATATCTGCCTTTCATTTAAAAGTGTATGTTTGCAGGATGTTTGCAATCAAGAAAAAAATTATTCCTCAAGAGAATGAAAATGTAAAATGTGTTTTAATGTTCTTAAATTATATAAAGTTCTTAAATTATATAAAGGCTATATATTGTGCATAAGTTGATTGATTGGATGATGCTCCATCTTCAATTCGATAAATAATTCAAGCCAGTTAATATACCTAATATTATTTTGTCCTCATCTTTTCTCCACAACAGCCCTGTGAGGTTAGTCATGGTATAAACTGATCTTTCATCCTTGAATGAATATATTCAGTGTTTCGAAGATGCATCATTTGAAGAAGAAAAAAGGCTAACAGGGACTGTTGATGATCTTCTACACTATTTTTATTCATTATTGCCTTCTCTCATTTTTATGTCTTGATTTCTGTCTGCATAATGGTGACGGCCATGTTAGGTTTTGTGTTAAGATGAAGAAACCATATGAGCAAATGTAAAACTAGTCCACATGGCAAGATTTCAAGAAAGCATCATCTTAAGATGGTTATCAAAAAACACATGTTATATCTAGAAAGAATTTGCTTACATTTTGCCATCTGGAAGTCTTTAGCACCCTTGATTGTTTGTTAGTTCTTGTTTTTGCTTTAATTTTTCAACTCAAGGATGATGTTTCACCAATTACATTATGTTATTTGAATTACATAGGGAAACATTGTAAAGTTAGAGATTGTCTGCTCAACATTTTAATCTATATTCTTGCACGAATAGTATTGATCTATGTATAGAAGACATCTTTTTCTTCAAGTAGCATCTCCATTTTTTAACATATTTATAAAACAGTTCTAAACTTCAGAGAGTTTTTGTGAAAAAAATTGGATTAATAAAGATTCCCATTTGTCTTTTGCAAAAATTATAAAGTTGCACAATCAAAGATAATTTTCCTGAAGTAATTGGTATATTCTATGAGTAAATCCCATATTTTTCAAATACAAATTAATGAAACAAGGTTGTTCTATAATACATAAGGTTCACAAACTAGCACTATAGTTAAATGCTTTTTTTAGTACTAAAGACTAAGAATTTAGTCCCTGATTTATTGGCTTTTATGTAATGGGAAAAATGTGAAAGTGTTAAAGAACATTATAAATAAGCTACCCATTATATCAACCATTCCCTAAACTTTGTTAGAGAAATATAACTCTCAAACATGCTACTTGGAATTCTGGGAATTATTTATTTATTTTTGATTTTGATTTTGATTTGTCAATCGCTTACAAGATAATAGGTATAAGTATATCCATAGCTATGAATACATGAAATGGATACATATAAGAAAAATAAAAGAAATAATAGGACAGGGACGGTAGGCACATTGGTGCGCTTATGCACGCCCCTTACAGACCTCTTAGGAAAGGGGTGAGGTCAATAGTAGACAGTCTAAGGTTAAAGTTTTTGGGATTTGGGGAAGAATCCACAGAGTCAGGTAGAGTATTCCAGACATTGACCACTCTGTTGCTGAAGTCGTATTTCCTGCAATCAAGTTTGGTGCAGTTAACCTTGAGTTTGTATCTATTGTGTGCTCTTGTGTTGTTATGGTTGAAGCTGAAGTATTCATTGACAGGTAAGTCATTGCAATGTATGATTTTATATATCATACTTAGATAAGACCGAAGGCGGCGTAATTCAAGGTTTTCTAGGTCTAGAATTTCAAGTCTGGTGGCATAAGGTATTCTACAAAGAGTAGAGGAGTGGAGAACTCTTCTTGTGAAATATTTCTGGACTTTCTCAATGGTGCTAATATCAGATACGTAATGCGGGTTCCAGACTGATGAGCTGTATTTGAGTATTGGTATAGCAAATGTTTTGTATGCTCTAGTTAGTAGTCTGATATTACCAGAGAAAAAGCTACGTAGGATTAGGTTAACAACTCTTAATGCCTTTTTGACTATGTAGTTACAGTGCACTGTAGCACTTAGATCATTAGAGATGAGTATTCCAAGGTCCTTTACAGAACTTGGATCATCAACAAGGTCTTGACTATTTTATTTTCTGATTTTTTTTTGCCAATATGTAAGGCAGAGCATTTATTTGTTGAGATTTGAAGTTGCCATTTGTTTGACCATTCTGATACATAGTCAAGATCTTTTTGAAGGGTAGCAGTATTGTCTGTGGTATTGAACAGCTTTATATCATCAGCGAAGAGATGCTCTTAATATGATCATAGAGGTCATTTATGTAGAGTATGAAGAGAGTTGGTCCTAGAACACTGCCTTGGGGGACACCACTATTGACAGGTACAGAATTTGATAGGACACTCCCAATTTTGACCATTTGTTGTCTGTTTGACAGGAATGCTTCTATCCAGTTATGCAGTTGTCCAGAGATACCATAAGATTTTAGTTTTAGGAGTAGTTTGTCATGTACCACTGAATCAAAGGCTTTACAGAAGTCTATGTAGATTGCATCTATTGTTTTGCCCTGATCGAGTTGTGTAGTCCATATGTTTTTGCAGTGTAAGAGTTGCAGATTACAGGATAGTTTTTTTCTGAAACCAAATTGTTTATTAGAGAGTAGGTTGTTTGTCTCTAAGTGGAGGATAATGGATTGGTTAATAATTGATTCCATGAGTTTACAAGTGACGCAGCATAAGGAGATTGGTCTGTAATTTTCAACTAGGCTGGGGTCTCCCTTTTTGAAGATGGGGATGACCGTGGCTTGTGACCATAGGTTAGGCAAGGAGCTGGTCCTGAAAGATTTTTCAAAGATTATGCTTAGAGGTTCTGCTATGGCAGTGGATAGCTTTTTTAAGAAGTAGGCACATATTCCGTCCGGTCCAATAGATAGAGATAGTTACAAGAAATTACAAGAAATTACAAAAAGTACAAAAAAGAACTAATGGTTATAAGATTACCATACACCTTAAATTGATCACATATAATTAGTGGATTGGAAGACATCAGGTTCAATTCCCCATTCAGCCACAAAACATGTTCAGTCATCTATTTTTTGAAAACATTTATATGGCTGCTCAACTCAATCGAAGTGATTCTGGGTGGCTTAAAAAAATACAAAGTCACAAAGCCTAAAATAAGGAATATTAAACTATAATACATAGACCAACAAACCAAACAGTAAACTAATAAAATGGTGATCCAAACAGTAGTAACACGACTTGCTACACACACACACAAAAGCCAAATATATCCCGTGGTTTAAAAAATTGGGCAGCCCTGTATGAAGCTATTTAAAAGAAGTTTTACAGTAGCCCTGCTTGTCCTTGCAGAATCTTCTGCATACATTATATAAAAATACCTGATCTTTCAGTCTATCTTGCAACTTCCAACACTACGAAGGAACAACCGCAGGTTGCAAGCTGACAATTATTTGCTCACTATCTTTAGCATGGATCCATGCCCCAGCACCATAGGTGCATACTTGTATGAAGTATGAAGTAACCCAGTTCTAGATGCATTCAACTGGTTTTGCCAAATTCCATCTCTAATTTTATCCTTATGTTTAGAAAAAATCTTGCTGAGGTCAGGAAGCTTCCTTTGAACCATAAATTGCATCTATTCTAAGCAATTGGAGCTCATTTGTCATACAGAATCTGATCTTGGGCTAATTAAAATAATCACTTCCATGTCACTAGTCAGCCTGCAGAGCAATCCTTAATTCCACACCATCTGGCTGCAGAATGCCTGAATCATTTGAACGCACTAGCAAAATCAGAGGCTTTGAAGTTTCATTATGCCAATGAAAAACTATGTTTCCTGTTAAAGGCCACTTTTACACATGACTAACCAGCAGAAAATTGGTTCAACCTGAGGGCCCTCTGGGGCAATTTGAATGCAGTTGTTCCCTGGATGCAAGAAACTGTATTGTTTAGGTGTCACAGAGCCAAGATTGCGCTTACTATGTTTGGTGGTTGTTGTTTTCCTGATCAATTTCTATCTCACAACAATATGTACATGTATGTGTTACATATTTTTACTATGCACATACTGTGCATTTAATTTGGAAATTAATTTGCTTCTAAAAGTGTTTCAGAGATTACAAACTATACTTCATAGAAGCAGAAATTATTGTGTATGTCCTAGGAAATGCCATCCTTTGATCTGGAAGTAAGGATAATTTACAGGTCTAAAATAACTAAAGCAACCACTGACAAGCAGAACCATCACAGCAAGCTGTTTCCAACTAAATGCACACTACTGATCATGGACAGCAAAATTGTTCTTAAAAGAAAAAAAAAGATTCCCTAGCAGATGGCTCCCAAAATATTCAGACCACAGCGTGTGCTAGCGGAACATTTCTAACAGAAATAAAGCTAGTCAAACAGAAAGTGAATTTTTAGTTATAGACCATAAGCTGTAGCATTCATATGGATGGTTTCTGCTGTACCATATCGCAAACAATAGCACTACAGGAACTGAAGAATCTTCAGCATAAGTTTTCAAATAAGGAAAACTAATACAAGGATTTGATGCAAAGATTCTGGCAGTAGAAGAGCAACTAGACCAGCGTTTCTCAACCTTGACAACTTACAAATGTGTGGACTTCAATTCCCAGAATTCCCCAGCCAGCATGAAGTCCCCACATCTTCAAATGGCCAAGATTGAGAAACAATGAACTAGAAAGGCAAAGGATTTTTTTAAAAAAAGTAAAGCATTTAAAATGGAATTTGAACTTCAACTTTTTAAATAAGTGTTGCATATTAATAATAGTAATACATATTTGTGGGGGAGATGATTCAGCTGAGCTTGAAGGAAAACCAAGAGAGTCATCAGCCTTGAATCCCTTCATGCCATTAGAGATCTAAGTCCAGCCCATCTTGAATTTCATTAACTCTTACTACTGCCAGTTCTCTTTGACTGTTAGCAATTCAGTTTCCAGTAGAGGAGGGATGTAAATTGGTATAATCATGGCGGCGTCATATGATGTATCATGACTGCCCCCCCCTTTGCTAAATTGGGCATGGCCATGGCCGACGCATGATGCATCCAGCCCAGGGGCTGTGAGCTTGACACCCCTGTAGTAGAGAGTGAGTTAGCTTGCAATAAACCTGCATTCATATGAACAGCTTTGGCTCCTGATTTCCTATGCTTGACAATTTGTGTGGACTATAAAATAATTTTATGATAAATGGCATGCTAAAAGTAAATGCCTAAACTAACTAAAAATACTAGACAAAACAAAAATAAAATGAAGATGTAACAATGGGAGAAATAAAAATGGAAAAATTCATAACTAAAAATATCAAACTATTCAAATTTCAAAATTATACTATTCTATAATTTCAAGCTTTTAAATTTTAAATTTATAATAATATAATGGTTACCATTTCAACCTAGTTCATACAAAATGGTATTGTCAAATTTGCTTCTCCTTAGATTCAAAACCAGTTCAAAAGCTGAAATTGACACATTTTATTAGGTCAGCTTTTAGCGTTTGTTACACTAATATTCTTCCAGGAACACATAATCACCTTCTTAACAGTCCAAAAATTATATAACCAGTGTTATTCATAAACTAAGAGGCTCCAAATTTTTGGAAGTTGAATAATGTGTTTGTACTTTGATGTTTGATTTACAAGAATCTGGATCATCATAATAATGATATTTAGCTAACAAAGAAGTACTATTGGATGTGTCCTTGGCAGGTGCAGTAAAGTCCTTCTATACTTCTCTGCTGTTTTTCAAGACAGATCTGGAAATAATGCAAGATTTGTTTTTATTTCTTATATTCCAAAACTTTTACATTCTAGTTTTTTTGTATTTTTCATCACCATTAGGACTGCAAAGAAAGAAATTCAATTACAACAGTATTTTGAGATTATGAAATCAATTTCTACAAGGGACATGATAAGCTTTCTCAATTGATTTAAAGCAGTCTATATGAAACAGGTCATATAAGCATTTTGCTATGGCTTCTGCAAAAGTTTATATTCTGAATATTCTAAATTAAATAGGTCTTTCCCACCCTCCCCACTGCTTGATTGACCTTGAATTGGTTCCAAAGCTTCCTGTCCGGCCACCAGCTCTTTATCTCTTGTTTTGTCTTAGGCAACTAAAGTTACAATCAATTTCTCATTTGCTTCAATCTTAACTTTATTATATCTTTTTTCCCATCTAATCAACTTTATCAACATATTATGTAAGACATAATTTATTGTTTGTAACATAACCAAAATGTCAAAATTACTCACTTCTTGAACCGTAATATCAAAGGAAACTTGGGAAATTGGTACAGCTTTCTATATATATTAATCTGAATAAGCAAAATACCCAATGATAAGTGAGTGTGGGGGTATAAGCTAATTTCTCATTCAAAACCTCAAACTGCCTCTATAACAGCTTCACCCGAATGTGGATTTGTGGCATGGGAGAGGCTGTCAGAGGGAAATCTGCTGTATTGCAGATTAATAAGAAGATATTACTTCTTCAAGCAATTTGATCTTCTCCCAAAATTCCAGAAATACATGAAAACAATCTAATGAGTATTTCAGCATAATTACTTTTTTCAGAATAAGTCAAACATATTCCAAGGCTATAAAGGCGACTTTGGATAATCTCAAAAAGAATGGTGGGGGGGCATTCGAGGTGTGGTATAATGCTCATGCTTATTGTTATGTGCATAGATGCTGCAGGGGAAACTTAACTGATCTTTCATGTTCTGCATGAAAATTATATCACTGAAGCTGTTATTCACATTTCAAATAATGCCTCCATTGGCAATAACACAGGTTTCTCTCAAAGTCAAATAGCCATTCCAGACAAATGCTTTTGGTTGTGATTATACAGGCAGTCACATATGGTAGGACAAAATGAGTTGGACTCCCTCTTATCACAAAGAGAATTCAGGCTTCTCCAAGATTCTTGATAAAAGGCATGGCATTATCTCCTTTCATACAATTAATAACACATTGCTAGTTTTGCAGGGAGTATTTTGCAAGTGAAGATGCAGTTGTCAGATGCAATTTTGACAACAGAACAAAGGAAGGTTTTCTGATTTAGAACTCGTGCTCTGAAATCCTTATGGAAGTCTTCTGCCTGAAACAGGGAAATGAGCATAAATGTTCTGAAACTGCATTTATTTACCTGACCTTCAACTATGTCCTTCACCTTCTCAGTTCAACCTTCATGCATTTATCTATGTTTTTCTGTGCTTAATTATGCTTAAAAGGTTTAGCATTTGTCATTACTATTAAGAGGCTATAAATAGGGAACAGTTGTGTTTGTGTATGAAATTGGGTCAAATTCTCTCTAAAAATATTATCTCACTATCATTCATCTGTTCTTCCCCTCTGCCCACCAAGCACATGCAGAATTTTTCTCAGGAATAACGCTGACTAACTTTCTCTGCAATGTCCTTGAATAATGTTATATCATGGTAAGTATTGCACAAAGGAAGCTTTGTGATAATGGAAATACAGCTAATTCTAAAGACTAATGATTCCTAAACAATTCCAATTCCTATTCCTAACAAAATAGGGGGGTGGGGGACTGTGGCCACTACTAAGCATCTACATAAAAAATTTACATTTCCTATAGCATTTCCTATAGCATTTCCTATCTTCCTATAAAATAAATTGGCAAGGATTTGTCACAAATAGTCCTAGTTCATTTTGCCTGTTCAACCTCGACCAGCCATAAAATCCTATACAATAGTGCTATTTAGTGGGATAGAAGCATAGAATGCCTACCTTTATGAAATCACAGAATAATTGGCCAGAAAAAGATAGGTTATAGAATACAAGAAAAAGCAAGATGGAAAAGTCATTTGAAAAGAGACAGAGCAGATAGGAAAAATGAAAATACATACATGGAACAGCTCAGAAATAAAGAAAACGACAGAGAGATGACTCTGTGATTTCTACAATGATTGGGATATTTTTACAATAAGCACAATACTAGTTTTTCTTTTTCTTTTTACAATCCTGTAATCCCTTTTATTGGGATGGAGTTGCGGTGACTGAATGAGCTGAGTAATTACTTCCTGATGCCTATGTGGAATTTGCAGCAGATATTTTCTCTTTGCACCCAGAGAGAGAATTGAACATTCCTAGAATTGAATACTCAGTCTTCCAAGTGGGAGGTGCGAGTCTTTACCTCAAGGTCTGAAGTGGGGTAGGGTTTCCTACATAGGCAGGGGGTTGGACTAGAAGACCTCCAAGATCCCTTCCAACTCTGTTATTCTATTCTATTCCAGGTCATTGCACTCCTCAAGCTCAATACTAGCTGTTGTAGCTACAATCAACAATAAGCTTCAAATTGGGACTTCCAGTTTGGGTCTCTTCAGTGACAGTTTCAATCTATGCTCACCTCTGGAGCGCCCCAATCCTTTGCATTCGGGGCTGAAGCCACCCCATAGAGGTGGTGAAGAGGGGGGAGATTGCTAACTGAGTGGAGGGGAGCCGCATCTCTCCTCCTTGGCTGGTCTAAACGCCCTTTCCCAAAGGCGGTTGCAGCGGTGGTCAGAAATGACCACCTCAAAGAAGAACCTGGATAAGATTGTGCAGGAGGAAGACAAAGAGGAAAGCAGGACAGACCAGGCTAAACAACAGAGAACATCTAAGCAAGGTACCCTGAATCTAAAAGTACCTAGAGGGATACTTCTGAAAGAAGATCTTTAAGCGGCAAAGGAGAGAGAAAAGGAGGTTGAAAATCCTTTTTTTACCTTTATATTGACAATTACAAATGGTATGGAAAGAAATTTATATTAATCTATTTTGACACTAATAGGCAACCTTAAGCTGAAATCTAAGTGCCAAAAGGAAAATAAAGATTTTTTTCTTCGTCATTTTAAAGCCCTAAAAAGGAGAAGAGTGGAGGCAAAAGGGTGGGACAAATAATGGAAAAATGGAGTGCCACCTGGAAAAATAAAGAGGATTAACAGTGAAACTTTGAAAAGACTCCTAAGGATACATTGTAACTGAAATCTTATTAAAAGATACAGTAACCCACGGAAAGGAAAAGTAAAGGAAAGAAACAAGAAGGAACAGTCTGGGATCATTTGGTGATTTTTAAAAAAAAGTTTTGGCATTGGTTTTTTTCTTTCTTTTTCTGTTTTTACTTAAAGTCAATCAGGTGGTTGTTCAAAAGTGTTTAAAATGCCATCACTCCTGGAGGAATTGAAGATGAGTCTTAAAAAACAGAAAGAAGATGCAGAAAGGGGAGGAAGATCCTTTGGCTTCATATTTGAATTTCTTGAAATGGAGATCCTGAACTATGAAAAGCAATATGATAGGGAGAATTATTAAAATGGTCCTTACATTGGCAGAAATATTTTTAAAACAATTAATTCAGTGAATTTTTGCTTTATTTTTTTGTTGTGGAAGTAGAACAAAATAAAGTTTAGAAAAATTCGGAAAAAAAAGCAAAACTGAAATTTACAATCCCTACCATGGTGAGCCAATAAAATTGAAATATGTAGTAACAAAGAATCATCTGGGTATGGCAAACTTTATTGGAAAACTACCAAAGAGGAACAAAGAGATTTCACTTTCTTTTTCTTCTTCCTTAATACTGGATAACAAAATGAAAGTGGGAGTTAAGCACAAACAAGCTACTCAACTTTGGATTTTATGCTTTCATGATGCATCTCAATTAATCAAAGATTTGCTACAAAACCTCAACTTGCAAGACTGACAACACAGTGGTCATAAAATATGAGCTGATTAATTTTACCCTAATTTGTATGATAATTAAAATTCTAACTTTTAATTCTGTTAATTGTCTTCCCACAAGGGGGTTGATTAGCCTTTGCACAACATGCTGCGAAAATGTGCTTCCTGCAGGTCTGTCTTTGTTTCTCTTTAAAATGTAACAGCTTCATACAATTATCCTTTAACTTCTATAAATAAATGCATGTTTCAGATGGTTTGGCATGATCAATGTCAGCTGCAGCCATAAATCAATTGCTGAACATTGTCAGACATTTCTCATTTAAGTGGAAAATGATGTGGCCTTGGCAGATCACTGTCCTTGCTAATAAACAATTGTCTGTGAAAATATTGGTGGTGATGGTAGCAGAGGCAATCTATGGATAAGCTGAAAGTAGAATGATGATACCAGTTATGAGGAATCCTTCTTGCATCCCCATCTCTTTTTATAGCACACACTACCAAGATTTGAAATTGGGACAAATGTAGAACTGCTTTGAAAATTTATGTTCCCCATGAAAAACAGAAATAATCCTCATGCACTTTGGCTGAGATAAAGTAGTGATGCTTCAATAAGCCTTCATGTTTCATTCACTGGTCACAGCAAAAGCTTCATTAACCCCTTGCACATCTGCAGTGCATGCACCAAAAACACATGCAACAGCAAGGGAGACCATACTGATCAGAGTAATTGAGAAGGCAATGTAAAAAGGGTTGAGAGCAGTTTGTCTAAGCTCCTTATCTTCCTTTTCCTCTCCTCCAGTTTTTTGGGGGAGGATACATAAACCATATCACCTGATCCAAAAATCCTTGAAAAGGCTTATCTTCAACTAGTTAAATGTTATAGTGATTAGGAAATGATGTGGGAACAATCTTCCTTCATTTCTCAGTGTTAACAAATTCTTTATGCTTTGATGATTCCTGGACTGACACTGTTAATTCTCAAGGTTCTGGCTAGTCTATTTCTTGAAATGTCAGGTCAAAGCTCTGAATTTTCTTGAGAGTAGATAGAATTGCTGACATTCTACAGTACACACTTTCCACTGGTTGTATTAAATTCATAATATCCTCTGCTTGATATTTTGGTATCTCCATTCCAGTGTAAGTAGCAAAGTTGCTATGTTCAACCTGGATACATATATAGATTGATCAACAAAACCATTTTTTGGAGAATCTGTTCCCTTTAGCCTTTTCCTTTTTCCTTTAGCCCTGATCGCAGATTGCTAAATTAAACCAATAGCAAAAGAAAAAAGAAAAAAAAGACTCAGACATCATTTTTATACTTTTAATGACTTGGGTCCCTTCATTAATTCTGGCTGAAAATGTTCCTATTCAAATTGATGAGAATTTGGTAAGCAGCTTGATACATTGGAACAAACTGGTATTTTCTCCGTCATTTTGTTTGTTATTTGATTCTTATATTGCCTTTGTTTATAAGTAACTCAAGGCAGTGAACATACCATGAACATCCTTCTTATTTTCCCCACAACAACCCGGTATGTGAGTTGGGTTGTGAGAAAGTGACTGGCCCAAAGTCATCCAACTATTTTTAGTGCCTAAGGCAGGACTAGAACTCATAGTCACCTGATCGCTAAGCCAGCAGCTTAACCACTACACCAAAGTGACAAATTACCAAGCGACCACCCAAAGGCGAAAATGAGACAAGATTTGAAATTCACATAAGGATAATTAAATGGCATTTATTTTTGTTGAACTTTTAATTTTGCTATGTTTGGAGAACTTTATTCAACTTACTGAAGCTAAACTAATCATATTGGATTGGGTGAGTGATTGTTTTAATCAGAATTTTCTTTCCTTCATGTGAGTCTGTCTGGGTTTTTTCCCGTCTTGTTTATTTATTTATTTAGTTTTATTTATTTATTTATGCTGTTGTATTTCATAGTTGCAGAATCAGTCAACTGCAGTGGCAGCCTTGTTCAAAACCAAACTAAGAACCTTTTTTATTTTTGCTACGTACACAGTTATGACATTTATGGCTGAAGTTGTTCTCCCAACTCTCCCATCAGTTTATTGACCTGGTGCCAATTTTGCAGCTATTATAATCATCTATCAACAATTAACTTATACTTTCCACACAGCTTCATTTAAAATTAGATAAATACTTCAGTGGTGAAAAGTGTTAGTATCAGATTAATCAGCCATTTCTTGCATATATATTTTTTTGGTAGTTCTTTTCAGGGATCAAAGGTACTGACAGAAGCTTTCCATTAACTAGACAAAATTCAAGAGCTGCTGTAGAAGAAGATATGATAGCAAGCTTCTCACATTCTTCTTTCTTCTGGTGTTATTTTTCCATCTTGTGCTCCTCTGCAGTCTAATCTAACAGCTGCCTAATGTCACATTATGTGGCATGTTCATTCTATTATCTACCACTTTGCCGTATCCACTTTTCATATACATTATGATGGAAGTTATCTCCTATAAATAGAAATATGTTCCATTTGTTCAAGGAATTTTGAATAATTTCTAGAGGCTGAATCCTGGAAATTTAGCTGGAAAGCTTCTCTACCTGCAACCCTCTATTGTTTACTCTTCCATCAGTAAACTGGTGGTAAAATATAAATGAATTCTGTTTCGAAGATGTGAATAAATTAGTATCATGGAGCAAGCGTAAGTCACATCTTTCTATATGGCCATTATGCCAATGGCAGGCAGACTACTCCAGTATTGAAAGTATATTGGTGTTATGACCACCTCACTGTTGGGTTCAGCAGAATAAAGTGGCTTGTTTGGACAATATACAAGAAGGATGGTACAATACTGGCTATAGTGCAATAAGCCTTATACTGGCTCTTTCATGTCAGCTTGCATGCCTGTACTACATCAGAGTCACTTCCCTGCTTATCAGCCTAAATAACTACTCCAGAGGCTCTAGCTTCTTTAGGGGCAAGTTTATTGGGATACCCCAAGGAGGCCAAACAGCTTAAGAGTAATAATTTCTCATATCTCAGGCAACAATAGACTAGAAAGGACAGCGGTTTAGGCCAGCCAAATGCCAACACTTTTTGTCTTACTACCTAGAGTATTTTCTCATTGTGATGTTTTGCTGTACCGGTTCATCATCTAGAAGAGCATTCCAAGAGACTTCAGAAACAGCATATGCTGCATAGAGTCATGCTAGCTGCTTTCTTCCTCAGTTGCTGCAAAAAGTAATAGTGTGATTCTCATATGGACCAATGAATCATTCTGAGGAATTGTCCACTGCAGCATTTGCTAAGAGAGAGAACAGCTTGATGGATGAGAGGCTGCCACCTTTAGTAAGCCTGGCTCCAGCTTGAGACATTTTGATTCTGAGGCAGAAAAGCCAATGGCATCCTCTGATTCTTGAGCATACAGTTTTGGGTCTGAGATAAAAATAAAACGAAAACCCACCACAGAATCTCTTCTAGGAATAAGGCTGACCCTTCAGTTTGAGTACATTGTTGTTCATTCTGCCCTTTTGGTCCCACTGGTTATCAGCTGAGTTGCTGTCCTCTGTCTCCCTTCCACATTTCTCTTATCCTGATCATTCTCTTGACTGATGATCATCATGTGAAAAGCTGGACCAGACAGTTGGACAAAGGTAGTCTCAAATTCCCTGTCCTATCAATTCAAAAGTTTTTCTTCAAATAAAGTACAAACCCAAGAAGCTTACACAAGGATTGAGAATGGGGATTATCATTAGAAATAAGGCCAAAGAATTATGGTCATCACACTTCACCAATGGAGTATTAAATAATCTGGTATGAAATGAGGCAGCTGTATAGTGAAACAATGAGTTTAGAAAGCAGGACTGAATACACAAAAATAATAGCTCCTTTCTGACTCATCATATTGCAGCTTAGTTATTCTGGTGCCTTATTCAGATGCACCAAAAAGGGGGGAGAAATTGTCATTCTTCCTTTTGGGTGTTGTATTTTGCTGTGTAAGTAAAATATCCTTTTGGAAAGTTGTTAAACCAATTCATGAACCTTGAAAGAACCACTGAAGTGAATACAAATATGTGAAGCAAAAGCATTTGTAATATTAAGAGATTGCAGCATGTCAAAGCTAATTTTTGGCAAAGAGCTAACAGGCATCACATTACCAATTAAGTTATAAGAAGAAAAAAACATTTTAAAAAAAATAGTAGGCAATTGGCTTCAGTACAGAAGCCAATAGTGAACTTTAGAGGGATCAGGGAATGTGTTGAAGTGCATTAGCTACTCTTAAAACATATTTAGAATGTATTGTACATATTTGCTAATTTAATTAAAATGCTTTATTTTTAATTCAGAGATGCTTTAAAGACGTTGCTTTAGAGACTCCAAAACTTATTTTCTGCTCCAGAGGCTAATCTTTGATTGGGTTAAACTGTATATATATATCAGGATCACTTTGGATGTCATATTATAAAAATATAAGTCGGAAAATATTTTCTAAATATGATCAAAGGAAAGATTGCAGTATTTTAAAAATCAGAAGAATTGGCTTTCCCAAATCTTGAAAAATACTGCCAACACATCTATAGGTAATATAACTATCATCTATCTATCATCTATCATCCATCTATCATCTATCTCTCTGACACCTATATATTGTAGATTAGATAGATAGATAGATAAATAGATAGATAGATAGAAATAGATGGATAGAAGAGAAAGAGAATTAAAACATAAATAATGCCCCCCCAAATTAAAAAAATCAAACAGCCATGCAAAAAAACCTCCAAACAACAAAAACCATTAAATACATACAGTACAATGTCTCACAGAGCACAGCCATTCAAGAAAAATACAGTTATTTTATGGACTCTATGCCATTCTCTGATCCCTAGGACAGATGTCAAAGATGTCTGACCTTGGGCAGAGAGATGTTACAAAGGGTGGGTGCAGTAGCAGAAAAGGCCTCCTTCTGGATCTCACTAGATAACCTTCCCTATTGGATGGAACTTACAAACCTCCACCTAATGGAGCAGATAGATGTTACTGGGGAGAAGCGGTTCTTAATTCCTTAACTTGGCCACATGCTATGTAATGTTTCATAGTGTTTCAATACCTTGAATTGGACTCAGAAGCAAATTGATAACCAATGCAGCTTGCAGAAGAGAGTTTAAACTTGCACAGATTTAAGTGTGCATATAATTGGTTACACTGCTGCATTTTGCATCAACTGCAGCTTCCAAATACTCTTTAAGGGCGGCCCCATGTAGACCACTTTATAGTAATTGATATGGGAGTTGATCAGGGCATGAATGATTGAGTATAGATCCTCCTGTTCCAGGAATGGGTGCACACTGACAGCCAATTCAAAGCTGTGCAAAAGCCTTCCTAACCACAACTGCCATTTCCTCTTCAAGCAGAAATTGCAAGTCTGAAGGACCTTCAAGTTGTGCATTGGGTCTGTCTGGGGACTGCAACCTCTTCCAGAACCAAATGTGATCTAGGTGGCCCCAAAACCCAAAGTTACTCACTCTTGCCAGTGCTTAACTGAAGCTTGCGGTCTCCAACCAAATTATTACATCCTCCAGACATTGAGGCAGGATGTTGGCAGCATTGGGATGAAGACATATAGCTGGGTATCATCAGCATACTGAAGATACCTTACCTTTGGTTATGGATAACTTTGCTTCTATCCACTTTATCCCAGTCCTTCCCATTGCCCACCCCACCTACCACATGTACTATTTAAATCTTCTGAAATCCAGATTTATTTCTTATCATAGGCAGGGAAATGGAAACAGGTCATAAGCCTCAGACATAACCTGTTTTTTATCATTGTTTCTGGAGTTCAACTGGCATTCTTAGAAATTAAAAATACTGAGTTGCTGCAACTTACTTTCCCAGAAAATATGGCAAAAACAAAGTGAAGAGTAGAGAGCATCCTTGTGCTACACTTGCTATGGCAGCCATTTTGTGAGTTTTTCCAAGTACATGCATTCAAAGTCAAAATCTGCCTATCATATCTGTCAGAAAAGTTTGATGATCCCTGATCTATGAAGTCCAAGAAAAGGCCACTCAAATTATCACTAATGGATCATCGCTAGATCCCTTGTCACCCACTCATTGTTGAACCATTTTCTGTTTATTCTCAGGTAAGTTTTGCATTTATCATGCATAGCTCTTAGTACATTTAGCAACCAGCTTTTAAATCCATATTCTTGCTAAATTCAGTTCTATTCTCTGATATTCTTTCTCTATATCAATACATATATAGTAATATTTTCCCCACATTCATATATTTCTCAATGAAGAACAAAAATCTGGTCTGCACATCTTGTGCCTGACATGAAGTTGTATTACACTCCTAAAATTTGTTCAGTGTTACCTTTTGTGCTCTTTCAAATATAATTCTACCAAACATCTTTCTAAGCATACTTAGCAAACTAAGCACCCTGTGGTTTTTCATTCATCTTTGCTATATTTTTCTTCTATAAAAGAACAATAATAGAATTTCTCCAATATTCTGATATTGATGCAATCTTCTCACACACATTAAAGATATTGCACAGCAAATCCAGAAGACTGCATTCATATTTTAACATGTTTCCAGTTATGCCTGACAATTTTTCAACAATCTCACATAATTTATTTTGTCATTTGTTTTTGGACTCTAGAATTTTTAGCATTCATCTCAACTTCTCTCTGCACCATACTCTATAACTGTCATTTCCATACAAACCACCCAAATAAATTTTGCAGATTCTTCACTTAATGATTTCTTCACATATTTTTGCATTATTGGTTACTTTTCTCATTATTGGTTACTTTTATCTTTTTTATCAACTTCATAATAAAAATTGAGGGACACTCAACAGACATTCCTTCTTTCTACCCCACTAGTTTATCTTCTACAATTGTCCTTCAGACTCTATAATAGATTCTATAATAGATATGGGGACACCAAGCCCTGTTTGGGGCCTCTGGAAAACCAACTGACCATTAATCGCAGTGGTATGATCTGAATAAACAAAAACAAAAGCAGCAAATTCTGGCTCCATTCATATGTGTGAAATGATTCTATCCACCTTACAGAATTGATCCAGCCACCATTGCTCTTGCATCTCCTAAATTGAATGTGACTAGCAGTCATCAAAATACTGTTTACACAAACTTGCACCTTCTTCCCCCACAAGAGGTTGTCCTCTCCCCTCTTTGGAAGAGCTTTATAGCTCCCGCTGCCTTAAGAAAGTTCAAAACATTCTCAAAGATCCATCTCATCCTGGGAACCCCCCCTTTTTTTTAACTATTACCATTGGTAGATGGTGCAGAATAATAAAAACAAGGACAAACAGGCTGAAAAACAGCTTCTATCCTAGGACAGTAGCTCTGTTGAATTCTGCTGTATAGTGCAGTGTTGGTGTGGTGTCTGGGGTTTCCGGTTCAATGTGTGAAGGGTGAAGGATGTGTGTTTGTGTTTATTTTCATGGTCATGGTCATGATGTGCATTGAAGATGGTGTTTGATTTTGTTATACGAGGTGCAATGACAATAAAGTAAATAAAATAAAATAAAATAAACACACATCTGAGTCTGTAAAGACCAGATTATGTGGAAGACAGTACAGTATAGTGTGTTCTTTTAAAATAAATTGTAATTATAAAAACGATAGGGACAATCTTGCAATCATTTCATGAATTATAGCAATTTTAGTCACAGCCAAGCCTCATTACCTTCCAGTTAATTTGGATTGCCATAAACTGCATTCCTCCTATAAAAACTATGATTTTAGATGTCAACCATACTTTACCTTATCTCAACATCATCTATTAGGCAGGGGGAATGTTCAACTAGGTTCAGGGCTGAATGTTAAATTTGATGACCTATAAGAAAACTAAAAATGATAAAGAGATTTGGAGAAAATGGAGGGCCTTTATTTACTCCTGTTGGTTTCTTCATCTGTGGATGAATTACTTCAGTTTTTATCCTGCCTCTTTATCCAGAGGGCTTTAGATAAGCAACAATCAAAACAAAATATAAAACTCAAAATTCAGTAAACACAACTGTTTAGATTTGATTCAAGGAGGAATCAGATTGAAAGCATCATTAACTTCCAGTAATAGAAGAACAGAGATTGATTCAGAAATTGAATCAAGTGACATCCTTACTTTCAAAGAATAAAACAGAATCCTAAAGCTCATTACTGATTATTCATATTATGATTTCTATCTGGCATCTTCATAATACCTTATTGCACAAAAATATAAGGCAAATCTATATTTTAATTTCATTTCGGACTGGGATAATAATGACCAGAATAGACAAAGATTGAAATGTATGATCACCTTCAGAGTTAACTAGTAAACCCTTAGCAATTTAAAAAAAAACTCAGTACAAGCAAACTTCAACCCAGGAGATCACGAAGCAGCTATAAAAATCTATCAGTAAACCAATTATATACAAGGGTAGCCATTTCAAAAAGTCTTTATTATGATGATAAAAAAAAACTTAACAAAGCATAACATTGCCTTTAAGGTCCAAATTTAATAGCTTCCATGCAAGTGTTTGCCACCAGTCATGCTGCAAACTTGGCTTTACAGAATTAAAAGAAAACTTATACCTCTCAAAATATAAACAAACATTGCATACTTGTTTTAAATGTGGCATTGTCGTTCATTGGCTCTCTCACATATAACTAATATTCTAGTTCAGGGGTATCAAACTCGTGGCCCATGGGCTGGATGTGTCATATGCTAGCCCACCCCCGCCCAGTTTAGCAAAGGGGGGGAAAGTCCTGAAATTTCACATGATGACACCGTGACGATGTGAGTTTGATATCCCTGTTCTAGTTTATTGCATTGGCTGGAAAGTAGAGGGAGAATGGGACTGTTCCTGGAGAGCATTGTGCCCGGAGATTCTCCCTCTCTCCCTTCCTTCCCCATATAAAATACTGACTTCTAGCCTTCTGTCATTTTCATTCTGTCAGGATGCCTATCAATGCCACGTGGATCCAAGAATGCTCTAGCAACTACACATTTTTTGTTGTTTCATTTTTTTAATTTTATTCAAAACATTAACATATTTCCATAAAAAGGAAAAAGAAAAAAAAGTAATACAAAAACAAAACAAAACTAGACAAGACTACATATACATATATGCATTTTATGTAGTCTTGTCCAATTTTGTTTTGTTTTTGTACACACACACACACACACACAAATTGTTCCCCCTAGTTGAATACTGATGACTATATTTTAAAAATAATAATTCCTCCCCACTTGCGAAGCAGGGACACAAATTTCTACAACAGTTTACCCATTCCATTTGGCCTGACATCTATCTACTAAGAACATATCTGACAAATAGAAAGTAACGATTCAGTTTGAAATATCCTAGTTATGGAGGGATATGGGAAATAATAGGTTAGGCTCATTTCTGTTCATTAAGAGAGAGAAGTTTGAAGATCCTGGTAAGGAAGCATGAAGGAGGAATTCATATTTCCTTGTCAGGGGAAGGAGGAACTAGGGGAAACCATGGGTGGAACTAGGAAAGAGAATGATGCTGAGCTCTAACTGATGTCTCAGAAGAAGGAGAAAAACAAGTAAGAATCAGAAAGAGATGGATGCAGAGAGAATTGGGAGGATTTAAGGAAACAAATAAACAATGAAGAAGGAGATCCTACATGGAGTGTGGATTTTTAACGTAATGTTGTACAAGTTATTGAGTAAATGAGGGATAAAAATAAAGGATTTTTATTAGGGTTTTATTTATCTGAACTTGAACACAAATTGTCCAAGACTCTCTCTCCATAGGTAAGCCATAAGAAATATGAGAATCCATCCCATATAACAGGACTCAGATTCTCAGATTCTCAATTAAGAATTTATCAGAATTCATCAGAAATTGTGTTCTTCAAAGGATGGAAGGCTGAGTCAACCTTGAGCCAGTGAGAATCGAAGTGCCAAACTGCAGGCAGCCAGAGAAATAGCCTGCAGTACTGCATTCTAACCACTGTGTCACCATGCCTCATTAGCACCACCACACTAATAAAGAAATAATAGCATGAAGGCTTAAATTTCCAGGAAAATAGGAAGAACCCAAAACTTAACTGCAGGATAAGAAAAGATTTCTTACAAATAAGAAAACAGGCGTCCTCCTGAGTTTGGAGTGTTCTAGCATTTCTGAGAAACTGTTAAACTGTCATTGAATCAAAACCATAGATCACAAGTGTCAAACTCACTGCATCATGGGCCAGATCATGATGTATCATGGCCTTTTTTGCCTTTGCAGAGCTGAAGTGGGCATGGCCTGTCGCGTGATGTGTCTGGCCCATGGGCCATCAGTTTGACAGGCATGCATAGATATTGTTGCGGGATCATGCAAGCACAGAGCTAGGCAGATAGTAGTGCGCACATACTAAGATATCTTATATAAATCAAAACTATTACTTCAAGCTAACAAGTGACAAGCCAACAGATAACTTGCCTAAACCATTACAGTCAATTGTTAACCAAGATTGTATATTCCACCTGCACCATCAAATAGTCAGCAGAAAAAGGCCTAAAGTGTAAGGATCATAGTTGTAACATTAAAAGACCATGTGTTTAATATGTAACACAAAAGTTTCTTAACAATTGGCAAATGCATTAAGCATAACTTTTGGTAGACTTTTGTCTACTTTATTAGACACATGAAGCTTTAACCTGATTTATAGGTTATAAAAAAATCATGGAAAGAATGTAGGGAGATAGATGTTAAAGTCATGTGTAGATATGTATATTGTCTTCACAAAGCCAATAATTTGTGACACACTATATGCATAGAGTGGTAAGAAAGATATTTTCATTAAATTTAATCACAATTAAATTACAATTTAATGTAAATTAATTACATTATACGAGTACCTAAAGTAACCGTCCAAAGATATTCATGAGCCTTAGCAAACCTGGTGCATAAGTACTTTGTCATCTTATTATAAATGTATGCATTTCATATATTCATGTCCACAGATCTAACTTTTTCTTATTTTTGTACTGCACCTTTTAAACACCCAGTGATGGGAATGGCATAGATGGTCCAAGTGAGGTAAACATATTCTGAAAGAAAAAGATGGTCTATTATATTTGGAAGGTAATAAAGAGACTGCAGCTCTGCACCAGTAAATCAGGCTCATTTCTCCCTTGTCATTACAGGCTCCACATCACAACAGTACTTTTATAATCAAAAACTCCCATTAGATCATAAAAATAAAGCAAAGCAGTTAACTGTTTTTCATTATACTTATTGTTTAATTAGCCCATTATGAAGATTGCTTGTTAAAAGCCAGAAATTTACCTCCTAGCAATGAATTCTTCTGATCGCATGTGGGAGCAGAGATGCTATGGAGTCTGCATGGCCTCACAAACCTTCCTTTGAATAACAGAAGAAACCTCCGTGGTGTGATTGTTCCAGTGCTCTTGGAAGGAGAATAGTGTAATAAGAGTAAGACCTGCTAGACAACACCAAAGGATTAGAAACTCTACTCTTAATTTTCTTAATTCAGAGAAGCCTCTGAACTTGTAGTGTTTTGTCATCTCTCTTATTTTTGTTTTCTTATCAAATTATGGAAGGTTCTAATTCAGCCTTAAAAATTTTTTGGTCTGCAGACGTTAAAAGGGTAATTTTAAGTTAGAATTGCATTGTGAGAATAATGTTGAGAGCTGATAACAGAAGAAAGTGCTTAAATCCCTTCAAGTTATAATCATATACATTATTGCATTTACAAAATACAAGGATTGCATTACTATTTTCCCAAAAACAAGGCTGGTACTTTGCCTCCTCTCTTCGTCCCTGCTTACCCCCCCCCCCCAATGTTTGATAATTCCTTATATAGTATAAGTGCCACTTTAATACTTTTAAGCAATACTTTTATTGCCTTCTGATTAATCAACACAATTTACCAAATTTCATTCAATCCAATAAATTTTAAAAATGAGAGAGAAAAGTGTAAACTTGGAGAAGCAAAGTCATTGTCCTGCATTATTTCCTACCCTATTTTTATTTAAATATACATTGAAATGCACTTAGTAAGTTAATGTTTACTAGTAAATTAATTCTCATGGATATTTATTTATTCACTGCTTCACATACTGGAGCATCTAAAAGAGTTTACAGTACAAACACCTAATAAATTATATAATATAAAATGCAACCAATAAAAAGCATTTTCTTATTTTTTAAAAGTTAATATTCTGCTGGCTAGTGATCAGTATCTGGGAAGGATAAAAATAAAGGGCATTCATTTTTCTCACTTTTCTTTAGTAACGATGAAAGGTGTTAGTCACTGAATCTCCCCTCTTATAAAACAGCCTCCCAATTCTGTTACCATTGTTTAAACTGAGCAATCTTACAAAAGTATGAAAGAAACAAACAAATAACTGCTTTGTATTAAGCCCTATCTTAGGTCCATCAAATTCAGAATCTCAGAATGTTGGCCATCAAATCTCCAAAATGTCAAACTGGAGTTTTTTCAGCCTTACCTGGAGATGGATTAGAGCTTCCCAGACCTTATATCTCGTGATGGGTTGAACTTCAACTTCTCTAACTCCTAGCCCTTAGAGGAATTGAAAGTCAACACATTCTAAGGTTGTAACCTTGGAGAAATAGAACTAATGACTTAAATACACTAACTGACAATGATTTTAACATTTATCTTATCCTCTCATTTTTATGTAGCCTCTTTATTTGGACTGTTAAAAAAACAGCAGTTCAATTAAAAAGCACACAAATGACCCAATAATTCACTGGAAAATTAGTTTATCCTCTCCCTTTGTACTTCTTCATCATTCCCATAATGAAGCTCTTCTTGCTACCCAGGAGAAGAATAGCAAGTATGTCCTCCATACAAGACATCCCAACTCAGCTCTGCTGCTGAAGCTTGATGAATATTGCTTGACAGAATATTGCTGTGAGGTAACAGAATGCCATTTCTCACTTCTTTCCAAAGAAACCATATGAATTCTGCTTCATCCTGTACTAATGATTAGATGTCTTATGCATATCTGAACCATTTTCACTTTTCTGAAACTGACTAATTAGTTAGTTTTTAAAAAGGTCTTGAATATAATTGCTGAACATTTGGTAAAATTCTCATTAGTGCTCATTTCTCAGTCAATGAAACTGGTTATCGGGCTGAAGTCATTCATCTGTGTAAACTTTTTGTTTGTTTGATTTCTTCATCTGCTACCGTTTGACATGTAAAAGAAATGTGTTCATCTGGAATACCCAGTATTTTCAGGTTTCTAACTCTCAATTTACTTAAGAATGACATAGAATAAGTATAATAGCTTTTGCTTTCTAGCATACAATAACCTTAAAACTGAAATCATAGATTACAAAGGACATGCATCAAGAATGATGGATGTTTGGAAATGTATGTTAGTGAAATCCCAAATGGTTTATTAATGAAACTAAATACTAACTAAAATACTAAATACCAAATCTAACTATTATTACACATTTTTATTACAAAAACAGTACACACTGTTATTTAAAATGGCACCTTACTCAAAGATGCTACTGTACCTATATATCCCTGGAACAACCCACAATGTTGGATTGAGTGAATTGACTAGTTTGTGGAATAAACCATAATTGGATGTATATTTTGCCATTTTTCTGACAACTCAAGACATCATAGTGGAAGTTTTCCTTAATTTAGTTCCCATGACAATAGCACATGCAAGTAGGGTGGGTTGAAAAAGATATTTAATAAATCACCCCACAAGCTTCATGGCCAAGTGGGAATTTGAGTCACCATCTCCCAAATCCAGTGTCTTAACCAGTCCATTTTAAATTTCCATCAGTGTCCCAAATGGACAATGGCATAAGATTAATTGGTAATTGTGTTCCAACTTTCTGGCACATAAAAATATTTTATGTGTAACAGCATTAAGAATTGTTTCCAATTATATTTTTTATTGATACTAGAACTGAAAAACAAACTATAGTTATAAAGTAAGTGGTTCCACTATTTGATTAACTATTATTTCTTTAACCACAATTTGGTGACAAACCAAAGTAATCTGGTTCATAGGTACTATATATATAGTATATACGACATGGCATTCAGTGAATTTCAGGGACAGAGCAAAAGGAGGAGCTTTGGAATGCCTGGAAATTCTACTAGTATTATTTGTATCATATGTTATACATTGACCACCAGTTGTATGGTTGAAGCATTAGACTAGAAACCAAGATACTATGAGCTCTAGTCCCACCTTAGGCATGAAGCCAGCTGAGTGATCTTAGGCCAGTCACTTTCTCTGAGCCCTAGGAAGGAGACAATGGCAAACCACTTTCAAAAAACCTTGCCAAGAAAACTGCAGGTACTTGTTTAGGTATTTGCTAGGAATCAAAAATGACTTGATGATGCACATACAAAAAAAGTGACATGTGTCAATTAGGTATGAAATATAGTTACACTCACATATTGATACAGGTTTTACTATAGAGTGCAATGTGTATAAATCAGGTGTCAGGACATTATTGTATGTGGCTTCAACTTCTCTTGTGATATGAACTGAGTCTCCTGCTCAGCAATCAATGGCATTGTTAGTTATTTTCACAAAACTAGTTCCTAGTTTCTTTATGTTGTGGTGCACAAAACTGAAAGCACATTTGGTAATGCCTCAGACAGATATTCCATGGATTCAATGGATGAACTAGTCTTCTTTAATGCAACAGATCTAGTGGGATTTGTTATAAGCAAGTTTAATTTGCTGTATGATTTATGATTAGAAATCATCTAATGTAGAAAAGAAGCCCCACTATGAAAAGTTTTACTACTTGTCACAGCCCATGATTAACCTGTGAAATGTTTTCATTTGGATCTAAATGAAGAAAGGGGCTTAGGGAGCTCTCTCTTGCCTGGAACCAATACAGAGACACTTTATGAATAAATATTTTGGCTTCAATAATCATCAAGTATGACTTTGGTTTCTTCTTTTTTCATTAAAGAAGAAAGAAGGGGAGGGAAGCAATGCAACCCAGTAGAAGTGATAAAATGCTCATGAGGTGCATAATATGACAAACATTCTAATGCAATATCCTCTGTGTTATAACTTAAGCAAAAGTACACACCTTGTGCTGTAAGAGCAGCAGTAAAAATACGCTTAAGGGAGAGATCATGTCTTAGCCAGGAAGGCAGAAAACAATTTATAGTATTAATTTAAGCAGGAAAAGTTAAGTATGATCTTTATGTAGTTGAACAGCACAGTCACAGTAGTAATCATTTGGGGGGAAATTCTTTTTGATAAGAAATAAAACAAACCCAAACTATTTCTATATCATACAAAATTAATTAATCTTTTTTCAAAAATTGATTGTGTGTCATTAAGTTGATTTTAACTATTAGCAACTACATAGGCAGGCTTATTGCTACCTAGTTTTTTAGGCCTAAATCATACAAAAACTCCCACAAATTTTGACTGTACTAGATTAGATGAGTCAGTGGCTGGATTCTGTATTTGATTTACATAAATACATATGTAAATCAAATACATATGTTTGGACCCAATTAATATCTATAATTAATTAGTGATCAATACCTATAGCAAGGTAGTACCTTTATTATAATTGACATAGCCAGGAATATTGTCTAATTCCAACAATGACTAGTTTCATCCAAGCTTGACTCTCATCTGAATGAGGTCTGATAGGAAACCTTGTTACCCAGCTGCAGCAAAACACATGCCAATGGGAACCTCCTAAGGCTGATTAGGAGGTGGACACCAGGGGTATAAGCAGCAAGCCTACCACTGGACATCAAGACCTTCCTGCACAACCTGCTGAGCCTGCTGTGCCACTGTTTCTTCCTCAGGGGGAAAATGTCACAACTGCCTCTCACAAAACAGACCAAGTGGGCTAAAAATGTAAAAAATAAACCTGCATACTTTGAAGTTGTCCAGAGCAGGGGTCCCCAACCTTGGCAACTTTCAAACTTGTGGACTTCCATTTCCAGTAGCAAAGCATGCTGAGGAATTCTGGGAGTTGAAGTCCATAAGCCTTAAAGTTGCCAAGGTTGGAGACCTCGGGTCCAAAGCTCATCATCAAACAAGAGGGTACAAAAATCAGAGTGTGTGAAAGAAAAAAAAAGGAAAGTCAAGTTGTCCCCAAAGTGCTTTTTCAAAAGTTCTAACTGAATGATGAAGGATGGAAGGACTTATATTCCTTGCAGCCATTTGGTCATTAGCACTCTTTCTGACAGTTGTTGAGGCAACTTGAAAGTTTTGGATGCCCCCAAGAAATATACCAAGCTGTGAGGGTTGTTGGTTTCGCTTTTTTGTGAACCAAGAAACCCATTACTGTTGTTTATTTTAGTAATAACATCTGCATGCTGCTACTATCTGTGGCTTCTATGTTCCCTTATAAACCATACTCTAATAACATTTTGTGACACTCTTTCCATATAATAATATGTTGCCAAGTATTTTAGCAATAAATCCCTTCACACCTCTGGTGTGACCTGTAAATTTTGAGCAGTAGTAGAAATCTAAGTCCATCTCATATCTTTATGAAGCTTTATAGGAAGAATACAGAGCAGCTATTTTCAATTTCTAACAAAAATCCTGAAGTAATCTATATTCTAGGAAGCTTCAGGGACAAGCTCTTTCTGCTGACAAAATAGTTTATATTTATATATAATTTATAATAATAATGAATTTTCAAGAATGTAATATGGCTGAGAATGAGCAAGGGAGTTGAGCATATACAATACATTATCTATTTAAGGTAAAGGTAAAGGTTCCCTTCGCACATAGTTATTTCTGGCTCCAGGGGGCGGTATTCATCTCTATTACAAAGCCGAAGAGCCAGTGCTGTCTGAAGACGTCTCCATGGTCGTGTGGCCACCATGACTAAATGTCGAAGGTGCATGGAATGCTGTTACCTTCCCACCAAAGTGGTTCCAATTTTTCTACTGGCATCTTTACATAGTTTCAAACTGCTAGGTTGACAGAAGCTAGAACAAATAACAGGAGCTCATTCCGTTATGCGGCACTAGGGATTCGAACTGGCGAACTGGCGAACTGCCAACCTTTCTGATTGACAAGCTCAGCATCTTAGCCACTGAGCCACCACGTCCCTTATTTAAGATATAGTAATCAATTAATGTGTTTATAGAAGCCCTCCCATAACTGAGTACTTCTTTTGTTCCCCTCCTACTTACTACCTTTTTAAATCAAAGGTGCCTGAAGCCAGAGGATTTTTTGTTCATGTGTATCACTTTGCTGTGGGCTAAATCACTGCCTTTTTATGCTGCATAAACAATGCTTCACCCTCTAGAGGGCTGGAAGAGGACTGAAGAGGTCAAGGCTGGAGAAACCCAAGCAATGAAATCTAGATGCCGGACAGGTCTACATCATGCATTCTGTCCCCAGTTTAGCTAGGAGGAAAATGAAGCTCATTTCACTGAAAGAAGAAAGAACAGATTTTTATCCAAATGTGAAAACTGGCTGATGGGATCATCTGAAGAATGAAAGAAAGTCATTTGAGTGAATTTTAAAAAGCAGACTTTAAAAGTTTGTTTTGCTTTAAAAGGTACTGTAATACAAAAAAAGGGAAGATGTTCAAGTTTACATACATTAAGCCATAACTGTGTTTCAACAAATATCTTGCTTCCTGTTTTTAAAACAGGAAATTTTGCATTTATTTTTTATAAACATTTTCGCAATGAACTGCAATTTTCCTATGTTTCTTTCTAAAATGAAAACATTTTGAATGCACATTTTTTCAAAGATAAATAAATAAATAAATGATATAGATACCATGTTTCTCCAACAATACGGCCTCCACCAATAGGAAGGCCCAGCATGATTTCTAGGCATGAGGTGAAATTAAGCCCCGCCCCCCAAAATTTAGGCCTATTTAAACCATGTGTTTCCCCACCATTTCTCACATCATTCATTAGAACTACACGAGGTGAAGAGAAATGGGGGGGGAAGGGAAGGGGGGGAGAAAACTTACCTTTAGGAGTGCCATGCAGGTAGCCTAGGCTAGAATACCCTGATCTACTACCGATAGAACATCAGCTGATAGAAGCTCCCCGAAAGCAGAGTTACCAGCTGCTTCTATCGGCCGGTAGAAGCGGCCTTGGAGCAAGCGCTTGTGTGCACTCCCCTCGCCATGAGGCCATTTCTATTGGCCGATGGAAGCTCCCCAAAGGCAGAGTCACCAGCCACTTCTATCGGCTGGTAGAAGCGGCTGGTGAGTCTGCCTTTGGGGAGCTTCCATCGGCCGATAGAAACGGCCTTGTGGTGAGGGGAACGCGCATTAGTTGTCTTTGAATCTACCAGAGAGACAGGAGAGAAAGCACACGTGTATCTGTGTCTGGATAAAAATTGTGAGATTGCGACAGAGGGAATGGGAGAAAAGGCCTTAGCCCAAATATGTTCTTGTTTTGCTTTCCTGCCCATTCTCTGATCAATCTCTCCGGGGCAGCTTTTGGCCTAAAATCGCCCAGGTCTCCCTCAGCTAAAGGAGAGGGGAGGTCTCCAAAGACCGTCCCTAACCTCCGCCATTTGAGAGGACCAAACTCATTGCTTCTCAAAGTTAGACCCACAAGTTTTTCAAAAGTTCTTCTGAACACCTTGGACGTCCGATGAAATCCAGAAATGTCTCGTGATTGAACTCAATCAAAAAAAAGAAAAGAAAAAAAGAACCTGCACCTCGTCGCCAAGTCCCTGGTTTTACGGCTTCTCTCTCATCCTGAATTATGCTAAAATAAGGGATTCCGAGGCTGGCGTTGGTTAATTGGTTAATGACAGGCACTCTTTTAGGCGCTCAGAGAGAGAGAGAGAGAAAAGGAAGCATCGCTGAAGTTCTCAGACTCCCCCCAACTGTTAGCAATGCCACCTGTGAGCTGTGGCAGGATTGCCTCGGATCATGTGCAGAGTGCCTTCGCCGTTCAACTTCCCCCCCACGACTCAAGGTTCATACTAAAATTAGGCCTTTCCAACCAGCCCCTGCAAATATTCGGCCCTCACCAGAGCAATAGAAAGGACGGTTTAGCTTCTCCCTGGCCCTTCTTCACTCCAGCTCCCTCCCGCTCTCCTGTGCTGCTGTGGCGACCCTTTCACACTCACCCTGCTTCCCTGCCACATTCCCATGAGGACCACTCCCGCGTCTCCTTTCGGAAGCCCGCCTGATCTCCCTTCTAAGGATAGCTGAGCTCTGCTGCCTCCTCTTCCCTCCCCGGTGGCCCCTCCACTCCGCAAACCAGCGGCGGCAGCAGGTAAAGGGAGGTTGGCTGCCCTGGGACTTTGGCAGGGTGCCTGGAAAAGGTCTGGCCTGGGGAGGGGAGGGCGGCGGTGGGAACCCTGCAGATGTTGAGACCTTCCCTTGCCAGAAGGGCTTGGCTGACTGGGTGCAGGGATGAGGGCTAGCAGGGGCAGTGTGTGTGTGTGTGTGTGTGTGTGTGTGTGTGTGTGTGTGTGAGAGAGAGAGAGAGAGAGAGAGAGAGAGACTCAGCTTGCTTCCATTCTGCTAAGAAAAGTTTGCAGCCGCTCTCCCACGTGCACTCCCCTCGCCACAAAACCGTTTCTATCTGCCGATGGAAGCGGCTGGTGACTCTGCCTTTTGGGAGCTTCCATCGGCCGATAGAAACGGCCTCGAGGAGAGTGCGCATGGGGCGTTCCTCTCAGGAGCACCCTGTGGGCAGCCACGCCTCACCCCAAAGCGGCTGGTGACTCTGCCTTTGGAGAGCTTCCATCGGCTGATAGAAACAGCTTCGTGGTGAGGGGAGTGCGCGTGGGTCTCGCCCTGAGGCTGTTTCTACCAGCTGATAGAAGCGGCTGGTGACTCTACCTTTGGGGAGCTTCCAGAGGTGGCCTCATGGAGAGGTGAGTGCGCATGGGGTGCTCTAGGTGGAGGTGCACGTGGGGGAAGAAATTAAGTCACCCCCAAAAAGACGTCCTAGCCGTTTTATCGGGGCTCAAAAAAATAATAAGACCCGGCCTTATTTTATGAGAAACACGGTAGATAGGATGGATGGATGGATGGATGGATGGATGGATAGATGAGAGAAAGAGATTAATAGAAAATGCACTACATGTGGTTTTATAGGCTGTGTTTGAAGTGAAAACAGCATCACGAGATTTGGGAAATTTAAAATGTAAAAGATAACTCAGTTATGGTCCAAATATAAAGGAAAAATTCTGAATGGGGTCAGAGTAGTTAAAATGAACTTTTGAAACTTTTGAAAACAAGATATTGGAGAATAAAGCTTGAAAAAGAAATGAGTACATAGGTGAATAATTGAATTCCAGATGATGGTTCAATACTTATAGTTGATTCAATCTTTTTTTTCAGATTTATTACACCTCACCTCCAATTAATCTGGGATTTATTTGTATTTAAATGCAGATGTGCACTTTTCAAAGATATTATTATTTATATCCTCTTTCTTTAAATATCTTGCATATAAATCCAAAAAGTAGCAAAATAAAAGTTTGGGAAATATGAACTATTTTCTGTCAATGTCCCCAAAGATCAAATTTCTCTAGTAGCTGAACTTAAACATCTGCTTCTCCTATTTGGGTATCTATGGTGTTTCAGTGGATGAGCAGCAGTGTTGGTTCTTAGTTCCTGCTGTGAAGTACCTACATCTGACCTAAATCCATACTGTAATTGCAATGTAAGGGTTAAAAATGAAAATAAAATTTAAAAAATAATGGAGAAGGACGAAAGCTTCCCTTACAAACAAGCTACCCAAAGAATGAAGGGCACATTTGATTTCTGATCTTTCATTTAGCTTGGGTGGATCAGAAGCAGTGCTTGTATTTTACACTAAGAGGAACAGAGAAAAGAATTAATATATTAGTATAATACTCTTATACATGTCTGCTCAGTGGAATTTATCTCAGACAAGTTTATATAGGAGTAAAGCCTTATAGTGTATAAAGCATGTAAACAAAATTATATATTCAATAAGAAATCTATTTCAAGCAGCTGTTTAGTGGAGGATAGGGAGTGGAAAGAAATTACAAGGATGGAGCAATCTTGCTAAACCTTTTCCCCACAATGTGCTTGTTGGCTGCTCTATGTCACTTGCATGTTTAGAAATGGTCCTGTCTCAAAAATGTCTCCTTTAGGTATTAGAAAATCTCATAGCTTCTGGAATAGTCATGGTGGGGAATAATAGAAAAACATGCAAGGAAAGGCCCAATTCTGTCACTAGGATATTGATCCGATAAATGTCCACTTGAGATGCAGAGCTAATTAACAGCTTTGAATGTCTGTTGTCTATCAACTAGGTAGAATCTAAAAGAATTTGCTTTTTAGCTTGGCTATCATGTATCTAAATAGGCTAGCAATTCTCTGTATGCACGTTGGACCTGTAGACCCCAAATCTGTTCAAAGTCCTGTAACTGGAAACAAAAAAAACAAGAGGAAGTTGTTGTCCAGGTATCAAGATGCCCTGACAGTTCCCATGTTATCTCTTAAGGGAAAAACATGATCCCTTAAGTCTGCAACTTGGAATTTTCCTGTAGACACACCTAATGCTACTGCTAGAATGAAGCTATGGCATAGCCTATTGATGCCCAAACAGCCACACCATCTTGCTTAGGTTCAGTTTGAGCTTGTTTCATTCCCATTCAGATAAATATGGCCTCTCTCCCAGCCTGGGTTGGCACTGTAATGCTAGATATAATCAGTTCATTGATGACACTTCACCCTGAACTGATTAATAATTTTCCAGCATTTTTATGTAAATATTAAAAAATAGAGGTAAGAAAACCAATTCCAATGGCCATCTGCTCTTTGTCAATACTCACCAATTGGAACTGTCCACTAAGGAAAGAATAGTAGGACTGTACAATAGTTCTCCAATCACCAACTCTCACTGAAGAACACTATTATTGATAATATTGAAGCCCCTGAGAAGGTTTTATACAGATTAGGAAGAACAGTTTCCTTTGCACCAAATAGCCAGATTTAGGCCTCAGGAGTTGAGCAGGGTTTGCAACTTCTTAGTAAACAGTCTCGCTATTTTTATTGAGATTGGTTGTAATAACAGAATCTTGCAAATCTGACTGGGCTTTACTCCTTGTCCTTACAATTTAGTGAATTGGGAAGTGTCTGCCTGAATTACTTCCAAATGTTATCTTGTTATGGACTTTAAAATGTTTTGGTTCCCTTTACTTATGCAATAGATCCTGTGTCAATGACATATTCCTTATTCTGTATAGCTTCCTTGGGTTGGGTGATAGAGAAAGATCTTACTCTGTCACATCAAGACTCCAGATATGTCTTATTGCCAGTAGTTAACCTGAAACTCAGTAGAATTGTCTGCCAATTCATTTGGAAATGTTCAAACACTATCAGAATCCATCTTGATTTTAGATGTCAGAATAATGTAGGTCTGTTCAGGTTCTCGGTGGCAGTCAGTCATATCTGGGCCAGGAAATGCTCTGACAATGATGAAGTATTGACTATAATGCTTTTTATAATACAATTGCTCAGGGTAAAGATTAGGCCTAATATATGGTGGTCACTTGTCTGTGTTGAGCCTGAGATTACTGGGACAATCCCACAATTACCATGGAGGCAATGAACTGCTGAATTTCCAAGTCCCAGCCACTAGAACATAGCCAACAGTCAAAAGGACCACAAACTCTAGACTCAGAACCCTGCAAGGCAGCAAGGAAGCTAGTACAACAACCGAATCTCTAACTTGTCCAAAGGGTGTTTACTCTACCATCTCAGGAGTAGAGTCTTAGTCACAGGTTAGATATTTTTAAAGGTCAATTTCATCCTTCATCCTCAACATTAAAACTATTGAGAAACCTCAATCACACATCTTGGAATAGACAATATCATCATCTTCACCCAGCTACTTCAGGTAGAACACATATTAGAACTGCTATTTATCCAACTAATATTTATTTATTTATTTATTTATTTATTTATTTATTTATTTTTCATATTACTGAACTTCTAGAAGAACATTAAATCTAAAACATATCTATAACAGCCTGCCTGACACATTGAACTTGTGCTTTTCCAGAGGACTTTTTGATTCATGTGGCAAAATAGCTCATGTGATAAGGAGCATCTCCATGCTGGGGACTTGGAGGATAATTAAAATCTTGGTCCACATTTCCCAAGGGCACTGCACCTCACATTAAGGAGAAATATTAGCAGGGTTTTTTTTTCTTGCCAGGAGATAATTCTGGATGGGAGGGGAAGTATAACCAGGGGTATCCAATAACTGCCACTCTTCAGTTGTCTCACATTAAGATGGTAAGGATAGCGCCAACTCCAAAATTCATCACTGAGACAGAAGAGAACTTTACACAATTTATGTTGGCATATTTTTCAGCTGACTCAAGGACTGGAGGAATGCATCTGATGTGGCTGTGAGGAAGAATCCAGGGAGAAAAAATTGCTTTTGGGCTGTCTGTAAATTTTTGATATTGAGATGAGATAGGATCCAGGTGACATACAAATCTCAAAGATTTGTATTAAGCCAAGCAAAAACATCTTTCATTTATACTGACACAAGTATGTTTTTTCACCTTATCCAAGGCACAAGATGACTGGGTATCATCTTTAAGAGGTACTCTGTGCATATATTTGTTCAAATAATAGAAAGCAAAAATGTTCTGTTCATCTTCATTTATATTTAATCCTCAATAGATCCTCGTAGGTTAATAATTTATGCATGTGATTGAACTTGTCATATTTTTGTTGATTTGTTTTTAGATGCTGCATCTAATTAAATGTCTGAATGTCACTTGAAGAGTGCACCTTGTTGACAAATAAAATATTATGATGTTTGATTGGAAGTTAAAATGCAGCTATTTATATGAAACTGCCTCCTCTTGTTCATCTTGTTTCTTGGCTTGCTTTATAGTGCCTTTATATTATACTTTATTTTGCATGCATATAGCAAAAGTCATGCATACATTGTAAACAAAGAACTGTTATGAGGCAAACATGACTTGCATGGCTTCACACCGCTGGTAAAGCTTGATTAGTAGTTGTGCTTTTTAATATTTGATGAATGTTTCATGATTATTTTAAAAGTGTGCAAAAGAAATCAGGAAGCTTGGGTAAAGTAATGTCTTATATGAATCAAAACTCGGGACACATATCCCCGACCAACCCTAACAACAAAAGGAGCAAGTAAAGCCAAGAAAGAGCTGAGCCAAACTGTTTATTCAGAGTTTTGGTGGCAAATCACAGCAATTGACTCTCTCATCCAAATTCAGAAACAGTAGGCATTTGTGCTTCAGGTTCCATAATCCTTTCCAAAATGCTGAGAAGTACTGTGTTGTTTGCTTGCCTTTTCTGATCTCTGAAAATTATTCTCTGCAAATTCAGCTTTGTTGTTTTGTTTTGTTTTTAAAGAAACCCAACCTGGTAGTTTTAACTCTCTCTCTCTCTCTCTCTCTCTCTCTCTCTCTCTCTCTCTCTCTCTCTCACTCTCTCACTCTCTCACTCTCACTCTCACTCTCACTCTCTCTGTGTGTGTGTGTGTGCCTCTTAACCTTTGTCACACTTCAGGATTATATTTTTCCATGATTGGATTTTGATTTTTGTGTGCTTTGATTTATTTGGCATTACATTTGTGAGGTGTGACCTTTCCACAAGTGACTACAGTGTCCATAGGCAAAAGGCCATAACCAGAGAGAACAACAGAACCCTGCTTTTCCTTCCTTGTTCCTCCTTCTGTCTATGCAGCCAGATTTCCAGGCTTCTTCTAGCTCTCCATTATGGTCTCTCCAGTTCTGTCAGTCAGAATAGAGAGAAAATCAGATTTCCAACTGCTGTTTGATCAGATCTTCTTCTAAATGTAGTTGCTGTACCTTTAGTTTTAATTCCCTTAGTTTAAAACAGGTGGGTTTACTGTTGATTATTTTACGTATTTTTAAAAATTAAAATTATTTTATTTTTTGTACCATTCCATTGGTTTTCAGGACAAAAAGAAAAGTTATTAACATGACTACTATAATCACTATTATTATGATCATTTATACTAACATTTCATAAATATAGTTAGGTAAGATGAGTGCCCTTTTACCAAATTGAAGTGGAAAAAAATTTCTGAAAATAATAAGAAAAGAGGGTAGGTAATGACCCACAATTAGTCTACAACTAGCCACCCCATATTTCCAACTCCCACTTCCAAATTGAAGGACCAAAATCACACATTTTGGACAACAAAATTTATGGATGTGTGTATGTATGTAAAATCTTCCTTTGACACCCAATGGTGCAAGATGGCATATACAAACATCTGAAGCACATAGATACACACATGTATATACATATACATACACATACATACAGTGCAGTGCTTCAGATTTGAAAAGAAACAAATATGATTCAAAGAGGTGAAAGTCATTTTTAAGTTTTTGCCTTTGAATCTTAGAATTAGTATTTGAATCTCAGACACTTAATCTATAATTATCTTGAATTTCATGCTGTTTTTGTCCATTGGTGCCATGCTCTTTTCATTAATCCTTGGCATTTATATTTCTTTAAAAATTATAATTTCCCTCTTAGTATACTTTAATTGCTATGGAAGTGGAGTGCTGTTTTTAAATGAACTAAAATTTTTATTAAGTACATCATCAGCTTATTTTTTTCCTGTGATTATTATATTCCTATTATAATATTTGTTCTTCATCTCTCCAGTTTCTTAAGATTAGCGTTATGGAAACAGTGTGCAAGGACAGATTCTTTCAAGAAATCTGTACCATAGCTCCATTCTCCCATTAAAAAAAACCAATTCTATCTCACATCCCCTTCCCCTAAAAACCAGCACAATTGGCTATTGTTCTCTTGTTCATTAACACGTGAGAGTAAAATCTATGTTCTGACCCTTTGAGGATACTATGGTTGTTAAATGTTTGATTATGGATACAGTACTAAATTGTGCTTCCCACCCACAATCAATATTTCACGACATATCTAGAGGACATTTTTGTCCTGTCTGTAATGACTATTTTTGGGGATTCACTATCTACCATATTCAGCAAGCAATTTTGAAACACAATTATAATTTATTCTGTTTAGGCATTTCTGGGACAGTTTCTGTGATATAAAGATAATAAAGACTAAAGGAATGGTGTAAAGTACTTAAAATGATAAAAATTTTGGTCATTAGGAAGGTAATAATGAACATAAGATACTTTTGGCGGCCTATTGCCTAACTTGGACTGTGATGGGGGAAAATCTGATCTCATTCCCTTTCTCGTCCACCCTAAACAGACGGAGTATTTTCTGCCCTATCAGAGCTCAGACTTGATGACAGGAACAACACTTAAAAGAAAGCAAAGGAGCCTCTGATCTTTAAGATCTATTTGCAATAAAAGGAAAGCCAGAGCATCCTTTAGAGAAGGGGAGTTGGTCAGCAAGACCTGTGGAATATCAAAGGTTCTGACTCTATCCTAACCTATCCCTCTCCCCAATCCTATAATTCCAATGAACTATAAGGAGAAAAAAAAGCCTGCTGAAGCCATTGATGCCAAAATCTGAGAAGGCTCAGGACTAACTTTGAAAGGAAGAAATGGATTGGTCATGATATCTGTATTGATAACAGCTTCTCTTAGTTTGTCCAGTTCTGAAACTCTGTCAAAAGGGCTTCTGCAGTAGAGAATAAAGTGATCTGTCCACATACTTCTTTTTCCTTTGCCTCTTTTTATGGACTTTTGGATATCTTTTGTCTATCTCCAAGAATAGAAGATCCTTCTGAAACTAAATACTTTCTCCAATTCTTACCTTCACATATGTATTTATACATCCACATATAGTTATACTTCACTTGGCTCTCCTACATGCCTGCCTTGAATATTAAAAATGAAAGTCTCTCATGATGTCATAGACTTTAATGCATTTTGCAGCATTGTTTACAATACATATTTGTGGGGAAAAAGAAACCATGAAAGCAGGCTTTGCATTTTTAAAATTGATTTTATTATAACCTCTAACAAGACCATTTCAGTTTAAAGGCACTTGCCGGGTAACATTTTTGTACTTTTATTTGTGCAGGGTTTTGGTTTTTTTTACAATATTTATGTATCATTGACTCTACATAGACTCCCAGTGAATTACAAAACATAAGGGTAAAATCACTCCCATCAATACCATAAAATAAAATAACCATACAATAAGCAACCCTCTCCAGGCAACTCTAAATTAAGATTACAAATTTTAACAGATAATCAGAGTTGGAAGGGATCTTGTAGGTCATCTAGTCCAACCCCCCACCCAAGCGGGAGACCCTACACCATTTCTGACAAATGGCAGTCCAATCTCTTCTTGAACGACTCAAGTGATGGCGCTCCCACAACTTCCGAGGTCAAGCTGTTCCATTGGTTGATTGTTCTCATTGTCAGAAAGTTTCTCCTTATTTCCAGGTTAAATCTCTCCTTGTTCAGTTTCCATCCATTATTCTTTATCTGGCCTACAGGTGCTTTGGAAAATAGCTTGACCCCTTCCTCTCTGTGGCAGCCCCTCAAATATTGGAAGACCACTATCATGACTCCCCTGGTCCTTCTCTTTACTAGACTAGCCAAGCCCAGTTCCTACAACCATTCGTTGTATGTTTTAGCTTCCAGTCCCCTAATCATCCTGGTTGCTCTTCTCTGTACTTTTTCTAGAGTCTCAACATCTTTCTTATAATATGGTGAACAAAACTGGATGCAGTACTCTAGGTGTGGTCTTACTAAGGCTTTATAGAGTGGTATTAGTACTTCCCTTGATCTTGACTGTATCCCTCTGTTAATACAGCTTAGGATTGCATTAGCTTTTTTGGCGGCGGCTGCACACTGCTGGCTCATATTTAGCTGGTTGTCCACTAAGACTCCAAGATCCCTCTCACAGTTACTGCTATTGAGCCTGATTTCACCCAGTCTATATGTGTACTTTTGGTTTTTCTTGCCTAAGTGTAGGACTTTACTTTTCTTTACATTGAATTTCATTTTGTTAGATATGGCCCAGTGTTCTAGTCTGTCAAGATTCTTGGGTGTTAGCTATTCCTGCCAGCTTAGTATTATCTGCAAATTTTCTGCCCCTTTTTCTGCAAATTTGGTAAGTTCCCCTTCTATTCCCTCATCTAAGTTGTTAATGAAGATATTGAAGAGTACTGAGCCTAAGATGGAACCTTGTGGCACCCCACTGCTTACTTCCCTCCATTAGACCCATTAAGGACTACTTGTTGAGTACGGTTTGCCAGCCAGTTGCGAGTCCATCTAGTGGTGGTGCTATCTAGATGACTTTTTTCTAGCTTACTAAGAAGTAGGTTGTGGTCTCCTTTTCGAATGCCTTGCTGAAATCTAAATATATTATGTCCACAGTATTTTGCTGGCCTACTAATTTAGTCACTCTGTTGAAGAATGAAATAAGATTGGTTTGGCATTATCTGTGTTTAACAAACCCGAGCTGACTGCTAGTTATTACTTTACTTGTTTCTAGATGTTGGCAGATCTGTTTTTTTATTATCTTTTCCAGTATCTTCCCAGCTATTGATGTTAGGCTGATTGGTCTATAGTTTCCTGGGTCTGTTTTTTTTTCTTTTTTTGAAGATGGGAACCACATCAGCTCTTTTCCAGTCCTCTGGTAGTTCCCTGGTGCTCCAGGATTTTTGAAAGATATGGTGCAGTGGTTCTGAGATGACCTCTGCCAGCTCCTTTAAAACTCTGGGATGTAATCCATCAGGCCCCGGTGATTTGTTTTCATCAAGATCAGACAGGTATTCTCTTACTATTTTTTTTTGCTTATTTTAACTTTTATTTCTGGTCTGTCTTTTACAGTTATGTTTTTGTTGGGTTGAGCTATAGTTTCTTTTTGTGTGAAGACGGATGCAAAGAATGAGTTAAGCAGTTCTGCTTTCTCTCTGTTGCCTGTTACTGTCTTGCCATCTTCTCTCTTTAGTGGACCACCTGTTTCCTTGATTTTTATTTTTTTTTGTTATTTATATGTTGGAAGAAACTTTTTTTATTATCTTTGACTTTTGTTGCAAGTCTTTGTTTGTTCTGAACCTTTGCTATCCTGACTTCGTCTTTGCAGTTTCTGGCTATCTGCTGATATTCTGCCTTAGTTGTATATCCTTCTTTCCATTTTTTGTACTTGTCCTTTTTTCTTTCAATTTGCCGGAGAGATCTTTGTGCAGCCATGCTGGTTTCTTCTTGGATTTCTTGTTTTTCTTTCTCAGTGATATTGTGCTGGTCTGGGCTTCTATGATCATACTTTTTAGAGTTTCTTGAGTTGTTTCCCCTTTAGGATTTTCATCCATGGAATCTTTCCCAAGTTCTCTCTGAGTTTATTGAAAACAGCTCTTTTAAAATCCAAGACTCTGGTATCATTATGTTTTGTTGCTTGTGTTTGTGTTATGTTGAATTCTAGTATGACATGGTCACTCTCACCCAATGTTCCTGCAGTTTCAACTCCCTCTATCACTTCTTCTCTGTTTGTAAGAATTAAGTCCAGTAGGGCTGTCCCTCTAGTTTCACCCTCTACCTTTTGGACAACAAAGTTGTCAGCTAGGTTGGTCAGGAACTTATTTGATTTCTCACTTGGTGCAGAATTAGTTTTCCAATTGATATCAGGATAATTGAAGTCTCCCATTACTATTGTTGTGTGTTTCCTGCATTTTTTTCTGTTTTCCTGAAAACCAACAGCAAGAACACCACCTGGATCACGAGATTCCTGAAAAATTGTCACAGCCATACAGAAATTTTGAATCGCGCTCTTTTTTTATTTCAAACAAATCAATTCATTAAGCAATAATTATTTTGAAAATATCATCCAAGGACAATGAAAAAAAAGTAGACTTGTTCTTGTCTAAGCTAAAGTTTGACTAAAATAATCATTTTACTATTTCCCTGTCTAGTTCTTCTGGTATATGAAAACAGTCCAGAATCATATTGGATGTAAGAAATAGCATGGACCGCGATGCAGTTTCTTCTTATGGGCCTCAGTTTTCAATGCAGGAAAGGTTGGCAAAAGGCGCCGCGTCATCTGCTTTAGATTTTAAAGTTAGGAATATACTTTTTGAATAACAAGATTTATACTGCTATATTTTTCATTATAAAGAAAGATAGAAACTTTGATTTTTATCTGGATCCATAAATTATTTTTCCATTTCTTCCCCTAGCTATTTTGATCATATTTTTATTGAAACACATAGCTGACATATTAATATGTTGCTTTTCTAAACTATAACAATAAAAGATACAGGAAACATATGCATACAGTAATTGGTTTTTATCTTTCTCTACTTTCTCTTTTGATTTTCATTTTTCATTTTCCTTTGCCTCTTCCTCTCTTCCCCACCCCCTCTATTTTTAAAGAAAATTTGGTCATACTGTCTGACTTACTTGCTATGAATGACGCGTTTGCTCAAAGCATCAGAAGATGAAAGTTTGCTGTTGTTGTTTTTAAAATGAAAAGAATTTTCTATTGTAGTTTGCTACAGTACATGCATTTCTTTGTACAGTATATGGTATAGTTAGGAAGAATTCCTGCCTGCCTGGATTTATTTAGGAGAGACTAGTCTTCTCCAAACATTCATTTTCCAGATATTCTGAGTCTGAAACTCTCAGCATTCCAAACAACTATGTCCTTAACCTTTGACCTTCATTCACTACCACTGGGAATCAGGGGTGTTTTCTAAATTAGGCAACAACCAGTTCTTTTCCATCTCATTGCCCCCAAAATAGCTAAGCCGAGTAGGAGGAAGAGGCATGGTAGCCATGGCGGTTCTCAGAACAGAAGAGGTAAAAGCAGCAGAAGTAGCAATAATAGCTTTTGTGCTTTTCTATAGATGCATGGCTGAGCTGCCTGGAGGTGCTAGCGAAGGTGGCAGTTGGCAACTTGAGAAGTACGAGAAAAGGCTGTGGTGGGTGGACAGATGGAAGGAAGGCAGGACCAGCTGCTGCCACCTGCCACAAAAGAATCTATGCTGAGTCTCCCAATTGAAGCTACTGGAAAGAGGAGAAAGAAGGAAGCGCTGCTGGCTATCACAACAGCTGCCCTAACGCCAACAGCAGAAAACCTTCCATTTTCTCTGTTAGGATGACGACTGCCTGTGCAGCTGAGTGCTGGCAATGCAAGAGCCCTGGTATTTTCCATCTACAACTAGGTTGATTTATTAGGACAAAAAATTATCCACTTGTTCTTGTGAACCAGGCTGAACCTGCTAAATAACAACCCTGCCAGGAGTCCTGGAAACTGCTGATCTGTAGAACGCCAGATGGATGAAAACTGATCTAAATAATACTGACCTTGATGTGGTTCAATGCAAGATTACATCTTCCTATTTTATGTAAAGTTTTAAATTTCAGTTAAGATGCTTACAAATGTTTTCCTTAAAATAAAGCTCATTTACATACTTACTCCCTAGTAAATATGTTTAGGATTGACAACTCTTTCAAAGTTGCACTATTCTGCATAATCAGTGGATACTTTATAAGTATGAATAACAAAATTATGCCACTTGTCATTCCTGGACAAAAGTCAAAACAAGTAAAAGCAAAACCAGATAAGTCCCTAAATCATATCAGAATTTTCAATCATATCAGAATTAATTTGATTCCTGGTTTAAATTAAATATAGGATGGCACAGGGGATGTTTAAACTGATTTCTACTGCTAAGTAGAAGTTGCATCAGAGGGAAAATGGCTGAACTTTCCCTTCTTACATAGTGGCATCCCAATGAAATCTCCCTTCCTGTGCTGCTGAGCCTACAATTAATTAGAAAAGAAAACTGTTTATAGATTACAAGTGCATTTAAAATGAGATGCAAGAGGGACAGATGACTGCATGGAGGTATCCTCTTTTTTCCAATGCATTTAGACTGTCTATTCAGCAACCTAAATTAGTGGAAAAAAGAATATTAGCAAGCTCCAGTGATAACCAGTATGCAAGCCACTTTGCAGATTACTTTGAAAATATTTGCAGGGCTCTTTTCAAACTTTACAGTATTGCTTTGATAACAACAACACTGATTATGATTTTCCAGTAAGAAATCTTTTTGTTGTGGATATAAATTAAAGGCCATATAAAAACTAAGAAGACATAGTCTGATGGTCTAAGTAATTTCCAGGTGCTTTTAAATTAACTTAAAAAAATACAATTCTCTGATGTTTGGTTTGAAAAATGTATTTCCTTGTATGACAAGTTTTAAACTGGAAGGAATTTTTAATGTTAAATTACAAGCCCTAAAGGTGCACTAGTAATAAAAATACTGACAGGCTTTTAACTACAACATCAGACATGACAAAACTGCTATATTAATAGCCACATTTTACAGTTCTTTCTTTTATATATATCATATTTTTTCATAAGAATAGACTATGGGTTAAACATTTAAATCTCTTTGGACATTTTAAAATATTACTGTAGAAATGTTGATGACCATTCCCAAATCCAGCCCAATATTTTTTATGCATGTACATAAATTATTTATATATTATAAATTAATTATTATCTTATTTTGGGATGAGACATTTTTATTGGTGTGAAAGGAATGTAATCACTACACAACCACTCTACACCAATTCAAAAACAGTTTCAGAATTCTGTGATCTCATGACTTCTGGAAAATCAGGTGGTTGACCCATTTAGTTCCAGTTCAGTTCTGATGTAAACAGTCTCTTCTCAGAATCCTGCAATTTTTTTTCTTTGTGTAGTGCTACAGTTCCACAAATCCAGGGTGGTCCGTTACCCCATTGGTAAGGATTTCGTCCTTTGCTTAGCTTCTGAGATATAGCTACCCCAGAAGAAACTTTGATTTGAATGAGCTAGGGTAAAATTGGCAAAAAAAATAATATTCTCCCACACCTTTAGGGGAGGTGGGGGGGAAGTATTATTGATTAAGGAGAGCTCTGGACTGCTTATATTTTTACATTTCTTATCACTCACTTTGATGTGGAACAGGGATGGAGAGATTGCTACCCATTCAAATGGAAACTGTGGCCGATGAAAGTGCCTCTCAAGTGAATACCACTTCTTGTATGCATTTTGTTTAGCAGCTATCATTCCTTTTCTCCTACTATAAGCACAGCTAGAGGCATTCAATAAAGCAACTGGTTTGAAAATTGATGACATGATACCATGCTGTCTTTCAAAGGAGAATTTTAGTATAGGAGGAATGACAGCTTGGTAGCCAAGCAGACTGATTCTGTTACAATCACTCAGATTTTTGGCAAACAATATAAGGTATACAACTTGTACAGAAAACATGAAAAGGAGAGAATCAGGGATGGTATTCAGCAGGTTCTGACCAGTTCTGGAAAACCGGTAGTGGAAATTTTGAGTAGTTCGGAGAACCGGCAAATCCCACCTCTGACGGGAGATTTTACATTATCCTTCCCTACCCCGCCCACCAAGCCACGCCCACAGAACCGGTATTAAAAAAAATTGAATCCCACCACTGGAGAGAATGTTTTGTTACTCCAAATTGGATGTGGTATTGACTGAATTACTTCTTAAAAACTCGTCTTGGTCAGCTGGAGAGAGAGAACATTGATTCACTCATTGTGTTTTCAGTGTGGTCTCAGTGTTCCAAGGTCAAGCTGGTTTCAAACCATTTTGAATGGATTGGGGAACTGAAAATATTGCTTTAGGAATGCTAGAGGATTTCTGTCTGTCTATATTTTCAAGCAAAATTATCTGATTCCTAACAAGTAGGACAATTGAAACATGGTTATCCTTAATTTATTTAATGAAATGCTTCTAATCTTTACTATTTATTTAAAGAGATACATTGAAGCTTCTACAAGGGCACCTAAAGTTATGGAATAAGTCATAATTTTGCTCCACAACCAAAACACCATCCTTATGAATAATGTAGCATTACCAAAGTTGGATGTAGAGGGAAAATCTCTATACCCAATAGATCTTAATATTTAGACAATTGGAAACAACTACCTTAAATACCAGCACCCAACTCATCTGGCCATTTAAATGGTCAAACATCTGCATCTTGGATCAAAAATATATAAGATAATAATAATTCTGTCCAGGTGTGTATACATTGTGCTATAAGATTGTATCTTCTACAACTTTAAGTCATCTTCAGAGACAGCCAAATGCAACATGCATTATGTAAAATTTTCTGACTATGTCATACCAAGGTAATAACTAGGTAATATCTACCAAATGTACACCAGGATACATTGCATGAGTTTTCAATAACAAAGATAATTTAGAAAAACTCAACTCTATAAATGGTCCTTTCAGGTGAGAGGAGCCCTTTCCAAGGGAAATCCAATTCTTGAACATGCAAAACATTGATCCTTAAGGGTTTCAAGATTCAGTTTCAATTTACAGTACTGGCCTCAACAATTGGTAAAACTGAGAAGGATTTCAGGATATTGTTTTGTTTTAATTAGAGTCACTATAATACCTTATCTTTAAAAGAAAGCCAATATTCATAATCCTCTAAGTCTTTCTCTCATTGGGCTAAGAAAAATCATATCTCAAGCTCTGCCAATGAGATGCTGGTAATTTATATATGTGTATGAATATATATGTATATGTGTACATTTGTGTGTATGTATGTGTGTGTGTGTGTATATATACACACACACACACACACACATACACACAAACAAGCAGTATATCTATGAATCACAATTCAGTAGATAACACAAATATCTCTGAATGAAATATCATAATAACTAATGAGACTGTGCCATCTGAAAAATTCCTCATTTGGAATGTATCTATTGTTGTAACTAAATGACACTGCATTTGTGTATCACAATGTTCCTAGTACTTTATTAGTGTACAGAATGTTATCCTTGTAATGAAGTAAATTTCATGTTGCATTCTGCTTCCTTATTAATTTGGAAATAAACAATGCATTTTAATACCAATTGAGGCATCTTTTATTGAAATGAGAAAATGTGCACCATTTTTTTTCTTTCTTTTCTATTTATTGTGTGAATAGAAAAGAAAATAATATAAAAAGAGAAAAGTATTTTTAAAAAGAAAAAGAAAAACATAGGAAGAAGAAAAAGGAGAGATAGAATATCAAAGAATAGTGCAGTTTTTAAATAGTGTTAAACCTTGACACATAATATTTATTAGTCTTTTTATTAAGTTACCAAAGACCTGATTCATAACAGAAAGCAAATTCCAAGATCCTAAATCCAAGATTCTAAATATATGGTATTACTCTTTTCCTATTCTAAAATAATCTGTCTCGTGCACACACTATCTCTGATCTATGCTAGGTTTATCTATAATTCTTCATATATTAGTCATGCCAACATTTTGATATTTCACATTCATATGTTTAAGTTATATTACTTTAAAAAACATTTTATGATTATTGAATCAAAATGGAAAATTGTGGAGAAGCCTACATCAGATGTGTACATACCTATCTTTTTCCATGTTGAAGCTGACAACCAATCTTTTCTAAACATAATCTGAAGTAACAATGAACAAATAACAATGAACAAATATTTTATTGAATTGGTATTATTTTATGAATGAAACATTCTTAACATTCTGTAAAAATTAGATATTGGTATGTTAATATTGGATATTCCAATTGTGATTATCTCAAAGATCATCATGTGAATAAGAATCAAAAATGGACTTTCATCTCCTATCAACCAAATATACCTTGCAGCCTTCATGCTGAAAATGTAGAATTATAATAAAAACAGGTCTCAAGCTTCTGCTACAGAATCAAAGGAATCTATCTATCTATCTATCTATCTATCTATCTATCTATCTATCTATCTATCTATCTATCTATCTATCTATCTATCTATCTATCTATCTATCTATCTATCTCTATCTCTATTTATCTATCATCTATCTCTATCTATCTATATATCTATTACTTATATCTATCTATGTCTGTCTATCATCTATCTATATCTATCATCTATCTATATCTACCTATCTATCTACTTATCTATCATTTATATCTACATACCTACCTGTCTATGTATCATCCATCTAGTAGATTTATATGGTACCCATCTTACAGTGGTGGGATTCAAAAACCTTTACTACCGGTTCTGTGGGCATGGCTTGGTGGGTGTGGCATGGCTTGGTGGGTGTGGTTTGGTGGGCATGGCTTGGTGGGCGTGGCAGGGGGAAGATACTGTAAAATCCCCATTCCCTCCCCACTCCTGGGGGAAGGTTATTGCAAAATCCCATTATCTCCCCACCCCACTAACCTGGTTTCCAGCTTCGTTCTCCTGTGCAGGGCAACAAAAGAAGACCCAGCGATCAGCGGGACTCGGGAGACAGAGAATAGATGGGGGAGGGGCCAGCCAGAGGTAGTATTCTGAACTATTCAAAATTTCCGCTATCGGTTCTCCAAAACTGATCAGAGCCTGCTGAATACCACCTCTGCCATCTTATAAACCATAACCCTCAGCATATCACAACAATATACAAAATAATAAAACTCAACAAAATTAAAATCAGTACATGCAACCAAGGCATCATAACATTGATTCCAGATACACATGTATCTGGGCAGCCACAAAGAGAAGGCCAAGAAGATCACTTTTTAATCATGTCAAGAATAGTTTTTTTGACTTAAACACTTGGATTTCATGGAGAATTACAAATCAGAATAAAAATAAGAAAAGTTAAAACACCTACTCTGATCACCATCTAAATCATAATTCAGAAACATATAATATACCATGAAGTCCTTGGAGTTCTCCAGGCTTCTTTGTTTTCATGAAGAAGTTTCATTGCCCAGCTAGGTAATATCTTCAGTCTAGTAATGAAAAAGTTACTTAGCCAGGTACTGAAATACCTGGATGAAAAGAACCAAGCTCAGAGAACACCAAGGACTTCACAGTTCAACTTGAGCAACATGCATTCTCTTTACAGGTCATCAATCCATAGCAATTTGTCTTCAATTACAGCAGATTTATACCCAGAATATCCTTTGATTGTCTGATAAGACAGGGCAATGGTTGTAAAATCATAAAAAATCATCTCTGTTGAATTCCATAAGATGTCTTGGAGTGTGAAAGCGTAATTCCACTTGTAATAACTCTGCTCAAGATGTAATCTATTTAATAAAAAGAATCTTTTGCCAAAACTGACTCCAAAACATTGAACTTGCCATAACAAGTTTCTCTATCTATTGGATAGATCAATTCCAAGTTTTACGAATGTACATCTAAAATAATAATGAAGTATTATCTAAGGCTTATTGCCTTTTGATAAAATGAGATTGTGCAGGGCCAAGATGGATAATTTAAATTAATGTCATGTGTCACCTGTATATCACGGCTTTTGTCAGCATTTTTGCAACATCATTTGAAATACATTGGCTGATACTGCACAATCAGCAGAATCATTGCCAATCTTCAAAATTATAGTGATATAAACTTCAGTCAAGGGAGGTTAAAAAAACTTTATTCATAAAACATAAAACTTAAACAATATAGGATATATATCTTAGACCACTCAATTAGATAGCTGACAAGATCAGGAGCTCATTCTGTTTGTATTGATTTAATATTATCTATTATTTCCTGAAGAAATAAAGGTGCAGCTAGATAAATACTTTAATCATGTGCAGTATTTGGAAGAACTGTATTATTTTAAAAATGATTAATTTCTTCCTTAGTAAATTTTTACTTTGTATTTCACAGTCAGGTATAAAAATAAAACACTAATTTATTAAATCAACTGTTACAACTGAGATTTAAAATAATTTACAGCACTTCCCTCATTCTCCCAATATTTTTGATTTGTGCAATTCAGTGAATAATCTATGTCAAGTGCATAGGGGGAATTAAATTAATATTTAGCACTGTATTCAAGATTCCCTTTATTTTCCCAATCTTCTTGTTTAATAGAATATTTAAGGGTTAGGGTTTGGCAGTTTGGCAATTCGATTCTCTCAGGCTCAAGGTTGACTCAGCTTTCCATCCTTCTTAGGTTGTTACGAGGACCCACATTGTTGGGGGCAATATGCTGACTCTGTAAACCACTCAGACAGTGCTATAAAGGACTGTGGCATGGTGTATATAAGTCTAGTCAGTGGTGGGATTACCATAAGTACATATAAGTCATTTATTATTTCAAATACATTAATCTTTTCAGCTAATTGTAGAAACTGATATCAATCTTTTTAGTACAATTCTCATAGTTCATTTTAGGTATATTCTTAATTTCATTTAATTTAATTAACATTCTTATAATAGTTTCCCACTTTTACATTTATTCCAATTATAGTTTAACCATCATTCTTAAAAAAATAATCAGATAGGAAAAATAACATCAGTTCCAATCATTCCATTTTTTAAAAATCTATATTTTTATACTTCACTATACATTACCTTGCAGAATCCCCTTTCTTATTCTTTATCTATCCATTATCTCTAGGTCTTCTAGCCATGAAGCTTCTTTTCATTTTTGTGGCTTTCTATCTCCCCTTTCCCCTTATTCTCTCTTTTCTGGCCCTTTCCCCTTTCCCCCTTTTCCTTTATTTTCCCCCTCCATTTCTGACTCCAATTTTTATCCCCTTGTCTCTTTTGAGCTTTCTCCTGTAATTCCCTTTTCTGCTGTCTCCTTTTTCTTTGTTTGACTTTCCAAACAGTTATTATCCCCTCAAACCTCCAAGTTTTAATTTCCATGCTTTTGTCCCCTTGTTTTAATGTTCGTTGCTCCATTTGTGCCAAACCACAACCTAAAGAGAAGATAATCCCCACCAATGAACCACAAGACTCCTGCACATGCCTTAAATGCTACAAAAATCTAAAGGATAATGAAAACTCCATCAAATGTTCTCTGTGTAAAAATACGCTCATCATGACTGCTTGGGATTACCTGAGCAAATGATTCAATACCTAGAATCATCCAATGAGTTTCCATATTTCTGCAAATCATGCAGACCCAAACTGGATCTGTCTGAAAGAGTTGATACCATCGAAACCATTGAAACATCCCCTACCATCCAAACCATTGAAACATCCCTTAACACCATAGTAGCATCCCTGGACGCCGTAAAAGAAAGAATATCCAACCTTGAAAAAAAGACACAACGCAAAAACCTGAACATCCAATAGCTACAAACCACATCTCTAACCAACAACCACAATCCGATCCAAAACCCAATCCACAAATAAACACAACCCAGACAAATATTGACATCCCAATCCTCATCAGAGAAGCCGTTGAGCGTGAACGGAAACGTCCAAACGCCATCTTATTTGGTCTAGAGGACATCAATGTCAATGATGACATCACAACTGTCTGAAACATCATCAGAGATTATCAAGCATCAACCATCTCCGCTGATGAAATACTTGACATTTCCTGCATCGACCGAGAGCTCAAAAATAGAGACGGCTCTGTGGCCCCACGCTTGTGCAGGGTCATTTGCAAAAATGAATCAAGCAAACATAAATTCATTTATACTATAAACTCACTCGCAAAACCAACACCAACCATAAGAACCTCCGTTGCCGCCTGACCTAACCATACAGCAACGTGCCCACTCCCGTGCACTCCGCATTGAACTCAAAAACTGTCTAGACAATGGAGAGAAGGACCTGTACATTGACTACCATGCTGACTGTATCAAAAGTAAGCCACGCAACCCAATACTCAGCTTCTACCCTCAACCACAACACTACCTCAACCGATCCACCATCACCCAAGACTAGGCACGCACACCCCAACTACCTCAACTCCAACTACTGCCGGCCTTAAATGCAAACTACTCAATGCAAGAAGCCTCGTGAATAAAATACCTGAATTTCTCATCCTCCTAAATATGGCTAACTTCGACATTATATTTGTCTGTGAAACATGGCTCAATGCATCTCTCCCCGACTCCATTACCACAGTAAGAGACTATCATGTTTACCGATCAGATCATGAAAATCGTCGAGGAGGTGGTGTTGCTATATTCTATAAAAATCCTTACATCTAAAAATATCCAAGTTACCCAGGAGCTTGCTCTTCCTGAGACCATCATCTGTGAACTATCCTTAAATATCACAATTCGATTCTTACTATGTTACAGAGCACCTGATTATGACATCGAACATGTAAACAAGCTAAATACATTACTAACATGGGCTGCATCCTGCCCATACCCTTTTATCTTTCTTGGTGATTTCAATCTACCTCATATTGACTGGACCCTAAATGATTGTACAACTGAAATCATACACACAACCTTCTACAACGCTATTACAAATCTGGGACTGGAACAACTAGTAACCAACAACACTAGACTAAACAACTGCCTCGATCTCATCTTCTGCAATAGTTTGAATTTAATTTACGGAATACAAACTAAAGAACCCTTTCCAGTAGTGACCACAATATGATTGACTTTTGTCTCAACATACGTCCACACAAAAATCACCACAATGATGTAATCCCCAATTGTAACTTCAAAAAGGCAACTATGATCTTATAGACAACGATCTCTCATCCCTGGATTGGCAATCTCTATTCACTGGATGCAATACTGTTGAAGACCATTACAACATATTTTTACTTGAAGTCAAAAGAGTCATCAAACTATATGTACCAACAACAACTCCCAAAACAAAACAAAAAGCAGTTTACCCATATCAATAAGGAAACTTCAATCCAAAAAGAGATCACTCTGTAGGAAAAACAAATCTGGTCACGTTACCAATTTCAAAACCGATACAAAAATTTATGCCACCAGATAAAGACCGAATGCACCAATTATCACATTAAAAAGAGGAAAACCTTCTAAGCACCAATTCCACCCGTGCTTTTTACAATTTTGTAAACAACAAACTAAAAGACTCAAGGTCCATCCCTCCCTTGATAGGACCTGATGGTAAAGACTGCAACGACGACACCATTAAAGCCAACATCTTTAACACATTCTTCGGCTCAGTATTTGTAAACAGCAATGGATCATGCCCAGTATTTCCTAGCCGTACCACAGATAACAATAATGATCTAATACATATCGATTTCACAGAAGACAATGTTGAAAAATCACTACGCAATCTAAAACCATCTCTATCTATTGGACCGGATGGAATATGTGCCTACTTCTTAAGAAAGCTATCCACTGCCATAGCCAAACCTCTAAGCATAATCTTTGAAAAATCTTTCAGGACCAGCTCCTTGCCTAACCTATGGTCACAAGCCATAGTCATCCCCATCTTCAAAAAGGGAGACCCAAGCCTAGTTGAAAATTACAGGCCAATCTCCTTATGCTGCGTCACCTGTAAATTCATGGAATCTATTATTAACCAATCCATCATCCTCCACTTAGAGACAAATAACCTACTCTCCAATAAACAATTTGGTTTCAGAAAAAAACTATCCTGTAATCTACAACTCTTACACTGCAAAAACATATGGACGACACAACTCGACCAGGGCAAAGCAATAGACGCAATCTACATAGACTTCTGTAAAGCCTTTGATTCAGTGGTACACGACAAACTACTCCTAAAAATAAAATCCTATGGTATCTCTGGACAACTGAATAACTGGATAGAAGCATTCCTGTCAAACAGACAACAAATGGTCAAAATCGGGAGCGTCCTATCAAATCCAGTACCTGTCAATAGTGGTGTCCCCAAGGCAGTGTTCTAGGACCAACTCTCTTCATATTCTACATAAACGACCTCTATGATCATATCAAGAGCAATTGCGTTCTCTTCGCTGATGATGTAAAGCTGTTCAATACCACAGACAATACTGCTACCCTACAAAAAGATCTTGACTATGTATCAGAATGGTCAAACAAATGGCAACTTCAAATCTCAACAAATAAATGCTATGTCTTACATATTGGCAAAAAAATCAGAAAATAAAATACAAGCTGAATAGTCAAGAACTTGTTGATGACCCAAGCTCTGTAAAGGACCTTGGAATACTCACCTCTAATGATCTAAGTGCTAGAGCCCACTGCAACTACATAGCCAAAAAGGCATTAAGAGTTGTTAACCTAATCCTACGTAGCTTTTTCTCTGGTAATATCACACTACTAACCAGAGCATACAAAACATTTGCTAGACCAATACTCGAATACAGCTCATCAGTCTGGAACCCACATTACGTATCTGATATTAGCACAATTGAGAAAGTCCAGAAATATTTCACAAGAAGAGTTCTCCACTCCTCTACTCGTTGTAGAATACCTTATGCCACCAGACTTGAAATTCTAGAACTAGAAAACCTTGAATTACGCCGTGCTTCGGTCTGACTTAAGCATGGTATATAAAATCATACATTGCAATGTCCTACCTGTCAGTGAATACTTCAGCTTCAACCATAACAACACAAGAGCACACAATAGATACAAACTCAAAGTAAACCGCACCAAACTTGATTGCAGGAAATACGACTTCAGCAATAGAGTGGTCTGGAATGTCTGGAATACTCTACCCGACGCTGTAGTTTCTTCCCCAAACCCCAAAAACTTTAACCTTAGACTGTCTACTATTGACCTCACCCCTTTCCTAAGAGGTCTGTAAGGGCGTGCATAAGCGCACTAATGTGCCTACCGTCCCTGTCCTATTGTTTCTCTTATTCTTTTATTTTTCTTATATGTACCCATTTCATGTATTCACAACTATGTATACACTTATACTTATTATCTTGTAAACAATTGGCAAATCAAATAAATAAAAATAAATAAATAAATAATTTGTTCATTGAAGCTGGCCTCTTCTCTAATCTACTCCTCCCCTTCTGGATCTCCTTGTTCTTCTTTGTTCTCCAATGTCGACATTTCTAATATTTGTAAGGCAGTACTGCACAGTTCCACTTTTTCACATATCATTTCCCTTATACTTCTTAAGTCCGATTTTATTTCCAAGCAAAATTCTTTTTTGTGCACCTTTTCAATTTTAATTTTTCTTTTGTCTCTTTCTTCAGTATTTAAGTTCAGTCCAGTTGTTCAGTAGTTTATTTAAACCAGCTTCTACCATCCACTTCTGTTAAATCCTGTTTCAATTTTCCAGGGTCAAAATAGTCCAATGTTTTTATATTTTTATTACTAAGTTCCTTTAGTTGGGCTTTGAATTTTTCTCAAAGTCACCTAGTATTCCCAGGGTTCAAGCTTCTTTCTTTTTCCTTTATAATATGTTAATTTCACTTTTCAGGGTTTTCAGGATCAAAGTTATTGTATCAAAGTTCCTCTTATTTTGTATCAAGTTACAATTTTTAGAGAACCAAAACACTTTTTAAAGTCACTGAAATTTTTCCTTTTCGCTCTCTGTTATGTCCAAGTTCCACCTTTTCTTTTCACTTTCCTTTCCCTTTTAAGGCTTTTAAATTTCAATAATCCAATAAGTCCAATTGTTAAGTATTATTTATTTTTGGCACATTCAAGTTCAGCTTTTAATTATGCCTGTTTAGTGCCAATATCATATAGTTTAATATAATCCAATTTAAGCAGATTTTTTTCTTCTAACTTCCTGTTTCAATTTAATTCTTTTAAAGTTCAAAGCCACTTTCATTTATGTCCAATTCCCCCCCCCTCTGGTTGCCGCTTTTCCAATCTTTTTTACAAGTCTCTTAAAACTTTAAATCCGAGGTACCTTTATATTCAGATATTGCTCCTGGTTTGCCTGGTCTCCACACTATCCACTTCTTCACTGCTCCTGCACAATCTTTGTCCTAGACAGCTCTCCATCTTCAGGGTGGCCATGTTTAGCCGCCACTGCAGCCCATCTTTGGGGGGAGTTTACCTAGCCAGGGAGGGGAGATGCAGCTCCCCATAACCCAACAGATAGTCTCCCCCTTCTTCCCCACCCCTCCAAGATGGTTCTAGCCCCTTTAACGGGAACAGCATGGATCGAAGCCATGCATGATCACAGTCTTCGGTCCGTCCTCGATGAAAACACCACCGGAAATCCATTTTTGTTAGGTTGTTGTTACCTTGTATTGCACTGTTTTGGTTTTGCAGTTGACATCTGGAACCAATTGGGAGTGGGGTCGCTCAGAAATGTAAAACATGAATAAGTGGGGGAAATAGATAAACTTCTTTGGGAATGGACCTACTTGTTCAACATAAAGTCATAGACTGGTTGTAGCAAGCAGGGTTGATTCAGATAAGTGTTTCACTGAGAATTGCTAATCGGGCCAAATTAGCTATTATGGCTAACTGCTGTATGACTAATATGCTCAATCCCCACAGAGACTGGTGACTGCTTTATATAGCTGTAATACATTATGTAATACATTATGCATGGAGATTGAAGACAGAAACTAGCTTTAGCATGACTGAAAGGCTGAAACAATGTTTTGAGGCTTATAAGATACATCCAAAGAAAACAACAGAAGTGTAAGATACTACCATAGCTGGGCTGAAAAATAAATAAATGAATAAAAATAAAAACCAGAAGACCACTAAATAATTACAAACATGTATAGGAATCTTAATATCTAATGGTACACTTTTTGTGAAGACAATTTCTTTGTCTCTAAGCAGAGATTTTTTTGATGCATCCTCCTTATTCTAGTATCTCTATCTCACTAATCTTGCTATCACTATTGTGATAAGCATATGAAATTATTGGCATATTCATTATACCAGTCTTTCTCCTCTTATTCTTTCACAACTCTTACTGCTAAATACAGGGGGCATAATGGCTCAGTGGTAAAAGATACTGAGCTTGTCAACTGCAAAGGTTCAAGACTGAACTCTGTGCAATGGGTGAGCTCCCTTTACTTGCCAGCTCCTGCCCACCTAGAAGTTCAAACATATGCCATATGCCAATAGATAAATAGATACCAATTCAGTGGGAAGGTGACAATATTCTGTGCACCTGGGCATATAGTCATGCTGGCCACATGACCATGGAAGTGTCTTTGGACAATGCTGGATCCCTCAGTTAAGAAATGGAGATGAGCACTGCCCTAGAGTTGGATACAATTTGAGTGGGGAAGCTTTTACTTTTACCTCTTACTATTAAATAAATATAACCAGCTTCCATACAGTATATTTGGGACAAATAAAATAATTTATTACAGTTCCAAATACAATATCTTTAGCTAACCAAGTACTTATTTTAATAGGAAGCAGACAGTCATAAATATAACATTTTGATCCATTATATGGTTTCTTTTGTAATGAGATCACTAGTTCTATCAGATGTTTGCACAGCTAGCACTTGGAGAATTTTCTTTGAAGAGAGATTTTGTGCAAAATATGCAATCAATGCACAGAGGTCCAAAATCAAACAGTGAAATTTTAATATTGTAATTGATGTACTTCAGTAACAATTTTATGAGCCTATTGAGTCTTTCATTCAAGTAGAGAGAAATCCTGCTAAGTTTGCTTCTGTTTCTCATTAACACAATATTTCCATTTGAATAGGCAAAAAAATTGTTAGACATATCCATAAAACACTGTTTTTTTTAATGCATGTTCTTTTCCTCCCAGAAGTACTATTTAAGATTGTTGGAGGGCTGGGGAGAGACAAGATCCAACATGATCTGCGGATCTCTTGCATACTATACAAAGTTTGTATTGGTTAAGATAACCACACACAATATTTTCCAATACTGTACAGTATATGTTTATTCTTAAGAATATATAAGTAAAACTATTTGTGTAGTTTTACTGAGTCAACATGGCAAATGGACGTGAAAGATCAAAAGCATTCTGGTCAAGTGTTTTCACCAGGAATTAGGATGGCTAGCTAATATAACTTTAGATAAGTTGTGAGATTGTTGAAACTGAATCTGAAAATAAGGTATGCATGTATTCTTCTTTGTACATACATATATATGTATATGTATATGTATGTATTCGCAGAATGTATATGGCCACTCATATTAACCAAACTATTGAATGGTTAGTCAGTAAGTAAAATAAACCAGTGTAAAAGCCAGAAGGCAATACATAATTAAAAATAATGGGGTATACAAATTTAATATGCCCAAGCAATCAGGGGAAATGATACAATAACATTTGAGAATGGTGTTAAAAGTGGCTGGGGCTACATGCCTGTGTGAGAGATTTGAAAAATTGTCTTAGATTTTAAGCAACTATATGTCTGATAGAGCTGGTGTTGTATTATTCACTCAAAATAAAATAAAACTATGTCATTGTCAACAATCATGGACAGATGAAGTTCTGAGGGCTACGAAAAGAGACTTGGATATCTCTGGGTTGCAGGTTACTAGTCTCAGCAAGCAAAAGGATAATGCTACATCCAAACTCAGTATTAAACATATTCTGTATGTGGTTGAAAAGCAAAGAGATTTTTGATGTACACTATCCAGAGTCATAAGTTATCAGTTGGGAGACCTTATACATTATTTAAATAAATAAAAATAAATGTAAACATGTATGAGTTTTGCTGAACACCTAATACAGTAAATAATGCATTAAATACTCGGTTAACCTACACAGTAATCCTGTTCTTGCTTAAAGGCCAAACACAGCCAAATCTCCCTGGTTCTAGCAACACAAAATCACACTATAAATGTCAAACACCACAATCTGGAATCTAAAGTTGTCGTGTATTTTTCTTCTCAAATACCTTGTATCCAATGAGTCCTTACATTAACAGAGTATTGGTAAGACTTCATAATACCATTAGCTCTTTCTCCATCATTTAGACAAGTAGCAGAAAACAACACTTATCTATTTCAGCCAGACCTTCTAAAACAAATGATTGTTTTTTAACTAGTGGAGGCTATGTATGCAAAACAAATTGATCTTTGGGTTTTAGGAATTTCTAGAACACAACTAAATAAAATAAATCTTTTAATTATGCGTCAATTGTGAGTTACATTTATCTCCATGGATCAGTTGAGAGATTCTACTACATTAACATATTCACTGATCAATTAAGTAGGTTTCAAACAGAACTAGCCAATACATTGGCCATCTTCTGAATCATAATTATAAATGGATTTAAACTTTTATTATTATTATTATTATTATTATTATTATTATTATTATTATTATTATTATTATTATTATTATTATTATTATTATTATTATTACTATTATTATTGGTTGTATAATATAAATAATATCAGTATATTCTCATTAAGCAAAGGTTTTGTTCTTTTATTTCCTTCCTTCTAATACATAGATTTATGGCACCTTTGAGATATGTATTTATGTTATATTAGAACCTGAAAGAATAAGGATCAGAACTGAGTTGAATTTCTATCTCTGATATAGATTTGCTATCTATCCAGCTCATTCATGAAATAACCAAGTAATTGGATTTAAAGTTATAGATTGAAGGCAATGGGCCTCATCAGTTTAAACTAAGTATTTTCCTTCAGATGTTTCACAGATTGCAGCCTATGGACAGAATAATGTCTCAGTCCATCAACTTTCTATTCTGCCCTGAGAACATATCTGTTGGGAAAACACTGAAGTATAAAGCTTTTAGATTAATGTAAAAGGGCCCTTCTCTTGGTTTATCCATTGTGGCCTCTATTCCTAAAGAAGACATTCTGGAAGGTATACTGAACTCAGCCACCTCAAGGGAATACTCAGGACATTGGAAGAGCTATTATTTACCTCTTTCCAAGTGCTCTCTGGGTTTATTTGTGTACTTGTCACTAACAGCAGGATGAAAATGTTATACGAGAACTCCCTTCTAAATCCCAGCTCAACCACATGTATAATGAGGCCACATCAACTCTTAAAAATGTTAAGTGCAGTAATCCCACTCTAATTTATTATCTAATGAAATACTGAATACTGGTCCCTAATTACACATAGGAAGACTACTAAAAGTATGGTGATGACAATTAAGCAAAATAAATCATAATTATTATTTTATTAATTATTAGTTTAGCCATAAAAATGAAATACCCAACTCCTGAAACTTGGCTACCAGTAGGAAAACTGCTAAAAAGAACATGTCTATAACTAAGCAAAAGAAATCATTAAAAGAAAAGCACCAGTCTGGGAGAAAAACTTTCTTAGAAAGGAATGAGGCAATTGGGAAAATGGTAGGAAATAAAAATGGGAGGTGATTAGCTATCTGTGTGGCACAGGGACGTGATTCAATAAAGCAATGATATCATTTGAGAAAGAAGTTAATAAAACTTTCTTATTCTCAGCCTCAGTCAGTATATTGCTTTATATGATATGAAAGATGCTGACAGTTGAATTCTGATAACCATGAAACATGCTGCTGCAGAGAAGGGAAAGTGAAATGTTAAAAGTCTTTTTTTTCCTCATTATCACCTAGCAGACAGCTAACTATAGCAATTAAAATCTGAAGGCAAGAGCCTTGAATGAATTTCATCTAAGGAACATTAAAAGTAAGAAAGTTCCAAGAAGCAAAATATCAGAGTGCCTGTGATGACCCGGGGCGTGGCACAAAGGCAACACAGTCAAATAAGCAATAACAACATCCCTTTATTATCTCCAACTTTGCCCCCAATGTCCAGGTTACCTTCGGCTGGAGAAAAACATTCCCAGGAACAGCCCTTTACTGTAGAAAATTCAGTCCAAAACAAGGTACACACAAACTGAAACTTAAAATCCAACAAACCAAACTGAAGTAATTAGTTTGACAGGGCAGGAGAAAGAATTACAGACTTGAAGGGATGGCAAAACTCACACAGTTGGGAAGATGCCAGGAACACAGATAAGCCACAACGATACAAGATAATTTCATGTTTTCTCCCAACAGCTTGCTGCATGCAGCTTCCTTTTTTATATGCTCTGTTTCCAGCTGCAGCTAATGAACGGAATCAGGGCCCTTTCCTCCCCTGTAAGCCACACAACCCACATTGCTCTCTTCTCCATTCCTCCCTGTATGCCCTAGGATGAAGAGGGGAGGGGCCTGGGTCTTCCTCTGAATTCCCTCTCTCTTGCTCTACCTCTTCCCTGCTCTGCTCAGCCAGACTTTGCCCTTCCCCAGTTTCTTCCACAACCAATGGAGCCACACTCCCACTCCTTGGCAGCTGTTCAGCTTCCTCCTCTGAATCAGATTCCAGCAGGGGAATGACAATGTCCATTTTTAGGGGACAGTTCAGTGTTTGCTCCGTTCCATTCTAGCACTGTTTCTAGAAAGTCGAGAATCAGGTCTTCATAAGACAGGCCATTTTTGGGAAGTTCAATGACAACGATGATTCTGGGCTGGTTTTGTTTGTCTCAATAAGAGCAGAGGCACAGCCCATGTTCTTCTATTATCCATGTGTGTTGTATTCTTTGGAGTCAATGTTGATTTCTGGTGACTACCTGGATAAGTGTGCACAAGTTTCTGCATGGTTTTTTTTTGTTGTTGTTGTTTTGCTAACATTTGGTTTTCTACTATCTTTTTCCTCTTTCTCATTCATTGAGAAAGAATGATTGGTTCAAAGTCATCCTGTTGTCTTCTGTGTTTAAAGTAAGACTAGCACCCACAGTTTCCTCATTCTTAGTCTTGCCTCTTGCTTCTAGACCAAAGTAGCTCTCCTTATTATTTTCACCAATACATTATATTCTCTATGTTTCTTTCAAAACTCAAAAAAATCTTACAAGCATTCTGTATATTCTTCACAGAAATGTTATTATTCCCCTATCCCATCATATTTTCTCCATTGGAAAACAAGTTTTGTTTGACCATTCATTATAACAACCAGAAAAAAATACAATTATACAAAACAGTATCACAGTATATAATCATTTACTGAAGATTTTATTTATGATTTATTGTCCTGTAAATTTATTTTGAAATTCCAGGTATGAGATTTAATCATATATAATTGTATGTCTTTTTCAGCATTCATCTATGGAATTTTTGCTCTGCTTTTTGCAATGATTAATGCAAATATTTTTCATGACTTTGGCTGGTTATTCCTCCCATCCTACAGAAGGCACAGAAACTTTATAGCAGCTGAGTTTAAAGCAGAACAATGAAACGTATAATGCAAAAGTTGTTTCACCTAGTCACTGCACATATACAGCAGCTAAATTACACAGTATTATCCTAAAAAATCTCTCAAAAACTGCATTTTGCATCTGGTCTGTACCTAGATTCATTAATGCTAAGAGAAGGAAATGTGAACTAAGCTTGAGGTAGTGATCATATTAAATTTCATACTTAATCAAAGGCATAAATCTATTCCCTGTAACTGCATTTAAATCAAGCTGGACAAATGTATAAGTAAGATTCTGGTCATAAAATGACTCAATTATAGTAGATTCAGTGAAGAAAAGTGCTTCAGAGAGAACCCATATTGCTGGCCTGAGAATACCAGTATTTAGAATCAATAGCTCCCTGTGGGGATCCTGTTTTTCTTCTTTCTAGCCAACAAAGCTTTGGAAATATATCATTTCATAAAAAAGAAGCAAATAAATAAATGCTTTTATAAGAGCTCTTGAGTGGATAAGCCATATTCCAGTATCTTCTCTTAAAAGGATACAACAAGCCTGATTTGGGCTTCAAAATTTTGTTTGAGCACTAATACCTAGGAAGATGTTCAAACCTATCTGAAAGGGAGATACACACAACTGCAAAATTAGCTGTTGTAGTCAAAGATCTGATGCTGTGGTGTGAAAGCGATGAATCTGCATACAGACAGAAGGTTGAACAACTAGCCTTGGGGTTCGACTGGAACAATTTTGAACTAAACACCATAGAAATAGTGGTAGATTTTAGGGTTATGGTGCTAAACCTCTGCTAAACAAATAATTACTATTATTCTTCTCATCCTTCCTATTACCTTGTTAGCAATAGCACTTAGATTTATATACTGCTTTATAGTGCTTTACAGCCCTCTCTAAGCAGCTTACAAAATCAGCATATTGCTCCCAACAATTTTACCATCTCGGAAGGATAAGTCAACCTTGAGCCTGGTAAGATTCGATCTGCCAAGTTGCAGGCAGCCAGCCGTCAGCAGCAGTAGCCTGCAGAACTGTGCTGTAACCATTGCGCCACCGTGTTGCTTGTATCTCTACACTTATATTGTTTTATTTGTTTCCTAATATGATTTGATTGCTTGTTTAGTAACTTATGATTATCACTAAGTGTGGTATCTTATGATTCTTGATGAGTGTATTTTTTTCTTTTTATGTACAGTGAGAGCATTTGCACCAAAGAAAAATTTATTGTGTCCAATCATACTTGGCCAATAAGGAATTCAATTCTATTATATTCTTCTCGCAAAAGACCACTGGGTCTTCTCTCTGATTCCATCTCCTGCTTTTCAGTAACTGCTTCCCATTGCCTCTCTTTATCACTCGGGTCGTCTTCTTTCTAAATACAACATGTGAGAAAGCTTTCACAACCTCTGATGCCTTTCAAATAATTTAATTTTTTAAAAAATACAAACACTGAAATAATTACAGAGTCCCACTTATTGGCTGGAGGATTTAAGTCTTTTTTTCCCCACCTTCAGAGACAGAAAATTTCACACAAGAAAAGAAAAAGATAATGGGTAACCACATTTTTAAAAACTTTATTAATGAAAGAACTATCAGGATAGCTCATTTTAAAAAGAAAATGCTAAAAACTGGGATTAAACACAAACGATAAATTTGCATAGAAAAATAAATGGCAGTTTAGTTTTAACTTAATATCACATAGAAACTAAGAAAGCAAATAGTCCTAGCTAAATTTTTAACTATTTCTAATCACCCAGCAAAATCTGAAGATATTTCTGTGTCATTTTTCTAGATGTTTTAATTTCTTGGGAATTCTGTAAATTCTAATCTGTTTGTTTATATATCACTTTTATTGTTTTTATAAATAATTCAAGGCAGCAAACATATCCAACACACTTTGTATTTTCCCCACAATAACAACCCTGTGAGGTGGGTTGAACTGAATTATTGGCCCAAAGTCGTCCTGCTGTCTATTGTTTTCTAGCTTGTTACCTTTCCTTTCCAGCCTAAATTTAAAAAAAAAATCTGCCTTGATACAGCAGAAGTTGTTGCAATTTGATTTTGTACCTAACAAAAAGCCATGCCTTGATCATGGCTGTGGATTCCATCTGAAATGGTGAGATGTGTCCTGGAATATTGACTGGTTGAAAAAACTGTATTCACAATAGCAGTCAGATACAGATACAGATAATCAGAGTTGGAAGGGACTTTGTAGGTCATCTAGTCCACCCCCCACTCAAGCGGGAGACCCTACACCATTTCTGACAGATGGCAGTCCAATCTCTTCTTGAACGTGTCAACTGATGGCGCTCCCACAACTTCTGAGGGCAAGCTGTTCCTTTGGTTGATTGTTCTCACTGTCAGAAAGTTTCTTCTTGTTTCCAGGTTAAATCTCTCCTTGTTCAGTCTCCATCCATTATTCCTTGTCTGGCCTACAGTGCTTTAGAAAATAGCTGGACCCCTTCCTCCCTGTTGTTATGAACTAACAAAAAACCATTTAATAAAACTTATTAACATTATGTTAAGCAGGCTTGAAATCCTGCACTTTGGATTGGCCCTTGGATAGCTAACTGGGATTGGTCCTCACGGAGCAACCTGATTGGCTATTAGTTAACATCTTTCATTGGGCAAAAGTTAAGCATGTGGACACAGGTCATTGGTTAACAGGTCAGTAGCTAGCTCTATAAAAGGGCTACTTCTGCCCAAGGGTTTTGCTCTCTGTTTCTGATCCTTAATAAAGAGTTGAAGTTCACTAAGTCACTGACTCGTCTCAGTTACTTGCACCCATGCCCAGAATATAACACTGGCAACGAGGATGGCATGCAAGAGACGATAGAGCTGACTGAACACTAAAGAGCGCCAAACAGAGCACGTGGCTGAACACGCACCAACAATGGCAACATGGCCAGCGGTGCTATACCACCCGCTCCATTTGACCCGGCAAACGAAGACTGGGACTCATATATGGATCGGTTCCAGATGTTTCTGGAGACCAATAACTTAAAGGACGCGACAACCGGCAAGAAACGAGCAATATTCCTGACCCATTGCGGGCCAGCTGTATTTAAGATGGCGAAATCACTTGCAAAACCGGCTGAGGTGAAATCAATGGACTGGGACGCCCTCGCGCCACTCCTAAAGGCCCACTATGCACCCGCAGTGCCTACACTTGTACGAAGACACAAATTTTACCAGAGGGACCAACGGAAAGGCGAAAGTCTCGCAGACTACATCGCTGACCTCCGGAACTTGGGAGGCCTCTGTGGGTTCTCCAACCTCGAAGAAGCCTTGCGAGACCGCATAATTCTGGGATTAGATGACCAGATGGTACAGAGCAAGATCATGGCCAAGGGGGACATCGATCTTGCTGATGCCATCACAGACGCTACTGCAGCAGAAGCAACCAGGAAGTCGGCCGCTCGAATGCACCGCACCAACGCACCGCTCCGTCAACTCGTGAATGACACCTCGCCTCGCCCCGAGAGGCACTCAACAACGGCGCATCATGAAGACCTGGAATCCCCATCAGAAAGTGATGAGGAAGAGGTCAACCGACTCCGGTCCGAACGAGACCAACAAAACCAACAATTCCCGCGACAATGCGCGGGTTGTGGGGCAAACCACCCACGATCCGATTGCAAATTCCTCGACGCACTCTGCCGTTCCTGTGGAAAAAGAGGCCACATTGCAAAGGTCTGCAGAAGCAAGCGAGGGTCCAGTCCCAAGCGCAGGGAGAATAACTGCAGCCAGTCTTCGGGATTCAAAACCGCGAATCGGAACCACCCTAACCACCAATGGAACAACCACTCCTACAGAAATAAAGCACCTGCCTCTTCAACGAGATGGGAAGAGGCACACCAAACCATTACCATCGGCCACGCTACATCCTTAGATGCAAGGAAGATCTGAGTGAAGGTCGCCATTGAGAACCAACCTTGCGTGATGGAAGTCGACTCGGGGTCGTCCCTCTCAATGGTTTCCTGGAAAACCTTCAAGCAACTAATCCCGGCCATCCGTCGACAGGACCTCAGCCCCCAAAGCATCATACTCAAGGATTACCAGGGCAACAGAATCCCGGTCGTCGGTTCCAGCCAAGTCCAAGTCTCCTTCAAGAACCGTATCGCATCACTACCGCTGACTGTCGTCGATAGTGATCAGCCTAGCTTATTAGGCCTACAATGGTTCATCCCGCTCGGGATCGAGGTAGCCGGCGTCCACCGAGCTGAGAGCAACGACTGGGAGGAATCTCTCGTCCAAGAATTCCAGGATGTTTTTTCAGACGGACTAGGCAAGTACAAGGGGACCCCAATATCGTTTAACCTCAACCCTGAAGTAGGTCCCATCCGCCTTAAGCCTCGTCGGGTGCCTTTTGCACTAAAACCAAAGATCGATGAGCAACTCGATAAATTAATAGCCCAGGGCGTTTTAGAACCAACCGACCACGCCCGTTGGGAAACCCCAATTGTAACACCCATTAAACCAGATGGATCGTTAAGAATTTGTGGGGATTATCGGGCCACTTTGAACCACGCACTTCAGCAAAGCGCTTACCTGGTACCGGTGGTTCAACACCTTCTCCACTCCCTGGGTAGTGGGAAGATATTTGCTAAATTAGATTTGGCACAAGTGTACCAACAGTTGCCCGTTGATGCGGAAACTGCGGAAGCACAAACTATCGTTACGCATAGAGGTGCTTTTAAGTGCAATAGACTCCAATTCGGAGTGAGTGTAGCTCCGGGAATTTTTCAAAGTTTAATGGAGAGACTCTTACAAGGCATAAAAGGGGTTGTACCATATTTTGATGATGTGTTAATCGCTGCCCCTAATAGAGACATCTTAGAAAAGCATCTCAGAATGGTTCTAAAGAAATTTAAAAACGCCGGCCTGAAGGTTAAAAAAAATAAATGTCAACTGTGTACCGAGAGGGTGGAGTTCCTGGGATACCTTCTCGATAGTCAAGGAATCCACCCCACTGATAACAAGCTAAAAGCAATTAAAAACGCCCCAACGCCCAAGAATAGAACAGACCTCCAAGCCTTTCTGGGGCTCATTAACTTCTACAACATTTTCTTGCCCCAGAAGGCGACTGTAGTGGAGCCCTTACACAGACTTCTTGATAAAAGAGCTACCTGGGTCTGGGGATGTCGAGAGGAACGCGCCTTCCAACAAGTGAAAGACTTGCTAACCTCCGACGCTGTTTTGATGCAGTACAACAAGACTTTACCTTTAACTATTACTTGCGATGCTTCACCGTTTGGAGTGGGAGCAATCTTAAGCCATGTACTTCCAAACGGAAACGAAGCACCTATTGCGTTTTTCTCACGAACATTATCAAAGGCCGAAAGGAACTATAGCCAACTCGATAAGGAGGCCCTTGCTGTTGTGTCTGCTGTGAAGCGCTTTCACGAGTACGTGTATGGACGAGCATTTACGATAGTTACAGATCACAAACCATTGCTTGGTATTATAGCGGGAGACAAGCCAACCCCCTATATATTATCGCCAAGAATGACTTGATGGTCTGAGTTCCTAGCTGCCTACAATTACGTGTTGCAACATCGCCCAGGGAAAGCCATTCCCCACGCTGATGCGTTGAGTCGTTCTCCACTTCCGGAAGCCGTCGTCGACCCAGCTCCAACCCTCACGACGCTCCAAATCAAAACGCTGCACTCGCCGCCACTAACAGCGAGAGACATCACGATCGAGACAAAACGGGATCCTGTCCTGGCACGAGTCCTCAGCTGGGTCGAACGAGGATGGCCAGCTGACCAAATCCATGACGATTTCGCACCATTCAAGAATCGACAGACAGAGCTTTTCTCCCAGAGAGGTTGTGTTCTCTGGGGAGATAGAGTAGTCGTCCCAGAGAGGCTACAACAGACTGTTTTAAAAGTATTACATGAGGGACATCCGGGCATCGTGCGCATGAAGGCGCTCGCATGAAGCTACGCATGGTGGCCGGGCATTGATAAGCAGATTGCAGCCTGGGTAACCACGTGCCAGAAGTGCCAAGACGTTAGCAACGCCCCACCTAAAGCGACGCCAACCAAATGGGAAACCCCTCGGGGTCCGTGGTCCCGTATCCACGTTGATTTTGCGGGACCCACCAAAGGACACACGTTTTTATTAACAGTTGACGCCTATTCAAACTGGCTAGAAATCCAAAAGATGAAGACAACCACAACAGAGTCAGTCATTAATAAACTGAATAAATTATTCGCAACACATGGGTTACCAGACGTTTTAGTTTCTGATAACGGGCCCCAGTTCATGGCCCTAGCTTTTGAACAGTATCTAGCGGACCGGGGCATCCACCACGCGCTCACCTCGCCAGCGCACCCTGCGGCTAACGGAAGGGCAGAGCGAATGGTACAGTTCGTCAAGAAAACCCTACATAAAATGGACTATGGGGACATCGACGACAAGCTCAACCGAATACTCCTGCTCCAACACATCACCCCACACAGCATCATGAATAAGACGCCTGCCGAACTGCTAATGGGGCGGAGACTTCGCTCTCACCTCGACCGCCTCCATCCCTCTTATTCACCAGAAAAACCCTTTGGATCCAGCGGGAAGTGCCGCCAATTCAAGGTAGGCGACTTGGTGTTCGCTAAAAACTTTTCAGGCGACCCATTATGGGTCCCTGCAACTATTACCCAACCCACCGGCCCCAGATCCTACCACCTACAGACTAATGACGGGAGACTTTGGAAACGCCATATAGATCAACTTCGATCCAGAATGGCACCCACGTCCCGTGACTTCCATAATTCACAAACTAAGGGGGGAGGAGATATCGAGGAGGCCGAAAACGGGATAGATGACGACGTAATCACGGGGACCCAGCAACCTAACCGAAGAAACGCGCAACCTGAAGAAGAATCAGGGAGCGGGGTGATATCTCCGACCAGAAATAGCACGAGGGAGGCAAGCCCACGGGACCCGGAAGTAAGCCTAGGAGACTGGGATAACAACAACGAGAGCCGCGCCAAGTCCTCCCGCGCGGAAACGGAACTAGCCGCACCAGAAACCCTTGATAGCGTTCCACCGGAATCGGACTGCAGACAAAAACCGGTGGAACTGCGAAAATCAAACAAGCAGGTGAAACGACCTGCATATCTACGCAAATATGTTACCGCACCCCTCAAACGGAACCTAGGGGGGAGGGGTGTTATGAACTAACAAAAAACCATTTAATAAAACTTATTAACATTATGTTAAGCAGGCTTGAAATCCTGCACTTTGGATTGGCCCTTGGATAGCTAACTGGGATTGGTCCTCACGGAGCAACCTGATTGGCTATTAGTTAACATCTTTCATTGGGCAAAAGTTAAGCATGTGGACACAGGTCATTGGTTAACAGGTCAGTAGCTAGCTCTATAAAAGGGCTACTTCTGCCCAAGGGTTTTGCTCTCTGTTTCTGATCCTTAATAAAGAGTTGAAGTTCACTAAGTCACTGACTCGTCTCAGTTACTTGCACCCATGCCCAGAATATAACACCTGTGGCAGCCCCTCAAATATTGGAAGACCGCTATCATGTCTCCCCTGTTCCTTCTCTTTACTAGACTAGCCATGCCCAGTTCCTGCAAACATTTGTTGTATGTTTTAGCCTCCAGTCCCCTAATCATCCTGGTTGCTCTTCTCTGTACTTTTTCTAGAGTCTCAACATCTTTTTTATAATGTGGTGACCAAAACTAGATGCAGTACTCTAGGTGTGGTCTTACTAAGGCTTTATAGAGTGGTATTAGTATTTCCCTTGATCTTGACTGTATCCCTCTGTTAATACAACTTAGGATTGCATTAGCTTTTTTGGCGGCTGCTGCACATTGCTGGCTCATATTTAGCTGGTTGTCCACTAAGACTCCAAGATCCCTCTCACAGTTACTGCTATTGAGCCTGGTTTCATCCAGTCTATATGTGTACTTTTGGTTTTTCTTGCCTAAGTGTAGGACTTTATTTTTCTTTACATTGAATTTCATTTTGTTAGATATGGCCCAGTGTTCTAGTCTGTCAAGATCCATCTGGATCTTGAGCCTATCTTCTTGGGTGTTAGCTATTCTTGCCAGTTTAGTATCATCTGCAAATTTGGTAAGTTCCCCTTCTATTCCCTCATCTAAGTCGTTAATGAAGATATTGAAGAGTACTGGGCCTAAGACGGAACCTTGTGGCACCCCACTGCTTACTTCCCTCCATGTAGTAGACCCATTAGACCCATTAAGGACTACTTGTTGAGTACGGTTTGCCAGCCAGTTGCGAATCCATCTATTGGTGGTGCTATCTAGATGACTTTTTTCTAGCTTACTAAGAAGTAGGTTGTGGTCTACTTTGTCGAATGCCTTATATTATTATGCCTAATATATTATGTCCACAGAATTTTGCTGGTCTACTAATTTAGTCACTGTGTTCAAGAATGAAATAAGATTGGTTTGACATGATCTGTTCTTAACAAACCCGAGCTGACTGCTAGTTATTACTTTACTTATTTCTAGATGTTGGCAGATCTGTTTTTTTATTATCTTTTCCAGTATCTTCCCGGGTATTGATGTTAGGCTGATTGGTCTATAGTTTCCCGGATCTGTTTTTTTTCCTTTTTTGAAGATGGGAACCACATCAGCTCTTTTCCAGTCCTCTGGTAGTTCCCCGGTGCTCCAGGATTTTTGAAAGATATGGTGCAGTGGTTCTGAGATGACCTCTGCCAGCTCCTTTAAAACTCTGGGGTGTAATCCATCAGGCCCCGGTGATTTGTTTTCATCAAGGTCAGACAGGTGTTCTCTTACTATTTTTTGCTTATTTTAACTTTTATTTCTGGTCTGTCTTTTACAGTTATGTTTTTGGTGGGCTGAGCTATAGTTTCTTTTTGCATGAAGACAGAGGCAAAGAATGAGTTAAGCAGTTCTGCTTTTTCTCTGTTGCCTGTTAATTTCACCTTAAACTTCCCTGGCAAATTTATTTATTTATTTATAATTGGCCACCCATCTTACCACAGGGTAACTGTGTGGCTAGATTTTTGTATATTCAAACCAACATTACTTAAATACATCAAACAAAGGACATTACCATTGAATACTTCATGTATTTCTATCTTTTTCTTCTGATCTTGATATTTGTGAGATTTCCATTTTTTTACCAAGCACAACCCACTATTCATTCTCTCTAAACCAGTTATTTCAATGTTATTTTTGACAAGCCTTCCTTTTTCCTTCAATTTCCTTCAATTGGGTCCCCATGGCCTTTTTTAAAATCACGAAATTATTTTAATACTCTGAGGGATGGCATATTGAGTGTGCTTTTCTAAACCAATTTGATGAGTGTTGAGGGTATGAGTTTGTAAAATGATTGCTAATCCTTAAAGGCTTCAGATTTTCAGTAATGTTTTATATAGTTTTAAAATACCTGGCATGTTGGCTTTTGTTGTAATCTCATAAGGAATCTCATAAGTGTATCATATTTTCCAAAATGAAGCAATATTCACTCTGCTTGCCACTTTTACATTTCAACTCATTCTGTTCTATTCCCCCTAATGGGATCTCTAACTTTGCATTTGCAATCACCCTGACTTTCATTTACATTGCAGAACTGGAAAGTCCAGGGTAATAGCGACCAAAACTATAGGAATTATCTTATAACACTTTTAAAGACAAACTTGATCATGAAGATGCATCAATACTGTTAAATGGGGCTTAGCCATTTCCTTTACACGAGAGACATCCTTTGTCTATAGCATGTCAGAGTACAGTTTTCTCTATTCTGAGTGTGACTTATTTTCTAGCATACAGTACTAAGAAGTCAGGAGAATACAGAACATGATCATCTTTATATGGAAGTGTTTTAAAACTAGCAACTAATCTCTCTCTTCTGAAAGCAATTGATTAATGCAGGCATCAACTATTTCTACTGCTGTCACTAACATGAATAAAGCTGCAAGTTTTGGTCTCAGAGAGGATGATTGTAATCTATCTTTAACATATTTTCTAGCTCTTTGATGCAACCTCTTCAGTATTGTTAATTTCTATCACTGTGAAAGTAGAAGCAGAATTTTAATTCAACAAATAATGGCACATCAATGAGAGATGTAATTATATCAATACGCCTTGTGTATTTTATCTTTAATACTTTATCTTCCTATTTTCCTATTTTGACACTCTTATTCTGTTTTTCTTTATTCTATTTAAAACCTGAATAATATATTAAAATAAAATTTCGATTGCATCTTACAATTACCATATTTACTTATTTATACCTCTTTTTCTTTGTTGGTTTTCTCCTTCCTTTTTTCACTTACATTTTATTTGAGCAGATTTTTTGTATAAGATTTTTAAGCACTACACTTTATGTACTGCTTGAATTAAAACTCTGCAGGAATCCTTTAAATTTCTGACTGCAAAAGGTTCTTGAGTTATTTTGTAAATGAATACCTTTAGAGATTTTATTACAATTTTTTTTACTACCAGTTTGGCTAGTGTTCCCAAAGTTTCTTATTTATTCTTTTAAAATCATACTCTGACTCCAAAAGTAAGAAAACTTTTTAAAAATAAATCATACACATTTTTTAATCATTTCAACATTTAATTTGTAAAGTATAAAAATTATAGAAGATATTAAGTACAACCAAAACTCTAACATTGCTAGTATTATAAAAACTATACAAAAATAGTAAATGATTGATAGTTTAAGGAACTAAAATTATATCCATAAAGTAATAATATACAGCAAGCTCAGTCCTTTAACTCAGGGTCCCCAACTCCTGAAACATGGCCCACTACCAGGCCGCAGCCCATTCTGCTGCGCTCTTGCACTCAGAGCTCCCCCCATGCGCACCCACACCAATGAAGCTGTGCGTACACATGCGTCCATGTCCCTCACGCAAAACATCTCCTCTTCCCCCACACACACACACACCAGGCCACCAACCTGGAAAGATTGGGAAATGCTGCTTTAACATATTGTTAGCCACATAGACCATTTATTGTCCACCTTCTTAGTTTTAATACAGTATGTTAATTTAGTACAATAATATTTATATAATAGATTATTAATATTCTGTTATTCAGATGTCTTAGTAATGAATATGGATGAGTGGATATTCTATCAATATTAATAAATTGTGGTGGTTTCAGACCCCCCCCCCCCCGGGGGGCGGGGCTCAAAAAAAGGTGGGGGGGGGGGGGGGGGGTGAATCCTATTGTCACAAGTATTCTAATTATTTAACCAGTTCCTTAAAATTAAATACAGTAAGAATGAATTAGATCCAGGACTCCCAAACCATAGTCCTGTTCCTTCACAGAGAGTGCTTGATCATACAAGGATAACAAGAGAGAATTCTGTTGTAGAAACAGCAACTCTATCAACCTATCCTCTCCCATCTCCAGGCTCCAAGATAGAATATTGATGGCCTCTCCTCTGCAGACTGGAAAGGTAGTATAAATGTTAGTATAATCAACCCACTGATAATAGCGCACCACCAACTCTTACTCTTCTAATTGCTTCATGCACATCAGTGTTTCTCAACCTTAACAACTTTAGAATGTTTGAACTTCCCAAATTTCTCAGCCACCTTGCCGAATTCTGCAGGTTGAAGTCCATACAGCTTACAGTTTCTCAGCTTGAGAAACACTGAGGCAGATATTAAGGAACACAGGAGGGAGGACTGATTCTTGCAGCACCCTAAAGGTCATGGGTCAATCATTGTGAATTGAAACCCTCTTACTGTGGAAGTAAAACTGCTGAAAAAATTCCTATACTCCTCACACCTGAATAAATCATTCCCAGATAGTAAGGCCAAAGGAATGACGAAATTCAATAATATCTGTAGCTTGGTAAATTCTAGAAAACCACAGTAGAAGGATGCTTTTATAAAAGAAAAGGGTTATTTGTAGCAAGTTCATCTTGCCTTTAAGAATATACATGCAACCATCTATCTATGAAGACCAAGATGCCTTGCTATGGATAATCTACCATGGAACATTTTATAGCTGTTAAAGTTTATTATTGAACAGTGATAACATCAGACAGATTTTTTCCCTAACTGCTTTTAAATCAGTGGATGAGAGCTGTTGCTGATAAATGAGCACAGCATGAAACAGACTAAAGCCTTAAGCAATGCATAATGTTTGGGAAGCAGGCTTTGGAAGTAAAAATAGGTTTGTTGCAGCGGCAGGTCCCTGTTCTGAAATAATGGAAATAAACTGTTAGATAAAAGTAAACTGAGCATCACCATGTCATTCTGTTCGCATAACTCTTTCCCAGGTTA